>NC_080545.1:68076150-69304650 GCF_028640845.1 Ahaetulla prasina | reverse complement strand
TAATAATAATAATAATAATAATAATAATAATAATAATAATAATAATAATAATAATAATAATAATAATAATAATAATAATAATAATAATAATAATAATAATAATAATAATAATAATAATAATAATAATAATAATAATAATAATAATAATAATAATAATAATAATAATAATAATAATAATAATAATAATATCCCAGCAATGTCACTGTCATGATGAATTATTGGTGCAGGGTTAACTAAACAAATTATATCCAGAAATTATGAAGGAAAACTCATGCATTCTTACTTCAAATTATTAAATTCATGTCTCAGACCATCTGTCATTAATACGTTCAGCGAATAGAAAGACAAGCTCAGAGTAATTTGTTTCATAAAGAATGCAAAATACAGAATTCAAAGAGGGTTATTAATTCCATGGGTTATTTGATTTGCACAAATAAAGTCATATATCTCCAGGGTTTTTTCAAGCCAACTTAGTATGTACAGGAATAGGTGGTAGCAATTACAGTAGAGTTGAAGAAAAACACCAATCAATTGCATATCAAAAGAACTAGTACAGGCAGTCTTCAACCTATGACTGCCCATTACAGTCGCATGTTGTGATACCTGTTAAAAAAGTTGGTCTCACTTAATGACCTCCCTGCTCTTCCTGACATGGTTATTAAACTACCATGTGGGTCATTAAGGGGAACATGGGATGCTTCAGGGTTGGGGGAGGTTGAGGCCCTGTAGCTCAGGCCCAGACCTGCCTTCCTCAGCCTCCCAAGACTTGCCCATCTTTTGAGACACCTCATGCCCTGTTTCCCACCCCTCAGAATCACCACAGCCCTTGGGGCCTGCTTCTCCTCCAAACCGGCTCCATTTTTCCACTGGTCCCAACAGGGCTTGGCCCTCTTCCCCATACCCCACAACCCATTGCACACTTATCTTTTGAAGATCTCCAGAGCCTCACGTTGAGGAAGGAGAGCAGGCCATGACATCTCTTAGCATTTCTGCGCCCTATAACCATATCCCAGACACAGATGCCATTTTAGTGTGGCTGCAAGGAATTGTGATCGTTTAGAAAATGGTGGGCATTTCAGAGTAGGCACCACATGCCCCAGCAAGAGAGCAGTCTGTTCTGCTTTCCTAACACAGTCTATGCAGCTTGGGAAATGGCAGCTGCTTTTGGGATTATGCCAGTGGCCCAGCAGTGATGTGTTATGCTTCAAGCTCCAGAGATCTTGAAAGATAACTGAGGAGGAGGATATATGGGGTCTGATGGAGTAAAAAGCAGCCTAAGGATTGCAGGGACTTGATGTGGTGAAGGTGGGATGTTGCACAGTCCCTGGGGTTGGTCCTAATGATGAATAACAACATGGGCTCTGCAGCAACCATAATTTCGGACAGAGTTGTAAGTAGATTTTAGGGAGTCTGCCATAACAACTAGACACAAGAACAGTTGTTTCCCAAACGCCATCACTCTACTAAACAAATAATTCCCTCAACACTGTCGAACTATTTACTAAATCTACACTACTATAATCTTCTTATCGTACCCATCACCCATCTCCTTCCATTTATGACTGTATGACTGTAACTTTGTTGCTTGTATCCTTACAATTTATATTGATATTGATTGTTTCCTGATTCCTTATTTGTATCCTATGACTATCATTAAGCGTTGTACCTTAGAATTCCTGATGAACATATCTTTTCTTTTATTCACACTGAGAGCATATGCACCAAGACAAATTCCTTGTGTGTCCAATCACACTTGGCCAGTAAAAATTCTATTCTATTCTATTCTGTCTTTGAATGATTGCTAAACAACTGGTCATAAGCAACTAGTTGTAAGGTCTACATGTAGTTGTGTCACATAAATTCATACCTAAATAAAACCAGGTAAATTTTATTACCATTCATGACATGTTATAAACGCTGTTAGCAAGGATGAAACAACAACCTGGGCAGAAATGAAACAAAATGAACATAGGTACTACCAGTTTGATTTTTTTGAACCATATATTGGGAAATATTGGATGCATCATGTTGCTATAGCTGTTTCAGAAACCAAATCCCTAAAGAATGCACATTAACCTGAGTGCTTTGAATTGGATGTGAAGTTGATAAATAACTTTCATTTTTTTCAAAGCTTGCTGCACTTGTATATCATGTGCAAGTGGCTCTTCATGTGATTTAGAACCATGAGAAATATGCTATGAGATATCAGGAAAATTATCCAGAGCTTGATGAAGAAAATCCCCCAAATACCTCCAGGTTATTAGCTTGTACTTCAGTATGGCTGGATTTGAGTACCACTCCAGCTGTATAAGTGTCTCTTCAATAGACCTTTTCCACAGTTTACTCTCATGCTGATGCAAATCTTTCACATCTGATACAGAGAGACCTCAACTTAAAACCATTCATTTAACAACAGTTTGCTAAAGTTTGTCATTACAATGGCACTGAAAAAAACATGACAACCAGTGCTCACACTTACAGCCACCCCATGGTCATGTGATCAGAATTAAAGTGCTTGGCAACTGGCATGTATTTAAATGGTTGCAGCATCCTGAGGTCATATGATTGATTTCCAACAATCAAAAGTCAAGAAGCTTAACAAAAGTCATGACTTAACAACTGCAGTGATTTATCTAACAATCATGGCAAAAAAAGGTCATAAAATTGAGTGGGACTCACTTAACAACCACCTTGCTTAGCAACAGAAATTCTGTTCCCCATTGTGATTGCAAGTTAAGGATTACCTGTACTAGGAACTACGCCATTGAGATACCTACATAAAATAATCAGGTTAAGTATAAATTTAATCAACAAAACTGATTAAAAAAATTACTTTCGCTGTACTCTCCTGAATTAGCTTACTCATGACATATAAAGCAGAAAATTGTTTGCTTACCAGAAGAATTAAAAAGTGTGAACATCAAAAATGTAAAAGCTAGGTGTAAAGGCTACTATAGGTGAAGAGACAGTAGTAGCAAAAAGAATAAGATACACCCACCTTGCATAGGCTCAGTGTTATCAGTCTAAAATCAGGAACAAACATGTAAAAAAGGTCCAATTAAAATGTTATAGAAATGGCTAGTTTGTACTATGATGTAAAAGTAAAAAATTGAGGTCTGATGCTTTTAGTCTACTGCACCAAAGGGAGTCGGAAGTCCATGCCTCTTTTTTCTTTTTTCCCTATTTCCTACAGTTTTCTCTTCCCTTCTCCCTCCCCTCTTTTCCTACTATTTTTTTTTGTATTTTTGATTATAAACCTTATGATTATGATTATGATTATGATTATGATTATGATTATGATTGTGATTGTGATTGTGATTATTATGATTGTGATTATTATGATTATTATAGTTGCTAAATTAATCCACTAGTCATTATGTAAAAAAATACGATTTACCTGTATCCAAAAAGTCACGGGAACATAAAGTGGAAAAAGTTATAGAAAATGAGAAGGTGAAGATCTTGTGGGACTTTCGAATACAGATGGATCATCACTTGGAACACAACACGCCAGATATCACAGTTGTCAAAAACAGAAACATACGATTTATTGACATCGCGGTACCAGGAGATGTCAGAGTTGAAGAAAAAGAACTGGAAAAAAATCACGAAATATCCCAACCTGGCCATCAGAACTACGTGATTATGGATGAAACATGTAACAGTGATACCAATTGTCATCGGGCACTTGGTACCATGTCCAAGAATTTTATAAGATACATCAACAAATTGCAGCTCCTGCAATAACACCAGCAGAACTGCAAAAAACTGTGCTATTTGGAACATTATACATCTTAAGAAGGTACTTGGTTGATAGCTAGGATGCTGGCAGCAACCCGTAACAACCATTAGCACCAGTCAATAATATTTGTGATGCATTTTTGAATGTTCAGTTGACTGAGTTTCATCTTTAATGAATAAAGTATATAATAATAATAGTAGTAGTTGTAGTAAAGCTTAAAACCTACCTATTCATCTGCGCTGGCCTGGGTTAGTTTTTAAATTTATGGGTTTTTAAATGGGTTTTAGCTCTAAATTTTAATTGTGGCCAATTTTAATAAGTTTTTTAACTGTATTTTAATTGTATTTATATATTGTCTATTTTACTTGGCTGTGAACCGCCCTGAGTCCTTTGGGAGAAGGGCGGTATACAAATTTAATAAATAAATAAATAAATAAATAAATAAATAAAGCTTCCCCTCACACATATGTGCTAGTCGTTCCCAACTCTAGGGAGCAGTCCTCATCTCCCTTTTAAAGCCAAAGAGCCAGCGCTGTCCAAAGACATCTCTGTGGCCGTGTGGCCAGCATGACTAAATCCCAAAGGTGCACGGAACGCTGTTACCTTTCCTCCAAAGGTGGTCCCTATTTTTCTACTTGCATTTTTTACGTGCTTTCAAACTGCTAGGTTGGCAGAAGCTGGGACAAGTAACGGGAGCTCGCCCTATTACGTGGCCCCAGGGAATCGAACCACTGAACTGCCCACTTTTCAATCGACAATCTCAGCATCTTAGCCATTGAGCCACCACGTCCCAGATAATAATAATAATAATAATAATAATAATAATAATAATAATAATAATAATAATAATAATAATAATATAATACAAAGATTGCAAAAGTTACCTTGTAACCACAGATTCTGAATAAAAATATTTTTAATTCCATATAATGAACTTAATTGTTTACAAAAGCTACATTCCCTCATAATTACAATGAAATAATAGAATATGATCCTTTGGGGAATTAGCTTAATCTATTCCATGAAAATAAGCTCTAAAAATGCCTGTAATATAAATATAAATAGATATTACATTTTAGTATAAACTGGAAAACCAATGGCAACCTAATATAGGGAATGAGCCTACAAATGGAAAACTGAGAAACTGGGGGCAGGGGAGGGGATGACAAAGGGAAACCAAGACCAACCAATTTGTCTCTCTCTAGCATGGAGTAACAGATAAACTTTTAATACAGCAAAAAAAAAAAAGTAAAGACCTCTGGATATGTTTATAAAGGTTAATACAAAAACATAAATCTCCTCTTTCAAGGTCCACTGCTAGAGAGATTCTGCAATCCTGCAAAAAATGGAAGCAAATTGGCCAAAGTCATGAATAAGACATTCGGCTTCGCATGTCCAGAGAGTTTGTTAAATAACAGGCATCTGGCTGAAGAGGCAGAAAATGTTTTACTCTGTTCAGACTAAATATTTTACTAACTTGCTTGGCTTTTCTAATTCCTGTAAAGCAGATTAAACAGCAGAGATCATCAAATCATCAAACTTCACATGAGTAATTAATAGCACACAACCCTGGAATAAATTACTTCTTTTCCAAGAGGCTTGTCTCACCATCAATCAAGCAAATATTTAGCAGTTCAGATTTAAAAAGAAAAAAAAGAAAGAAAGAAATCCTATTCCAAAGAAAACCAGTTTAGTGTAATGGTTAAGGTGCTAAGGCTAGAAACCTATAAAAGAAACCATGAGCTCTGTTCTGTCTTGGGCAGAAAGCCAGCTGGCTGACCTTTCACAGCCCTAAGAAGCAGGCAATGGCAAACCACTTCTGAAAAACCTTGTCCAAAAAAACTACATGGACTTGTCCAGACAGTCCCAGGGAGCCAAAAGCTATCTCAAAGGCACAAAAATATTTTTAAAAATGGGAAGAGATCTAAAGAAAAGTTGCTTGTTTTCAATCACATTGTTATGAGAAAATGCACACTTTAAATGAGGACGCTTTTGTAGATAGATGCAACACAGACCCCTTGCATCCGAGACATAAACTGCTTCAACTTCAACCCTCAAAATGACGCTATAGAGCAGATTCTCCAATCTTGGCAGCTTTGCTGGCTGTGAAATTCTGGGAGTTGAAGTCCACAAGTCTTAAAGTTGCCAAGGCTGGAGAGCCCTGCTATGGGCTCAGAACAATTAGATACAAGGATAGTTTTTTCCCCATGCCATCACTCTGCTAAACAACTAATTCACACAACACCATTAAACTATCTAGAAAGGCAGTATTATCGTCATTATTCTTATCTTCCCTATTACTTAACTCCTTATCTTCTTATGACTATAACTTCATTGCTTGTATCTTACGATTTATATTGTTTACTTAGTATCCTAGTGTGATTTAAGTTGATTGCATATTTAGTATCCATGACTATCACTAAGTGTTGTATCTAATATTTTATGATGAATGTATTTTTACAATGACTATGATAATGATAAAGGGACTCAGTGGCTCAGTGGCTAAGATGCTGAGCTTGTTGATCAAAAGGCCGGCAGTTCAGTGTTCCAAATCCCTAGTGCCACCTAATGGGGTGAGCTCCTGTTACTTGTCCCAGCTTCTGCAGTTTGAAAGCACGTACAAAATTCAAGTAGAAAAATATGGGAAGGCACCAGCATTCCATGTGCCTTTGGCGTTTAGTCATGCCGGCCACATGACCACGGAGATGTCTTCGGACAGCTCTGGTTCTTTGGCTTTGAAACTGAGTTGAGCACCGCCGCCTAGAGGAGGGAACAACTAGCACATATGTGCAGGAAGAACCTTTACCTTTAGGATAACTATCTATCACTATTGTTGTACGTAAACTGAGAGCTTATGCACCAGGGACAAATTCCTTGTGTGTCTAATCATACTTGGCCAATAAAAAATTCTATATCTATCTTCTATCATTTATTGGCATGCACAAATACAGTGATCTGTGGACACATGGTCACAAGAATACAGACGAGCTCCATAACTCTGCATAGGGGTTATATTATATTCTTTACTATAGGAATGTGTACATACATTTTACATACCATGTGATAACAACATGTGATAACCTTAGTATAATTTGACTCTCTAACTTTTACATTCCTACTAGGGTTCTAAGCCTAACATGTTCTAACATGAATAATATATATTATTGGTCCCATATTGGTCCCATATTGGTCCCTTTCACACCAGGGAAAAGGCAACAATGAATATGAATATCTTACAGGGTCCTTTGACCCAATTGCACAAACCATCCATCTAAAGAATAGAGAAAATGAGACCACCTTCCACGTGCTGGCTATTTGCACATACACCCCGAAATTGCATCAATTTTCAAGAGTGCAAATTTACAGACCTTATTTGGGAGGGCAGAGGTAGGGAGTGTGTTTGTTTAACAAATCAGAAACAGACTCAACAAAAGTCAAGTGATATCTACTAGTGGTGTGCTAAGCATATTCCTGGCCTTTTTTTCCCCACTCTTGACCTTCAGTTTGTTGGAAAATATATTGCTTCTTTCCCCCCCAAGGCGAAGAAAATTAAGAGATCCTATACAGAGCATGTGTTGAACTAAGTGAATTTTCAGGGGTATGATTTTGCTATTTTATGAGGAAAAAATGCTGAAATTCTCATGATATTTGATGATATCTGAAATTCTCAGGATATAAAGCAGACGAAGGATGCATTACTGTTTTGTCTTTCATTATGTGATCTTGTCTTCAGCAATCTATACTCTCTACAGCTTTCTGCGATGTCCTAACATCACAAGGAAATGCCTTCCTTGAGGTCTTTTCAGATCATGAAGTCTAGTGAGGTTGCAAACTGAGGGCAAGAACTGAAAGGAGGGAGTTACAAAGGTGCTTTTTTCAAAAGGCAATGGGTTCTGAGGGCTTCCTTGAAGTGTTTTAGTTCTTTTTCTTTTCCATCTTTGTTGGTAGGCAAACTTTCAGCCCAGTGGTGTAGGTTTCTGATCACTCCCATTTTGTGCTCCAGTGGGTGGTGAGAATCAAAATGTGGTGTGTATGTGTGTAAATTTCAGTGTTAAGGCTTCTGTCTTCCTTAATGTGCATTTCACAGTCCAGGAAGGCCAGATTATTTTCCTTAACATCTTCCCAAGTGAACTTAATGTACTTGTCAAGGGGGATTAATGTGTTTGATGAAGGCTTCCAATTTCTATGTTTTAATCTTGACCCAAGTATCAGCCACATACCTATACCAATGAGTGAGTGGAATTCCTGTAAAGGAGTTCAGGGCAGTAGTGGCAAAGCTTTTACTCACCGAGGGCCAAACAAGTATGTGTTTTGTGCGCTTCATGCATGCCATCTGCGCTAACACGCAGTTCCTCTCCCATGGCTGTGCACGCAACTGCACCATCTGCGCATGCACGCAGCTTTTGTGTGCACGCCCCACCATGCACTGCGAATGCAATCCACCATCTGCGCATGCATGTAGTTTTTGCATGCACAATGACCACACACGAACGCCATCTGAGCATATGTGCATTGCGCACCAGTACTCTCACACTGAGCTTCACGTTGCTCCTGGGTAACACCACTCCTGCGCAGTCTGCACTGGCTACCTGTGGTTACCACCTTTAAAGCGCTCCATGGCTTAGGGCCCGGGTACTTACGGGACCGCCTGCTGTTACCTTATGCCTCCCACCGACCCATACGCTCTCACAGAGAGGGTCTTCTCAGGGTGCCGTCCGCCAAGCAATGTCGGCTGGCGGCCCCCAGGGGAAGGGCCTTCTCTGTTGGAGCACCTACCCTCTGGAACGAACTTCCCCTCGGTTTGCGCCAACTACCTGACCTTCGGACCTTTCGCCGTGAATTGAAAACTTATTTATTTATCCAAGCGGGACTGGCTTGATTTTTAACTTTTCAAATTTTTAATTTTTAGTAATTTTATATGGGGTATTTTAGTCTGGGTCAATTTGACGGTTTTAATTTGGCCATTATTGAATATGTATTTTAACTGATATTTTAATTTTGTATATTTAATTGTTTTAATCTTGGCTGTACACCGCCCTGAGTCCTTCGGGAGAAGGGCGGTATAAATAAATAAATAAATAAATAAATAAATAAATAAATAAATAAATAAATAAATAAATAAATAAATAAATAAATAAATAAATAAATAAATAAAGCAATTTTCTCTAGGAAAGTAAACTTTTCAAAGACAGATTTGTGTATGATATGAATTCTTTTCATTGCCTATATTCCTGCTCAGAGTTAAAGCAAGTTGTCTGTTATACTTCTTTCTTTCGGTGTTAACTGTTCAATATGAAAGAATGAAAGAACATTTTCCTATAATGTTGCAACTTTAATTAAAAGTTAACTTGAGCATGTTAATTTGGTATGATTTTCCTCTTTTTGTTCAATTTCAGTCCTCACTTGCATATGCACAATAGATTTTCTCCACAGAGAGCAGAAATCACCAATATCTCATTGCAGCCAAGTTCAGGGAGAAATGCTGAACCGCAGGCAATGAACTAAAATGTATTGCAATTTCTACATGACTCCATGTGCATTCCAATCATGATACTGATTTCAAGTTAGGATGGAAATTTAACTTGTAAGCAAAAGTAGCTCAGATGTAGTAGCCTACCTAAGTAGCTTATTTCTGTGAGTAAGGACTCTGCTATTGAGCTAATGCCTGTATGTTAGGTCATAGACTGTAGGAATCAGTTGAGTATCTAATAGACCATGTGCCCCATTCTCATTTGGATTCCTTCCTCGGGTCCTTCTCCTAGATGATACTAAGTCCCCTCACCTTCTGGTTTGGGTGATTTCAGTTTCCATGCCTGGATCCCCTTGGGTGGGATTCAGCAATTTTAGTGAGCTCATAGCATCCATGGTGAAAAAGTAACAAGTTTTTGACATTCTGGTAGTAATAAGCAATGTTTATTAAGAGCTTTCTTCACACAATGCATTATATCTATGCCAAGCAAACCATAGTGTTGCTCTTATTACTGCAATGTTTGAACTCATTTTTCCTGTTGGTTTCCATCCTTTTCTAATCCGTCACTGCTTGATATTCAGAGAGGGAATTTATCTTCCCTAAATCAAAATAGAGGGTCTCTTCAAAAATGTAGTCCCACAGTAATCTATATTTTGTCCTGAAATGTTTATAAGCATCACAATAAAGGCAGGAATAACTGTATTTGTGCACCTCTCCTAGAGTAATCCCATAAGTGTTTGTGCATCTACTGTAGTTCTTCATAGAAGAAAGTGGTATGCTGATTATGAGCTCTCTTGGGCATTTACTCAGAAAAAAAGATGCTGGGCTGGATCAACCCCTGATCTAATTTGCCATAGCTCTTTTTTATGATGACTACATATGTTAAAAGAGACTATTTTTAAAAATGCAAGTATCAGCATGCTTTGGGGAACTAGAGATAAACTTTAGGGGAGAAACTAAGCAGGCAAACCTCCATACAAAGCAGCTTACCAAAGATTAAACATCTTCATGGGTCACTGACTGTTGAATGTCTTTTGATGCAGAAGATTTGAAAAATAGAGAGTAAGAACAATTAAATGGGAATCCTGGAGAAGAACAGTCTACACTATATCTACTTGTCAGTAAGAAAATACCATACTTTTCAGAGTATAAGATGCACTCCCCCCCACCCAAAGAAGGTGAAAATTTAGGTGTGTCTTATACACCTAATGTAGCCCCATCCACCTTTCAGCCATTTTTGGCCTCCACACATCACATTTTGGCCTTTGAATTCTCCGTTTTAGACCCATTCCAGGCTGCGGGAATCGCCACAGCACATTGCCGCTCATGGCCGCATCGTGTTTTTAGCCTCCACACATTGTGTTTTTGGCCTCCGCGCATTGCTTTTTCAGCCTCCCTGCATCACATTTTTTTTTATTTACATTTATATCCCGCCCTTCTCCAAAGACTCAGGGCGGCTTACATTGTGTAAGGCAATAGTCTCATTCTGGACATTTTGGACAGTTCCAGGCCGCAGGGATCGACGGCGATGGCGATCCCTGCTACCTGGAACCACCCGAAAACACAACAGGCAGAGGCCAAAACACAACATGCAGTGGCAGTGATTGGCGGCAATGGTCTGTGGCAATCCCTGCAGCCTAGAACAGCTGTTTGGGGGTATTCTGGGAGGCCAATCCACCTGCCAATCAGCTGCTCGTGCTGAATCAGTCTGCGGTAATGTGATGCAGCTGATCAGGCTGTTTGCTATTTGCTTCAAGGATGCTAGCCAGATGAATACCGATGGATGCTGGTAGGCAGAGGCTGATTTTTCCCCCTTGTTTTCCTCCCCAAAAACTAATGTGCGTCTTATATGCCAGAGCATCTTATACTCCAAAAAATATGGTAATAGCATTATGTGCCCCAATAAAAACTTCCATGAAGTCCATAATATGTTATCCCCATCTAGTGGATGTTGGTGGGAGCAACAAGCTAAGGGCTTTTGGGGGGTTATTAGCACAAGAATAGAGAGGCCATGTTCCCCTACCTGCTGAAGATTGTACAAGTTCTCTTAAATGGAACATAATTGAACTGCTTCTGCCACAATTAATTTGCAACCATGAAGACATGTAGGAAAACTTGGGATAAGCAGTTATCCCAAAATGATAAGCATTTTCTCCTTGCATCTTCAAACCCACCCAGATTATAGGAAAGGAAGGAAAATATGTACATATGAGTATAGTGACCTAAAGAAATTAAGCTAAACAGTATAGAAATCTAATGCGTAAAAAAGTAGGATATGTATTACTTCCTCAAACTGAGTTTCTTTTCTTAAAGCTACAAATCAATAGATACCTAACAGAAACAATCTTTTCATAGCTTATATGTCATTTTTAAAATTTCCATATACAGATCCTTACGCTCTGTTAATTTCTGACACACTCATATCTGTGACTTTTATTGATTCAGCTCTACTTTCCAAGGCGGCAAAAAAATCTCATGGATTTCTTTGAAACTATTCTAAAACCACCTCTCTAGATTCATTTGTTCTTCAAAAACCACCTTTTATATGAAATCTTTAATGAAATTATATTTTATAAAAATTATATTATTCCATG
The DNA here is from genome assembly GCF_028640845.1 of Ahaetulla prasina. Taxonomy (NCBI): domain Eukaryota; kingdom Metazoa; phylum Chordata; class Lepidosauria; order Squamata; family Colubridae; genus Ahaetulla; species Ahaetulla prasina. The sequence continues at coordinate 69,292,844 of NC_080545.1, read as the reverse complement.
CTCTGCAATGATTTCTAGATCATGTTAGAGCCCAGCTATTATAAGCACCAGCCAAAATATCCAATGTCTAAGGATGGCAGGTATCATAGTTCAATACCTGGAGAATCATGTTGTAGATTACTTGAATAGAACTTAGCCCAATTTTTAATTCCAATAGTAGCATAACTTTTCTATATTAATTTCTGTCATTACATGCAGCTGGTAATTCTCTAGTTTTCTCTGTTGTGTCTGAAGTATTGATTTATTTCTTCATAATATTTTTATACTGCCCAATAACAAAATCCTTCAGGAGGTTTAAAAAAATTATTGATCAGTAAGTTGCAGCATGTAGCCAAAATAATATGAAAACATAAATTAAAAATATGAGCCTCTTAATGACCATTGTAGCCTCTTAGAGGTAGAAGTTGTCTTCTCATTCTTTGTAAAGTGACAATTATTAAAAATAATGCAAATGTTTTGGACATCTAATTACATTAACAACAACAACAATAGTAAATTTACTTTCTTCCGCATTAAGTATTGACCAGAACCAACTGGCTTAGAATGAGCAAGATTTTCTTTTATTTCTGCCCATACCTAGGACTATTATTGTTTTTACATCATTGGAAAAATTTTGATGTCTTTATTCCAACCTTCTCTAACATCCAAGGAAGAATCTGGCATGAGTGCTTTTCCTTGAGTATTTTCACTTTACAGAAGTCTGGCAAGGAAGACATTGCTTTCCTGTGGTGGAACAGTACAAAATATTAATAATTTGACACCCTGATTCTCAATTTTAAATTTGCTCATACAGTACATGCCTCGAATTTTAAAGATTTATTTTATTTATTTGCACATTGTCAATCAACAGTCTTCTCTCTGTGGTTAAAACATCTGAACAAGCAAATCAGACAAAATAAAGCAGATGGCAACATGTAATTAAAATAACTAACATACAGGCAACAAAACCTGCAGATATTTAAAATCATGAAAATATTGTAACATTAACACACACAAATACATATCCTTGTACACACCTCATCCTCAGCCTAAAAGAAACAAAATGCAACTGCTCTGCAGGTCTCTTTGGAGAGGGAATTCTACAACTAAGAGACGATCCCTGCCTATTGATTAAATGAAGCATCCCAGGAAACATCTGAGAAGGGTGGGGGGACAGTATTCTTCAGAAGCAGCATTTCTTCAGAGAGCATGGCTCCAGGCCACTTAGATGTTAAAGTTTAATAACAGCACTCTGTACTGGCCTAAATATAGTAGGCTGTTATGAACATGTACAAGTATTGAAAGATATTAGCAGTTAACCGTACAAGAAGCTGGCTTCCCACCATGATCTTTACATAAATTGGTTGATTTTGACTGCTCGAAGGCCCTGGTTGTGAATCGAAAATCTTTCTTGCCTGTCTGTTGGGTATCTTACACCTCCTAGTCTTACATCTTCTAAATCTCCCAAGGTTTCTGTCTTCTGTAAGCTATTGCGTAAGTTCACTGAAATTTTATCTCAATTCTCAGCATTCTGGTATATACTTTTCAAAATTGATGTTTATTTCACAAGATCTCATGTGACCTTAGATTTTACAAGTACAGGAGATTTTGGCAATTATTTTACATCACAGCCAGTTTCCATGCCTAATGAAGGCTAGGAAATATACTGAAACAAGATTTCAGATTTAAAATTTTCATATACCACATCAAATTTTTCTAAATTTAGAACATCCAATCTCGTTTAAGATATTGTTACTTAGAACTTGTCTGATTTTATCTTTGTTGAATACTAGAATGTTCTATCATCCATTTAAGTTCTGTGCTTTAACCTCCCTTTGTGGGGGGAGGGAACAAATAAATTCTTCAGATGTTGTCACTGTTCTTGTCTTTCAGTATTATAATAGCATTATAATGCTGAAAGAAGAGAAGGACTCAGGTGCCAGCATATATTTGACTAAGGACTCACGTAAGCCAGGCTCAACTCAACCTAACCAATAGAATTTTTTGTGGTACAAAATAGGAGGATGGTGTATTTTGCCACTTTGAGTTTCTAAATGGGAAGTGTTATCTATTGCTAATAAATAAATAATAGATCGATGTATATTGTATATTTTTCTCAGGTTTTTCTTATAATTAGATAGAACATTCATTGTTAACCCTGTAATTATATAATTCAAAAATAGTGCTGGCCTCTTTCATTGCAATAGTGTTTGTGAATTGAACTATGTTTACAATCTGCAATAATAATAGAAATCCTTCTTAACAACAACACCTTAATAACCAATTTATCATCATTTCTCCATTTTTTGGAAGTCTCTTAGCAATTTGTAGGGTATAGCTTAAGCACAATTGCTTTCTTTATTCAATAATCCCCAATTGTCAGGTTATGAATTCTGCCTTCTTTTCTGCTTTCTTTACTAATAATTATGGTAGTTTTTTTGAAATTCAAGAGCCAAAGGAAACTGACATTCCAAAGAGAAGGTCACTGTGCAGTATGGCCTCTTCTTGCAGATTATAAATTAATGATTAAAAGTGAGGCAGTCTCCCAGTTTAGCAGTGTTGGAGATCATGGCAGATGGGAATTCTTGTAGATGCAGTGCCAATACATCCAGGAAGAGGAAAAGAAAAAGATTCTCTTTGCTGTTTATTTATATATTACATTTACACCCTGTATCATATCTGATCATATCATATAAAGACTTCTGAAGACTTACAACATAAAACAACAACCATAATTATATAAGGGGGTGAGAGATAAGTACCTTGATTCACATATTAAATGTATGGCCCAGTAAAAGGCCCATATTAAAACAATGTACCTCATGTGTGGCCAGAAATTGAAAATGACATTTAATACAGCACAGTTTCTAACTAAAATGGTCTGACTGAGATCGGCATATGTGGGCCTGATTGAGGTAGATTGCAGGGATGATACAGAAATAAAATTGTATATCATTTTATTCTATTTTACATGTTTATGTATTAAATTATTGTATTTTATCCTATAACCATTGTATTTTACCCTACTCTCATTTTAAATTGTTTAGAATTTTATTGGTAATATGTATTTGAACCTGTACATTGATATGGCCTATAGGCTAATCAAAAAATTTAAAAAAAAAACTATAATAAAGTTTATACAAAATAAAACTGACAGTTCATCAAGCATTAACCTCCAAACTCAGCCCTGAGAAAAACTTAATTTAAAAGAGCTTATAGAAGGCAACCAGAATTGAGCCCAGCTATGTATCTCATAGGAGGTCATTCCAGAGAGCCAGTTCAATAACAAAAATGCCTCCAGGCCTCAGCCATCCTAACCTCCCTCAAATGAGGAACCACACCTTCTCTCAGATGACTGAAGTGGTGGACCAATTCTAGTGGAGAGACGTGGACCTGATGTGTCGGTATCAAACCATAAAGGGCTTTATAGGAAAAGCAACAATTTAAATTGCCCTCAGAAGTAATTTAATAGTAAGTCAATACAGAGTCCACAAAATAGACATAACATGAGCTCATCAACAAACAACCATGACCACTCTTGTGACTGCACTTTGCACTACTGAAGCTACTAGGTGTTCTTTAAAGGCTGTTTCATGTTCAGCATATTGCAGTAATCTCTCTGTGTGTGAGCCAACATAGCCAGGTCCTCTCACTCATCAACTACAGCTGGGCAAAGGCCCTCTGGCCGCAGCTTCCATCTCACCCACCTGAAGTCAAGAGTCCAGGAGGAACACAACTGTACCATGTCCTGGTCCTTCAGGGCCCATGCCACCCTATCCAGAGACAACACATGGCACATGTTTTATTGATTATCATAATGATGATGACTATGATAATAACAGAATTTCTTCCCAACTCATTCATGCATTGGGTTTTTTTCCAAAAAGTGTCTACCAAGCATTTCAAAGCATTAATTACTTTCTATTTTATTGAAGGGAGGTTTCATTTATCTCATTGATGTTCTCAGAGGGAAAAATAATTGTACATTGATTATTATCAGAGCATTTTTTCAGAAAAAAAAATCATCCATTTCCTACAAACAGAATATGAGATTTGAGGCACATTAAAAAGATGGCAGCCATTAAAGTCCTCATTGGAGTAAAATGTCAAAGTTGTAAACCTCCATACTTTAAAAGCCAATGAATTCATAATTTGGGAGGCGAAAGCAATTTGATGCTTATGGTAGAACAGCCCAAGGGTATTGGCATTGAGTAGTAGTTTAACTAGCATTGGGAGAGATTAGGATTCAAACCTTGTTTTAGCTGTGAATGTTTCCAAGAGGATCTTGATTATTATTTTTCAGAATAGCCTGCCATCAAAACTAACCCAAAGCTCCTGGTGAATACATTAGCTTGGAGGCAGAATCAGAGAAAATATGTTCCATGTCCTAATCTTGTATAATCAAAGAACATGTTTATAATGATCCTGGATATGATAATATAACATCAATAAATTGCATTCAGACCACAATAGGACTTGGAGTCAGACTAGAGTTTTACATTTTGCCACTCCCACTAGGCAAACTATTGACAAACTAGAGCAGCAGCCTAGAAGGAATAGCAATAGCAATAGCACTTAGACTTATATACCACTTCATAGTGCTTTTACAACCCTCTCTAAGTGGTTATACAGAGTCAGCCTCTTGCCCACAACAATCTGGGTCTTCATTTTACCCACCTCGGAAGGATAAAAGGCTGAGACAACCTTGAGCCAGTGAGATTTGAACTGCCGAACTGCAGTTAGCAGTTAGCTGAAGTAGCCTGCAGTGCTTCACTCTAACCACTGCGCTACCTCGGCTCTTGTTGGATGAAGAATCCCTGTTTGATGGAGAAAGAGAGCCATTGTTCCTTCCTTTCTAGCCTACTAAGGCAGGTACAGTAAAGATAAAGTCATATTTAGCATTACCACAGGGGAAACTAGAGATTCACAATGGTGTTCAAAACTCTTATGAATGTCTACATCTTCTGGACATCTGTTCAAAAGATGACACACAAGAAAAGAAAATAAGCTAAATCTAACAACCATAAAATACAATATTAATGAATTCAAAAGATAAAACACAAAAAGTAGACTTGGAACTTGGAACCCAGCTTATTTATATGGTTTTGATTGTTTTGGCTGGCATCAGACTGACATTGGGGTACATCCCAATCAATCTTCTTACAGTGAGTAATCCAAAAACAGCTCTCTGCTTAGACACTGCCTGCTTCAATACACTGCATTTACTTTCTTCCTCCAGTAGTTCTTACTGAACAGGAATTTGAAAGAGTGCTGGCCTTATGGACTTGGCCCATCAACCAGCACAGGTTCTGAACACATGTCACCAGGTTACTCTGGGCACCAGAAAGTATCTGGAAAAATAAGGTAAGCAAAGTGATCAGAACTTAGAGAAGGAGGAGGGGAAAAAAGGCATATTCAAAGAGAATTCTTGCTACAGAGGGCAAAAGGGCTGTGTGTGCTCCCCAATGTCCCATCCAGCACCAGATGCTCTAAAACCACGTTGCTGCAAAATGCCTCAGTTGATGCCTCTGGTTCTTTAACCCTGTGCAGATTTAATAAGAGCCTCTGCCAGAATACGCCCTGCCAGCCCCTTGGGTTTGTACAACCTTGAATGTTTGGCTTCAGTTTCAGGTTTTGCAATAAACGTTCGGTTTTAAAGGACAATAAAGTCAGCACTCAATAAACAGCAGAAATGAAACCAACACTATTCTAACCACACAATTTTTCTGATAGTGAGGTTTTCTTTTTCTCCTATATGATCTTTACCCAAAGTAGCAACTGATGTTATTCCTCTCTGGCTTTACTTTTTTTAAAACTATCACCTGCCCAACATTGCCAATGTTTTGTAAATAACAAGCTAACAGTTAGGACATAACTGGGGAAAGAAAACCTGGACTGATAGTATTCAATTTCTTCTTTAAAATGCTGTAGCTTATTTTTATTTTATTTAGCATATGGAATCTACAGAGTTCCTGCAAAAATTACAGATTTATTTTAAATAAAGGATGGATGGATGGATGGATGGATGGATGGATGGATGGATGGAGAGGGGGAGAGAGAGAGAGAGAGAGAGAGAGAAACAGACAGACAGAGACAGAGAATGAGAGACAGAGACACAGAGAGAGAAAGTGATACAACATAGCAGATAAAATTAAATTAAGATAAAACCATAATAAAATCACCATATGGAATCAGAATTGCAATGATTAGGTATTATAAGTCAATATCTAAAGAAACTAACCAATGTTGAGAGGGACTTACAGAGGTGGAAAAAAAGAGAAAGCTAATGACACTACGTCCTTTACTCCACTGATATATTGCTAACACTTCTGCTTATAGGCACGATTTGTCTCATTTCACCACCAGCTAAGATTGCTATGCACTCTTAAATAATTTTTGGAAACCTATAAATAATTATTTTAACTATATTTCATTTCTAGAGGCATTTCAGCATTTGCTGTATGGAGAAAGGCAAAGTCTCAAAGCTCATCTATACAACCAGCGGAATCACCTGGAGCCGAGGCAAATGATCCAGGGATCTTCCACTTTAGGCTGCATGTAGTGAAGGTAAAAGTCCTCTCTTGCGTGTTCAAATGCACGCTCAGATGAGAGAGGGAGGGAGGGGGTGAGAGGGAGAAAAGGAGAGAAATAGAGAGAAGGGGAGGGAGGGAGGGAGAGGGAGATTATGTACATACATTTCAATATGGGGAAATAGCATGTCGTCAGAAGTGACTTAACATAGACTTATTCGTGGATGCTGGCTGATGATTTTGATAATTCAGGTAGAATATCCCTATACAGCAGCATACAAGTATGCATTCCAGTACTTGCATTCTCAAATGTTAGACAGGATCCTTTGAGTGAGGATAGCAATTTCTTAGTGTGTGCATATGTGCTCTACAGGGAAGGACAGTTTCTCCCCTCATGCCCTGACTGGCAGAAGTTTTATTAGCTACTTAATTGACTTTTGCAATCCCTTACCTATTACTGCAGAGAAGTGTCTGGGGAAGCATTTGTCAGGAAAACCTTGTCTAAATAACGTATGATTGATTCAATCAGTGTCACAATTACTAAGGAGATGATGTGAATGACTGCCCTCCTGCTTGCTCTTGTCCTCTTGACCCTCTTTTGCAAATCCTTACCAAGAAAATCCCAATGGCATTTCAATCAGACTTGCAGAGATCCCCATTCAAAGGTGATCTGGTTGCACATAACAGATAGGAAGATGTTGTACTGCAGACAGTAGTGAAACGGAGTGAGTCTGGCTCCAGCAATCAACAGCAACAATGAAGGAGTTCATCTGGGAAGGAACTGCATTACTCCCAGATATAAAATATGACACATCCCAACAGAACTGAGAAAATATTATATCACTGCAATGGATGAAAAACTTCAAGCAAGGATGATTGGATTCTGAGCAACAAATTTTTAACACTGCTGCACGACCAGAATCCTTCATTTTACAAGCTCTGATTCACTTCAGCATGGATTCAACTGTCTTCTTATATCACCTTTCTTCTTCCTGCACCATTTCCCTGGTTTCATTAGCCAGAAATTGTGGATTTCCTGCAGATTCTCCAGGTGAGAGTGAGACAGGGCACTTTTTTGTATTTTTATTGGCTGTGAACCGCCCTGAGTCCTTCGGGAGAACGGCAGTATACAAATCTAATAAATAAATAAATAAATTTAATTTAATTTAAAAACCCTACTAATTTGATATAGCTCACAATGCAACCACTTGGGAGATCATGGATGACTTCTGGTACGATCAGGAGTTTACCACTACTCAAAAAAAACACAAAAAAAACACTAGGGCAACAGATAAGATGACGCAACAGATTTTAAAAAAATAAATGTTTCATAGTTGCAATCATTTTCAAATTCTTTTAATTTAATTTATTTTGTTAAGCTTTCAAAAATTAATGTGGGATTTACACAACTTAGAAAGTAAACATTATGTGATTGTCCTCTCTTTCACTCTATGCACCAATGGCAGCCACCAGTTTCCACACACCATAGTTTCCACACTTGAATTAAATCCCAAGGAAAACCACCATTATAGAAATATTCCTGGTTTTGTTGTTTAAGATGAGGTGGCATGTGGTTAAAAAAACTTATAAGCAAAAGAAACCCCAGCATCCTCTGCCATCGTGCAACAATAAAATAGGCTAACAATACTAAAAGAAATCCAGAAGCACCCTGAGGTAGAATGAAGTGGAGGGGAAAAAGTTCTTTTTCTCCTATGAGGGAAAGAACTCTTTCTGAAAAGTGGAAGCAAGCATTTGACGAAGTGTTTTCCGAGCCTTTCCAGGGGCAGCCTCCGTGTTCTTCTAAAATGTATGCTTAAAGAGTTCACCCTGCTCCCATTGTACATTCTTCTTGACCTGCAATAGGAATCAATATTGCAGATGGTTGGCGCATTATGGGAGCTGACATCCAAGCTGCCTGGAGAGCAGAGAAATGTGCTAATAGCCACTGAAGCAGCTTTCTCCTCTTGGCCCACTTCCTGTGCCACATAAAAATGAATCATAACATTTTTCAGTTTAAAACTTTAAAATGGGAAGGGATGCTAGTGATTTGTTCACATTTCTGCAAAAAGAAAATAATCCACCCCGCACTGAGCGGTTTTGACTTTTCTTTTTCAGGACAAGATTTGGAATAAGACTCAAAAACACCTGGAGGCAAACTGCTCCCATTCTTATATCGAAAACCATGAACTGCCAGAATTGGTCAACAATTAGGGGCAACTTTAGGATCTGTAGAGTATTGAGGACATTTTAAGAATTGATCTTGGGATTCCCCCCCCCCCACTCCTCCCCTGATTTGTGTTTAAATAAAAATTTGCTGCCAAAATTCAGCCATTTTCCAGTTAAATTGTATACAGTCTTGAAGTGTTGGGGAGTCACAGATCTAATTTTGGTGCTACACGTAGCCCATAAACCACATAATTTAGCTATACAGGAATAAAACCCACTGATGCACAGGAAACATTCTCAAATAAATAAGTTTATAATGGCAGACTTAACCAGTTGTGTCTTTTTTTAGACATTTAAAAATGTATTTGCAACACTGGTTCCTGAGAAATAAACATATGGCTGTTTGTCATATTCTGAAAATATAAACTTCAACAGCTACTAGGATTTGTCTGCAAAAGAATACATAGGCTTGGTATGTATGTATGTATGTATGTATGTACATATGGTGCTCTGAAACAGAGTGTATATATAGGGTGTATCAAGATACATAAATATTTGTTCGCTGGTATGCTTCCAAATATATTGATTCATAATGTAGGAATTTTAAAAAATACTATTTATTTAAATTGTTATAAAATTCTTTTTTTCCCCCCTTAGGTGAAATCACCTGCAAAGGGAAGTCACTATTCATGCATATACCGTATTTTTTGGAGTATAAGACACACCTTTTTCCCCAAAAAAAGAGGGTGAAAATCTGGGTGCGTCTTATACTCCAAATGTAGCCCCACCCAGCTTCTCAAAAGGAGGTTTCAGAGGCTGAAAAAAAGCATCAAAAACAAAGCTTCAGAAAAGAAGCCCCCAAGCAGAGCTTCAGATACTTTTTTTTCTGAAACTCTGTTTTGGAGGCTTTCAGAGGCAGAAAAAAGTTTTTTCTGAAGCTAAGTTTCAGAAGTTTCAGAGGCAGAAAAAAAAAGCAAGGCAGAGCTCACAACCAAGGAACCTGTTGCTGAAATTCACCTCTGGGAACAGCTGATTGAGGGTATTCCGGGAGGCCAATCCACCTGCCAATCAGCTTTTTTTCGTATTTTCCTCCCCAAAAACTAAGGTGCGTCTTATACTCCGGTGCATCTTATACTCCAAAAAATACGGTAGTACACATAACTACAGAGCTGGGGAGACTGTTCAAAGCCTTGCAATGAATCATGGGAAGGAACATGTTTTACTTGCCCTAAAACATGTCGCAGAACAACTCTTTTGAATTCATTGCCCAACCTAATGAAAACACTTGTTTTGTGTTGGATTATTTTTGATACAGATTTGGGGGGGGGTCATCGGTTATGATAATCTGATTTGTTAAAAGAGCAATCACTTGTTAAAACACTTGAAAATTGTTCTAAAAAAAGGCAATCAAATAAAAATATGATGCTCTTATCAATCATTTTCTAAAAATTAAAATAGATGTTATTATCTAGATACGGTGATATTGTAAGACTGAGATGCTGGACCAGAACAAGTCCATGAATATGTGAATCACACTGAGTTCTCCACAGCATTTCTAAGTATATATGCACTGGATTGTCCTGTTCCTGATGTACTAAATAAATATTAATTTTGTCTCTCTTTTTTTATCATCATCTTCTTCCTCTCCTCTTTCTCCTTCTTCTTTTTCTTGGCAAGGCTGGACTTTTTTGATTGCTTTTATCTTTTGATTGCCCAGAAGGAATAAGTTCCCTAGCAATTACTGGAAGTAAATTCCACTACAGTCACTGCAGCTTAATTCTGAGTTATCATTTAGAAAACTGCACAGTCTAGCAGAAATATTTTTTAATTGTGTTTTGGCAATTTACAATAAACTTCACTGAGCTGGATTAAATGGGCCTCTTTTAGAAATAATGCATTAGTAAGACAAAACAAAGTAAAAATATCAATGTTTTCTGTCTTATATCAACACTAACTAAATCCAATATGGTTTCCACGCTGCCCCAGGTATATTCATTACATAGTGATATATAATAGAGGTATATTGCAATTTATATTCGATGGGCATTCATAGCTGGAAAACGGCCAAAAAAAAAAGAGAGAGAGATTACAAACACAATCATATGACTGTAGGATGCTACAACTGGTCATAAATTTTGCCAAGCATCTGAAATGTGATCATGTAACCACAGGATGGTATAGCATTTGTAACTTCAACAGATTGTATTTTTTTTACCCCATTGTAACTTTGGATAGTTATTAAGTGACCAGTCATAAATCAAGGACTATCTATACTGTTGCTTCTTTGAATGAGTTGCTTGTAGACAATAAAGTAATTACCGAAAATTAGAACAACTTTCATTTACTGGTTAATTTAAACAATTAGTAGATTTTTAAAAACCTGCACAATAAAGATGTCTGTTCTGCCAAAATATTTTAATTATTCATGTTGCTTTCAATATTTATGGCAATTCTAAACTACAAACCTGGCAGTAATATGATATTAGAATCATCTGGACTCAAAAGGAAACAATCCAAATGAAACTAGCACTTTTGGAAAGTATAATAAGGGGCAGGTGATTTAGCCACATCAAATCTTTTATTTCATTACTTTTTAGCATAGTTAGTAGCACTCAGTGAACATTTGATAGTGATAAAAGCAAAGGACTAAAATCTGTAAAAATGCTTCCTCAAAGTCTTATGTAGAGCTGATGAGTACAATTCCTTAGTATTAGCCATACGGATGACATGTAAAATTTATAACCCTAATGTAAGCCCAAATAATTCACCAACAGCATCTGTTTGGTATTTATAAGAGGACACCTGGTTAGAACTATAAAGAAACTGTAAAACCATTGGAATGGTATAATTTAATTATGTGGAATAATCTTATGTGTAATGGATATTGAGTAACACTGTCAGAGCAAAATATCCTTATAAAATGACAACTCAGAGGTTTCCCCTACATGGGCACAGATGCAAAAACGCTGCACTTACTCTAGTAGATGCTATTCTTAGACCTGTGGTCCTAAGCTATTCTGCTGTTTTCAGATACAGTAAAGGATCCTGGGCTGTCTTTAGTCATGAATATATATATTTGCCACCATATATTCTATAGATAAATTTGGAGTGATCTAATTTCTCCTTCAAGCCAAACAGCTTGGGCTGCTCTGTATTTCATGTGGGATTTCAATATATAGAAGCGTGATTGGAATAAAAGAATGGGACACAAAGACTCTGAGCAGCCTTACCAGGAATAAGTGAGAACAACTAGACACAAGAACATTTTTTTCCCGAATGGCATCGCTCTGCTTAACAACTAATTCCCACAACGCTGTCAAATAATTTACTAAGACTGTATTACTATTATTCCTCTCTTCCTTATACTAGTATCTATCTCTTCCCACTTATTACTATAACCATGTTGCTTGTATCTTTCAATTTATATTGTTTTTATTTCTTTCCTAGTATGATTTGATAGCTTAATTTATGGATAGCTTAACCACTCTGAAGTGGTGTAGGGTTTCCTGCCTAAGCAGGGGGTGGATCAGTGGTGAAATGTAAAATTTGTTACTACCAGTTCTGTGGGTGTGGCTTGCTGTGGGGGGGATAATGTGACAAGCTGGGTGTGGCCAACTTTTTTTTTTTACTTTTAAAAGCCTTTTTTTTATAACTTCTTGTAAAAAATGCTTTTAAAAGCCTCTGACGATCAGGTAATTCAGCTGGGATCATCAGAGGCTTTTAAAAGCATTTTTACAACCTCTTCAGCCAAAGAGGTTGTAGAAAAAATGCTTTTAAAAGGCTCTGATGATCCCAGCTGAGCTGCACGATCATTAGAGGCTTTTTTTTTAACTTTTAAAAGCATTTTTTCGGCCTCTGATGATTGCGCGGCTGAGCTGGGCGGGGGGGGGCACGGATTTTTGCTACCGGTTCTCTGAACTAGCAGCTGCCATCGCTGCTGGTTCACGTGATCCTGTCTGAACCGGGAGCATTTCACCAATAATTGGACTAGAAAACCTCCAAGGTCCCTTCCAACTCTGTTATTCTATTTGTTGTGACTCCAGCCCCTGAACCTGGCCCCATGCCCCAAAGTGACTCCGAAAGTGAGGGGGAAGGGCCGGTAAGGTTTACCTCGGGAGCACCGATTCCTTTGGCTCGGCTCCAGGAGCCAGAACCAGACCAGTCAGAGGACGTAATGAGGCCGTCATCCCCTGATTCCTCCACCGCTGTTCTACTGGTTAATTTAAACAATTAGTAGATTTTTAAAAACCTGCACAATAAAGATGTCTGTTCTGCCAAAATATTTTAATTATTCATGTTGCTTTCAATATTTATGGCAATTCTAAACTACAAACCTGGCAGTAATATGATATTAGAATCATCTGGACTCAAAAGGAAACAATCCAAATGAAACTAGCACTTTTGGAAAGTATAATAAGGGGCAGGTGATTTAGCCACATCAAATCTTTTATTTCATTACTTTTTAGCATAGTTAGTAGCACTCAGTGAACATTTGATAGTGATAAAAGCAAAGGACTAAAATCTGTAAAAATGCTTCCTCAAAGTCTTATGTAGAGCTGATGAGTACAATTCCTTAGTATTAGCCATACGGATGACATGTAAAATTTATAACCCTAATGTAAGCCCAAATAATTCACCAACAGCATCTGTTTGGTATTTATAAGAGGACACCTGGTTAGAACTATAAAGAAACTGTAAAACCATTGGAATGGTATAATTTAATTATGTGGAATAATCTTATGTGTAATGGATATTGAGTAACACTGTCAGAGCAAAATATCCTTATAAAATGACAGCTCAGAGGTTTCCCCTACATGGGCACAGATGCAGAAACGCTACACTTACTCTAGTAGATGCTATTCTTAGACCTGTGGTCCTAAGCTATTCTGCTGTTTTCAGATACAGTAAAGGATCCTGGGCTGTCTTTAGTCATGAATATATATATTTGCCACCATATATTCTATAGATAAATTTGGAGTGATCTAATTTCTCCTTCAAGCCAAACAGCTTGGGCTGCTCTGTATTTCATGTGGGATTTCAATATATAGAAGCGTGATTGGAATAAAAGAATGGGACACAAAGACTCTGAGCAGCCTTACCAGGAATAAGTGAGAACAACTAGACACAAGAACATTTTTTTCCCGAATGGCATCGCTCTGCTTAACAACTAATTCCCACAACACTGTCAAATAATTTACTAAGACTGTATTACTATTATTCCTCTCTTCCTTATACTAGTATCTATCTCTTCCCACTTATTACTATAACCATGTTGCTTGTATCTTTCAATTTATATTGTTTTTATTTCTTTCCTAGTACGATTTGATAGCTTAATTTATGGATAGCTTAACCACTCTGAAGTGGTGTAGGGTTTCCTGCCTAAGCAGGGGGTGGATCAGTGGTGAAATGTAAAATTTGTTACTACCAGTTCTGTGGGTGTGGCTTGCTGTGGGGATAATGTGACAAGCTGGGTGTGGCCAACTTTTTTTTACTTTTAAAAGCATTTTACAACCTCTTCAGCCAAAGAGGTTGTAGAAAAATGCTTTTAAAAGCATTTTACAACCTCTTCAGCCAAAGAGGTTGTAGAAAAATGCTTTTAAAAGCATTTTTTCGGCCTCTGATGATTGCGCGGCTGAGCTGGGCGGGGGCACGGATTTTTGCTACCGGTTCTCTGAACTAGCAGCTGCCATCGCTGCTGGTTCACGTGATCCTGTCTGAACCGGGAGCATTTCACCAATAATTGGACTAGAAAACCTCCAAGGTCCCTTCCAACTCTGTTATTCTATTTGTTGTGACTCCAGCCCCTGAACCTGGCCCCATGCCCCAAAGTGACTCCGAAAGTGAGGGGGAAGGGCCGGTAAGGTTTACCTCGGGAGCACCGATTCCTTTGGCTCGGCTCAGGAGCCAGTTACTGATTAAAACAACTTTTTCATTTTGCTTTTGTGTATTTCTTTGCTACGGTCGGTATTTTCATTTCAGAGACCTTTTATTGTCTTAATTTCATATTTCAAAAATTATACTAAACAAGTAATAAATCCTTAGATCCCTGATATAGTATCCAGAGGCCCACCCCTTGGCACCGAAATGGTTCCATGTCCTTCCTGACTTTTTAAAAGATTTCTAATTAAATTGGAAGCGAACAGGCTGCAAAGCAAGTGCCAATCTCAGCCATCATTTTCATTCCACAAAACACCTCTGAATACTGCACAAACCTCAGAGCCATTTTTTAAAAATAAAAATTATAGAAGGCTATAGCTCACAACTTTATCTGGAAACGTCCCCATTTAGCCTCCTTCTCACCACACCCAAAAAAAGTGAAGGGTTAGTTGAAGTGGTAGTAATCATTTTGGGAGACTAAATGGGTGACAAGAAAGCTAATCCATTTTTTATCAGAAAACTAACTTTCTGATAAACAGCTGCTTTGTGATTGCCCCTCCCCTCCCATTGGCTGCCATTTTTTTTGGAGTATCCAAGCTTGTTGTTAAATTATGTCTTCTAACCAGTGGTGAAATCCAATTTTTTTTTACTATGATTTTGTGGGCGTGGCTTGGTGAGCATGGCAGAGGAAGGATACTGCCAAATCTCCATTCCCACCCCACTCCAGGGAAAGGATACTGCAAAATCCCCATTCCCTCCCCACTCCTGGGGGGAGGATATTGCAAAATCTCCATTCCCACCCCACTCTGGGGCCAGCCAGAGGTAGTATTTGTTGGTTCTCCGAACTACTCAAAATTTCCGCTACCGGTTCTCCAAACTGCTCAAAATTTCCACTACCGGTTCTACAGAACCTGTCAGAACCTGCTGGATTTCACCCCTGCTTCTCTCAAAAAGGTGGGGACTCAGAGATAGGCAATTTATCCAGAAGTAAATATCACTGACAATTATTCAGTAGGCATCTATAAGACTTGCCTTTAGAAGAAAGGAATAAAAGGAAATAATTATAAAGAAAACTTTAGCATCTTTTGCAAGAACATCTTTTGCATATGAGAATATAGGATTTTCTAACAAATTGCCATCATTTTGGCCAGCTGCCTATTTGCCACAGAAAAACTTCTGCTCTGTTTTGAAAACACTTTCCTCTTTTTTTTTTGCTTACCAACCCACAGGGGATTTGCAGCAGATCAAAAAGGGACTTCATTCTCAAAAAGTCTCAGAAAAGCAACAAATACATTGTCTTTTTTAGCACTGTCGAGATTTTTTTTTCCTCGTCAGCTGTTTTCTATGTCAGGCAGTTTACACTGAATTTCAAATGTCTTTAACTAAAGTCTTCCATATTTATACCATTTAGAGGTTCTGCTGTTTTTGTTGGTTACATAAATACTGGATAGCAGCCATTTTCAGATCAGGCACGATTCCATAACTGCCACCTTAACATTCACTCCCCATCCTACAACAGTCAACATTTTGAAATGGTTGGCATTTTCTCAAAATTTCCACGGTTTATGTGTGTAGGCATCTGCAAAACGGCAGGCAGAGTGCAAAGGAGCATCTGCAAATGAGGCAGGCAGTGATGAAACACAGTATCTTGAAAGAAACACACAACATATACTTGTGTCTGCCAGTAGGACATAAATATGTAAGGATGGAGCTTGCTTCGTGACATCATCTTACACTTGTCAATATGTCCATATGATCTCAGTTGACTTGAAATTACAGTAAATAATTAAATGAATAAATAAATCTGTTTGCTACAGACACCTATGTTTATAGTTTTTGCAAGAATTGTGGATTCAACTGATTGCAATTCAGCAATGGCTTTTCAAGGTCTCACATAGAAGTATTTCTTGCTTGCCTCTCTTTTAACTGGAGTTTTCTGTATCTCTTCACTGCTACCTAATGTATAGATTTTCGCATTCCAGATATGCAATGGTGGGATTCAAGTAATTTAACAACCAGTTCTCTGCCCTAACGATTTCTTCCAACAACCAGTTTGCCAAACTGTTCAGAAAGTTAACAACCGGTTCTCCCGAAGTGGTGCGAACTGGCTGAATCCCACCACTGCAGATATGGTAAATCTACCATAGATAGCAGTTTCTTTATACAAAACAGATGTTTACCACTGATCTATGGTCCCTTTCCAACTAAATTAGGAGTGAGAGGTAGAAAAGATTCAATATGTTGATATCCCTTATGTTAGGACTCTATGAAATCTTCTTTAACATTATTTAGGTTATGCATTCCAGTGTTGAATTTAACATGCAAAAAATAATGCCTTCCCTCCATCAGAAAAGGGATTGATGCTGGAGGCATCAGTGCAGAATCATTCTCCACAAGAAAAAATATGATTATCTATAGTGGAGCGACTTCCTGTAACTGTGAAGCTTTGTTCTGACCCAGTTCCCCAAACACAGCAAACCTTCTGAAGTGAACTCAAAAGATTCCTTTACTAAGAGTGCTGGCAGCTCGGCAAACAGTTTACCTCTCAATGTAAGCTAACAAGGCTGTCTGGCCAGAAGATGAATACTTGTCTGCCACATCTATTCATCTCTGCTCCCTGCTTTTTATCCCCAGAGCTAGGGTGAGGCCTTGCTAGCAGAGGTGGCTCTTCCTTCCCCAGGATCGGCCCACAGCTTTCCACTGCTCTCCTGTTCTCTGCCTTCTGTGCATCCGGGCATCAGGCACTGGACCCAGCTGTTCCTCCTCTTCTTCTGGGGCTGTTGACTCTCCATCTGAGGGTGACGGATGGCTCAGACTCTGCCTCTCTCCCTCCCTCTCTCTCTCTCTCCCTCCCTCCCTCTCCCTCTCTTTCTGCCAACTCCATTCCCTCTTCCCCCTCGGAGCTCTCAGGTTGCCTTGATGCTGACCTTGACTCCCATGCCTCCTCCTCCTCCTCTGATTTGGCTGCTGGAGGGGCCAGTGGCTGACAGGCCGCAACAAGCTTCTAGTAGATTTAAGTCTCGATAGTACAGGATTTCAGTTCACCTGAAATGTTTAGTGTGGGTGCTGCTAATGAGCACACTCTATCACACACAGCCCATTATAATATTTGTGGATACCAGATGTTCAGTGACATCACATGGATGACTTGGGGATCACATGATCCTGGGACACTTCAACCGTCATAAATATGAGTCAGTTGCCAAGCATCTGAATTTTGGTTTCGTGACCGTAGGGATGCTACAACAGTCATAAGTGTGAAAAACTGTCATAAGTCATTTTTTTTCAGTGCTGTTGTAACTTTGAGTGGTCATTAAATGAACTGTTGTAAGTTGATGACTACCTGTACTTACTACCTGGATGTTTGGCAACAGTTTTGATATACGTACTGGCTGATTTTGGCTGGATTTGCCAACAAAAAGACAAAAACGTAAGTGTAACTTATGTGTTCAGGTAGTCCTCATCAAAGTGGCAGAACCATCTAGAGAAGTTGGGCAGATTTGGTAGTATAGAAGTGAAATATAATAAATAAATGGCAAGTGATAGATTCAAGAGTAGGATATTATTTTAACTTGATTCCATAACTATTATTACTGTTTATTGAATTGTCGGTGGTATCCAACCTGTTAATCCAGGCTTGTTAAAGCTGTTGAAGGCCAAAGCAGAAGTTCTGTAAATAAACACAGCTATATATCTAATTTAGTTTTAATGAATTATGACTGGTTGGAAAGAAAGCTATAAAACCACTAAAGAAGTATATATTTTGTTCCTACTGCCATTGCTCTGTAATAGAAAATTTATCTAACCATCCAAAATTCCATCAATTGCGCCATACTCCATGTTGTTCAAATGAAGCTGATTTCATTTTTACATTTTATTTATATGTTCGTATTGAACCCCAGATAGCTCCAGTTGGAGGCTCTTTGTCTGCAAAGGCAAAGTTTAGTTTTAGAGACTCATACAGCAAATATTTATATTCCCCAGCATTTTTCATACATCATAAATACACCCATGAAGTCCCCACACCCATGCTGAAATTGATGTCTCTCATATGTTTCTGAATTCAAGTAAATTTGCTCACCTCCAGCCACTAACTAAAAATCCATCAAACTTAGCTACCATTTTTGCAAAATAATGCTGGATGTCGGTACTCTTCAAAGTACTACTAGTAGTGAATATGGCATAGTCATCTAATAAAAAAAGAAACTTGAGGAAGAAACTTGAGGAGTCTGTTCCTGGTTCCTCCCAAACTTCATTAACAGGCTAAAGACAAATTTATTCTCTCCCCAGCATAAAGAAATGTAACATTTCTCTAGGCAAGCTTAAAGTGCATTTTAGTTTATGTATCGTTTAATATTTCATGAGGACAATGCAGAGGCATTCTCAGAAGGATCAAGAAGGGCATTTGATGGAACAATATTATGCCATTGTGATGCAAGCTCTGCCCCTTTTGTATGTGCACTTTGTATAGAAGAGTAGAATTATATCATACTGGTGGAATGGTACCTTCATTGTTTTGGCAATAGCCTTTGAGCCTGCAGATAACTCTCAACACTCAGCATTAGCATAATATGACAGAGCTGTGCAAATCCTTTGAAAGAAGTGCCTCAGAACATGCAAGAAGGACCACAACAACCCAATGTCCAAATTGTGGAAGGGTCCCTGTTATGCATTACTAGATTGGGTGCAATTTTCGTAAAATCACAATACAGGTGAAACATAAATAATTTTCCATCCAACATTTTAGGAGCACTCAGAGAGGAACATATCCAATATTTTAATGCCCAGCCTATTCCACAGATCTGTTCCTACATAGAGAGTCCTCAACCTATGACCACAATTGGGGCCAAATTTCCATTACTAAATGAGATGGTTGTTAAGTGAGTCATGCCCAGTTCTACAAGCTTTTTTGCCATCATTGTTAAGCAAATCCTTCCTAAGTGACTCACACAGTCATTAAGCAGTCTGGCTTCTCCCATTGACTTTGCTTGTTGGAAGAGGCTGAGAAGGGCACAAATGATGGTCACGTGGCCCCAGAAGGCAGCTAACATTGTAAATACATGCTGGTTGCCAAGGACCCGAATTAGATCACGTGACCGTGGGGGTGTTGTCACTTTTCTCAGTGACATTGTAATGTCAAACAGTTGTTAAATGAATGCAATGGTCCCATATGCAGGAGTCTGTATGACACCAGCCACGTCTTTTTCCAGGCTCATGCTTCAGAAGCTGCTTGTGTTATCTGCACAAGCATATGTATGCACATCCCCTATGCTTTGCAAAGTATTATAGTAAAGAGCAAAGCAACTGTGGATTCACCTGCATATATAACATAACATAACATAACATCAGAGTTGGAAGGGACCTTGGAGGCCTTCTAGTCCAACCCCTGCCCAGGCAGGAAACCCTACACCATCTCAGTCAGATGGTTATCCAACATTTTCTTTAAAATTTCCAGTGTTGGAGCATTCACAACTTCTGAAGGCAAGTCGTTCCACTTATTAATTGTTCTAACTGTCAGGAAATTTCTCCTTAGTTCTAAGTTGCTTCTTTCTTTGATCAGTTTCCACCCATTGCTTCTTGTTCTACCCTCAGGTGCTTTGGAGAACAGCCCGACTCCCTCTTCTTTGTGGCAGCCCCTGAGATATTGGAACACAGCTATCATGTCTCCCCTAGTCCTTCTTTTTGTTAAACTAGACATACCCAGTTCCTGCAACCGTTCTTCATATGTTTTATCCTCCAGTCCCTTAATTATCTTTGTTGCTCTTCTCTGCACTATTTCTAGAGTCTCAACATCTTTTTTACATCGTGGCGACCAAAACTGGATGCAGTATTCCAAGTGTGGCCTTACCAAGGCATTATAAAGTGGTACTAACACTTCACGTGATCTTGATTCTGTCGCTGTGTTTATGCAGCCCAGAATTGTGTTGGCTTTTTTAACAGCTGCTGCACACTGCTGGCTCATATCTAGATGGTTATCCACTAGGACTCCAAGATCCCTCTCACAGGTACTACTATTGAGCAAGGTACCACATATACGGTACTGGTGCATTTTGTTTTGGCCTAAATGTAGAACCTTACTTTTTCACTGTTGAATTTCATTTTGTTAGATAGCGCCCAATGTTCAAGTCTGTCAAGATCTTTCTGTAACTTGAGCCTATCTTCTGGAGTGTTGGCTATTCCTGCCAGCTTGGTGTCATCTGCAAATTTGATGAGTTCCCATCTATCCCTCGTCCAAGTCATTGATGAAGATGTTGAAGAGTACTGGGCCTAAAACAGAGCCTTGGGGTACTCCACTGCATACTTCCCTCCATGTGGATGTAGTTCCGTTGAGGACTACACGTTGAGTGCGGTTGGTCAGCCAGTTACGAATCCATCTGGTGGTGGTGCTGTCTAACCCACATTTTCTACTTTATCTAGTAGTAGGTTATGGTCTACTTTATCAAATGCTTTACTGAAGTCCAAGTAAATTATATCGACAGCATTCCTCTGGTCTACTAATTTTGTCATTTTGTCAAAGAATGCGATAAGATTAGTCTGGCATGATCTGTTTTTGACAAACCCATGTTGGCTTTTGGTTATTACTTTGTTTGCTTCTAGGTGTTCGGTGATTCGTTGCTTGATTATCTTTTCCAGAATCTTCCCCGGTATTGAGGTCAGACTGATAGGTCTGTAGTTTCCTGGATCTGTTTTTCTTCCTTTTTTGAAGATGGGAACTACATCAGCTCTTTTCCAGTCCTCTGGCAGCTCCCCTGTGCTCCAGGATCTTTGAAAGATATAGTTCAGTGGTTCTGAGATCACGTCTGCCAGTTCCTTCAGAACCTTGGGGTGTAATCCATCCGGTCCTGGTGATTTGAACTCGTCTAGGGTAGACAGGTGTTCACTTACCATTTTCTTCCCTATTTTAACTTGTGTTTCTAATCTGTTTTTTGTAGTGCTGTTTTGATAGGTTGGATTGTTTTTCCTTTTGTGTAAAGACAGATGCAAAATATGAGTTAAGTAGATCTGCTTTCTCCCTGTTGCTTGTCATCTTCTTGCCACTTTCTCCCAGCAATGGGCCAATTGTTTCCTTGACTTTTTTCTTGTTTTTAACATGTTGGAAGAAGCTTTTTTTGTTATTTTTTACTTTTGTCGCTAGCCTTTGTTCATTGTGAGCCTTAGCTTTCCTCACTTCATCTTTGCAGGCTCGGGCTATTTGCTGATATTCTGCCTTAGTTATTTGCCCCTCTTTCCACTTTTTATATTTGTCCTTTTTGTCTTTCAATTTGTCAGATAGTTCTTTATGCATCCATGCTGGTTTCTTTTGAGATCTACTATTTTTCTTCTTCATTGGTATTGTGTTAGACTGTGCTTTTATAATCTCACTTTTCAAAATTTCCCAAGCTTCTTGAGTTGTTTTCCCCCTGAGGATTCTCATCCATTGAATCCTTCTCAAGCTCTCTCTAAGTTTATTGAAATTAGCTCTCTTAAAGTCCAAGACTCTAGTTTGACTTTGTTCTACTACTTGTATTTGCTTAATGTCTAATTCCAATATTGCGTGGTCACTTGCCCCCAAGGTTCCTGTAGCTTCAACACCTTCTATCATTTCATCTCTGTTAGTGAGAATTAAGTCCAATATGGCTGATCCTCGTCGCCTTCTCTATTTTTTGGGAAACAAAGTTCTCTGCTAGGTTTGTTAGGAACCTGTTGGATCTTCCACTTGGTGCAGAGTTTGTTTCCCAGTTGATGTCAGGGTAGTTAAAATCCCCCATTACTACTGTGATGTGCTTCCTACATACCTTAGTTAGCTGACTAGCAAAAAGTTCATCTACTTCCTCTGTTTGGTTGGGTGGCCTATAGTATAGACCTATGGCAATATCATTTTTCACCCCTTTTATATTGACCCAAATACATTCAAGATGATTTTCATCATTGTTGTGCTCTATTTCTGTAGAGATGTAGTTATTTCTTATATATAGTGCAACTCCACCTCCTCTTTTATTTGGTCTATTTCTTTTAAATAATTTATATCCCTCTAGCTGTATGTTCCATTTGTCAGTTTCATCCCACCAAGTTTCCGTAATGGCAACAATATCATATCTACCCTCATTTACTTGGATTTCTAATTCACCCTGTTTATTCCTCATACTCTGTGCATTGGTGTATAGACATTTGAGTCCATTTGGATTGATCTTGTGTTTACTGTCTACATAACCTGTGTTGACTGCCCCTACTTTCTTGCCACCTGTTGGTTTAGTGCACATGGTATGGCACTCACTGTTAAATGCTTGGTTTTGCTTGATAGCATGGTTGATAGTCTTACCCATACAGACATCTATGTTACATGCACTGATAACCCTTTTAGTTTTCGATTGCTGGGGACAGAAATTTTTTATATCAGTTAATTCTCTGTCCCCACTGTTCAGTTTAAATGTTTATCCAGAAAATCTGTGAATGTATTGCTAAGTAACTCAGTCCCTTTCTTTGATGGATGCAATCCATCTCTTTTGTACAATTTTTCATTGGACCAGTTGCAGACATCATGACTAATAAAACCAAAGCCTTCCCTTTTACACCACTCCTTTAGCCACACATTAAACTCCACTACACGCTGGCCTTTACCTTTTTGTTCCTTATGTACTGGTAAAACCTCTGAAAAGTTAAGCCTACAACCTATGCTATTAAATTCATACCCTAAGCTCTGGAAATCATTCTGCACAGAAAGCACATCCTTTTGGGACAGATCATTTGTGCCAAGATGTATAATAGATGTATATAGACAGCCTGAAGCAGGGGTGGGATTCTGCTGGTTCAGACAGGTTCAGGCATACCTGTCGTGTCCCACTCCTCCGCTGACGGCCGGGTCGGGGAAGTCCGTATCAAGCGTGCCTCTGCAGCTCTGCCAAAGTCCTATCAGAGTTCTCAAGGCAGGCAGGAGACCAGGAAGTGACTTCAGCAATCCAAGTTAGACTTTGCCTGACTCAGAGAATGCCAGAAAGCAGATCCTTTATATAGGCCATGGGGTGTGGCTCCATGACTCAGCACTTATCCAGGCCTGCCCCTCCCTTCCTTTTGCTGACGTTGCCTATCAATTCTCCCGAAGCGAGGATCTCTCCAGGCTCCAGCTGTTGGTAATTCACATTCCTCAGGCTCACATGCTGTGGGGGAGGGGGAGGGGTCTAGTTGCTCCGTTTGTCTGGGCATGGAGCCAGGGCTGGGGGCTGGAAGCACGTCAGGCCATTCATCTTGCTCGGCCTGTCTGGGCATGGTGCCAGGGCTGGGGCCTGGAGGCATGCCAGGACATTCCTCAGCGTTCGGCAGGAGATAAGAGGGACCAGGCTGCGGGGAAAGCGAGCGAGACACAACAATACCGGTAGCTGCAACGATCAGCTGAGAGCAAACCAGTTCGCTCCAATGATCAGCTGGGCCCACCCACCTCTGCACTATACCTACCTTTATTTCCTTTGTTTCAAGCCCAGCTGATTGGTGGAGCAGCGTGGATTGCCACGCCTCAGCTATTTTATTCACCGGAGCTGTAGTAGAAGATGCTGTTTTCCAATGTACTGCACGCGCATGGATCGCCCATTTGGAAGCGCACCCAAAGCAGACTGGTTGTTACCCTGGTTGAATCCCACCAGTGGACTGGAGCAGAATCCCAAGGAGCCTGGGAAATGATTTGGTTACTTTAACAATTCAAAAAGAAGTGTTTCATATATACTTCTGTGCAAGCTGAAGAATCACTCACAGACGATTTGTACATCCCTTTGACACTAATTCTCAGTATTAAGCCAGGGCTGGGGAGACCCAGTTCCTAAAGCCTATCCAGTTCTGGAGCTTACTGGAACGGTCCAGTTCTAGTCATCATCTGTCTTGGTTTAGCATTTTTCACAGACTGGGATGAAATTAAAATAAAGGACACCACATATAGTGTCGTGATTCCGTAGCAAGGGGGCATATAAAAGTAATAAAGGAAAGAGTGGACACAAGTGTAAATCAAAGGTTGGGAAAGTCATGCTTTATGGCTATTGTTATTTTTACTATAAAAGAATGTAGAAGGAATGTATGTTAGGAAAGTAACCCTCAGATACCCATACAAAAAAGGCAATGGTTGATCTGTGACACATCCATAGAAACTAGTGGGATGAAGTTGTACATTTAAAAAAAAAAAATTCCCAGAACGGGATTTGCTGAAGGGGAGAGTAAAAATACTACTCCCTTATCTCCTTTCTGCCAGCACAAGTCAGCTGGTTTTGAACACAGCTAGTCCTCTAGAACAAACATTCATTCTACAACTATTCAAAGTTACAACAGGGCCGTGGTGGCTCAGGCTGTAAGATAGCCTGTTATTAAAACACAGCTGCCTGCAATTACTGCAGGCTCGAATCCCACCAGGCCCAAGGTTGACTCAGCCTTCCATCCTTTATAAGGTAGGTAAAATGAGGACCCAGATTGTTTGGGGGGCAATAAGTTGACTTTGTAAATATACAAATAGAATGAGACTATTGCCTTACACACTGTAAGCCGCCCTGAGTCTTCTGAGAAGGGCGGGATATAAATGTAAATAAAAAAAAATGACTTATGGTCCGACTGTGAAGTTATGACCCTCACCATCCAAGGTCATATGACTGCAATTTGGGTAGTTGGCAAACAGCTCACATTTATGACCACTGTAGTATCTTATTGTTATGTTCGGGTATTGACGAGGCAGGAGACCAGGTTAGTGACAACAGCTCTTTAATATAGTGTGACCCAGCAAAACTCTGGAGAAAAACCTCTCCTTATATACACTTCAGCCTGAGGCTGCAACCAATCAGGAACGAGATATTTCCCGCCTAAAACTCCCGCCAAAACTTACAGTAATACATTACACTCCTTCCCTCCCAGAAGGCACTTTGCCAATATTTGCATATTACTTCTCTACGTAGTCCTGCAGGTACGTGGGGCGTCTCCTGACTCTCCCGGACCTCGCAGTTCACTTTCTGGAGTTGAGTCGAGCTTGCGGAGGGACTTTTCGTTCCTCTGAGCTCCTCCTCCCGCCATCCGGCCCTGGATTATTCGCCGGCTCGGACCTGCTGTCCTCTCGAGGGGCCTGAGGGTGTCGCTGGACCTCGCCTGACTCAGATAAGTCTCTGTTTGGTTCTATGCTTTCTGTTTGTTCTCGGCTCCAGTCAGCTGTGGGGTTAATTAAATCATAGTCAGGGCTGTCTCGCCTAATTCTGCCTTATCGCTCAATCTGTTTCTTAGCTGATCTATGTGGCGCCTCAAACTCTGCCATCGTCTATTTCCACTAGATAAGATTTGGGGCCCGTTTGTCTATGACTATCCCCTCTTCCAGTTTGGGCCGTCGCTATAATTATGGGCCCACACTGAGTCTCCTATGTTTAATTCCCGGAGTCTATCTGGTTTTGTTTTGAACCCGTCCTGCACGTAGTTGGTGTAGCCGGTCTAGCGGGCACCTTAGCTTCCGCCCCATTAATAGCTCGGCTGGGCTGCGGCGGTGGCCACACAGGGGTCCTGTGTTGGACAGTTAGGAATCGTCGATTTGTGCCTGCCAGTCTCCGGGCTGCTTCGTGATAGCGCTTCTTTGCACTCGAACAAAGCGTTCAGCAAGGCCGTTCGACGCAGGGTGGAGCGGCGCTGAGAGGGCATGTCGGATGCCCTCTTCAGCCAGGTACCCTTCAAATAATGCTGCAGTGAACTGTGGGCGTTATCGGACACGAGGGTGTCCGGTAGCCGTGCGTGGCGAAAAGGTGTTTTAGTGCTGAAATGACAGCTCCAGCGGTTGTGGATTTCATTAGGATGATCTCCAGCCATTTGGAGAATGCATCCACCACAATTAGAAATGTTTGGCCGTGGAAGGGCCGGCAAAATCAATGTGAATGCGGGACCAAGGGCCTTGGGGTTTCTCCCACTCCAACACTGGGGCCGTGGGTGGTAGTGGTCTGGATTCCTGACATACCTGGCATCGGCCAACCCTGTCACTGATTTCCTGTCCATTAGGGGCCACCAGACATAGCTCCTGGCTAGCCCTTCATCCTCACAATTCCTGGGTGACCTCATGCAGTAGTTCCAGGACTTTTTCCTCAGCTTCTCTGGAACTACCACCCTATCCCCCAGAGCAGGCACCCCTTGCACAGACAATTCCCTCTTTTCTTTACAAATTCTAAACGTCGCCCGGCAGTGGCCATCCCTTGAACCCAACCGATTACAGTTCTTAAAACAACGTCCCGGTAGGAGGCCGAGCCACTTCCTGCGATGTGACTGGCCCAGAGTCCCAAGAGTCAATTAGTAGAACGGGGGTGCCCGGAGTAGGGTCCTCGATTTCCCCGGGCAATGGGCATCTGCTCAGTGCGTCCGCATGCCCCAGCTCTTTCCAGGCCGATGCTGCAGTTTGTAGAGTAGGCGGCCAAAAAATAGTCCATCTGGTCAGCCGGGTGATAGTGCCACTGGCGTTGGGCGGTCGCCAGCCAGTAAGCCCAATAGTGGTCTGTGGTCAGTGATAATGTCAAAGTCTCTCCAAAAGCGTATTCGTGAAATTTTTCACCCTGACACTATTAGAGCCTCCTATCTAGCTGGCTGTAATTCCTCTCAGCCGGGACATCGTTCGTGAATAGAACACTATAGGGACTTCTGTGCCGTTTGGGAGTCTGTGGCTAAGTACAGCTCCTACTCCATAGGGGGACGCATCACAAACCAATACTAACGGCAGCCTGTTATTGTATTGTATTAACAGGCTATCGCTTGATAGCAAACTTTTTACTGCCTCAAATGCCCTATTCTCTGACTTCCCCCACGACCAAACTGTGTTTTTTCCAAGCAATTTATGCAACGGTTCAGCAACGGTTGCCTTGTCTTTAAAAACACGGCGTAAAGTTTACCAGACCCAGGAAAGCCTGGAGTTCTGTCTTGTTTTTGGGTGCTGGGGCTCTCTTTATCGCCTTGACTTTGCTCTCAGTGGGTGAATCCTTTTTGTCTATTCTATAACCCAGAAATTCAACAGATTCGACGCCTATCTGACACTTGCTTGCATTAACTTTTAATCCTGCCGTCCTAAAAATGGCCAAAACTTTCCTTAATCGCTTCCCTAGTTCTCTTAAATCTTCCCCTGATACCAACACATCATCGAAATAGGGCACGACTCCCGGTAACCCTTGTAGAGTCGCTCCATCAAATTTTGGAATAGCCCGGGGCCACACTCACCCCAAACTGTAACGGGTGCACTTAAAGGCACCCGGTGCGTTACAATGGTCTGGGCTTCCGCTGTGCTAGCATCTACGGGTAGCTGTTGGTAGCTTGTGCCAAGTCTAATTTGGCGAAAACTTGTCCGTGCCCTAGTGAGTGCAATAAGTGTTGCACTACTGGAACTGGGTAGGCGCTCTTTTGCAATGCTTTGTTCAAGGTAGCCTTGTAATCGCACAAATTCTTATGGACCCGTCTGGTTTCATAGGGGTGACGATTGGCGTCTCCCATTTGGCATGGTCAACTGGCACTAGTATCCCTGGCTGACTAATTTATCTAACTCTTTGTCGATTTTAGGTTTGAGTGCAAAGGAACCCTCCTTGCCTTTAACCTAATGGGAGCTATTTGGGGTCTAAATTGAAGGAGATAGGGGTCCCCTTATACTTGCCTAAACGGTCCTCGAATCGTCTGCGAATTCCTCCATTAGGGCGTTTTGCAGGTTGCATCCGCTCCGGTGGACGCCAGTCACCCCATTCCCAACGCCCGGAACCAGTCTAGCCCCAGCAAACTTGGCAAGGTTCCTCGACTAACGTGATGGGCAGGGTCTTTTCGTATGTCCGTGATTGACCTCGACGGTCGTTGTCCCTCGAACAGGGATGCGGTTGCCCTGGTAATCCTGCACCCGGAGCCGTTGTTTCTGTAGCTTGCGCTTTGCGATGTCGGCAAGGCTTTCACAAAAGTGTCCCAGGACATGATTGTGATGGCGGATCCTGTGTCTACTTCCAGCCGCACGGTACGCCTTCAATTGTTGGGTTAGTGAAGATCTTTTCTTGATGCGGGTAGCTGCGTGGTCTATGGTAACAGTCATTCGGTTTGACTTGCGCTCTTTCTTTCCTGGCCAATCGCGGTCGCCTTGCCGATCTCGCGCTCTGATTGGCTGGTTTGAAATTCGGCGGGAATGTGGGGTTTGCATCTCTGACTCAGAGCCGCTCTGATTGGCGATTTGAATTTTCGGGGAAGGTTGGGGTGCTCGGCAGACTTGAGCCAGGTGCCCTTCCTTTCACACCGCCGCAAATGGCGTCCCTGAACTTACATCTTTGGCGCTGATGTCGCCCCGCAGCTTCCGCATTCCTCCGGGTCTTCCTTGTCGATTTTCCGGTGTAGTGGACTTCTTCCTCCTCTTCGCTGGTTGACTCACGATAGGTTTCTTCGTGGTGGACTGTGCTCGGCTTTGCGCCCGCCATCGGCGTGAGTCGCTTTGTAAGGTGTCTGCTGCATGGTTGGACATCTCATGGGCTCTGGCTTCGTCCAGGCGTTTGCCAATGTCAGGTTGCTCTTGGCTAGCAACCGTCTCCTCAAACGGATGTCTCTGACCCCCGTATAAGTTGTTCCAGCAGCTCTTCGTCCAGATCGCGGTACTCGCAATGCTTGGAGGCTTGTCTCAGGGCTGCCATGTAGTCGCTGATAGACTCGCCTTCTTGTTGCCTGCGCTCCCCAAACTCGTGCCGTCGAGCGTATTTGGACGGGCGGTGCGTGATTCTTCAGGAGGGTCTGAAGGGTCTGCCACGACACGGAGTGTAGCGGTGTTGGCTCCGCCAGGGCTTCTGCGACGGCGATGACTGCGGACCCACAGTGGCTTATGAAGTAAGCCCGTTTGCGGTTGTCGGAGACTCCTGTAACTCGTTGCCTCCAGGAAACTTTCGAAACGGGTCATATATATTCCCCATGTTTCCTGGGCAGGGTCAAACGGAGTGGGTGGCGTGTAGCCGGTCATCGCTGCATTCGCTATCACCTTGCTGGGTTTGATTCTCGTAGTGAGTTCAGCTCTGTTCTGGTGCTCTGCCTCAAGATCCCATCCTCGTCGCCAATGTTATGTTCGGGTATTGACGAGGCAGGAGACCAGGTTAGTGACAACAGCTCTTTAATATAGTGTGACCCAGCAAAACTCTGGAGAAAAACCTCTCCTTATATACACTTCAGCCTGAGGCTGCAACCAATCAGGAACGAGATATTTCCCGCCTAAAACTCCCGCCAAAACTTACAGTAATACATTACACTTATGGTCACTTGATTGTCAATTATAACCTTCCCAGCTGGCTTCTGACAAACAAATTGAATGGGGGAAGCCAGATTTGTTTAATTACCATGGTAAAATAGTTGGGAGAAAAGTCACATATTGACTTATTTATGACTGCACCAACTTACAAGGGAAATTCCAGTCCCAATTGTGATGATAAATCAAGGACTACCTGTAGAGCCATTTGTTTATCTATTGATTCTTTCTTCACTGCAGCATGTATGCAAATAGCTGTTTGGAAAGAGCCCACAGAATTCAGTGGAGCTAACGCTCATGTGAGTGTAGAGGTGTTTGCAGGGTGTGGTCAAAAAAGTCGAGATGGTGGTCATGTTGGTGCAATCAAATCTTTGCTTGTTTTTCATGGGCATTGGGTCTGCAATGCATATAAAAAACAGATGGAGTTGTGAACCCATCATTAAGGCCACCATGACTTTTTTTTAACTAAAAAAAGGGCTGGGAAGTGGCTCACCAGGCTAATGCAGCCTGTTATTAACACACAGCTGCCTGCAGTTACAATTACTGCAGGCTCGAGTCCCACCAGGCCCAAGGTTGACTCAGCCTTCCATCCTTTATAAGGTAGATAAAATGAGGACCCAGATTGTTGGGGGGGCAATAAGTTGACTTTGTATATAAATATACAAATAGGATGAGACTATTGCCTTACACAATGTAAGCCGCCCTGAGTCTTCAGAGAAGGGCGGGATATAAATTCAAATTTAAAAAAAAAAAACTACATGCTGCAGATCCCTATAAATGGGTCTAGGGAATGGGTGTCAAACTCAATCGCATCACGTGACGTATCGTGACTTATCGCAATGTTTTTTGCCTTTGTGGAGCCGGATTGGGCATGGCCTGCATGTGATGCATCTGGCTCGCAGGCCTCCAGGTTGACAGGCCTAGTCTAGGGAATCGAAGTCCAATTGGCACACCCTTGACATAATATGACAAACCTATTTTGGATCTTCAGATATTAAACAATCAATAATTTCACTCAGAACAGATTGTATAGTTCTGTGGAGGATCTGAAATAAATAGGCAGGAAAAAAACCAAAATAGAAGAAAGCTAAGAAATATGTATGTATTAGGGAAATAATTGTTGTTTATGAAAATAGGTCTCATTAATGTGGTGCTAATTTTCACACTAACCTGCTTTTTTAAAAAAAATTAAGTCAGCAGATCTTGGGAACATTTTTTATTTTTAAAAACCGCATCAGAAAGACATAGCTATTACTCATGTGTTCCTGAGGCGCTGAATTTTTTCTTCTTCTTTTTGAGATAGTGCTCCTTCTGAAGGCATATCTTATTTTCACAGTTCTCAGAGCTTCAGCATTTTGCTACTCGGAAAATGAGATTCTTCCTTCAGCTGGTGCTATCATTGCTAATGTAATTACTCTGCATACAGTAATTGGGTAAGCGTCACCAGCGGGGGAGGAAAATAATGACTGGCAGAAAACATCTCTGCCTTCTTCCATCTCATTATCTGACTTTTAAACAACACCCCCCTCACCCAAAAAAATATTAAAGAAAACAATTGGTGAATGAGTCCATTGGGTGCTCCACCTGTTTGTGTTATCAATGTAATTGGTATTTTAAAAAAATCAATGCCACTCTGAGTAATGCATAAACATTACAGGTGTATTATACTAACTAAGATGGAGGGAGGGAAGGAGAGAGGGAGGGAGGGAGGGAAGGAAGGAAGGAAGGAAGGAAGGAAGGAAGGAAGGAAGGAAGGAAGGAAGGAAGGAAGGAAGGAATCATTCCAATTCCTGAAAGCTAATTACAGTATTTACATACATATCACCAAAACAAAAAAAAGAAAGAAACACATCTCCAAAATAGAGGGAGGGGGAATCAAAGAAAAGTTTGCATTAAAAGTGCAGGTGATAATTTATGTCTTCAAATTCAAATGTAAAGAAGTCATAATCATTTAAACATAAATATAATGCCATAGTAAGCAAGGCTGGTCAGGCAAGCTGTTTGTCTGATCAGGCTGCTGTCCAGGTGCTCATTCTTGATAGGCAATTTCAAGGTTTCTACCTGTCGCTCTTAGGTTATTTATTTTTAAATTGGTTTGGACTCGCTGTTCAAATAGAGAACACTATCAAATATAGAGGACTGTTCTGTGACAGCCCTTCTGATACAGGACCATCCTTTGCAAATAGGAAACAAGTCTAATCCTTCTACCCCATATCAAAACTTCAAAGAGAAATAACTCAGTGCTAACCCTGGTCTGCTTCTCTAAAAAATGGTAGCCTGTTTTCTTTGTTCCCTTTAACGGGCACACAGGCAGAACAGTACTACATCAGGGACTTTCCCAATGAGAAAAGGTGGGGGGGACTTAATTTAGAAAAAAGCAACTGAGATAGAACTTGATTGAGGCGTATAAAATTGTGCCTGGCATGACAAAAGTGGAGAAAATGCTACAGCCTGAGATTATACAATGAAGCCAACTGGAAGGAGATTTAGAGCAGAGGAAGCATATCATTAAATTGAGGTGAGGGCTACTAACATGGATGATTTAAAAGAGGAATGGATAAATTCATGGAGAACATGCCTATCAAGGGGTGTAGGGCTTGAGATTCCATGCTGCCTCTGACCTGGGAAAAACTTGCCTCCAAATTCCAGCTGCAGGAGAACATTGGCAGGAGAGGCTATGTTTCCATCTCCTGCCTGTGAGCAACACAGAGACGCCAGTTTGGTTACTGTGAGAAGAAAATGCTGGACATGAAATTCTTCCAATAACTTGTTAATTACAACAGAAAGATGCCTTGCTATCCATTTGCAAAAGCATCTAAAGAATTAGATTGACTCCACTCACTCCCCTGCCCCACCCATTAAGAAAGCAGCTGATGAAAATCTTTTCCCAGTACAATTTAAGGAGATGTGTCTTGTTGTATGGACTCCTGTGAGGCCTTTTACCAGTTTTCAAAATGGCTTAAAAATAAAGTTCTAAACTGACCAATTTTGTGAACAGTCCATGCCTTTAGTTAATCTTGCCTTGACTAATTATAATAGTTACATACAGATCACCTAATGAGAAGGAAGGACTGATCAGAGAAGAGCCTAAAGATTGAGGGCAAAAGAAGAAGGGGATGACAGAGAATGAGGTGGCTGGATGGAGTCACCGAAACAATTGGTGTGACCTTAAATGGACACCAGAGGATGGTAGAGGACAGGAAGGCCTGGAGGAACGTTGTCCATGGGGTTGCAATGAGTCGGACACAACTTTGCAACTAACAACAACAACAGATCACCAAAAGGGCCTCTGGTGGCTCAGCAGACTAAGTCTGTCTGCTATTAACACAGCTGCTTGCAATTACTGCAAGTTCAAGTCCCACCAGGCCCAAGGTTGACTCAGCCTTCCATCCTTTATAAGGTAGGTAAAATGAGGACCCAGATTGTTGGGGGGCAATAAAGTTGACTTTGTATATAATATACAAATGGATGAAGACTATTGCTTAACACAGTGTAAGCCGCCCTGAGTCTTCGGAGAAGGGCGGGATATAAATTCAAATAAAAAAATAAAAATTTAAAAAATTTAAAAAAAATTTAAAAAAATAAAAACATATCCAAAAGAGAGGACAAAAAAAATTCAAAGAATTTTTGCACAACATATACTATTTCGGGCAACCATTAAAAATTGTCCAGAAGTCACAGTTGGTATAAGATGAGGTAATGAAGATGCTAATTGTCATAAAATACAGGTATCCCAGAGAAATGAAGGAGGTGCATTTGTTGCCTACTACTTTTCTAACACAGTTTAAAGCCCGGTACTCATTTTTAGAGCCCAACATAGCTTAGGATCTACTGCTTAAATGGACCACTTTTTGTTTTATGAAGTTGTCAAGATTAAAGTCTGCAAGAGAGAATTTATTTATTTATTTATTTATTTTGTCACAACAATATATGTAGGTATCATACAAAAAGATTATATAGCATATAAATATGAGTAAATATTAGGAGGTATAAGCATATATATATATATATGAAGAAGAAAAGAAAAACAATAGGACAGGAAAGGTAGGCACGTTTGTGCGCTTATGCACGTCCCTTATGGTCCTCTTAGGAATGGGGTGAGGTCAATAGTAGAAAGTTTTTGGTTAAAGCTTTTAGGATTATGAGAAGAGACCACAGAGTCAGGTAAAGTATTCCAAGCACTGATGATTCTGTTACAGAAGTCATATTTTCTGCAATCTAGATTAAAGCGGTTGACATTTAGTTTAAATCTATTAGTTACTCTAGTATTATTGCAATTAAAGCTGAAGTAGTCTTTAACAGGAAGGACATTACAATAGATGATTCTGTGAGTTAAACTTAGGTCTTGTTGGAGGCAACGGAGTTCCAAGCTTTCTAAGCCTAGGATTTCAAGTCTGGTGGGGTAAGGTATTTTGTTGTTTTCAGAGGAATAGAGAACTCTTCTTGTAAAATATTTCTGGACACGTTCAATTGTATTGATGTCAGAGATGTGGTGAGAGTTCCAAACAGGTGAGCTGTATTCTAGAATTGGTCTAGCAAATGTTTTATATGCTCTGGTTAGTAGTGTGGTGTTTTTGGAAAAGAAGCTACGCAAGATTAGGTTTACAACTCTTAGAGCTTTTTTTGCTATGTAGTTGCAGTGGGCTTTGGCACTTAGATCATTTGACATGAAAACTCCAAGGTCTTTAACGGGATGGGGGTCGTCAGTAAGGTAATGTCCATCTAGTATGTACTTAGTGTTTGGGTTCTTTTTTCCTATATGTAAGACTGAGCATTTGCTGGATGAAATTTGGAGCTGGATGAAATTTGGAGAATGTTTGAGGATGATCCTTCTGTCACACAGGAGGAGACTTTTTCCTGCATCACTCCCAAGCTATGGACAGCCCAGATCTCAGGATTTAGAATTAGAGTTGGCCTCCGTTGTCTCTGTATTTAAAACAGTATTCAGGAATATTTCCAAACTTTTATGTGAATTACATATTTTATTCATATGAATGGGGGGGGGGCAGAGGGTTGGATATTTTTTTCTGAACCATAAGGCAGTACAGGTAGCCCTCGACTTATGACTGGTCTTTGAGCACTTGTCAACCAGCCTGCATTTACGGGCATTCTCAGTGTCCCACAGTCATGTGACTGCATTTTATGATGTTTTTGCCAAAAACTAGCATTTGCTTCTGGTTTTTGGCAAAACCAGAAAATAATTGGTTTGCTCAATGACTATTGTGCTTTCTTTATAATTACCATGTTCACTTAACAACTGCTGCAAAAATGATTCTAAAATCAAGTCAATTTTGTGGGTGACTTGTTTTATGACTATCACAACGTATGACTACAATGGACAGACCCCATTACAATCATAAATCAAGGACTACTTGTATATAAATGTAACAAGGGGTCTTTCCATAATGATGAGAGCCTGGCCTATGCTTATCTGAGAGAGCCGGGGGGAGGGGGAGCACTTATTTTAAGTTTCACACAATATCCTGAATGTCATACACACAGCTTGGAAGCAGGACAAGTATTAGTACCTAATAAGCAGGCAAGAGTGCTGACATTATGCTTAGGGCAAATACAACTTCATGTTGTGAGAGGTATCTTAGTATATCACTGTCAGGGTTCCAAGGAACACCCCCTATGAAATAAAGCTCTGAGGCTTGAGGTTCCTCAAAGTTCCAATTTATTAGAAATGTCATGTTGCCACATCTGGGAAAACCCGAATCTGAAAGCTTCCAGGTTTTCCACACCCAGCTAACAGGTCACAGCCCTGCCCCACATCCACAAGTTCATCGCATTGTCCAATCAACTCTTCACACTCAACTGGATACAATCTTCAAGCAGTCTCCATCAGATGCAGGCAAAAGTCCTTGAATATGGAATGTTGTTATGACTAACTTTCTATCAACTTATGACTAACAACAACCCCCTCCCAACTTCCCCAGCTAAAATATGTGGCAGTTAAGAAGCAAAAAAAGAAATTGTCTTCCAAAACTGACAAACACATTTCTTCAGTCCAAATGGTGTTTCCTGATCCCTAAATATGCCATGGATCCAATGGATCATCATCAAAGGGATCTCTTAACCCCAAAAAATCCTACATTAATGTTAATAAAATATGCAGTGAAAGGCTGAATGGAAACTTAGTGATGAAAAGAAATCTGAACAGAGACTAGAACATCTATTGGTGTCTAACAGAGGTGTCAAACTCAAGGCCCGTGGGCTGAATCTGAACAGTGAAGAACCAGTCCACATTGCCTCTGTCAGTGAAAACAGAGCTTGGGAGGGTCCTCCCGGGCTCCATTTTCACTGGCAGAGCACTCGGGCCACCACAGGGCCCCCCAACACAAGTGACGTTGAGCTGGCCACGCTTCCCTGGCCATGCCTCCCACCCCCTCGTGGTCAAGGGTCAAACACAACCCTGATGTGGCCCTCAATGAAATCGAATTTGACACCCCTGGTGTATAAGGTACCTATAGGTTATATACCAATATATGTTCTATCTTCTAGTCAGATTTCTTTTCAGCACTGTTTCCATTCAGCCTTTCACTGCATATACCTATAGGTTCCCTGCTTTTTCTCAGATCTTCCCTTCTCCTCCCAGTTCCTCTGGTGGCATCTTCTTCCATCCCAATGGCAGACTGGGGATCACATCCAGCAAAGTAGCTCTTCTCAAGCAGAAAATGGACTTTCAAGAAGCCAAGGGGAATGAAACAAGATACAAGCCTTAAGCAATCTACCCACCAGCTGCCTGCAGGGTGAGTAATGCACTGTGCTTGCTTAATGTGTTGAAAGAAGGGCATAGTCATTCAGACAGTCACCAAAGCACGTGGTCCTCCCTTGGGAATAGCTGGGATGAAACCTTTTTATACACCAGCCTTGAATACGACACTGAGTCTCCTGTTTCCAGAAGAATGAGCAAACTGAGAAACAACTATAAGGCATGGAAAAGGAGAATTGTAAAATAGGGGTGGGGGGAAGACACATTTGCTGGAAATGTAACAAGGATGAAAGAATATGGTAAATACACATTCATCTATTTACTGACAGAAGATGTAAATTTATAAACATATAAATCAGGTGCCCTCCTCTGGAACAATATGCTCTGTCAAAGTAAACGTAAACTCTCTGTATATCATAGAAATGTTCAAAACAACGTCTCATTCTCAGTGTATGTCCGTCAATACACTGCATGTACCTAATACAATCTAATACAGAATAACAGAGTTGAAAGGAACCTTGGAGGTCTTCTAGTCTAACCCCCTTTCTCAGGCAGGAAACCCTACATTATTCAGTAAACATGTTTCCAAAGTCTTTTCCTATTATGCAACTAGTCTTAGTTGGTTAGATGTTAGATGGGCAATGTATCTGATTATTTGGAAACTGAAAAGAGTGGGCCCTCAATCTCCCACAAATAGTGAACTGATAGGTTCAGCCATGTTACATGAGAGACAATGCTGTATTGTAGCAAAAATATTGAATCCCATGTTTGTTGTTGCTCCAAAATGAATTTTCTGTTCTGTTTCTGGCCTCTAGAGTTTAATGCTCTTAGTTTGCAGTTAATGACTAGATCAGATGTCATAGTTTGCATAAAATAGCATGTGAATTTACTTAGGTTAAAGCTACCATTCGGTTGCATTTGTGGCATGTCTAAGTGTGTCAAAACCACTGATATTATCCTTATCCGTTAGCAAGTGGTAAGTGACATGAGTATAGCTAAGGTTGGTAGACCTAGGCCACATATTCTTTATTGTACTAAAAAGCATTATGTGAATGTCTTGATCAACCAAATGCCAAAATGGGTGGTGGAATGCAATGCCTACAGGTCAATATTTTAATGACTGTTGTATCTGTGTTTTAGAATCAAATTGTAAAAAGTATGAATTAATGAACTATATAAATAAAAGTAGATAGGTTGAGCAAGTCTGTGAAACTAAGAGAAGGAGGATGATTTTGATAAAGATAATCTGATCTTGTGCAGGGAACAGAAGATATAAATTTAAATATAAAAGAGAATTCTATAATATGGTTCAGAAAATATGAACTGTTATCATATGGCTGTTGTAGGTAGTTATAAATATAGGAATCTATAGGCTGATGTTGGCTGCATGCTTCATGTCAGTCAATAGTGATAATGGGAGATGGAGAGGTACATTTGAGGGGGGAAATATTATTCAAAATTAATGTGATCCCTGGAGAGAAAGGGCATATATCTGTAGATGGTGTGACTGGAAGGATGGGACTGAGACAATAGTCTGTAGAAAAAGGTTTTGGCCTATTCAGATAACCATCAATAAGAAAGACTGGTGATTGGTTTGGAATAATTACTTAGAAGTAGGTCTAATTCTCATGAAGAAGCAATTTACACATGTTTCTTCTTAAGTGGAGATGGCAAAAGAACATACAAATATAAAATCATGATTGCTTTGATTACATATGATGTAAAATTGAGTTTTTGAAGGCTCCAATGATGATGAAAGCTATTGATCATTTTTGGCAATGTCAAGTATAAATGGAGGGGGGAATGAGAAAAATATGGAGGGTGGAAGAAGTTAAAGAGATGAGAAGGAAAGTACAAGAGAAAGTGTATATCCTCTTATGAAAAAATATTAGATCTCCCAACAGAATGTATAGATGTAAGTTCTATTCATTCATTCAATCAATTTATATGGCTGCCAACCACAACAAGTAACTCTGGGAACTGGATAAAATTAACAATTACAAGCATTACAAAAATTAAAATACATATCCCATCATCACCAATACCAAGAAATGGGTACCCACACATATTTGTGGTCCCAGCCTGGGCACTGAGCCAGATCTTTAGGGCTTTATGATAGGCCAGCAAGTTCAGGGCCATCCTGATTCCCAGAAGGTGAACATTCCATAAGGATGGCATTACAACAGAAAAGTCATGTCTTCTGCCAATAGACACTCCTTAGCCTGAAGCATACCCATTCCGCCTGACCAGATCAGGCAGGTAAAAAAAATGGTCCTTTAAACTTACATTGCAAAATGAAATAACTCCACATGTTTGTGGAGTTACACTAACACAAAGTATGGAAAAGGATGGTTGGTGGAATGATAAAAGAAGCTGTGGCTGCATATAAGAGAAAGATTCCTACAAAAATGAGGATGAAAGGTATTTTATAATGCACATATCTATATATATAGAGAGAGATGGTTACAAACATATAATCAAAATGCAAGGGAATGTTAAGATTACAACAGGCAGAGAGAAAACAGAGCAATTTAAATGAGAAACAAAATTGTTTGGGAAATGAATGAATAGGGCTAAGCAGCAAGCCTCCAGCAAAATGAATGGAATTAAAAATAAAAAGGGTGAATTTATTTGAGATGAAACTGAAATGAAGGGATGCTGGAATTTGCATGGAAACCATAG
Organism: Ahaetulla prasina; assembly: GCF_028640845.1. Classification (NCBI taxonomy): domain Eukaryota; kingdom Metazoa; phylum Chordata; class Lepidosauria; order Squamata; family Colubridae; genus Ahaetulla; species Ahaetulla prasina. Next base: position 69,253,687 of record NC_080545.1, on the reverse strand, counting down.
CAATATGTCAAAGAGGGGAATTAAAATGAATGCTATAAGTGTTATTTCGTAAGAAAACATTGATGAAAGGGAAATCATAAACACTGAAAATGTTGAAAAATGATAAAACTGAAAGTATAGCTGTAAATAGTAATTAAGGAAATGTTAAAATATGGATGATGTTTGCTTATGGAGTGACTGTACAAGTAGACTGTTGTTTGTTTGAAGACTCCTTCAATGTCCGACATCTGGAAGAATGCTTTTATTTCTCCATCATGAGAGATAGTTAGCAACAATGAATGCAAAAATTACAGTGGGATTAGTATATTAAGTATGGTTGGGAAGCTGTTTGGGAGAATTTTGGTCAAAGTGGTATGAAATGTGACAATGAGCACACTTAGGGAAATACAACTGCAGCTGACAGGCTTACCAGGCGTGTTTCAAGGCAGCTGGTCTCTGATAATTTAATTTATTGCAAGAACAGGAAAAGTTACCATCCAGGTATAAAATGCAAGCGATGGTATGGTAGCACTGTAAAAGTTTAACAACTGGTTCTGCCAGCTCCATTCTTACCACTTCACCACACTGCACTGCACACAATCAAACAGCTGGTTGTCACATCAGTTATAGTAGCTCAGTTCAACTCTGCTCTCAACCCACTCTCAAGATTCCAGAAAATTTAACAATTGGCTCTTGTAAACTGGTATGAGCCGGCAGTAGCATACCACTGAATGTGAGCCATATTTATAATGGAGTCAAGGTTTAACTTTTTCCCTGCCTCCATAGGAAGACTTTGTTCCTTGATATGATAATGGACTACTCTAGTTTCAGGCTGTTTGTTTCTGGCTCTGCTCTCACATTGGGAAATTGTGCATTTTCTAGGCAAAGCACGTGTCCAGATTTTTGCTCTTTAAGCAGATCACTGACAACGGTTTGAACCTGAGAAGTATTGATTATATGTATGTTGATTTAGTGAAAGTGGGTGATAAAGTGAACAAGCTGGAACTGTGGAATGTATTGCAGAGACACCGTGTTGAAAATTTGTAACTAAATGTGATCAAATCAATATATAATGGAAAAACAATATGCATGAAAAGACCTCCAAGGTCATTTCCAACTCTTTTATTCTGGAATGCTTACTGAATTGTTCAACATGGAGCAGGGAGTAAGACAAGAAGATTAGTTGTGTATTTATGGACACCTGGTACTCGTTTTTGGACATAATCTATGTATATATTTTATGTGCAAATGATGGCATATTGTTGACTGAGAACTTGACCAATTTGCAGCAAATATTTGTACAATGTATTAATTTTCAGATCCCTCCTTCTCTCATACTTGTATTACAGGTTATATACAAGTGGTGAAAGCTAGAGTAAATAAATGATGGTAGGATGCTTACTAAGGATGGGAAAATAGATGGAGGGATTTTTTTAAAAAAACATTTTTTTATTTTTTTTCATACACACAAATATAAAATACATATTTTCTGAATAGAGTATTGACCGAGTCAAAATTCATACAGCTTATTTTCTCCATATTTATTATATATACTCCAATTTCTGCCAATATCTACTTTCCCCCTTTTATCTCTTATTTATATTTTTTATAGAATATATATGATCAATATTACCATCCACCATCATCTCCTTATCTTCACCTATTTCAAATTATTCTCTTCATTTCTTCCTTTATCATATGTTTTTCACACTTTTTTAATCTATTGAAACCCTTTACTCAGTGGTGGGATTCAAATAATGTAACAACCGGTTCTCTGCCCTAATGATTTCTTCCAACAACCAGTTCACCAAACTGCTCAGAAAGTTTACAACCAGTTCTACTGAAGTTGTGCGAACTGGCTGAATCTCACCACTGCCTTTAACTTTAAACACAGTCATTCAATCATTTAATTTTTCACAATTATTTCTTTAGTTTCAATTTTTCCCAAACATGGACCAAATTTTAACATATCTTACTACTGTATCCATTATTTTACCCTTTTAATCATATATTTGTTATTTGTTTTACATCATCTTTATCTAAAAATTAATCATTTTACCATTTAACCTGAAACAGTACAATTCTTCCCATTTATTTTTATAACCCCCTTTTTGAGTAAACCTAACTTCCATTTCAAATTCATTCCAACTTTCCCCTTCAAATAATTCCTTTTTTATAATACAATTTTTACAGTCCCAATATTGATACAATTCCTTTACACTTTCAGGGTTATAAAATATATTTCATATTTTACTATATGAAATATTTACTATATTTCATAGTCAATATTTGACTATTATAATCATCAATATTATTTCTATCACAATCATTTATAAGGCTAATTATACTTGTATATAATTTCCTCTTCTAAATAAATCCTTTTATATCAAATCAATTATGTTGTCATTTAAATTCAATTTTAATAATCCCAATATTTTTAATTTTATTCATTTCCATTTCATTTAAATGTCAATCTTTTAATCCCTTCTAAATATATCATTTTATACCGAATCTATTAGATGGAGGGATTTTAAGACATCGAATTCCAGTAGAAAAACAGTCAGAAATATGTTGTGTGCGCTTCATGAAAAATAATGTTTCTAAAGAAGCAAACATGAAAAAGTTGGCTTCTGCCCACCGTATTATATATGTGAGAGAAAGTTAGGCATCTTAGAAGAAACATAAAAATTTAATACAATGAAAATGGATTAGTTTTTTAAAAGTGTAAGTGTAAGAAGTAATGACGTCACTATGGATGTGGATTGAATACAAAGGTAGTGATTAGTACCAGGAAAAAGTACATTGTGGTGTTTCAATCATGTACAAAGAATAAGGACAGAATACATGACAGAAAAGCCCAAGAAAAGACCCTAAAAAGAAAGATATAAGAAATTTAATGAAAAAATGTAGCGTATAAAGAATCGTGAGGATGAGGTAGAAACAAAGATGGTTTGAGAGGATAGAAGCAGTTTCCTTTTTTTTTTCCTTCTGTTCAGTCATGCCAAATCCCAGAGATGGTGTCGTGTCCCACTCCTCCGCTGACGGCCAGGTCAGGGAAGTCCGTATCAAGCGTGCCTCTGCAGCTCTGCCAAAGTCCTATCAGAGTTCTCAAGGCAGGCAGGAGACTAGGAACTGAATTCAGCAATCCAAGTTAGACTTTGCCTGACTCAGAGAATGCCAGAAAGCAGATCCTTTATATAGGCCATGGGGTATATAGTCCATGACTCAACACTTATCCAGGCCTGCCCCTCCCTTCCTTTTGGTGACGTCACCTCTCCATTCTCCAGAAGCGTGGGTCTATCCATTGCATCGTTTCGTCTCCAGCTGTTGGTAATCTCAGCTCGTGGCTGGCTTCAGGCGCACATGCTATCGGAGGGAGGTTTGTTTGTTCGGCCTGTCCAGGCACGGTGCCAGGGCTGGGGGCTGGAGGCATGCCAGGACATTCTTCAGCACTATCAGCGTCTGGCAGGAGATAAGAGGGGCCCGGCTGCAGCAGGGGGAGCGGGCGAGACACAACAGATGGCCTGGACAAGTTCCTGTAGTGTTTTGGCAAGATTTTCAGATGTGGTTTGCTCCTTCCTTGGACTGAGAAAGCATGACTAGCCAAAGGTGACTCAGCTGGCTTAGAGTCAATGAATAGCTTTTCCATTCACCAGCTATATGGATCCATATAGAATTTGAATACAGAGTCTTCCTGATGAACCCAGCTTTATGAAATATGATTTTGTTAAGCGGATCCCTTTCAGTTGAGTTTCAGGTCTGGGCCTGGTAGAGAAATAGCATTGTTCACACTTTTGGATGACTTCTGGTGGGAGCAGAATTTATTTATTTATTTTTTTATTTATTTATTCATACTTTTATACCGCCCTATCTCCCTAGGGACTCAGGGCGGTGTACAGCCATATAAAAAACACATAAATATACAAAGTAAAACATTCATCTAAAAAACTTATTATATAGGCCAAATATTTAAAATAGACATATAAATAATAAAACCCAATTTAAAATCAAATCTAAAATTTAGACATTTAAAATTTAAAACTCTAGTCCAGTCCTGCGCAGATAAATAGATGTGTCTTAAGCTCGCGGCGGAAGGTCCGAAGGTCAGGAATTTGACGGAGTCCTGGGGGAAGCTCGTTCCAGAGGGTGGGAGCCCCCACAGAAAAGGCCCTTCCCCTGGGCGTCGCCAGTCGGCACTGCCTGGCCAACGGCACCCTGAGGAGTCCCTCCCTGTGAGAGCGCATGGGCCGGTGGGAGGCATTCGGTGGCAGCAGACGGTCCCGTAAGTAACCCGGCCCTATGCCATGGAGCACTTTGAAGATCATTACCAAAACCTTGAAGTGCACCCAGAAAACCACAGGCAGCCAGTGCAGTCTGCGCAGGAGGGGTGTTACATGGGAGCCACGAGGGGCTCCCTCTATCACCCGCGCAGCTGCATTCTGAACTACCTGGAGTCTCCGGGTGCTCCTCAAGGGGAGCCCCATGTAGAGAGCATTGCCGTAGTCCAGACGAGATGTCACGAGAGCATGAGTGACCGTGCATAAGGCATCCCGGTTTAGAAAGGGGCGCAACTGGCGAACCAGGCAAACCTGGTGAAAGGCTCTCCTGGAGACGGCCGTCAAGTGGTCTTCAAAAGACAACCGCCCATCCAGGAGAACGCCCAAGTTGCGCACCCTCTCCATTGGGGCCAATGACTCGCCCCCAACTGTCAGCCGAGGCTGCAGCTGACTGTACCGGGATGCCGGCATCCACAGCCACTCCGTCTTGGAGGGATTGAGCTTGAGCCTGTTTCTCCCCATCCAGACCCGTACGGCCTCCAAACATCGGGACAACACCTCGATAGCTTCGTTGGGGTGGTCCGGTGTGGAAAAGTACAGCTGAGTGTCATCAGCGTACAGCTGGTACCTCACACCGAAACCACTGATGATCTCACCCAGTGGCTTCATATAGATGTTGAACAAGAGGGGCGAGAGAATCGACCCCTGAGGCACCCCACAAGTGAGGCGTCTCGGGGCCGACCTCTGCCCCCCCGTCAACACCGTCTGCGACTGATCAGAGAGATAGGAGGAGAACCACCGATAAACGGTGCCTCCCACTCCCAATTCCTCCAACCGGTGCAGCAAGATACCATGGTCGATGGAATCAAAAGCCGCTGAGAGGTCTAATAGGACCAAGGCAGAGGAATAACCCCTATCCCTGGCCCTCCAGAGATCATCCACCAACACGACCAAAGCCGTCTCAGTGCTGTAACCGGGCCGGAAACCGGACTGGAACGGGTCTAGATAGACAGTTTCCTCCAGATACCGGGGTAGCTGACATGCCACCACACTCTCTACAACCTTCGCCGCGAAGCGAAGGTTGGAGACCGGACGATAATTACCTAACACAGCTGGGTCCAGGGAAGGCTTCTTGAGGAGAGGCCTCACCACCGCCTCTTTCAAGGCGGCCGGAAAGACCCCCTCCAACAAAGAAGCATTTGTAAGCCCCTGGAGCCAGCCTCGTGTCACATCCTGTGCGGCCAGCACCAACCAGGAGGGACACGGGTCCAGTAAACATGTGGTGGCATTCAACCTACCCAGCAACCTGTCCATGTCCTCGGGAGCCACAGGGTCAAACTCATCCCAAACAATCTCAACAAGACGGCTCTCAGACATCCCACCCGGATCTACCCAATTTTGGTCCCGAAGCTGAACGATTTTGTCGTATAGATAACCACTAAACTCCTCAGCACGTCCCTGCAGCGGGTCATCCTGCTCTCCCTGTTGAAGGAGAGAGCGAGTTACCCGAAACAGGGCGGCCGGGCGGTTATCTGCCGACGCAATGAGGGAGGAGACGTAGCAACGTCTCGCTTCCCCCATTGCCACTAGGTATAGGACCTAACTAGTGTCCAATCAGCCTCCGAACGACTGGACCTCAGCTCCTCTGAGTACCAGGGAGCTGGTTGAGACCTACGCCGGGTCAGAGGCCGCAAAGGCACGACACGATCCAAGGCCCCCGCCGCGGCTTGTTCCCAAGCCACGACAAGTTCCTCAGCCGTGCCGTGAGCCAGACCCTCAGGAAACGGCCCAAGCTCTGTCTGGAACCTCTCTGGGTCCATCAGGCGCCTGGGACGGAACCAACATACTGGTTCCATCTCCCTGCGGTGTTGAGTGGCGGTCAGAAAGTCTAGGCGAAGGAGGAAGTGATCTGACCATGAAAAAGGCTCAATGACTAAATCCCTCAAGTCCAGATCCTTCAACCACTGACCAGAGATGAAAATCAAATCCAGAGTGCCACCCCCACTGTGAGTAGGGCCATCAACTACTTGAGTCAGGTCCAAGGCTGTCATGGAAGCCGTGAACTCCCGAGCAGCTGAAGATGACAGGCCGGTCGATGGCAAGTTAAAGTCCCCCATAACAATAAGTCTGGGGGTCTCCACCGCCACTCCAGCCAGCACCTCCAGGAGCTCGGGCAGGGCTGCTGCCATGCTGCAAGGAGCCAGGTACGTGACAAACAAGCCCATCTGACATCTATGACCTCACCTCACAAAGAGGGATTCACATCCGGCAATCTGAGGTACAGTGGTCTCCCTCGGCTCCAGACTCTCTCTAATCACAACCGCCACCCCTCCACCCCTGCCCTGGGCCCTTGGCTGATGGAATGCTCGGAAACCCGGCGGGCACATTTGAACAAGGGGCACACCCCCTTCTGCACCCAACCAGGTCTCCGTAACGCCCATAAAGTCCGCGGCACCCCCCTGAATAAGGTCATAAATTAGGGCGGCCTTATTGGCCACGGACCGTGCGTTGCATAACATCAGCCGAAGGCCCGGGCTCTGAGGGTCATGACCATCTGGGGAACGGGAGGAGTCTGAGGGCTTGGGGCGCGCAATCGCCTGCAAGCATCGAGCGCGCCCCCCCATAAAACGATATGAGCCCCCACTCCCACCATATCTGCCCCTCCCCCTTACCGTGGAAATAGGACCACCCTCTACAGATGGAACACAAACTCCCCCCATGACTCTCGGATCCATTAACTTACCGCCACGAGCATACGCAGGAACTGGACCACCACCCGACGGGTTTCCCCCAACACCCGCCCTTTCCCTCCCACCCCTTAAAAATGCCCTATCAAAAAAAAACCAAAGGCTCTTCCTCTTCGCATGCCACCTCTGTGGGTCCCAAGACCCGTCATTGAGGCCGGCCCTCGATAACGAAGTGGGCCATTCCTGCGAGGCGGGGGCACCTCGCAGGCGCAAGAGTTCATGTGCAGCGTAACGCATAGAAAAGTACGAATCGGTGAAGGATGCTAAGATGGCAAAATCCCAGGTGGTAGGACGCTAGCAGAAGATGGAACCTCCAATGGATGTCCAGTTGCAAGGAGGACAAATAAAAACTGGAACGGGGAAGAATGGGGATATTGCAGCCATCCTTGTTCTACTTGACCCCTCAACAGCTTTCGATACCATTAACCATGGTATCCTCTGGATCAGCCCCACAGGTTGGGATTAGCTCTCTGGGTTGGGAGTAGGTAGGACTGTATTATATTAGTTTTCTCCATTCTGCCAAGGCCAGTTCCAGTCAGTGTTAATCTATTGTATGGGATGCTTCAGGATTCAGGACTTTCTCTGCTCCCATTTAGCATCTATATGAAACCACTGGACAAGGTCATCTATCACTGAGGGGTAAAGTATCATCAATATCCTGATAAACCCAGCTCCGTATCTCTGACCCTAGTGAATTAAACAATGCTGTGGATGTCCTGGCTTGATGTCAAAGGCTGTAGGGCACAGGTATAAAACTTGTGGCGTCACATTACTATCACATGACATTTTTCCATTCATGAAGCTGGGTTGGGCGTGGCCTGTACATGACACATCTGGCCCATGGGCCATCAGTTTGACACCCCTGCTGTAAATGGGGAACAACAGACTCATGATTCTGCTCAAGGAACAGGTGGTAATCATGGCTAGGAGGACCTTTGCACAACTGCATGTTGTATACCAGTTGTGCCCATTATGAGGACTCTGAGTGACTCTTGCTATGATCATCCCCTGAATGGACTACCATCACCCACTGTACACAAGGCTGCCTTTTAGCAGCATCCAGAAGCCTCAGCTGCTGCAAAATGTGGTGGTTTGGGCAGTTATTTGTGACCCTAGCACTAAGCACCTCTGTTCCATGAGCTGCATTGGTTGCCAGTCTGCTTCCAGATTCAATCCAAGGTGCTGGTTATAAGCTTTAAAGCCATACATGACCTGAGACAAGGCAGTGACATTACATCTTTCCATGCCATCAGGTCCAATAAATGGGGGATGTTATTAACTCCTGTCTGCTAAGGAGCTTCATCTGGTGGGACTCAGGAGAAGATTTCTTTTCTGCTGTATCACCTGTGCTCTGGAACATCATCCCTTTGAGGTGAGATTGGCCTACAGACCTTCCAGAAGGCCCTTGAAAGCTGGTTTATCATCCAGCCTGGGGATCCCATAAAAGTATGGAACCCACAAAATGGTTGTAATGTTTGTAAGTTTTGGAATACACTCTTCTGTACTTTTGCTTTCTTTGTTTATAGTTATTAACTGTTTTAATTTCTTAATAGTTTTTTTAATTGTTTGGTTTTTGTTATTTTAATTAAGTGCATCGGCCAGAATTACATTTGTGACTTGGGTAGCTATACAAATTTAATAAATAAATGTGCTGTAGAACATTGTTACGTACGTACATCTAAAAAGAATAGGTGTGAAAAAGCCCACAAGGAATATGTGTTTTGGACAATCAGGTGTTCTCTTTTGTCTGCTTCTACTAACCTTTGGGGTCATTGGGATATTTTCAGCAGAATTACTCATACAGAGTTGACAGATGTAAGCTCTTCATGCAAATCTACCTCAGTGAAATATATAATTGGCCTAGCTATATGAGATTACTAGTGAAAAGAGTATTAAAGAGTTTGGAATTAGAAGTGAAATAATGTATGTGCAAAGAAAAACAAAAATAGATGTACGGATAGTCCTAAACTGACGATTACAATTGAGCCCAAATTTTCCATGGCTAAGCAAGATAAGTGAGTTTTGCCCCGTTTTATGATTTTTCTTGCCACTGTTGCTAAGTGAATACTGCAGTTGTTCAGTTAGCAACATAGTGGCTAAGTGAATCAAGCTTCCCCATTGACATTGTATGTCAGAAGATCACAAAAGGTGATCACGTGATCTCAGGACACTGCAATTGTCATAAATACATGCCAGCTGCCAAGTTTCCTTTTTTAAAAAATCATTTTTATTATGCATTTTCCTTTGTTATACATAACATTTCCAGTTCTACAACAGCAGTGCACTGTCTGTATCACATCTTTTTAAATACACATAGTTTTTAACTACACATAGTTATACACATAGTTTTTAAATACACATAGTTATAACCATTTTTCTCATAATGTGAAAATAATACATACAATGTAATCTTCCCTTCTAATCACCCTATACAATTTAATCTATAATCAAGTATAAGTATATTTCCGGTTTTCCAATTTTGTGCGTACATAATTCTCACTGCCGTAATCACATGTAATATTAAACATGTAGTTCTTTTATTATATTTTCCCGGTAATATGCCTAGCAAGAATAATTCTGGTTTTAAATCTATTTGTTATGTTGTCATTTCTTCTAACCATCTTTTTATCTTTAACCAATATTTTTTTGCCATTGGACAGGTCCATTACATATAGTAATGGGAACCCGGTATCTGTTTACATTTCCAGCTTGCTGGCAATGTGTTTTGGAACAACTTTGTTATTCTTGCTGGAGGCAAATGCCATCTGTAGAACATTTTCTAAGTTTCCTAATTTTGATCACATGACCACAAGGATGCTGCAGTGATTGTAAGTGTGGAAAATGGACGTTGCTCATGTTTTTCATTGTAACTTTAAATGGTCACTAAACAAATGGTTGTCAGTTGAGGACTACCTATAACAAAAGGCAGATTCATCCAGTATCTCCCAAAGACCTAGTAGTAGGAAGACCTAGAACAGCCTTTCTCAACATTACACAGTTCACAATTCTGATGATCTTTGAGTTGTACAGACATCCTGAATGATGGGACTTGCAGACCAACTCATGTGGAAAGATCCATATTGGACGAAGCTAGATGAAAAAGTCAAAGCTCAACAATGCATTCCTTCTCACACCCCACCAAACCTCTTCAGATCAATGTGATTCATTCTTTCTCCTTGTTTTCAGTTCCACTGAGACACTAATGTTATTTTTCTTGGATAAAAGGAAGTGATGGATGAGACAGTTTACCAGTAGGATAATGAGCAGTGAAAGCAATAGAATATTCAAAGAGTTACAAATCCATGAACTTGCTGTGGAAGATATTTGCTTGGCATCTGCATCACATGTGGCTAATCGATTTCTCTATTTAGAGTGAGAGGATTCAGATTAGAGCCCAGGCCAGGGGCAGAAATCATTTTGCTACAATAACTAATCCTTCCCTCAGTGGCCAAGTTCTGAAATATACTAACATAGCACCATCTAGCAGCAAAGACTGCATAGGCATGCAGCACCTGCCCTCAAGGATTTACTAGAATAGTAAGTTCAAAATGAAAATGACTTTATCTCTTCCTTTTTACACAGCAGAAGAACTATATCATCCAAAGGGTTACAACTTATGTTTTGACACACAAGGTGTCAAATATAGTGCTTTGCTTCTCCAGAAAGGGCTAAAAGGATAAATCTATCTGGGATCCAGAAAAGTCACTACTGTTTATGTAGAATAGAATGGAATGGAATGGAATGGAATGGAATGGAATGGAATGGAATGGAATGGAATGGAGAGGAGAGGAGAGGAGAGGAGAGGAGAGGAGAGGAGAGGAGAGGAGAGGAGAGGAGAGGAGTTGGAAGGGACCTTGGAAGTCTTCTAGTCCAACCTCCCTGTTCAGGCAGGAAACCCTATACCATTTCAGACAAATGGAAAATTCAGACAACTTCTGGAGGCAAGTTGTTCCACTGATTAATTGTTCTAACTGTCAAGAAATTTCTTCTTAGTTCTAGGTTTCTTGTCTCCTTGATTAATTTCTATCACTTGCTTCTTGTCCTGCCCTCAGGTGCTTTGGAGAATAGTTTGACTCCCTCTTCGTTGTGGCAACCCCTGAGATATCTGAACACTGCTATCATGTCACCCCCAGTCCTTCTTGTCATTAAACTAGGCATACCCAATTCCAGGAACCGTTCTTTGAATAGAATAGAATAGAATAGAATTTTTATTGGCCAAGTGTGATTGGACACACAGGGAATTTGTCTTGGTGCATATGCTCTCAGTGTACATAAAAGAAAAGATACCTTCATCAAGGTACAACATTTACAACACAATTGATGGTCAATATATCAATATAAATCATAAGGATTGCCAGCAACAAGTTATAGTCATACAGTCATAAATGGAAAGAGATTGGTGATGGGAACTATGAGAAGATTAATAGTAGTGCAGATTCAGTAAATAGTTTGACAGTGTTGATGGAATTATTTGTTTAGCAGAGTGATGGCCTTTGGGAAAAAACTGTTCTTGTGTCTAGTTGTTCTGGTGTGCAGTGCTCTATAGCGTCGTTTTGAGGGTAGGAGTTGAAACAGTTTATGTCCAGGATGCGAGGATGTGTGTTTTAGCCTCCAGTCCCCTAATCATCTTTGTTGCTCTTCTCTATAATATTCTCTATATTCTCTATATATTCTCTATATTCTCTTCTCTATAATATTATTATTATTATTTTGAATTTATATCAAAATATTATTATTATTATTTTGAATTTATATCCCGCCCTTCTCCGAAGACTCAGGGCGGCTTACACTGTGTTAAGCAATAGTCTTCATCCATTTGTATATTATATACAAAGTCAACTTATTGCCCCCAACAATCTGGGTCCTCATTTTACCTACCTTATAAAGGATGGAAGGCTGAGTCAACCTTGGGCCTGGTGGGACTAGAACCTGCAGTAATTGCAAGCAGCTGTGTTAATAACAGACAGACTTAATCTGCTGAGCCACCAGAGGCCCATTATAGACAGTTTGACGTTGTAAATAGTTTTGAATTCTGCCAAACTATAGGCACACCTTGATTAAAAACAGGTCAGGTCTGAACCTAGAACCAAATGAAAATCAACTGAGGAATCTTGATTTAAGGCATACTCATCATGTGTACTTTGCTATCAGCTTGGTTGGTGCTTCCAACCTTGAGCCTTACTCAGCAGAAGCTTATGACTTTCACTCTCTTGTACCGGAGCAGATTTTAAGGTTTTATGATAGAGTAGCTTTCTTCAGCCTGGTGTTCTTTAAATGTGTTAAACTATAACTCATGTCTAGAGGGCACCAGATTGAGAAAGCTGTAAAAAGAGTCTGTAAAAAAACCCTGAATGTTTCCAATTCCCAGTTGCAAACTACGGAAATTTTCCTGCAGTGTAAGTTAATATAGATTTGTCTTGCTGTAGAAAAAAAATTCAAACGGGGGAAATTTTTCTGGGCTCTTTTCCCTTTCTATGGTGTTACTGCATAAAAGCTAAAAGTTTTTGTTTTTGTTTTGGTCTTGCATGATTTTACATGAAAAAAAAGATACTATAAGTCATATAACAACACTACATTTTTCTATCTGAGGTTTATGGCATCTGAGCTCAACCAGATATCCCAATTAGTTGTGGGCATGAAAACAACTTTTTATTTTATTTGCAATGACAAAGCAATGGTAGGATAAACTGACCCATCCTCAAATGCTCAAATAGACCAATTTCATATTTTGTTCTTCAAAAAACCTTTCCCACAAAATATTTCTCAAATATCATAACTGCTATATATTACAACTTATTATTCAGCCATAGAGTTATTAGAAATGTGGACCTACCAACCAAGTAATTCACTGATTTGTTAATTAGTCTCATGACATCAGACATGGAACAAAGCTTGACTTAATAAAGCAACAATCAATCTCCACAAAGAGACTGACTTTAACTTATGCCTTCAACATCCTATCAATGTGAGTAGAATGCAACAAAAAATGGGGTGAAAGGCAAGAAACAACATCAAGGAGAAATAAAAAAGAAAGGGTTGCCAAATATCTTTCAAGCAAGAGGTCAAGTCTGTCTTTCATGGACCATCTGTTAGGGATCAGTCTAAGTCTTCAGATGTAAGAGCTGAAGTGCTTGACCCAAATGAACCTCTTCAACCCACACCAGAGCAATTAGCTGAAGAAAACACATCTGAGGAAACACCAATAGAGGCTGAGTCAGCTGATCCAGTGTCTGAGCTAGGCAAAGTCTCTAGCCCAGCAATACACTGTGAACAGCAAAGGAGTCAAACTGATAGTAAGGGCTGTAGAAGCTGCACCTTAACTGATTCTTTGTGGCAATTAAACTTTGTTGATGCCATTTGCTATGATCTGATCTGTATTCTGTATTTGGATTCCTTGCTGAACATTGGACTGCTACCTGACCACTTTGGGGTTATATCTGAGCAAGCATTATGTCATTCCAGACCATCAATCCAAATCAGGGTTGTCAAACTCACATTATCACAGTGGCATCACATGACTTTTTTCCCCTTTGCTAAACCAGGTGTGGCCGTGACCAGCGCGTGATGCATCCGGTCTGTGGGCCAGGAGTTTGATCCAGACTATCTAAAAAGTAAGATTTCAGTTTTCTATTTGCTAAGTACAAAGTATGTAGTTTCCAATATGTACCAAAAATAAAAATTTAGAACTACAATAAATACCTTGTGCGTTTGTAATTGGCAACACAGAATAGCTTGGTTGCCACCCCCCATATATGCTCATATTGTAGAGTGCCCTTTTACAGTACTTGCAATAACCGAAGTGGAGCAAGTGGAACCAAGAACTACAAGTAAAGCTTTCCATTTGACCATGTGAGGTAGATGGAATGCACCAGGTGTAAATGCCCTGTAGCAATACATAACAATAACAATAACAATAACAATAATAATAATAATAACAACAACAACAACAACAACAACAACAACAACAACAACAAAGTTGGAAGGGACCTTGGAGGCCTTCTAGTCTAATCCCCTGCCCAGGCAGGAAACCCTACACCATCTCAGACAGATGGTTATCCAACATTTTCTTAAAAATTTCCAGTGTTGGAGCATTACAACTTCTGCAGGGAAGTCGTTCCACTTATTAATTGTTCTAACTGTCAGGAAATTTCTCCTTAGTTCTAAGTTGCTTCTTTCCTTGATCAGTTTCCACCCATTGCTTCTTGTTCTACCCTCAGGTGCTTTGGAGAACAGCCCGACTCCCTCTTCTTTGTGGCAACCCCTGAGGTATTGGAACCTGAAAATGTTGATGGGATTTTGGCTCTGTTTCAGTCTTTCTGGCCCAATGCAATCTATACCTGAGCTTTCACTCTGAAGACTTTTCCACAAGCTAATTTAAATTTGGGGTTCTAATTATCTTACTCTTTGGCTAAGTGGTCAAATGGACTAATCTTCTGCTGTTTCAACAGAACCCATTACTGTTTAATTATGATGAGGCTGTCAACCTCTTAGAGATAATATTTGAAGACTCAAACTAAGTCATCTCTAGCCAACTGCGAGATACAGCAGGAAAGCCAGGTAGTAGTTGTTTATGTAAGTAACATCACTTTAATGGGACAAACTTGGAGTGGAATTTAGCAGTTCTGATGGACCAGTTTAAGGAAGGACTTGTATATAGGATCCTGAATAAATTCATCAGATTAAAATGCTCTGCCTTTCTGCACAACTTCATCCATCAATGCCTGCATATTGTTGATGGGCATCAGTAGTGGGATTCAAATCCCATCACTATTGGTTGCTCATGGATGCGCGGCACGCGCGCACATGATGCTTCTGTGCATGCACAGAAATGTCTGGGTGGGTGGGCAGAGCCTCCTGCCGCCGCCACCACTATGGGTTCACCCAATCCAGGCAAACTGTTAGCAACCCACCACTGATGGGTACCTCCAAACACACCAAGATGTGTCTCCTTGAATCCCCTTTTGGATTGCAACCTCCTTTCAGACCCCCCAAAGTCAAGATCTTTAGTCACATCCTTTCAACCTGCAGAGCCCATGAAAATAGATGGAATAATACCATGTTTATCTCTGGAATAAAAGGACTAAATGCAGATGTCTAGAGACAGCATTAGGCCACTACATATCCAGCCAAGAAATCATGCCAAGAAACAGGCTATAGAACTCTAGACTATGGCCATCCAGCTAGCCTCACAGTGCCAAGAACTACTGTGCTTAGCCAGTACTTGAGCTTGCCTGTCAAGTTTCAAAATTGATAAGACATTTAAGAATAATATGGTCAGAAGTGCGTTGTTGAGGGTTTGGAAAAAATATCAATATAAGTTAGATGGAAAGATACCAATATGGACTATCCCCAGACATATGATAGAGAATATAAATATATTACAAAAAATGGTGGTTATTACTTACAAAGAGCTTTTGACTATGGAAAAAGGGGAATTACAGCTAAAATCTAGGGATAAATTGAGGGATAAAGGGAGAGATTATACATGATTCCAGTATGGACAATTGCAGTCTAGATGGAAAATAGATCAGAAAATTGGTATAAGGCAAAGTGATGATAATTTGGTAAAACAAATAAAAGATCAAGGTCAACAGCATATAAAGAGATTATATAATGTATTGGTAGAAATTGATTCAGAAATGGAGTTGGTTAAAGATTGTATGGTAAAATGGGCACAACATTTTCAACAACCTATAATGTTAGAAACATGGGGAAAAATTTGGGTGAGGAATGTTAAATTCATGCAAGCACAAAATTTAAGAGAAAATTTTTATAAAATGTTTTATAGATGGCATTTAGATCCTAAAAAACTGTCATGTATGTATCCAAATGTGAAAGCAAAATGTTGGAGATGTGATTGTGAGGATGCTACCTATTATCATATATGGTGGACTTGCAAAAATTTAAAGCCTTTTGGATTAAAATATGGTGGATTATGCAGAACATTTTGAAAAAGAAGATCAAGTTTGTTCCACAGTTCTTTTTATTAGGAATAATTCCAGATTGCACTGTTATAGAGACAAAACTGATTTTGAATTTAATAACTGCGGCAAGACTATTGATTGCACAATATTGGAAGAAAGAAGACTTACCTACAATTGGAGAATGGATTAGTAAAGTATCAAATTTAGCAGAAATGGCAAAAATTTCTGCCTATTTGAAAGACTGTACACAAGAAAAATATATTTTGGAATGGAGAAAGTGGATTGATTATATTCAAAATAGGTATCAGATTAAAAAATATCAATTAGTTTTTGAGTGAAGTTAGGAATTGACATGTATTAGAGTTTAAGAAAGAAGGGAATTGATAGTGTGATGGGGTAATGGTGTGAAATGGAATATGTTCTATGTTATATTTTAGATTAGATTATGTTTGTTAGTTACAATACCCTGTATTCTGTTCTGGGAAGTCTCGGGGGGGGAGGGGGGGAAATGGGGGAGGGGGAAGGGGAAGATTATAAATTGATTGACTGCCATTGTACAGAAATAATGGTAGAATTAAACAAGTTGGAATGGTGTAAAGTCGGGGCTGCTCGGTAACCACTCCCGAAGGGAAAGGGTAAGGAAAGAGGAGTAAAGAAGGAAGAAAGTAGGTAGGTAGGTAGGAAAGAAGGGAGGGAGAAGAAAGGATAGGAGGAGAAGAAGGAGGAGAAGATTAAAAAAAAGTTTCAAATTCATGGTTTCTTAACTTTATGAACCATGCCATGACTGATTCTGGAGCCATGAGAAATTTCATGGGCTTCACGTTTTCTGAGATCCATAAGTTTCTAAGACATGCTGCTTAATTTCCTCATTACATAGAAAGAATTGATGGGAGATCCCTTATATCTGGGCCAGAGGCCTGGGTTGTGTTGGAATTTTAAAAGTACATAGAGCACCTGACTTTTTGCCCATCTGCCAGTGATTTTGGGCATTCAATAGCTCCATAACTTTGCCTCTCAGATCACCCTTTGAAAGGAATCATATTATACAATTCACCCCAGCTGCATGAAGCATTTCCCCTCCATGCGTCCAGCAGTTCTAGCAACTGGAATAGAAGGGATGCCCAGCCTTCAAAACAAATATGTAAATCTCAGTGACATCTTCGGTGAATATAAAGTTAATTAGTCTATCACTATATCATACCCATGGATGCCCTATTTCCCTATAGATTGAACCCTTGAGCCAAGATCCCAGGAGGGTGGATTTACTTCTCTCAGAACCTAATCTTATGATTCTGCAAGACTTCATAAGAATTTTTTTTTTAAAGCAAGTTCATTTGCTCCTCTCCTTTATCCGCAGGATGAAGTTGGGAAACCAATATATATATATATATATATATATAAATATATATATATATATATATATATATATATATATATATATATATATATATATATTTGTGAAGAAAAATTCAGGATAACAAACTTTGCAACAAATGATTACTAAACTGATCATAATTACTGATCATAATCCAATTTTTAAACATCTGAGGAAGTTCCAAATTTTTACAAAATTTATTCTCAGAGTATGCAAAACAATGTAAACTGGAAGACAGCTTTTCATACCCAGTCTGGCCATTTTTGACTATACAGTGATGACATCTGGCTTATGCAATATTCCCATAATAGTTCAACACTTGAACAGTATTTTTCAGGATTTTACAAGCAAGTTTGTCCTCTTCTGCTTAGATGACATCTTGATTTATTCATTCTTCCTTCAGGAATATGAATACCTTGTTTAAGAACAGTCCTGTATGGCTCAGAGAATATCACTTCCTGTATATGCAAACCTTGAAAAACACAAAGAGCAAAAATTTACAATGTGATTATGTTACTACAGTTAAATATTTACAACTGGAGTAAATACCTTAGCATACTCTGAAACTCAGTACTTTAAGTAGATTGATATGTAATTGGTTTAATTAGATTGGCTTAACTAGTCCATTTAAAATTCTATGTGTATTATTGTTATCTATCCTTCCTTTACCTATCATCTCTCCTCTAAGCTCTTTTATATGTACAAAGTCTTGGCTTCATTAATTTACAAATGTGAACTTTCCTACTTGCAGAACTGCTTGGTTACATAGCTACTGTTTTCCTTTAGGATGTTTACAATTTTTTTACATTATTTGTTTTTTACATTCTTTGGCCAGTCTATTTTTTCCTGGAACGGACCTTCTTCTTCCTAGCTTCGGTGTCTGCACTACAAATTCAGTTTTTGTGTTTTCAAAGAGGAAACTAACAGGTGAGGCTTGAGTAAGCAATACTCCTAAAATGTTGTGGAATGAAACCAAATGAGATTGCAACATTTTTTTAAACCATGCAGAAATTACCAAAAAGCTCTGTTTCATCATTCTCTCTATCTCATTCCATTAAGAGTTGCAGGAATTGGGGTGACCTGAAGAACACTGGGGTAAAAGATAACTGGCCAACAGGTGAGAAAACTATGCAGTCTAAAGCAGGAAGATGATGTTGGTGATGATGGTGATCAGAGGTGGTATTCAGCAGGTTCTGGCCAGTTCTGGAGAACCGATAATAGAAATTTTGAGTAGTTTGGAGTACCGGTAAATACCACCTCTGACTGGTCCTGCCCCCATATATTCCCTGGCTCCGGAGTCCCAGCTGATCAGGAGGAAATGGAGATTTTACAGTATCCTTCCCCTGCCATGCCCACTAAGCCATGCCACACCCAATAGAACCCTGTGGTAAAAAAAAAAATTGAATCCCACCACTCTGATGATGGTGATATTTTGCCCTGTGTCTCTTTGAATTCTCATTGCAAAATAAATTACAAACGTTGTGCAGAACATTCCTGAGCTGCCAAGAGAAGATTCATTTTTTCTCTCCCTCTAACTGAGTGTTTAAAAGCCAAAGCAATTTGCCTACTGGGTTGCAGAAATGGCACGAAGGCTGAAAAGGGAAGTGCTGTTCTCTAGTCTTGCCAGCTGTCTGCTGGCCCCTTTCCCTGCTTGGTTTTATTTGAGCTGTAAATGGCAGGCTCCACCCAAGCCCTTTTATGGATTTGACAGCCTTAGTTAGGACGGTCCCTGTTTGTCTCCAGGGAAATCTCCCATCTCCCAGCCATCTGCCTCTCTCCCAGTTCTTTCTTCCTCTGCAGCTTTGTCAGGCAATAAAAATTATCCCATTCCTGATGAAGAATTCAACTTCTCAGTAATGAAAAATTACAGGGGTATTGCAGACGTTAACCCTGCAATGCTGATTTCTCAAGCTCGCTTGCATATAAATAAGACTGTTTAACTGAAGAGCTGCAAGAGTACATTCTAGCTTTATCGTATCCAGATGCTGAAAAAAGTAAAACGAACTTTTCCTTTGTTTCAACATCCTCAAGTTAAATGCAGGGTGTTTTTAAGAACAGGACCAGGGTATAATATTTGTTTTAGGAATAAATTCCATTTCCCTTTATTTGCTGCAAACTGAATTTCACAGGGGTGACGCGGGGGATCTTGGCTCCTACATTCAAAGCCATTTGCGCTCCAGAGCAATTGCAACACTTCACACAACCTGCACCAATGGCAGATACCAGAGCAACAGCTAGCAGGGCAGAACTTTCTCCCATTTCCAGTTTTATTGTGGGGGGAGGGAAGAAACTTCTGGATACCCCACTCCACTAGGATTCAGACCTGCTTCCCTGGACAAAAGTCCCACCCCTTCTGGTTCAGTGAGAATATATACATGCCCCTGTCTTGGTTAAATGTTTATATTACAAAATATGGAATTTTTGCCTTCATTCATATTCCATTCTACAAATTTGTGGTCGTAAATAATAATAAGTAATGGTAAAAATTCCCCTTGCACATATGTGCTAGTCATTTTAGGGGGCAGTACTCATCTCCATTTCTAAGCTGAAGAGCCACCACTGTCTGAAGATATCTCCGTGGTCATGTGGCTGGCATGACTAAATGCCAAAGGTGCACGGAACGCTGTTACCTTCCTAAAGGTAACTTTCTACTTGCATTTTTTACGTGCTTTCGAACTGCTAGGTTGGCAGAAACTGGGACAAGTAATGGGAGCTCACCCCGTTACGCAGCACTAGGGATTCGAACCGCTGAACCAGTGATGAGTTTCAAAAAGTTTTACTACCAGTTCTGTGGGTGTGGCTTGGCTGGCATGGCATGGCTTGGTGGGCGTAGCTTGGTGGGCGTGGCAGGGGAAAGATACTTTAAAATCTCCATTCCCTCCCCAATCCAGGGGAAGGTTACTGCAAAATCCCCATTTTCTCCTGATGAGCTGGGACTTGAGAGGCAGAGAATAGATGGGGGTGGGGCCAGTCAGAATTTTTACTACCGGCTCTCCAAATTACTCAAAATTTCCACTACTAATTCTCCAGAACTGGTCAGAACCTGCTGAAACCCACCTCTGCGCTGAACTGCCGACCTTTTGATCGACAAGCTCAATGTCTTAGCCACTGAGCCACCGCGTCCCACAAATAATAATACATAAGGTAATAAATCTATATCTTGGACTATAATAGTTCAGATTTTGGTTTATCAAAAATCCCACTGGACATTTTTGTACCCATTAAAGGACCACAATATTTATTTCCAAAGAGCCATTTTGCCCAGTAACCATTAGCTGAGACTGATGCTCACTCAGTATAGATGTTAGTTCCCAGATTCTTGGAAGGCATTGTTGCCATTGTTCTTCTCACTATTTGTATCCACTGCACTTTTCTGTCTATGAGGAGAAACTGGGAGTGTCAGAGCAGTATCTTTTGTTTTTGTTTTTCTTCACTTCATCTCCCATCACCACCACTGTTCTCATCCAAAAGCTTCAATTTCAAATGCAGCATTCTCAGATTAACAAACTCAAGATACCAGTCATGTCTTCAACATTTTTTAATGAGGTCTTGCTGCTTTTTTCATGTTTACTAGACTTTGTGTATGACTCTTATTCCATTAATATATTAAGATCTGCAGTGTAATTTGAATGAGGAGTCTTTGTTGCAGTTGGCCAACACAGAATTTTAGAAAGATGTTCAAAGCTCCATAGTAGTTTGGAAAAATATTGTAGCATAGTGTACTACATGCTTTTTCAATAAGTAGGAGTTTTGCAAAATAATGGATATCTGGCAGTTCTAGCCTAGTAAGAGAAGAAAAATGCTGATGCTATCTAAATATTCTCTCACACACACACATACAAATATAAGCTAATTTTACATAACACCTTACAGACAAGTTGCTACAAGTTGGCATCTTTCCCCATCTTTTAAATATCTCTCTTGTATTATATTCCTCTTCTGTTCTTAAACTCTTCCCCATAAGGGACTGTCATTCATTTCAACCAGATCGTGCTGCTCTGCATTTTATACGCACCCTTCTTTTTTTCTTTGCTTTGATGAGCATATGACCTGATTAAAATTGTTTTATTTTAGAATATTACCAGTGGCATCTCAAAAAAAAAGATACGTACATATTGTCGTTTGACCTAGATTTTGAAATTCCTTTTCGGCTTTCAAATCCCTTTTGACATCTCCAGTTGTGAGAGTGCCCAACTATGCAGTTTTATCCGTCCATCAACTCTAATGCAAGGTGTTTCCCTCCATTTCATCTTAGTATAGCTCACCAATTGCTCATAACAATACTGAACATAAAGGTACCCAGATACACAAGAGGAAGACATTGGCAGAATGAACTGTTGTAATAACTTTTAGATTCCTCTAGCACAGGGGTGTCAAACTCAAGGCCCACAGGCCAGGTCCGGCCCGCAGGGTCACCGTGGAAACAGCAAAGGATCAGCCTATGTTGCCTCTGCCAGCAAAAATGGAGCTCGGGGGGAGGCCTGCACAGTCCTCCCAGGCTCCATTTTTGGCCGCAATGACCTCCTACAGCCCTCTGCCAGCGAAAACAGAGCTCAGGGGGACTGCGCATTGGCAGAGGGCTAGCAAAACAAAAGCAAAACTGCCACATCCACCCCAGCCACGGCCACCCACCCCCGAGGTCAAACACAACCCAGATGCAGCCCTCAATAGCAACAGCACTTAGACTTATATATCGCTTCATAGTGCTTCACAGCCCTCTCTAAGCGGTTTACAGAGTCAGCATATTGCCCCCAACAATCTGGGTCCTCATTTTACGTACCTCGGAGGGATGGAAGGCTGAGTCAACCTTGAGCCTGGTGAGATTCGATCTGCCAAACTGCTGGCAGCCAGTGATCAGCAGAAGTAGCCTGCAGTACTGCAGTCTAACCACTGCCCCACCGCAGCTCTTGAAATCGAGTTTGACACCCCTGCTCTAGTAGTATTTTTTGGAGATCATACTTTGCTCAACTTTTTAAAGGATACCTTTATGTCCTTTATCTTAATTTTAGAAGGAAGATAGCAGTTACATCAGCATTGATTTCTACATGTCCTTACTCTCCAATTTCCCAATGATATGGAGTAGCTCAGTCTCCATCCAGTGAAATTGCTTTGTTTGGCAATGTCACTTAAATAGTACAATGTTTCAAGAACATGTTTATGTAAAAGCTGCTACTCTTCAGAGTCATCTCTGTTGCAGTGTCATGCGTAAACAGGATCATCATTTCTCAAAACATAATAGCTGTAGCACAAGTAATATAGAAAGGCATCTAGAACTAGGATTTTAATAATTTGTTTATTGTAATTTTGTGCCATTTTCCATTCTCAAATTGCTCCTATTCCCTTTTATTGAGAAAGGGCAGCTATATAAACAGTCATTTCAGCCGATAAAAATGACATGGAAGGGAAATGCAACCACTCTGAGGCTGTTCTTCTTTCTAGAATAGCATAAAACTGCACCATCTCCTAATCTTTTTTAAAAAATCTTTAAAATGCTTTGACTTTATGATTGTAGGAAGTTTCCCTGTACCAGGTCATCTTGTCTATCTAGCAAAGTAGCGGCAGTTGTTTTGCCCACAAACTGCATATGACATTGGAGTGGAGCATGGGAGCAGATTCTTGGGGATGCAATGAATAAGAAATGAGCAGGTGTTCATAAAAAGTAGAGCTTGGGCCAGTATTTCCTTGTCATGTACTCATATTCAAAACACAAACAAATTCAATCACAATTCAATTATTAAACAAAGAACATCAGATGAGGATGGTGCAAAGTAGGCCATCAATGAACCAAATAAATCACATGCCTGCTCATCTGTCACATTTTTTGCGTATGATTTATTTAGGAAATAAAAATGACACTCAGTCACGAACCTTTCAATCTTCTATCTATGACTGTGATCAAGGAGAGTGTTTCGGAAGGGACACTGTTGCATCCTTTTTTCAACCAACTACATTTCCTGTAGCCTGCTAAACAGCTGTGTCAAAAGCTCACTGGGGAGTAAAATGTGGCAATGGAGGGTATTAATTCAATACCCAGTTTTGAATATCATAATTTACTCATATGGGATCTATCTCAGAATAACCCATCCTGTCTGCAACAAATTTTTGGGGAAATTTCTTTGCCACTAGCTCCATGATCCTTTTAAGAAGAGATGCAGGATTGTTGTGTCTTGCCCGCTCTCACTGCAGCCAGGGTCTGCTTATCTGCTTCCGAACGCTGAAGAATGTCCTCCCGGCCCCAGCCCTGGCTCCATGCCCAGACAGGCTGAGGAGGGGGCATCTCCCGGCCCCAGCCCTGGCTCCATGCCCAAGCAGGCTGCAGAGGAGGGAGCACCCCCCGGCCCCAGCCCTGGCTCCATGCCCAGGCAAACGGAGCAGCTAGACCCCTCCCCCTCCTCCACAGCATGTGAGCCTGAGGAAAGTTTATTTCCAACAGCTGCTGATTGGAGTGACCCTCGCATCAGAAGACTGGATAGGCGGAGGCAACAGAAGGAAGGGAGGGGCAGGCCTTAATGAGTGCTGAGTCATGGAGCCACACCCCATGGCCTATATAAAGGATCTGCTTTCTGGCAGTCTCTGAGTCAGGCAAAGTCGAACTTATCTTGCTGAAGTCACTTTCTGGTCTCCTGCCTGCTCTGAGGACTTTGCTAGGACTTTGGGCAGAGCTGCAGAGGCAAGCCTGATTCGGATTTCCCTGACCTGGCCATCAGCGGAGGAGTGGGACACGACAAGGATATTGATATTTGAAAGTTCAGCATGTAAACTGTGTTTGCTGCTGTTGACCTACAGGTCCTCCCTATGCTATCCCTAGACATCATTGGTTGGTCCTATGTCCAACATGCACTGTTCTCCAGAATTGTAATTCTGCAAAATGTGTGGCACGTGGCTTGTGGGAAAAGCACAGAACTCTGGACTATTGCACTGTTTGTAGCACAAGCAACTTCCAGGTAACTCCTTGCATGAACTGTCTATCCTATATAAGGGTAGAGGCAGTGGTGGGATTCAAGTCATTTAGCAACTGGTTCTCTGCCCTAATGATTTATTCCAATAATCAGTTTGCCAAACTGCTCAGAAAGTTAACAACTGGTTCTCCCGAAGTGGTGCAAACTGGCTGAATCCCACCACTGGGTAGAGGGTGATCTGCAGATGATGTGAAAATGACATCAGATTGTCCTTTACAGAATGGCATAAAGCTATGAGTCAGTCCCATCTGTCTCTAACAATGACACTAAGGCAAAACTATATATTGAGAAAGAGAGAAAACAAACATGAATCAATAAACTGCTACTACCACATTTATCTGGTCCTGTTGCCAAGCATTGATGCCAACTAGGAAAATAATCAACCAACAATCACAGGATAATAGCAGAATAGCAAAAAAATTGAATACAACATGTTTAATATAAATTCAACTTACTATATATTGCAGAGCATAACTAATGCACAATGGGATCCTAAGTAGGGCTTCAACATTTAATCAATATACCTGACAAATGAATCAATTAAAACATTTATTAGACTGAAAATGTCTATGAAGCATGTCCCAAGTTTTTTTAGAAAATCATTAGTTTAATATAAGTGCTGATAATTGCTGCAGACAGCAATTGCTGCCTTTAAATTTCATTCTTTCTTTTCTCAAAGTATCTTTTATGAAGATGATGCTTGTTGTAGTTCACATTTTCTTTTGCCCTGGTAAGTAGAACCGGAACTAATTGGTTGAAGTGACTAGAAAGGGACACTGATCAAACATTTGGAAGACTCTCCTGTGACAGAAGCTGTTCAGTGATGGAACAAATTGCTTTGGAAGGAAATGGACTCTCTGTATTTAGAGATTTTTAAACAGAAGCTAGTTGCTCTCTCTCAGGCAGTAACAGTGGATTTCCTCCACTGATTTGAAGTTAAGTATGGATGGCATTTAAAAACACAGTATTCTGCTTTCCACAGAAACAACGTTCCTATTGTTATGCAAAGACAATTGATAGATCACTCATGGGATCAATCAAATAACCTTTTTAGACACATGTCCCTGGGAGTAAATCTCATGGAATTCAATATGTAAAGGAGTTCATTATTCATTAAGCTGCTATCTTACATCTGACATAATGGATCAATTGTGAGTCTAAAAAGAATAGACATGATACAGGTAGTCCTTGACTTAAAACTGCAATTGGCGCAGGAATTTCCATTGCTAAGAGATGCCGTCACTTGAGCCATGGTGGTGCAGTGGTTAGAATACAGTATGGCGTTTGATTGATCCTGACCAGCTCAAGGTTTGGCCCACACAGTTGCTTATGACATCCTTCCAAGGTCGGTAAAACGAGCACTCAGATTGTTGGGTGCAATATGCTGACTCTGTCAACCGCTTAGGGAGGCTGTAGAGCAGAGTTGTCAAACTCATGGTCCTGAGGGCCAAATGCGTCATGCGCTGGCCATGCCCATGCCGGGTTTAGCAAAGGGGGAGGGAGTCCTGATCCATCATGTGACACCACCATGACCATGCGAGTTTGACACCCCTGCTGTAGAGCACTATGAAGTGGTATGTAAGTCTAAATGCTATTGTTATGGGGTCATTAAGCAAGTCATGCCTCAACTGACGTGATGGAATGTAGTAACATAGAAGGGAGGGGTGCATTCCAGATGAATAAGAGGCAGCTCAGTCCAGATATTTTATTAGGGAAAGAGGGTGAAGACAGTCCCTCCCTAATAGTTCTCAGAGTGTATACTTGATATAGATAGTAGAGCATTTCCAAAAATCTGTCTATAGGTATGGAACAATGAAGAAATCTGCTTGGAAAAATCACCACTTGCCTTTTTGGGTTTTGGGGCCTGACATTTTATAACTTTTCTTGCTGCAGTCCTTAAGTGAATCCAGCTCTCCCCACCCCCGCCCCGCATTGACTGTGTTTGTCAGAAGCCTCTTGGGAAGGTTGTAAGTGGCATTCACATAACCCCAGGATGCTGCAACCATTGCAGATACATGCCAGTTCCCAAGTGCCTGAATTTTGATCATGCGATGGACATTAAGTGTGAAAACCACTCCTAAGTCAATTTGTTTAAGTACTGAAAAATTCTGAACTGTTTGCTAAATGAATGGTCATAAATCAAGGATTCCCTGTACAGTAGTCTTGCTAAAACATGACAGACCTGAATCTGGGGGGTTTCCATTTTCTTAAATGTTGGAATAACATTTTATTGAAAATTATGCCTACCGCAACTGTTTGCAACTATTTAGAACTCTAAAACATTGCCTTAGTACTATAAGCGGAAGAAAGATACAGTATTATAATTCAGGGGTCTCCAACCTTGGTCCCTTTAAGACTTGTGGACTTCAACTCCCAGAGTCCCTCAGCCAGCAAAGCTGGCTGAGGAATTCTGGGAGTTGAAGTCCACAAACCTTAAAGGGACCAAGGTTGGAGACCCTTGTTATAAAGAATAACAAAATTATTGAAAAGAAATAGCCAAGTAATTATGTTAAGTTAATTATGCTCTGTCTCAAACTATTATAAACAGAAAAAGTTGGGAGCGCATTTTCTGTGTTCCTCTTTAGCTTGCTCCAAATGGTTGATGGGCAACTGCACACTCCTATATTTATAGCTTTTATGGATCTTTATCTTTTAATTTTACTTGAATTGGGAACTAATTTGTTATTTTTGTGGGGTTTTTTAACTGTTGCATAGCACTAATTTAGTCAGTTCACATAGAGAAATGTAAAGATGACTTTGATGAAGAAATGGATGAACTGTTAAGGGGATAGCAGCAGTAACTTCAGTTTTGAAAAAGTGACAAGCATGAGAAAGCAGTTCAAGGTCATACATTAAGATAGGGAGAAGCTGGCCTTTTACTGTTCCACTACCTCTTATGAGCTATATTTAATTTTAAATGTCTATTTATACCCAAATACTTTCCATCCTTGAGATAGTTGGATGAGTATCCAGATTTTGATTTTCTGGAGTGAATCCATTTCGTCGTTTTTTCCCATCCGTTGGTTCTTATCTGAAGGCAGCCTTTGATGTCTTCCAAGGTAATTTGTTCATTTACTTCAGGGATGCTGTTTAGATATGAGAACTTTCTAGCCAACATGTCCTTAGGGACCTGACTCCCTTTCTTTTTCTCCCAGCTTAACATCATTCAGATTGGTGAGGATGTATCCTGCTTCTTCTTAAGCTGGTTGGTCTCTGAAATTCTCTTGGTTTGCGCTTGTTAACCTACCCATTGGCACGTGCTTTTGGGACTTCATTTTTCCATGATTTGTCTTTACTTTATCCTGCCATCCTCCAAGATGTAGCTCTGCCCCTCAGCTTTAAGCACGTTTCATTCGGCAAGTGTATGTAGACCTTGCAACCAAATATTCTTTAGGTGGATTATGGCGGATTTTGTACGACACTATAGTTCACATAGTATCTTTGCAGTGGCTAATTTTGTACATATATATAGCTGTCATCACTACTTCTTTGGAGAACTGAATGAATCGGGTTTTTTTTTTTTTTTTGTTTACATTTATACCCCGCCCTTCTCCGAAGACTCAGGGCGGCTTACAATGTATAGGGCAAGTCTCATTCTATTTGTATATATTTACAAAGTCAACTTATTGCCCCCCCAACAATCTGGGTCCTCATTTTACCTACCTTATAAAGGATGGAAGGCTGAGTCAACCTTGGGCCGGGCTCGAACCTGCAGTAATTGCAGGCTTTGTGTTCTTAATAACAGGCCTTACCAGGCAGAGCTAAACCGGTTGGCACACCAATATGATTGTTACCACCTATTTCCAAAAACAGGTTTTAAATGTTTTTAAAAATAAGTCTGAGAACTAAGAAAATGGCAATCACTGTGAACCCAAAACTGGTTGATTGTGTGAACAGAAAATGCATAACAAGTAAAGAACTCCAACAGCTTCCTGGAGTTTCCTGCAGTGATAAGTCTTTCTTGACTGATGTAGAACATTCATAAATATGATTCAATAGTACCTCCTCAACTGTACCCTAGACATTTATTCCTAGGATTCGGAGAACACAGCAGTGTGCACCCTCATCCATTGACATTTGCAGATGTATGTTGCAGAGGAATTGACTTGGAGCCAGAAGCCTGCACAGGGCTGCTACCAGTGCTGTTAATTTAGTATATCTGCTGCCTATTTGATTTACAGACAGCAAGCCTATTGCTGGGACCATTTACTGTATTGTTCTTTATTGATTGTTCAGCATCGAGTTGTTTAAATGAGTAATAAATTATTATTATATTACTCTTCCAGCATAAAATCATCTGGATCCTTCATTCTCACTGCTACAGTAAATATCCTTCAAACCTTCCTGGTCAAACTCAACTGCTATCTTCCATGCTTTGCTAAACTCAAGGGTTGAGTGTAATGAGGTACTTTAAGAAGAGCAACACTTGGAAGACTGTCTGGAAAAGCAAATTTGTGCAGGATGCCACAGCCTGTCTCCTTGTGCAATTAAAAAAAAACTTCTGCGTATTTATCCTGATCCAGCAAAGCTGCATGGATTCACAACATCCTGGTACCATTCATTTTGTACTTGAGAGGCTTGAACTAGGCCTTGCCTTTATCCCATTTATCTCCCTTCTCCTTAAAAGATGTTGGCATATTAATATAATGTAATGCTCTGGACTCACTGGTCTTAAGTAATGTTTGTTCCTTCTATTACTTCAGACTGTGGCAAGTCAGCCCTGCTATGGGTGACAATCCTCCTGTGCAGTTTAATTGGATTCCTGAGCTTCTGCCTATAGTAATAGCATCACTATTAAGTTCCACTGGAAGTTAAATAAGATCCTCTCTGCTATGGCATTGACATTCTGGCATTAATATGCCAGCATCCCTTCTTTTAAGGGATTTGTTTTATTATCCAATAGATTTTGATGTTTAATCTAGATGCAATTTGCATTTTATAGTAAGATCTGCTCCTGATTTTTATTTGTACTCTTATATGATTAGCTACACTGTGTGATAAAGAAAAGAGGGATTTGCATTTTTAAATGTATTAAATTTCCAACCAAGGCATTGAGATGCAGGGCTGAAACATATATGCAACCAAAAAGAGAAGACATGCATCTCTCTTCTTCAGCATGATGCAATCCAATACAACCTAACTTTACATTAACATTCAACAGCAGAATTACAGCTAGAACCACAAGAGGCTACCTCATTCAAAACCTATGATAAGATCAATAGATCTGATCAATTAGAACTCCCATCATCCAAAACAGCATGGTAAATATACCTAAGCAGGGTTCAAATTGCAAAGTCTCCACCTGGAATGAATTCTCATGAGTCCTTATGCATTCTGATCATGAATTCTTCAAATGTTAGCAAAATTTCAGGCAAAAAACACAGCCAGGATTAATACTATTAAACTATTTCTAGAACTTGGAAAATGAAGCATTTCATGGAAGAGGAAGGGACAAGAGAGAGAAATCAACTGAACGATTTTATTTTTGCTAATAATGAAGATGCTTTTCTAACCATGGAAGACATTTTTTTCAAGTTATCTTTAATGACTTTTATTAAATGACACTAAACTCTTATTCCAGCTGCTATATAATCAATTATGCACTCTGGAGTGTGGCTGGTTAATCTTCCTTTACCTGTTTTTGCTTTCAGCTGAGAGGGGTCTGAAGGATTTCTTCCTCCAGCCTTCAAATGCTGACTCAGGTTTCTTAGTCTCATAGATTTGTCAATATGGGGGGAAACATGAAATGTGGTGCATATGCAAATGTCAAGAAATGGGAAAATGCATGGATACAAAGAAAACATGCAGACAGATCTCTTTAGGCAAAAAGAACTAGAGCTGTTTCACATGGTAAACCTGCAAGACAATATAGTTAACCAGCCAAAAGCAGAATTTAAGGCCTTCCTGTTCTGTGTAACAGGGGCCACCAGATTTAGTACCCAAACATGATTCCCTTTGAAATGACAATCTGCAGGCTAACCGGACATCTACATTTGAGCCCTCTTGGATCCAAGGCCCTCAAGAAGGAATACTATCCTGTGTATAAGAGCACTGATGAAGCTGAAGGGCCAGAATGCTTCAATTTTTAACAATGGTATATAGATAGGCAGGAACTTGAGTGTCCCATTTAAGAAACCCTGGTTTTGCTCTATGCTTCCTAACTTCACTGGCATATGCTCTGATGACTTTGCCAAAGTAAAATCTGAAGGTAAAAACTGCACTGCCTTAAATGTCATGCTCCAATTTTGTATTTTGCTTAAATTCTTACTGTTTTCTGTTTCCCTTCATTTGTTGGGATGGGGCAAGAGGAGTCCCATTTCTTGGGAAGCTATTTAAGTCACTTCCTTAACCCAAAAGGTACTTTAAACAATTTTTTACCTGATTTCTACAAAGTATTTCTAACGATTGATCTGTTGCAGATTTAAATATTATTAGTGGCCACATTAAGCCATGGTTGTTTTCATTTTATAGCAGGCCAGAGTAAGCAATGAGTTAATATTTTTCAGTGTCTTCTCTTCTGCCTCCATCTGCACAAAGAATCGTGCCATTGACCCCCCTCAGAAATGCAACAGCTCTAGTAAGTAAGTCCTAGACGGATCTATGAAACCAATTAAAGAAAAACAGGCAATGCAACTCTTGCCCAAGAGATTATATTGAGCAGCTTTAACTTCCTTTAATCTTAGTTGTGCTATACTTTTCCTAATTTGTACAACCATGAACAATTCATTTTCACTGCAAATGCTATTTTATTTTGCATCAGGTCATCAGAAAAAGGGAGAGCATGAATAATTTACATGCTATAAAGCGCGTAATGAAAAGACTCTCGAGCTTATTTTTATATCAATTGAAGGGCACTACCTGCTGAAATGTGTGAATACAATGCCTATATACATATCCTCCACTATAAACATCCCACAAACACCTAACCATGCGGTTCTCTTGCAGTAAAGGAGGAGTTAAGAATCATAGGGAACATGGAAAATGAAAAGAAAAGTTGGGGGAGATAAGAGTAGAAGCGTATAGGGCCAGCACAGACTCAGTTCTTGGAAAGGGTGTTTCACTTTAATAGAGATCAGCAAAGCAGCTATCAGCCTCACTAGTTAACCAGACTAGGAAATCAATTCCATAAGATTAAAACAATTTTATTGAGATTGACTATTATAACAGAATCTTGTAAATCTGATTGTGCTGTCTTCCTACATAACAATCAGGGCTGAGCTGCTTCTGACTGTTATTGCAGCCCATTTGCCTAACAGTACCTGCATAGTTCCATCAAGGTCATCTTGATCATCTTCTTTATGCTCTACAGCACCCCTCTGAAATATTCTCTGAAGCAGTTTTAATCAGTGGAACAGTCACTTTGATTCACTAGGCAACAGTGCCTTCATTCAGAAGGCAGATCAGCCAAAGAAAGCTGATCAGCTCTGCCTCAACTGTTCATTGAGGTGGCCCAATGTACCTCTGCCAACATCCATGTCACAATCTGTAAGAGATTTTGCTAGCTGAGGTAATGCAACAAAAGAATTCCTGATCTCCCTAAATAAAGATGTATTAATAGTCAAGACTCAGATTTTTTTTCTTAAATTTGGGGGGAGAAAATCAAGCTTATCTTGAGAGCAAAACTAAAACAATGAATTGAAGACTTCAATTTTATATATACAGTAGCTTGTTAGAATTCCATGATTATCTTAAACTACTTTTTTGAAACTGTAACCCTACTCTGCCTGATGGTAGAATCAGCCCTGCTAATCAGACAATAATCTTGGAAATGGTGACAATTCTGAATTCCCATGTTAATGCAAGCTTCATTGGGCACATTTAATGCAAGCTAATGCAAATTTCCTGAACTGGTTCTATTGCTGGTGATTTCATGACATATTCAAGTGGTTTTCTTGGGAACAATACAGAAGTGGTTTGTCATTAATTACCATCTTTCAGGATTTAAAAAAAATTGAATTCCCAGAGCAGCCTATAGCCTCAGGATTTTCTAGTGCTCTTTCATTTATCTCTGCTTAGATATTCAGGATTAGCTAGTATCAGCTACATGTTGTATCAATGCAAGAATCAAAATACAATTATGTATTAATTTGCATGTCTCCATAATTTTCAAAATGGTTCTCCAGTTTAAGTATCTAATAAAGCTATGTACAAAAGTGCATATAATCCACATGTAAATATATTATGGAAAAAGACTTGCAAAAATATGTCTAACAAGAACATACGTAAAAAATGTTTATATATGTTTGTAAAGTATATTAAAATTATCAGTTGATGAAGTGGATAAAATTAATTATAGTTAAAAAGTATGAAACCACACAAAACCAAAACCAATAGTTTTAGCCATAGTTTCCTTTTATTTATATGCATTCATTGATTAACCCCCAATTTTTTAGCTTAAGAAAAAAAGAAATGTCCCTGATGATGAACATGCCAGATATACCAAATGTCCACTTTATGTGGGGTAAATGACAAATACAAGGCAATGTTGGTGAGTTATAGAGCCTATGCCTCTGTCCTGCAGAGGCCATTCTTCTGTATGAGTGAATACGCCAATATCATCTATCACATATCAGTCTCCTCAACCCACACCATCCTGGTTTGTTCCTGGAAGATGTGAGCCCGTACCACCTTTACCAGGTCCTCTGCACTGCTCCAGGATTGAGGATCTACCCATACCCACGAACAGGGTAAAGTATGGAGAACCCATTCATCTCTTTGACATTTCTTCAGCACCTCAGATTCTCGCTGTCCTGGCTTCCCTAATAGGGTCCTAAAAAGAACACAGAAGTGAAATGCAACATTAATCATGTAACTTTTTAGAGACGGATGACATTTTTGTTGATGGAGGCTTAGTAAAGCATATTTTAAGTCTAATGTTCTAATTCCAAGAATTGATGGTGTGATGGAATGTCTAATAGATCCCAGGAAAGTTAAGGAGAAAACTGTGCTTTTAAAGAAGAGATTCCTTAGTCCAGAAGAAGGGGAAATAAGGAAAAGGACATTCAGAGCAATTCCACCTTAATTACACTAGGTAACAGTTGAACGGGAGAATTGCTTTGACAGGCTTTCAGGATTATGTTGCATTACTCTAATAGCAATACAAATCTTTCCAGAAATCCCAGTAATTCTTGTTTCCTAAGTTTGCAGTCCTTGTATTGCTTGACAGATGGGCCACTGTACAAATTCTTTGGCTGCTGTTAGCACTAATAATTATATTAGTGCAATATTACAAATTATAATATTGTTATTCAACAATAATAGCGGAGAGTGGACTTTCTGCTCTGACAAGTCAGAGTTTACCGGTATTAGTGAAACCTGGTCATTCATAATATATTTGGGGAGGTACTTGGCTAAATAGAACATATGTCCCCAAGCAAGAATATTTACATTTTGGGAAAGTGCTAGTAAATGTTGCCAAGATGGATCAGTAATCTAATTTAAAATAAAAAAATAATTTATATTTCTTATCAAGAGTGTTTTTTAACATGTAGATTAAAACATTTCTGCATATAAAAAGAATGACAGGTGGCAACAGGTGAGGGATATTCATATAAAGTCAATATTAATTCATTCAAATCTCTAGCTAAGCCAACTGTTTCTTAGTGCTCTTCCATGAAACTGTAAATAAACTATAGCAAATGCATATTGTTGAGGTGGCAATTTCTGGACAAAACAGGCAAGGAGAGTCATATATCATCCAAGGAAATTTAGCTGCTGTTACTCATTGGCTAGATTCATTCTTCATGCTAATTTATCAATTGCTTAACCACAATTTCTTGATTAAGCTACATTTCAGGATTTACACTTATATTAAACCAAAGCCTCAAGCCAAGTGTTTTTGTACGTATTTTGTGCTGAACACAGAAATCAGAACGTCTCTTTCCTTGTCAGAAATATTTGGTTCACAGCCGTTAGGATCCACCTTCCTGTCATCACAACACATATTGAAAATTCAACCTGTTGGCAGTAAGCTGCCTGAACATCTGAAAAAGTCTGCTGCTTGGTGAATCAGTCCAGACGCTATTTGTACATTTTTTTACATTTCATGCATATTATACTCTTTTCATTCATGCATAAAATGCCATAATGCCATTTGCTTTTTAAAGGACCTTTCCACATTAGTCCATGAAATTGAAGGTTTACTATACTACAGACTGTAAATGCCAGGCTATGATAGGTAGTCAAATATCACTGTTTAGGGTTCAGTAGTATTTTTTCTTCTTCTATTTAATTATGTCCAATTCTTGGAGACTGCTTTGATAAGTCCCTGCAGTTTACTTGGCAAGGATTTTCAGAAGTGGTTTGCCATTGCTTTCTTCCTAGGTAGGCGACTCATGACAGATCTAGAACTCACCTTCTGCTGATTTCTAGCCTGATGCCCTAACCAGTCCATCACTGAATATCCTGAGAACAGTTTCTTTTCTGATCACTTCCAAATGTACTGGCTGCAGAACATGAAAGATCTCTGAATACGTAGACTTGAAAACTAGCATGGTTATCCGTATGTTATACTGTATTTTTAATTCATCGTATATATTGAGAACTTCTTCAACTGCAACAAATACAATAACCATCCAAATAAGCCCTATAAATTAGTCAAGATGGGATTTGGAAGTGGTGGAGAGAATATTGATCTAATAGATCTTTGGTGATGTACAACATATGATTGATATGGGTATTTATATATTTATTTATTTAGGTGGTAGAATGAATTTGGCATGCCGATTTATTTCCTAGCATCCATCTAATATTCATCCTTTGTTACAAGATCTTCTTAATGGATCTTAGGGTATTAATAAAAATAAAGTAGATCCTACAAGATTAAATTTTGCCCACCCATTCTATGACTCTTGTTTGATAGCAGTTTCTCTTCCAATCTTTATCTCTGCCTTGTATTTGGGAAGACAGTAGCTCTTTCCACCCACATTCCAATTCTGAGAAGAGCTTTTATTCATACCTGACTCCTTTGATCTTTTTCTCAGTGACTTTAACGTGGATAATGATAGGGTATATTTCACTTTTAATTAGGTCCTTTACCAGCTGGACCTCCAGTTCCAGCAGACAGTGTTGGTTCTGTGAAGAAATCCAACAGATTTAGTGATTCAGATGGAAAAGAAATAACCTATTTCGGATTAGTTATATTAAATCAAATCCCACAGTATGAAAACTTATTGCTTTTCCAATAGTAATTCTATTAAAAGATGGAATTTACAACCAATTTACAAGGAAGAAAAAAGAACTGAAGGGCCGAGCCAGTTGATATAATAGACACAATATTATCTATTATATGTCAACATTGGATTTGGACTCTTTCAGGGACAAAGTGTCTTCTGAGTTATCTGAAGACTAAATATTCCCACAGATATATATATACATCTCATGAGCTCGGCAAAGGTCAGAGAATGAAAGAAAAAATTAACAAGATGAAATTATGACCTGAGCAGTGCTGATTCTCACACGGAAATCAGTAACCAGGCACAACTTAATAAGAATTCATTGAACTTCTGCAAAGTGGTTGCCCACATTCTTATGCCCTTTATGTAATTCCATGTATCAGCCACTCAATAGGAGGATTTTAAGCAGGATGAATGTTCTCAATTGTCATCCAGAAGGCTGGGATAGCTTCATCCTAATAAATTTTGGCTTGCTCTCAGAACCATAAGATCCCTGCCACAAATAGTTACCAATCCTTTTATTTGTTACTTTCGTTCCGTTTTATTGACTGAATGCTGTAAGGTTGTCCAAAACTGGACCACATTTTTCTCCTATTCATACAGGGAGGGAAATCCTCTTGGTTTTCTATATTCTGATAAGCTTATACTAATCTTCCTGAACTGCCATCCCTCTGATGGCTGGTGGATTATGTGCACTGTCGTCAGATCCAAAAAGCATACTTTGAGAAGACTGCTTTATACCTTCCGTTGTCTATTTTGCTGATCTTGCATTTTTAATCTACCGGAGAAGAGCCTATGGGCCATCAGTCTCTTCATGACATTAAATTTGCAACATAGACGTTCTGCCTCCAGCTCTACAGATATATTTTTTAAATAGCACTTAGCACAAGCAAAAAGTGGACCGTTTGTTTAATTCATACAGTTCCCACACTAAAGCAACCCCTTTCAACATATCATGTCTGAGATTCCAATGCTGCACTGGTTCCAATGCACAAATAATAATAATAATAATAATAATAATAATAATAATAATAATAATAATAATAATAATAATAATAATAATAATAATAATAATAATAATAATAATAATAATAATAATATTATTTTAATTTGTATACCGCCCTTCTCCCGAAGGACTCAGGGCGGTGCACAGCCAGAATAAAAATACAAAGAAAAACAATACATATAATATTAAGAATACCCCTTAAAAAACTTATTCAATTGGCCGAAAATTTAAAATCTAATAACACCCAATAAAAAATTTACAAAAATTTAAAACCCATAAAAACAAATTAAAATTTTTAAAATCAAGCCAGTCCAGCTAAACGGAATAAATAGGTTTTAAGTTCGCGGCGAAAGATCCGAAGGTCGGCTAGTTGACGAAGTCCAGGGGAAAGTTCGTTCCACAGGGTAGGAGCCCCCACAGAGAAGGCCCTCCCCCTGGGGGCCGCCAGTCGACATTGTCTGGCTGACGGCATCCTAAGGAGTCCCTCTCTGTGAGAACGCACCGGTCGCTGGGAGATAGAAGATGGCAGTAGACGGTCCCGTAAATATCCTGGTCCTAAGCCATGGAGCGCTTTAAAGGTGGTCACCAGTACCAAAGGCATGGGTGCAGGGCCAAGTCATTCTCTCTCAACCCAACCTACCTCACAGGTTTGTTGTTGTGGATGGGAGGAGTGTACATTACCGTGAGTTCCTGAACAAAAGGGTGGATATAAATCTAACAAATAAATAAAATCAATTCACCCCCACCTCTCAGTAGCGGGAACTGCTGGGTCCATTTTCTTACCTTTTTAATAGCTTCTTGGATCATGTGGATCATCCCACAGTCCCTCTGAGTCTGAAAGAGTCTCTCAGCATTAACAAAATTCTTGGAAGAAGCACAGAATCCTCTTTGGTTTGCAAGGTTATCTGTGAAAAGAGGCAACAACAAAAGATGGATAGTGAAACATATGGAGGGGGGGGAATAGCACTAAGAAGCATGGGCTGAATGCCACAAAAAGCTTCCAAGTTATAAGTTAAGACAGTCACCCTCAATCCTCCTATGCATCTTTAATCAGAATAAACCCCACTGAATTTAATAGTATTTACTTCCCATTAAGTATTCAGAGGATTAAAACCTAATCCTGCAGTCTGGACTGAAGTCTGCTGAATACTAGGACTAAGTAAGGATTGGGGGGAAAATGGGGTTAACCCAAGACATTTTTATTGTCTTGAAACAAAAGGCAAAATGGCATCATCCCACACAAGGTCAACTGGACACATCTTAAAATATGCAATGCAGATGTGATGGGATAATATCCCATCATACAACATACAAAGCATTCCTGTAAGAAAACATGGAGATTCAGAAGAAATGGTGAAGGGGATAGCATTGTTACTGTTACTTTTGCTGTGACTACAAAGAAATAAACTGCAGATTAGTTTATTCAGTATTTTACTTTTTCCTCCAAAAGATGATTCCCTTTATTCTCCCACATTGTCATCAGGGAAGGAAAAAAGTTAGTGTTGAGAGAGACAGCAAAAAAGATAGCAGCAATAGAAGAAAGCTCTTAGAAACAGCAGAATTAATAGAAGACAAGGTTGTCTAGATAAAGAATTTCTACTATATCGTAATTTCCAATGTTTTTTGTAAGATGATCTATGAAGGGAAAGCCATTTTTCTTCAAGACCTATCCAAGGATTCTGCTCTCAGAAGGAGTTTCTTATGCATCCTATTGTGCACACAGTCTGAATACTATCTCAATGTTCCCCAGGTCACGGATAGATTTCAACCTGCCATGCAAATGATTGTAGAATTAGCAGATGAAGCAGTGGTGAATTCCAAATTTTTTTACTACAGGTTCTGTGGGCATGGCTTGGTGGGCATGGCAGGGGAAGGATACTACAAAACCTCCATTCCCACCCCACCCTGGGGCCAGCCAGAGGTGGCATTTGCCGGTTCTCCGAACTACTCAAAATTTCCACTACCGGTTCTCCAGAACCTGTCAGAACCTGCTGGATTTCACCCCTGTGATGAAGCTCTTAGGAAAAGAACAGCTTTTTGCTGCAATCTCGCAGAGCATTCAAATGGGCTGGTGTGGTTTTTATTTTTTATAAATGAATGCAGTGTCTCAGAATTCGATTTTTCTGGCCCACATGGTTAACTCTTTGCAATGTGGAAACAGCAAGCAAGAGGCCTCCTTCCAAGGTTTTGTTCCGCTTCTCTTCAAGATGCAGAATGGGGAGACACTCTCAGAGAGA
This sequence comes from Ahaetulla prasina, assembly GCF_028640845.1. NCBI lineage: Eukaryota > Metazoa > Chordata > Lepidosauria > Squamata > Colubridae > Ahaetulla > Ahaetulla prasina. Next base: position 69,215,009 of record NC_080545.1, on the reverse strand, counting down.
AAGAAACTGCTTATGTGCTTCCTGATAAGAAAGGAAGATTACAGATAGTCCTTAACTTGCAACAGTTTTGCTTAGTGACCTTTCAAAGTTACAACGGCACTGAGAAAAGTGACTCATGACCATTTTCCACACTTAGGATTTGCATGGTCACATGATCAAAGTTCAGACACTTGGCAACTGACTCGTATTTATGATGGTTGCAGTGTCCTGGGGTCATGTGATCGCTTTTTGCAGCCTTCTGACAAGCAAAGTCAATGGGCAAGCCAGATTCAGTTAACAACCACGTCGCTAGCAAAACAACTGCAGTGATTCGCTTATCAGCTGTGGCAAGAAAGGTGATAAAAAGGGACAAGACTCACTTAACAAATGTCTCGCACAGCGACAGAAATTTTGGGCTCAACTGTGGTCGTAAGTCGAGGGCTACCTGCATTCAACTCAGAAGTTCACATCCCGGAATGACTCTGAGTTAGAAATCCTGATCTAGGACACTCCGTACATTAGCTTACCCGCTGGGCTGAAGCAGAAATCGTGACTTGAAGAAGGGAGGTCCAGAAGGTTCCTCAGGAGCAGAGGGGCTAAGCATCCAGGGGAAAGCATGACGGGGCGACGGGTCTGAACCACTACAGGACGAACCAGACTGTATGGTTTTTCAACTCCAACTATAGGTAGAAAGCAATGAGTAATGGGAGAGACTTTGCTGGTTTTCTAGATGCAGGTTTACCAGGGAAGATCTGTGAGTGATACCAGATAAGGAGGAGGATTCCAGGTAGTCCTTGACTTAGAACTATTTGTTTAGTGACTATTCAAAGTTGCAAAGACACTGAGAAAAGTGACTGATGACCAGTTTCACACTTATGGCCATTGCAGCATTCCCATGGTTACATGATCAAAATTCAGATGCTTGGTAACTGGCAAGTATTTATGGCAGTTTGCATTGTCCAGGGATCCTGTAACCATGATTTGTAACCTTCTCAGCAGGCTCCAACAAGCAAAGTTAATGGGGGAATCCAGATTCACTTAATGACTGCATGATTCACTTAAAAACTGCAGTGATTTGCTTAACAACTGTGGCCAAAAAAAAGCTTGTAAAATGGGGCAAAGCTCACTTAGCAATGGGCTTTGCTTAGCAATGGGCTCAGTTATGGTCATTAAGTCGAGCACTACCTCTAGTTGTATATTGTATTTGCAAAGAAGGGGTGGAGCTGTTTGGGTCATGCATTACTTAAACCACTACTGTCTCAATGCTACAAATTAAATCAGCCATGTCCCGAGATTAAAAACAAATAAGCAGCACCCTGTTCAACATACATGAAGGAATGTGTGGAACCATGAAGCAAACATCTGCACTCTGGTAACCTCTTGATATACTGAAGTACATATCTATTGTGCCCAGGCAGCAGGTCGAGAGTAACAGGATTGTCGGAACAGTATATCTGGAAGGCCCCAGATTGGAGAAGCTTCTGAAATATGTGCATGCATATAAAGACAGTGTAAATTGTTCCTCTGGTGAGTAATGTATTGTAGGAAAGATCCCAAACTCTCAATTACATATAGCAATCTATGTTTCCATTATTATCTCCCCATGCATGCACACTCACAGATAAAGGTACTATACACACCGGATTTACAACATATTCTTATTTTGGATCTTCATCAGAGGCTCTTCTCCCCAATCATTTGTGATAGTTATTAGGAGAAACAATTCTTCATCAACTGAGCTATAATGGCTCTGAAAACTCTTTCCTAGGAAGATTCGCCTGCCACCTAATCCAATGTCTTTCTGGTGCCCGCTGATTTTGCTTTCTATTACCCCTTTAACTTATTTTAGGATGTTTCATACAGTGCATTATTTGTATGCTGATTTTAGAAGACTCCCTGGTTTTACATTTATTTGTATATGTTAATTATTTACCAGGCTTTTAATATTTTATTGTAAACTGTCCTGACAGCATGATTCAAAGGCAGGCTAAGAATCTTAATAAAGCATCGATTTCTAACTTCTTATGAACGTGCAAAGGTTTAATGTCCCAGAATATAGAGAACACCTCCTGGTAGGAAGAACTGTCCCTCAGAAGTTACTAATCTAAAATGGAAGTACAGCTTTAAGCTTCTTCCATCCATCTGTGGACAGAGACATACGAGAAATCACAATTTACCTGGGCAAGAGTCCGGCCAAAGGTTCTCGTCCTGTTTCTTGAGTTTCACCAGGCGAAGCTGCTTCAAGGTCCGTTTCTTCAGCTAAAAGGACCAAAGGAAAGAGGGAAGAAAGGGAAAAGAGGAAACACAAAGAATGCATTATTCAGCAAAAATTACACCCACATATTTATTATTGGAAGCTAAGTAGACTGTCGAGATGCAGCTCGCTGAGAAAGGTAAGACATATCACTAGTTTTAGAGGAATCTAAAGAAAAAATGTAAATCTCTAAGGGAGATGGGCAGTTAAGAAATACAAAATATAAGTAAATAAAATTTAAAAGTGCATTTTTTTTTCAGCTCCAGAAAGAAAATACACCACAGAAATAGCTACCACTAATGTACTACCACACAGGGTTCTTACCTCCTGATAAAGTATTTTTACTTTACCAATATGGTAGGAAATCAGCTATCTGGTTCCTTCCTCCTTAACTTTACTATTTAACACTGATTATTAATCCAATTCTCATTATTAACATTTTTATTGAATTATAAGATAAAATAAAATACAAAATATAAAAGCAAATAGGAAAGCAGCGGAACAGGAATTAACAGATTATTTATCAGATTCTAACAAATTGGCCCCTGCAGTGGACTGATTATGAAAATGAGTTTATTTCTGTAGGATAAAGACAAAGTAACAATTCTGACTTAAATTCAACTGGATTATGATGTGTTATAAAGTAATAGATAAAATGCAGGATTTAGAATAAAGAAAATGGGTTCAAATCACCCACAGTTAAATAGTTTCTTTGATGACCTTGTGCCGTTCAATCTTTACCTCAGTTTAGCCCATCTCACAGGGTAGAATAAATTTAGATAATCACTTTTATGCCAGGTTGAGACCCTTAGATGAAAGAACAGATTCCATTATGGCTAACAACAATAAGGCTTTGTACTCTAATAATATGATGCAATAATAATAAAAAATAGTCCTTCTGAACTTGTATAAAATATTATTCTCTCACTGTTCGGTATTCAATCTGCATTTATCTGGGTTAGTGGAAAGAAGAGCAATATTTGCAGTCACCTTTTACTGTTGGTGATGCAGAATATAGATGAGTAAAATTAACCTTCTCCACCTTGGTGGCCTCCAGATATGTTGGATGGAAATTCCAATCAATGATGAACTATTAGTTCTTTCTAGGTAACCCATCCGTCATCCCCGGTCTCTCACTTCCAGCTCACCTTATTCCTGCAGCTTTTCTGCCACATTGCTACCTGTATCTTCAAGAGCTGGTAAGCCCTGAAAGAATGACATCAGTTGAAAATCAGACTCTTGGCAGCCTAAAATGAAACAGAACAAATGCCAAGCACTCTCTAGAGAAGGGGTCGGCAACCTTAAACCTCAAAGAGCCACAAAGCTCCTAACCGGAAGTCCCCTGTTCAATTCTGGAGCCAACCGGAAGTCCGGTTCCCCTACCATAGAGTCTCCTCCTAGCGCCCTTTTTCCTCTACCTGTCCTAACTGAAAGATCTATCAATTGTGGAGCCGACCGGCGACAGGGAACCACAGCAGAGGATGAAAGAGCCACATGCAGCTCCAGAGCTGTGAGTTGCCGACCCCTGCTCTAGAGATATCCCAAGACATACCAATGCCAAAAAGCTGTCATTTTTATGATCATTTGGTGACTAAAAGCCGTAACTATAGCTCTCCATTTTATATAGCACCAGAACAGGAGGTTGTTACTAACTCCAACTTCCGTTTCTCGTAATGATGTGCTAGTTCCTATTCTTCCTCCTGGGGAAATGCCTCTTAATAAAGACTGAGCTATCTTGTGTCCTCTGTGTAATAGTATTCCACAACAGGGTACCTTAAATTTTCATTTTCAAAACATAAACATTAACTTATATAGGAGACAGCAGAATAGTTTCCTCGGCCCTCCCCTCCACCCTTAAAATGCTGCCATGCATGTCTCACAGCATGTCCTGGCCTTTTGCAAGCCTTTATCCTTTGTCCTTTAGATCACAATGGAAACCATTGAGAATCAAGACTGCTTCTATTTGCATAGATCTGCCCTTCAGGTGAAAAGCTGCATTTTATGTTTTCCCATAATACAATGTAAACACTACCCTAAAATAAAGAGACATAATCCCAAATGGGATTGGAGTAAAACAGCTACCAACAAGGCATCTGAGAGCAATTCCACCTTGTATTTTACAGTGTAGAAGAATGAAATCTGTTGGCAAATCACCATTTTTATCTATGCCTTGGCAGAATGGGAAGTATTGATTTCTCCCCACCAAATGACTACCGTGGTAGGAAAATCGCTACATTAATCCCGGAGTAAATATGAAGTCAGATGGATCAGCTGCCTATTTCAGGTATGCTCACTCTAATGGACCATGTTTTCCACTCATAGCGGTAGCAGAATGAAGTAGCTACACAATTTAACTTAATCTGGATCCCACCCAAATGTATGAATTGACAAACTTCCTGTTTGTTTGTTTAAATACATTATATAGCTGCCCATCTTGTGGTACACAATTCTGAGCAGCAAACAACAATGATAATGGGGGGAAGAAAAATCAAGAAAAGGCAGGATCCCAAGCAAAAAATTTTCAAATCATCTCTTCAATTCCCAGGCTACAACCTTAAGGTCCCAGTACCTTGGGAGGGGGTGGTCAGATATCCACACAGAAGGCTGAGAGGATGATAGCTTTCAGATCTCAAGGGTAAGAATGTTCCACAGGACATTCTTCCCCTTAATGGCTGTAGAAAAGACTAGATGGCAATATTTAAGGGAAGGGCCTGGAGCAATGCTACTCTAGCCAATCTAGCAGAATGGATGATCCCAAGGTAACCTGCATTCCAAGGTAACCTGGCTCTATGCCATGCAAGACTTTTAAAGGTGGTAACCAGCAGCAGAAAGAAATAGAGAAAGCCAGTGCAGCTTGCACAACAATGTTATAAGGTGGGTAAAACCAAAAGGCACACAGCACTGCGTGAGCTGCTATTTTGGACCAACTGTAACTCCAGGAGAAACTTCAAGGGCACCCTCATATAGTGTATTACAGCTGGGAAGTGAGCAAGGCATGAATAACCATAAGTTCTTAGACCTCCCACTGAGCATTCACATTACTGAGAATTCTGAGAATGAAGTTTACACATCTAGACAATAGCCAGGAGGATCTACTGTATAGCCCCCTATTTTGCTGGTGAAGCAACATATGATTCTTCAGCCAGCCCCAGGAAACTTCAGATTATAGACCAAATCAATTCACTGTTAAATTAATTATGCATAAAATAATGTATAATTAAAATAATAACTCTAAAGAAAACTTTTTTTCAAAAGGGTGTGTGTGTGTGTGTATGTATACACACACACTATGCCAACCATCTGCATTGAGAATTAACTCTGCTAAGCTCAACTCTGAAACCTGCTGCCAATGCACAGGGTTTTAAAAAAACTTATTTTATAGTAGGTAATAGATTATTAAATCAATGGTTTCTTTAACAAAATGTTTCCCCAATCTGATACTATAATTAATTACACTGGAATTTTAATGTCCATGATTTCCATCAGCAGGCTGTGTACAACAGAATATGTAATTCAACATACTGGGTGGTATTAGGTTGGGGTAGCAAATTTTTTTTAAAATATACATATACATATACATACATACATACATACATACATATATATATATATATATATATATAAATTTATATTTATTTCCATTATCTTTATCCAATTGTCATTTCTTTCTCCCCAGAGATATTGGAGGAAATCTCAAAGTTTTTGATCATGAATATTCCTATGGATATTTCTGACTCATTTGAACATGAGCCTGGCAAATTAAAATCTCTCCACTGAGCACCCTACTTACTCCAGATTGTCAGTTCCATCTCGTCTACATGCATTTATCCACACATATCAGCCCAGTTTTCTCTAGAATTCTGATGGCAAGATAGTAAGAGCACAGTACTGAATAAAATTCAGCTAACCCTGGAAACACAAGTGTATCTAAAGTTATTCTAATAATACTATCTAAATAGTACAAATAACTTTAAAATATTTTTAAAAATAACATTTTGCAGAACTGATGAGAAATCCAGCAGCCTAGAGTTTAACAACATTTAGTAGGCAAAATGTACTTAAGATCATCATTCATTCATTCATTGAATGAATGAATGAATGAATGAATGAACGAACGAACGAATGAATGATAGACAGGACCTTTTGTAAAATAAGCTGGGCTATCAGAATCTCCTTCCCCCCGCAACAAAACCCTGCTTTCCTACAAACCTTGCATTTACAACACCAACATATCATAGTGATGCTTTGCTTTGCGTGTTACCACAATTTTTCTATTATAATAAGCACAAAAATGGTGTTATACAAAGAATAGAAAGCTGGCTTAAGAATCTATTAAAACATTGCATGCTCTGATTTCACGTCATACGCCCATTTGCTTCTTTCTCTACCTAGCTGAAGATATTAGGGTTAGAATTTGCACTCGTAGCTCATCTTCAATGACTGAGCTACAATCTCTGGTGAAGAAAATGGAGTGGTCTATTTTTTCCCCCTTCTGAAGCACAAAATAGTAATTTTAGTACATGAACAAGGGGCACATGCTCCAGGATGATTACCTGTTGTAGTTGGGTATTGTGCCCTTGTCCAAGTCTCGAAGTGTGAAGGGGTCCACACGAGCACAGTACCATTCCAACTGCCCCTTATACAAGGTATCAGTAACATGAAGGATTTCTCGACACTTCACACATAGAGCATAAGGGTTTGAAAGCTCCAGGAGGCTCAGGTTAGTACGCACATAAAATGAGTCACCAAGAATTTTCTTTCTGGAATCAAATGCTTCTTTGAGAGGCTGATAGCCTAATAAAGAGAAGAGAATACAAGAAAGGAAAAAGTTTTTAAGGATCAATATAGACCAGCATCCTACCAGAAAATTAGATGCTCTTTAGAGATGAAAAATAAATAATCAGGTGTTCATTTGTATATATTTTCATATCGTCAACACAAATGCAGAATATATTCAAGTTTGGTGTCCAAATGAATCTAAGATAAATAAACACAACACCATCTGCTTAGCTACTTACCTCTGATGTCATGTGAGAACAGAAGAGCAGATGGGTCCTTCCATTGCAACAAGCTTAAGTGAGCAACCTCCATTGTGCAGTTCTCCAAAGAGAGCCCCTCTCCATTCAGCTGTGCCTCCCTAAGCTAAGAGAGATGGGGGATAGGGATGGAGATGGAGAGGGAGAGGGAGAGGGAGAGGGAGGGAGAAGAATCATTAGCTTCAGAATAACATTTCTGGGCTTACAGTTACCTTCTTTGTAACTGTAAGCTGTTCAAGAAATCAAGAGACAATTGATGAATATAAAATAGATAGGAGGCTTCCTTAACAGATCTTTGAAAAAAAGCTGTTGCTGGGTTCTTAGATCTTCCTTTAAACAAGGAATGGAAGTCTTGTAAGCTCTTAAAACAAACAACTTCTCCAAAGTTTTCTCAAACAGGCTATAGCCTTTTGTTTATTGGTAGATGCATGCTCCGTGCTTGGTTATTTCTGCCCAATGTCATTATATGAGAAAACTATACGCAAGAGAAATTTGTGTATGCAGGCTACATTAACAGCAGTTTTATTTATGGCCAAAAGGCCCAAAATGTGTTTAAAAACCTTTTTAAAACCTTTTGGCTGTAAATAAAATTGATGAACAGCAGTGACTAAGTCAGACACATGGAATAATCTAACATCATAAACAATTCCACTTTTATTATTCTCTTATTGTGATGGAATATCTAACAGACCTTGGAAATATAGAAGGAGGAGAAAGGAAGACCATTGTAGGAAAGATTAAAGATTTAAAAAAACAGCAGGGCTGTTAAAGATCTAGAAGAGGGAGAAATATACTGTAAGAAACAGACCCAGAGTAACCCCATCTTAATTATGGTGGGTATTAATTCAGCTGAAGAATTGCTTTGGCAGGTTTTCAAGATTCTGCTACATTATCCTACTAGAACTAAAGTTTGTTCCAGAAATTCAAGTAATTATCTTTTTCTGAATTTGTCTGTCTCAAAGGGCTTGCCACCATCAGGGCATTCTTTCGGAACAACAATCCAAAACTTTGGTCAACAGAAGGTACTCAAATATGGTAGAATTGACTTGCTGTATTTCTAAACAAATGATATAATATATATTACTAACCTGAGGGAGAGAGAAGGGGAGACAATTTAGTTCAAAATCAAAAATTACTAACTGCACTAGCAATTCCTCAAGCTAGTATAACATACACTGAAAATCAATCAGCTGCTGAGAAATATAACATTTAATCAGATACTGGATGAGAAGGCCGATCAGTAAGAAACATAAGCAACTCCATCATGTTTGGTATAGTGCAATGACCAGAATCAAAAGATAGAAATTGGAAAGGAACTTAGAGCAGCTTCGTTTCCAGTATTCTGTTTTCACTTTGGGGACAAAAATGTATAATCTATCAAATAGGATTTTGTTTCTTTTAGTGCTTTAGAAACATAACAACAGCTGTATTGGATAAACCAGGGGTCTCCAACCTTGGTCCCTTTAAAACTTGTGGACGGTTGGAGACCCCTGGGATAGACCAAAAGTGTAGCATTCATATTTTGTAACAGTCAAATAGATGATATTGAATAACCAATAAGCTTATGATATGCTTCGTTCAATTCAATGTTGCTTTAAAGCAGGGGTCTCCAACCTTGGCAAGTTTAAGCTTTGCTGGCTGAGGAATTCTGGGAGTTGAAGTCCACAAGTCTTAAACTTGCCAAGGTTGGAGACCCCTGCTTTAAAGTATTACGGAGTTATGCCTCTAAGTTATAGAATGCAGGAATAATATGTTGGTTTCCAAAGTAATCACTAGACTGGGGTTGCTAGCTATCAGAATAGTGTGAATATGCTTGGAGTAAAATGGATCTTATCTTATAGCATATTGGCCAAAATGTGCAAAACTAACTGTTTTTATCATTAGCAAAGAAAGCTACATGTGACCTGGTAACTTCATCTAAATTTTCTCTATATCACTAAATAATATTCAGTAAAAGCCTAAATTAACCAAATCTATGGTGTGGGATGGAGATTAGTATATTCGGACAATTTTGCGATAACCATGGCACATAAAAGACTATGAATTAGAATATATGAAAAATAAGCACTAAAATTTATATCAGGAAGTATGAATTGGTTTCATCTACAGTAGGTTGCTATTAGCGTATAGGGAGTTTGGAATCCATAGATTGCTAATAATTGTAATGAATTGTATTAATGTGAGAAAAGCAGAAGAAACAGACTTTGGTGGAAATTATGCAGTATTCTGAATGAGTGTGATGCATGGTAAAAATTACTGTTAGGTTTCCTGAATGGATAGATGAGAGCAAGAGGAGAGAATACAGAAAAAGAGACTGGATCTTCAAGAAATTGAAAATTAAGTAAGAACGGTGACTATATGTTGAGCACCTGCTCAGGAAAAGGTGTGCTTCAAAAATGTGATTTAAACATAAGTCTCTTCATGCACATGTACCAAAGGTATTAATACAAATCTAAATTCATGATTATTTTGACCTTTTATGATGAGAATTAGTGAAGGATATAAAAGCGCTGAGCGATTCTGAATATGGGACAGATTATTATTTTTTTTGCTGTCAGGAGTAAATCTTGAGAGTAAAATTGTCATGGAATAAAAAAAGAAAGCCATGAAAGATATAAGTCTGAAGTTATGAAGTCTGGCGGAAAAGAAAGTATGAGCCTCACATGAAAAAGTATTACGGAGTTATGCCTCTAAGTTATAGAATGCAGGAATAATATGTTGGTTTCCAAAGTAATCACTAGACTGGGGTTGCTAGCTATCAGAATAGTGTGAATATGCTTGGAGTAAAATGGATCTTATCTTATAGCATATTGGCCAAAATGTGCAAAACTAACTGTTTTTATCATTAGCAAAGAAAGCTACATGTGACCTGGTAACTTCATCTAAATTTTCTATATCACTAAATAATATTCAGTAAAAGCCTAAATTAACCAAATCTATGGTGTGGGATGGAGATTAGTATATTCGGACAATTTTGCGATAACCATGGCACATAAAAGACTATGAATTAGAATATATGAAAAATAAGCACTAAAATTTATATCAGGAAGTATGAATTGGTTTCATCTACAGTAGGTTGCTATTAGCGTATAGGGAGTTTGGAATCCATAGATTGCTAATAATTGTAATGAATTGTATTAATGTGAGAAAAGCAGAAGAAACAGACTTTGGTGGAAATTATGCAGTATTCTGAATGAGTGTGATGCATGGTAAAAATTACTGTTAGGTTTCCTGAATGGATAGATGAGAGCAAGAGGAGAGAATACAGAAAAAGAGACTGGATCTTCAAGAAATTGAAAATTAAGTAAGAACGGTGACTATATGTTGAGCACCTGCTCAGGAAAAGGTGTGCTTCAAAAATGTGATTTAAACATAAGTCTCTTCATGCACATGTACCAAAGGTATTAATACAAATCTAAATTCATGATTATTTTGACCTTTTATGATGAGAATTAGTGAAGGATATAAAAGCGCTGAGCGATTCTGAATATGGGACAGATTTTTTTTTTTTTTTGCTGTCAAGAGTAAATCTTGAGAGTAAAATTGTCATGGAATAAAAAAAGAAAGCCATGAAAGATATAAGTCTGAAGTTATGAAGTCTGGCGGAAAAGAAAGTATGAGCCTCACATGAAAAAGTATTAGACGATAGATTAATCTTCCAAGAGAATGAATGGAAAGTAGATGTAAGTTAAGAGGATATAGAAGATGCCTGAAGCAGAGAATTATGTTACTGAGGATCACAAAAGTAGGTAAAGATACATTAATGGGGAGTTTGGAATGGACACCTGGTGGAATGATAAACTGAAAGAGTTTGTGGACGAGGGGAAAAAAATCCATATAAGAAAATGATTGCTGCAGCAAAAATGAGAATGATAGTATTTATGGCAAATAATGTAATAAAAGAGAAGGAATCGTTATGAAGAAAACACAGAGCAATTTTGATGGAGTTTTTTTTTTAAATTCTGGAATTTGGCAGAAAATCAAGACAAGGAGCCTCATTGGTGAATGGAATTAAAAATAAAAGTGATAAAATGATTTGAGATTAACTGAAAATGTTAAACTGAAAGGGAATGTTAGAAAAAGTGCTTTAAAATTGTGCATGGGAATGGCAGATATATGTTGAAAAGTGGAACTGAAATAAATGCTTCAAATATTAATGTCCAAAACTTAAGTGTTTCTCCCTTTTCTTATCCAACTCTTCCTTCATAGAAATTAGCCATAATTTTGCAGAAGCAAGGTCTATTCATACTTCTAGGAGCCGACATCCCTCTTGGAGTCCTGCCTTCTCAGCTTCTGAGCCTGGTTTCACCCACTGGATATAAATCCCAGTTCTGTTTCCTCCAAGGATGGAAATGTCTTCTGTCAGTCCCCTGCTCTGGGCTCCTGGAACACTCAGGGAACCTGTGTTGGACAAATGCACCATAACCGATCTAAAAGGGAAAGCAAACCATGAAAGGGATTTAGATTCTGGCCTCTGCATAAATGGAGAGATGGCTATGACTTCTGTTTTACAAGAACAATAGAGGCACATCCAGTAAAATGTTCTAGTTTACACCATGCATCAATCACAGAACCATGACAGGCTGGATTTTCTACAACTACTGCAGAGTTTTCATCTGAAGAGCTGTGCAATAACTAAATTCATGGCACTGCTAGGTCCTAGGGAGGCAAGGTATTTTTATTGTGCAGCCTAAGGACACATGAATCCCAAACTTAATTTTTTGTCTTGACACAATAGTACCTTTTTTTATATATATAGATCTACCTAATCTCAGCTACAGCAACACCTTAGGCAACAGCCTCCATTTCTTGTGCAAGAAAGATTGTTGCTAGATTTTAAGCTGGAAATTTTCCAGCTTTTAACAACCTGATATTAGGATGTAATGCACCACTATTCCCATCACCCCCAGCTACCAGGCCTACTGGAGAATATGAGAGTTTGCAGTGCTCATGTTGGACTGCATTTGGAAGATGCCAGATTAATAAAAGTTATATTTTACCTGTCAACAAGGTTTGCTTTGTTTTGTTGAAATTCTTTGGATCTAATATAATTTGTGTGTTAATGGAGGGGGGGTGCATTTTCTTTCTTTTTTAATGTGAACTGCCCCAGAGAAGTATATTGCAGTAAGAAAATAACTGAAAATTTGAAAGATGATTTCAAATCTGGATTCCATTTCCTAAAAAGAAAAGACTATATTCTAACAGTAGGATGAGCCTTTCTCATGATGTAGCAGTTTCCCTAGTTGGTGCCTGCTGTTCTGAACTGGCAAGGAAGTAGGTGGTGGTAGCATCATAAATAGTACCTATAGGTTGCAGCATCAGGGGGCTGAGCTTTGAGCTGGGATGGTAGAGGACAGTCTTATTATCTATGACACTTGTGTCAATAAAGCTGTCTCTAGAAACCGAGGAGGAAGCCAAACAGACCTTCTGGCAAAGTTCTGTTGATCAGAATCATCGGACAGGCAGGCTTCTGATTTTGCTCTGGTGTGTGCACTGCTGGAAGATGAAGGTGACCTGGCAGAAGAGGCTGTGGTGGTGATGCTTCCTGATAGGGAGAAAGATGGAGAGCAAGTTCAAATTATTCATTCTTATGTTGCATGTAGAGAGCTGGGGAGGTTCAGGGGAGGAAAAACACTGACATAAATATGGGAACAAAACCCCAAATGGAAAGGCTCTTTCCTTTGCAAGGCTAATGTGCCATCAGATGGGTGGAACTCAGTAAAGGACCTACACACCTACAAGCTTGGGTCACAAGCTTGGGTGATATCAGCCCTCCAAAGATAGCAAGTCATGGAGTAAATATGGCATCTTTAAAGAACCCCCATATTACATTAAAATCAGGACTGTGAATGTCCATTCAAGGAATCAGCAGAGAAGTTTGAACTGAATTTAGGCATTGAATGATTGGGTTTTGGGCATAATTTTGGCATCCTTAACATCTAAATGCAAAATTCCGGACAGGATTGGGCTAAATGTTAATCTTCCTGTTAGATGCCTTGGTAGTGAATGCCACAAAACTATCTGATCTCTCAGGATATACAGTGAGACAGGCTTTAGAGATTTACAACCTGTCACCAAGAACCAATAACAGCCAGAAGCTGAAACATTCATCTTTTCCAGTTTCTACTCTTCTGAATCTGAATCACGTTCATTGTCTAACCACTCCCCCTCCCCAATAAATTAAGTACACCAAACAGGAATAACTTGAGAGCCAAGCATGCATGCAGGACACCAGTGAGCCCCTGGATAATTAACCCAGAACTAGCAGCTGAAGCATGGGACAAGTGTGCCCCCTAGTGGATGCATATTCATGCAGGTGATTTTTGTCTCTTCTCCGCTTGCCCCAATAATCCCTCTTGTAGCTTTCAAGATGAACATGTTTGATAGGAAATCATGACTAGCAATACCTGTTAGGTCATCCATGCTACCAAAGGACCCATAAGACCAACTGAAGACAAAAAAAAACACAGAACACAATGAGGAAAAACATATTTTTTTACAAAAAAATCAAAATCAAATCTCTTACATTAATATTCTTTCATTTCTTCAAATAATTCATAGGACATATAAAATAGTGGGAAGTTCCTTTCCAGTGTTCATTAATGCTCCACCATGTTATCGTATTATCTATATTGATAAAAAAAAAATGTAACCTGAGCGAGGTAACTTCATTACCACTTTGTCTGTCTCCTTCATTCGAGAGTTTAAAATCTCTTACTTGGAACACCAAAACAGAACAGTTAAAACCTCTGGGGATTAGGTTAGAATTTAAGGTGCCCCTGTCTCTTGCCTGGCCTATTTGTGCTCTCTGACATGACTTCAATCCCTTCATTCCATTTCCAGAACATAAATATTTTAATTCTCATACAGAAAACTGATTGGCAGAAAGAACCTTCAGAAAGAGGAGAGACTGGATTGTTCAAATTCAGCACTGAATGAGTTTCTACCAAACATTTGACAATCTGAATTAAACTAAGTGAAAGGGAGTCAATCCAGAATTCACAGTAACACTGCAGTTCTACATGTCTGAGGTACAATATTTCTCTACCAGTCATACATTAATGCATTGTTTCTCAACCTGGATAACTTAAAGATGTGTGGATTTTGAATTCCCCAGCCAGTTCTGGGAATTGAAGTTCACACACACCTTAAAGTTGCAAAAGTTGAGAAAAAAATGCATTAATGTTGAAGTGTGTGATGCAGCAGGAAATATTCTCCCAAAGACAAGCCCATGGTTCAGGAAGGTAATGAGAGAGAAATTTCTTTATAGCCTATTCTAAGTGATACCTCTTGAAAGGTGTTGTCCCATCTTCACGCTGCCGTCGAAGTATAGAGCCTGCACATGGTGGGAAGGGAAAGATGGAGAGCCGGTTAATTTCTTTCTCTCTGTCTGGAGTCACTTCCTAAGAAAAGCAGAAAACATATGTTTAATTTACACAAGTTCTTACCTCTCCATCCCACATTTCATTGTCTCAATCATTCTTTAGCTAGGCTTGATATTTTTTATTTCATTATTTCTAACCCATCTTTATATTTTTACAAATAACTCAAAGTGGAGAACGTTGTTGTCTGCCAGCAGCCTAGCAGCGGAGTCGGACAGTGAGGAGGCTGGGGAGGACGATGGGCCAGTCCTGGAGTTAGGGGAAGACCCGGATGAGGGCTGTGTATCGGAGGCAGGGATGGGGCCAGGGCCATCTGGGAGCGATGCGCGGACTCCGGAACCTCCAGAGACGGACAGCAGAGAGGCAGAGGAACAGGAGGAGCCTGTTCCTAGTGCATGCATGAGAAGAGCTGCCAGAAGGCAAGAGCAGCTGAAGAAAAAAAGGATGACTCAGGAGTAAGGCGAGAAGATGATTGGCCTTTTCCCATAAGGCTTAAAAGAGCAGCAACGAGCTGTTGGGTTCTTTGTGGAAAAGCAACGTTGATTTCATTGCTTCTTGTCAGCAACTCTTGAACTTTGTGGGGGAGTTGTCAAGAAAAGCCTTTGGCAGATTGCCAGAGACAAGAAATATAAGGCCAAAGGACTGTTTATGAAGAATTTGTTTTGGACTAAGCTGAGAATGAATTAATTCTCAGCTGTTTTAATAAAATAAGTTTGTTCAGAACTGAATTGTGTTTGGTAATCACTACTTGGGCTTCGGTCACAACAAACATATCCAGCACACCTTCTTCCTCTTACTTTCCCCACAATGACCCTATGAGATGAGTTGGGCTGAGGGGAAGTGACCGACCAACGTCACCCAGGTGGCTTTCATTGCTAAGACAGGACTAGAATTTAGTCTTTCAGTTTCTAGCCTGGTGCCTCAACTACTTAGCACTATTCATTAACCTGATAACTGAGTTATTCTGAGTGGTCATAATGGGTGGGAATCCAATGGACTATAAACCCAACTCTTCTAGAAAATGTCAAATTGGTGAATGGTAGCCTAAATACCAGAACTCTAATGAGAAGTTAATGTATCCAGTTTGCAGATTTAGGATAGAATACAAGGGGAAGTTTCAAGTTCTATTTGTACTTATATCATTTTGTTATCACCAGCAACTTCATAGAATATTAAAAACATCCCAAGCAAAAGCCATCCTGAGAGGAAAGAGACAACTTCAGGAAGCAAATGGCATAGAAGCCAACTTGTTCCTGGAATCTACTCCTCCATCGGGAAGCCAACTGTGAAGAGAACATAGGCTACAGCCGGAAGATCCTTCTTTAAGAAGCAAACAAGTATGGAAAACCAAGGGTAGTTTTGAGGCTGGCCCCAATCTTCTACCACAGAATTGAACTATACAAGTTTGCATGTATTCCAGTACATATGGAAGACACCAGAATAAAAAAGGGCCCCACAAATATATTGACTTGCCACAGATTTCATTAAAAAGTTGGATTGTCATTTGTAATTTTATATTTCCTGGTTTAATAAACATGAAACCCTACTCATCTAAACCTGCATGCTCAAAATTAGATGTTAGTGTCTCCTAAAGAAATGGTGTTGGGAACTAACGGTGTGGTCATAATACTCCACCAAATTTTCAATTCAATTGAATTTTCTTGATTCAGATTCATTGCACTCTCTCATTAACTGATTAGTATGTCTTCCTGCAATAAAGTATTTACCTAATGTAGGAGTCCAGTACATAATAGGCCAATAGTAGTGGCTGTGACAGTCTTGCCTACCTGCTGAACACAGTGCAGAACATTACATAATTTTATTGGTTCTAGAACAGAGATTTCATCAGTTCTTGTCAAAAATCATAAAAGAGCAAGTTCCCACAGATATGCTGGGATTGGAATCCCCAATTTAGAACCCTCTAGATGTTTTGGGATTATAACAAGATTCTTAATACAACCTGGTGGTATTTAGTTGTAGGAACCTGACTTACAGCCTCAACTTTGCCCTTACTAAGTATACTGTCAGCTTCGGATATCAGTTTTTGCCATATAAACAGAAAACCAGCAATCGTTTCCAAGAACATATAAAATTATCTTGTACCAGATCAGCTCTTTCCTCCAAAAAGCATCAATTGTCTTTCTTCATTAATAGCCACCACAAGATAGACCTCCACATTTTGCTGAATTACAACTTCTACAGCATTTCTCACTATCAGACAGATTTTGAAAATTATACCTCAGTAGGTCAGCACTGACTAGTCTCTGCCATCTAATTCTTTGTAATTAACTGAGCATTTAAGAATGTGCCTTTTTAGTTCATAGCTTATGCAATCTCTTCTTACCACATCTGGCCCTACAGAGTCTCTTGGGAACACAATGTCCAGGATGTCTGGTGAATCTACAATCCCATCCTCCGGGGACATAGGCTTCTCTATTATGCTCCAACTGCTGCTGTAGAGTGAATGAGAAGAGGAACATATCTTGGGAGCCAGGAGGAGAGAAAAAAAGAGAATGAATGCAAGATATTTCAATAAAGAAACTCATCCCTTAAGATTTATTCCTATACAGACACACACTGGGCCTTAATTTTCAGACAAGAATTCTTTGCATTACTTCATTTACTGCATTGATTCTATGGAGTGTAAAAAGAGCATTCCTTTTCTGATTTTAAGAGTCATCCAGGCTGACTCAATCATTTCAGAGGGAAATTTCATTTTTGTAGTACCAAAATTTGTTCGATTTTTTAATATCAGGCTAGAATCCTATGAATGACATGGGATTTGTCTTTGTTTCATTCTGATAAAATATCAAAGGCTTGAAGAAGAATTTGGGACAATTTAAATCCTACAGACTTTAATGTAGTTTAAAATTAAAATATCTATCTGTCCTTTTTGCCTTCTTGATGGACTATTGGATAATAGTTTTTGATGGACTATTGTTCTTGATGGACTATTGTTCTTGATGGACTATGGGTAGGGCTATTTTTTACATGTACTTCTTATCTTCTGATTTCTCACTCTTGCAATTATCTAGAAGATGAGGGCATGGAGGATAGCTTATATCGCCACTCACATGCCCTTTTCCTCTCTAAGAAGCTTAACTGAATTCCTGTAGAAGGAATGGCAGAACCTGGAGGGGCAGAGTGAAAGGGGGAATCGACCTAAAATCCTTATGTAGCCACAAGAGAATTAAGTCCAATCCCTCCCCCCCTTGAGTGCTATTGACCCTTATCTAACTCTAAACAGATGCTGCACTTTAGTTGAGAAGATTCCTATGCATAGGCTTTTAGCAATAAATCTGTTAATTGAACTGTGTAGTCCTGTCTTTTGTGCCTGACAATTCCCTTAAATTCTAGTCTCCCTTCCCAACAAGACATTGGCCTTCTCGTCTTTCTTTCAAAGTTCCCTTGGTGCTCTCTAAGCTTGTTTTCTCGCAGACATTTCACTACCCAAACTAGGCAACATCATCAATGCCAGTCTGTGGTGTTACCTAGTTTAGGTAATGAAATATCTGCAAGAAAACAACCAAGCTCAGAGAACACCAAGGACCTCTCATTTGAACCCTGGGTTACAAATATTCTCCTCTATTGTCTTTCTCTTTTCCTCCAAACATACCTTCTTGGCAAGCCCCCTGTTACACGAGCATCGCTGCAACTGTCCTTCAAGGGTGAGGATCTTGCCCTCAGCCTGTGTGAGTTTGCTCAGCAAGTCATCCCTCTCTTCCTCCAAGGTCCGAACACGTTTACGATATTGGTCCTTCTCAATGAGGCTTTGGGAATACTGGAGCTGAATGTCATCTCGGCTCTGAATGGCCTAAAGGAAACAGTGAAGAAGGGGAACTGATGGGTGAGATTATAGGCAGAATTGTGCATAGCATATGCTCTTCTTTTCTCTAAAACACATTTTAAATAAGTTATATCCAATTTTGCACATTGCTGCATAATTTCTGCTGTTTGAATATCCAATAATCAAAAAGATAAAATGCCATGGTTTATTAAAGTTCTTTTCAGCTCCCTTCTGGTATTCACCAGGCCGTTCTAAACAAAGAATTTCCTGATTGAAAGTAAAATTACAGTAAGATAGCTCTCTGAAATACAGAGAAATGAGAATGCATTGACATATAATTCAATCAGTATACAACTACTTGCAGAGCAATAGCAATGGAACAGAGCACATTCAATAAAAATAACCCAAATAACCGAGAACTGGTATAAATAAACAATTCTGACAGACTTCTAGATGTTTCTATCTGATCTAAGAGCTGAGATCATATTACACAAATATCTATGAAGAACCACCCTGGGAAACAGGATGGATTGGAAACAAGCACAATTCTTCCATCTTATCATTCCTATATGGTTTCTGTATTTTTCCATTACTTTGAGTAGCATGAAATGGAGTAGCGAGAACCTCATGGTTAACACATGGTTTAATCTTAACTGTATACTGTAATTATAAACCAAGGAAATATTTCAGAGGAGAAGCAATTTACCTGATCTCTTTCCTTCTCAATCTCCTCTAGCTGAGTCAGCACGGTGTTCATTCTGTGCTTATACAGATCACAGTTCTTCTGCAGAGTATGGAATTTCAATTGTAAATCCTCCATTTCTTGCAGATACTGAGAAAGACATTCCAGAGATGGATTATTTCCCAAGTAAATGTTCAGGTCTTAAACAAAGGCAGTTGGGGGTTTGCAATCTCTTTTCAAATGCCCGAGTTCAGAAAGAAGAAAGTGTACATCATCTGTTTTGCATTGCTTACACCTCATTTTTAATTATCATGCATAGCTTAGGACAAAGAGACTAAATTTAGAATTTCCAGTCTAGAAAGCATGTACCTGATGTTTAAAAGACATTGGAAGGAGGATAGGGAAGATTTTTCCTGCTGAGGTCCAAACTGCTTAACCTCTATGAAGGTGTTCATTCTAACAATAGTGAGATCCATGAATAGTATTAGAATCTTATTTTCCTTTTTATATACCTGGGAGGGCCCAGCTGACAGTCAGAGTGAACCGGTTCGCTCTCACATCAACACTTCCACTACTGTCACTCCCGAACCGCGGATAACCAGTAGCAATCCACCACTGAGTCAAAACCAATTGATTTCGATCCTCTACCAGAGTAGAGGATATTTTCATTTCTTACATGTCTTCTAGTGGAAGGGAAAAGGCACCTTAGTCGTGCTTCTGGGAGCAAAGCTGAAGCCTGAAGATGACGAATGAGACTTCGTCGAAACGTTGCCAAGACACTTCCAATTTTACATGGGAGAAAACCCGAATAACCAAAGACCTACATACAAACACCTGCGAAAATCTCAGAAAACATATATATATATGTTTGCAGGGGTGGAAATGGGAGCATTATCATCTTCCATTGTCTGTCTCAATTTGCAAACGATTCCTTCCATAGGTTTTACTGGCTTTTTTCAAAAGGGTAGAACAAATTAAGGACTATCAGTGATTAGAGTCCAAAAATATCTTGACTGCCTTTAGCCCATGGCACAGACATTCCCTGCTCACTAATGTCTGGAACATGCATCTCCAAGCTTAAATGTCTTGGGGTTAGTGTTACGGCATCTTACCTTATCTCTCAGCTGTTCAGCACACTGTAGCTCGTTTTGTAAGGAGTTGAGCTTCTGACACAGTTCCTGTCTGTCTGCTTGTGCTTCTTTCCAATCATGTTCCAGAATGTCTAGAAGAACCCTCTCAGAGCCCGGAGCCTGGTCTTCCCTTGCTTTCTAAGTAGTAAAGAAGCAAAGTCACTCATCTGCTAGGACCATGATGGCGAACCTATGGAAGGAGTGCCGGAAGTGGCACACAGAGCCATCTCTCTGGGCACGCGAGCCGTCACCCATTGTTCTTCCGGGGTCCGACGCACACATGCACACCGGCCAGGTGGTCTTCACATGTGCATGCGCACCAGAAACCAGAAGACCAGGTGACCAGCATTTATGCGCACACTGGAAACCGGAAGCTCAGCTTCCTGGCATGCGCATGAACAACCAGGAGCTGCTCTTCTGGTTTCTGGTGCTCCCCCATGCGTGCGCTCCCATTTCAGCAGTCAGTGCCAAAAAGGTTTGCCAACACTGTGTTAGGACATAATGATTTCAGGATAATTAAGGCCTTTGGGGAAAAAAGAAGAGAATTAGCAGGCTTGCCTAGGGAATATTTTAAAATATCTCCAGCAGGAGCTCCAGAGTGGAGTTCTCTATCTAGTCTACTCTTTGTTTACTTGACAACCTCCAGATATGTTTAACACCCTTCATCCTCAGTTAACACTGGAAGGGCCTTTTTTTTTTTTTAAAAAAAAGAAAGGGTTATCAATTCAATATCTATATATCCTCACTACCACCAAAAGTGAAAGGTGCATTTATGCAACTAACTTCATACCAGTGCTGTGCCATTTTTAATTTCACGGCTGCTTTTAAATAATTCTGAATCCTCTAGTCTAGGAGGAATTGTAAAAACTGCCAATTAGCAAGTCTGGCCCCTTAGTTTCTAAGCAAAGAATGACTGTTAAATCTATTTGAGACTATAAGATTGATGCAGTTTAACAGCCTTTTCACTCCCAGCAAGAGAAACCTGGGGTATTCTGCTGTCTGAGACAGAGCAATGCAAAATCAGGATACATTGATTCTAAGGTCAATCAAGTTACTGTCTTGAAAACCACACAAGCAGATCTCTCTCTTCCTTGTCAGTAGAGAAATATATTCCACAATTATATACTGGCTTCCTTTTGAAGCCCAAGATGCTTGTCTCAGTATCTGTAATAGTAATGTCAGCCCTGATGGTGCTTCCATAAGCTGACTCTGCATCTGCCTGCATTAAACCAGTAAGCCACAGTAGCTGTCGAAGTCAATAATGTATAGGCAGAGCTCTAGTTTTGATTATATTTAGATGAATGATATGAGGGGATCTAAGCAGTGAAAAATACTTACGCTAAAGAGACAAGCTATGTCAGATTGAAACCGTACAGCCAAAACATCATAGCTAAGCAATGTTTTATGGATGATTATGAACATGGGCAGATGGGCTCAGGTCTTCCAAGATAAGAACCGTACAATTTCATGCTTTCCGGGACGAGTCCTTAAACTACTCCAGAAAAAAATTACAGAGTATAATGGAAATGGCAATATTTTGCTGAGTGTGTAATAGATTTATATAACTGATTGTATCCATATGCTTCTTCCTCACGAACACTTTTCTTAGAAACTATATGGTTACTAGAACTACTTGAACCCATTTTTAAGGGGTGGGAGGGTTAGGGCGGGTGATGGGGGTAGCCCGTCGGGAGGGAAAACAGCCCCAGCGCGTGCTCGTGGCGACTATCTAATGGGTTCGGAGGTTATGGGGGGGGAGTGTGTTCCTTTGTGTGAGGGTGAGTCCATTTGCACGGTAAGTAGGAGGGGCAGATATGGCGGTAGGGGGGGATTGTATCGGTTCAGGGGGTCACGCGTTCGATGTATGCAGGCGATCGCGTGCCCCGATCCCTCTGACTTCTCCCGTTCCCCGGATGGTCAAGACCCTCAGAGCCTGGGCCTTCGTCTTATGTTATGCAACGCACGGTCCGTGGCCAATAAGGCCCCCCTAATACATGATCTTATCCAGGGGGGTGCCGCGGATCTTATAGGCGTTACGGAAACCTGGTTGGGCACTGAAGGGGGTGTGCCCTGGTTGAGATGTGCCCACGGGTTTCCGTGCATTCCATCAGCCGAGGCCCAGGGTAGGGGTGGGGGTGGCGGTTGTTATTAAAGAGAGTCTAGAGCCGAGGAGACCACTGTACCTCAGATTGCGGTGTGAATCCCTCTTTGTGAGGTGGGGTCATAGTTGTCAGATGGGCTTGCTGGTCACGTACCTGGCTCCTTGCTGCGTGACAGCCGCCCTGCCCGAGCTCCTGGAAGTGCTTGCCGGGGTGGCAGTGGAGACCCCCAGACTTTTAGTCATGGGGGACTTTAATTTGCCATCTACCGGCTCATCATCGACAGTGGCTCGGGAGTTCATGGCTTCCATGACGGCCCTGGACCTGACTCAAGTAGTGGATGGCCCCACTCACATCGGGGGAGGCACACTGGACCTTATTTTTAATCTCTGGTCAGTGGTTGAAGGATCTGGATTTGAGAGATGTAGTCACAGAGCCTTTGTCATGGTCAGATCACTCTCTCCTTCGCCTGGACTTTCTGACCGCTACTCAACACCGCAGGGAGACGGAACCGTTACGTTGGTTCCGTCCCAGGCGCCTGATGGACCCAGAGAGGTTCCGGACGGAGCTTGGGCCACTTCCTGAGGGTCTGGCTCACGGCACGGCAGAGGAACTAGCCGCAGCCTGGGAATGGGCTGCGGCTGGGGCCTTAGACCGTGTCGTGCCTCTGCGGCCTCTGACCCGGCGCAGATCCCAACCGGCTCCCTGGTTCTCCGAGGAGCTGAGGGGATGAAAGCGCGGAGAAGGCGCCTAGAGAGTTCCTGGAGGTCTAGCCGTTCAGAGGCTGATCGGACACTAGTTAGATCCTATACTAGGACCTACCTAGTGGCACTGAGGATGCGGCGTTGCTCGCCTCCTCCCTCATTGCGTCGGCAGATAACCGCCCAGCCGCCCTGTTTGGGTGACCCGCTCCCTCCTTCACCAGGGGGCGGGATGACCCGTTGCAGGGGCGTGCTGAGGAGTTTAACGGTTATCTATACGATAAAATCGTTCAAGCCGGGGCGGTCTGGACCAAAATTGCGGTGATTCAGGCGGGCGTCTGAGGTGGTCTTGGTGATATTGTCTGGGATGAGTTTGACCCTGTGGCTCCGAGGACATGGACAGGTTGTTGGGTAGGTTGAATGCCACCACGTGTTTACTGGACCCGTGCCCCTCCTGGCTGGTGCTGGCCACTCAGGAGGTGACACGAGGCTGGCTCAGGCGATTCTGAGTGCCTCCTTGTTGGAGGAGTCTTTCCGGCCGCCTTGAAAGAGGCGGTGGTGAGGCCCTCCTCAAGAGGCCTCCTGGACCCGGCTGTTTTAGGTAATTATCGTCCGGTCTCAACCTTCGCTTTGTGGCGAAGGTTGTAGAAATATGGTGGCATATCAGTTTCCCCTGCACCTGGATGAAACTGTCTATCTAGACCCGTTCCAGTCCGGTTTCCGGCCGGTTACAGCACTGAGGCGGCTTTGGTCGCGTTGGTGGATGATCTCTGGAGGGCCAGGGATGGGGTTGTTCCTCTGCCCTGGTCCTATTAGACCTCTCAGCGGCTTTGATACCATCGACCATGGTATCCTGCTGCGCGGTTGGAGGATTGGGAGTGGGAGGCACCGTTTATCGGTGGTTCTCCTCCTATCTCTCCGACCGGTCGCAGACGGTGTTGACAGGAGGGCAGAGGTCGGCTCGAGGCGCCTCACGTGTGGGGTGCCGCGGGGTCGATTCTCTCACCCTTCTGTTCAACATCTATATGAAGCCGCTGGGTGAGATCATCAGTGGTTTGTGTGAGGTGAGTCCATTTGCACGGTAAGTGGGAGGGGCAGATATGGCGGAAGGGGATTGTCGGTCGTTCAGGGGTCACGCGTTCGATGTATGCAGGCGATCGCGTGCCCGATCCTCTGACTTCTCCCGTTCCCCGGATGGTCAAGACCCTCAGAGCCTGGGCCTTCGTCTTATGTTATGCCACGCACGGTCCGTGGCCAATAAGGCCCCCCTAATACATGATCTTATCCAGGGGGGTGCCGCGGATCTTATAGGCGTTATGGAAACCTGGTTGGGCACTGAAGGGTGTGCCCTGGTTGAGATGTGCCCACCGGGTTTCCGTGCATTCCATCAGCCGAGGCCCAGGGTAGGGGTGGGGGTGGCGGTTGTTATTAAAGAGAGTCTAGAGCCGAGGAGACCGCTGTCCCTCAGATTGCTGGATGTGAATCCCTCTTTGTGAGGTGGGGTCATAGTTGTCAGATGGGCTTGCTGGTCACGTACCTGGCGCCTTGCTGCGTGACAGCTGCCCTGCCCGAGCTCCTGGAAGTGCTTGCGGGGGTGGCAGTGGAGACCCCAGACTTTTAGTCATGGGGACTTTAACTGCCATCTACCGGCTCATCATCGACAGTGGCTCGGGAGTTCATGGCTTCCATGACGGCCCTGGACCTGACTCAAGTAGTGGATGGCCCCACTCACATCGGGGAGGCACACTGGACCTGATTTTTATCTCTGGTCAGTGGTTGAAGGATCTGGATTTGAGAGATGTAGTCACAGAACCTTTGTCATGGTCAGATCACTCTCTCCTTCGCCTGGACTTTCTGACCGCTACTCAACACCGCGGGAGGCGGAACCGTTACGTTGGTTCCGTCCCAGGCGCCTGATGGACCCGAGAGGTTCGGACGGAGCTTGGGCCACTTCCTGAGGTCTGGCTCACGGCATGGCAGAGGAACTAGCCGCAGCCTGGGAATGGGCTGCGGCTTGGGCCTTAGACCGTGTCGTGCCTCTGCGGCCTCTGACCTGGCGCAGATCCCAACCGGCTCCCTGGTTCTCCGAGGAGCTGAGGGGGATGAAACGCCGGAGAAGGCGCCTAGAGAGCTCTTGGAGGTCTAGCCGTTCAGAGGCTGATCGGACACTAGTTAGATCCTATACTAGGACCTACCTAGTGGCACTGAGGATGCGGCGTTGCTCGCCTCCTCCCTCATTGCGTCGGCAGATAACCGCCCGGCCGCCCTGTTTGGTGACCGCTCCCTCCTTCACCAGGGGGGCGGGATGACCCGTTGCAGGGGCGTGCTGAGGAGTTTAACGGTTATCTATCGATAAAATCGTTCAGCTTGAGCGGCCTGGACCAAAATTGCGGTGATTCAGGCGGGCGTCTGAGGTGGTCTTGGTGATATTGTCTGGGATGAGT
Organism: Ahaetulla prasina; assembly: GCF_028640845.1. NCBI lineage: Eukaryota > Metazoa > Chordata > Lepidosauria > Squamata > Colubridae > Ahaetulla > Ahaetulla prasina. Next base: position 69,189,515 of record NC_080545.1, on the reverse strand, counting down.
TTGACCCTGTGGCTCCGAGGACATGGACAGGTTGTTGGGTAGGTTGAATGCCACCACGTGTTTACTGGACCCGTGCCCCTCCTGGCTGGTGCTGGCCACTCAGGAGGTGACACGAGGCTGGCTCAGGCGATTCTGAGTGCCTCTTTGTTGGAGGAGTCTTTCCGGCCGCCTTGAAAGAGGCGGTGGTGAGGCCCTCCTCAAGAAACCTCCTGGACCCGGCTGTTTTAGGTAATTATCGTCCGGTCTCAACCTTCGCTTTGTGGCGAAGGTTGTAGAAATATGGTGGCATATCAGTTTCCCCTGCACCTGGATGAAACTGTCTATCTAGACCCGTTCCAGTCCGGTTTCCGGCCGGTTACAGCACTGAGGCGGCTTTGGTCGCGTTGGTGGATGATCTCTGGAGGGCCAGGGATGAGGTTGTTCCTCTGCCCTGGTCCTATTAGACCTCTCAGCGGCTTTCGATACCATCGACCATGGTATCCTGCTGCGCGGTTGGAGGATTGGGAGTGGGAGGCACCGTTTATCGGTGGTTCTCCTCCTATCTCTCCGACCGGTCGCAGACGGTGTTGACAGGAGGGCAGAGGTCGGCCCGGGCGCCTCACTTGTGGGGTGCCGCGGGGTCGATTCTCTCACCCTTCTGTTCAACATCTATATGAAGCCGCTGGGTGAGATCATCAGTGGTTTCGGTGTGAGGTACCAGCTGTCGCTGATGACACCCAGCTGTACTTTTCCACACGGGCCACCCCAATGAAGCTATCGAAGTGCTGTCCCGGTGTTTGGAAGCCGTCTGGTCTGGATGGGAGAAACAGGCTCAAGCTCAATCCCTCCAAGACTGAGTGGCTGTGGATGCCGGCGTCCCGGTACAGTCAGCTGAGTCCACGGCTGACTGTTGGGGGCGAGTCATTGGCTTTAAGATGGAGAGGGTGCGCAACTTGGGCGTTCTCCTGGATGAACGGCTGTCTCTTGAAGATCACTTGACGGCCGTCTCCAGGAGAGCTTTCCACCAGGTTCGCCTGGTGCGCCAGTTGCGCCCCTTTCTAGACCGGGATGCCTTATGCACGGTCACTCACGCCCTCGTGACGTCTCGTCTGGATTACTGCAATGCTCTCTACATGGGGCTCCCCTTGAGGGGCATCCGGAGGCTCCAGTTAGTCCAGAATGCGGCTGCGCGGGTGATAGAGGGAGCCCCTCGTGGCTCCCGCGTGACACCTATCCTGCGCAGACTGCACTGGCTACCTGTGGCCTTCCGGGTGCGCTTCAAGGTTTTGGTGACAATCTTTAAAGCGCTCCATGGCATAGGGCCGGGTTACTTACGGGACCGCCTGCTGCTACCGAATACCTCTCACCGACCCATCCGCTCCCACAGAGAGGGACTCCTCAGGGTGCCGTCGGCTAGGCAGTGCCATCTGGCGACGCCCAGGGGAAGGGCCTTCTCTGTGGGGGCTCCCACCCTCTGGAACGAACTCCCTCCAGGACTTCGTCAACTTCCGGACCTCCGGACCTTTCGTCGCGAGCTCAAAACACACCTATTTATTTGCGCGGGGCTGGGTTAGTTTTTTAAATTTATTGGTTTTAATGGGGTTTTTAGTATTTATATTGTTTTAATAATTTGGCTATTTAATAAGTTTTTTATGTGTTATTTTAAATTGTATTTATATGTTTGCTTTTAATTGCCTGTGAACCGCCCTGAGTCCTTAGGGAGATAGGGCGGTATATAAATTTAAATAATAAATAAATAAAATAATAAAATAAAATAGAGGGCCATGAATTTAGATTTGGATGGCACGGCTACTTATGGTATGATACAAGTAAAGTTAATGTGGATTTTAATAACCATTTTGTTAGACGTGCCATACCAAGAGTTTGGAATGAATATAAAACAAGGCTCTCTATGAAGTTACTCCTTTGGGTGTCACCACAGGAAGCCTTCTTTATAAAAGAAATGGTGGCAAAGCCAGATTGATTGACTTACGGTAAAATTTTATCTTTTAACTCTGGTGACCCAATACTAAAGATGAGGGAAGAACTTGAATCAGAAGGTTATGTTTGCCATTGGTTTACCTATCAACAACTGAAAGAAAGGTTTAAGCTAGATAAAAAATGTTATGGATTTGACTTGGTTAAAAATGAATTGGAAATTTCATTATGTGGTAACGATGAACATATTACTGTTAAGATCTATAAAATGTTATTGAAATTGAACTTGGAAAATGAACATGTAAAACATTGTATGACTCAGTGGGCAAGAAACTTTGGATATAATGTGATGCTTGAACAATTGAAAAATATGTGGACGATGGGTTTAAACATTACATTAAATTATAATCTAAACGAAAATTTCTATAAGATGATGTATCGTTAGTATTTAACATCAGATACGTTATCTAAGATACATAAAGGTATGTCAAATGAATGTTGGAAGTGTAAAAGTAAAGAGGGGACTTTTTACCATCTATGATGGACATGTTATAAAGCATAAAATTTTTGGAGTATGATTCGTATTTTACTACAGAAAATTTTGAAAATGGAAATAAAAATGATACCAGAGCTTTTGCTCTTGGGTGTAATGGAAAAATAATTGAAAATTTTTTTTGGAACTTTGTTATATGTTGACCTCAGCAAGACTATTGTATGCACAAAAATAGAAGGACACTTCCTACTATGGACAAATGGTTGCAGAAGTTGATGGGGTTGGCTGAAATGGCAAAATTGACTACTTTGATTAAAGAAAAAAACATAAATACTTTTGTTTCCACATGGAGACCGCTTCTGAACTTTGTGCTTGATGTGGAAAGGAATGAAAATTTTACTTTGGGTTTTACCAATTAGACTGATAGAGCTTTATAGAAATGGCTTGTTCATATTATGAAAAAGCAAAAAGTTGTGATATGATATTAATTTTATTGTAACAGACAGTGTCAGACGTCAATGCTTCTTTTTTTCTTATCTTTCCTCACTTTTCCTTTCCTTTTCCCCACCCCCACTGCTTTTCTATTTACTTTGCATTTTGTATTTTATAATATTTTATAATTCAATAAAAAAATGTTGACTAGAAAAACTATATGTATTGAAGTAATATTCACCAAAACTAAAACAAATTAGAGTAAATTGTGCACCATGAGATAACTTATGTAAATAACCAAATAACTGGAACCCATAATACAGGATAGTTTTAAATCATAAATTAAAGAAAAACTTCAAAACTATATATATTCATATATTCCAGAGTAAAAATAGGGGTTATTTGGTAACCCAGATATAACAGGCTGTTTACATCTCTGAAACAGCTGAGAATCACAGCTGTTCATACCACCCACTGATATTTTAGCAGCATCTAAGCCAGTGTTGGAGGCCCTCTTTCTAAAATATATTTTATTTTATTTATTTATTATTTTCTATTTACTTTGCATTTTGTATTTTATAATATTTTATAATTCAATAAAAAAAATGTTGACTAGAAAAACTATATGTATTGAAGTAATATTCACCAAAACTAAAACAAATTAGAGTAAATTGTGCACCATGAGATAACTTATGTAAATAACCAAATAACTGGAACCCATAATACAGGATAGTTTTAAATCATAAATTAAAGAAAAACTTCAAAACTATATATATTCATATATTCCAGAGTAAAAATAGGGGTTATTTGGTAACCCAGATATAACAGGCTGTTTACATCTCTGAAACAGCTGAGAATCACAGCTGTTCATACCACCCACTGATATTTTAGCAGCATCTAAGCCAGTGTTGGAGGCCCTCTTTCTAAAATATATTTTATTTTTAGCACTCTATCGACTCAGGTTCTGATCCAGCACCAGTGCAAGAATGAACACAACTCTAATGCAATACGTCGTATGTTTGGCTGGGTGGCAAGTCTTACACTTATTATAAAAGATTACTTTGTACTGAAGCCACTCAAGGAAAAACATTTGTCAATGTTGTGATGAGGTAATTTAGAAGGGAACAAAGACTGTGATTCACAAAAATACAAGGCATTGCTGGAAAGGAAGGAACAGGCTTGCTGGCATTCACCCTTTAATTGTTTAAGGTCTACACGTAAAATCACACATATAACTAGTTTAGTGTTTACCAATCAGATGCCCTTTTAATTATATTGGACTACCATCGGTATGCTTAAATTCCAGCTAGAACAACAGTAGTAGAAATATAGTGCTAGTAAAAAAATCATCATCATCATTTTAACCATTGTCTATCTATTGCAAGATGAAGGCCTCTTCCGCATGCTTCCAACTAATACAGTCCTGAGCTTTCTTTTGCTAATTGGGCCCGCAATACATGCTGATGCTGTAGATTCATCTTGTTTTAGGTCTCTTTCATGGACACTTTTTATGAAGTGGAATCCATTCTATGACTGCCTACCTGCCATCATTTCTTCTTGACTAACCCATTGCCATTTCAATTATAATAGTAAAGTCTTTATCACTTGGTTTAAAAAAAAAATAGTCCTGGCACCAAGAGACTGGATTTATACATCAAACCAAAATGATTTGTTTTATTTGGACACAGCTAAATATGTGAACAAGGCTTTGCAAGCCATTGTTTATGACTTACATGCAATATATGAATCAATTGTTTACTTGTTAAGCAAATCACATCTAAAACAAAAAGAGTTAGTGTGAAGTAGCAACCAAGTCACAGGCCCAGAATGAAATTCTAAAACAGAAATTTTAATTATATGCAGATTAAATGGTTTCCTTTAAAGTCCTCAGCAGCCTTCCCTGATATCTGAGTTCCAAACATATAAATCAATGCACAAATTACCCCAAGCCAATTTAACTTTGTTGCCTGAATAATTATGTGAAGTTCAAAACTTCTCAAAGGCACCAAGTAGGAAATCTGGACTAACAATGAAGTACCTTGGAAGGTCCATAGCTGGAGTCTCAGGGCACAATATCAAATAATGAAGGTATAATGCAGGGGTAAAATGCTACGATTCGGGGCAGTTCGCCTGAAGCAGTAGTGAAAATGCTACTGGTTCGTCCGAACTGGTAAAAAAATGCTTTAAAAAGAAAAAAAAAGTTCCGACAATCACGCAGCACAACTGATTGAACCTTTTTAAACATTTTTTTTACTACTGGTTTAGGGCAATAGATAATTAGGAAATGTTTTAAAAAAGTAAAAAAAAATAGTTCTGACAATCAGCTGGGACAATCAGCTGTTCTCACATAGTCAGAACTTTTTTTTTACTTTTTAAAGCATTTTTTACTATCTACTGCCCAAACTGGTATTTCTGTGTAAAGTGCGATAGTTTGTTTTTGCGCTCTCTGTGACTGTGAGGTACCTGCTTGTTGCAGGGGCCATTTTGTGTGAAGTCCAGCTGTTTTTGCATTGTGCGTGAGTCAGTTGTGTAGCTTTTGTGTTATTTTTGTGTAAAGTGTGATAGTTGGTTTTCCCAGTCAGATGACCACCAAGCCACGCCCACAGAATCAGTAGGGAAAATGAATTTCACCACTGGTATAACTGTCTGATACTCTGAATTACGATGTTTGGGTTCCTCTGCAACCAAGGTTGCTCTTTCAGATGCTGACCCAGTTTAAATACAAAAATGACCCCACACAGGAGAAGGTTCAGAGTAGAGAATGCTTCTATAAATTACTCTCAAATCCACATTTTTCAGAATATACCTGCATTACGTTCTGCAACTCCTGAAGTGAAGCAATTAACCTCTGATTCTCAGTTTGCAAATCAGAAATGTCAGTAAATCCATGATCCTCCACCTCCCGCTGAGGAGCCATTAATGTTTGTTTCTTCAATAGGGAACACTCTTCCTCCATACCAGTGATCTTGCACTTCAACTGATCTATCTGAAATTTGAAACAGATAATACAGCACTACATTGATTATAACACTAGAGAAACAAATAGTTTACATTTATATAGGGCTTCATTTTGATTGGGAAGTTAATCAAAATTAAGTCCTACATAAAACGTTTGAATGGTTCACAGTCAATAAATATTGTAGTAAAAAGAAAGGAGTATTTTGGAATATAAGTGAGTTCTCCTCACAATATATGCCCTATTTCTGAATGTAATGATGGATTTGTGGGTTGGCAAGCCAATCATTTACTGGACACATGCTCAAAACGTTTAAAATAATAGATAAAAAACATCCAGGAGATTAGACATATCTTCTCCAATTTTATTTCCTCCAGCTAGACTTCAACACTCATCCTTCCTGGCCAACACATCCAACCACGTTCACTGACACAGGATGTTGGACATTGCTATCCAACATGATTGGTGACAACTAGTTTAAAGAAGGCAGAATAGTGGTTTAAAGAAAATTTCTAATCTAAACACATATATAGATTTAAATTTAAAGTTTCCAGCATAAAGAGGAAATAGACATGCCTATTGCTTAAGGTTAAATCAAATAACCAAGGGGTTGTCTAATAAATTCTGTCAAGTATCTGGAGTGAAAACATTATTTAAAATGGGGACTTGACATCTATTTTATACCTCTACCTGCTTTTAAATGGTTTCAAATGTAATCTTACCTGGGATTTATCTGAAGAATCTACCAAACTCCAGAACAAATTCTAGTGATTGGCACTTCAGATGAATCCCGGGGTTGCATTTAATTTGGAGCAATTCTAAGACTGCTGAAAGCAGCTAAAAGAAAGACACAAGGATAATCTAGTTAAACCTACATCTTAGACCACCATGGACAGTGTTTGGTGGTAGGAAAGTGGAAGAAAAGCCATACTAAAGTAAAATTGATGGGTTGCATCACACACACAGGCAGGGTTGAGATTTTTCCTCTTTTCTGTTTGAGTGGGAATTATGCTTTTTTAACACTGTTATCTTAGGTTTATGCTTTCAAGTTTCCATGTCTTTCCCATTAAAAAATGGCAAAAAATGAATGCCTCCAATTTTGGAAATCATGCCAGAAATTTCAACAGTGTGATCAAAATTATTTTAGGAGCTACAATTTAAAAAAAAAGCACTACCAATCTATGCATTTAACAATCAAGCATTCCTACAAAAATGGAAAACATATACAACACACTGAAACTGCAGTACACAATAATCCATCATGTTAAAGTGATCAATGCTATGAGATTCTTAAGTTTTTTTCTTTCTTTTATAAATAGTCACACACTAAAGGGATTAATGAATATATAAGAATGAGTCTGTCTTTCATTAACCATAGCTCTATTCTATTTTAGCCTGAGTTGTTCAAATTTATCAAATTTATATGCAGCTTATCTCATAGTACGAGGCAACAATAAGCTACATGTAGAATTGTGAAGAACCATGAACCATGTATTTCAAATTTTGACTTTACCATAAAATCAATAACTTTCATCTGCAATATGGTACAATAATACCAGTTTTTCTGATAGTTTTAAAGATTTTTGAGATAAAGTAATGAAGATGACTGAATTCAAATATTATATACAAATAAATTGGTATCATGCTATTAAATTAAGCACAAAGAAAGATAAATGTTGAAATAATCAAAATCTATAGCAAATCTTGAAATAACCAGAATAATGTATATGCAGTATTTCAAAGCATATAAGTATATATACATGCACTCTCAAAATTCATCCTACATTTTCATTTAACATGAAAAAATGTCCCACCTCAATTATAACTTGTTTAATTTGCTAAAAAGAAAATTAGGAATAGTTCTGCCCTGGCCCATAAAATAATGCCTTCCCAGAGCAAATACAAAAGTCACTTCAAGCGCAGATCTAACTAAAAAAGGCCAGAACTGCCACCATCTATCATTTTTACAGCATCATCAATATGCATAGGGTTTTGAACAGTAAAATAGCAGGTAGTGGCTTATTCTTCAGGGACATAATATAATTGGGGAAAAAGGGGGAATATAATAAATATCTGACACCACATTATTAAATGCAATTATAATTTACACATATCCTTAGATAAATTATAATCTGGAGGGTAGACATAAGGCCAAGCAAAAGAGTAAAAACAAAAAAGGCCCAGAATTTTATGATGTGTTAGGAAGGCTAGGAAAAACTGAATGGCTATCTAGAATTGCTACTTTACCTGAAGTTCATAGGCTATTTGTAGCGGGCTTGAATTGCATGCAATGTGATATATCCACTTAAAAAGATCAAGACCCAAGAGATATGTAAAACCCCTGTCTCAGACCTCTGACAACTACCTGCCAATCAGAATAGGCAATAATGGACTAAATAGATCAATAGCCTGACCTAGAATAAGGCAGCTTCTTTTTACCTTTATTGATGTCTGGAAAAGATGACTGGAAATATTTGGAACTCTGGAAATTTTGAACTGGAGATGAGAATATTGAGGAGGGACCATAAGTCAAGACTTAAACTTGTGATGGCGAACCTATGGCACGTAGCCATATTGGTGGGCACACGAGCTCAGCTCTGCCAGCTGATTTTCGGAACTTCTGCCTCCAGAGGGCTTCAGGGGGTGGTGGGGAAGGCCCGTTTTTCTCTCTCCCCAGGCTCCAGAGCCTTTTTAGGAGTCTGGGGAGGGTGAAAACAGCCTTTTCCACCCCCACCCCCCCGGAGGCCCTCCAGAGGCCAGAAACTGCCCCTTTGCCAACTTCTGGTGGGACCAGAAAGCCTGGTTTTTTTCTGTCCCCAGGCTCCAGAGCCTGGTGAGAGAGAAGAAACGGGCCTACCGGGCCATCATGTGCCAGGAGCGTGGGGGGGTATGCACAGGGGCAGGGCGCATAGAATTATGGATGTGGGCATGTGAGCGCGTGTGTCGTGTCCCACTCCTCCGCTGACGGCCGGGTCAGGGAAATCCGAATCAGGCTTGCCTCTGCAGCTCTGCCCAAAGTCCTAGCAAAGTCCTCAGAGCAGGCAGGAGACCAGAAAGTGACTTCAGCAAGATAAGTTCGACTTTGCCTGACTCAGAGACTGCCAGAAAGCAGATCCTTTATATAGGCCATGGGGTGCGGCTCCATGACTCAGCACTCATTAAGGCCTGCCCCTCCCTTCCTTCTGTTGCCTCTGCCTATCCAGTCTTCTGATGCGAGGGTCACTCCAATCAGCAGCTGTTGGAAATAAACTTTCCTCAGGCTCACATGCTGTGGAGGAGGGGGAGGGGTCTAGCTGCTCCGTTTGCCTGGGCATGGAGCCAGGGCTGGGGCCGGGGGGTGCTCCCTCCTCTGCAGCCTGCTTGGGCATGGAGCCAGGGCTGGGGCCGGGAGATGCCCCCTCCTCAGCCTGTCTGGGCATGGAGCCAGGGCTGGGGCCGGGAGGACATTCTTCAGCGTTCGGAAGCAGATAAGCAGACCCTGGCTGTGGTGAGAGCGGGCAAGACACAACAGCGTGTGACCCACCTACCCAGGCACACAATGGCAAAAAGGTTAGCCATCACTGACTTAAACCCTTTCTTGATTTAGTCAAAAGAATCACCTGAGGCTTGCCATTTTTATAGGAGACACTTTGCTCCCTCTCATTCATTGCTTATGTCATAATACTAGCATTATATGTGTTACAAAGAATGTAACAGAGTCTATAGTAAGAAAGAATCCTACATTGGGTTGAAGAACTTGGCTCAGTCTTCTGACTCTGCAAGAACTGGTGACTACAGGTAGTCCTTGACTTACAACAGACCATTCAAAGTTACAATGGTACTGGAAATGTGACTTATGACCATTTTTCACAGTTATGACCTTTGCAGCATCCCTATGATCATGTGATCAAAATTCAGATGCTTGGCAACTGACTCATATTTATAATCGTTGCTGTGTCCCAAGGTCATGTTATCACCTTTTGCGACCTTCTGACAACCAAAGTCAATGGTGAAGCCAGATTCACTTACCAACCAGGTTACTAACCTATCAACTGCAGTGATTTACTTAGTAACTGTGGCAAGAAAGATAGTAAATGGGACAAAACTCACTTAACCAATCTTTCACTTAACAACAGAAAATTTGGCTCGATTGTGGTCGTAAATCGAGGATTACCTGTATTCCATCTACAAAGATTAGAATGAGAGTTTGCAATGGAAACTGAGTAATACTTCAAGGAATCAAAGGATGCCCTCCTAAATGGTTAGGCAGGCTGAGATTAAAATGGCAAGGAATGGTTAAACTTGCTATGATCAATAAGTACTGAATCCAACACTTGTGCCTGGGTTTTATTTTAAAACTGTATGTGAATAATATCTGAAATATTGAATATCATAGTATTCCGGGTTGGTTTGGTTATTTCTATGTCCTCGTCTTAGTTGTTTGTTACCTTGTTGGTTCTGGTTCGGGGTTTAATCCTATGTTTGCACTTGCCATTTAGAACAATCTTGCCCATCCTGGACTACAACTCCCAGGTAAGCAATTCGTAAATTCTCATCCCTGGCTATACTGGTTGGGAAGATGGATACAGTGGGGCAGGGGATGTATCACATCTATACCAAATGTGTTTTTTCAAAAGGCGACAGGACTTTGATTTTCCTTGAAGATGTTTCGCTTCTCATCCAAGACACTTGTTCGGTTCTCCTTTAAGTCCTGACGCTTTTTGAAAAAGCACCTTTCAGACAACCATGACCTTGATGACTGAGACTCTCCATAGATATTACAGCTTTCCTCTCAGAATTTACAGGAGCATAAAAAATGGGGGAAAGTCTCTCCTACCGTGTTTCTCCAAAAAGAAGGCTTGGTCTTATTTTCTTTTGACCCCCGAAAAGACAGCTAGACCTTCTTTTGGAGGGTTCCAATTATTGACTCACCCCCATGGTGGTGGTACCAACAGCCCCACCCAGCAGGAGCCCACTGCTGGCCCACTTCTTCTGCAGCCGCTCGCCGCCACCCGCATGCATCGCCCTGGCCTCCATTTCGTCTTCAGATGCCTGCCAAAAGCCATCTGCAGCCAATAACAGAGCTCCAGATTGATCTGGAACTCTGTTATCGGCTGCAGATAGTAGATGCCAGCAAGCATTTGAAGGCAAAACAGAGGCCAGAGCGATCTGTGCAAGTGGTGGCAAGCGGCTGCAGAAGAAGCGGCCACAGAAGACAAGGCAGGTGTCAGGGTGTGCAAGGCCTGGTAAATAGGGCAGCTCCACACCCTCATCCCCACCCTAGCTTATTTTTTACCTATGTGCCTTGTCCCACCCCGGGGGGGGCGGGGTCTTAATTAGAGCTAATTTTGTAGATAGGGCTTAATTTGATCGCATGCACTCAAAAACATGATAGGGCTTCTTTTCAAGGTGGGTCGTCTTTTTGGAGAAACACGGTAGTTTTATTCCCAGAACTGCAATTCAATATCAGAGTGTCTGAGACTGCCCAATTCAGCCAGTAATTTTCTATGGAAAAGTGGGAATTTGAAACTGGATCAAGTCCAACAGTTTTAACTATTTTGCTGCCACACAGTTCTACCACATCCAAAAGATACCTAATTTACAACACAAACTATTCTTTTCTTCCAATAATAAATACAATCTGAAACTGCTGCATTTTAAAAAATGCTGATGAGGTTAATCATCTGACCTTAGGACCCACTGTATATTTGCTGCTATTAAGTTTTAGATTATACACATAAAACAATCTCCTACCTTAAAAAACACTTTTGAGACATTTGGAAAAATGCCCTGCTTTCTCCAACTCAAGCCACTATCATAACTATAATATTGCAAGTATTTTAATCTTATTCTTCCTCATCTCTCCCCATCTGTTGTCTTTGTGTGACTTGTTTTTTAAACAGACTATTGCCAACAGAGGGTTGAAAGTGATTTTGGGAGACAGTTGAGCTAAAGAGTGGAAAAAATGTTTCAGAGACATAAATGGTAACTTGGGAATTCCATCACCAAGGGACAAAGATTACCCTGGGAAATTAGCTTTCTGTCTAAGGTGATTAGGTATTTTGCAATTGCATGAATACTTGCTGATCATACAACAGATTTAGCAGAAGTGCACAATTACAGCAAACGGAAAACTGTTAGTACAGAGTAAATTTTAAAATACATTTATAAATCACGATTTTGTTATCAACATCTCTAATATAAAGACTCATAAACACAAGTGCCAAACATATTTGTTCAGTCACTGATTTTCCAAGATTCTGCTTAGATCTAAAATTATAAATCTATCTTCTCTAAAAAAGAAAAGAAAAAAAAAGACACCCGCAATGTCAAACTACGGAATTTCCTAGCTAAGTGGGGTCACAGACATAAAGGAAAGTCATGTTGAATAGAAACTACACTCAACTTGGCACAAATACAATCTAATTTTCAAATTTCAAAATGTTTAACAGTTGGCATTTCACAAATCCGGGGGAGGAGGGGGTTGGCATTTAAGACTATCATCCGGGTCATGAGTTATACTGGAGCTAAGAGTAGATTAAGTGTATTTGGGCACACTTAGGAGAAAAACCTTAGGGCAGATAGGAAGGGACAGCAGTAAACTTAGCAGAGAACAGAATTAGAAAGTAACAGGTGAAGGTGAGAATGCCTCCAAATGAACAATGTAATGAAAAATTAAGGGACAAGACTTCCTGGTTGGCTCCGTTGGCAATGGAGGTGATCTTTCTGGTCACCAACCTCTGGATCATGTTGGACTGCTAAGACAGCGACAATCAGCTGTCCAGCAGTTCGGAAACCCCCCTCTTCGGGAGAAGAAGCGGTGGTGAGCAAAAGGAAGCAGAGGTAGAGCTTCCCTAGAGCTCCTGGAAGATACCAGGGGGCTCGAAGGGTTAAGCCCCCTCAGAACTTCAAAGTGCTCCAGATCTGAGGCTTTTTTCCTGCTCCGGCAGACCTAATTGCCGCGACCAACTTCCGGGACCAATTTTAACTTAAAGAAGATAATACCGGACTGAACAGAAACAGGAGAGCTCTAATTATAAAAGCAAGTAATCAATCAATTCCCTGTTATTATTTTTTTTTTAAGTTTTGGATTTGACTTCAAAGTGAAAATGGCGATCGTTCTTTAATGAGCTACGCAGTTGAAAACGAAAGTGTTACAATTCTCTGTCTACTGTTTATTGCTGAAGGCCAGCTGGAAATTTTTTTAAAACATTGTAATGAGAAGGGAGAAGAAATCGAGATATTGAGACTGATTTAAAAAAAAAAAGACTTAAAAGGTTTATACGTAATATTAGCCGGGACCAATTTTAACTTAAAGAAGATAATACCGGACTGAACAGAAACAGGAGAGCTCTAATTATAAAAGCAAGTAATCAATCAATTCCCTGTTATTTTTTTTTTAAGTTTTGGATCTGATTTCAAAGTGAAAATGCCGATCGTTCTTTAATGAGCTACACAGTTGAAAACGAAAGTGTTACAAGTCTCACTGTCTGTTGTTTATAGCTGAGGCCAGCTGGAAAATTTTTTTTTTTTAAACATTGTAATGAGAAGGGAGAAGAGATACTGAGACTGGAAAAAAAAAAAAGACTTAAAAGGTTTATACGTAATATTAAGTTAAAGAGAAATTTTAAGAGATGGCAGCAAAACAATTAAAGTCAACTGTTACAAAACCCCAGGAACATTAACACCGGGAGTCTCTCCAGCACATACAGCAGATACAAAATCATTAAATTTGGAAGCACTTCAGGATAACCTGAAAGAATTTATGAAAGAATCTCTTAACGATGCTATGAATTGGCAAACTTCCCAGATAGAGGATAAGTTTAAATTAATTACAGAAGAAATGTCAGAGATGAAAAAACAGATGTTAGAAATTCAAACTGGAAATAAAGAAGTTAAAGAAGGTTTGGTGTCAGCAGTACAGGGTCTGGCATCAAATGTGATTTTATTGGAGCAGGAAGTAGAAGAAATAAAGAAAGTTAATTTAAAATTGGAAAATAAGATTGAGGCAGTTCAAGTAAAATGGATAAAGTTGATGATGAAATTGTTTTGGTACAATATAGAGCAATGGAACTTGCTTTACGAATCCGGGGACTTAAAGAATGTAAAATGAGAATTTGAAGCAAATTTTTCGGAGGCCTTTGCAGAGATTTTGGCAGTTCGCCAGCAGATGTGGCCTTTATATTGATAAAATTTATCGTGTGAATTCCTGGATAGCAAGACAAAGAAATCTTCCCAGAGACATTGTTATTTATTTTACTACTAGAACAGTGAGAAATGAGATTTTACAAGCTTTTTAAAGGAGACAAGATTCAAGCGGCCAAGACATTTTAATACTAAAGGAAATTCCCCCCAAAATGTTGAGAGGTAGGAAGGAGTTTGCTTTTTTGGTGAACGAACTTAAAAAACGTCAGATTGAGTATAGATGGGACATCCCAATTGGTATAATAGTTTACTATGAAGGGATAGCACATCTTAATACAGTCAGTAAAGCACAAGAGTTTTATGCTTATGTGCTTAAGGCTGAAGTCCACCATCTCCGGATGGTAGGAGAAAGGAAGGTGAAATTAAAGAAAAAGAAGTGATAGTAATGGAAGAAGACCGTTTACAAGCGTTGGATGTGTCTAAGATGGGATCAGAGATTCCAAAAGAGCCAAGGATGACAAGAGCAGCTGTCAAACGCAAGGAACAAGAAGAAAAGGCTCAACAGGCTCAATCTGCTATTACCAAGACGGAAACAGTGGGAGGAGCAAGGCCCAAAGAAAGATATGATTTGCGGCTGGTGCTTCAAAAGTTTCCGATTGCTGATAATGGCAATTAGACTTTTATCTTGGAATGTCAATGGATTAAACTCACCACAAAAGAGAAGAAAGATATTTCATTATTTGAAGCAATTTAAAATGACATTGTATGTTTACAAGAAACACATATTAGAACATTAGACCAGAAATATTTGATAAATTCAAATTGGGAATACATTTTGTTGCATCTGCTACAGAAAAGAAGAATGGACTAGTTGTTTATATAAAGAGTAATTTATCTGCAACATTAATTGAAGCGGATAATCAAGGAAGATATATTGCTATTGAACTTTTATTGGAAGGGAGAAAAATACTTTTAATAGGAGTTTATGCACCAAATCAACAACAAGAAAAATTTTATAAGTTTTTACATAAAAGAATAACATCTTGGGATTATAAAACTTATATATTAATGGGTGATTGGAATGGAGTGATGGATACCCAGAAAGATAAAAGAAGTCTTAGAAATATTTCCAATCGTGTAAAACTGCCAAAGGCATTCTTTGATTTGATGGAAGATTTAGAATTGAGAGATGTATGGCGAGAACGCAATGAAAAAGAGAGAGATTTTACATTTTTTTCTGACAGACATCAATCTTTTTCTAGGATTGATTTCATTTTAATTACTAATGATTTGTTTTCAGAGTGAAGAAGACAAAATTTGTTCTAGAACCTTGTCTGATCATAGCCGGTATGGCTTGAGTTAGATCGGGAAAAAGAGGCCAGGAGGTCGTGGAGGATGAATGAGAACTTGTTTAAATATGAACAAAATGTAAATGAATGTAAAACTCTAATGAAGGAATTTTTTTCTTTGAACATGGATAAAGGGACACCTATAGAGATAGTTTGGGACACCAGTAAAGCTTATATGAGGGGAATTTTATTAGAGATGAATAATAAATATAGAAATAGACTGCACAAAAGGCGAAAAGAACTAGAAGAGGAAATTAAAAGGAAGGAGCAGTTATTGGTAGGCAATCCAGGAGATAGTAAAACAAAAGAGTCAATAAATATATTAAGAGGTCAATTTAATATGTTAATGGCAGATCAGGTGGCAACTAATTTACAATATGTAAGACATAATTTGTTTAATAATTCTAATAAACCTGGAAGGTGGTTAGCATATTTATTAAGAAAGAAACAGAAACGACGATAATTGATAAAATAGAATATAGAGGTAAGGAAGTATATCAGCAAAATTTGATTAAAAAAGCTTTTTTAGAATATTATACTAAGTTATATTCTAGAGATGTGATTAGTGATAAAGATATAGATAGATATTTACAGGGCCACGGTATTTTAGAAATTACAGTAGATCAAAGGAAGAGTTGAATCAATTAATTTCTTCAGAGGAAATAGTGTTTGCAATTAAGCAGCTTAAAGCGAATAAAGCACCAGGTACAGATGGCTTGACAACTACTTATTATAAAAATTTACAAAATGAGATGATTGTACCACTTAAGGAGTTATTTAACAGAATACAAAGGGGAGGAGAAGCTCCTCCTTCATGGAGGACAGCTTTTATTTCATTAATACCTAAAGAAGATCGAGATGGTGTTAAACCAGAGAATTATAGGCCAATATCGCTTTTAAATACTGATTATAAGATATTTGCTAAGATACTAGCGAATAGATTGATGCCACTGATGAATCAATTAATTCATAATGACCAATCAGGATTTATTAAGGGGAGACAGATGAGATATAATATGAGACAAATTGTAAATTTACTTGAATATTTGGAAGGAAACAGCCAGGTTCCAGCAGCATTCCTCTTTTGGATGCGAAAAAGCTTTTGATAGATTGGATTGGCAGTTTTGTTTAAAGTAATAGAAAAAATGCAATTTGGGGATTATTTTATTCAAGCAATTAAGGCTATATATCAAAAGCAAACAGCTCAAATAATAGTAAATGGTGGATTAACAGAATCTTTCAAGATTGAGAAAGGGACTAGACAAGGATGTCCCTTGTCACCATTATTATTCATTCTAACTTTGGAAATATTATTGAGTAAGATACGTGGTTTAGATCGAATAAAAGGAATTAGAATTAAAAATCAAGATTATAAATTAAGAGCGTTTGCAGATGATTTGGTTGTTTCTTTATCTCAACCAATACATTCAGCTGTATATTTGATGGAGACAATTGATCAGTATAGTAAGGTATCTGGGTTTAAAGTGAATCAACAGAAGACAAAAATGATAATTAAAAATATGAATACACATCAGAGGGAAGAATTAGAAAGAATAACTGGATATGAAGTAGTTAAAAAGGTTAAATACTTAGGAGTATACATTACAGCATCGAATGTAAAATTATATAAAAACAATTATGAGGTATTGTGGGGAAAAGTAATTAAAGAAATGAGGTATTGTGGGGAAAAGTAATTAAAGAAATGGAGAAATGGAAGAAGTTACAATTATCATTGTTGGGAAGAGTGGCAGCTATAAAAATGAATGTTTTGCCTAGATTTTTATTTTTGTTTCAAATGATTCCAATTTTGAAGAAAGATGCAAATTTACAAGAATGGCAAAAAGGGATTAATAAATTTGTATGGAAGGGTAAAAAACCGAGGATAAAGTTAAAAATAATGCAAGACGTTAGGGAAAGAGGGGGTTTAAAAATGCCTAATTTGAAATTGTACTATGATGCAAGGAGGGAAGGAGGTGGGGAAGGGGAAGACTATAAATTGATTGGTTGCCATTGTACAGGAATAATGGTAGAATTAAACAAGTTGGAATGGTGTAATGTCGGGACTGCTCGGCAAACACTCCCGAAGGGAAAGGGTAAGGAAAGAGGAGTAAAGAAGGAAGAAAGTAGGTAGGTAGGTGGGTAGGGAGGAAAGAAGGAAGGGAGAAGAAAGGATAGGAGGAGGAGAAGAAGGAGATAGAGGGTTAGAAAGGATGGTAGTGAGAAGTGGGAAAGAGGAGGAAGTAGGAAGCGAGGAGAAGGTGGTGGGGGAAGTTTAAGAAGGATGAGAAGGGAAGAAAGGATTAAAGGGGGGAGTGGCAGTCGAGCAGCCCTGACTGAGTATAATTTGAGTATAGGACTGATTGTTGGATAAGTGATTGTATTGTACACTGGTCAAATTGTGGGAATTATTATGGAAAAATAAAAAAATTTTGCAAAAAAAAAAAAAAAAATTAAGGGACAAGAGAAGCAATTTTATACTAGACATAGCATAAAGGACTCACTGGAGAAGAGCCTAATGCTGGGAAAGATTGAGGGCAAAAGAAGAACGGGACGACAGAGAATGAGGTGGCTGGATGGAATCACTGAAGCAGTAGGCATGAGCTTAAATGGACTCCAGAGGATGGTAGAGGATAGGAAGGCTTGGAGGAACGTTGTCCATGGGGTCATGATGGGTTAGACACGATTTCGCAACTAAAAACAACAAAGCATAAAGTGCCAAGACATTGGAACCAAGATGAACTGATTTTCTGGTACTTTTTTCATAATTCTTTTTTACTAGGATCACATTTACCCAAATATTTTAGTAACAAAATAACCTTTAATCAATCAAGAGAAGAGAGCTTGCTTTAATTTGGACATGATTCCAGTATACTGAATTGCTCACCATACCCCAAGTTGCAGATCCCTACTCCTTAAGACAGCAGTGTTTTTCTCTTCACATAGTTGTGCATAGCGCATGGCCAGCAAATAATTTTCATCCTTCAGCCTCAGCAGCTCCAGGCTGTTGGTATCCCAGTCTTCTTGGAACCTCTGGCAGCGTTCTTGCACTTTCTGTAATCCTTGGAGCTGTTGCTTCAACTGGCAACATTCCTTTTCTAAGCCTTGGGTTTTTATCTGGAGCTGGTGCTCTTTGGCCAGGTGCTCCTTTCGTTGGGCCCTCACCTTCTTCACCTCCATCATCAGGAACTGAGTCAGGCCTTCAGGACCTTCCTCATCTGGAAAAGGGACAGACGATGGTCATCGAATTAGTGCCACGAGTAGACAAAATGCTAGGAGTCATCAGTCAGAACATCTCATGTGTAAATTCCTTATGATTCTTGATGAATGTAACTTTTCTTTTACGTACACTGAGAGCATATGCACCAAGACTAATTCCTTATGTGTCCAATCGTACTTGGCCAATAAAGAGTTCTATTCTATTCTATTCATAAAATAAGTTGTCAAACATCTACTTAACTTGCAAGCACTTAATATGTGAAATAGCATGTTTATAAACATGCATGTATGCTTAAAATTTGCGGCAATCATCACTGCAAGCATGCAGCAACACACTTAGCTGCATAAGGTGCAAAATACCACTTATTCGTGATAAAACTGTTCTATTAGAAAATTTTAAGTATCTGACGCTTCTGGCACACAAAATTCCTTTGCTCAAATCTATATGAATGTACGTGCATCTCAACTTGTATTTCCTGAAAATTGCACCAGATTCTCTGTGACGCTTATTTATTGTTACATACCTCTTTCTAATATGGAAATGTTTCTCTAATGCATATCTATTATGTACATATTCTGCATTCAGTAAACACAAACTGTACAATCACATGGCAATTTATAAAAATGCAAGCAAAGTGGGTTATTTTAAGAATAAGTGAGCTCAAACTATATATTTTGGTTTTATTTTTGCAAGAGATCTGTTCAAATAAAAATAACATTTGTTCACAGATAACAGTGTTATGACAATATAGGAATCTATTCACGTACAGCAACAAAAAATATATCAGTGGAAGCAGCACAGAAAAGGCAAAACAGTTAACCAATATACAGAAACATAATCTTGGTATCATGAAGCATTCTATAGTACTGCCCTGAATAATGATGTCATCCATAAACCAAAGACAAATTTAAGCTTCTTGCTATTTTCCTGGTAAGGTAGATATAAAAAATATCCATGTGGCTATTTTTATTTCTTCAAATCTTAAAAGCAGATTGTTTTAATTTATTTATTTATTTATTATTCACACTTTTATACCGCCCTGTCTCCCTAGGGACTCAGGGCGGTTTACAGCCATATAAAAAAAACATATATATATACAGGGTAAAACATTAATTTAAAAAACTTATTACATAGGCCGAATATTTAAAATAGAGATATAAATAATAAAACCCATTTAAAACCAGATTTAAAATTTAAACATTTAAAAATTTAAAATTCTAGTCCAGTCCTGCGCAGATAAATAGATGTGTCTTAAGCTCGCGGCGGAAGGTTCGAAGGTCAGGAAGTTGGCGAAGACCTGGGGGAAGCTCGTTCCAGAGGGTGGGGGCCCCCACAGAAAAGGCCCTTCCCCTGGGTGTCGCCAGTCGGCACTGCCTGGCCGACGGCACCCTGAGGAGTCCCTCTCTGTGAGAGCGCACGGGTCGGTGAGAGGCATTCGGTGGCAGCAGACGGTCCCGTAAGTAGCCCGGCCCTATGCCATGGGGCGCTTTGAAGATCATTACCAAAACCTTGAAGCGCACCCGGAAGGCCACAGGCAGCCAGTGCAGTCTGCGCAGGAGAGGTGTTACGTGGGAGCCACGAGGGGCTCCCTCTATCACCCGCGCAGCCGCATTCTGAACTACCTGGAGTCTCCGGGTGCTCCTCAAGGGGAGCCCCATGTAGAGAGCATTGCAGTAATCCAGACGAGATGTCACGAGAGCATGAGTGACCGTGCATAGGGCATCCCGGTCTAGAAAGGGGCGCAACTGGCGAACCAGGCGAACCTGGTGAAAAGCTCTCCTGGAGACAGCCGTCAAATGGTCTTCGAAAGACAGCCGTCCATCCAGGAGGACGCCCAAGTTGCGCACCCTCTCCATTGGGGCCAATGACTCTGCAGCTGACTGTACCGGGATGCCAGCATCCACAGCCACTCCGTCTTGGAGGGATTGAGCTTGAGCCTGTTTCTCCCCATCCAGACCCGTACGGCTTCCAGACACCGGGACAACACCTCGATAGCTTCGTTGGGGTGGTCCGGTGTGGAAAAGTACAGCTGAGTGTCGTCAGCGTACAGCTGGTACCTCACACCAAAACCACTGATGATCTCACCCAGCGGCTTCATATAGATATTGAACAAGAGGGGCGAGAGAATCGACCCCTGAGGCACCCCACAAGTAAGGCGTCTCGGGGCCGACCTCTGCCCCCCCGTCAACACCGTCTGCGACCGATCGGAGAGATAGGAGGAGAACTACCGATGAACGGTGCCTCCCACTCCCAATCCCTCCAACCGATGCAGCAGGATACCATGGTCGATGGTATCAAAAGCCGCTGAGAGGTCTAATAGGACCAAGGCAGAGGAATAAGCCCTATCCCTGGCCCTCCAGAGATCATCCACCAACGCGACCAAAGCCGTCTCAGTGCTGTAACCGGGCCGAAAACCAGACTGGAATGGGTCTAGATAGAGGGTTTCCTCCAGGTACTGGGGTAGCTGACATGCCACCACACTCTCTACAACCTTCGCCGCGAAGCATTTAGGTAATGATAATTACCTAAAACAGCTGGGTCCAGGGAAGGCTTCTTGAGGAGAGGCCTCACCACCGCCTCCTTCAAGGCGGCCGGAAAGACCCCCTCCAACAAAGAAGCATTTGTAATCCCCTGGAGCTAGCCTCGTGTCACCTCCTGTGCCAGCACCAACCACGAGGGACACGGGTCCAGTAAGCATGTGGTGGCGTTCAACCTACCAAGCAACCTGTCCATGTCCTCGGGAGCCACAGGGTCAAACTCATCCCAAATAGTCTCAACAAGACGGCTCTCTGACATCCCACCTGGATCTACCCAATTTTGGTCCAGGCCGTCCCGAAGCTGAACGATTTTGTCGTATAGATAACCACTAAACTCCTCAGCACGTCCCTGCAACGGGTCATCCCGCTCTCCCTGTTGAAGGAGAGAGCGAGTAGCCCGAAACAGGGCGGCCGGGCGGTTATCTGCCGACGCAATGAGGGAGGAGACGTAGCAACGTCTCGCTTCCCTCATTGCCACTAGGTAGGTCCTAGTATAGGACCTAACCAGTGTCCGATCAGCCAATAAAAGGCCAGTTCTAGAGTATATCATCTTCTAAATGGCAACCACTTTATGTTAGGAAGGCATTCAAAACAAAAACAAAAATGACAAATATAGAAATTTCAGTACAATTCGGGCCCAGATATCTCACATAAAATTCTCCATACCAGCAGAATAAAACATCCATTTATGCATACATACAAACTACATTATCAAGAGCTTTGAAGGCCCTCCTTCTTCCAAAGTAGAATCAACCTTCTCTAAATCTGACTGAATATCGTGTTGCTTACAATCTCTTACCCAAGATTATAGAGCAACGCTGAACAGGTTGTTTTCCTGTTAATCGGGTGAAATGTTCAGGATAATAGAACTCCAAGGACTCTAAGAATGCCTCATAGCCTCGCTTCCCTCGCCTTCGAAGCATATCCATCAGGAGTCCTGCAGAGATTAAAAAAAAAAAAATCACATGGATAGGATACAAATGATTAGCAAACAGAATTCTAGATTTGGTGATTGCATATGACATGAAGCCATCATGTGCTTAATTCTGGCTCATTAAACCATGATTGAATAAATAACAATTAGCTAGGCTTACAATCACACTAAATCATAAATTAGGATTTAAGACAGTAGCCTATTCCTGTTCTAGAAATATAAAGCCGAAAATTGTTAAAAGGCCACTTGGTTTAACCTTTATAAGAACAGCTTTATAAGGCCTTCTAAATTAACCGGATGTGAGAGCCAAGTCAAGACAGCAGGATTTAGGGAAATTCCTTAGGTCTTATGTAAGGTTAAGCAAAAAAGAAACCGTAATCTATTCTCTAAAACAGGGATCTCCAACCCTGGCAACTTTCAGATTTGTGGACTTCAACTCCCAGAGTTCCTTAGCCAGCAAAGCTGGCTGAGGAACTCTGCGAGTTGAAGTCCACAAGTCTGAAAGTTGGCAAGGTTGGAGACCCCTGCTCTAAAAAATACAGGTAGTTCTCAAGTTATGATTCAAATGGAGTCTGCCCATCAATGGTTTATTATGGATGTAATTATGCTGAAAACTAGCAGTAAATGTGGTTATTCACTTAATGACACAGCTAAAAAATGTTGTAAATTCACTTTATGACCCCAATACTTGACAACCAATTGTAGACTTAAGTCAATGGCCATATTAACATGCTCTTGCTGTGGTCAATTGACTAATCAATAAAGTTATACAATACTATACCATTAGCATGCTCCATCACCATCAACAGCAAAAAGAAATAAAAATATCAATAACAGAAATTAAACAGAAATTAAAAATATAGAAGGTGGATTTTGTTTTTCTTTTCGCTGGGCTTTCAGAATATCTAAGTTAGACTTCAGTTCCATAAAGCCTTAAGGTAAAGAAATTGCTGGTTACATGGAGCTTTGGTCTGCTGTAGCATGGCTTTTTTAAGGTACCACAGAGTCACGATGGAATCCCTTGAACAGGCCTTTCCTTTCATGCAAAACCCAACTAACTCTCTGTATTGTACTTTAAGCAAAAAAAGAGACTTTCCACTGATTTCTCCTCCATGCAAATTCCAAATATCTCTCACCTGTTCGGTTGCTCCTACATGGGAACCGATAGGCACTCAGCACCTCCTCTTCATCCTGCTCATCTATCACACGGCATTGGCGCAAGTAGGGTGTCAGCTTTTCTGGATTCAAAGAGCGAGTTAATTGGTGTCTCACACTCTCAATCTTCTCCCACAAAGCTTCCTCTTCTTCCTCTTCTTCAGAAAGATTTTGGACCTGTTTGATACCATCTTCAAGCCCTATGAACACATATTGAGTAATACTGAAATTAAGGACATTACTTTCCTGAGGTGCTTTTAAACAGTTTGGGAATTGGATTTTTCACATCATTTTAATGTATACTGAAGGTTAAAGTGGGGATTTCAACTTCTGCACAGAAAATTGAACCGGCCTAGGGCTGTTCTTTATTGGAGAGTGAGCACCAAAGTATATTTACTTTTAGATTCTGGGAAGCTTACAATATTCAATAAACACATTAAAAATCATAATTAGTAACATCAAACATCAAAACTATAGAAAACTAAGCTAAAGTAAAAAATAAAAGGCAGATGAAGGAATGTTAATAATAGCAGACCCACCTCACTAGCTCACTAATCCCTGGAGTTCCCAGGCCTGCTGACACAAACAAATCTTGAAAAAGCCTCAGAAGCTCAGAAAAGATGAGGCCAACCTCATCTCAGAGGGCAGAATATTCCAGAATGTGAGGGCTGCTGCAGAGAAGGTCCGCTGCATAAGGCCCATTAAATGTAACTCCCTAGACGACGGAACCTGTAACATGCCCTGTCTGCTGGATCTGGTGAGATGGGCATAAAAGTGTTGGAAAGGACCTTGGAGGTCTTCTAGTCCAAACCCCTGCTATCCTATACCATTTCAGACAAATGGCTGTCCACTCACTTCTTAAAAGCTTCCAGTATTGGAGCATTCATATGAAGTTGGAGCAAGGTGGGCATTCAAATAACCCCATGCCAAGACCTACGTTCTGCATAAACATGGAATTAAATTTGGGAGGGGAGTCTTAGGGGAGTTTCTTTGTTTTTTAAAACTATAATATTCTTATTTTAAGGCACACAAAATAATAGGGACCATGCACAAGCTTAAGAAAAGATGTGGCTGTTTTAACGTGTTCCAAGCATGTGCTATCTACCTACAAAATCTCTAAATCACAATCTGCCTTTCAAATGCAAATCTCTGCACAGCATAATAATAATAATAATAATAATAATAATAATAATAATAATAATAATAATAATAATAATAATAATAATAATAATAATAATAATAATATACATAATAATAATAATATACATAATAATTTTCCTATGCTTTCCATCTCAAAATGGCAAGAACTATTAAAGTCAGAAATAGCTCCAAGGGTTGTAAAAAGGGAAGTTAGGGGCCACATCTAGCATAGTCTGCAAGTTATGAACTCCTGCTTAAAAGAGAAAACAATTACCTGCAAATAAATACTGTCAACAAGGATGACGAGGACACAGAGTAAAAAGAATTCCAAATTATAATGCATTTCAGATGGCTGTGCAAGCTGGAGATTACGACAGTTTAACTGACGGCATCTATTAGAATTACCTGATATATGAAGTCTTGGAAGTCCCTGACCAAACATCTAAATTTTGTCACTATTTTTTCCTATTTTTAATCTATTTAAAAACCTATCTTCTTGGTGAAAGCTTTAGTTCTTATTCCTGTCTTAAACATGAAATAATCTAAATGCAGTTCTCTGGCTCAAGTGATTCATGCAATTTTCAGCCTTCAGTCTCAGTTTGAAACTCTCAGTATCATCCAAGTCTCCAAATCTAATCTTACTCACTCTCTTTCTTGTATCAAGCCATGATTTGCTGACAAACTACAATGGTAGCATTCATACAATTGGCTACACCAAATTTAGCACATCATACAACAACAGAAGAAGCAAAAGGGCCAAAGTGGCATGCAGAAAGACAATAGTCATATACTCTCACAATACCACAATGCCACAGTGTGTTTTCAGATCTGACTGACTGACCATAGCCTTGACTGACTTTAATAGTAGCCATTTACAAAATCCTCCCAACTTCAAGATAAAGAATTCTGAGAATTGAAACCCAGACCTCTTAAAGTGACCACAATTGAGAAACACTGACTTAATACATACATATTAGAGACCATCATTTTTTGGCCAAACCAAGCAGAGTGGGAGGGCATTTTAGTGTCTATACAGCTCCACATAGAAGGAAAATCCAGCAATTCAATAATGTGAAGAAGGCTTCAATAAGCAAACAACAGTATACTAATTATTCAAACAGATGTAGGCAACTTGGGGCCCTTCAAATATTGCTAAACTACAATCCCAAAAGTCCTAACTATTATTTATTATTTACATATCCC
The DNA here is from genome assembly GCF_028640845.1 of Ahaetulla prasina. Lineage (NCBI taxonomy): Eukaryota > Metazoa > Chordata > Lepidosauria > Squamata > Colubridae > Ahaetulla > Ahaetulla prasina. Next base: position 69,164,058 of record NC_080545.1, on the reverse strand, counting down.
AGTCAATAAGGAGAACATGTTGAGAGCCATAGGTTCCCTTGCCCTTCCTTCCAATATAAACCAACGCCCCTAATATTAAGTAAGCTACAATTATTATCTCCACTAAAAAAAAAATCTTAGACTTTACTCCAGGGGACAAAATTACTAGGAATGCATGCAGTCCGCTCCCTCAAAAAAGAGCAAAGCTTCTAAGAGCTTCCAAAGCAGCAAGATAAGCTGTTTGGTTGCCTGAGCAGGAGTTCCTGCTGTTCTTCTATTCTCTCTTCAAGGAGTTCCCACAGCCTTCTCTAAAGCACTAAACAGTCAAGTAGAAGATTAGCATATCCAAAGTCTTCACAGATACAGATCCAAATAGTTGCTTTTCTACCAAAACCATTTTAGCAATTTCAGTTATAGCCAGCAGGAATGGATACATTACACAACTGTGGAAACAAGGGTCATATTTGATTCTGAAGTCTAACTTTAACTGCCTTTCCTTAACAAAGGGAATTGGAATTTGACAAGTTACTGAGAACTCAAGGCAAATTACCAGGAAGCCTGTACATTATGGAAGTTAGTTAAACAACTTTCTGAATAACCCATAACCCAGCTGCCACTCATGGTGAGGGGGTTATGGGAACTCTTTAGTTTAACACATCTGAAGGACTTTAGGTTGGGGGGAAATTGGTTCATACAAAGTTAAATTCTATAGCAGCATATTGTGCTTCCATTTCCACACCAGCCTTGTTCAGCCAAACAATCTTGCTATAGCAATATTTTTTTTATAAACAGAAGCAACAGAGTGAAGATAAAATAATGTGGTCTACTCTGTTCATGGCATACAAGCAACAAGACAAGAGAGCTAAAAAGATAAATTCAAAGTATACAGACCAGCTTGTTCTGTGTCCAAAGGAACTGAGATGTGCCATTTGTGGGGAGAATCCATAGCTTGGAATTCTTGGGATAAACCAACTTCAATTCTGAATAGTGGAAATGCTTGAGAGCAACCAGAAAATGGAAGTAGGCTAGAAAAATCAATTATATGATATAGCATAAGGAAGCATCGTATATTCATAGATTAAAATTAAAAGTTTATCCCGTAGTCTGTCTCCCATAATAATGGTTCCCAATAAGGCACTACATGGTAAATAAAGGGCCAAAGACAGAAAAACAGAAATTGCTAGGTCCCTATCAAATGATATCTTTCCTGTATCTATCCCTGGTTTGTGGGTTTCATAATGGTTTGATTTTGGCTTACTATAATGACTGAATTTTCCTATCATGCTTTATTGTAAGCTACGTAGTTCATTATGGCTTGTTTCAACAAATTATATAAATGTAGAGAAGCCACAGAGATAGTCTGGACTTACACATCATATTAACACATGTTCTATCTTGTTATGGTTTGTTTAATCAGCTACAAAGTCATCATCCATAATGACTGGGAGTTCACAATATACTAAGTTCAAACGACATTGTGAATTAGGCATTTCCATGTGAGATCTTTGTGCTAGTTCATATTAAGGTCACAATTTATCCAATCTCATGATGTTTGCTGCATCCTAGAGCCAAATCTACCTACTGATGGCTCAATTGATATTTTACTGAAATGGCAGCATTTATCAGGAGTCTGTTCTGTCACTGGCAAAAAGGCATCATTTCCTATCTCCTAGCTTCCTTTCATCTACCACTTCTCCTTCTGTCACCATAGAGTTGTTTTCATGTTTCAAGCTATGCACATCATCTTCTAATCAATTAGAATGGATGGGAAAATGAAAACGGCACAATGGCATATTTGTGTAGAAGTATTCATGGCATGATCTATGAACTAGTTACACCAAAACACAATTGGGTTCTTGAAACTTTAACAACTGCTAGCTTATATTTACCAACAACTTCAGATTGGAAAAAGCCATTTATGTTACTTAGAGCAGTGAAAATGACAGTCCTATTTCTCTATGAGCTAAATATGAGCAGGTTCGGGTCTTTAATTCTCTCAAGTCTAACTAAGATTAAGAGAAAAGGGCCAGAACTCTAAGGAAATGTTTTGAATCATCAATCCCAGACATGCAAACATGGTGCTGATTCATAGCGTACATATCTCATCGCATACACATAGTTTCCTTGAGGCTATGTAGTTTCTGCATTACTAGACTGCATAAATCCTGAATCCAAAGAACTATATATCTATTCCTTGACAGTGAAAGAAAGTAACAGATTCAAAACATACATTCATATAAAACTAAAATATTTAAAATAGCCATTAAGTTTAAATTATTATATTTAAATTATTATTTAAAATAGCCATTAATAGCCACTGCATTGTCCATATTACCTTATTTGCCGTGCCACAGATCCAAATAGTACTAAACCAAGTTTTCTTTTGAAAACCTTTTAAGTTTACACATTCTTCTCAGTGCCATAATAAACATCTCTTGTCCATCATGCTTCTCAGGGAATTTGGAGTATCCTAAGTTAGTCTGAAAATGCACAGTATCTTGTCTCAGTACTACAATACAATACTTGCCTTTTATCTCATTTGCTAAATGCTGATGTTTCTTTTCATCTCTACATAGTTAAATATCCTTCCTTCCCTTGCCACACCTGTCTCTCTCTCCTGAAACTTGAATATTTAAAGTACACGTAGCTTGCACTTTGTCACATAATATTATGAATCAATTATAAGAGAAAGGTTATGGATATTAAAACTTTTACTCCACCTTAAATGACCTTGTTATTCAAATATAAACAATGGTCTAATTACAACAATGTGCGGGCAGTTTAAGAAATCTGCAATCACAGTTGGGTTTAAGTCAAACCACCGAAGGGTAATCCCCAGAACCAAGACCTAATGCCACACAACTCAGATCTGCAGGTGTGAGAGAATTAAAATAAGGAGACAAGGTCCTAGGTACAGGACTACTCCTTCACAGCAGAAACTGCAGACAAATGTCTCCATCCTCATGGGGGAGGGGGGAAATATGACTTTTAGCCACTATCTGATGAATAAATCACAATGGCTGGATTCTACAAACTTCCTGACTTAGAGAGACAAAGGTAGAGCAAGCTTTCCCAAGTTATCTTGGGCCTCATGTCTAAGCCACTTGAGAAACATCATGTAGCCTGTGCTTCTTCAAAGTTGTTATCTATCAACCCTGAAACAGCACCATTTAGACCCTTTTGCAAAGAAGTGGGGCAAAAGGGAGAGAAAGAGAAAACAAAAGACAAATATGGCATCACCTCAGCTTTACATCCTTGGCCTTAGTTGCTGCAGGATTTGTTGACATCTGCTCAGCAGAAACAAAAGATCCCTAAGACCGCCGCCAGCACCGGAAAAATGCGCTTTTTCCCCCCCTTTTCTTTTTTTGTTCTCACCACTCGGACCACGAGGGCTCGCGTTACCTTAAAACTTCTCAGCCGACGGGCTAATTGCAGAGGGAGGAAACTCCCGAGCTGAAGAGGGTCCTTCTTCGCGTTTGCCCGCCTGCCTTCCTCGCCCTCTCCTCCTCACTTACACATTCTGCCCGCCTCGAGCCGAGACGCGCACCTGACGGCCGCAGTCAACAGCCGCTTCCTCCCGGGCCAGAGAGGTGGGCGGAAAGGCAGGCAGAGGCAGAGGCAGATTGGCAACTGAAATGAAGTATTCGAGGTGGCTTGAGCCCAAACAAGTCCCGGCAGCCCCTCGGCCAGCTCAGGAATGCGCGCGGCTGGATTCCATTCCCAGAGGGGGAGAAACTCACCCCCGCGGCCGGGGATGGCAAATAAAAGCCGAAAAGAACTCGGAGGAGGCCAGTGGCCGCCAGCTAAGCGGCCCAGGCATCCTCAACCTAACTCTGTTTTGTAGCAAGGCGCAGGCGGGGTGGCTAGGCGGGATTTTTTTTTTTTGTATTGTACCTCCAGCGCTTTTCACGCGTTCCTTGCATACACCTTTGGCCTCAACAGGTTAGCAGCCACCGGTGGTTGTGGTCACTGGCAAAGCAAAGGAGCGGGAGGGTCTGTGGCTGGGTTGGCAGCCGCGCTCAGGCATAAGGCGATAGCTTTGGTTTCGCGCCTGGAGGGAATCCCCCGTTGGGATTTAAGAGCCCGGCTTGGTGGGTTGTATATACCTAGCCGGTTGTGCTTAGCTTAATAAATTATGGTTAAACTTTCGCGGAATGCGTGGATTCCACGGGGAGGAGTCTGCGTACAGAGTTTGCCTCGGAGCTGTACCTGGGGTCAGAAATCCAGGCACCTGCCGTGCGGTGCTAGGACCACATGTCGCCATCTGAAAAGCAACAAGCGATGGGGCAGAAAAGAAGAAGTTTGGCGATGTTATGATAATACGCCGGAGGGCTTGGCCCCATCTCCTGTTTTGCATTTCTTTCTTTTTTTAAAATGTTTTGCTATTTGGCTGAGCTTCTACATAGTTAATGATGCTCCTTTTAATATGTTTAGTTCTAAAAGGTAATATGTTTTTCTGGTGCAAAATACAAGTAGTCCTCGGCTTAATGAAATTTGAGCCCAACGTTTCTGTTAAGTGAGACATTTGTGAAGTGAGCTTTGTCCCATTTTATGGCTTTTCTTGGCACAGTTGTTAAGTGAATCACTACCATTGATAAATTAGTAACCCGGTTGTTATGTGAATCTGCCTTCCCCATTGAGGTTGGTTGACCTTGGGACACAGCAATGGTCATAAGTATGAACCAGTTGCCAAGTATCTGAATTTTGATTGAGGGGTGGGGGGGGGGTTTGCTACAAAAGTTGTAACTGTGAAAAATGGTTGTAAGTCATTTTTTTCAATGCTGTTGTAACTCTGAACGGTCACTAAATGAAATGTTTTAAGTCAAGGACTACCTGTAGTGCTTTTGACAAGTAAGCCACAAGGCTATTTAAAGAAGGACTAGGGTTCCAGAAGGATTAACTGTATCACGGTTTTTAAGTAAGCACAGTATAAACACACACCAGGGTAACCCAATAACTTCTGCATAGGTTCATGAGGTACGCAAGGATCATGCCCAATTTAGATCAATGCCACCCTTGCATATTCCTCCAATGCCATTGGGTTTTCAAAGGTCAATGATGGGGATAGATTTCAGTCCAGGACAAATGTTCAAGCATAACTTAGCAGCCCTTCTTAGCAGCTTTGATAAGAATATCTGCCATTACTTTTTCCTTCCTGAAGCCAAACCACAGTAACACCTCCACTTCCTTCTCTTGTCCTTACCTGTTGAATGGTGGAAATTTTTCCCACTCTCTTGACAGTGGCCAGCATGTCTCCTTGCTTCTCTTAATGCACAAAGTGAATACAACAATGTGAAGAGTCTAGGTGTTCCATGATTGCCTCCTTGTTTTTCTACTTCCATATCTGGCAATGGTGGGTTTCAAAAAATTTTACTACCAGTTCTGTGGGCGTGGCTTGTTGGGCATGGCAGGGGAAGGTTACTGCAAAATCCCCATTTCTTTCCGATCAGCTGGGACTTGGGAGGCAGAAAACAGATGGGGGTAGGAGCAGTCAGAATTTTTACTACTGGTTCTCCAAACTACTCAAAATTTTCGCTACCAGTTCTCCAGAACTGGTCAGAACTTGCTGAAACCCACCTCTGATATCTGGGTACCACTTGCAATGCAGAACACCTCTGCTGTATATGTGCCAGTGTTGTAGTCAGTAACAAAAGCATTGAAATGCCTCCAGTGATTTGAAAGAAAATGCCATTAAACCTATGGGTGTTTAATTTAACTCCATCTAAATTAACCAAAGATTTCCAGATGGCTCCTATTTAAATTTCCAGAGTGAATTAAGGTCCCAGTTTAAAATAAAGGTGTGGGTTTTGTTTTGGGTTGGTTTTTTGTTTTTTGTTTTTTGTTTGTTACTTCCCTCATTCCTGAACATTGTGCTATTGTGGCAAAAACTTGTGTCCTCTGATTCTCTTGCCTGATTTAGCATTTGGACAGACAATATTGTTCTTCCTGCCCTGGAAAAAGAAATCATTGAACTACATTCCCAAACAATGTCCTTCCATTGATTATTATTAGCATATTATAGGTTTGAGAAAAGAGAAATTTGCAAAAGACAACCTGTGATCTTCTCGATGCAAAGCTGAAGTATGGCAGTCAGATTTTGAACTATATGCCTATGTAGTCCATGATAGTCTCTATTCTGAGTGGCAGAGGCATTCTGGAATCTTGAGCAAAGAAATGTTATTTCTCTGTTTTTAACTGGATTAATTGTGATTATCTTAGAATTGGCCCAATTTGGAATCAAGCACAAAAGCAACCTAGTTTTTCTTAGCACAATCACCTCCAAAGCTGCATAATAGGAAAACAAAATCAGACTAACCAGTGGAATCAATATTTTATTTTTCTGATATTATACATTTTTAATAGTTAGCATAGGCTAATGATTAGTGTTGGCTATAAATCTTTTTCCTATGCAAGACAAATAAAGAATTTTAAGAGCTTCTGAGTCTGCAGCTATTAGGAAATAACACAAGGAAGACAAATGCCTCCCCTGTGTGCATAAGTGGGGGGACAGAGAAGAAATCTACAGTGGTTTCTAGGGAACGCTTACATATCAATATGCAGCAATAGCAGTTCACGCATTCAGTTCCCCAAGGCAAAAAAATAAAATTGGTATATATCCTATGTATTTTTTTTTTTAAAACCCTATATTTTATTAAACTGATCTTTTGTTGTATTTAATAGTGCAACAACCTCATCTTCCAAATCTGATCTATAAAATGGGACACCTCATTCCAGCAAATGGGAAGATTGGTCACAGCAGGCATGAAAAAGTGCTACTCGTTATGCATTTTTTTAAATTGAGGAACTGCATTCTGGTTAACATTTGAGGCAGCCCTTAAAATGAAAGGAAAAAAACATCAAAGCAACCAAGCCAATTAAAATATTTAAAATATTAAAAGGACAATCGAAACAATAAAAACCACCCAGTAGCATTAACTATTCATAATTTTCAAAAACTAAAATACAAAAAACCACAAATTAACTATTAAAAATACATAGAGATAGAAAAATATTTAAATTTAAATAAGCCCCTAAATGAAAATCTAGTAAAGTTTGCAGAAGACAAGCTGAAAGACAACAAACACAAGAAATAGAGTTCCTGTTTGGGAAAATGGGCCCTTAAACCAGACAAATGCTGCCTTGGATATTCCTTTCTTCTTAATAGATTCTATTAGTTAAAAATTTAAGTTTGAAATTATGTAATATTCTGTCTTTATTTTAGTTCATCTAAACTCATGGTTTATTTACCTTTGCTTGTATTTGAAATTACTTGCCATGCAGCTGATCTGAATAGAATAGAATAGAATAGAATAGAATAGAATAGAATAGAATAGAATAGAATAGAATAGAATAGAATAGAATAGAATAGAATAGAATAGAATAGAATAGAATAGAATAGAATAGAATAGAATAGAATTTTTATTGGCCAAGTGTGATTGGATACACAAGGAATTTGTCTTGGTGCATATGCTCTCAGTGTAGATAAAAGAAAAGATACGTTCATCAAGGTACAACATTTACAACACAATTGATGGTCAATATATCAATATAAATCATAAGGATTGCCAGCAACAAGTTATAGTCATACAGTCATAAACGGAAAGAGATTGGTGATGGGAACTATGAGAAGATTAATAGTAGTGGAGATTCAGTAAATAGTTTGACAGTGTTGATGGAATTATTTGTTTAGCAGAGTGATGGCCTTCGGGAAAAAACTGTTCTTGTGTCTAGTTGTTCTGGTGTGCAGTGCTCTATAGCGTCGTTTTGAGGGTAGTAGTTGAAACAGTTTATGTCCAGGATGCGAGGGGTCTGTAAATATTTTCACAGCCCTCTTCTTGATTCGTGCAGTATACAGGTCCTCAATGGAAGGCAGGTTGGTAGCAATTATTTTTTCTGCAGTTCTAATTATCCTCTGAAGTCTGTGTTTTTCTTGTTGGGTTGCAGAACCAAACCAGACAGTTATAGAGGTGCAAATGACAGACTCAGTAATTCCTCTATAGAATACTATAATACTAAAAACTAGTTTTTATATTGCTTCCTAAATCTTTCATCAAACAACTTCCGTATTTTATACAAAATTGCTATAAAACTGAGTGGTATTAGCCTTGCATTGTAAGCATGATTGACCATCAATTGTGTTGTAAATGTTGTACCTTGATGAACGTATCTTTTCTTTTATGTACACTGAGAGCATATGCACCAAGACAAATTCCTTGTGTGTCCAATCACACTTGGCCAATAAAAATTCTATTCTATTCTATTCTATCTGGATTCTCAGGCCATTCAGCAAAACCAATTGGTGACAAGGCTGTGGTCAAAAAAAATTCTATGGTACCATAGAAGCTTCCTTTGTTTTTTATGTGTGTCACATACACTGCGATAAGAAGTATAACCAGCTGCAAAGATTAATTTATCATGCTGCCTCTCCTGCAGAACATTCCTACCATCCTTGCTTTCCTTTGTCCTTTCTTTGGGCAAGTGTTCCCATTTCCTAATAAAGCCCTATGTCACCTACAATGTTTATTTTCTAATCATTCTTCTGGAATCCATTGAAGGCCTTGAAGCATTCTTGAAAATAAAGATGTTGATGGAGACTGGTGCTTTCCAGAATGCCCAATTCCCATTTCCTTCTTTCAAAATTAAAATATTATTAACAGTGAGGCGTGTCATGGAGTCCATCATAGTCCAGCGAAGTTCCAGAAGCACACTGGTACCTCCCAATACTACATTGGAGAACTCGATACTAAGCCATCGGGTGGATTGATTTATTTTGGCTTAGTACATTATGTGAATCAAGTTTACTCCAGTTCTAAGCAATTCATAGTTAAAGTGAATTTTGGACTGCCTGTCTTAGAGTTTCTTCTTTTAACTAGGGTGCCTGCAATTTCCCCAGTTAAACGAATCCCCTCTCTGCAATCTCTGGGAATGAATGAAAAACAGTAACATTCTTCCAGGTTGGGGAATTAAATAATTACAACTAATCAGTCATCGGCATCTATGGAAGATACCATAATAAAGCATTAAATCAAGGTGACGCGATGGCTGACAGCGCTGTGTATGCTTGGCATGTACAAATTATAGTAAAGACAGAGAAAGAGAGAAATGTGAAAGGAATGAAAGGCATGAAAGCTGGTTGGGTGACTTTGGGCCGGTCACTCTCCCTCACCCCAATGCATTTACATGGTTGTGATTGTAGAGAAAGTAGGAAGTGAAAGCAGTATATACACCACTTTGATTGATACAAAATAAAGCCAAGATATAAATCTTAATATTTTTGTTATTATCAGACTGAATCAATCTACTACAAGATGAGGGCTTCTTCACTAATTATGAAATATAAATTCCATACATTATGGAATGTAATTTACCACTCTGGTACAGTAGAAGTTGGTAGACATGATTTTTTTTTTTAACTTTCTAGTCTGCTTCAAAATCATCCTGACAGCTTCTATGTCTAAGGAAGGACTAGAACTTACGTAATCACTTTATCATCCTGGCATTTATAAAACACAAACACCATGACTTGGTCAATGGTTATTGTGCTACATGATAAAATACAAACTACATCATCAGTAAATGAAAGTAAACTTAAAATATAACTGGATAAAATAATTCCATAAATAGTATGACTCTTCATAAAAGTTTTCATAAAACAAGTAACAGAATATTTTACAGCAAAATCAACTATATATTGGATGTAAAACCTAATTTCGTCTACCCACCACTTAAGTTTTCAGAGACTGGTCCTTTATCCAGCCTTCACCCAAATATACAAAGCGGCATTAGAAATGTTAATCTCCTTAAATGGATGCCATTATTGTGTATTTTAGATATATTGATATATTTATTGTGTTCTGCAGTGAAATACTAATAGAAGTCTATACAGAATTTCTGCCATTATTTTCAGGCAAGTAAATATAGACTTCAGTCTGGCATACTGTATGGCACCCTTTTGGGTTGACTGCTCTAATTTGCTGAATAAAATGCCCATCTTGAGTCAGCACAGCCAGTGGAGCGCATCCGGTAAGGGCACACTATAGAAACTTGAGTATCTATCAGGTCATGTAACAATGTAAGCCATGCTGTGTTTTATTTGCTATGTTTTTAACACGTTCCATGAAGCCAGCTATTGGGGTTATACACTATAGTTTATGGTTTAGCTAATCTATGACCAGTTATTTGGGGCTATTTCAACAAATCATAGTTGAGTATAGTGATTTTATACAATATGTATTCCAACCTGATCTTTAAAACATTATCTGCTCATGGAGCTCACAGTGGACAATCCCCGCAGAAGGGAATTATCTGAATGTGCAGATTTTCAAGTGAGAAAGGTGAAGACTTTTTTCAGCTGGAAATTTTTAATTTCCTATATATTTTTACATTCCTCATTTCTTTATTTCTATTTTACTTATTTTATTTCTGTTTGTTTGGACATCGCCAACAGATTCAGAGCATATGGATATGCTTAGGAGGGCACTGACTTTTTGAACTTGCCTTATCTGCAAAAAATACATGGAAATATCCTAACTGGGGGGGAAATCCCCTTAAAGTTAGGTCTCCATGAATTTGGAAAGCAAAATGGATATCGCCAACGGATTCAGAATGCATGCATTTGTTTAGGCAGGCACTGTCTTTTTGAGCCCTATCTATGTTTTGTGGTAAAATACATGAGAAAATCCCATTAGGAAGCAAATCCATTTAGGGTTAGGTCTCGGTTAATTGAAAGAGCAAAATGGACATCGCCAATGGATTCAGACTGTATGGGTATTCTTGGGGGGACACTGACTTTTCAAGCTTGCCTGGTCTACATTTCCTGGTAAAATGCATGGGAAAATCCCATTAGGGGGGAAATCCACTTAGGGTTGGCTCTCCACGAATTCAGAGATCAAAATGAATATCGCCAACGGATTTGGAACACATCAGTATTCTTAGAAGGGTGCTGAATTTTTGAGCATCCGTATCTACTTTTCCTGGTAAGGAAATTCATGGAGACCTAACCTTAATGTCTTGTATATTTTTCTTAATGCTTAATAAAGAAATTAAGTGTTAAAAAACTAGCTCCAAAGCCTGGTTTAAGATATATGTTATCAACCCAAAAAACTGATTTTTTTTAAAAAAAAATTCATAGCTAAAAAAATATTCACCATTGTCACTTGTAAACCTGCATATTCAGATAATTCCCTCCTGCAGGAATTGTCCATTGTTAAATGTTCTTGACTCATAGTGGTCACATACATCACCTAGATTTTCTCCTATATTATCTCTCCCTAACCTGGTCTTTCAGTTCTTCCAACTGTGCATTAAAGTAAACCAAGTATGAAGTTTGAGAACCATGGTCAACACAATAAATCTCCTAGTAAAACTCTAAATTGTAATAAGGGAGGTTTTATAGTTTGCAGCTAACTAGTTGGAATATACAGTCTTTATTGGATTTCTCAACCTACAGGTCTCGTCACAATTTTATGCTGGTTTTCTTTATGTGAAAAGCATAATACTAATTCTGAGGGGAACATTTCTCCAAACATGTCAGATTCCAAGTCACCAGATAAAGAAGACTCAACTATATAAAGAAGTCTAAAATTGAGACTTAATGGCTATAGTGCAGCATCTATATCAGTTTGCCTCTACTCAGGACTGTACACTTTTGCCATGTGTTCTTTTAGTGATGTTTCATATCTGACAGGACATACCCTCCCACTGGGAAAAGAGTTTTTTATTATAAAACTGTACAAAAATCCATTTGGTTCTTTACATAAACAAAGAGCTGCCATTACTCCATTTTTAATTTTAGTGCTTTATCATCTCAGATTTCATTTACTCCCAAGGCTCATGGAAGGCTTTTCCTATGGCTAATATCTGTTTATTTGTTAGTATGGTCATTTCTTCTTGGCTTATTCATTCCCAGACCCTGCGTAAGTGCCTTTGTTTGTGGGACATCCTTGCTGGTGCTTCTTGTAAGTTCTTGAGAATCCCATTCTTAGTCTTGAGAGCCTTTGGATATCTTCCTTGTCAAGCCTCGGTTAACCATCACAATTCTTGACTGGTTTTACATAAGGGTGGAGAATAAAACAAAAAGATTCTCTCTCTCTTGGTCTCTCTCTCTCTCTGTCTATCTCTCTGTCTATCTCTTTCTCGCTTTCCTATCTGATGTTGTAAGCATTAACTGCCTTCAGTCAGCTTCTTCTTTTTCTCCGTTCTTTAAAACATCCAGCTCCTTCCTTTATTTTGAGAAGAGATAAAGGCAAATTCACATGTTACCATACTCTACACAGAATTTCTAGTTAAAGAAAGAAAAAGATTGTGGTGCATTTCTTGGAGAATGCAAATGCTATGGTTATGAAAAATCAAAAAAATGGAAAGATTTTATGACAAATCAGTTGATGTTTAATAAGGTGTTGGAGGGGAAGTGGGCGCAAAGACCTATAGTTCCAAATATAAGTAATGGGTACTGTTACTGCATGTTTAATTCCTACCTTTCTCATTGATTGCCAAGAATACTCTGAGCACTGTATGAAAAGATTGTCCTAAACAACTAAATAGATAAAATAATTGTGAGCTTTCAAAGCCATTCATAATAATTCCTTGTACAAACTGCATATAATTCAGGTAATTTAGATATTCCCTCAGGTTTAATAGAAAATAGCATAAAGAGGAACTTTTGAGTTGTATTTCATGTATTTCACTATCATTTCTTTGTCATTCCTAATTAACCACACTGTTTTGTAATTAAACTGTGGGGAGAATGCTGTAGCAGTCATCCTAATAGTTGTTCTCTTTTGTAATAACATCTATTTTAATGGTTTAAACAAGTCTTCTCTGCAGATTGGCCCTTGGGTTAATATTATGCAGCTTTGAAAGCTGCACAGTTTTGAATGTTTGAAACACTGAGAAATGTTCTCTTGTAGAAGTAGGTAACTAGTTCATAGAATAGAATAGAATAGAATAGAATAGAATAGAATAGAATAGAATAGAATAGAATAGAATAGAAATTTTATTGGCCAAGTGTGATTGGACACACAAGGAATTTGTCTTGGTGCATATGCTCTCAGTGTACATAAAAGAAAAGATACGTTCATCAAGGTGCAACATTTACAACACAAATGATGGTCAATATATCAATATAAATCATAAGGATTGCCAGCAACAGTAATACAGTCGTAAGTGGAAAGAGATTGGTGATGGGAACGATGAGAAGATTAATAGTAGTGCAGATTTAGTAAATAGTTTGACAGTGTTGAGGGAATTATTTGTTTAGCAGAGTGATGGCCTTCAGGGAAAAACTGTTCTTGTGTCTAGTTGTTCTGATGTGCAGTGCTCTATAGCGTCGTTTTGAGGGTAGGAGTTGAAACAGTTTACGTCCTGGATGTGAGGGATCTGTAAATATTTTCACGGCCCTCTTCTTGATTCGTGCAGTATACAGGTCCTCAATGGAAGGCAGGTTGGTAGCAATTATTTTTCTGCAGTTCTAATTATCCTCTGAAGTCTGTGTTTTTCTTGTTGGGTTGCAGAACCGAACCAGACAGTTATAGAGGTGCAAATGACGGACTCAATAATTCCTCTGTAGAACTGAATCAGCAGCTCCTTGGGCAGTTTGAGCTTACTGAGTTGGCGCAGAAAGAACATTCTTTGTTGTGCTTTTTAATGATGTTTTGATGTTAGCTGTCCATTTTAGATCTTGTGATATGATAGAACCTAGAAATTTAAAGGTTTCTACTGTTGATACTGTGTTGTCTAGTATTGTGAGAGGTGGAAGTATGGAAGGGTTTCTCCTAAAGTCTACCACCATTTCTACGGTTTTGAGTGTGTTCAGTTCCAGATTGTTTTGGTTGCACCACAAGGCTAGTCGTTCGACCTCTCGTCTATATGCGGATTCATCACTGTCTCGAATGAGACCAATCACTGTTGTGTCATCTGCGAACTTCAGTAGCTTAAAAGATGGATCGTTGGAGATGCAGTCATTGGTATACAGAGAGAAGAGAAGTGGGGAGAGCACACAGCCTTGGGGGGCCCCTGTGCTAATTGTACAGGTATTTGATGTGATCTTGCTTAGCTTCACCTGCTGCTTCCTGTTTGTTAGGAAGCTTGTGATCCACTTACAAGTCTGTTCCGGTACCTGTAGCTGGTTTAGCTTAGTTAGAAGAATGTCTGGAATGATTGTATTGAATGCTGAACTAAAGTCTACAAAGAGGACCCTTGCATAGGTCTTTGGAGACTCAAGATGTTGTAGGATGTAGTGCAGAGCCATATTAACAGCATCATCTGTTGATCTATTTGCTCGGTATGCAAATTGCAAGGGGTCTAACAGCGGATCCGTGATGGTTTTCAAGTTTTCATCAGCTGACGTACAGCTGATTAAGGTTACCATATTTGAAAAGCTATGATTGGTAAAGTTGGAGATATTTTCCTTGAAGCCTGCTTTCCGAAATGTACAGCTTGATGCTAGAAATAGGTGTTGTTTACTCTTTAAAATAAAGAATAGCAGCTGCTGTTATCAATGTGGAGAAAATAATATATGAGTTTTCCTCACAAAATGTACACGAAGGGGGAAAAAAGACAACCTGTTTGGGGGGAAAATATGAATTTCCAGATCTACAACATTAGCAGCTCCAACTGCCTTTACAATCCATTATAATTCCCAAAAGGAAAAATTGTGGCAGGAACTTTATCTTCTTCTTCAGTACATTTTGAATAATCCACCAAATTCTTATCCAAAAGACCTTAATTTTCTTGCAAGTCCACCAAATATGAAAATATGTAGCATCATCACAATCACACCTCCAACATTTCGCTTGGATATTAGGATACATACATGATAATTTTTTGGGATCTAAGTGCCATCTATAAAACATCTTATAAAAATTTTCCCTTAAATTCTGTGCTTGTGTAAACTTAACATTTCTAACCCAAATTTTCTCCCATGTTTCCAACATTATTGGTTCCTGAATATTCTGTGCCCATTTTATCATACAATCCTTTACCAAATCCTTTTCCGAGTCTATTTCAAGCAACACATTATACAATCTCTTTATATGCTCCTGGGTCTGATTTCTAATTTGCTTTATTAAATTTTCCTCCCTTTGCATTATACCAATTTTTTGATCTTCTTTCCATCTAGCACTTATTTGCCCATATTGAAACCAAGTATAATTCCTCCCTTCTTCATTTAATACCTGTAATGATTTTAATTGCAATCTACCTCCTTCAGCATACAAAAGTTCTTTATATGTAATCATTTCCTGTTTCTGTTCTATATTTATATTCTCTATTGCATGTCTAGGGCTCGCCCACATAGGAATCTTGTATTCTAATTTATAGGAATATTTTTCCAGACCATAAAGAGCACTTCTCAACACATGATTCTTAAAAGCCCTATCCACTTTTTTCATAAAATAAGTACGCATGCCATCCATATAACAAGTCATAACCTTCTATATTCAAAATTCTTTCCTCTGTTAAGTTAAACCAGTCACTTATTACTGAAAGGGTTACTGCTTCATAATATAGTTTAAAGTTAGGCATTCTTAAACCACCTCTTTCCCGTGAGTCCTGTATTATTTTCATTTTAACCTCGCCTTTTACCCTGCCATATAAATTTGTTAATCCCAATCTGCCAATCTTCCAAATTTTATCCTTTTTAATTATTGGTATCATCTGGAACAGAAACAAAATCTAGGTACCACATTCATTTTAATAGCCGCAATCCTCCCCAATAGGGATAACTGCAATTTCTTCCAGCCACTCATATCATTCTGAACTTTTTGCCATAGCAAGTCATAATTATTCTTATAAAGTTTCTTGTTCGATGAGCTAATATAGACCCTAAATATTTAACCTTTTTACTACCTCAAATCCTGTCATTTCCTCTAGTTTTTGTTTCTGTTGTATAGACATATTTTTAATTATCACTTTTGTTTTATTCTGATTTATTTTAAATCCTGATACCTTTCCATATTTATCAATTACTTCCAACAAATATCTACTTGAATTTATAGGATTCCTTAACGTAACCACTACATCATCTGCAAAAGCTCTAACTTTGTACTCATATTGTCTAATCTTAATTCCTCTATTTTCATTAATTCTCGTATTTTATCTAATAATGGTTCCAGAGTCAAAACAAACAATAATGGTGATAAGGGACATCCCTGTCTTGTTCCTTCATAATCTTAATAACTTCTGTCAAACTACCATTTACTATAATCTGTGCTGTTTGCTCTCCATAAATCGCTTTAATTATTCTAATAAAACAGTCTCCAAATTGCATTTCTCTATTAATTTAAATAAAAATCCCAATGCAATCGATCAAAGGCTTTCTCTGCATCCAAAAAATAAGTGCGCTGAAGTATTCTTCTTTTCCAAATATTCCAATATATTAATAATCTGTCTAACATTATTCCTCATCTGCCTCCCTTTTATAAAACCAGATTGATCAGTATGAATTCTTTGTTGTAAAACTAACATTAATCTATTTGCTATTATTTTTACAAAAATCTTATAATCATTATTTAAAAGTGAAATCGGCCTGTAGTTACCAGGTTTAGAGCAGTCTTGCTCCTCTTTCGGTATCAGTGAAATAAAAGACGTTTTCCATGACGGGGGTATTCCCACTCCTAATTGTATCTGATTAAATAATTCTTTAAGTGGGCCTAATATTTCATCCTGTGTTTTTTTATAATAAGTTGCTGTAAGACCATCTGTACCAGGGGTTTTCCCCATTTTTAATTGCTTCCTTTGTTTTTTATGTGTGTCACATACACTGCGATAAGAAGTATAACCAGCTGCAAAGATTCATTTATCATGCTGCCTCTCCTGCAGAACATTCCTACCATCCTTGCTTTCCTTTGTCCTTCTTTGGGCAAGTGTTCCCATTCATAGCTAAAAAAATCTTCACCATTGTCACTTGAAAACCTGCATATTCAGATAATTCCCTTCTGCAGGAATTGTCCATTGTTAAATGTTCTTGACTCATAGTGGTCACATACATCACCTAGATTTTCTCCTATATTATCTCTCCCTAACCTGGTCTTTCAGTTCTTCCAACTGTGCATTAAAGTAAACCAAGTATGAAGTTTGAGAACCATGGTCAATACAATAAATCTAGTAAAACTCTAAATTGTAATAAGGGAGGTTTTATAGTTTGCAGCGAACTAGTTGGAATACACAGTCTTCTTTATTGGATTTCTCAACCTACAGGTCTCGTCACAATTTTATGCTGGTTTTCTTTATGTGAAAAGCATAATACAAATTCTGAGGGGAACATTTCTCCAAACATGTCAGATTCCAAGTCACCAGATAAAGAAGACTCAACTATATAAAGAAGTCTAAAATTGAGACTTACTGGCTATAGTGCAGCATCTATATCAGTTTGCCTCTACTCAGGACTGTACACTTTTGCCATGTGTTCTTTTAGTGATGTTTCATATCTGACAGGACATACCCTCCCACTGGGAAAAGAGTTTTTTATTATAAAACTGTACAAAAATCCATTTGGTTCTTTACATAAACAAAGAGCTGCCATTACTCCATTTTTAATTTTAGTGCTTTATCATCTCAGATTTCATTTACTCCCAAGGCTCATGGAAGGCTTTTCCTATGGCTAATATCTGTTTATTTGTTAGTATGGTCATTTCTTCTTGGCTTATTCATTCCCAGACCCTGCGTAAGTGCCTTTGTTTGTGGGACATCCTTGCTGGTGCTTCTTGTAAGTTCTTGAGAATCCCATTCTTAGTCTTGAGAGCCTTTGGATATCTTCCTTCTCAAGCCTCGGTTAACCATCACAATTCTTGACTGGTTTTACATAAGGGTGGAGAATAAAACAAAAAGATTCTCTCTCTCTTGGTCTCTCTCTCTCTCTCTCTCTCTCTCTCTCTCTCTCTCTCTCTCTCTCTCTTTCTCGCTTTCCTATCTGATGTTGTAAGCATTTACTGCTTTCAGTCAGCTTCTTCTTTTTCTCCGTTCTTTAAAACATCCAGCTCCTTCCTTTATTTTGAGAAGAGATAAAGGCAAATTCACATGTTACCATACTCTACACAGAATTTCTAGTCAAAGAAAGAAAAAGATTGTGGTGCATTTCTTGGAGAATGCAAATGCTATGGTTATGAAAAATCAAAAAAATGGAAAGATTTTATGACAAATCAGTTGATGTTTAATAAGGTGTTGGAGGGGAAGTGGGCGCAAAGACCTATAGTTCCAAATATAAGTAATGGGTACTGTTACTGCATGTTTAATTCCTACCTTTCTCATTGATTGCCAAGAATACTCTGAGCACTGTATGAAAAGATTGTCCTAAACAACTAAATAGATAAAATAATTGTGAGCTTTCAAAGCCATTCATAATAATTCCTTGTACAAACTGCATATAATTCAGGTAATTTAGATATTCCCTCAGGTTTAATAGAAAATAGCATAAAGAGGAACTTTTGAGTTGTATTTCATGTATTTCACTATCATTTCTTTGTCATTCCTAATTAACCACACTGTTTTGTAATTAAACTGTGGGGAGAATGCTGTAGCAGTCATCCTAATAGTTGTTCTCTTTTGTAATAACATCTATTTTAATGGTTTAAACAAGTCTTCTCTGCAGATTGGCCCTTGGGTTAATATTATGCAGCTTTGAAAGCTGCACAGTTTTGAATGTTTGAAACACTGAGAAATGTTCTCTTGTAGAAGTAGGTAACTAGTTCATAGAATAGAATAGAATAGAATAGAATAGAATAGAATAGAATAGAATAGAATTTTTATTGGCCAAGTGTGATTGGACACACAAGGAATTTGTCTTGGTGCATATGCTCTCAGTGTACATAAAAGAAAAGATACGTTCATCAAGGTACAACATTTACAACACAATTGATGGTCAATATATCAATATAAATCATAAGGATTGCCAGCAACAAAGTTACAGTCATACAGTTATAAGTGGAAAGAGATTGGTGATGGGAACGATGAGGAGATTAATAGTAGTGCAGATTTAGTAAATAGTTTGACAGTGTTGAGGGAATTATTTGTTTAGTAGAGTGATGGCCTTCGGGAAAAAACTGTTCTTGTGTCTAGTTGTTCTGTTGTGCAGTGCTCTATAGCGTCGTTTTGAGGGTAGGAGTTGAAACAGTTTATGTCCTGGATGTGAGGGATCTGTAAATATTTTCACGGCCCTCTTCTTGATTCGTGCAGTATACAGGTCCTCAATGGAAGGCAGGTTGATAGCAATTATTTTTTCTGCAGTTCTAATTATCCTCTGAAGTCTGTGTCTTTCTTGTTGGGTTGCAGAACCGAACCAGACAGTTAGAGGTGCAAATGACAGACTCAATAATGCCTCTGTAGAACTGAATCAGCAGCTCCTTGGGCACTTTGAGCTTACTGAGTTGGCGCAGAAAGAACATTCTTTGTTGTCCTTTTTTGATGATGTTTTTGATGTTAGCTGTCCATTTTAGATCTTGTGATATGATAGAACCTAGAAATTTAAAGGTTTCTACTGTTGATACTGTGTTGTCTAGTATTGTGAGAGGTGGAAGTATGGAAGGGTTTCTCCTAAAGTCTACCACCATTTCTACGGTTTTGAGTGTGTTCAGTTCCAGATTGTTTTGGTGCACCCACAAGGCTAGTCGTCGACCTCTCGTCTATATGCGGATTCGTCATTGTCTCGAATGAGACCAATCACTGTTGTGTCATCTGCGAACTTCAGTAGCTTAACAGATGGATCATTGGAGATGCAGTCATTGGTATACAGAGAAGAGAAGTGGGAGAGCACACAGCCTTGGGGGTCCCCTGTGCTAATTGTACAGGTATTTGATGTGATCTTGCTTAGCTTCACCTGCTGCTTCCTGTTTGTTAGGAAGCTTGTGATCCACTTACAAGTCTGTTCCGGTACCTGTAGCTGGTTTAGCTTAGTTAGAAGAATGTCTGGAATGATGGTATTGAATGCTGAACTAAAGTCTACAAAGAGGACCCTTGCATAGGTCTTTGGAGACTCAAGATGTTGTAGGATGTAGTGCAGAGCCATATTAACAGCATCATCTGTTGATCTATTTGCTTGGTATGCAAATTTCAAGGGGTCTAACAGCGGATCCGTGATGGTTTTCAAGTTTTCATCAGCTGACGTACAGCTGATTAAGGTTAGCATATTTGAAAAGCTATGATTGGTAAAGTTGGAGATATTTTCCTTGAAGCCTGCTTTCCAAAATGTACAGCTTGATGCTAGAAATAGGTGTTGTTTACTCTTTAAAATAAAGAATAGCAGCTGCTGTTATCAATGTGGAGAAAATAATATATGAGTTTTCCTCACAAAATGTACACGAAGGGGGGAAAAAGACAACCTGTTTGGGGGGAAAATATGAATTTCCAGATCTACAACATTAGCAGCTCCAACTGCCTTTAGGGCAGAGTAAGAAAGGCCTCATTTGCCAGGATATTATCTTGCCCTGGCCACAGCACCCACTCAAGATTGAGTTCAATACTGAGCCTAGATCTGGAACAGGACTTAGAATAGAGAGCACATTTTGTCATCAGCTCTAACTTTTGATCCAGCTCTACCAGCACCAGGAGTCTTCATACTTTTGAATAAAAAGAGTCCCATTTGCCTGGACAGGAGACCTGCATACACAATTACTTCCTGCGCTGCCAAAATGGATAGGGGAAGAGATTACATTGAGGAAGGAGAAAGAAGTGGATTTTATCTGTAGAAAGTCAGCAGCCACCTACCCTCCTAGAGAATGAAATATTTTGGGGAATATTAAAAAGGCAGATTAGAATATTCCCCCTAAAGGAGAAATGGGGTAGGGAATTTTAAGGGAGGCAGAAACCAGCACAGTCTCCCTGCCCCAAGCAGAAACTGAGACCAACTTTTAGAAATACAGATTTGGTAATCCATTCAGAAAGACTGGGCCAGACAGAAACTCCAGATATGCAATTAGGTTGACAGAATTAACTCAGACAAACACCTATTTGCATTTCCCCTTCTGCCCATAGAGCCAGCCATGATCCCATAAGAATCTGACAACAGCCATTAGAATATTAAAGCACATGTTCTTGCACAGGAAGAGGAAGCTCAAATACAAAGCCCAAAGAAGGTATAAAAACCCACCCACTCCCAACTCCATGTTGTCAGCTGTCCCAGAACCACATGCTGCTGGTGGTTCTGCTTCATCTATAAACCAACTTTCTTTCCCATCAGGATTGCCAGCAACAAAGTTACAGTCATACAGTCATAAGTGGAAAGAGATGGGTGATGGGAACTATGAGGAGATTAATAGTAGTGCAGATTCAGTAAATAGTTTGACAGTGTGAGGGAATTATTTGTTTAGCAGAGTGATGGCCTTCGGGAAAAAACTGTTCTTGTGTCTAGTTGTTCTGGTGTGCAGTGCTCTATAGTGTCGTTTTGAGGGTAGGAGTTGAAACAGTTTATGTCCTGGATGTGAGGGATCTGTAAATATTTTCACGGCCCTCTTCTTGATTCGTGCAGTATACAGGTCCTCAATGGAAGGCAGGTTGGAAGCAATTATTTTTCTGCAGTTCTAATTATCCTCTGAAGTCTGTGTCTTTCTTGTTGGGTTGCAGAACCGAACCAGACAGTTATAGAGGTGCAAATGACAGACTCAATAATTCCTCTGTAGAACTGAATCAACAGCTCCTTGGGCAGTTTGAGCTTACTGAGTTGGTGCAGAAAGAACATTCTTTGTTGTCCTTTTTTGATGATGTTTTTGGTGTTAGCTGTCCATTTTAGATCTTGCGATATGATAGAACCTAGAAATTTAAAAGTTTCTACTGTTGATACTGTGTTGTCTAGTATTGTGAGAGGTGGAAGTATGGAAGGGTTTCTCCTAAAGTCTACCACCATTTCTACGGTTTTGAGTGTGTTCAGTTCCAGATTGTTTTGGTTGCACCACAAGGCTAGTCGTTCGACCTCTCGTCTATATCCGGATTCATCATTGTCTCGAATGAGACCAATCACTGTTGTGTCATCTGCGAACTTCAGTAGCTTAACAGATGGATCATTGGAGATGCAGTCATTGGTATACAGAGAGAAGAGAAGTGGGGAGAGCACACAGCCTTGGGGGGGCCCTGTGCTAATTGTACAGGTATTTGATGTGATCTTGCTTAGCTTCACCTGCTGCTTCCTGTTTGTTAGGAAGCTTGTGATCCACTTACAAGTCTGTTCCGGTACCTGTAGCTGGTTTAGCTTAGTTAGAAGAATGTCTGGAATGATGGTATTGAATGCTGAACTAAAGTCTACAAAGAGGACCCTTGCATAGGTCTTTGGAGACTCAAGATGTTGTAGGATGTAGTGCAGAGCCATATTAACAGCATCATCTGTTGATCTATTTGCTCGGTATGCAAATTGCAAGGGGTCTAACAGCGGATCCGTGATGGTTTTCAAGTTTTCATCAGCTGACGTACAGCTGATTAAGGTTACCATATTTGAAAAGCTATGATTGGTAAAGTTGGAGATATTTTCCTTGAAGCCTGCTTTCCGAAATGTACAGCTTGATGCTAGAAATAGGTGTTGTTTACTCTTTAAAATAAAGAATAGCAGCTGCTGTTATCAATGTGGAGAAAATAATATATGAGTTTTCCTCACAAAATGTACACGAAGGGGGAAAAAAGACAACCTGTTTGGGGGGAAAATATGAATTTCCAGATCTACAACATTAGCAGCTCCAACTGCCTTTAGGGCAGAGTAAGAAAGGCCTCATTTGCCAGGATATTATCTTGCCCTGGCCACAGCACCCACTCAAGATTGAGTTCAATACTGAGCCTAGATCTGGAACAGGACTTAGAATAGAGAGCACATTTTGTCATCAGCTCTAACTTTTGATCCAGCTCCACCAGCACCAGGAGTCTTCATACTTTTGAATAAAAAGAGTCCCACTTGCCTGGACAGGAGACCTGCATACACAATTACTTCCTGCGCTGCCAAAATGGATAGGGGAAGAGATTGCATTGAGGAAGGAGAAAGAAGTGGATTTTATCTGTAGAAAGTCAGCAGCCACCTACCCTCCTAGAGAATGAAATATTTTGGGGAATATTAAAAAGGCAGATTAGAATATTTCCCCTAAAGGAGAAATGGGGTAGGGAATTTTAAGGGAGGCAGAAACCATCACAGTCTCCCTGCCCCAAGCAGAAACTGAGACCAACTTTTAGAAATACAGATTTGGTAATCCATTCAGAAAGACTGGGCCAGACAGAAACTCCAGATATGCAATTAGGTTGACAGAATTAACTCAGACAAACACCTATTTGCATTTCCCCTTCTGCCCATAGAGCCAGCCATGATCCCATAAGAATCTGACAACAGCCATTAGAATATTAAAGCACATGTTCTTGCACAGGAAGAGGAAGCTCAAATACAAAGCCCAAAGAAGGTATAAAAACCCACCCACTCCCAACTCCATGTTGTCAGCTGTCCCAGAACCACATGCTGCTGGTGGTTCTGCTTCATCTATAAACCAACTTTCTTTCCCATCAGCCTCCATTTTATTCCTGACTTGGAACTGAACCTGGAATTTTTCTTCCTACATATCAGTTGATTTCTGCCCTCAAGTCACTGTACACTCTTTGCAACCACATAATAGACATTCTCCAGATTGAACTTCCCCCACTGTTAAATTTCCCTGCATATATCATTGCACGATTGAATTTGTCCACCTTGATGCTAATCATTTTCTTCTTCTCTTTCCTTCCATCCTTCTCAGCATTATGAACTTCTCTAAAATTTTATAATATAATGAATTCTGAACTGATTTATTCTGTGATCCTTTTGTTTTGTTTTGTTTTTTTCTTGGCTACTCATTGTATTCTCAAGAATCTTTTCCAACACCAAGGTTCATTGCTACTATTTCTGTCCCATTTCTTCAAAGATTACTTTCACCTCCATTGGCTGTCACAGAGAAAACCACTTATTGCAGGATTCTGACTTTTGTAGGTATACAGTAGAGATGTCATAGCACCTGAATATCTTCTTCAACGCCTTCATTGCTACTTACCAACTGCTAATCTATGGTGTATTTCTTGACTGCTGGTTGCTTTATTGTTGATAGTCAATCCTAAAAGACAGACACTATCCACAACTTCAACATCTTCATTGTCAGTTCTAAGGCTAACAATAAGTACCTGCTGTACTTAGATCTTTATATTTTAAAGGTTTTTTTCATTGTGCTTCTTTCATCACTAGAGCTTGCAGGTCGTTTACATTTTCAGTTATCAAGAATCATATCACAGGTACATTCCAGGTTATTTATGTATCTTCCACACTCAATTTTAAAACCACATTCACCTTTCAGTGCAGCCTCCTTTAATTTGTACTTACTATTTGACTTGAATAAATAAGAAGTATATAGCCTTATCTTACTTCTTGGTTGAACTGGAGCCAATTATTTTGACATATTCTGTTTTATATAATTTATGCATGAGAACAGTGAAACATTTTTGGATCACTATTTTCCTAAAGACATTCTACCGCCTGACATGGCCAACACAATTAACACCTTTCTGCACTCAATAAAGCACATCAACAAAATAGAAGCAATCATGTATATTATTCTTTGGCCTTTTCTAAACCCTTTTCTAAACCCAGAAACATCTTGAATTTCTTTCCTGGTTCTTTTCTGGTTCCATACCAATAAGGTTCACAACTTCAAAACAATTCTTGTTCTTCTTGAAAACGGTGAATATATATATATAGAATAGAATAGAATAGAATTTTATTTTATTGGCCAAGTGTGATTGGACACACAAGGAATTTGTCTTGGTGCATATGCTCTCAGTGTACATAAAAGAAAAGATACGTTCATCAAGGTACAACATTTACAACACAATTGATGATCAATATATCAATATAAATCATAAGGATTGCCAGCAACAAGTTATAGTCATACAGTCATAAGTGGAAAGAGATTGGTGATGGGAACTATGAAACGATTATATATACACAAGATCATATAAAACATATAGTGGCTTTGGTCTTTTGCTCTAGTCCTGACTACAACTTTGCTGTTATAACAAGTCTTCCTTGCAGCAATAATGTAGTCAATTTTATGTTTGTGCACTAAATTGGAAGTCTCAGTGAGCTAGAGAGTATGCTGAGAAGGGTACAGTGAGGAAGGGGCCTGATAAAGAGGAGATGGAGCTTCCTTGGGCTGTTTGGTTGAAAATAGTTTAGGCACATGAGGTGAAGGACCAATTCCAGGAAAAAAGAAGCTTATAGTCTGAGAAAAATCCCTGAGATTATAGGTGGAGATGAAGATATAGAGCCTAGTTAGTGGTATGAGAGAACATAGACGCAGGAGGTCGAAAGTCAGCAAGGGGGCTGAAAATCCTGATGAGTTCAATAACTCATTTCCCGGGCTATTTACGGGACCGCCTGCTACTACCGAATACCTCTCACCGACCCGTGCGGTCTCACAGAGAGGGACTCCTCAGGGTGCCGTCGGCTAGGCAGTGCCGTCTGGCGACATCCAGGGGAAGGGCCTTCTCTGTGGGGGCTCCCACCCTCTGGAACGAACTCCCCCCAGGACTTCGTCAACTTCCGGACCTCCGAACCTTCCGCCGCGAGCTTAAAACACATCTATTCGTTTGCGCAGGACTGGACTAGGTTTTTAAATGTAGATTTTAATGGGTTTTATTATATATATTGTTTTCAATTATCTGGCTGCATCTAATAAGTTTTTTAATGGATATTTTATTTTTGTATTTATATGTATTTTATTTGCCTGTGAACCGCCCTGAGTCCCTAGGGAGATAGGGCGGTATACAAATTTGAATAAATAAATAAATAAATAAATAAAAACTGGGGAAGGAATGGGAAAGAAAGGCTACTGGGAGTAAGGCTGGAGAGTGCTCTGTGGCCTATCCTGCTGAGTACCAAGAATAGACACAGGAGTCATAGAGGCTGACAGGAAGCTAGAGAGTTGGGTGGGGGGTGGATTGCAATAGCAAAGAGCTAAGGGAAATATGATGGGGTGCAGAGAACAAGAAAAGGGAGATGGGAAATTTGGTTCAAATCCCCCCTGCCACTCCTTCAGTCTTGGACAGGGTTATGAATGCCAGATCATTCAAGACTTTGGACTTATGGTGGTTCTACCAAATCCCAACTCTATCTTTAATAAGGCCCTGATCCTCTGTGTCTTAATACTGGAGAAGATAACAGGCCTGGCATTTGTCAACAAAACCTGGCTGAACAAGGATGGGCTGTTCCTCTGCCCAATTGGTGACAGGTGGTTTGCAGCTTTGACATCAAAGTTGCAGAGCAGGTTAGGGCAGGAGAGGTGGGGGTTTTTTTTCTTTTTATGCCTTCAAGTCATTCTCAACTTCTAGTGATGATATGGGCATGTCCATGCAGTTTTCTTGGCAGAATTTTGCACGTTTTTGTCATTACCTTCTTCCTAGGGCTAAGAGACATAGAATGACTGACCCAAACCACCTACCCAGCTGACTTTGTGATTAAGGCGGGACTAGAACTAGGGTCTTATAGGAAGAAATAGTGCATGTGACAATCTATAAGAATTTGATGGTGGCTAAATGTGTTTTCCCTATATATGAAATTGAATGCCAAGGACAATTGATAATTCTGTTGGTGTGCAACCCCCATTCTGCTCAGCAGACTCACTTCCCAAGCTCCTTGTCCATCACCACATTGTGGTGGATTCCTCAAGGCTCTACCTTGAGTGGGAAGAACTGACTACCAGGACTCGTGCTCTTAATACCTCAGTTGTTCTTCTACAATGCACTCTATTCTACAAGGAGCCCCATTTGAAGCCTATCTGGAAACTGCAAATTTTCCATAATGCAGCCGTCTGCTTCTTGTGTGGCATTCATCACAATGAGCATGGTGGATGCAAATAGATTTCCAGGTGTAATTCAAAGTGATAGTTTTGCTTAGCAAAGCCCTGTATGGCTGGTACTGACTTATTCTTAGGTATACCTTCTCCAATCAGTTTGTTTGAGTCAATCCTCCATGCGCTGGTGATGTCCAATTTCGTTAAAGTGAAGCGGTCTGAGAAAAGAAAATCAGTTGTTTTTTTATGTCAGTAACACTCTGGAATCATTTCCTTCTGGAAATAAGACTGGCCTTTTTACTTCCAGAAGTTGGTTAAAACAGAGCACTTCTGGAGGATTCTTTGGGCCACATTACCATTTGTCAAGGACAAGTTTAAAAATTGGAAAGAGGCTCATATACTGTAACAAAAGCAAAATATGAGGAAATAGCCCAAATCTGCAAGTATGAAGTCAGGAATGTAAGACTTAGGATGAAGTGAGGCTTGCAATTTTTTTTATTTTCCTGCAAGTGCATGGTCTGCTTCCCCTCCCCCTCTGGATCAACTAAGTATTGATCCATTTGGTTGGGACAGGGGAATTGACCAATCAGCTGAGCCTGATGTAATGGGCTAAGAGACAGTAATTAGTTTCTGGCTGGTGCCTTAACCACTAGACCAAACTGGCTCTCAAGGCTTGTGATAAATGCAAAAAATAACCAAACAAAGTTATGAAACCCGGATGAAAAAAAAACAAAAATTGATTTTAACAATGAAAAAATGCCAAGTTCATCAATTAGGAAACAGAAGTAAAATTGTAGCGCTATAAGATAAGGATACGTAGCTTGACAATGGTACCTGGAAAAAGTTATTTTAAAAAAATCTTCATTACTAACTGAAACAGAGACTAAAAGATGTTAACCATGAGAAGACTGAGAGAAGAATATGATAGTGCTCTTCAAATATCAAAAAGAGTGTCACACTGAAAAAGGCAACTGTGTCTACTCTATAATTTCAGGAGACAGAACACTAAATAACAAATTTTAGCTATAGGTTTTCTCTGTTGTTAGAGAGACACTCCTGGCAGTTCAATGATCACCAGCAAAAAGTTTGTTTGTTTGTTTGTTTGTTTTGTCAAACATGTATGAGAAAACAAGTATAAGAATAACATATAAACATATAAGTATAAATACATATAGGTATATACATAAGAAATGAGTATGAATAAATGGGAACAGTAGGACAGGGATGGTAGGCACACTGGTGCACTTATGCATGCCCCCTTACAGACTTCTTAGGAATGGGGTGAGGTCCATGGTAGACAGTTTAAGTTTAAAGTTTTGGGGGTTTGAGGATGTAACAACAGAGTCAGGTAGTGAGTTCCAGGCATTGACCACTCTGTTGCTGAAGTCATAATTTCTGCAATCAAGTTTGGAGCTGTTTACTTTGAATTTGTATCTATTGTTTGCTCGTGTATTATTGTGATTGAAGCTGAAATAGTCATTGACAGGTAGGACATTATAGCAGACGATTTTGTGTACTAAGATTAAGTCAGACCGTAGGCAGCATAGTTTAGGCTGCCTTTGTCTGAGCATGTTTACATGCAATCTAGACTGCCATCTGTCATGGGTGCTATAATCTGAATTCCTAAATGGAGCAATGGATTGGACTCAAGTAAATAACTCTATGGTTCGATTATTCATTGTGTCATATAAGGAAGGATTTCATCAACCCAAAAAACACATGATGTCAGCCCTGGTTCTGCTTAATTAGAATATTTGTATCCTATTTTCCTAGGGCACAAAATCACTTCCCATTGCATGCCCAAAGAGTACTGCATTGCAAGAGTGAGCTTTTGGCCCTTTGGTGTTTTCCCCCTTTTTCAAGAGGAAATAGAAGTAGCAATCTCTGGAAAGCAAATTCACTCATTTTCAGCCTTAAAATTCCAAAGGTCCTTGGCTACAAATTATGCTGCTCAGAATCATTGGTAAAATTACTAAATTTTGGTAGTCCATATTTATTTGGTGTTTGGTGTTGTTTTTTTTGACATCTTGTCCAAGTTCTAAAGGGTAGAAATTGAATTACTTTTCCTTCTAGAACAGCGGTCACCAACTTGTGGTCCATGGACCACTGGTGGTTCATGAGAAAATTTTGGTGGTCTGCAGAAAAATTATTTGTGTTTTTTTTATATTGCACTAAATCAGGGATCCTCAAACTAAAGGCCCTGGGACAGATACACGCAATGAACATTTGTGTTGCTGCAGAGAGTCTCCCCCTTCAGGGTCTTTTTGTGTGGGGCAGAGAGGGGGCAGAAATTCCGACTTGGGGTCTGCTTCGGCTTCCTGGTGCAGGGCTTTGGTCGAAGGCTGGAGGGAAGCGCCGCTAGTGGTGAAGAGCCGGAGGGCCTTGTTCCAGTGGGACTACATCATGGCCTGGAACTGGCTGACCATCTCAGCCCGCTAAGCCTGCAGGTGCCAATACCTGGCCTTGCACTCTCGCGAGTCTTCCCTCTGCTTGGAAAGCCTATGCTCCTAGTCCTCAGTGAGGTGCTTCTGCTGAGCCTCCTTCTCAGCCAGATCCAGTTTGAACTGAGCCAGCTGTTTTGCCAACTTTCTCATGGTGGCTACTTAGCTCCAACAACTGCTTCCTGTTGGGGCCCTAAAGAGCCCGGGTGGGCAGGCAAGGAGTGGCTGGGAGGGGAGGGGCGGCGAGGCACCCCTCAAGATGAGTGACATCAAGTTGGCCATGCCCACTCAGTCAGCCGCGGTGTGGCTCAGGCTGTAAGAAGCCTGTTATTAAACACAGCTGCCTGCAATTACTGCAAGTTCTAGTCCCACCAGGCCCAAGGTTGACTCAGCCTTCCATCCTTTATAAGGTAGGTAAAATGAGGACCCAGATTGTTGGGGGGGCAATAAGTTGACTTTGTATATAAATATACAAATAGAATGAGATTATTGCCTTACACAATGTAAGCCGCCCTGAATCTTCGGAGAAGGGCGGGATATAAATGTAAAAAAAAACAAAAAAACATGACCACCCAGGTGGTCATTAGGCAGATCATATTAATGGTCCGTGGGATTTAAAATTGTAAATTTAGTGGTCCCTGTGGTCCGAAAGTTTGGTGACCCCTATTCTAGAAGCCTTCCCACCCTTTTAATTTCTAGAAAAAATACAACATGGAAAATTGGCCATTTCATTACTGAATTTTGTCACTGTGATAGTGAGATAGACGGGTACACATAGGGAAATCAAGAGCTGCATGTAGCCAGTGGAATGTGACTTACCCACTCTATGTTTCAGCATCAGGCACCTTTGTGTTCTCCTTCTCCTCTTACTTTTAATTATGCTTAAATAGTTTATAAGCCGAAATGGCTAAATTCACACATCATATTCAGCCATGATGGCGGTGGGAAAAACATTTGCATCAAAACAGTTCCCAGCCTTCGGGAGTGGCTTCAAAGACTCAAAAATGCAGCCTGAAACCCTTGCAGCCAGATTGATTTTTCTCTCTCTCCATTTAAATGGTAATTAAATGTAAACTCAGCTACTCCCCCATTTTTACTTTGTTTACCTTAATACTATTTTCCTGACGAAATTTAAAAATGACAGCCTTGGGCTCCAGCAAAAGGTAAAGACCAGAGAAAAACATGTGGCTAGAGAAGTACATGATACTAGCTTGAATTGTTGATGTTGCTCAATTCCTTTTTATTCATTTATTTTACTATTGTAATGTTTTCATGTCTTTCCCTGGGGAGGTCAAGGGGAGGTCAAACAAAAGGGCCTCTGTTTCTTACAACAGTTTGCTTAAGAGTTTGTGACAGATCTGCAGAACTCTATATTCAAATGAGAGTTAATTTCTATATCTCTCCATATGCCACACTCTTTCATACTTACTCATGGTGGGCTTTTTAACAGCTGTATCCCAAACAGACGTGGTGGTTCTGCTGAGCTTGTCAAACAAATGGTCGGCAGTTCAGCGGTTCGAATCCCTAGTGCCACGTAACAGGGTGAGCTCCTGTTACTCATCCCAGCTTCTACCAACCTTCCAGTTTGAAAGCCCGTAAAAAATGCAAGTAGAAAAATAGAAAACCTTTGGTGGAAAGTTAACAGCATTCCATGTGCCTTTGGCGTTTATTCATGTCGGCCACATGACCATGGAGACGTCCTCGGACAGCGCTGGCTCTTTGAGTTTGAAATGGAAATGAGCATTGCCCCTAGAGTCAGGAACGACTAGCACATATGTGGGAGGGGAACCTTTACCTTTATTCCAAACAATCATTTAGGTCAGGATGGAAATTCAATAAAATATCTTAATCTGTTGGATTTCTACTTCGTCTTTTCAAAGATGCCAAGTAGATTTTCAGCTAGCGTGCTTTCAACCCTTTCTCCAGTAACTTCCACAAAGATAAGAACAGGTATTCTGGTTTTACCTTCATGCCTCTATGCCGTATAGGAAATGACAATAGAAAGTTACAGGACTTAAAGAAAAGGCTTTGAAGAGCAAGTAATCCTTTCTAATGCATATATGTACGGCTATCAATATCAGCTTTCTGGGAAGTCTACAGTATGTCTACTTTTATTTTTAATTATTTAAATGCATGGGCTTCAGTATTCCTACACACAATACTTTGTGGCCTTCAACTGGCCACACATAATGTGAATTTAGGATATGTTCCAATATAATGTTTGCTTTTTGTACTGTTCGTGTAAGGGACCCAGTTTGGTTTTAGTAGCTAAGGCATCAGGCTACAAACTAGGAAGCTGTGAGTTATAATCCCACCTTAGGCTCAAAGCTGGCTGGGTGACTTTGGACCAGTTGCTCTCACTCAGTTGTAGGAGGGAGCCAATGGCAAACCACTTCTAAAAAACCTTGCCAAGAAAACTGCAGGGACGTCTACAGGCAGTTTCCAGAAGTCAAAACTGATTCAAAGACACAAAGTTGCCTATAAAACAGGCTATGTCAGCACAGTTATTGTAAAACAAACAAGATGCAATGTAGGTTGTCAAAAGACAATATTCCCACCCACATAATGCAAATTAAAATGCCAATAGAAACGGGCATGTCAGCAAAGCGAGAAAGACCCATACCAAATAAATGAAGAGAACCGGTCTGTTAAAAGCATAAGTGCAAGAGCCAAAGAAACAGTTGGCAACCTTAGCATCACCTTAAGCCTCCAACATGTCTTCCTCTTCCACAGTCTTGTCTTGTAGCTCATGTAGCCTTTAAAAGGGGGGAGGAAAAGAGAAGAAGAATTTTCCTGAGCTACAGAAATCTGTCTT
The DNA here is from genome assembly GCF_028640845.1 of Ahaetulla prasina. NCBI lineage: Eukaryota > Metazoa > Chordata > Lepidosauria > Squamata > Colubridae > Ahaetulla > Ahaetulla prasina. The sequence goes on along the minus strand of NC_080545.1, from coordinate 69,132,055 downwards.
TGCTTTTCTTCTGCCCCATTAAGCTCTAGTTAACAAAGTCAGGGTTAACCTGCAGGGCTGCTGACTCATCCTTAGGAAGGGAATGTGTTGTACGGAGGAGAGGAATGTGGGAACCCAGCCAGTCAGCCAGCTCCTGCCTTCTCATTGTGCACAACAGCTCTCTAGTATGCAGCTGTAAGAGAGAAAACTCAACCCACAGCCTCTGAACGTTCAATGCCTGTCTCACTTCTTTGCCTCCCATCACAGGAATCAATTCGCCAGCTTCAAATGAATGATCAGAAGCCCGCACAGGCTGTACTGTCTCCAGTGAACTGAGACCAAATGGAGCTTTACAATTGTTGCTGCTAGTAATTCTGCAGCAGCCAACCAGAATCAATCTTTCTCTGTCTCCCTCTCTCTCTCTCTCTCAATTTCCTCCTCCCGCCCCTCCTTTTTTAATCAGAAATTTTCCTGGGTGAGTATTCTAAGGGACATGGCAAGGAAGAATGAGAAAAACAAAGAATTATAACTTCCAGTGGCAAAGGATGCTCTACCACAGGGGCAGTGGTGAAATCCAGTTTTTTTTATTACCAGTTCTGTGGGCATGGTGTGGCTTGGTGGGTGTGGCTTGGTGGGCGTGGCAGGGGAAGGATACTGCAAAATCTCCATTCCCACCCCACTCCAGGGGAAGAATATTGCAAAATCTCCATTCCCACCCCACTCTGGGGCCAGCCAGAGGTGATATTTACCAATTCTCCGAACTGCTCAAAATTTCCGCTATCGGTTCTCCAGAACCTGTCAGAACCTGCTGGATTTCACCCCTGCACAGGGGGGGTCAAACTCATGGGCTGGGGGCTGGATCTGGCCCACAGGATACTTAGATCTGGCCCACGGAGCCACTCTGGAAGCAGCTAAGGACTGGCCTGCAGTGCTTCTATCAGCAAAAACAGAGCTCAGGAGGGCTGGGTGGGCTGCCTTCCCGAGCTTCGTTTTCGCTGGCAGAGGCATGCAGGAGGCCATGGCAACTGAAAACAGAGTTTGGGAGCCCATTTTCACTGGCAAGCACTCAGGCCTGTAGAGGCACCCCTGACACGAGTGACGTTGAGCTGACCCCACCCATCATAGCCACAGTCCCCGGAGGACAAACATAACCCTGATGTGGCCCTCAATGAAACTGAGTTTGACACCCCTGCTCTACCACTAGCCCAGCAAGAGAGCAGTTCATTGTTTGGATCAGATTTGTATCTTTTTGTTGTTATTTTCACTGGAAATTCTCACTGGAAATTATTGCTACTTTCATATCTCATGAAAACAGACTCACATTTGGTGAGTGTAGAAAATCATAGCGTTTCAAAACCTTGCAACCTCTCCAGATGCTGGTTAGCTTTTCCAGCCCCTAACAATAAGTATGGATTCCGTTTCAATGTATTATCCCACATCTGGCCCATTTCTAAGTATAACAGAGATTCAGAGGAGCAATCATTTTCTGTAGATGACACAAAAATATAGATAGTCAGCTTAATGATCGTTTCCAGCTCCAAATCTCCTGGTGATTTCATGTAGATAATAAAAAATAGAAACAGAATACAGCCCTGAGGGAACTCCATCTAATGGCTGCCATTTCAAGGAGCAACTGTCTCCAAGTGACGCCTTCTGAAATCTTCTTGAGAGATACAAAGAAAAGGTCCGCAGAGCTATAGCTCCTTATTCCTAAAACTAACAGGTGATCTTTGTTTATGTGTATCAAAAGATGCGAAGTGTTCCAAAAGAATCGTCAGAATCACATTCCCTTTGTCATTTCCCAAACAAGGTCATCCATCTGGATAAGACTGCCATGTGTTGTCAGCCTGACAGTCCTCAACATTCTTGTCCATATTAAATGTTAAAAATCCCAATGCTAACACTTTTGTAGCACTTTTTCAAACTGCATAATATTCAGTTCCAAAGTTCCAAATCAGTTTGGACTGCTTCCGTGTGTTAACTTGATTTAACAAATCAAGCGGAAAATAATGGACCAATCTAGATGCTTTACACAAATGCACGTATGAAATGAATGATCCAAATCCAAACATAAATGCAACGAAATTGATTTAGACTCTATTCATTGTATATATGTACAATGACAATAAAGGTTATTATTATTATCAGATCAGATCAAATTTAATCAGGTCAAGTATGGAAGGTTGGTTTGAATCAGTTCAGATATCCAAACTGAATCAGCTTAATTTTCTCAATGTATTTGAAGTAGATTGGATTGTGCATACTTATTTGAACTTTCTAAGTGCACTGGCTTTGATTCACAGATCTCTGGTAACTGTATCACAAAACAGCAGTGCATGGATCAAAATGCAAATGTAGCTTCAAGACCAATTCTGACCCTCTGCCCTGAAGTTCATGCATGGATCAAGCCAGAGATAAATCTCATAAGTATGTGTTTCTTCCTTTTGGAAAATGATGCTTATTTTTTCCACACCTAGATGACCTCCAAGGTCCCTTCCAATTCTGTTATTCTATTCTATTCCATTCCATTCCATTCTACCACGTATCTTTTATTCATGTAATTAGTTATCAGAGCTTAATCTTCAGCTATTGCCAACCAAGGTAGTGTACCAAACAATGAAAGAAAATGTCTTAAAATTATTGCTTAAAAAAGAATATGAAAACTGAAAAGATGAAAACACAGGGAAGGAGTCATTTTCCTAGTACTACAATATTTCACAACCAGTGCTAATTAGCTTAGCAAGCCTAGAATAGTTGCATTCTCTCCAATTACTGTTGCTCTGAATGGGGTTTGTGCTTCAAATTCATATGTTTAACTTAAATTGTCACAAGTAGAACTTCCTGCATTTCATTGACATTTAACCTCTATACCGGTTATCTTTTTTTCCTGCATACCCATGAGCATAGAGATCTATCAGTTGAGAATAATGCTTCATGCAACTGATGCTCTGAAATGTCTATGCTAAAAAAAGGGCTTTTTATTGTCATATGCAAGTTGATTCTAAAACCTGGTGCTCAAAATAAAGCTAATTTTAGATAACTGAGAACAGAGATGATAAATAACCTGGTGCCCTCTAGATATTTTAGATCATCAACCCTAGCCAGGATGACCAGAAAGGAATTTGGGAACTATAGTCCAAAACATTTGATGGATATCTATTATAGAAGAATTTAGGAACACAGAGCATTGGTACCATTTAATTCATTATATTGGCATTATTTGGCAGCAGATTTAAGTAGAAATCTTTTCTAGTCCAGCATTGATCTGAAGAACATATATATTCAAAGCATCTGCTTTGTCACTGAGTTACAGACAAGCTGTAATTCATGGACCAATTTTTTCTCTTTGTGTTTTAGATGTCCTTTGGATCTCTTTGTTTTAGACCTTATTTGGATTTCTTTGCTTTCAGAAATAGGATCCCCTTGCCTTCTGAAAGTCAAATCCTGAGAGCCTTTTCAGTTATGATTTCCACCCCAGGAAATCCTTATCTTTCTCATCCATCTTTGTCTTTTTGGAGCAAGAAAGCCTTTTAGCCCAAATCATTGAATATTCTTGTGATCTGCTTTTTATCCTGTTGTTTTTTGTTCTCCTTTGTTTTAATTACTCGTTAATTAATTATCACTACTATGATTCTGCACTTTTTATATTTTATTTTTGCTTACGGGCATTGGAGTGGGAACTCTTCAAAGTAGAGTTTGAAGAATTGCATAAAGTATGCCCATTCCTCGGAAGCACAAATATTTTCTCACTTGAAATTTACATATTTTCCTTCTACAATTACTGGGGGGGGGACAAGAGTAGCCCCTGTTCTAATAGGACCAATTTAATCATTTGATAATATTAAGAAGCTTCTGTAAACAGGAGGCTTATAGTAAGATGAAAAATAGCACAGATGATCCATTTGCTATTATTGCATTTTTAGTGCCAGGTATGGGGAGAGGTACTTAAGATTTTTTTTCCAGCCTCATTGTCAAAAAAAACCTGGATTTTATGCAGCTAGACTTGGATGGGTATCAGGACAAGAAAGAAGCATCTGCTTCTCTGCCTCAGGCACAAAGTGGATCTTTTTCCTTACAAAAGAACTGCTAGAATCACTTCTTGCTGGAAGCCAGAACAAAAATGGCAGGAATTGTGAGAATTTTATCTTTCTCTCATCCCAAAATCTCAGTAATTATCCTATTGGGGGACACAGAATTGCATTTGTGCCATAAGAAGGAAAGAGCAAAAAATGCTGTTTTTGAATCCAGTGTACTCACTAGCTGGGTTCACAGAACATTGCAAACTTTAAAGTTAATAAAATAAATTTGCTCCTTTCACATAATAGGATATGCAAACAAACAAAACATATTATATTATAATGTGAATCCTGGGTCATGCAACATATTGGACCCCAAACTCCTGTATCTGTTTTGATCTAGTCTATCATATGGTACAACCTAAAGATTTTATGTGTGTACTTATTTTTGTTCTGGTAGTTTCCGTAGGAGATCAGAAATGTGTGATGCTGCATTTGTGGATCAAGTGGGTAGTTAAAGTAGTCAATGACTCCTAATGCTTAGACACTGAGCACAGTTCTTCAATTAGATATATAAAAATTCTGAATTTCATCTCAAGATGAATATGACCTAGTCCAGCAATACAGCTTTAGAAAAGGCCTATAAGATTTTAGTCTACATTTAAAAAACAAACCTAGATTTGCCAAATTATAAGAAGCAATTATTTTATTTTGTGCTAATTCTGTTTCATTAGGAATATTTATTTTATTTTATTGACAATGTATCTCACTTTTATTATTTTTATAAATAACTCAAGGTGACAATCATGTTAAATGCTCCTATCTCCTTCGATTTTCCCCACAACTCTGTAGGTAGATTGGGCTGAGAGCGAGTGACTGGACCAAAGTCACCCAGCTGGCTTTTATGCCTAAAGTGGAACTAGAACTTCATTTCTTCACCACTAGAGTGGTGCCTTAACCACTACTAGATCAAACTGGTTCTAGTGCGGGGCTCTCCAACCTTGGCAACTTTAAGCCTGGAGCTTTAAGCCTGCAGATTTCAACTCCCAGCTTTCCTGGCTGGGGAATTCTGGGAGTTGAAATCTGCAAGACTTAAAATTGCCAAGGTTGGGGAACCGTGTTCTAGTGTATCTTGTTCTGAGAAACCATACTGGAAGAAGGATGTAACCTCCTGGTAGAAGATTTATACCCAGAGGAGTGTAGTAAACATGGCCAGCAATATGGAAAATATGTCCAAAGAAGAAAGACTGTAGAAACTAAATGTGCTAAGTGGATGATGGACTCAATTTCTCTTTAAATATCTTTAAATAATACTGTAAGAGAGAGAAGTTCATTCTTTCTTCTGTTGTTCCCTACAGAGCAGGACAAGATCTAATGGGGGTAAATTACAGACAACTATCTTTTCTTTGAATATCAGGTGAAACTTTTTGATAAGAGAAGTTTAGCAATGAAATCAATTGCCTATGAACATTGCATTGCCATACATCTTCAAACAGTAGCTAGATACGTATCTCTGGAGATGTTCTAAGTCTGGGTTGCTGCACTGAGCCAAAAGGTTGAACATTTTGGGCCATAAGATCCTTTTTTAAAAAATTGCTTTCACAGCAGCAGCATCCATTGCATCTCTACATAAATCGATGATGTACAGTTACCACTTTCCAATGAGAAGCTACACTCCTAGCATGCTGTGTTTCACCATAAGGGGGCAAATCACGGAGGGTAAGCCATTCTAACTCGTTCACAGTATTGTAAACAGTATTTAAAATCTGGAGGCAGATGTTTGTGCATAATTCTCTCCTTCCCTCTTAACAAGACTAATAGTGGGGCTCTGCTGCCCTCCCCATTAGATCATCACAAATTTATGGTAGGATTGGTGATACTTCAGAGACGGTCAGATATTGTGTGTTTTAGGCATTGTGGAAAACTGTAAATAATAGATGGCTTATAAGTGCTTAGCACTCGTAGTTGGTAAGAACCTCATCTCCCACCTCCCAAGTCAGAGGGTTTCTACTATGTCAGTGGAGCTTTTTGCTGGGGTTTCCTAAATCCCAGACCTTCTTACACACCTCTCGGTATAATAAAGAAGTGGCTCTCCAATATTAACTTGGAGGGGTAAACATGCCAAGCTATAAAACTTTAAAGTAGTCTGTTCTATTTAATTACTTCAGTTGTCCTTCTAAACAACAGATTTCCCAACAAACACAATTTTGTATCTAATTGTATTTTTGAAATATATCATAATTGCCTCTGTATGAGAAGCTGCATTTGATGACCTCGGGGTCTGTTATAAGCCTGAAGCTTTACAATCCAGTAGCCCCCAGGGAGAAAAGATTGCAGTGTGCCTCAAACTAAAATATAGCCAATATCTCTCCATGTTTATTAGAAGTAGAGGCCATGGATAGGGACAAAGAAAAGCGGGACTTCAATGCCTATGCAAAATCAAATCTCAGATATGGTCCTTTAAATGGAATTCATTTTTCATGACTGAATTGTTTCTCAGCAGAAAGAGGGACCAATCACTCAAGCCAGTGATGAATAAGCCTAAATCAGAATTAAATCATAAATCTTCATCCTCAGATACCCCTGCTTCCAAATTGCCTGTTATTAAAATACCATCTTTTTATTAAAATACTGTTATGCTTGCAAAAATAATAATAATAATGTAGCACCACCCTCACAATATACAAATATTCAACTCATCTTGCAAATACTGGATAGTTTTAAAATAAGATTTTTGCCTTTAATTCTGTATTATATAGTGAATATATATTAAAAATGATAATGAAAGCAAACAAAGTGTAACAAGTAAAGATTTTACTTCCATAACCCTTCCATACTTCCACCTCTCACAATACTTGACAACACAGTATCAACAGTAGAAACCTTCAAATTTCTGGGTTCTATCATATCGCAAGATCTAAAATGGACAGCTAACATCAAAAACATCATTAAAAAAGGACAACAAAGAATGTTCTTTCTGCGCCAACTCAGTAAGCTCAAACTGCCCAAGGAGCTGCTGATCCAGTTCTACAGAGGAATTATTGAGTCTGTCATTTGCACCTCTATAACTGTCTGGTTCGGTTCTGCAACCCAACAAGAAAAACACAGACTTCAGAGGATAATTAGAACTGCAGAAAAAATAATTGCTACCAACCTGCCTTCCATTGAGGACCTGTATCCTGCACGAGTCAAAAAGAGGGCTGTGAAAATATTTACAGATCCCTCACACCCTGGACATAAACTGTTTCAACTCCTACCCTCAAAACGACGCTATAGAGCACTGCACACCAGAACAACTAGACACAAGAACAGTTTTTTCCCGAAGGCCATCACTCTGCTAAACAAATAATTCCCTCAACACTGTCAGACTATTTACTGAATCTGCACTACTATTAATCGTTTCATAGTTCCCATCACCAATCTCTTTCCACTTATGACTGTATGACTATAACTTGTTGCTGGCAATCCTTATGATTTATATTGATATATTGACCATCAATTGTGTTGTAAATGTTGTACCTTGATGAACATATCTTTTCTTTTATGTACACTGAGAGCATATGCACCAAGACAAATTCCTTGTGTGTCCAATCACACTTGGCCAATAAAAATTCTATTCTATTCTATTCTATTCTATTCTATTTTACAGGTTGATATAGACTCTTTTGTTGCCCATCTTGTGCCATAGAGCCTACATTTATCTATTTGTCTAGGTATCGTGCTATCTGCATGCATCATGATTTATCAAGTAGCAATAAAAATAAACTTACCCACCCATGAACATTACAGTCTAAATGATAGAAAAAGGGACAACGAGAAATAGTATAAAGAGAACAAAGTCAAGATGCCATAAGAAAAAGGCTCAAATGCATATTGGGACAATACCTTTTATTATTAAAACAAAGATCCCTCAAATATGTGGATTTCACTCTTCTTCATGCAAGTTGTTGTGGAAAGAGAAAATAGGGCCTGAATTAGGGACCACTTATCTAAGTAACAGCAACAGCAAGAGGGGTCTCTTAAAGTTGTGCCACTTCAAATTTCTAGGTTTTACAATTTCGCAAGATCTAAAATGGACAGCTAACATCAAAAACGTCATCAAAAAAGGACAACAAAGAATGTTCTTTCTCCGCCAACTCAGAAAGTTCAAACTGCCCAAGGAGCTGTTGATCCAGTTCTACAGAGGAATTATTTAGTCTGTCATCTGCACCTTTATAACTGTCTGGTTTGGTTCTGCAACCCAACAAGACAGTCACAGACTTCAGAGGATAATTAGAACTGCAGAAAAAACAATTGCTACCAACCTGCCTTCCATTGAGGACCTGTATCCTGCACGAGTCAAAAAGAGGGCTGTGAAAATATTTACAGATCCCTCACACCCTGGACATAAACTGTTTCAACTCCTACCCTCAAAACGACGCTATAGAGCACTACACACCAGAACAACTAGACACAAGAACAGTTTTTTCCCGAACGCCATCACCCTGCTAAACAAATAATTCCCTCAACACTGTCAAACTATTTACTAAGTCTGCACTACTATTAATCTTCTCATCATTCCCATCACCCATCTCCTTCCACTTATGACTGTAACTTTGTTGCTTGTATCCTGACGATATATACTGATATTGTTTCCTGATTGCTTATTTGTAGCCTATGACTATCATTAAGTGTTGTATCATTAACTGTTAAATTTGTACCCTATGATTATAATTAAGTGTGGTAAGTGTTGTACCTTGATGAAGGTATCTTTTCTTTTATGTACACTGAGAACATATACACCAAGACAAATTCTTTGTGTGTCCAATCACACTTGGCCAATAAAAATTCTATTCTATTCTATTCTATTCAATTCTTTCTAAGGTCTCTTTAACAAATGAAGTTAGTTGGAAAGGGAAAGGAGATACTGCAAGCTGCCTTACTAATTGGAAGAAGCATTGTAAGGATTTAGATAAAGAATGACAGGAGATGAGGTGCTATTTGGCCCTGTAAGGTAGCATCCTTAGTGTTTGTAGCATCCTTCGTGTTTAGACTCTTTTCCTATAACGTAAACTTGTCTTGCTTTTGAAACCTCCTCCATCCTTAACTATACATGTTCCTTGGCAGTAAGAAAATTAGACAGAAGCAGCAGCTCAGGTGTCTTCAGGGCACCAAAGGAGAGACAGCACCACAGTTTTCCCCACTAGCTAACGTGCTCTTAACTCATTCACTGCCGCATTTGACTTTAGTTTACAGCACTTATCAAGTCATTATTGTTGGGTTATGCTTAGGGCATCAGTTGACCATAATCCAAGCCCCTATTACATATATTTCAACCCAATTTCAATAATAGATGGAAAACATGAATTTGGTGACAAACTTTGAAAGTGTTCAAAGGATTTTAATTGGATGTGAGATCTTGTGATTGAAGTTCTGTTCTAAGAAGAAGTTGGGTTATTGCTGCTCTACTAGCCTTCTTACTGTGGAGCAACATCCTTGCCTGAGCTGCAATTTCAGCTGGTGACAACCAGGAGCTCCTTAATTCTTGTTATCCACATGGAGGGGTTGCTGTAACCATGGCACAATTTATGCACTAAGATGTTCAAACTGTAGGTGAAGTATCGTGAACTAGGAGGTCTGAGCACCGTCAATATAAATGTATATGTATATACAATAATACAAAAATAGAGCACAAATATTAGAATTATGGAAGCATCCGATTTGGTGATGCTCCTCTGATCAGGAGAGACAAAGGAGATGGTAATACTTTAATTCTCTCATTTTAGTCTTTCCACTACATGTTTCTTACACATGTACTGTGCCTAATTGCCACTGTGAGGGTGAGTTATACATAGCTGCCCCAGACTGTACCATAGGAGATATGAAAGGCCCATTTCAGTACTCCTTGTGTACAGAAAGCCTCTTCCAATTGCTGAAAGTTCAAGAGAATGTCTCCCACACACTGCAAAGTGCCCTGATGAAGCATTCAACTGCTGTGCCTCAACAAGGCAAAGAGTCTGATCTCTGTACAAAGTAATTCCCTAAGGCAAAGTAAAGCCACCTGTTATTGTAGGCTTCACTCTTGCCACCGTGTGCAATTAGAGATGGTGTTCCATTGCCAGGGCCTGAAAAAGATCAAAGCATCCACCTCCCTGCCTTCTGTCATGCCCTGTACCAACCTATTATCCCCTTTTGCACAGAATACAATCACCTTGAAGCACTCAATTAGAGTAGACTAAATTGTCTTTAGCAATAAATTAATGTAATGTTTCTTCTTCAGTATTTTCTGCTTTCAAGCTGAAGAGACCAAAGGACGCAGCCATGGAAAGCCAACTTCCATTTATTCATTCATTTATTTAATAAAGCCGCCCACTCAACATGTAACTTAAATTACATCCTTTCTCTTAAGAACTAATTCTCAACACAGGAGATAAGAAAAGATCCTGGGCCAGACCAGACAAAACACAAATGCAAGGAGACATCTGAAGGGTAAGAACTGAAAAAGACTGAAAGCTACCATCTTTCTGTCCATCTGATAATCAAACCAACTTATAAACCGTTTTTTTTTAAAAACAAATCTTAATAAGAATAACAAAATAGCATTTAAACAATTCACATCCAGATTAAAAAAACATTAAAAAACATTAATAATTAAAAGCATGGTGGAAAAGATTTTTCTGTTTATCAGCTTCCTCCAAACTGGGACAATAAGGCCAAGCATCTTTCTCTATAGGGTACTTTTTAGACTATCCAAGGAGACTGGGCAATCTACCCAAGTCTACCCAGACTACCCAAGGAGTTGCTGATACAGTTCTACAGAGGAATCATTGAGTCTGTTATCTGCACCTCTAAAACTGTCTGGTTTGACTCTGCAACCAAACAAGACTTCAACTGATAATTAGAACTGCAGAAAAAACAATTGCTACCAACCTGTCTTCCACTGAGGACTTGTATACTGCACGAGTTAAAAAGAGGGCTGTGAAAAAATCTACAGACCCCTCACATCCTGGACATAAATTGTTTCAACTTCTACCCTTAAAACGACGCTATAGAGCACAGAATAGTTTTCCCCCCATGCCATCACTCTGCTAAACAAGTAATTCCCACAACCAGGGGTGGGCTTTAAAAATTTTAGCAAGGGGTTTTCTGCCCAGTTGCTGGGTGGGTGTGGCCATAATGGGCATGGCCTAGTCGGCCTCCTGCACCATGGTGGGGGGTGTTTTTGCCTTCCCCGGGCTCCAGAGGCTTTCCTCGAGCTTCTGGAAGTACAAAAACAACCTCCCCAGGCTCCGGAGGCCCTCTGGAGGCCTTCCCGAATTTCCAGTAGGCCCATTTTTCGCCCTTCCCGAGCCTCCGCACGCACCCTGCACTTACCTGTATCCAAAATGGGCCGCATGGAAACTCCTGGGAAGGGTGGGGTGAGGTGGGTGGGGCCAGCCAGGAGTGGGATTTGGGGGTTCTCTGAACTGCACAGAATCTTAGCTAGAGGTTCTCCTGAATCCCTGAGAACCCCCAGCAGCACACCCCTGCCCAGAACACTGTCAAACTATTTACTAAGACTATATTACTGTTTTTCTTCTTCTCCTCATCCTTCCTATTACCTATTTCCTTCTCTACTTATGACTATAACTTTGTTGCTTGTATCTTTACAATTAATATTGTTTTTATTTAGTTTCCTAGTATGATTTATGTTGATTACTCATTTAGTATTCTATGACTATCACTAAGTATTGTATTCTATGATTCATGATGAATGCATTTATAATGACTATGATCATGATTTATCACTTACTAGCTGATAACCCGGCGTTGCCCAGGTATTTATTTATCCCAATCCTGTATTATACAGGAAGAGCAACTTCACCCTGAGCCCTGATTTCAGTGAGAATTAAATTAATTAAAAATGTTTTCTCTGTGCCCCCAGAAGCATCAAGTAAAATGATACCACGTTGTTTTGCTATCTGATCCATAATCATTTGATATGCTTTTTTCTGATCTTGATTTAGAAGTGGTTTCTTGTCTGTGATATATGCACTAAGCTGTTTGACGTTGTAGTTCTCGTATGTAATTACTTGAAGTACGTCATGTCGGTCTTGTAGTGGTGCAGGCAGGCCGAGTTGCAGTAATGTTTTATTGATCATATCCATACATTTGTCCTCAAGAATAATCAAAGCCTTGTTTATTTTATTTATTTTTATTTATTTATTTTGTCACAACATTATTATCAAGCACATATAATGAAAGAAAACAATAGGACAGGAACGGTAGGCACTTTTGTGCACTTATGCACGCCCCTTATAGTCCTCTTAGGAATGGGGTGAAGTCAATGGTAGACAGTTTTTGGTTAAAGCTTTTGGGAGTTTGAGAAGAGACCACGGAGTCAGGTAGTGTGTTCCAAGCGTTAACAACTCTGTTACAAAAGTCATATTTTCTGCAATCAAGATTGAAGCGGTTAACATTAAGTTTGAATCTATTGTTTGCTCTTGTATTATTGCGATTGAAGCTGAAGTAGTCTTTAACAGGAAGGACATTGCAATAGATAATTCTGTGTGTTAAACACAGGTCATGTTGGAGTCGGCGGAGTTCTAAATTTTCTAATCCCAGGATTTCAAGTCTGGAGGTATAAGGTATTTTGTTGTTTAAAGAGGAGTGGAAAACACTTCTTGTAAAATATTTCTGGACTCGTTCAATTGTATTAATATCAGAGATGTGATATGGGTTCCAGACAGGTGAGCTGTACTCAAGAACGGGTCTTGCAAATATTTTGTATGCTCTGGTTAGTAGTGTAGTGTTTCTGGAAAAGAAGCTACGCAAAATTAGGTTTACAACTCTTAGAGCCTTTTTTGCTATGTAGTTGCAATGGGCTTTGGCACTTAAATCATTTGATATGAAAACTCCATTTTATAGGGTGGGAGTCATCAGTAAGGTAATGTCCATCAAGCTTGTACTTAGTGTTTGGGTTCTTTTTTCCAATATGTAAGACTGAGCATTTGCTGATTGAGATTTGGAGTTGCCAAGTTTTAGACCAATCGGATACAAAGTCAAGGTCTTTTTGAAGGGTAGTAGTATTGTTGGTGGTGTTAAATAGTTTAACATCATCAGCAAAGAGAACACAATAACTTGAGATATGGTCACAGAGATCATTTATGTATAGTATGAAGAGTGTTGGTCCGAGAACGCTGTCTTGAGGAACGCCACTTTTGACAGGAACAGGATTTGATAGAGCATTGCCAATTTTGACCACTTGTTGTCTGTTTGATAGGAAAACAGTTATCCAATTGTGAAGAGGTCCTGAAATGCTGTAGGATTTTAATTTTAGGAGAAATTTATTGTGTACTACTGAGTGAAAAGCTTTGCAGAAGTCTATGTAGATTGCATCTATTGATTTGCCTTGATCAAGATTAGTAGTCCATATGTTTTTGCAGTGGAGAAGTTGTAAGTTCCATGATAATTTTTTCCTGAAACCAAATTGTTTATTAGAGAGTAGGTTGTTTGTTTCAAGGTGTAGGCTAATGGATTGGTTGATGATAGATTCCATTATTTTGCAGGTGACGCAGCATAGAGAGATTGGTCTATAGTTTCCAACTAGGCTGGGATCTCCTTTTTTGAAGATAGGCATGACTGTGGCTAGAGACCAAAGTTTGGGAAGGGAACCAGTCGTAAAGCTTTATCAAAGATTATGCTTAGTGGTTCTGCTATATTAATTGAAAGTTTTTTTAAGAAGTATGCACATAGACCATCAGGCCCAATAGATAAAGATGGTTTCAGGTTGCGAAGAGCTTTTTCAACATTATGTTCTGTGAAGTCTATATGTGTTAAGTTGTTGTAATCATTGTTGGCACGATTGGGCAATGTCGGATATGTGCCATCACTGTTAACGAAGACTGAGCCAAAGAATATGTTAAAGAGGCTTGCTTTAACTGTTTCATCGTTACATTCTTTGCCGTTAGATTCTTTTACTGGTGGGACATTTGTTGAAAATATCCGGACCAAACAGGAGTAACCCAGCATCATTTTTTAAGTAATGTACAACCTGATAGAAAAGATTAGACCCTACTGCAAAACAGTGCCCCAAAACCTAATTACATGAACTGGTCCAAAAGGATATCATCATCACCATTGGTAGCAACAATACCTAAGAGAACTAGCAGCATTACACTCTTCCTTACGGTGTCCAACATAGGCCTTCCTTTAAGGTGATCAAAGCAATCTCGGCACCATATCCCATATATGATCCCAATGGAAATGTGTCCAAAATATATGCGTCGTTAAAATGTTCCTGGAATAGTGCCAGTTTCTCAGCTGCCTTTCCCAAGAATGGGATATTAGAAACTGGTTTAAAATTGGAAGAGTCCTCCAAGTCAAGAAAGAGTTCTTAAGTAAGCTTTATAAAGGCATCCTTAAGATAGACAGTAATGCATCTTGGTTTCCAGAAAATACTAGGCACTTCCATTCACCTTGATCCTAGCTATAGCTTATCTTATTTAATCACAGTGGCAAGTGTTGAGTAAACAAGCAGTGGTTCTCAGTTCTTCAAAGCCCTGTTCAAATCCTTGAGATTTACAAGTTAAAAATAATCAATAGGAACTGACAAGCAATTATCAAGGTTAACTCCCTATGACCTGTGTCAATATTGAAGTAAAAATCAAGGCAAATGAGGCTGACTTTATCTGCAAAGAATGATGAAAATTGCTCATAAAAAAACTTTTGGTATCTTCAACTCCACATCTGTTCCCCTATCTCACTCCAGTTCACACCACCTTCTTGCCCTGCAGCTCTGGCCCACTACAGCAGACTATTCTTGTGCACAAGGCTGGAGAGATTAATTTCTCTCCTCTCCCAACTACTATAGGTCTTTGTAATATATGCCAGGCTGGTGCTTTCACCAGCCTGGCATATAATATCTGCAATTGGTCCCCCATCACTGATATCTCCACATCCTTAGATATATACTGCATTCCAAAAGGAAGGAAGGTTGATTATCAACCATCCTCTGCTATGGTCAGGTTGCAATTGTGATTATGCCAAAGTAAAGACGTGATCTATTTCGTTAAAAAAAAAAAGACTTCTGCAGCATCCTTAAAT
This sequence comes from Ahaetulla prasina, assembly GCF_028640845.1. Classification (NCBI taxonomy): domain Eukaryota; kingdom Metazoa; phylum Chordata; class Lepidosauria; order Squamata; family Colubridae; genus Ahaetulla; species Ahaetulla prasina. The sequence goes on along the minus strand of NC_080545.1, from coordinate 69,116,996 downwards.
GAGGGCGTGAAAATACCAGTGTGGATGCCCCCAGAATAGTTATTATATACCAGATTGGATTATTTGTCCTTCAAATAAGGATTACTAACAAGATAAATATTCTGGTTGTCACTAGCTCTCTAAAATCTCAGGCAGATATCTAGGGCAGCATCTACATTTTGACACACATCCTCTTTCCCCCTCTGCCCCCACCCCCACATCCACTGAATATATCAAGGGTTGAAGCTGGAACTTTTTGCATGGGAAGCATTTGAGCTTCACTTCATAAGGTTCTTGCAGCATTTCATATGGCTGGAATTATTCCTTGGAATGTAATGTCTAGTTGTGATTTACTGTCTGAAAACTTGTTTTGTTTTTTCTGGTAGAACTGAGAATAACACGTAGATCTGTGTGCCAGATGTACACACACTAAACAAGTGATCAAACAAAATTAACAGTTTAATCCAATTTAACTCTCTTTCTCTCTCTGCTTTTCATTTCCCCTGAGCCATAGAGACCATGTATCAGCTTAATCGAAAAGTTCTGCCATTTCTATTAACAAATACATAGAGCTTGATCTTTCATTGTCCTGCCTCAAAACAACAGAGAACTAAAATCCCCCCTGAAGACTTGGGAGAACAATTTGGAATTGCACATTAGATGTGTACTGTATCACTGGTCTGTTCGTTTTATATCAATATATCTTACAAATGGAATAGCAAAAGCTGAAGCATGATTTCTTAATATTAACAAAGTCATAGAAAAGACATAATATTGCAAGGACATCCATGAGTGATGTGGCGGTGGATTTGCTTTAGCTGTACAATCGCTTTAGCATTGATAAATTAAGTCATAAACAAAGGCTTCAATCATGTACCTACCTGGGAGTAAATCCAAATGAACTCAATCACTCTTATTTCTGAGCAGACACATACTGGAAGGCTCACCCTCTATGTTAGACAGACACCTAGAGGCATAATGTCATTAGTCAATATGTGGAAGCAGGGAATGAACTGTTTGAATTTTAAAAACACAAACCAGTCCCTAAATTTAAGCTTATGGATGTATACTTGCAACGGTAATGTAACAACCTCTTTTAATTATGTTCATAATCAGAATACGGACCTCTTTAAACCAATAGGAATTGGCTATTTCAACAGGAAAAGGAGTCTTAGAACTGAATTGGGTTGGATTCACAATTCTGCAGTTTGTAGGAATATGTTTGGACAATTCAAATAAGCCTTGAAAATATCAACATGATAATACATGAATCATGCCAACACCATGCAAAACATGTCACACCTGATGCAAGTATGCAAGTCCCTTCATTTACATGTTAACATCCTGACTAACAGATCCTCATTTTCCCTCCCTTGCCTTACATATCACCGGATTAAACAGTAGCACAGAATGGCAAAATGAAATGTTTACAAAACAGGGGCCACTTGTGGATCTTTTTCAAACCAATCCTGTGCTAAGAACCAGTGAGCACATAGGGAAGAACCACAAGATGCTTATTCATTCTCCTGAGCTACATGATAAGCGCTACAGGTTGATAACAGCCCCCCATCGGGTCACGGAGCACTGCTCTAATGCGTCCCCCTCATGCCACACCACCTCACCTTTTATATTTTATCTGGACAAGTAGGCACATTTTCTGATAAAGTAATGGTCAACCATCATCCATCATTTTTTGTTGTTTAAGATGCCACAAGTATTCCTGAACATAAAGATTATGCTGGAGGCTGGAGGTTTTCTGTTTGTTTTTAATTTAAAAAAATTCTGAAGGGTCCAAGAGGTTGGCAGGCACCTAGGGAAATATCTGTGGGCCTATTAGCACTTCTGAGCACCCTGTTGGGAACACTCATGAGAGTTAATAGAACTGTCACTGGCAGACCCCAGTATGCAAACACTGCAAAATTGAAAATGCATTACTTAAAACACAAATTCAAATTATGAAGAGGAAGGCTCTCTAAAAATGTAAGTAGATCAGCAAATGCCATGTAAATAAAGCAAATGAAATAGTTTTTTGTGTTCAGGGGCAAATCTTGCTGTAACTGTGTTCCACAGAAATTTTCTAGCTGACACTGCAGTTGTACCTGCCCGCAGCTTTTCCTGAATTCATTGAGAAACCTGCTTCTTTCTGCACGACTCTATACAATACCACACGACTAATGACTTCTGCGTCTAGGAAATGTGTTGACATTCTCCATAGGCCCAAAATAAATATTTAATATCCTTCAGCTGGATGTGCAAATGCAAAAAAGCAATTGCTTTCTTCCCTTCCCTTTTCTTGAGCAGCAGCAGGGTGTTCGGCATGGCCTTTTCAAGGTCAGCTCCTTTCAAAGGAGACCATAAACTGGAGTCTTAGTGTGTCTTTGTGGGGGAAATAAGATCTACTTATCACTGTCATGGAGAGGATGGGAACACTGGAAGCAACAGCCCACCCACGGCAAAAAGCACGCTGCAAGCAAACTCGGCAAAGAACCTATAGCCTTTATGGAGTATAACAGCAAGAGATCTCCGGGCACCATGGAAAGCAGGATGAGAACTTCTGACATTTGCTGACAAGACACACAGGGTACAGTGGGATGAGAATGCACAATAGTTGGGGGCCGTGTCACACTTGGGTAGAGCCGGTATTTATTTATTTATTTATTTATTTATTTATTTATTTATTTATTTATTTATTTATTTATTTATTTATTTATTTAGTCACAACATCATATAAAAAGATTATATAGTGTATAAACATATATATGAGTAAATATTAGGAGGTATAAGCATATACAGGAACGGTAGGCACGTTTGTGCGCTTATGCACGCCCTTTATGGTCCTCTTAGGAATGGGGTGAGGTCAATAGTAGAAAGTTTTTGGTTAAAGCTTTTAGGATTTCTCAGTCTCTCTCAGCCATTTGAGATATACAAGATCAGAAAACTGGGAATCTTGGAAAGCATTTTTAAGCTTAAGGAGTTAAAACAAATTTTGAAAGCCTATCAAAGCCCCAATCTATTTCAACAAATATAACCTAGTATAACCTAGACAAGGGAGAATATTTTTTATTTTGTTTCTTTCTCATGCTTTCTGCTTTGCCAAGATGGAGATGCCTTTTCTGTAATGGTTCCACATTCTACTGACATTCCATTACAGCAGGGGTGTCCAAACTTGGCCCCTTGAAGAGTGGTAGACTTCAACTCCCAGAATTCCCCAGTCAGCATGAGCTATAAATATGAGCAAGTTGCTGTCTGGGGAATTTTGGGAGCTGAAGTCCACCACTCTTCAAGGGGCCAAGTTTGGACATCCCTGCTTTACAGCTTTTGGATTGAATCCTGGGGGACACGCTCTGTTTTCTAACCCTCATAAAAAAATTATATTACAGTTCTGTTTTTCCTGCTTCCCATAGTAAAAATTATGTCCCTAATTGTCAGCAACTACATTCAGACATGGCTCAAAGGATATGAATACATGCGACTTTAAGATTGGCCCCCCAAAGCTCTTCCAAAAGTTGAAAGCAGTAATTTCTCATTTGGCTGTAAGAGAAGTGTGTTAGCAATGTTTCATTTAACCTTAGTGTTAACTGTATTTCAATGACAGGTAATCTTCGTCAACCACAATTGGGACCAGAATTTCTATTGCTAAGCAAAATGGTGGTTAAGCTAGTCATACCTAATTTTGCCACAGTTGTTAATCAAATCACGGCATTTTTTTTTAATTTGCATTTATATCCCGCCCTTCTCCGAAGACTCAGGGCGGCTTACACTATGTTAGCAATAGTCTTCATCCTATTTGTATATTTATTAAGTGAATCATGCTGTCGTTAAGCGAATCCAGTTTTGCCTATTGACTTTGCTTGTTGGAAGCCAGCTAGCAAATTGCAAATGATGATAACTTGTCCCCAGGGTCCTGAAACTGTAAGAAATACATTGCAGCTTGGTTATCATCTTATCAGACATCCATGCCAGAAAGGGGGACCTTACAAACCTTGTTCTACTCTAGGCAAAGGATGACCCAAGTGAAAACCCAACTAAAATCCAACCACCACTGCTGAATGGCAAACAAAATTCCATCAATAACATTAGTGGGTTTCATTCAGAACCACCCCAAATTATTTTGCTGCCAGAAAAGGAGTGGGAAATCCTTCCCTACTTTTAAAACAAGATACATACTGTTTAAAGTTGCTCACCACTAGAATAGCAATGTATTAATTTAGATAGTCCAAACTTTCCAATCCATGTTCAGTATAAAGATTCACTCAATTAAGACATGAGAAATTCAAGGATTTGAAAGGTGGTAGGGTTGGGTTTTTTTCCCAAACTTTAACACTAAAGGTTAGGTTGAAGGTTCATTCTCCAAGCTTGTGGGCTGGTTTCCAAACATTTCATTACCAGGCTAGGTAACATGTTCAACGGAGTTTAGGGGATGTCCATGTTCTTCTGTTTATAACAGGTGTGGGTGTGTCAAGTGAGGGTCTTGTGATGCGTCAGCTGTGAGTCATCAGTGAGTCTTTTGATGGATCTTGTGATAAGGAGATTGCATCAGGTCAGGATCATTGGGATGTGAACTGGTGGAGGGTTTGCGTGGGACAGCACTGACCCTCCACCAACCCATGCAACCCCTCCCACCAGCAATTCACCTCCCAATGACCCTGACCTGATGTAATCTCCTTCTCACAAGGCCCATCCAAGACTCACTGTTGACTCATAACTGACACTCCCTAAACTCTGCTGAACATGTTACCTAGCCTGGTAATGAAATGTTCGGAAACCAACCCACAAGCTCAGAGAACGAACCCTCATCCTGCACCCAAGCTACAGATATTTGCCACTATTGCAAAATTAAAGGTTAGGTCAGTCATTCCCACTATGCGTTGTATCTCAACAATAAGCATTACTTTCTAAATATGCATCCATGCATATGTTCCAGTTATATGCATGCCAATCATATATCAGGACAGGGTTTGAGTCTTCTGTTCGCTCTTAATATCTGTATCATTATATTGTTCCTGATACGGTAGTTTAACAGAAAGTATGTGTGTGTATAATTAATAGATAGATGGTTAGGGCTGGGAAGAAATGTTATAATTCAACCAATAGTTTATGATTTCAGTTTCAATTTTCTACAAAGATCACTGGATTAAAAGCGATCCAGTAATTTAGAGACAACTATTTTCAACTAATACTACCAAAATATTTGATCTCGCCAAGTCTGCATATGCGCCTGGGGAAAAATATCACTGTAGAGTTTACTTATTTGGATTTGGATTTTCCTCAAATTCCACCCACACTTCATAGTGGGCCTAGATTTCAAACAGCAAACCCATCAGTTCCTCCCAGCTTCTTCTTTCCCTTCGTTTGGGGGTGGGTTTGGAGTGAGACAATTAGGTATAGTTCTATTACTTAGGCAACTACTGGCCTCCAAGATATCACATAAGTGCAGCAAAAGGTGCAAATGAATACCCTTGAGAAGTTTAGGCCCAAGTGATGAACAAGTCTCTCCTGAAATGATTAGAACAGGTATTTAATTTCTAGGAAAACGTGAGACTAGTTAAAGTAAAGGGAAAATCTACAAAGCAAAGTAGAAGAAGGTTACACCCTTCAAATGGAAAATAAATACTTATTAGTCTATATCAGGGGTCTCCAACCTTGGCAACTTTAAGCCTGGAGGACTTCAACTCCCAGAATCCCCCAGCCAGCAAAACTGGCTGAGGAATTCTGGGAGTTGAAGTCCTCCAGGCTTAAAGTTGCCAAGGTTGGAGACCCCTGGTCTATATCACCACAGAGTATTTACCTATAGGAAGTCACTTGGCAAATACCAGAATCATTCAGTATTTTCCTTCCAGGTGTCACAAGTCTCATCATTGTTTTATTAGACAAATACAACACTCCACTTGATGTATGATTCCCTCTTTCTCATGTTCCTCTTAAGAAAACACCGCAAAGGATGTCTTTGAAAGTTTCATACCAGTTTCCAAATAAAAGATCTTAGGAAAGGTTGTTAGAATTAAAAAAAGGTTTACAACACCCAAACTTTAAAGGAACATTTTTATTTGAAGTTTAGATTTAAAGGTATTGTGACATACTGTGACTTGATATTTCAAACAAGTTTGCTTTAATTCTTGTTTTTCCCTGGAGGAACAGTTAATATTGCCCCCTTACCTTGTAAAACAAATGAACTGTTCAAAACATTTGTATTCTGCACCCATACACAGACTCTATGTCTTCTGACTGTCTCCAGATTCAAACAGCACATTTCAGCAGAGGGCTTGCAGGAAATACTGTAAAAGGAAAATAAACAAGGGAACTGATATGTTTCTTAAAGGAATATTACTGCCAAAATTTGGTTGCTTACTAAAACAATCCATATGAAATGGCTGAGAAACAGTTCTTACTGTCAACACATCCCTATTAAATCTCTTACATTTGTCTAATTCCACTTTATTCTGGAACAGCAAATGGCCTATTACATTTTTTAAAAAAACACTCTACATTGCTCCATTCAGGCCACAAGGTGGCTTCCTGACTCCATATTTAGCCCGTATGGAAATCAGATTTCTCACCACAGAGGGGAAGGGAAAGTGGATGGAGAACCAGCCTGCCCAATATTCACATTTTTTTCCTTTTAAGGGAAGAGTCTGTTCCAGAAATTCCAAGATCTGCAGAAGAAGTAACTGAACTGATGTCATGCCATCTTCAATTTCACAGAGGTATGCCTAATCCAGGTCAACAGCACCCTCTACTGTCCAGTCCACAATAGGTTTATTCCACTGTTTTAAACCAGGCCTGTTCCAGCGTTGTTTGAATTGACTCCATTCAATTCTGTGCATAAGTTCTCATTACCTCTTGTTTTACATTAGGTTTAGGACAGTGGTGGGTTCTAAGCGGCGTTATCACTGGTTCGCTTCGCATGCTGTGCCTTTCAGCTGGGCTAAAAACGGAAGAATAAAGGTAGGTATAGCGCAGGGGCAGGTGGGAGGGCCCACATGACAGTCGGAGCGAACTGGTTCGCTGTCACTTCAACATCTCCGCTTCTGGCTGTCCCGAACCTGGGAGAACCGGTAGCAACCCACTACTGGTTTAGGCTGCAAAAATCCAAACAAAAACTAGATGGTACCAGATATACTAAGAAGTGTCTGGATTTTTTCAGCCATGATGTAAAATATTTACATTTATTTACAGTATTTAAATTTATTGGCTGCTTAACTCCTGTATTAGACCATCCATAAATGCTTGCTTTCAAATGTCATGATTAAATAAATAAATAAAATAAAATTAATTCCATGTTAGCCTATTCCAATGTACATCTGGAAAAGTTGCAAAGAAAAAAGAATGCAAAGAGAAAAAAAGGGGGCCTAGAGCAGGGGTATCAAAATCACATTGTCACGGCGGCATCCCATGATGTATCGTGACTTCCCCCCCTTCACTAAACCCGGTGTGGGCATGGCCAGCGCATGGCACATCCAGAAGGGCTGCGGGCCGGGGAATTTGACAGCAGTGACCTAGAGCAACACAAAGAAAATTGTAACCATTGGGTGTTTTTAGCTTAGAATGTAGATAGTCCTCAACTTATGACTACAAGTGAGACTGGAACTTCTGTGGCTAAGCCAAGCAGTCATTAAGTGAGTCATACCCAAATTTATGATCTTTTTTGCTGTAGTCATTAAGCAAATCATGCAGTTGGTAAGTGAATTTAGGTTTCCCCATTGTTTGGAGATTTTGCTTGTTGGAAACCAGAAGGGAAGGTTCCAAATTGTGATCTCATGACCTTGGGAATACATGCCAGATGCCAAGCATCTGAATTTTGATCATGTCACCATGGGGATGCTGCAGTGTGATAAGTGTCAGGACCAGTCATAAATGCAAGGATCTGACTTTTTTTTAGCACCATCATAACCTATCTGTTAAGATATGGAGGAATCTGGTAAAGGAAGATTGAGAATAACATTAGTGGAGGAAAAGGAGTAAAAATTTTGCATCATTTGGAGAATGTAGGAATGTAGGATTTTGTTTATCTATCTATTTATTTGTTTGTTTATTTATTTATTTATCTGAGTGGGGTTTCCCCGCTCAAGCTCCTTCACAATCTTATCCAAGCTGCTCCTTTTCCCTCCACTAATGTTATTCTCATCTTCCCTTATCATTTAATTTGATATCTCTTATCTATCTATCATCTATCTCTATTTATCTATCTATCATCTATCATCTATCGATCTATCATCTATCATCTATCTATCTATCTACCTACCTATCTATCTCTATCTATCTATCATCTAGCTATCATCTAGCTATTACCTAGCTATCTATCTATCTACCTATCTAGCTATCTAGCTATCATCTATCTATGTTGTATGCCGTCCACAGGCAACTATTTGCTTTTCATCAGCCATTCATCCTCCATTCTAAAAATCATTACATACACATATCTAGTTCCAGCCACAGGGGCAATAGCATGGTTCGTGTGCCTAAACCACACGTTGCACATTCTGCATAGCAAAAAAAAGGATGGGCAGAATTGATATTTTATGTTCTGTCTTTGAGAAAAGATTGATGGTTCTTATTCTGGGGCACTCTGGGGCAGGATGGCAGGGAGGCATCAAAATCCAAGCACTGCCACTTCTGTACATGCTCTGGACTTGGATCATGACAGCATGCCTGCCTTCTTGGGGATTGTGCAGATTAACCTTCCATTACAATTGCCAGATTTTTAACCATTACACCTGTGCCTTTTAAAGACCACTAACAGAGAGTAGATTTGTGCATTGCCATAAACCAGTTTGGGAGCTGGCTTGTGGTTTAGCATGCTGTATGAATTTCACCAGATATGAATTATTCAATAAACTGTGATCACAAAACATGGTTTCAGTGATATGAAAGGCAAACCACGGATGATAATAGATGGCTGTGCTTAGGTCCATGCAATGGAAAATCTAAGCCATTCTTCAACTAGGAAATGCAATAAAGTTTGTCTCAGTTGATTTTATATGTGGTACTTCAACTGCAAATACTATCTAGCTTTTTTGATGTACTGAACAATATTTGTCTCTACTCCAAGGTTTGTTGGACAAGGTAATAGACCAGAGACTACAATCTTTGTGTTTTCAAAGTTGGGGAGAACAGCTATTTTCTTCTTTCCTAAAGAGAAAATGAAATCTGATACCAATACCATTTGAAGGTGACGGTTTTCAGTCCACAGATTCATTCAAATGGCAAATAACATGGCTTATGAATCTCTAGCTTAATTTCTTAAAGCAGCTTGCCTGGTAAACATTTCTTGAGAACTCAGAAGCTTGCTTCTTGTATTATTTGGATGGGCCTTAATAAAAATTCCACTGACCTATAGAATTTGGAGTCCGCTCTCCCTACTGCCCTAGACAGTATAAGGGGTTCATTGTTGCTGTTGTTTTAACAAGACTGTAGCTAAAAATCTACTATTGGCCATTGCTTAATTCTATATACTTTCACTGCTGCCATTAAATGAAACAGATGGACTAGTCTTTCCTACTCCACATCAGGAAGGCACCAGATTTGGGAAGGCTATTGTAATTTTGAGTTGTATGAACAACTGGCTTCAGGGAAGTGCATGATACCTAACAGCATCATGGACCATACTGGAGGCACCATTGGGTTTAATTTGTTGCTGAGAATCACCTCTGGAATTTGTTATATTGAAAAACTGGAATAATTTCATCATGCTTTTATTTTTCTACCAAGAATCATGGCCTGAATTGCACACACACATTCTCCATTGTGGGTGATGGTTTGCCACTTGCTGTTATTCATTTACTCTATAACAGGCAATCCCGCACAAGCTTCAGTAACTGAATATGTTAATAAATTGACCAGAGCTTTGAAATACCTAGCTATATTTACTGCAGATCTGCACCTCTACCTCATTCTTTAGGGTTACCAGTTAGAGATGCAGGAGGGAAAGAGCAGAGAGGGAGTGGAGCTCTAATATTTTCATCTACCCACGTGTGTGCGCTTATACCACAATTTTTCCTCTCTTACTACCGAAGTGTGAAGAATTCTTTGCAAGGCACATGTTAGTCTTGCTGAAAACTAAGTAAGCAATAGTATTTTCCTCAGGGCATTTGCACCCTGCTCATACCTTCCTCACACAGCAATTTCAGATGGCCAGCCTTGCCAATATCTACTAACTCTCAAGTCATAATTCAAATGCAGCTGGAATTGGTAGTTCTCTGACTTTTTCCATCTAATGGGAATCGGCATGTTTATATATCTGTAAGTTTACAGAGCACATGGAGAACCAACAGTTAATCGGCATTTGCTTTCCTGGTCTAGTAATTGAGCACCCAGAACTATCAGCCTGTCAGTGCTCAGTTGGCAGCTAGGACTGAATGCCTCCTTACATTCACTTAGTTTTGTGCCAAAACAAACATCTCTTCCCTTGTATTAAAAAAAAAGGGGGGGAAAGAGAATGATTAAAATTGCTAGCAACAGTCTGGTTGCTATTGTGTTTTCTCCTTAGGCTAACATGTCAATAATTCTATGTTTAGGACCTTTGCTAACAGTGAGGTCACCTCACTCAGCAGGATCTCACGGGGCTATAAAGTGGAGCAACAGCAATATCCCACCCCCTCCCACCTCAATACACATCACTGATAAGGTAGATTGGTAGATGAACACAGTGGCTTCTGCAATGGAATCCTATTTAACAACAAACTAATGTCAAACTCTTCATGTTGTTTCCAAATACACAGCAAGAGGATGAATGCATGGTCACTGAAGGTTAACTTAACAAAAAGCAGGAAATACAGAAATGCTGGGAGGATTAAATACAAGGACAAGCATCTGGTCAGCGCATCATTTGATGGACTTGAATTCAACTGCATATTTGCACTGAAGAGCCAAGAGGCATGGATTCTAGATGGAATCCAACAAGACTATGCTTATGTTTAATAGCAAGCCGAATTGCTATGTGGCTTTATATAATAAAATAAAATATTTCTATAACTATCTCATGATAACCTGCACGCAAGATCCTAAGGACATTAAACTCTGAAGTAAATTCCATTCTATTATTGGGTTTCACCGTGACGAAAGAATGTTTAGGATAGCATTTCTCCATATAGTTTGTTTTATGGAATAAAACCAATTCTGTTCTTCCACTATTGTTCTTTCAGCTACACTAGACTGGATTATAAAACCAGAAAATTCCCATAGAGAAAGAAGTAGAGATCACTTTTTATTATGTGGAAGATTTTTCCTAATACTGGCTCCTTAGCTTATTTCGTTATTTTTGTATTTGCAGAGAGAAAAGAGGGTGGTGGTGGTGAAGAGTGATAGATTGTGGAAAGAAGAAAACAATTGAATCTCCATATTTAGGCAATTACTGTTATTAGGCCAATTCAGATTTCACCGTATAGAATGCAGATACACAGCCTGTTTGGTAAATTACAAGTTGTCTAGTTTCTGTCTTTGTCTTTTAGCAACAAAAAAAATCTATCCCTTTTGCCTATGAATAGTGACATTTCTGCACACCAGATTGATTGTATTTTTTTAAAGGGAGGGAGTTAGTGAAAAAACCATTGGGTTTTTTTTTATCCAGCAGCTGTTGAAAGATTGCAACCTGATACTGTCACAGCACCAGGTTGGTCCAAATTGGATAGTACTTGATAACATTTTATATTCCTTTTTAAAATTATCACTGTGCAACTCATGACTTCTCAATCAAGTCTTTCCTTCCTTCTTTTTCCCCTCAAATTTTTGTTTTGGCTGAGTTCATAAATACACAGCCACAATATGGAGATTTTTTGGCTCTAATTTTAAACATCGGGTAAGCACCATAATTGTATTTGTAGCCCATCATGTAAAGGTCCCTTATGTAATCCTAACCATAGTACTTTATTCAAGAAACCATGGTTAAAGAAAACGTGGTTTGGTACAAAATGGAAACCAGTATCCCATCTGGAATATAGAGCAAGAACTTTCTTCCAGATTTCACCAGGTACAAAGCAAGATAACAAGTGGAGGAACAGCACACACAGAAAGGGGGAGTTTGCCACATATTCCATAAAGTACACCCATTTCTTAAATTTCTGTACTGGTACTTTAATGCAAAAAATAATCCTTTTTTTTAATCCAAAGAGGAGAAAAGTTTCTAACAAAAGAGATGTGCAGTTACCAAAAAGATTTACTGAAAAATAAGACTTGATTTCAAAAATATTGATGTTTTAAAGAGGGGGAAAGAAATAAAATCCATACTAAGGTAATACTTGGTTTTAATTCGTTAAAATTGTAAAAGTAAAAATGTATATCAGAAAGCATAGATACATGCCATTTACTGTAGATGCATGAAAGTAGGAATCTATGGACTGGAGATGGTTGCTGCAATCAGTGGTGATAGTGGAAGAACTAGAAATGAGTTCTGGAAAATATTGTGGACCATTCTGAATGGATTGGTAAGTTATCTGCTGAGAAATATATCTATTTGTTTCAAATATATGGGTTGAATATAAAACTATAAAAAGGCACAGATTGTAACAGAAAAAAGTATAAATCTAAAATTGTGATGGATTTTATAATATGACTGCGCAGCCTATGCCCATTGGGTCATTGTTTCAGAGATATTTCCTTATCAAAACAAAAACAGACCATCAGTGGGCAAAAAAGCAAAGAGAACGGGAATGACTTTCGACTTTCTGCTGGTTTCCCCATTGATATTCTCTGTGGAGAACTGGCAGAGAGCATCAGAAATCTTCCTTCCTTCCTTCCTTCCTTCCTTCCTTCCTTCCTTCCTTCCTTCCTTCCTTCCTTCCTTCCTTCCTTCTTCCCTCCTTCTCTCCCTCTCTCCCTGTTTCTCTGTCATTATCTTCCTTCCTCCCTCCCTCCTTCCCTCCCCACCGTGTCATTATCTTCCTTCCTTCTTTCCTTCCTTCCTTCCTCCCATCCTTCCTTCTTTTTCCCTTGCTTCATCCTTTTCTTCCTCACTGTTTTTCCCTCTTCCTGGTTCAAAAATTGTTGCCCTATTATGACCCATTCACCCAGTTAAACATCATGACAACAATTTTAGTAATAAACATATGAAAAACTGAATTAGTGAAAGATGACTGTAACTTTGTTGCTTGTATCCTTACAATTTATACTGATATTGATATTGTTTCCTGATTGCTTATTTGTACCCTATGACTATCATTAAGTGTTGTACCTTATGATTCTTGATGAACGTATCTTTTCTTTTATGTACTCCAAGAACATATGCACCAAGACAAATTCCTTGTGTGTCCAATCACACTTGGCCAATAAAAAATTCTATTCTATTCTAATCTATTCTATTGGATGCAAGAGTGATGAGAGCCTCTAAATATGGAATATACCATTGTTTGATAGTGCCATGTGGATCAAAGGAAAAGGATCATGGAAGAAAAGGGAAAGTGAAAGAAACGAGTAAAGGCTGGAAGGAAAGAGGAATGAGAAGGAAGAGAAAATTTAACCTCTATAAAACAATACTAGGAAACACACTGATATAATCAGTGAAAAATGGATGTAAGGAAAGAGGAATAAAAGCTGCTCAGAATGTAGCGAAAAGAATGTGTATGGAGCTGTACTAAGTCTGAAAAAGGATGTTTTATGGAATACAGATAGTCCTCAACTTACAACCACAACTGAGTCCAAAATTTCCATTGCTAAAACAGGCAGTCGTTAAGTGAATTTTGCCCCATTTTATGATGTTTGACACAGTGATTGTTAAGTGAATCAGTGCATTTGTTCCGTTGGTAAAGCAGTTGTTAAGTGAATCTGGCTTCCCCGTTGACTTTACTCGTTAGAAGGTTGCAAAAGGTTGACCCTGGGAGGCTGCAACCATCATGAGTCAACGGCCAAGCATCTGAATTTTCATCATGTTGCAACGGTCGTAAGTGTGACAAATGGTCATAAGTCACTTTATTCGGTGACATTGTAATTTCAAATGGTCACTAAATGGACTATTCTAAGTCAAGGACTACCTGTAATGAAGCAAGAGAGGCTATGGATGAGAAAAAATGTTCATCAGAAAATGATAAACATTTTTGTAGAAAATGATATTGTAGAAACAATGAGAGGACTCCTGCTGCTGTCAAAAAGAGAAAAGTGAGATTATGCCATTAAGCTGCAATATCGGCCTCTTCCAGACATCTGTGTGTCATCATGATGCATCTACAGAAGGACTGTGGTTTGCAACGTGAAAGCATTATAGCAAAAGCGCTTACACTTATATACCGCTTCACAGTGCTTTACAGCCCTCTCTAAGTGGTTTACAGAGTCAGCCTATTGCCCCCCAACAATCTGAGTCCTAATTTTACCCACCGCAGAAGGATGGAAGGATGAGTCAACTTTGAGCCCGGTGAGATTCGAACTGCCAAATTGTTGGCAGCCAGCAGTCAGAAGAAGTAGCCTGCAATGCTGCATTCTAACCACTGCGCTACCGAGTGTTGTGCCTCGCCCGCCCCCCTCTCCGCAGCCGGGCCCCTCTCATCTCCTGTTATCTCAGCCAGGGACTGATAGTGCAGACGAACGCCCTGGCATGCCTCCAGCCCCCAGTCCTGGCACCATGCCTGGACAGACGGAGCAAATAAACCCCTCCCACACAGCATGTGAACATGAGGAGCATGAAGCCAGTCACAAGCTGAAATTGCCGGCAGCTGGAGGATGGACGGATCCATGCTTCCGGAGAATGGAGAGGCGACGTCAGCAAAAGGAAGGGAGGTGCAGGCCTGGATAAGTGCTGAGTCATGGAGCCACACCCCATGGCCTATATAAAGGATCTGCTTTCTGGCATTCTTTGAGTCAGGCAAAGTCTAATTTGGATTGCTGAAGTCACATCTTGGACTCCTGCCTGCCCTGAGAACTCTGACAGAACTTTGGCAAAGCTGCAGAGGCTCTGTGGCCACGCTTGATACAGACTTCCCCGACCCGGCCGTCAGAGGAGGAGTGGGACACGACACCGAGGCTTTTTTAATCAGGTTGATCCATCCAACTCCTTCATGGACACCGCTGATGTGTTCGTTGGAAACATAAACCTACATTGATGTCTATACGCACATGATGCTTTACAGGTAGTCCTCGACTTATGATCACAATTGAGCCCAAAACGTATGTTGTTAAGTGAGACATTTGTTAAGTGAGTTTTGCCCCATGTTACGACCTTTCATGCCACAGTTGTCAAGTGAATCACTGCAATTGTTAAGTTAGTAGCACGGTTAAGTGAATTTGACTTCCCCATTGACGTCGCTTGTCAGAAGGTGGCAAAAGGGGATCACACGACCCCAGGATGGTCATAAGTATAAACCAGTTGCCAAGCATCTGAATTTTGATCATGTGACCAGGGGGATGCTGCAAAGGTCATAACTGTGAAAAACGGTCCTAAGTCACTTTTCTCAGTGCCGTAACACTACATGAACTGTTGTAAGTCGAGGACTACATGTATTGTCACCTGAAAACCAAATAATCTGCTATGAATACCCAGAGTTAAGATGTAAAGAGGGGCATGAATCTGAAAAGTACTGTATTGAAGATCAAAGTAATTTGAAAGGGAAAATTGATGAAACTGCATATTATACATAAATGGCAAAAAATAAATGGAGCATGTCAATGAATTTATGTACTCTGGTAGAATATTTACTAAAGATTGGAAAATGGATGGAGAAGTGTTAAGGTATGCAAATCTTGATGGAAAGGTAGTGAACTGAACGTGGTCCATTGTGAGGAATGAATATTTATTGGAAGTGGTGACAATGACTATTTATAAGAGAGTGCTCTTACTTGCATTGTTATATGGAAGTGAAATTAGCATATGTCAGGAAAAATGTAAAAATAAGTTGAATGCAATGGGACTGTATTCCTTAAGCAATGCAGTGTGAGAGAAAAAAAAATGGGATCAAGAATGAATGGGATGACCAGGGATGTCAAACTTGATTTCATTTAGGGCCGCATCAGGGTTGTGTTTCACCTCAGAGGCGGGGGTGGGCAGGATGCCCCCACCCCACCCCTGGGCAGCTTGATGTCACTCATGCACTCATGTCAGGGGCGTCTGTGGTGGGCCAAGTGCTCTGCCAGCGAAAATGGGCTCCCAATCTCCGTTTTCAGCTGGGATGGCCTCCTGCAACCCACTGCCAGTGAAAAGGCAGAGGGTTGCAGGAGGCTGTCACAGCCGAAAATGGACATCGGGAGCCCGTTTTTGCTGGCAGAGGCACCATAGGCTGGTCCTTTGCTGTTTCCAGGGCAGTGCCACAGGCCAGATCTAAGCAGGCCTTGAGTTTGACACCCCTGATATAGACTGAATTACAAAATGTGGAGACCCATGCAGCAGAGTGGTATGTTGAAGATGTTAGATGATATAAGATTCAATTGCCAAACATTTGAGAGAAAGGGAGGAAAGACAGAGAAAATCATGGTTAGGTGGAATTGAAAAAATGCTCCAAGAAAAGCAACAAAAGGCAATTTATAAATTGTTACTTAGAAGTGGTGGAAGCAAAAATGCTTTGCAAGTACAAAATGAGAAGTACAGTGAATGATGTTGCTATCAATTAGTTTTAGCTTATTTCATTTTTTCTGTTCTTAATTTCCTGGGTTTAATATTTTTTTATTCTTGATCTATGTTTTCCATAATATTCCTTATCCTAAAAGGGCATACATTTCACCAGGGGTGAAATTCAGCAGGTTCTGACATTCTGGAGAACCTGTAGTAGAAATTTGAGTAGTTCGGAGAGTTGGCAAATACCACCTCTGGCTGAGTGGGATGGGAATGGAGATTTTGCAGTATCCTTCCCCTGGAGTGGGGTGGGAATGGAGATTTTGCGGTATTCTTCTCTGCCACGCCCACCAAACCACACCATGCCCACCAAGCCACGCCCTCAGAACTGGTAGTAAAAAAAATTGAATTCCACCATCCTTGTTTAGCAAATACAATTGGGACTTGCTACTAGGTCATTAAGTGAAGCTATTTCTAGGGGAAACTACAACTGTGCTTTTCATCTTATTTCAGCTTTCCTTTTCTTTACCAGACCTGCAAAGGTCATAAATCCAAGGATTGATCACAAAGTTACTTTTTCATCACCATTGTACCTGCAGACAGACACTAAATGAGACAGTTACTAAGCGAGGATTACCTGTAGTAGGATGGCTACATATGCCTGTTTAAAATCGGCGCCTTCTGCAGCTAAAGCAGGTGCCTCTGTTCTTAGACTGCAGCCCTTCCTGAAATTCTTGGAATAGTGGAAAAGTCCAAGAATCCATCTTTAAGATAATTATAAGGAACATCAAAGAAGGTGAATACATTCTCAGGCTTTTAGTTTCAATAGCTTATTATCCCTTATTCTTTTTCTGCATGCTGCATAATATTGCCATAAGGGAATAGGTAGAATGATGGGTCTTTATAGGTAGGTAAGTACAATTATATTTTTATGAGGCTATCTTATTAGAGGTTTGGATTGGCTATGTTTATTTTTAAAAGAAAATAGACACGCCATGTTTTACAAGACCCAATTTTACAGCTTAAATTACCAGGAGAGAAACTGTAAGAAACGATCATGCCGAGAAAAGAATTTTGCAGCCAGATTTGGCAATGCAGTTCAGGGGAATTGTAGAGGCTGCAAAAATAGAGTTGGAAACTGCAATGTGGCCTGTGGCTGGTGGTTATCCACCCTAGCTTAGTGCAATATGCCTACCACTGAGTAAAGGAGAATTTTTTTTCTGCACAGTACTAGTAATATTTCAGGCAGACTCAGAGTACCCCTTGTTCACTTAAAAACACTTCTCCTTTGCAACTTTCATGATTGCATTCTTATCTCTTTTTCTCTCAGTGTCCCAAGTTAAAAGTATTTCTCCAGCTTGCATCATCACAGGCCATCCCACAGATACCAATAGCCGCCAAGGACAGAGACAAGATCACATTCAAACCCAAGACAAATAAAGAAAATCCATAGACAAAACTTGCTCAAGGTTCCAAAGGCTTTGAGACTAAACATTTAGCTTTTCGTCACCCAGAAGTCCTTCATTCATACCTTGAGTATATTCCCTAGAGTCTGACCTTTAACATTATCATGATCTACTTCAAGGCTCAAACTTGGGCCCTGTCCCCATTTGTACCTAATTATGGCACATACTGATGTGCACATATTCTTTTTTTTCTCCCCTGCTAATGATGCATGGTGGTGCTTTCTGCTTGTCCCCATCGTGTTAAGTCATCTTTAACTGTAACTGGGTCAAAGACATTTACCCCTCATGCTGCCGCCATCCAAGGTCAGGCTTGAAATATGCAAAATATGTTTGGCTTTGAGCCTTTCCTCACTGCTCAGTTTAACTGCTATCTCCCCACCCTTCAGTTAACAGATTATACCTGTACAAAATTTATAGCCCTCATTGCTGATCCCTACCCTGTTGTTTCTGTTCTGATTAAGTAGTGCTATCCTGGTCATGCATGCATAGGGCTTAATAAGTAAAGCAATTTATACAAAATTATTTGATTCTTCTGGCTTGGCTGCTTTCCCTCTTCAGCATATGACTAGCTGACAGGAAAAAAAAACACCCATCAATCACTGCACTGCAGTAGGAACAGACTAGATTTAGTCACAGGATTCTGTTCATCATTTCTAGGCTCCTTCCCTTGCCTTTCCTCCAAACAGCTCATTCCTTTCCAAATCAAATAGATTTTTTTTTAAAAAAAAATGCTGGTTGGAATCATGAAAAAAGGGTCCCAAAGAGCATTTTTGCTTTCTTTCCTTACAATAGGCACTAAATGCCAACTTTGAGATTCTCCATGCTGTTCAGGAGTGAGGTTTTCCAGCCATTTCAGAGCTATACAGATCTGCGATGATGTTCTCAATATCACACTACTTCAGATCATTTTCTTTATGTTTCACATGCTGCTGTGAACTAGCACTTTAGGGAGCCCAAAGCCGAATGACAATAGATGAGATTGATGGGGAATCAGAGGGAATGTGATCTGCCTGTACCACACACCCAAAGCCAATAAGCACCTTTCTGATTCCACACTTCTCACTTCACCTGAGTCACACTTCCCTGCCTTCCAGGTGGGTGAAATGCAAGATATTTAATTGAGCTTGGAGTTGCTCTTGGATGCAGTCAGTTTAAGTGGGAAATACTATTTAATATTATTTCAGCTAAGGGTAATTTAAATATGTTTCACTTGTGGACTGCGGATAAGATGAAGACAAAGGTATGGGGACATATCAGAAAAGGAGGTGTTGTTTGTACCAGGCTTAGGTACAAGTGGGGGGGGGAACCCTTCTCCATTTGGATCTATGTTGTGGAAGGGTCTGATGAGCAATATCTTTGAAGAGCACAAATTGTACAGTTGTAACTTGATAGGTAGAAATGAGTCATAAGTTTACATTCAAGTTCTCTAGAAGCCATGAAAACAGTTTTCTTAGTCTAGCAACTATAAGTATGATATACTCATGAATCAGCCGTCAAGCAGACTTCAGCAGTTGTAGTTCAGTGGGAAGCCTCTGCTCTTTCAAACCTGCTCCCCAGGTTTGAAGCAGCAGGTATTTCTTTCTTTGCCCTCCCCCCACTTCCTAGAGTTTGTGGATCAGCTGTCTTTGACATGGCAATATTATAGAATACACTGGCTTGAAAGAGTTTTCCATTCTGGTCTTTTCCATTCTCTGAAACAAAATAGCTCTGAAGGACTATATCCAGTGACCAAAAAGGAAGGTACATGGCTAACATGAGCCTGAAGAGGCTAGTGGGTATCAGGCTGGTCTTATCCCACTATGAGCCATCCAATCTTGCCTCCAGAATAATTTATAGCAAAGCATACAGATTATGCACTCTATGCTTCTGCCACTGAATGTATGAGTTTAACTAAGAGGAAAAATACTAACACTCAATGATGTAAGGATGCCTCAAGAGTAGGTTAGATAAGACAGCATAATGGGGACAGGTTATGAAGGCTTATTCCATGCTTGGGTTCAAGGGGAGAAAGACCTCTAAATGCTACATTTGTGACCTAGGAAATGTTTTAAAATTCCAATTTTCAGAGTTATATAATAGCTTCCCAGTACACAAAAATGAATTTTTGCTTATGACGTTAGTATTTCCATAATAGGCATCCTTGGTTGTTTGCCTCCTGCAACGATGACTCATTTCTGAAGTCTTGTCTCTTTCTTTTCTTCATATATTGTTTTCATTTAACCTTCAGTAGCCCATCCTGCACTGATTTAAAAACAAAGACAGTGGATACTCTTTTGATTAAAGATCTACAAGGGAATGTAGATGCTCTACAAGATGTTATCACAGTTCAAGGCATGCCTCAATAGTAGTAGCATTTTAAAATTTTAAATAGTGCTGTGAAATGCATAGGAACAAAGAAGTGTAATATTGGAAGATACCATGAAGGTCAACTAGATGAACCCCCGTTTTATTCTATTTAACATGTAATGGACATTAAAAAGGACTGAGGTGTTGATTGTGCAATCATGATCATCATCTTGTCTTGTTTTACCCCATGTCCACTCTTGCAGACACTCCTGCCTGTGGTAAAGCATCTTCCATCACTCCTAAAGCAATTTAATCCACTATTAATTCAAGATGCTTCTTCTAATGCTTAGCTCACATCTGCTTTCTGCTCATTCCCACCTATTGGTCCTGAACTTTAGAGCAGAAATGTTTGTACCATCTTCTGCAGAAATATTTAGAATAATAGAATAGAATTCTTTATTCGCCAAGGGTGATTGGACACACTAGAAATTTGTCTCTGGTGCATAAGCTCTCAGTGTGCACACAAGCAACAAGTAATAAATCATGATTACAATCATAAAATACATTCATCATAAAACATATCTTTTCTTTTATATACACTGAGAGCATATGCACCAAGACAAATTCCTTGGGTGTCCAATCACACTTGGCCAATAAAAAAAATTCTATTCTATTCTATTTTATTCTATTCTATTGTAAGATACAACACTCAGTGATAGTCAAAGGATACTAAATAAGCAATCAACATAAATCATACTAGAATACCAAATAAAGCAATTAATATAAATCATAAGGTACAAGCAACAAAGTTATAGTCATAAGATAAGGAATAGGCAATAGAAAAGATGAGAAGGATAATACTGGTAGTAATACAGTCCTACTAGGCTGTATTGACAGTGTTGTGGGAATTAGTTGTTTAGCAGAGTGATGGTGGGGTGGGGGGAGGTATGTGTTGTGTCTAGTATGTGTTTTTAATACCTCATCTCATTTTTCACAAACATGCTTAGTTCTTTTGATCATTTCCCTTGAAGGCTCCATTTTGAGACCTTTCTCCTAGTCATCCTTTTCTGCACATGCCTTATCTCACCACTATACTTCATAAATCATGCTTATAATCTAGCATCGTGCTATCAATCCAGGTTCTATAAACCTGCACGCTTGAAATAGAAACCATCTAAATAATACTAGCTTGAGATCTACGGTAGCCACCAGAAAAAGGCTCATTTGCAAATCCTTCCTCCTCTATTCCTCCTTGGCAGAATGCTGAGTCGCACATATGGCTGCTATACTTCCTCTTGGTTAATTTGCTACCACTCCAAGCCATCACAGTTGCCTCCCTCCCCCTCTATTCTGAGGACTGCTAAGTCACATAAACAGGAAATGCCTGGTCGTCTCCCTCCTTCAGAGTTAAACAAGTCCCTGTGTTATGTGTACAAGGGCCCCCCATGGGAGGGACTGCTGGCTGACCCCTGCCCTTGCTGCATTTCCTGTGGCAGTTTAAAAGGCAGACAAAGACAGATCCCTTTACACCAAGTAAAGGAGACGAAAAGTTACAAACAATTTAAAAAAAAACAACCCACATCCCCACACAGAACTAAGGGACAGTCTGAGATTGTGGTGTCTGAGATAAGGCATATCTATTATGTTCCTTGGCACCAGGATGTTCTGGAGTTGAGGCCAATGTTTTACAAGAAGATATATATATGGTTTCAAAATAAAATAAAATTCAACTGGCCAATGAATCAGAGGAAAGCTGTTTGGTGTATTTACAGATCAAGAAGGAAAGGAGTCTATTGTCATGTCTAAAATCTAAACATGGTGAAAAGAGGCCCCAAATAAGATGTCATTAACCCTTATCATAAAAGGGAAAGTGGGGTAAGGAAGAAGCTGAAGAGTTTGTTGACTCTGTGACTCTTTACAATCTCTTCTGAGGACATTTGCTTGTTGATTTGTCTTGTTTGGAAAGAAACACTTTCCAGTGTAATGTGCTTTGTCAAAAGTTTCAAGAGGGGTTACTCTTTTTTGGCGAAGTCTTCCAGAGCCTTAAACATCAAGGAATTTATTATTGTGGATCGTTACCTTCTGCGATGGCATATTTGTTGGACAAAGTAGGCACTCCCACCAAGTTTTTCTCCAGCAACAGAGGTTTAGACAGTGGTGAAATCCTCCGGGGATTGCCACCAGTTCGCTGCCCGCGCATGCGCAGCGCATGGCAAATGTGCACTGCACACACCCATGTGCAGTGTGTGCAAAAAACACACTGTATGTACATGTACACTACACACCAAACGCATGTACACTACACACCAAACGCATGCTGCATGCGCGCATGCATAGTGCACGCCTAGACTTTGCATGGGAAAAGGAGGCTTAACAAGGTAAGTAGAAAAGCGGTGGGTGGGGAACAGCTGTGCCACATGATCTAGATTCGCTAGAAAGCAGGATTTCCTGCTTTCTAGCGAATATAAATCGTGCGACACAGCTGATCATCGGAAATACCTGTTCAGACAAACTGGTAGCCTTTTTTTACTACTAGTTCGTCTGAACCGGTGCAAACCAGTAGCATTTCACCCCTTGGTTTAGTTTCACACAGGCATATGAACACTACCCCAGTGCTCATAAAAGGATATTCAGATGATGTATTTATACCAGTGATTAGGCTCATGTAGGCAATGGGCTTCTTACAGAATATGGACGTGAAAGCTGAATTTTGATGAAGTAGGATAGAAAGAGTATTAATTTTCCTGATAATACAACAGATAACTAAAAATAAATAAATAAATAAACAAACAAACAAACAAACAAATAAATAAATGGATTGTAGAGGAAAGCAAACTAGAAATATTATTTGAGTACAGTTGAGCAGGTTCAAATTACCTATTTTGAATTCATTATGCAAAGACCCAGCTTTCTTGACAAGTCTAATGGTGGAAGATGGAAGGAAATACGATAACTAGTGTAAGACCAACGGACTCAGATTGAGAATACTCAATCATCAATATTCGGATGATATCCAGCTTTACATCTCCATCCTGAGTCAATTAAGTGATTGAGGTCCTGTTTTAGGTTGTGTGGGTTTGGATGGGAAACAACAAACTCAATCAAAGCAAAACTGAATGGCTTTGGGTGTTGGATCCCTCTGGTTCTGGGAGCTTTCCATCTCTTGTGCTGGATGGAGGTGCACTGCCCCAAAGAAAACCTGTGCACAATTTGGATGTTCTTCTGAACGTACAGCTCCTGTTTGAAGAACAGGTGGCATCCATGATCTTTGATCAACTATACATTGTGTACCCAATTGTGCCTATTCCTAAACCAAGAGGCCAAATTGCCAATGGACACTTGTGTCTTAGGGAGCTCTAATATGGATTACAGCAATGTGCTCTACATGAGGCTGCCCTTGCAGAATATCAGAATACAAAATGCTGCTGCATGGGCAGTTATGTGTTTCCCTCGATCAGCTCATGTTATGCCTTTGCTCTTTTGGTTGCCAGTTTCCTTTCAGATGATATTCCAGGAAAAGCCTGTGCAATGGCTATATTGACTTATGGATAGAGGTGCTCTCCTCAGCTGTGAATTTTGGATTTATATATGATTTTATGGTTTATATTGTTTTTATTGTTTCAATTTATATTGCTTTGTTTTTTTTAATTTTTTTAAACTGTTTGTGAGCCACCCAGAGTCCTGTATTAAGATGGATGGCTATATAAACTTGATTTAACAAATAAATAAAATGTGATTATGGGTGCCCTGTTGGGTGACATGAAAAACAAATTTGGGGATAGAAAAGCCCCAATTATTTGTGTATAATTATCAATAGTTACTGCAGACTTGATGTATATAATCAATTGTATCCTGGACTACAGATATACATTTTGCAAAACATGCTAACTACAAGGCACTACAAAAACTTTCTCCATCCTGTTGCTCTACATTCTGTATGTGGTGAGCTAGAAGTCCAGTTGTCCTCATGCTGATATTGGGAATTATGGCAGTGGTAACCTAAAAGGGTAATCTAGAGGGTATCCAATTGAGGAAAGCTGATTTAGGGATCGAAAAATAAATTTTAGAAACACCTCAAACTGGGCTCAGATATGTATCTTCAGTTGTACCACTTGGTGGTACTGGAGGTATGAAATAGCCATTCCTGATTTCACAAATCCAACTTTGCTTCAACAATCCTGCCTTGCCTTGTCAAAGCTGGAGACGAAAGAAGAACTGGTGCTCAATGAACAGGCAGAAATGTTGACATAAGTAGATTCACCCTAAAATAGATTGGACCTTTAACAACAACAACAAAACCCTTGAATCAGATGTAGGGAAGCTGCTGAATCCAAAAGGAACTATATAATTAAAGGCCAAGGTGGGGTAAATGCCAAAACAGCCATGCCCATCTGCAAAGGCAGAAACAAGGGTGAGGAAATTGGAAGAAATCCAGGATAGAATGGAAGACTTGGCAGAAATCAAGTGGTGGTTGGCTAAGATCGAGCCAGGGCAGCCAGATTGCAAATTATTGATTTTCTTTAAAATTTTTAAATCCATGACTATTATGGAACTCTGGAAAGCTATGTTATTGTCTTTCTATCCCAAACCCTTTGTCCTTTCCACTATGAGGCTCAGCTGAAGTCCTGCTTTCCATGAGGTGATGAAGCAAGAAAAATCATTTCTAGTTATTTTCCCTATATATAGTAATTTTAAAGGAACAACAATGATATTTACCATTTGCCATGTGGGCTCTGTGGCAGTGGTGAAATTCAATTATTTTTACTACCGGTTCTGTGGGTGTGGCTTGATGGGCATGGTGTGACTTGGTGGGCGTGGCTTGGTAGGCATGGCAGGGGAAGGATATTGCAAATTCTCCATTCCCACCCCACTCTGGGGCCAGCCAGAGGTGGTATTTGCCGATTCTCAGAACTACTCAAAATTTCCCCTACCGGTTCTCCAGAACCTGTCAGAACCTGCTGAATTTCACCCCTGCTCTGTGGCTAGTAAAGAGATTTCAGCTGTATCCTCTGCTTAATTGGCATCTGGCAAGTTACAAGCAGGATAAGAAAATTATTGGAAGTTACAAACAATTGGCTGCCAATCATAAAAAATACTGATGCAAAATAGGAGGCTGAAATAGATGGCCTGCTTTGTATGCAGGTCCCAATTTCACTCTCTGGCATTTCCAGAGGAGATGAGAAAGGCCTTTATGTAAAACCTGAGGAGTTCCTGCCAGAGAAAGCAATCCTGAACAACACAGGACAGTGTTTGATTCTGTATAAAGCATCTTCCCAGTTCTGTAAATGATTCTGGGATTACAGAAGCCAAGGAAGCATAAAAACTATAAGAAAGAAAAATGGTTGAATGAGTACATAGCCTTCTTGCCTCAGAATCAAGATTAAAAGCTCCAGCTGTAAGAAGCTGGATTAGCCAACTAATTGATATCAGTATAACAATGTAGCCTGTAAACTCACTCCGAATATCATTTTAAGAATATCCTGACTGGCGGCTACAAAGATCAGAGTAACCGATGAAAAATGTGTAGTTTTAAATATAAAAAACCAACAGTTACACTTGATGGTTGAGTACACAGTACACCTAAGTTCACAATTCATATTATGTTTGTTTTATCTTTGCTTAGAGTATTGTTCATAACTAATAATTTATAGCTTAGCATGATGTATAAAGCCAGCCAGTGTTTAATTTTTTTAAAAAAACCAATGGTTGGAACAAACCATGTTTTCCTGCATTTCACCTACATTGCTGAATTTATTTATGTCTCCAAGTTTGGGATTGTGTCTCTACACATCTGAAGGGGCCCTAGCCTGGTGCTTATTCTAATCTTCATGCCATTAAAAAAACAAAACAACCCTGGCATATTGCTGTTTTATCTGAATGAACCCACTTGTTAAATTGTCCGTTGCCTATCATGAAGGCTAAACTTTGATGTGGGAAAATTATAAATATGAATGAAAGGGTTTGCTGAAAACCAGTTAAAATTTAAGAAACAGACATCCATACTGTTGTAACACAAAACAGCAAAAAGAAAGAAAGAAAGAAAGAAAGAAAAGACCTGGGATTGCAGTTGCCGAATAACAACAGTGTCATTTGTTGGCCTCCTTCCAATTAGAGAACAGTTCCTGTAATTCAACCCTCACCCTGCTACCCTCCATCTCTGCAGTCTGCTGTAGGATGGATGTGGAATGCCAAAGGGAGCCCCCTCACATTCCTGGATGCCATTGCGCCCCTCTCTGCCGAGGAATGTAGTTAACAAGTTGCGTGTGGGAAAATAGAATCAGTGGAGACCTTGAATGTCTCAGCTCCCAGTTGAGTAAACAACTGTTTTCTGGCAGCCGTTCAGCTATACACCCTGGAGACCTTGAGCAAAGAGTTGGAAAGAGGTCCCCTCAGTACAAAGTCTAATAAATGACTCCCTCCCCCAACTCATTCTGCTGGTCACCGGCCAGCAAGTCAGCCTTTCAAACCCACAAGGCTTTGAAATCCGCTCAATAATGACCAGTCATCCACCAGCAAAAGAGGTTCCAGGAAAACTCCCTTAGAGGAGAGTGAAAAAAAAGAGAGACTGCAAAAATAGATTTCCCAAACAAACTGGGGTTAGAGACTGGTAAAAAAAAAATGTTTGTTTTTTTAATTCAACTACCAGGAAGGGAATTCCAAATTATGGCTTCTGAGAAGAATGAGCCAAACGCACTTTATGTTATGGCCAATTTAAACTTTTAAAATTTCACAAATACCAATTATTTCATAATTGTTGTTCATGTCTTTGTTCCCTCTAGCAAATGCTTAAATGACCTATTCAAGTTTGATTATTCCTATCTGGTACCTTCTAGAGTGGGAGTGGTTAAGTAAACGCGCACAAGCTTTTTTTAAGCTTTGTTAAGATCCAGACTGGAAACAACTAGTTTTTCTTCTCCTGACAAGTGAGAATTACACCAGTTCACCAAGTAATATTGGGACTGGGTTTACAGACTGCTTTGAGCCACAGCATAATTTTCTTCTCTGAGGTTCAGCTTGTTGTTGAAGCCTATTGTGGCTTGTTTAATGAACATCATTTAAAGAAACCATGACTTAGCATAACATTCTGTCACTATATAATCTGCAATTACTAGGAAATTGCAGTTGCATACTAATAAATCATTAGTGTGCAATCTTTCTTTTATATTGCCGATCCATTAGTTTTAAAATACTTTTGATTCCTACTGTTGCATGAATACCACTGACCACTCTGCCATGATTTGGTAATAATGTATTACCAAGACAAAGGACAAGAGTAAAACAACTGATATAACATTTGCTAATACATGCAGTCCTCAACTTATGACTACAACTGGGACCAGAATTTCCCTTACTAAGAAAGGCAGTTGTTAAGTGAGTCATGCCAGATTTTGGACCTTTTTTCCCCATGGTTATTAAATGAATCACAGCAATTAAATGAATCATGTGGTCGTTAAGCAAATCTGACGTTCCCCATTGACTTTGCTTGTTGGAAGCCAGCTGGGAAGGTCACAGATGTGATCACGTGGCCCTGGGACACACGACATCATCAATTACATCCTGGTTGCCAAGTGCCTTGATTTTGATTACATGACTGTGGGGATGTTTTGATGGTCATAAATGTGAGAACCAGTCATAAGTCATTTTTTTCAGTGCCGTTATAACTTTGAACAGTTGCTAAACAAATGATTGTATTGCTTTAAAAAGAGGTTAAAGGAGACAGTTCAATAGTCAATATGTATAAAGCCGAATTAGTATCTATAATGTAAACAAACACAATTTTATCACAAAATGGAGAGATTTCGTCCAGGTGACCAGCAAAATTAATCAAACTATTGTCCAAGTAATTCTCATGTTGTTCAACAATTTTTTAACACTCACTCTCTCTCTCACACACACACACACATACTTATTTATACAAATATGATTATGTTGCTACCATTACTCTATTTTTTTCTTTAATTTTTAAAAAAATCAACAAGGCACTTTGAAGTAACGTTAGGAATTGCCTTAAATTACAATGAGATGCTCTAATAGTGTATGTGACCCTCTGTCTGTAGTCTGTCCATACAAGTTACAGACTCTTCCTGTTTCCAAAGGAGACCATTCCCTTTCTCATTCCCACCCCCATCGCATCTTTTCTTACCACACACTGCTTGGTAACGTAGACGGGGGAAGGACACTGTCTGGTTTTGGGGAGGTGATGTATAAGGCATGAATAACTATTCTTTCTGTCACCATTTTGTACAACCGGAGAGGAGGAAAGAGACTGGCCACTTGCCCACTTCCCTATCACGAAGCATCAGGCATTGACTCTGAGTAGAATGCGCTATTGTTTCTCAGCCTCCAGGCCTTTTCCTGTCCTCATAAGAGCTATAGTTGCAAACAAAGGCAAAGCTAGACAGCTCAGGGTGGAGGCCAAGCCAGCCTTCTCCTTTATGTACCACACCCTGCTCTCCACAGCACCCTTACAAATCAGATGGATGGCCACTTTTGCTTTGAAACAGAAAGGGCCTATTTTTAGCAGCCACGAACCAAAAATAAATGGGCCACATGGACAGTTTAAGCACTTGAGATAAAATGATTTCCCAGAATGCTCCAGCCCTGCCTGTTTAGAAAGCCGTTTGCTTATTTACCTAGGAAATCATCTCATTTTCTTCTTGTATATTCAGCCTTCATCTACAGCTTTCAGGAGCAACTAACTACATTTTCCATAGCCATATGATTTCCTGGATTCTCTCTCCTAAGTGGTGGAAAAGTCCAATTTGGGATTCCCTGTTTCTACTTCCCTGCCAGCATCCACAGCTACCACACACAAGTATGATATTTAGGGTAGATGCCTATTTTCAGGATTCAAAAGATCTTAAATCCTTCTCCCTCCTGGCCTTTCTCCATGGTAAAAATGTAGACCAGCTGTTTTTAAGTCAAAGCGTTCCAACCTACAAATCCAACCTAGTAGCAATAATTGCTTTTTCTACAAGTTTGCAGACATAGTGAAACCATTGTGTCCTTTTATTATTGTTCTTGTAGTTAAGCATCAATGTGCATAAACTAGACTCCAAGATCAATGCAGGATACAGGATTCAGTTTAAGAGATGGGAAAGAATGGAGAAAGAGAGAAATGGAATAAATATGCCATAGCTTCACTAAAAAAAAAAAACTATATTGGTGGTATTGGTAATCAACAAAATGATCTTTCTGGAAATCTTCAAGTACAGGCTGGGCAATCATCTCTTGAAGATGCTTTACTTCTAAAAGGGGCAAGAGACGGAACTGAATTATCTAAAAAGCTTTTTCCAACTCCAAATGTGATAAACAATATGATTCACACAATCAACTAAGTCATAATGTAAATTGTTCATCTTATTGTGTTATATGAACCCATTCATTAGTGATTTATTTAAAAAGATTTATTTAGCTGAGCAATGGAAACCATAGCTTAATGAAATATCTTAATTCCCTCCTATTTTACTCCATTCTCCATACTTTCAACACTTTTGCATCACAGTCTATAGCATTCTTGGATGGATGGGATTTAAAATATATTGGCTGCAGTGCCCCAGACCTCAGCTCTGCTCAGAAATGCCTAGTCGCACATATACCCCTCCCCCTAAAAAAACTTTAACATGTTGTTTTCTGTTTATGAGACATATGCATTGGTGTGCAGCTGGGATGGGATCACTTCAAAGGACATTTCTCCCATTACTACTATCTAAAAATAGGGATGGAAGTTGGGGTGATCAATGCAGGGCATGAAGACAGAATGCAGGCCAAGCACAGTGATAACTGGAACTACCAGTGCTGTTTTGTAACTATGCATTTTGGGTGTGTGCGTTGCATAGGATGGATACTGTTTACATGGGCAGCCAGAGGGAACCGAATGAATGCACATCCTACATAAGTGTCACCTAATTGCAGCACTGGAATGATGTTATTGCATGTGGGTGGTCATTATGGCATCACTATAATTTGTAACAGACACTTCTAAGCAAATGGCTGGGATCACACATTTGATTAAGTAATAGTTAACTGATTTATAGTAAAACTATAATAGCTGGTGTTTATTTAATACTCTAAACCATGATTTATTAATCACAGTGTTTGGTTTGTGCATTATATTAAGCCAGAAGTGAACAAACCATGCTATATGGTATATGAATACAATATGGACATGGTTTTTTTTCCATTATGACTTTTTTTTTTAAGTACTGCAAGTGAATACACAAACGCTAATTCTTCGCCATTATCTAGCGGATGTCTAGATATTTGCAACTTAGTTATGCACATATCCAGACAACCAGTTGTAGCTATGGCAGGTATTTTCTGATGCTGCCTATAATGACTTCTGAATTTTCAAAATATGTCCACCATCTCAAAAGTTTCTATCTTCTGTATCTTCTCTCCTCTACCAGTTTCAGATCTCAATCTGATTATTTCGAAGCGGGTAGGTTTTTTTACATGTTAAAAAATTATGATTGAGCGCTCTTGAATACTTTTGCCCTCTGTTACTTTTCCCTTTCTCTCTCACCACTTCACACATAAGCCATAATCACCACCAGCTCTTTAACATAAACCACAAGGAAGTGGGAAAAAATAGATTACAGTAAGTCAATCAGCAAATATTCCACTGCCATCAACAAGGTTTTTCTGCAAGTCTGAAGACTAATATTTGGAATACCTATCTCGTTAATATCCAGTGCCTGATGAAAAGCATCTGGAAAATTAAATGAGATTTTGGAGAAGCTATTCTGAATTCTTGTCCAAGTCCAAGTCTTGAATTCTGTTGACATACTTGTCTCCCTTCCAGCTGTTCAGATTTATATTTTGTATTTTGAACTCCCTGAGACACATACACTTGATTTTTTCCCTCTTCTCTTCTGTGGTTGCCTTCCCCCATCTTGTCCTCCAAAGGTCTTAGACTGCAACTTTCTTCATTCCTAATCAATATGACTATCGACTGTGTTCAGTGGGATAATAGGAACTTGGCTTCTCTCATCTGGATGCAAGCTCCAGAGTGATGGCTCCATTGCATCTCA
This sequence comes from Ahaetulla prasina, assembly GCF_028640845.1. NCBI lineage: Eukaryota > Metazoa > Chordata > Lepidosauria > Squamata > Colubridae > Ahaetulla > Ahaetulla prasina. Next base: position 69,085,767 of record NC_080545.1, on the reverse strand, counting down.
ATCTGGAGACAAAGTTTAATAATCTCATCAGATGAACCCAGCATATATTAACATCTTTTCATGCACCATATTAATTATGGACTGTTTTATATATCTGTCATTTGACCTAAGTCACAATTGACTGGGTTTACTTAACACATACATACCAATATCAAACTAACTACAATTATGATTTACTATAAAATGTAATGGTTGTTACAATTATTATTTCTAGCATCTGATATCGAGAAGTTTAGGTTTTGAATAGGTGAGTCCTAAGTAAGTATGGTAATTATTAATTAACAGGCATAGACTTATGCATAGATACATAGTACTTTCATCAGCAACTTTTCTATAAGCACATCATGTTTCTGTATTTTTATGCAATCCTCTCAAATTGTATCAATATTTCCATAACCCTTGTATCATGTGCTGATTTGTAGGCCAGGATATCCATGTGTTCCATGTAACAGAGGGCAGACCTCTGTTTAACGAGGCTTCCTGGTCTTGTCTATCTGGCTATCTAGCTGTCTAGCCCAATTTTAACATTACAAAATACATATCAAGAAAGGAGAAAAGGAGACTCCAAGGCCATTAAATTTCTCCAGTAACCATCAGCAGCCACCCTGCAGATTGAGCAAATGCATAACCATCTGGCCCTAGTCTTTCCCATTCTGATGGACTGTGTTGGTTTTTCTATTTCAATTGTAACACGGCTTTCAAAATTATACATGCATGTAAAAGTAACATATACAATTTGTGTGCGTGTGTGCGGGTGCTATTTTTGTCTTCTGATCTAGATATGATTTGGGGGTGGGGGAGGGATTCTGTATAAATATGGCTCCTTACTGCTGAGCTTCTCATTTATTCAGGGAAACTGAGATTCCAGAATGCCTCCTTTTGAATGGCATCATTGCGCTCTGCAATATCCTGATGCAAACTCGTCTAATCTTATATCCTTCAGATGTGTTAAGGTTTCGACCTCTAAGAGTAATCTTTGGAGGGCACTAGAAGACTGTACATGGAAGAATATCTTTGCCATTGTCCTGCACAATATCACAGTGTTGACCCACCCAACATGGTTCCCTCTTTAAGTAGTGAATTGAAGTAAAGGTTTTTATTTAAGAAGATAAAGATGGAATCAGAATCCAGGTTGGCCTGGCTACTATAGAAAGTTTTAAGTGTATTATGCTCATTTGTCCAGAAAACTAAGGCCATTTCTACAGCCTTGGGATAATGAAATGCTGAGGGTAGTGGGGAAGAAAGGGGAGTTATAAATGCCTCAGCGCCCCCCCCCCCAGCCCCATGGAGAGCCCTCCTAAAACAGATGCCAATGTGGAAAAGATTTGTTCTGCATTCCTGAGCAGGGATGATTACAGCTGTCTTGGAATTGGCCCCTCCACCCTACAACAAAAATAGAGAGGGATGTCTTTTTGTGGGGAGAAGGATGTGATCCTTCAATGAGGAGATGGAAATACTCATCTGACAAAAATTTTGTGGAGTATTCCCAGCTTTTGTGGGAAGCCTAGGTTGAAATGAAACTCCATGACAGGATGAATTACATAATAAGTTAATCAGATGAATGAAAAGGTTGGTTCTCCTTCCTTGGAGCTCAAGGGAATAGTCAACTGCTCTTAGGGAGAAACTTACCAACATCACGGACTGCTGCACTCAGATCTATTGGTTTGGCAGAAAAATCCCACCCCTGTAAATAAAAACTAAAGGAATGTGGTGCTCCTGCATGTTAATAATAAATTGGTGTTCCCGATCCAGCCTCAAAAAGTCTGCCATGAAGTAAATTGTTAACTCTATTTTGTAAGCATCCAGATCTTTTAATATTTGACAGATGCTACATCAAGCAATACAGGTAGTCCTTGACTTAGAACAGTTCATATAGTGACCGATCAAAGTTACAACAGCATTGAAAAAAGTGACATGACCATTTTTCACAGTCACAGCTTTTGCAGCATCGCCATAGCATGTGATCAAAATTCACATGCTTGGCAAATGATTCGTATTTATGACGGTTGCTGTGTTCCACAGTCCTGCGATCACCTTTTACAATTTTCCGCCCAGCACAGTCAATGGGAAAGCCAGATTCACTTAACAACCAGCTTACTAAATTAACAACTGCAGTGATTCACTTGGCAACTGTGGCAAGCAAGATTGTAAAATGGGGCAATACTCACTTAAAAAATGTCTCACTTAACAACAGAAAGGTTCTGGATTAGAACTAGAAAGTCTAAGATTTGGGGGCTATTGGACACATATGCAAATGTGGGAGCATGCCATGGATGCCATCACAAAATGGTGACCATGGCTGATTACAAGCAACCATTTACCCCAAAGAAAATACTGTGTTTCCTCGAAAATAAGACCCTATCTTATATTTTTTTGAACCCTGAAATAACCGCTTGGCCTTATTGCCATGCACTCAAAAGCCCAATTGGGCTTATTATCAGAGGATGTCTTATTTTGGGGGAAACAGGGTAATGAGTCTACATCCCATCTTTCCCATTATTGTACCAGTTTATACCTGTAAATATGAATACTTCATACAAAGGATTGAATTGCAACCATCCTCCACTTTTATTTCTTAGAAATGCCTATATCACATAGGTGTCAAACTCACTGCATCACGTTGCCATCAGATGACGTTTTGTGACATTTTTCCCGTTCACGGAGCTAGGGTGAGCGTGGCCTGCATGTGATGCATCTGGCCCACAGGCCACCAGTTTGACATCCTTGGCCTATATCAGGGGTCTCCAACCTTGGCAACTTTAAGACTTATGGACCAACTCCCAGAATTCCTCAGCCAGCAAAACTGGCTGAGGAACTCTGGGAGTTGAACTCCACAAGTCTTAAAGTTGTCAAGGTTGGAGACCCCTGGCCTATATGGAATACAGACAATTTTTAGAGGAGATGGAGAACAGGGAGAGATGATGATGATGATGATGATGATGATGATGATGATGATGATGATGGTGATGATGATGATGATGATGATGATGATGGAAGCTGATTACTTTTTTAAAGGATGTTAGCATCTATTTATTTACTGCTTATTAAAAAGCAGGAGGAAAAACCCACATAAGTCAGGCATACCAACCGAAGCCACGAGCACTATTTATTAAAAGTTATAAATTTAAATCCTTCCAAAACCCACGATGCCAAGGAAACAGATTGAAGTATCATGATTGAAGTCTAGGCCTGGTTATGGACAAGCAATAATACAGTCTCGGTAAGCCTAGATGAGGATGTGTATCATTAGATGCATTCCAACAGCTCTTAAATAAATGTCTTAATGGCATCCACCCATAATTTGGAAATCTTTCTGCTTGCTTGGGCAATTATTCTAACCTTGCCTACAGACCGCTGTCATGATAAACATTATAGGATTCCGTGCACAGCACATACTGCCCCAAGCTCAGAGGTAAAGCTGTGATTAAACTACAATTCAACCAGTGGAGAGGCTATATCAAAGACAAAAGACAAAATATTTTAAAATGTTCATGCACTCTTTGGGGAAAGAGGATAGCTTTTCAAGCAGAATTTCTAAACATCATGTAGAGAAATATAAGAGAGCTGCAAGTGAAGGATGACCCTCGCACGACTGCCTTACTTTATGAATGAGGTAAGCAGTAGCATAATAAAGGCCTTGGAAGTATATCATTTCAACAAGAAAGATGAATTTAGCCAAGCCAATGTGCAGGAGTATGCAACCTTTCCCGGACAAGGTCAGCATCTGGCCACTGAAAGATGCACCATGGATAGAAATTGTGTTAATATGTATATACAATTAAATATGTTTAAATTATCCTCTTCAGCTTAGCATTTATGAATTTCTACTTGTATATACAATTAAATGTGTTTAAATTATCCTCTTCAGCTTAGCATTTATGAATTTCTACTTTTTATCACATAAGTAATTACCATTTGGACAACATCTAAAAATGTGAGAGATGCATGGGGTTCTGAAGTTTCTGTTGTATATTTCTGAGTCAGAGCTTTGTGCAGCACACTATTTGATGGCACCTGTGAGATTCCCCATAGAAATTGACTAAAGTGCCTCAGAAGTTATAGAATAAAAACAGAACAGAATAACAGAAAAAGAGGGTTGGAAGGGACCTTGGAGGTCTTCTAGTCCAACCCCCTGCTCAAGCAGGAAATCCTATAACATTTCAGACAAAAGTTGTCCAATCTCTTCTTAAAAACCTCCAGTGTTAGAGCATCCACAACTTCTGGAGGAAAGTCGTTCTGCCAATTAATCGTTGTAACTATCAGGAAATTTCTCCTTAGTTCTAAATTGCTTATCTCCATGATTAGTTTCATCCATTGCTTCTTGTCCTACCCTCAAGTGCGTCGGACAATAGGTTGACCCCCTCTTCTTTGTAGCAGCCCATTAAATACCGAAATACTGCTATCATGTCACCCCTGTTCTTCATATGTTTTAGCTTCCAGTTCCCTAATCATCTTTGTTGCTCTTGTCTGCACTCTTTCTAGTTCAGGAATCCCAAACCCCTTGGCCACAGTCCACTACCAGGCCGTGGCCTATTTAGAACTAGGTTGCACTAGCAGCAGGACAGGGTGCATGCACATGGCTCAACTGGCACTACTAGTGGCAGGCTGGTGTGTGCACAACTCAACTTACGCAAGTTAAGCTGTATATGCGCCTGTGTGCCAGCCCACCACTCACGTGGTCCAGTTCCCCTCTCCCCTCCCCCCGTCAAGCTGCAAAGATTGGGGACTCCTGTTCTAGTTCATAGAGAAACCAAAAATGAATTATTAGGTTTACACATTGCAGTGTCGTTGTTGTTTTTATAGTAAGTGTGATGTGTTAGTTATGTTCTTGAGCCCTCTGGTTCTTTCTCTTTTTTCCAATGGTAGAGTGAGCAAAAGAACAAAATCACACAAAAATCAGCTAGAAAAGTTTTGATAGTGGCCCTTTCTTTTTCACATTGCCTTCTTTATTCAGTCACTGATTACAGTGCTGCCACAGGGTGGGTGGAATTTAAATCTTGGATTGATCCACCAAGGGATTCTAAATTCTTTGCCTTCTCAGTTAGGCTGTTGGGATGGAAGAAGGTCTGTGTGGGGAGAATGGAATCTAGTCTGTTGCTTTTTCTTTTTCCTTTCCTTTTTTTTTTAAACAGAATTCTGAGCTTTGATGCTGCAGATAAATTCCTCCGTTGAACAAGTTTTGTGTTTTGCAATAATTCTGTGCCCCACCCTGACCGTTAGCTGTTAAGATTTTCATAAATATAGGTCTTTCAAGCCTGAAGCCTTGATATCATCATCATCATCATCATCATCATCTTATTGTTCCCAGGGTTTATAGGTGTTTCTTCCTTAGAGTATTTCCTTTTAAACAGGCTCTACGTTACTTTCCAGAAAAGGCTATGGCAAAATTCCTTAAGACTTTTCACCAGAGACTTTGGGCAGCCTTTAAGATTATTTCCCACCCTTCTTCACCTTATTTGACTACAACAGTGAGAAGATCAAACTACATGACAGTCTATGTAGATAGATTTAGATAGATTTTAAATAAAATATAGATAGATTTTATTGGCAATAAAGAACTTTCTTTATAAAGAGAATACTTCTTGTTATAGCTTATCACAGTGTTGGGGAACCTTTTCGGCACCAAGTGCTGGAAACCGGAAGAGCAGCCGCCCGGTGCACATGCACAGGCCAGGAAGATGATCTTCCAGTTTCCGGCACACGCACATGTGCACTGGCCACCTGGTCTCCCAGTTTCTGGCACTCCAATACATGTGAAGACCAGCTGGCTGGTGCACTGGAACGTGGAAGAGCAACGTCCAATGGCTTGCATGCCCAGAGAGTTGGCTTTGCATGCCACTTCCGGCACACATGCCATAGGTTCGTCATCACGGGCTTATCAGATGAAACAGTAGTGTGACACTACTGTTTCTTAGTCTGCTGGTAGAATACAGTGTCAACCACACAGCCGTATCATTAATTTGAAGAGCAAGGTTATATTTTCCCCAATGCCACCCTAATTGTGCCTCATTGTTGTAGGAGGAAAGTATTTCTCCCAATTTTATGAACACTTCAGCAGGAGCATTCAGGTATGTTTGCACTGGTTTAAAAGATTAGCCGACTCTCGCACTGTGCAAGAACTGCCAGTATCCAGACAGGAACAATAGAACTTCAGTCTGAAGACTGGGACAAACTGTATCTCCCAAATCAAAGTATGGGAGTTTGGTGATGCAGAACCACATTAAGACCCTTGTAGATTCTCGGTCTATTTATCTTCATCAGTTCTCACTGCAGTAATAATCCAAAATACTAAGATTATAAAGGTATTTCCTGCACTTATATTTTCAATGAGTGAGTGATATTTTGTTGAAGGGCGCATGATGTCACAAAATTAAATTGCAATAAGTATACATGTGATGAAGTAGTAGTTATGTCTTAAATGTATTTAACTTGGATGGTATATGGATTTTGATTTCCCTCACATTTTTTCAGGTGTTTTTTTTAAAAAACCTTGAAATATATTAATAAACTCCAAACGTTCCATAAGCCCTAGGCCAGTATTTCTCAACCTTGGCAACTTTATGATGTGTGGATTTCAAGTCCCATAATTCCCCAGCTAGCATGCTGCCAAGGTTGAGAAACACAGCCCTGGGCACTGTTAATAATATGAGCATACCACAGTAATATATTCGTATCCGCTTTTTGATGAAAGTGCACAAGATAACTGAGGTTTATGATTGAATTGTACTGAAACCTGAAAACATATTAATCAAATATGTCCTTTAAGGGTTAGCTGCAAGGTAATTCATATTATCTTATTAAGTCATGGTATGTTTAATCATAATTTACTGAAACAGTCACAAGAGACTGGTTCACATAATACGCTAAACCAGCAAACCAATAATATGTAGTATGTATGTATGTATGTATGTATGTATGTATGTATGTATGAAATCTCACCATGTGTAAACCTAGCTGTTACCAGATATCTTATATTTTTCAAGGGCATGTGGTTTGTTTAGGCTCATCATGTTGTATGAACCTACTCAATATGATTGCATTAACTACTCAACTGTGTCTTATTCATAAAATCAGGATGAAACAAAGCATGGTTTACAATCGTATATAAATCTGTCCCACAGGCTCCAGCCAGAACTCTGATAACTGCCTTCTGAATGACAGCTTTGAAGCTATCATTAAAGACACAAGCCATCTAGAACACTTCATATTAATCTGTCCTGGAAGTGATTAGGCAGGCCAGTTTCTCCAGAAATGAGCACAGCCAAAACAGAGGCAGCATTCATGTCCCATGAAGTTAATTATTGAATTAACATGTTTTCTGAGCTTGCAAATACAGTATATGAAATCATCAACTAACCAAATATGCTAGTCTTGTACAATATACAAGATGAAAAGCAGTGACTTGGTTAAGTATGTAGCATGACTACAGATACAAAGCTGTAGAAGGCAATAGTGGATTGTTTAGCAATAAGCTTCAGGCTGTAAAGTTGCTGCTTTAAGGATGAATGGAAATTCCCACGCAGGGGGTGTAACTCTATTCTATGTTTTCAGAATGCCCAACTCACTATAGCTCCATTTTCAATCAATCATTTCTTGGCTCAACTTGGTCTTACTGTACAATATACTGCATGTACTGAGCCACCATCCTTCCCCAATACTATTGTTTGGGCAATAGGCAAATTCATTTATTTGAATTGATCAACCACATGTTGAGTAATAAAGGAAGGAAGAGTTCAAAGAAGAACAGCTCATGAAAATATTATGCTTTAAATATAATCATCTTAAGGATTTGAGGAGGGAGGGAGAAAATCAAAGAACACCCCAAAAGTGGACTTCTCCAGCAACTCGATGGAACAGTGAATGTGTGTTTGTGGATATTTTTAAGAAATATTTTAATGTTATACATTATATCGGTGACATTGGAAACAAGTGTATCCAGAAAAGCAGAAATAAATAAATAAGTCAATTGCAACACATTGCTCACTTCAGTTGTTCTCGGAATACAAGTTGGGTTGGATCAGGTTAATGTTTGCATAAGAGATTATCAAACAACTGCAAGGCTATAGACTATACTAAGAAATTGAAAAATGATCTGGGAAGAAACTTATAGCTAACTTTTCAATCCTGTTCACACAAAAACTACACTGGTACAGCCATGCAATCACCAGAAGTCATATTTGACACAAAGAAAACTTTGCCTTTCAGTGGTATACAGAACCTCATTGTATATCATTATAAAAATGTCATAGCCACGTTGATAACAAAGTTTCTTATTTATCCATTTTGCCTTCCTACAATAACTATCACATCCTCACTAACTCTGAAGAATAAGTTGGGCAGTATGAAATATCAATCTTACATTCATCCATTTAAATAAAGGCAGTTCTGAAAGTCTAGGTCCAGAGAGGTGTGTGTGAGCACACAGGCACATACACACACACTCCTCGCAAAATAACAGAATAACACATAAGAGACCTTGGAAGTCTTCTAGCCCACCCCCCTACTCAGGCCCAACACCCTGCCTATGGGCTGTGTTAAATCAGGATGGAGCATTGTAACTACAGAACTCTATGCTCCTTACTCCTTGGCCATATTGGATGGGACTCCTGGGAGCTGTAGTTCAGCAGCACCTGGAAACCCACCGACAGCTGTCCCGTGCTATTGTGAGTTTAGGATCACACCGAGTGCAATGAGACTCTACTGCTTCAGGTAAACAAAATGCACGCGGGGAATAAAGACGTCCCTTCCTGATCCATATTTGGCACTGCAAGAAGGGAGATGAAGCTGTAACGTACAGGTTCAAATCTTGTAGTCACTTACTCTCTGTGTTAGATGTATGGGGAGGAGGAGGCGGGACAGACGGTGTGGAGGGAAGCTGTCAACCAACATCTAATAAACCAACTTTTTTCCCCCACTGATAAACCGAGGGTGTGGGGGTGAGAGCTGAAAATGGCATCCTTCAATCCTGTTCATGGAAGGAAAATGTTCCCAACCTCAGCCTCTTAAAGAAGGACGCTCTCATTCGGAAAGAGAGGGGTGGGGAAAGGGAAAAGATGAAAGATCACGAGTTTCTGAATTTCCCTCGGCTGGACTTTTTGAAAGCCATTCCGACTTCGCCGAACTTCATTCTCTGTCGGCTGGGGATTGGTCAATCGGAGCTGAAACTCCACCCACCCTCTTTCCAAATCCCTCTCCCGTGTCCGTCGCTTGACTCTTGCTTCTTTATGTCCGCGGAGAAGGGACGGCGACGAGAAAAAGGAAAGAAAAAAAGGGGGGGGGGAGAGGCTACGATTGAGGGACTTTTAACGTCACTGGCATTAAGAGCCCCTCCGCTGGCTGCGGTGCTAAAAGAGAGTTTCCAGAACTCCTGTTTTCTCTCCGGCAAGTTTTCTTCAGTGGAAAAAAAAAAGACTTAAGAAAATTCAGAAAGGCGACAATCTGTGTGGTTTCCTCGCCACCCCCTCCAGGACAGGTAAATTCTGAAGATTAGAATTTAAAGTTTTTATACACTCGGCAAGTCGCGGGTAAATTTTAGTACGTTGTGCGGAGGAATGTGGGAAAGGGAGAGGAGGAGGGAAAAGAAATTATGGGGTAGAGCTGGAAAGGTTGAAGAAGACATTGAAAGAGATGAAGGTTATGGTGGTGATGGAGATGGGACAAGGAAATTAAGGGGAAGAAGAAGTAAATGGCCCCATACATACATACATACATACATGTGTGTGTGTGTGTGTGTGTGTATATGTATATGTATATGTGTGTATATATATATGTATGTATGTATGTATATGTATATGTATATGTATATGTATATGTATATGTATATGTATATGTATGTAGGGGACCGTGAGAAAGGGTAGCAGAATGAGGAACGAAGAAAAGATAGTAAGATGGAGAAATGGTTTGAGTCCAAGACAGATGTACCATGTGGAGCAGTCAGGGGTGGAAAAAGAATAACTGCTGAGGTAGAAATTGTGGTGTATGTGTGTGTGTAAAATCGGTGGGATTTTATATCATACGCTTGAAGGAATAGGACTCCTTAACTTTTTCAAGCATGAAACAGAATTTCTTTTTAACTGTACAGTGTGGAGTGTGATCATGTGAATAGAACTAAGTACAGTAGTACTTTAAGATGCCAGACTCAAACATGAGCCTGTCTGGAAAAAAAGTATTCCACACACACACACACAAATGTTCATACACAGAGAGAGAGAGAGAGAGAGAGAGAGAGAGAGAGAGAGAGAGAGAAACCTCTCATGTTTCTGCTGTGGCTTATGAGTCTAATTTCTTAGGCCTGGAAGCAACTAGAGATCTTCCAGATGTTGGTAGTTCCACTTCTAGACAGCATTTTAATTTAGTGTTTAACTAAATAGCTTATGTTTTAATTGCTGACTTGCTAGTGAAAATTAGCAAGAAAGCAGTCCTTCCAGCAAATATTCTGGATTTCATCTCAAAACTGGAATACAGCAGGATTAGATCCTTTTCAGACTATCCAGACTCTCTTTCCACTTTTTATATTCCTATCTTTGGGGGTGGCTTGGATTGCAGATATCCCAATCAAAGAGCCATCTGGACCTTTTCCTTCCATTTTTGTTCATTTGTTTGCTAGAACCCTTTTTTCAAAGTAGTGTTTCTGGTTGAGCCTTTGAACTTGTAAACTGAAATACATTCTAGTGCTAACAGGCTGTTCATGTTTTGTGTAACTATGACCGTCTGGATAACAGACAGGAATTTTCTAAAACAAAAGAAAACGCTGATCATAGTTTCTAATTTCACTCCTAATTGTTTTAGGATTCTTGTATCAAGGCAAGACAGGAATAAAACAAACCTGTTGTTCAAGAATGCCTTTTAACTTTGAGAAATTAAGATAACTTTGCCCAACTCATCACCCTCCATATGTGTTATGTTTTTTCCCCTTCATCTGTGGCTGGGTTGAGTAGGCATGATGAAGATTATTGTGTGTTACATCTGGGGGAGGGGGATTTGAAGTGGACAAATCAGTGTGGACACTGGCGAAAGCAATAAAAGAGATGTAAAACAATAAGTGCTATTTAGAGTCACATTTGGAAGTAAACAGCATTAGATTAAGTAGTAAAGTAAACAATCTTATGAGAAGAAAGGGGAGGGGAGGGAGGGAGGGAGGGAGGGAGGGAGGGAGGGAGGACCCCAAGGTAATTCTGGAATCAGGTAGCACCTAAACCAAATAAATTAATTAAATTAAAAGATGGATGGAGAGAGAGAGAGAAAGAGAGACAGATGCCAATGCAGCCATTGTTTATCTGTATAAACTTTCCTTACACAAAAGAATAACTAGATTTTGGGTTCCTGATAAATTCAAAGGAATAGGAAGAACTTTTGTTGATTATGTTGCTCCCGGGGAGCAGAGTTTGGGAGAGTCCCTGCAGTAGCAATTTAGGCTGGTTGGCAGGAAAAAGAAGGAAAGGAGGAGCAAAACCAAAGACGGATGATAAGGAGGCACATAAAGCTGTGGCTTTTGGAAGAAGCCAAAGTTCTCTAGCAAGAGCAGGCTGAGGTGGCTGCTGGCAATGGGGCATCAAATCCAAAAGAAAGCAATGCTTTTGAGTTTCTGAAAGTTGTGCTGGTTAAATAAGAGTTTGTGTCAAGAAACAGAAAATAATCTCCTGCTTGGCCTGTCACAGCTTTGGAGCAGATTCCACCTACAAGTATCTTCCTCTCCTCTTTTGCTTCCGTCTTCTCCACCCCTATCTCCTATCAGCATTTTGTTTCATATTTCAGCATATCCTGAATGCCATCACTCTGCTAAACAAATAATTCCCTCAACCCTGTCAAATTATTTACTAAATCTGCAGTACTACTAATCTCATCATTCCCATCACCCGTCTCCTTCCATTTATGACTATATGACTGTAAATTTGTTGCTTGTATCCTTATGATTTATATTGATATTGATTCCTGATTGCTTATTTGTACCCTATGACTATCATTAAGTGTTGTACCTTAACATTCTTGATGAACGTATCTTTTCTTTTATGTACACTGAGAGCGTATGCACCAAGACAAGTGTGTGTCCAATCACACTTGGCCAATAAAAAATTCTATTCTATTCTATTGTCATGATGATATTAGTGAGATCTGCTAGGCCTCAGTGAAAGGAGGGTGATGGAAGGTAACTGAGATGAGATGGAGAAAAGTCACAATTCTTGTGGATTGTTTAGAGAAGGACAAAAAAAAAATCATAGCTTTTCCCACTAGCATGGGCAAATTTTAATCTCCCTTCCAGGAAAGAAAATTGATAGTTTTGGCTACTTTTCAGTAAAATACAAGTCTGATACAGTTAAGCAGGATCCAACTAGAACAGCTTTTCCTGATCCATGTAATAGATTGGTTATCTATCCTACCATTGTAGAGGGTCATATGTATTTAGTCTTGTTGTTTCCCTTATACTCATCAGAAGAAAGGAAGACCTGTGACATCATTACTGACAAGGGACACAAGGGATGCTACCTACCTCTCCCTCTTCGTGTGACATGTCCTGCAAAAATGTGTTACTTGATTGGGTGTAGGGAACCACCATGGACATAACTTGGAGAAGGCATCCAAACACCTTTAGAACAACAACAGGTACAGAAGCAATGGGTTATGCCCAAGAGCTGGGAGAGGTAGTAGAAAAAGATTCAAATTGGCTTCCCTCTGACTTCCTGGAATATAAGAGAGAGGATAGTCCCAAAGATGCTTTTTCAAAAGGCATCTGGACTTTCTGGTTTTTCTTTGAAGACATTTCGTTTCTCATTCAAAAAGCTTCTTCAGCTCTGAGCTGACACAGCTCCTTGGATGAGAAGTGAAACATCTTCAAAGAAAAACCAGAAAGTCCAGTTGCCTCTTGAAAAAGCACCTTTGGGACAACCATGACCTGGATGACTGTGAATCTCCATAGACATGAGAGAGGGATAGGAAAAACAGAGGCATCTATACTTCTATTAGTATAGATTATCTCAATAAAGTATAGTTCTAGCTTTCCTGGGAGTCAGTTCTTGTTCTGTTCTACCTCATTGGGTCAAAGAGCCCCCATCCCCAAATATGCATGGGGATGAAATCCAGCAAGATGTCCCAATTACTCCTATCACCTATATGTATGCAATCCTTTTATTATGTTTTGATATGCATGTTTCCTCCTAGGGAGAAAAGCTATGGTAAACTTAGACAGCATAGTAAAAAGCAGAGACATCACCCTGCCAACAAAAGTGCGTATAGTCAAGGCTATGGTTTTTCCAGTTGCAATGTATGGCTGTGAAAGTTGGACCATAAGGAAGACTGAGCCCCAAAGAATTGAAGCCTTTGAACTACGATGCTGAAGAAGACTCCTGCGAGTCCCTTGGACTGCAAGACGATCAAACCAGTCAGTCTTAGAGGAGATCAACCCTGACTGCTCTTTAGAAGGTTAGATCCTGAAGATGAAACTCAAATACTTTGCCCACCTAATGAGAAGGAAGGACTCACTAGAGAAGAGCCTAATGCTGGGAACAACTGAGGGCAAAAGAAGAAGGGGACAGCAGAGAATGAGGTGGCTGGATGGAGACACTGAAGCAGTTGGTGTGAGCTTAAATGGTGGTGGGGAGGGTAGAGGACAGGAAGGCCTGAAGGAAAGTTGTCCATGGGGTCACGATGGGTCGGACTCGCAACTAACAGCAACAAATGCATGTTTCCATCAGCCTAGGGGACCATTACTTTCTTCTGTTTATGTGTATAGGCTAAACTTACAGGCCACTAAAACACTGAACTGCTTCTTTGCAACCCAATCACATTCCCCTTAAAAAGCAGTTAGTATGTGCCATAAATTCCAACTGAACTTACTCAGGTTTTTTTTTTAATATTTGCCAGCTTCTAAACTTAGTAGATAAGAGTAACCCTGAATGAACAAATAGAGCAAGAAAAAAAAAGGAAAAACACACAGAGCTGGGACACCACTTAGTGATTCAGTAGCTATTCCTGCTCTGCCTTTCTGACTTTTCCAAGGTGAGCCACAACATAGAAAACAAAGGAGACATTTGAAGAGATTTCTGGATATAGTTAAGTCAGCACAATGGGGGAGAGAACATTTTCCACTGAGAAAAGTGTATAAAGAAGCATTTCATTAAGCCAGTACATTAATAATGTGCAAATGCTAGTAATATTTCAAATATCTGGCACTTTAAAATGTTGGATATTGAGCAAAAACAGATGCATGTGGGCTTAAGTACATGCCAGTCAGTGTGTAGTGTTGTATAGACTTTGGTTCACCAAAGCAGTATCTATGCAGGATTGTTTCCATGTTCAAAGAGTTAGTTTGTAAAATAGCTTTCCTATCCTGATGCTCTCCAGATGTGACACTATAATCCCAATATTCCAGCAACCAATTACACTTATGGAAACACTGAATGTTGTCACAAAGTCCTAACTACTTGAAAGGATTGGATCAACTATAAGCACATCTGGCCAGGGCATCTTCATTATTGAAATCAGGAATAGGAAAGAAGAATTTTGCTTTCCTCAACCAGATGTCCTTGGATGTATTTAACTACAACTTTTGTAATATTTGGCTAACATTTGGATAATGGCAAATAGCATCATGGTGACTGTACCATTGAGGGCAATGGCAGGTGGCAGTGCTGGGTTCAGGAGTTAAGCATGGTCAGATGTGGTTTGTACTGGAAGGGAAGACAACCAGGAAATCTCAGGATTTTGGGGAAGACTGAGAATTTTTTAAATATTATTTCATTATTTATTTATTTAGTGAATTTATTTGCTACCCATCTCTTAATGAAATGACTCTGGGAGGCTTCCAGCATTAAACCATTAAAATCCTGGCAAATATCTCTAAAACAATAAAAATAGAAACCCCAATCAAGATAAAATTGTAGTTAAAAGATGGAGAGGGAGGGAACAGGATTCTTGGGATGGAAGGTGAGTTTGCTTTTTAATTCAACTACCACTGCTCCTCCGTTTGGGCCTCAAGCCATCTGGCAAAGCCTGGACTTCAGGCTCTTGCAGAAGGTCAGATGGGTGAGAGCCAATCTCATCGGAGGGGGCAAGGATGTTCCAAAGGGCAGAAACCACAGCAGAGAAGGCCCTTTTCCTGGACCCCACCAGCCGGAATTCCTTGACCGAAGGGGTTCACAGCATGGGTCCTCTGCTGGTGTGAATAGGGAAGGCTAGTTCCAGTGAGGTGAGATAATTTCTCAAATAACCTGGATTCATGCCATGCAGGCCTTTAAAGGTAATATCCAACACCTCGAATTGTAGCCAGAAGCAGACCAGCGGCAAGTGTAGCTCGCACTGTGGTGTAACATGGGTCATCCTAGGGACCCCAAGAATTGCCTGCACCGCCATACTCCGCATCAGTTGAAAATATACACTGGGAGAGTATCCTGGGAGAAAAAACAAGAACAAACTGTTTGATAAGAAAACTGCATGGATTGGATATGTCTGTAAGTCATCAAAAGTTGACTTTGACTTGACGGTATCCTAACTACTTTACTTTGCCCCAGAATCCCATGTTAGGAAAAGATCCTCTTAAGTCACATATAGCTAGGATAGGGATCAGAGGCTCTGCAGAAAAAGAGTTGGGAAATTCTTGCAAGATGATGCATCCCCGGCCAATCATTTGCCTCTGACCTGGAGGGTACAGACATAGAGATATAGCGTATTGCAGCAAATTCTGCCATCAAGCTCTATTTCAACCTAACAATAATTCCAGCCAACATTACAGAGGAGGCAAAGAAGAAAGTCATTTCACCTATTAATATGTAATCTCTCTAGAACTGTTTGATCAACTGCACAGTGTGTTAAATACAAATGTAAATGTTGCAGACAGAAAACCATCTCTGCCACCTGGTGGAGGACTCCAGAAGGAATCTGCTCAATGTACTATGTAACTTTTCTCTTCCTAACCTTGTGCGTTGTACTTTCATCACAGACTAGGCAGCGTCCACTTTCAAATTCATCGTTTTTTAAAATAGTTTGGGAACTTCAACTATGACTTTGTCTCTTTTATCTTCTCTGTAGGATGCTGTGTGGCAACAATCCAGGCTCGGGACATGAGATGTGAGACTCCCACTGTGGCCCTTGTTACTTGCTGCCCCCATGGTTTTGCTGCTTCTTACAAAAGAAATTGAGAAATTGAGAAAGAGAGATGGTGGAAGACGGATCAGCTCAATAATATTGATTTTCCAGCTTTGCACACATTGAGTCAGACAAGTGCAAACACTGTTTTAATGACCATTGCTGTTCAAAGAGAGAAACCGGGATGCTCCTTCAAACCTTCAAGAAAAAAATCAGATAAGTAGCTACATGAAAACTCTGAAAGGTCACTATCAAATTGGACCGGGGAGAACAGTGCAAATTAGGCAACATTGTCCTGGAAGAAACCCAGAAGTTCCACGATAGACCTATTTTTTTAAATTCTTTGTTAAATAGTCTAGAAGAAAGAAGAACAGCGAAAGAAAACATAAGCAATGGGGGCTGCAGGTGTGTGACCATTCTTAAGTTACACCCGTACACTTCCAGATTAACATCAACCTTTTCTGAAGGACACATTGAATTTCTGGGTTGGGTTTTTGTCAATTGGCCAGGAAATGAGTCTTGGAAAGCTACCCGTGATTGGCTGGGTGTCTGGCTCACACAGCAAACGTCGATTCAAAACAGAGTTGACCCCAGACATGATCAGCCCACCACTGGGGGACTTTCGTCACACCATGCATGTGGGACGTGGTGGTGATGCCTTTGGAGACACCTCTTTCCTTAGGAACCATGGTGGAGAGGAAGTCAAACCCCACAATTTCTTTGCTCGGACATTGTGGCATGTCAGGAGGAGCCCGCTAAGGAACCGGGGAAGCCGAAACAGGGATCAGGGCTCTTCTGCACCTCCTGCCATCTCACCCATCATCAAGAATGCCGTGTCACTGCCTCAGCTCAATCAGAGTCACTATGACAGCGATGATCTTGGTGTAGCATTTGCCTTCAAGAAACCCCCAACGAGCTTCTCTGACTATGGTAGGTGGCTTCTAAGGTAACTCATTTGAGTCAAATGGGTTATCTTGCTTTAGGTATTCATTCTTTCTGTGCTTTGGTTTATTTAGATCAATGTTTCTCGACTTCGACAACTTTAAGATGGGTGGACTTCAGTTCCCAGAATCCCCTTGCCAGCATGGTTGGCTAGAGAATTCTGGAAGTTGAAGTCCACACGTCTTAAAGTTTCCAAGGTTGAGGAACACTGACTTAGATACACGACAAAAACATTTCATAAGCACACTCAAATAGACATTTCAATAATATTTTTAGAAGTCTATACTTTTTGGATTGACAAGTGCCATACTGCAGTATGTGTTTAAGGGAAGTCTATCACACATTATCTTACATTACAGTTTCTACCATTCTCTGCTGCAGTAATTTTCTTTTCTCGGTCTCCCATTCTTTTCTTGAAAACAGATTTGTAATATGTGATTACCAAATCATTATTTTGAATAATATACTGGCTCTTAAATCGTAGCATTGTCTTAGTACATATTCAAATGACATCTTTGAAGAGTTCCTCAAAGGCTTTGCAACAAGAAGTTCCTATAAGTATATAAGTCTATTTTTTTTAAAAAAGTATAAAATAAAAGACTGAAAATGGAGTGTTTCTAGTAAGAAATCACAATGTGACTCATAGCTTTCAGATGTCCTTTTTGTGGCCTTTCAGCCAAGTGCCAGCAGGCATCTGAGAGTGCTTTAAAGTTTCATCAATTTTTTTTGTCCGGTGGTTCTTCTGCTACATATTTTCAAGTCTACACAAATTTTATAAGTCATATGTTTCCAGAATGTACTTGGTATTTTCCTGGAATGATAACGATAAGGCCAGAAATAGCTACAATTATTTTCTGGTTTACCCAACAATCCATAGACAGCAGATTAGAAATGGGAAGTGTGGTTATAAATGGAAAGGAAAGGGAAGGGGTGGGGTCATCTCAAATGGCAACTATGCATGAGATTGGCAAGTGCAACCAAAATGAAGCAAGTATGTTGTGAACAGTCTAGAAACTGCAAAAATAATATTGTTAGAGCAACTTTTGCTGCAGAATAAACACCAGTACAGATGGTCTCCCATGCCAATTATTTCTTAATGCTTAATATATCTTCAGCATCCTTGTTTATCTATTTGCTAATAACTTTTATTTTTATCTATTACTATATTGTTTATTCTAAATCAAAACCTTACCATCTGCAGTTGAGTAAACTACATCAGTGGTACATAATCAAAATAAACTTTGGAAGAATTAACTTGATAAAAAACAGAACAGAAATAATTCAGAGCAATAAGATCTACCTGGAAGGAGGGGGGTATAAGGTGGCAACATAACCTTAAATTTTAAAAGTGAACAGAATGTAAAAAGCTATTGCTAAGCTCTAAATAACCAGCAACTAAGAATTTTGCAATCAGAATAAATTGAGACCTAGGATATGTTCAACATTGACGTGAGAAATGGCTACCTGTGTACAAATTCTGCATCAGGAAGACAGAATCCCTGGAAAAGAAGGGCCTTCCAACTCTCATATAGAAATACATGGCTACAATCAGCCTATGTACTATATAAGCCAGGCATTTCTCCATGCGTAGGTCACTTCACTTTATGCTGGATGTAAACAGAGGGATAGGAGAAAAAATAAGATGTGATCTCTCTCCACTTATAAAAATGCACATTGCATACCTCCTGATTATAGCTTTTTAGACTTGTCTGTAACTGCATGTAGACATCAACGCATACCTATGTTGCAAAGGGTTGATGGATAAGTGTGGGTTGCAGAAGGTTGCAGACAGGCTGATTGTTGTGACCCAAGCCCAAGTAGGTAGTAAGAAACTCAGTCCGTGAAAAAACGAACAAACTTTATTCGAACTGCTGAGAATTACTTCATTCCCAGCGTCGTTCAACTCAAATTAAAACAAATGCCTCCCAACGCAAATTCCTCAGTCCTATCGCAAACCTTGGTCCAATTAGGAAAATTGCCAAAGGTCTTTCTTGGCAAACATTCAGAAGTCACAAAAATAAATGCAAGATGTAGACAAAGCAGAAGACGAAGCTACCAACATTGCTTTCTGGCAAAGCCCAAATGCCCTTACTGGTCTGTTTTAAGCCTTATGGGAGGGGCCAATTGTCTCTTAGCCTTACTCCCTAGTTATTCTTTTTGCTTGAGCTGCTCTTGCCTTCTGGCAGCTCTTCTCGTGTGCATTAGAAACAGGCTCCTCCTGTTCCTCTGCCTCTGGAGGCCCTGGAGTCCACACCTCACTCCCCGATGGCCCTGGCATCACCTCAGCCTCATCACTGTCTGACTCCATTGCCAGCTCCGCAGACTGCTGGCTGACCACAACACTGATGCACATATTTCCCATATCTCAACTACATGTTTTGCTGAGATGTGCATCCTGCATGCTGATTTACTGATCCAACTTCCTGTTGGCTTGGCTATTTGAGCATCCTCTAGCTAGAACATTCAAATTCACAGAAATATAAATGCAACAGCTATGCAACTATCTCTGGACAGGCAGACACATATGTTCCCCGACAAGTAGCGACTCTGACGTCTACTCCAGGCTAATGGCTTTAATGCTGTAAATGTATTTGATTAGCATCATCTCAAATGAGATGCTTTGTTCCACTGATTTCACCTGAACCACATTGGAATCCTTTTCAGCTGAAATTGGTGTAACAATAAAATACTTTGAATCAAAAAATAGATCATGACTTTGACATTGAGCTTTCAGAAGTTGGACATTTCATTACTCCACTGTAAACAAAGAATTAACTCTGGATCTATGCTAATACATGCAATGACATATGTCTATTTGGAGATTTGGTAAATATGTCAAAAGAAAAGTTATTCAGAGCAATGGAGAAAAATCATCATCAAAGGTTTTGGGGTTTTTTTTAAACTAGTTTTGGAAGTTAAGTCTTAATGAGCAAATGCAATCAGACATGCATCAGTGGAAACAGATCTGGGATCAGGTTATAAATCTGTGCTGTTTTGCTAGGTTTGAGTAGATAGATATGAAAGATGTTGGGAAGATTAGTGCTGGAAACATGGCCTGTGTTGAGCAAGGGAATTTGTATTCAATACAGAATGCCAAGCAAGCAGCTGATAGGAAAAGAAAAGAATCTGTATGTAAAGGAAGGAATTTATGAAACAGGAATATTTGGATCACGAGAGGAAACCAGAATGAAGTAGAACAGATCTCCTCCCGTGTCAAATGCTAAACCTAGATGTTGCTCATATGTTTCCAGACAATCTTCTGTGCACCCACCTAATCAACATAGGAATAGAATTGGACACAGAATAGTCCAATTCTGATCTCAACTCAAAACAGTGGAACATGTTCAGGTTTTATGCTGTTTAATTGGCAGCTGCTTTCTTTACCTCCTGTGGTGTCTGCATCTGCAGTAGAAAACTGCAGCATTTGCATTGAGGTGGGACCAGGAGAATCACTCTGAGCAACTGCAGCTGTACAGTTATCTTTGCCCACATTGCCAGTCTAGTCTTCTTGTTCTTTCCCCGGCTTTCTTCAAAAGAGACACGCGACAATGCTGCCCTCTGTTGTACATGATGAATTGTGCAGTTGTTGCAATAATCACATTCCCCTTTCCAGCTTTTTACACTTTATCATCCCTCCTAGCTGCAAATTCCAGCTTCATGAGCAAAGTGCAGAAAAGATAAGGTTAACCAATCATTTAGAGAGAAAACTAGTTCCCCATTTTTTCTGCTTTTATCCATTCGATCTTCAGAGTGTAATCAAACCTGCGGTTCCATTGCTCCCAATGTATTTGCTCTCTAAATAAGCATGACCAATATTTCATTGCCCAGGCCAGCTGCCTCTGATGCATAATTCATACTGCTCTTAGAATTACATGTTTAGCAACAGGCAGGAGGATATTCACAGAAGATCTTGACTAAGGCAGTGCCTATGTACCTAAGGCATCTTTATTCCAAAGATGAGAATGAGTGAAATGTGCCTTGGAAAATTAAGTAAGCAGACTGTACCATCATAAGATCATTTATTATGCTTTTTAAATAAAAAAGCAGGGTGTAAATATTTTAAAATAAAACAAAGGGTCAATGTGATGGAATGTGTACCTGGAGAAGAGCTTTGGCAGCACAGGACTTTCCTCGGGAGAAGGCAGTAAATTCTGTCAGAGGCCCAGATTAAGAGACTGCACAGTCCTGAGCTGGATGGGGACGGAGGTAGAGGTTCTGAGTAACCACACCCTAGAATCTCTCAGGATATATCTAGTAGGTTATAGCTTTAGTTTGGCAAGATTCTGTCAGATTAGAGGCAGAAGATTCTGTCAGATTAGAGGCAAGATTAGATATAAGCAAATAAAGAATTGAATTTGATTGGATTTCGGTGTGTGGGCTCTGGGTTTGGACTTGACAGTCAGCTAGATCTGTCTTTACCAATAATCTCTTTTCCCCGTAGAGACCACCCAAGATTTTTATAGGATGTTCATAGACTTCCTTGGTTCCTCCTGGCACATGTTTCTTTGGCAACTGATATTCAAAACATAATGCTTCCCACAATATAAATCAGGGGTCTCCAACCTTGGCAACTTTTAGACTTGTGGACTTGTGGACTTCAACTCCCAGAACTCCTCAGCCAGCAAAGCTGGCTGAGGAACTCTGGGAGTTGAAGTCCACAAGTCTGAAAGTTGCCAAGGTTGGAGACCCCTTATATAAATAATACACAGCCTTGAAGGCACCATGTTTGGAAAGACTGCTCTATGAAGACAATCTAGCACTTTTTATATTTAATGGAAGATCTGTCACATTATCCCTTTCATTCTTTCTGCCAATATGTGACATAGAGTAATACTGATTAAGGATAGGAGGACAAATGAGCCAGAATGTCACAAAATAGCCTACTTTGCATCTTTTAGATACGAGAAATCCCATTGTTCAGGAATCATAATCAGAACTCGCACAGCAGATTGAACAAGGTTAAAATTAAAATGAACAATAAATCACCGTTTCTGGTTCAATACGTTATGATATTCTGCCAATGGGTTAGCACTTTGTAATATCAGGCGCAGGGGCATTCCAGAGGGAGGGGCAGCAAATGACATCATGTATGTGTTCATATTAACCCACAACAGCCATGACTTACAAACTGATGTTAAATGGCATGCTGCCAGCATGTAACAGAACTATTTTTATGATGATGTTAATATTCCTGATTATGGGCCCCATGAGTTTATATATTTTTAAGAGTATAGTATGTCTTCAGTTTTAGTCTAGAAATAGAATACATATATGCCATGTGGAAATAGACACAAGATGTATGCCATAAAATGGGAAAACAGACACAGAAATGTAATATAACGCTCTAATTCTGAACCTGTTTCTATATATTTCCTTTACTGGCTCTGGGAGTTCACTGTTGAAGAATGGCTCCTAGGTTAACTCAGGGATGAAAAATTTGCTCTTGGCACCAAGCACAGTTCATTAGGAACAGCTCACAATCCCCTGAGCTGTGACCAATTTGCATATTTTAGCTGTATGCTATTAACACAAATGTGCATGAGGTGGCAAATGTGAATCAATGTTAGTCTGGCATGGTGCACTTGCTCCACAATAGTCTTATCCTGAAATGGTAATCTCTTGCAGAGAAATCTTGACTAAGCACTAAGAGGAAGAAATAACTCACCTCTCTACCTTGCTCTCTCGTCTCCTCCCCACCACATCCAAAAAAAAAACTACATTTGTGGGCTTAAAGAAAAAAAGAACCATTTTGAAATCTGATCCTAGAAATCCCAGGTGCAGTCAAATATATATGATTGGTTTTCATTTCCTTGATTATTATTATTTTTTGCCTTTAACCCAATTGCTGTCACATTGTCAGCCTTTTGCCCAGATATTTGCAACATGAAAGCTACAGTTATGAATAGGGTACATGAAAAACCTCTAGTTTCCCTAGCAGGGGTGAAATGCTCCCGGTTCGGACCGGATCGGCTGATCTGGTAGTGATGGCGGCAGGTGGTTCAGAGAACCGGTAGCAAATATCCCTGCCCCCCCCACATGCCCAGCTGAGCCGCGCGACCATCAGGTTTTTTTTTTACTTTTAAAAGAATTTTTCCTTCGGCCAAAAAAATGCTTTTAAAAGTAAAAAAAAAAGCCTCTGATGATCGTGCGGCTCAGCTGGGATCATCAGAGCCTTTTAAAAGAATTTTTTCTACAACCTATTCGGCCAAAGAGGTTGTAAAATATGCTTTTAAAAGGCTCTGGCGATCCCAGCTGAGCTGCACAATCATCAGAGGCTTTTTTTTCTTTTAAAGGCAAAAAAAATGCTTTTAAAAGAAAACAAAAGCCTCTGAAGATTAGGCAACTCAGCTGGGATTGTCAGAGCCTTTTAAAAACATTTTTTCTACAACATAAAAATGCTTTTAAAAGTAAAAAAAAACAAAAGTCGACCACGCCCACCCAGTCACATTACCCCACCACCAAGCGACACCCACAGAACTGGTAGTAACAAATTTTACATTTCATCACTGCCTAGAATTATGAAATAATATCGACCTGCCCTCATAATATTTCACATTCCACAAATATAGAACTGTCACCTTCCGCTATAACAGATAATGCAGAGTAGTAGTTTTCTTTTTTTCTTTTTCTCATTATTGATTTCATTGTCTTTTAGGATTAGAATCTGGATTCTGCACCATTCCACGTGTTCCCCGGTCTGAGAAGCCTCCTGAGAGCTGCCATCCTGCTGAGTCGGCATTGCAGCGTTCAGATTCCTTGCTGTCTTTCCGCCTGGATCTTGGCCCCTCTCTCATGAGCGAACTTCTTCATGTCATCAGCTTCTCAGGAAGCAACAGCTTTGACTGCAAGGAAAAGAAAGAAAGCGAAGAGAGTAAACGCCCAAGCAGCAGTGAGTCTCATTCTTCCCTTCATATCAAGAGCAACTGGTCAGAGGATTCACTACCTGAGAAGTCAGAATCTCGTCATGGTAATGGTGAAGAAAGCCAAAACGTATCGAGCCTTTTGGATTACTCCGAGCTTAGATCACCCTTGGGACATTTGGCCTATGCCAATGGAGATTCTCATTCTATAGAGATGTCTGAGGAAGGATCTCCCTGTTTGAGAAGCCGGAGTTCTAGTTCTGAACTGGAGGCAGTGCCAAAAGAGACCTATGGGCAAAAAGGGCACCACAAGGACTGTAATATGGAAGCAAGAGAATTCAACCATGCTGCCCGTGTCTTAGCATGCCATTATGGGGCAGGAAGCACCTACTGCAGTCCATCTCCCCAAGAAGATCGAAGGAGACAAGCCTCATGGGAAAGCCCAACTGCCAACTCATGGAACTTGAAAGTAGGTGCACCTGAGCAACAGGAATATTCTACTGGGTGGCGACAAAGGGGAGAAAATGTGGAGGAGGAGGAGGACGAGGAGAACCACAGCAAGTCTGACAGTGATGAAGAAACCATTGTTAGAGAGGGACACAGTGATTCCTTTGACTATGTTGATGAGGAGGATGAAGATGAAGTTAAGGTTTGAACGGACATACATGTTCTCTTGTGGCCTCTTAGGAGATATCAGAGCAAAATGAGACAATGTAAAGCTATCTGGCATTCTGGATATGTGCAGATTCACAAGGTTAGCCTTCTTTCCAGATGATAAGTTCTATAGAGTGATAAGTTCTATCACACTTACAGAGTGCCAGGCTAGGAAAGGCAGATGGAGGACCGAAGTCATTTCTCTACCTTGGTCTCTCTCCTCCTCCTTGCTTTGTGGGTTTAAAAAAAGAAATAGAAAAAAGGAACAATTTAGAACAAACAAAAAAGTATTAATTGCTGACAGTTAAAGATGCTTATGACTTCACATGCTCCTTCCTTTCCCACTGGCTGATTGATTTCATCATAACAGATGATACCATTATTTTTCCATTCCCTAGAAATAAAAACATTTATACTTAAGAATAGAGACCACTGAGACCTTTCATATATCTATCAAATAACTATCAGGAAAAATGCCACTTAAAAAAGAAGAGTCTAGAAAAGGGAAGAGAAACCGTACCTCCATTGGGACAATATTCTCCTAACAGCCTTGCGCTGAAAATAAAGATCAACTCAACTATTTTTCCAATCCAAGATACTGGGACACCAGATAGGCAGGATGGTTCCTCTCCTCTTTTTACAAGAAATACAAAATTTGGATTGGATCTGAAACCAGTTCATCAGCACCCTGTCCATTTTTCCTGCATCAGAACTCTGATTGAGATGGGATTATTATTTGTTGTTTATTATACACCCTCAGAAGGAAATGCAATCTTAGTCTTCCAACTGATAGCATTCCAGGGAAATCTCTATGTTAAGCTTGCTGTTGTTTTATATACTTCCAGAGAGTGCACAGAATTCAGTTTATGTTATGGATCTAGTTTACTGACATGGGAGGGCTGAAATATAACTTTCCATCCTGTATCTCCTAATTCAGGCATTGGCAACGCAAAAACCTAAGTAACAGCTTGTTTCTAGCACTTACAGCTTTGCACAGCTACTGCAGCAGTTTATCCACAGTGCTTGTTCAGGAAGAAAAGGAAATTATTTCTTAAGGTAAAATCAGATTCTGAAACAGGGCTGCTTTTCATGCTTCCATGTTCCAAGAGGACAGTTTACACGTTGCCTTGGGAAGCCTTCCAGGTAGCCCCTGGATTTGCTGCTAGTGCCATATACAAGGCTGTTGCTTAGCTGAGAAAGAGGCTGAGTACTGCACAATCCCTGCAATGATTCCACTTCACAATTACGATCTATAGCGTGGCTTAAACAGGGAGGACAGCATGCATAAAGTCATCCTTGTCTGTTTCCCTTTTCATTTAAACCTCGTGGGTCTGCTACCCTGCACAACTGCATATTCTTGGAAGCAACTCTTCTCCATACTAGAGAAAGAGGGTCAATGAAATCTAAAAAGGCAGCTTTGCATGTCTTCGGCCAAATGCTCTACCAACATTAGGGTACGTGGTGGCTCAGTGGCTAAGACACTGACCTTGTCAATCAAAAGGTCGGCAGTTCAGCAGTTCAAATCCCTAGTGCCACATAACGGCATGGGCTCCGGTTACTTTTCCCAGCTTCTGCCAACCTAGCAGTTCAAAAGCACATAAAAAATGCAAGTAGAAAAATAGGGACCCCCTTTGGTGGGAAGGTAACAGCGTTCTGTGTGCCTCTGGCGTTTAGTCATGCCGGCCACAGGACCAAGGAGGCGTCTTCGGACAGCGCTGGCTCTTCGGCTTTGAAATGGAGATGAGCACCAACCCCTAGAGTCGGGAACGACTAGCACATATGTGCGAGGGGAATCTTTACCTTCTACCAATATACTTCTGCACTTCTGCCCACTGATATAAATAACTTTCATTGATCAGGCAATACTCTGACTCCCCCTTTGCCTCAAAGACCATTCAGATAACCATAAGTTATATACCAGGGGTGTCCAAAGTTTTTTTGGTGAGGGCCAAATACAGAAAAATAAGCAAAGGCCCGGGCCACACCATTGAACGGGGGGGGGGGAACACGGCTAATTTTTTGTACCAGTTCTGTGGGCGTGGCTTATTTTGGGGTGTGGCTTGGTGGTCATGTGACTGGTGGGCGTGGCTAACTGCTCATGTGACTGAGTGGATGTGGCTATGGGCATAGAAACTACTCAGAGGGCTAAAAAAAGTAATTTTTGACCAGTCCTCACACTTATGACCATCCTCACATTTATGCCCATTGCAGCATTTTTAACAACCATATCACTCATTTCACAACTGCTTCTCTTCACCACGGTTACAAGATAGGGTGCAAAATGTAAAGATAGTTGTAGGTGTGAGGACCAGTCAAAAGTGTGAGGACAGGTCAAAAATAACTTTTTCAGCCCTCTGAGTAGTCCTTATGCACAAAATGCTGCAACAGGCATAAATGATGACCGGTCATAAGTGTGAGGACTGGTCAAAAGTGTGAGAACCTGTCAGAAATCACTTTTTTCAGCCGTCTGGGTAGTCCCTATGCACAGTTTAGGCTTAAGTATATGAAAGTTTGGTGGTTGAGACACGAAGGACTTCACAGAGATGGCTATCAGTCATTCTGGATCTCAGTCTGCTTTTGTTCTGATTTAACAGAGAAAATGTTTGTTCACATATGTATGTTGAGCCGAACAGGCTCATCATTCTTTTTGCGTGGCGTCTCATCAGAGGAAACTTGGCATGATCCAAACTCTGATAGAAGTCAGGGAGGGAGAGAAGCTGATGTTGACTCTTCAGAGAATCATCACATTGCATTTCAATCAGTTCTAACTGCAGACTCTCCTCCACTTCTTCTGCATCCACCAGGAAGGGGGTCGAGAACAGCTTGATTTGTTTTTCAATGACAGAAAAATCTTGAAAACGCTGGTTGAATTCTGTCACAAGAGATGTAATTACAGAAACATATTTCTCCTTTTTAGCAGAAAGGTCTGCCTTTGGAAAAGCAGACTTGATTTCAGACAGCGCAGGGAAGTGTGCAGTTTACAATATGTGGATATCATCTTCATTTAAGGGGGGAAAATGTTTCATATTCATTCATCTTGGCCAGGGGTGTCCAAACTTGGTCTCTTTAAGACTTGTGGACTTCAACTCCCAGAGTCCCTCAGCCAGCAAAGCTGGCTGAGGAACTCTGGGAATTGAAGTCCACAAGTCTTAAAGAGACCAGGTTTGGACACCTGATCTTAACTTTGTTTTGTATTTGGTATGAACTTGAAACTCCCTTCATTATTCCCTGCCCAAGGGGTGGAGGCGCGAGGAGCCTCGCCAGGTGGCCCGAGGAAGGCGAGGGTAGAACTGCTGGGGTCGGGCATAGCCAGCAGCCTCTTTCTCGCTCGCCGTCGCCTCCTCCGCCCCCTCCCTTTGTTATTCCCTGCCCAAGGGGTGGAGGCGTGAGGAGCCTCGCCAGGCGGCCCGAGGAAGGCGAGGGTAGAACTGCTGGGGTCGGGCACGGCCAGCAGCCTCTTTCTCGCTCGCCGCCGCCTCCTCCGCCCCCTCCCTTCGTTATTCCCTGCCCAAGGGGTGGAGGCGCGAGGAGCCTCGCCAGGCGGCCCGAGGAAGGCGAGGGTAGAATGTTGGGGTCGGGCACAGCCAGCAGCCTCTTTCCCGCTCGCCGCCTCCTCACCTGTTTCTCGATGGCTGTCACTGCCGCCACGCGTGTCCGACATGGGGAGGCGTGAGGAGCCTCACCAGGCGGCCCGAGGAAGGCGAGAGTAGAACTGCTGGGGTCGGGCACGGCCAGCAGCCTCTTTCCTGCTCGCCGCCTCCTCACCTGTTTCTCGATGGCTGTCACTGCCGCCACGCGTGTCCGACATGGGGAGGCGCGAGGAGCCTCACCAGGCGGCCCGAGGAAGGCGAGGGTAGAACTGCTGGGGTCGGGCACGGCCAGCAGCCTCTTTCCCGCTCGCCGCCTCCTCCGCCCCTTCCCTTCATTATTCCCCGCCCATGGGGAGGAGCCGCGAGCCTCGCAGCGAACCACCGGGCAAGCACCGGGAGGCGGCCGAAAAGGGCCATATTCAGTTATACTTTCAAAATTTGCTGCGGGCCAATAAAAACTGACCCGCGGGCCGCAGTTGGCCCGCGGGCCGTAGTTTGGACACCCCTGTTATATACCCTCCTTAAGAGAAGCAGTATCTATGAAATTATCCTTGAGGGGAAGATCAGACTTTTAATCTGAAAGTATCTCAGTATGTAGTTTATTCTCACAGCAACAGTTGACCACCCCCAAAAGGAGAAAAAATGGGTAAAATTTTTCTCTCTGGCTAATTATAGCAGTGATCATTTTTTACACGGAGATATTTTGGAAGCATCGCTAGTTGAGATAAGTCAGTCTGAATCATGTCTTTGTGCTCATTTTGAAGGGGCTCTCAGACAGTTATGTTGGCTGGGAAAGAAGGGTTATCTTGTCCTAGGCATGGAAGAACATGAGAATTAGGCTCCTCACTCCCCCTCCCCCTACATATTTTCAGAAGATACTCATACATTGCCTTCTTCCAGCTCCCAACCATCTGCCTGCATTTTTTCCTGACCAAATCACTCTCTCAAGGAACTATTCTGCTGAGAAACCAAAGTAAAGATGTGGATGTCATACAGCAAACTCTTTAGCGGATTAGCTGCTATGAAAAAGAAATGTTGCCAAAGGATCTAACATGCGTGGCAGTGAGATTTCTCTTATCAACTGAAATCAAGTTTTAAAAGCGGGTACAAGTATGTTTTAACATTCTTCCTTCCCTCAAAAAGGATCCTTGAAGTTGTTTGTTTGGGTTGGTTTTAGCTAAGCAAACCAAAGCAATCATAGTACATGGAGATTCACACCTCCACACCTTAATTGATAATTAAGATAAGGTGATAATTAAGATTTTTTCTTCTTCTTTACCAATGTCTGTATTACCAGTAGGGTATCTTTTTGCAGCCAAAGACTGTAGCTCCTTGGAGATAAATGAGGGGGCACATAGACAGGGATAAAGAAATAATTAATAGGATCCAAGCCCCCCAAAAGATATAGATATTTGCTCTGTCTCTTGACACTCATTGCCAGTTTTTGGTTTACTTGCTAACACCTTTCCCACTCTCTTCCAAGTAACAGGCCATAGATAAAGGAAGATCTCTGTTAACCAGAGGTTTGAACAAATCACTTACATCAAGGGTGTCAAACTTGCATCGTCACGGCACCGTCATGTGACATGTCGGGACTTTTTCCCCCTTCACTAAACCAGGCGTGGGCGTGCCCCAGTGAGTGATGCATCCGGCCTGCAAGGTTGACAGCCCTGATTTACATCCTATGATAGGAATACAAACTACCTACCTTGGTTATAATGTCCTTGTGCAGGGGTGTGAAACTCGATTTCATTGAGGGCCGCATCAGGATTGTGTTTGACCTCGGGGGGGGGGGGGGGGCAGGGTGAGTGTGGCCAGGGTGGGTGTGGCCAGCTCGACATCACTTATTTTGGGGGCGCCACTGGTGGCCCAAGCACTCTGCCAGCAAAAATGAGCTCCCAAGCTCCGTTTTTGGCTGTGATGGCAACCGGCAACCTTCTGCCAGCAAAAGGAAATCTGCCCCTGGCCCTCGCGAGCTCTGTTTTCGGCTGCGATGGCCTCCTGCAACACTCTGCCAGTAGAAACGGAGCTCAGGAAGGCCGCACGTGGCCCTCCCAAGTTCCATTTTCACTGGCAGAGGCACCGCGGGCTGGTCCTTTGCTGTTTCTAGGGCAGCCACACAGGCCAGATCTAAGCACCCCCCAGGCCGGATCTGGCCCCCAGGCCTTGAGTTTGATGCCCCTGTCCTAGTGAGTCCAGGTAGCCTTCATTTAGCAATCTCCTTGTTTAGCAACAATTCACAGTTGCAACAGTAATGAAAAAGGAACAGTTATAACCAATATTCACATTAATGACCTTTGCGGGTCTATAAAGCAAAAGAAAGCTGAAGTAAAATCATTAGACACCATCAGGGATTCACTTAGTGACCACTTCATGTAACAACTACGGTAGTTAAGTGAGTATTACCTGTATAGAACTCTGTCCTTCAGAACCACTTTATCCCATAGTCCTGTCTCGTGAGGTAAACCATTTATATATTCTGGCACTTTTTCAGGAACTTGAATTAGTAAAAGTGCTTTTCTACAGGCTTATTCTTGGCTTGTCTTCCTGAGATTTGGATTCACTGGAGCATTAGATGACAGTCTCTGACTACATTTGGGATGCCCTCTGATAATATGGATTCTTTGGAATGAACAAGTTCTTTCCATGTTCACAGAAGAATTTTTTCCCTTTTTTTTTTCCTTGTGGCAAGCAGAGATGTCTGGGAGATGAGATCACCAAAATGTCCCTCACAGCACGGTGATTGTTCACAAGTTGGCAGCAGCTGGAGGAAGCCTAATCCTGCAGTAAGCTGTACGTGGCAGGAGGAGGGAGAAAAAGCAGGCAGAAAGAGAGAGACTATAGTCAATAGGCACTATGTGGCGACATCCAGCTAACTGATTTTTTGTGGTGGATGGCTTATAACAGGCTAACTTCAACCCCACTGCCTAAGCAACAGAAAGGACTGTAAACAACACATCACTAGTGATTTGGCATTTAGCTGGTATTCCTGATGGCTAGAGATGGACTTTAGGAAGGGTTGTCTTAAACACTGAACAAGGTGGGATGTTAAGTACATCTTTGCAATCAAGTGCACATTTTTTTTTAATAAAAATTAATTGGCTATATAAAGAGCTAAGCCATAGGCTTATCTAGTACTGATATTTGCACTGGCTGACATTGATTCAACAGGCCCTTTTCATAGCCCTATCTGGAAAGATTGAGAATTGAAACTGGAAATCTAGTATATAAAGCTGATTGCATCCCACAAAATAACACTATTAATAGAAGCTTTTTCTCCCTATATATAAAGGAGGTTCCCCTTCCCCAGTCGCTGCTATTTCAATGATTTTCACATGCATAAATATCAACAGCTGCTTGTGATTTTTTTAAAGTGTGCATTCTAAATGCAAATGGTATTGAACATTATGTCTAGCATGACCCTAACAGCTTGAAAATCTGTAGAAAAACTGCCATATTTATATTGCTTGCCCATTTTTCCAATGCTACCCTCAGCAATTTGGAAATCTTAGCAAACATCTGTCTGCTCTGGGTTATCGGATCAGTTTCAAAGTACAGATTCCGTCCTTTTCTTCTATATATTCCTGGCACTTGTTACCATTCTTACTGTCACAATTTTTTATATGTAAATCTGTATATATAGACTGGTTGGTGTCCTTGTGGTTCTTTGGATTTCAACTTCCAAGTATATTCCAATTCTCCCGAGGCAGTTTTAGGAGTCAAGAATACACAAGCTTGTACTAGCCCACACTTATTTGTGCCATTTAGATTTTGCTTCTCAGCAACTCAATATAATTTTTCTATAGAATAAAAACATTCTGTTTGGGTTGAGATGAAAGCATGACTAATCACTGTACCAGGCTCCTAAGAAGAATCTCATCTAATAAAGGAGCATGTTTTAGCTCTGACTAATCCTTGATACATCAGAAAGTTTAGTAACTCAAATAATCAAAGGAAGGATTCTTTTTTCTGCACAGAATTACTTCTAGTTATTTTACTTTAACAAATCCAAGTTACTAATGCATTTGTCTGAAAGTCCTCACATAAACTCACATTTGACAGAAAATGTATCACATGAATCCACAAGTCCAAAGCATTCATAATCCCCTTTTGATTCACCACCACTGCAATTTACAAAGGGTTCAATGCCCTATCATTAATGCTGTTGTTTTTTTAATTTTGAAAAAATACCTTATGTCCACCATTCCAATAGGTTCAAGCGCATTATTTATTCTTAGGCCGCATTATGTTAAACCAGATTGTATAATCTTATATACAGTACGAGATTTGTACAAACATGGTTTACAGGCCAGAACTGGCTGGATTCACACTATAAGTTGCAACCAAACAAAACACATACAAAGCATGCTATGTGAAGCAGATTTTCATGATCAGTAATTCATCCCAGCTAAGGAGAACATGCTGAAACGATGTGAAAATTTAAAACCTACTTTAGTGGATTAGAGTTAAGAATTCTCTAAAGCCAGATCCCAGGTTCATCAGAACTTCACTAGATTTTATTTTTATTTTTTTGTAGCAGATAGCATCTGTCTTTCATGCAGGTATCAGAAGCTTTATTCTCCCAACAATTATCTGCCTCTCCTTCCCACAGCTGGAATAAGATAAGCCTTGGCAAGATTTGAGTTAATTGCTAACTATCTGGAATTTCCCATGAAGATAATGACAGGGAGAGATAACAAAGGCAAATGGAGGAAGATGCTTTCCTTTATTTGGAAGCACTTTTAACACCTGGTGGCTTGTTTCTCCAAACTGCAAGGCCAGATACCAAGATGAGGCTGTTGTTACACAAGACAAACAACCATCTTTAGGCTGACGAGTCAGGAAGCGCTGCTGCAATATGATGTCAGCTGCAGAATGCAGATTGAGCTGTTGCTTTCTAAAGCAGCTTTCTTCAACCTTTGCAGCAATACAGCAGGAATCTTTGCTAAAGCAGAAGCTTAATAGATGCAATAGCCCTAAGAAATAGGGACAAAAAAAGCAAATATAAATAATAGGGGCCAATTCAAATCTTGGCTGCTGCTTACAAATATGCTGTACCCTGGAATTAGGACTTTTACCTTCAGGTAAAGGGATTGCCATTTTTTTCACCTATTCATGGAAGCAATAGCCCAATAATAAAAATCTACAAATAGATTTCTAGACTTCAATTCCCAGAATTCCCCAGTCAGCACAAAATTCATGCATCTTAAAATTGCTAAGCTTGAGAAACACTGGTCCAATCCAAACTTCTCCAGCCTAGGCCTAGCCACATGCATTGTGCTAAAGCTTATTTGAATGATGGGGGCAGTAGCCAAAACATGAACAAGGTACTTGATGGTTGAAAGCAGTTCTATCAACCAGATGCATCATCAAAAGGGTGTTTGAGGACCCATAGGATTGGTTCACATAATATGTGCGGTCATGGTTTGTTCCAATTGTTCTGATAAATTAGTCACAATTGTTACATTCACACATTATAATAGCAATAGTTTAGAAACTGCAGTGATAGGATTTGCAAAATGGGTTAAACAAAAATCATATAAACTTCACTGAAATGTGTAAATTTAATGGGACTTTTCCTCACAACCATCTTAACATGCAATTTTTTTAGTTCTTGTACTAGCAGAAAATCCGCTACCATAAATTGCCTTGCCCCATATACCAACAGCAGTTCCAGTAGTGGGTTTCAATTTCGGTCGCTAACAGTTCACTGGCATGCGGCGGGAGCTCACATGCACAGAAGCTTCTGGGCATGTGCAGAGACATTCAGGTGGGTGGGCAGAGCCTCCCGCTGCTGCCACTATTGGTTTGCCCAATCCGGAGCGAACCGGTAGCCACTCACCACTGGTACTTTCTTATAGTTTTAATGCAGGACAAGTTAAGGAATGTTACCCCTCCCTCCAAAAAAAAAGTCAATGCAGTCCTAGGCTGCATTAACAGAGGAATTTATCAAGATCACATGAAGAATTAGTACCGCTATATACTGCCTATATACTGCCACACTTGGAAAACTGCATCCAGTTCTGATTGTCACAATACAAAAAAGATCTTGAGACTCTAGAGAGTGTAGAGAAGAGCAACAAAGATGATTACGAGTCTGGAGGCTAAAACGTAGAACGAACATTTGCAGGAATTGGTATGTCTAGATCAGTGGTGAAATCCACTTACCTTCACTACCAATTCAGGAATGGGAGCACGTGTGCCTCTTCTGCGCATGCGCAGAGGGTAAAAAATGGGGCGTAATGGTGTGCTGGCGGGTGGGTGGAGCCTCCCGCCACCGGCACTACCAGTTCATGCAAGCCAGATAGATCTGGCCGGATTTCACTGCTGGTCTACACCAGGGGTGTTAAACTCGCAGGCCAAATACATCACATGCTGGCCATGCTCACCCCTGGTTTAGCAAAGGGGGGGGGAAGTCGTTTTTTTATTTTTTTTATTTTATTTTCGCATTTGTATACCGCCCTATCTCCCTAGAGACTCAGGGCGGTTCACAGCCAGATAAAAATACATATAAATACACAATAAAACATCCATTAAAAAACTTATTACATAAGGCCGAATGATTAAAAATAGCAATACAAATAATAAAACCCCATTAAAACCAAATTCAAAATTTAAAAATTCTAGTCCAGTCCTGCGCAAATAAATAGATGTGTCTTAAGCTCGCGGCGAAAGGTTCGGAGGTCAGGAAGTTGGCGGAGTCCTGGGGGAAGTTCGTTCCAGAGGGTGGGAGTCCCCACAGAGAAGGCCCTTCCCCTGGGCGTCGCCAGACAGCACTGCCTAGCCAACGGCACCCTGAGGAGTCCCTCTCTGTGAGAGCGCACGGGTCGGTGCGATATGTCACATGATGTAACAACATGAGTTTGACACCCCTGGATTAGACTAACAATGAGAAGGACTAGGATGACCTGACTGCAGTTTTCAAACATTTGAGAGGCTGTCACAAAGAAGAGGGGGGCAATCTATTTACCAAAGCACCTGAGGATAAGATAAGAAGTAATGGATGAAAACTTATCTCCAACCTAGAACTAAGGAGAAATTTCCTGACAATGGAAACAATTAATCAGAGAAACAGCTTGCCTTCAGAAGTTGTGGGTGCTCCTTCACTGTAGGTTTTTAAGAAGAGATTAGACAGCCATTTGTCTGGAATGGTATAGCATCTGCTGCTTGGGCAGGGTGTTGAACTAGAAGACCTCCAAGGTCCCTTGCAAATGTTATTCTGTATTCTGTACTCTAATTAGTAGTTTCTCCTGCCTTCATTTCCTTGATCACCATCTTCTCATCACTCGCTTGTGGGAAAATGACAAACACTTGAGGGGGAGGGGGAGTAGCAGGTTTGGGCAAATGTAGATGAATGCCCAAGATAGAGGGCGTAGCAATTTCTCAAGTTGTCCAAATAATAATTTATCTGTGACCTATTAATCAAGGTATTTCTGAATATAAGACTGACTCCCTTTTGAAAGAGCATTGTGTCCTAAAACAGTTTTGGTAGAAGAGTGTGATTGAAATGGGATGGATGATTTCACAGGAGCCACTCCTCCTGACTTGCAATGGGTCAGCCAGCTGAGATTTTGCAACTCCTAGAGAGTTCCTGTGGCAGTAGGACCTCTCTGTGGTGGGAGAAGAGTGAAATGTCAGCATTCCAGAAAACTCCTCCTGCAGAAAAGACTCTGAAACCAACATCTTTCAAAGTTCTTTTACTAGCATAGGTAAACTGGCACAGTTGGATGAAAACCGAAACTGGGGATTCCGGTTCATCCCTCAGTAATACAACCCCCAAAATCTCCACCCTCATGACCCCTCTGCCGGTCACATTCTCCAATCCTCAACTGTCCCATGTCGAAGCATCACTCCAGCCACTCCTTCTCCAGATGCGAATTCAGCCTGACCTTGACCGGCAGGAAAAATGTTATGTCTAATCATCCCTTGCACTACCACCCTCCTCCCCTCTTTTCCCACAGAGGAGAATGTGGCAGCGTGTGGAAGCCTTTGGCCTAGTATGGCTTCCAAAGCTGACAGGCATCCCCCCCTTGAAGAAGAAAATACATCCTAGAAAACAAAACAGACAAAAGCCAAAAATGGGGTTAACGTCTAGTACGTCCCCTTCTAACCCCCTCTCCCACCCCCCCAGGATGGGATTCTTATTGGTAGGAGAAGTCAGGATGGCACTTAGGTAAGAACAAAACAACTGAACTTGATGCCCTGTGGCAGGAATGGCCAGGAATTCCTCCAATAAATCTCTTGTTCATGGTTCCTGTTGGCTACAGGGAGGATCTGGCTGTGCTATCAAGAGAAGAAGGCTTCCCACTTCCTCCAAAGTGATTGCTGCCACAGACAGCAGACAAGACGTGTACCTCCCACTACTTCTGCCTACTGTGTCCTGTATTGCTGCTCAACTGGGGTTCCATTGATCCCTTAGCAGCCAGATCAAGAAGGAAGCCCAATCTGGGGTAGGGTTGAAATAAGAAAAACAATAAGAAGATATTATAATCCTGAGTATACAAATTTGTTTTAAAATGAATGGCATTTGCCTTTGATTTACATCAACTTGCAATCTGAAAAAAACAGATTTTGCTGCCTCTGAGGGCTGAAGCCCTTCACACAAAAGTATTACTTCTATTGTAAGCTTGCAGCAGCCAAGTCAGTTTTTATATATGATTAAACCTACTAATACCACCACTGGTATTTATAATTTTTAAATTATTGTTGCTGCTTTTATTAAAATGGCCCCTGTAGTAGTCCACTGATCAGCTCTAGAAGATGTGGTTGATGAGTTTCCAGGTTCTCCTAAAACAAAAAGCAGAACAGTGGCAGAGGAATATGGGCACTACACAGAAGGGGGCACGTCTACAATGCCAAGTACCCAAAAGGAATTGGAAAGATCTGACTCTGATCTCATCATTAACCATATTTCCAGGGAAGCATCACAGTTCATGTTCATAACAAAAGCTATGTTGGGAAAAGAGGAAAATGCTATTCCAAAATGAACAGTTAAAAACTACTCTAAACTTCCTCTGCTACGGGCTGAAAATGAGATGAAAGCAACAGTATTTAAACATTACTTTAAAAGGGTTAGCAGGCATATTAGAGAGATATGATGATGAGCCCAAAGGAAGACTATCAGGGAGAGGGACAAGAACTTGCCAGCCCTTAGAGGTAGCCCAGACAAGCACCAACCATGAGTACTAACACTACCTTTATTGTAAGACTAAGGAACAGCATCTGAAAGTACAGCTCTGTGTCTTCACTTTTACTGTCGAACAAACTAGAGGCTCCTTCCTGAGACATTTGCTATGCTTCCCCATTTCTATTACAGGCTAAGCTGCCTCTTATCTGACCATTGCCTGGGAGGCGGCTGCTGCTCCTTGTCCTGTCTCCCAAGGACATTCTCACAGACCATCAGAATCATTATAATGCAGAACAGTATTTCCTTTCCTGCTACATCCAATAGGTTCCTTGGCTTACATTCCTCCTTTTAGAAAAGTTAGGCTTTCTTGCTCCCTTTTTACAGTATATAACACTTGTTTTTGCTTATGATGTTATTTTAGCTTCTTTTTTATTCTATCTACTTCTTTTAACCGAGCTGGATTCTTGTGTTTCTTTGGATTATCCCATATCTGTGCCCAGAACTGCACTGACGGATGCAATGCAGTCTCTCCATTGATTATTATTTGTTATTTCTGATTCTGGATGTTGTACTTTCCAGAATTGATACATTCGCTTCAAATATCCTCTTCTTGTTGGATTGATCTGTTAATAATAGTAATTTCTTTGTTTTCAATCTCTAGATATTTGTGATGGGTAAATACTTTTTCTTCCAGCAGTTCTGCAGCTGTTGGCCCTGCTTGTTTAGCTAACAGTCCTGACTCCTGCAGCCCATTTTTCACCAGATATCCCAGGGGTGAAATCCAGCGGGTTCTGACAGGTTCTGGAGAACCAGTAACGGAAATTTTGAGTAGTTCAGAAAACGGGCAAATACCATCTCTGGCTGGCCCCAGAGTGGTGTGGGAATGGAGATTTTGCAGTATTCTTCTCCTGCCCTGCCCACCAAGCCACGCCCACAGAACCTGTAGGGAAAATTTTTGAATTTCATCCCTGAGATATCCAGGAACTCCAACACCTAGCATGATCTTGGTTGCCTAGGGTGACAATCAAGCCAGTATGTGTTTCTGTAATTTATGTCTCACCATATATTTTTTATGGGAGAAACACTCTTCATCTCTAGCTCCTCTGGTGAGACATGTCAAGTATGGTTGAACCTCTAGCATAACTCTAATCTTCCTCAGAGCACAGAAGCCCCACAACCAAATAAAAGTTATCATGGTTCATCACACAGTTAGCCAGATGTTCAAACTGAATTTGGCATTTTTGTCCACCTTTGCAAGGACCTTGAATAGGAAGGTGTGGACATTTGATGGTCTTAAAGGTATTGTCACAAAGGATGCAAGCAGCTCCAAGCAAAACTGCCTTTCGTCATTGACTGATAAGGGATTTTGTCAATGCCAGTGGTGTTCAAGTTGAATTCCAGTTGTTTTGGGATTGCATCCAAGGCAGCTATTATTATTACCATAGTACTACCTTTACTTTTTTTTTTTTTTTTTTTGCCACAATCGTTCTACAGAATTTCTATTTGTAGGTCTTTGAATTTTGTTATTTTCTCCAGTTCTTTCTCTTCTATTCTGTTGTCTCAAGGTCCATTATCCAGACTTTTTTGTCTTTCTTATCGACAGTTGTTAAGTCTGGGGTATTATGTGACAAGTGCCTGTCTGTTTGAATTCTAAAGTTCCAGGGCACTTTAGTTTTCTCATTTTTTATTACTTTCTCTGTTTCATTGGTCCCACCAGTTCTTGTTTGCAAACAAATAATATTTCTTGTAGACCTTCCAATGTAACACTGCTGCTACTTTGTCATGCCCTTGCTTGCAGTGAGTTTGTGCAATCTTCTTGCAGCAGCTAACCAGGTGAGCCATTGTTTCTTCAGCTATTGCTGTCTTCTCAATTCTGGTTTTGTATCAGGGGTGAAATCCGGCAGGTTCTGGAGAACCGGTAGCAGAAATTTTGAGTAATTCA
This sequence comes from Ahaetulla prasina, assembly GCF_028640845.1. NCBI lineage: Eukaryota > Metazoa > Chordata > Lepidosauria > Squamata > Colubridae > Ahaetulla > Ahaetulla prasina. Next base: position 69,046,575 of record NC_080545.1, on the reverse strand, counting down.
GAGAACCAGCAAATACCACCTCTGCCTGGCACCAGAGTGGGGAGGGATTGGGAATTTTGCAGTATCCTTCCCCTGGAGTGGGGTGGGAATCAGGAGTAGGTTCTACTTACCTGCGCTACCGGTTTGCAACGGGAGCGCATGTGCATGCGCTTCTGCACATGTGCAGATCATTCATGAAGATGTCTGGGCGGGTGGACGGAGCCTCCCACCGCCTTTACTACCAGTTCGCAAGAACCAGACCAAAGCGAGAGCAACCCACCATTGGTGGGAATGGAGTTTTTGCAGTATCCTTCCCCCACCACACCCATCAAGCCATGCCCACCAAGCCACACCATGCCCACCAAGCCACGCCCACAGAACTGGTAATAAAAAAATTTGGATTTCACCACTTCTTGTATGCATTATTATTATTATGACTCGTCGCACAGTCACCCAAATGTTCAGACAGGGTTGGGCACTTTGGTCTACCTATCAAGTCCTTTCCAAGGCCCTGGGATAGGCAGATTTGGATGTTTGTTGGTGTTACATATATCATCACAGGATAGAAACTGTTCTGAGTAAAGCTGCCTTTTGCAATTGATTATTATTATTTATTGTTATTGTTGAATAGGTATCATGGGTTGTGTATATTTGGGGACTAGAAAGAAACAATACTCTATGAGAAAAGAAATTTTAATGGAACATGAAGAGAAAAACCTTGCTATTTTGCCTTCGTTATAGATTAGCATATATTCCTTTTTACACAGGATGATCATATATTCAAAAGGGACTCAGAGAACAGCCTTTCGTTTGAATGCATTTTCAGTTCAGCATTTCACTAGTTGTGAGTGAAATATTAAATACAAACTGAACTACAATATAGCAATGTACACATAGTAATTGGTTCCACAGTGTATATATTATAGTTAGCTCTTTTTCATGTTTTAAGAACAGCCTTTGCTCTTCAGAGCTCGCCATATATTTTGGGCTATAATTCCAATCTTCCCCAAACAGAATTAATTAGTGTTCTGGTTAGATTTGATTGGACAAATACTCCAACACAACTGAAGATGGCAGAAAGGTTAGTCCTAGCAAGACTCATGCATCGGTTAAGAAATCCCATATGCAAGTTTCAGGAAAGTTTATTTACTTGTTTATGCTACACAGAGGGAAAATAATGTTTAAAAGATCCTTACTGTGTGTACCAAGCTACAAATCCCTAGAATTAAGTAAATAATATCAGGGGGTCTTTTGCAAGAACGCCTATATAAATGATTGCATTTTTGGCTCATCTAGGACAATAAATGGCACACAAAGCATCCATAAAAATTGTGAAATGAAGTCATAAATTGTGCAAACAAATAATAATGTTTTCAGGTATAAACTTTTACGTGTTTTAAGTGAGGTATAAACTTTAAAGAACTTTTATGTGATTTGAAAGTGTATATTCACTGCTCTGCATAAAGACATATTTTCAGATCCTTCTGGAGAAGCTCTGGGGGAAAATGGTAATGCAAATTTCTAGTTTTTCAGATATAATGGATGCCTATTACTAACTCCTCATTTCCATATCAATCACTGCATCAGTAGTGACACTGTTTTTAAAATAGCCTATAGTCTAAAGGTTCCTTAAATATTAACAAATTTATTGTGAAAGATATTACAGCAATAATGCATTTGTTATGAAGAATACTCTTCTTCCACCTCTCTTAATTCCAAAAAAGTACATTTTATCTAGGAATGTACTTAATAAGGATTCAGCACAAAATAGTGCATTCAACCTTTCTGAATCCAGTTGGGATTTAATCACTGGGGAATAACAAAGGCTTGGCTGGGTAGTCTAAAAAATATCCCAGAAAAAACAGTAGTAAATACTTCCATATTATGACTAAGGTAATTGCAGAGATGTGTTCATGAAACCAACCAAAGTCAAGGCTAAACTTGACTCTCCTTTTTTTAATGTATTTATAATTGCAGTCTACAGTATTTCATTTCAACATTTTTAAATATATGCTTTAATAATGTGCTTGGTAATCTTTACTTTGGTAACTGGTAATCTAACACAGCGGTATACTAATGATACGAGAATGGTATCAATGAACGCATCAGATACTTTGACTGTGAACATCACACAATAAGCAGTAATTGGTGCTACTTCTAACCTGTGCAATAAAAATTAAATCTGTACTTTGTAAACTGAGAGCACAAAAATGTGTTCTATGGAGGAATAACATTGAATAGATGAATGTATGAGGGGAGTAAAAATGAAAATGTCCTCCATGGGGCCTGGGTACCATAACTTCATCTTCTAAGGCTAAATCTTCTGAGGTTCTCTGGGAAATTGCGGGAAGTTTCTTCACAAAAGTCGGCCACACTCAGCATCTTGCAAAGATAACAGCCTTAAAGTCATATTCTACAGTTGAATATCAAGCTGGAAACCATATGTCTGAAATACATTAAATAGAACATATTCTTTTTGATTGCCTTTGCAATAATGCGACAAAGCTGGAATAGGAGAGTGGAGACTGAAGTGGAAAAGCTGCTACTTAGTGGAGGGAGGGAAACCGAGAGATTGAGACTGTGAAGTGGAGAGAGAGAGAGAGGGAGAGACAATTTGAAACTCCCCAATAAATGGCCTGCTGCAGGAAACTGGCTTCTAAAGTAGGAACTTCAGACAGCTGAAAAAGAACTAAGAAAAGAAAGAGAACAAAATGAAAACAGCCTGAGTAGAACTCTTTAGAACAAATAAATGAGAGGACTCTGACAAAAATACCAAGAGAGAAAGGACTAAATGTAGTATACACAGTGGGTAGGAAGAACCACCCCCACCCCCCAAAAAACCACCAAAATGTTATACCACTATTGATGCGTTGTGGCTTGTTTTAAACCAACAACATATTTGAAAAACTAAATGTCTCTATTGAAAAAGAAAAATTATGTTAGCTTAATCATAAGTTCTCTTAAGATGCACTCCTTTCCCCCATTCTTGCACAAGAATAGGCATATTTTTCATTTAATTCACTAAGGCAGGCAGCCCCAGTGAAGAAGGTCTTTTAGTGGTGGTATCCTGTTTATGGAACAGCCTTAAGAAGGAAGCTTTCAGGGCCAAGCCTAAAAGATACTTTATTTATCCCTTTATCCAGTTGGCTTTGTGCCTAAGGCAGGACTACAATTCATGGTCTCTCAATTTCAGCCTCATATCTTTAACCATTCCACAATCTGGCTCTCTATTGCCTCTTAAAACGAGGCTAAAGCTGCAATTGATTTCATGCTGGCTGTTCTAGATTTATATAAAGGGTTAATATTGGATGTTATTACAGTGTTCATATTTTAATAAATTTCCAATGTATTGCTTCAAGCATTCCTATAATTACTGAGCTTGGTTTAAACATTCATAGTTTTATTAACCACACCCAGAGAATTTGATTGATAGGCAGTGCAACTATCAGAAATAAATGAATGAAAAGATAAGCAAACATACAAATTAATTGACACCGAGTCATATATGTCCATCACTAACCCAAAACTGGTTCAAGTTATTTTTCCCCCCAGCTCTACCAATATTATCCCATTTGCTCAACACATAAAGGGCAATAAGAAGTTGCAACTCTTTCTGGCCAATTGGCCCAGCTTTCCAAATGACACTGTAGAGTTGAATTATTCATAGATGCTTCCAGTTAAGAATTTACTCATACAAATCAGTCATTGATTTGCCAGGTTTTTTTCCTATTACAGTTCTCTGCATCCCAGAATTTGCCCTTTTTTTTCTTCCTGCTTTTCCATATCTTGTTAAAATAGATAGATAGAGAATGTCAAAATTTATCCAGGCTTCTTTTTCCCATAATACCCACTGCTAAGTCTTTCTTTCTAGATACACCAGGGTGCATATTCTATTGTTATTTTTTCAGAGCAACTGTGATCTTACGACTGTACAACTTACGCAACAGATTTCCTAGAGTAAGCATGTGACATCCTACACAGACAGGCAAAGAGGAACCTCTAAATATGGGTCAGAACTGGGTAGTTGGAAGAAATGTCATGCAAATTGGTGTAGGAGAATATTATATGCATCAGTCTTCCCCAAACTGTTAATTTCCAGAGGCATGAAAATTATAAATCTCAAAATTTCCATCAGGAAGAGAATTGAAGATAGATCTGAAGCAGGCTAAACTTATATTTGTTGGCCCAAAAGTTATTTATCAATCAAAAACATAGGGGGAGGGGAGGGGGAATCTGATAAAGTCACATTCAGCCAGGAGAAGATACCACTAACAATGTAATCTACAAAATAGCTCTCATGGACAGAGGGAGACATTTTTTATTTGCTGCACTGTCAAAATGCAAAGTGCACTACAATTTAAAACAATATAGTGGAAACATACAGAAACAAGGTGGAGTGCATACCCAGTACAGTTACTTGAGTACATAATGTTTATTTTATTTTAGTTGAATTTATTAGCTGCCTGATCCCAATATGAGGATATTCCGGTGCCAGACTTCGCAACCTGGACATTGCATTGTGTGTAGGGCAGCTCCACATCCAGTTTAATACAGTAGTCTGTGAATCTATTCTTTAGATGTGAACAATTGCAGCTATCCTGCCCAGGAAAGGGTAGAGATGATAGGCCAACCAAAGCTGGCAGCAGCCAAGCCTTGCCATATCCAGCTATATATACATATACAGATCCCAACTGTGGCTGCTAAATGAGGACTCTCTGTAGTCATTTTGATCTCCAATGAAAATGATAACTACCTAAGCAACTCCACAGCAGTGCTCCAATATCTAAAGGACTGCCATAAAGAACACAGGGTCAACCTATTCTCCAAAGCATCTGAAGCAGGACAAGAAGAAATAATCAAGGAGAGCGTCAACCTAGAACTAAGGAGAAATTTCCTGACAATGGGAACAATTAATCAGTGGAACGACTTGCCTCTAGAAGTTGTAAGTGCTCCAATACTGGAGGTTTTTAAGAAGATATTAGACAACCATTTGTCTGGAATGGTATAGGGTTTCCTGATTGAGCAGGGGGTTGGACTAGAAGGCCTCCAAGGGCCCTTCCAACTCTGCTATTCCAAATTATGAATCTTTTTTTCTGAGGGAATCACAATTCCTATACTTGGGAATTATTGACCAATTATGTCGCCATCTTGTTTTGATTTATCCCATAGAGATCTGCAGGATACGTAGAAAGTGACAAAAATGCATTGTGACATGACAATCTTTCTGACCTCCTTGCTTGCATCCAACATCAAAACACAACAACAACAATAGCAACAACAACAACACAGACATGACAGTGTCTGTCATGGGACATGATGGTGTCTGTCATGTGTCATGACAGCGCAGCACACATTTCATCATGGTTTATCATCATGGTTTATATTGGATGTTTATTATTCAACTTCAGTTAATTGTCCTTCATCAGCACTACATTAGAAACCAGTTCAGGACATGTTCAACATCTCCTAATTAGGATATTATTAAGCTAAGTGTCAGCATACTGGCGATATTTTATCCCTAAACTTCTCACGGCCACTAGCAGTGCCTTCAAATAGAAGTTAAACAGCCCTGGAGATTTCTGGCACCCTGCAGCATAGCTGTTAATCTCCAAAATTATAGTCATCTTCTCTCTGAGATCATTCCCACAGGAAGGAGTGGAACTGCCACAGCACAATATCCCAATTCACAGAGAAAATCCAGGAGAAAAACAGTTTCAACAGTTGATCAAACCCTATCAACAGTTAACATCTTTACTGTTTGCTTTCTGTACAAGGTGATCCATCAGGACTGATTCATTTCCCAAATCAGACTTGAACTCAGAGTTAAAATAGTTGAGATAGTGTTTTCAAAGAATGCCTATAGTTGTCCAACCCTGAGTGCCAGCCAAAAATTACAGAAATGCAGTCAAGTAACTGCATAATCCTGCATTTTTCTCAAGTTATATAATGAATTATACTGAAAGTCAATTTATTTGGTCCCAGGAAAAAGAAGAGAGGTTGAAAAAAAAATTTTATTATTATTTCTTTTCTTAGGTTATGGTGCCAAAGTCAATAGAAAATTGCTCAATACCTATGTCCTTTCTTACAATAAATATGCACAAAGAAAAAAAAACAATCAGGTAAAAGAACAGGTAATTCCAGAAAAATAGGAATTAACAATGTTCAGAGCAATGAGCAAATAGTTCTAACAGGAGTCACCATGGGAATTATCAATGATATAGACACTTTGGCTGGATTCAATGGTTTCTATTTATTTTAAAGAAAATAACTAAACTATTGTTAAGAAATATAGATAGAAACTTTGGTATATAAGAGGTACAAAAACCCTTGTGTTCAAGCTGACCTCTGTTTAGTAGAAGTAGCAAAAAGGATTTCTTCCAAAGCTAAATTATTCCATTCCTAGTTATTTCAGGGATATCTCGGTTCTCTTTTTCTGGAAAAGTAGTTAATTACTTTTTTTTTATTTTGTCACAACATTATATACAAGTACATACATTGAAAGGAAACAATAGGACAGGAACGGTAGGCACTTTTGTGCACTTATGCACGCCCCTTATAGTCCTTTTAGGAATGGGGTGAGGTCAATGGTAGACAGTTTTTGCTTAAAGCTTTTGGGAGACCACAGAGTCAGGTAGTGTATTCCAAGCATTAACAACTCTGTTACAAAAGTCATATTTTCTGCAATCAAGATTGAAGCGGTTAACATTAAGTTTGAATCTATTGTTTGCTCTTGTATTATTGCGATTGAAGCTGAAGTAGTCTTTAACAGGAAGGACATTGCAATAGATGATTCTGTGTGTTAAACACAGGTCTTGTCGGAGTCTGTGGAATTCTAAGTTTTCTAATCTAAACTAGGTGTAGAGAAGACTAATAGGCTGATTTGAAATAGCAATCATCCAAAAAGTGGCTGGCTTTAAATTTCACATAATTGGCTTTTCTATGTTTGATTTAGTGTGCTGCATGATTCCAATCACTGGATCCATAAAATAAAATTAAGGGCATGGAACAATAGTGAAAAGATTGGTGTTGTAATAAGGAAGCAGGAATGTGGCTGTTACAGGCCATATTAAACTATTCAATACAAAATCAGACAACATAATTTTCACTTCTATACACTAATACACAGAATATGAAAAATAGATGCTATTCAACACTTTGTAACAAAATATGATTTTAAAGATATAACAAATGAGATGATTGCGAGAAGTAAAAGAGCAACTGAAGAACATTTTTTTCAAAAGAACTAGACGCAATATGAGAGGACAATTTTCACAATATCTTAAAAGTGCACACATCTGCTCAGAAAAGTGAAATGGATTGGACAATAAAATTTAGAATATCTAAATTAGAGTAAGTGGAGAAATGAATTAAGCTACATTACTGTTGATATCTACTTACTCAGCCAAAGAAATGCCAGCTATTTTTAAAGCATAAAATCTTTCAAAGAGACAAACAGTGGACTTTATTAATAGTGATTGGGAGTCAGATTCTGCCAAGCTTGGTTCTTCCAAGCAATTCTTGATTGTTTTGCTCAGTAAAGAGTTGCATTGATTCATTTGGTTTTTCCCAAGTAATCTTCCACAACCTGGACACATCCAGATGTGTTGGACCCTCTTGATCTGAACAAGTGTTTGGACAATCTGCAAAATTAATTCCATTCATTTCCAGATATAGCTATACGCTTACATGTTTTCAGTTAGCAATGATTACTGCAGTTCTCTCTCCTGTATGAATTCAAATCTGTGAACATATCTCTGCTTAATCAGACAGCACTTTGAGCATATTTGATCTTTTGTCTGTCTTAAAAGTTCTTCTGTTTGGGGATATTGCCATCATTGGTCAAATTCTTGGCTTGCTCCCTTTATGTGTGGCAGTTTGGCTCCCTCTACTTGTCACAGTCATATGGGCACAATCCAATAGGCACAATTCCTAACTGATGGAAAGTGGCATTGTTTGAGTAATTTTAGTAATTTAGTAAAGTTATTTTAGTAATTTATTAACCAGTGTTGCTACCAGCCAATATAAACCCAGGATATGGCACTTTCTTTGGATTTTATCACACTGTATAAATTTTTATGAGAGCCTGTGTTCCCACTCAACAGCAAGTGTTGCCGAAGACTATTCTGAATAGTATGTGGATTTCTAAAATCTGCACTATCACCCCTCAAAGTTGCTTGCATATCAAGTGTCATTAGTGGAAATGGTATGCTGTACATACGTGTATATTTGGCAACCGGGAAGCAAAGCAGAAGTCTTAAAAGGGCATGACATTGCCCTGCTACATCCAGATACTAAATACTTAGCACATGTCTTCACTTCAAAATTCATACAGGTAATGTTTCTGTGTTCTCACTTTATGTCCCAAAAAATATTTTGCTAATATTTTTATAGGCAGACCTAGGGATGTTAGATTGTTATCCATTTTCTTAAGACATTTCAGTCTTGCCTCTTCTCTAGCAATCATATGCAGTCTTGTATGCTATGATTGACCAGATCAAATTTGGATAGGCTTTAGAAATATCAATATTGCTATACAATTGATCAGCATTCTTCTTCATCACATTCAAATCAATGAGATTCTTAGAGCACCCTATCCCTCAGCCCTCACCTTCACAGTACGATGTGCAAGTCATCAAGTAGAGGAGTCTGCACTTGTCAAGCTGACAACTTCTCCAAGCATTAAATTAAAAATATTGTACAGAGTTAAAATGCTTTATTGCTACAAAACTACTGGAGCAGATAGAAGACAAGCTATTATTATTAACTATCATAATTGCAGCAGGATAACTTACTGAAGGAGCAAGGACAAAAGGACAAATGATATTTAATTATCTATGTAGAGAGCTTATTTTTTACAGCCATTAATAAAGATATCAACAATATCATCTAGTTTGGAAGATAATGGATAATTTTGCCAAGAAAATAAGTCAACAAATCAGAGTTATCAACACCATTCTTTAAAATGTCACTATTTATAGCACTGCATAAATGTAAATTAATGTATGTCTGTGGTAAACAACTTAATGTTAGGCTCATACATGGCACTAAGCAATGGTTGGTTTGTTATTAGTGTGGATACCCTCAATAAATCAGAAAGAGGCAATTTGGTTTAGACCAGAAAACAGGAAACAGTGATTTCTAGTCCTACCTTAGGATAAAACCAGCTCTGTGACGATGGCCCGATTACTCTCTTAGCTCTAGGAATCAGGCAACAGGAAACCAGTTCTGAAATTCGCCAAGTAAACTACAGGGGCCAGCCACCAGGAGTCAACACTGACTTTAAGGCATCAAAAGAAATGTCAGGACATCGCATCTATTTTCTAGTAATTGGGATTCAGACATTATGAATTGGTGTCATTTAGGTTGTGAAAGTAAGAGTGCATTTAATTGAATAGCAATAATGGTAAATCAGAGTGGAATATGGAGGAACCCAAGAATGAATGGAAGTATCGGTAGTAACTGTTTGGCCAATAATGTATCCATTACGGTTTGGAATACATACTGTAGCTTATGCAGAAGACCATTGATACATACAAACATCAAAATAAAGAAAACAAATCCAAAAGAATGAATTATTTTATTATACTAAAAGTTGAATAAATTACTAATGAGAAGTTTTGAATGTGGAACAGACTATTTCATGGTAGCATCTGAACAGATTTTGAGAACATAAACATCGAAGGAAGGAAGGTAATTGTGTTTTATCAAGTAAAATGGAGTGAATGTTTCCAAATTAGACAAGAGGGGAAAATTAAAGCAATTAAATGAATTCCTGCATCTTAGTAGAATATTTATTACAGATGGGAAAATGTATAGAGATGTTAAGGTGTTTATAGGAAGGATGTCAGGTAGAAAGAGTGTTGATGCTTTCAAAACAGCTGAGGATCCCATGGAAAGCTAAGAAAACAAGCAAATGGATCACTGAACAAATCAACTCAAGAGTTCTTACATGGGACCAAAATAGCCAAGCTCATATTACTATATTTTGGATATATTATGCAAAGAACTAACTCCCACAGTGTCGTGTCCCACTCCTCTGCTGACGGCCGGGTCAGGGAAATCCGAATCAGGCGTGCCTCTGCAGCTCTGCCAAAGTCCTAGCAAAGTCCTCAGGGCAGGCAGGAGATCAGAAAGTGACTTCAGCAAGATATGTTTAGACTTTGCCTGACTCAGAGAATGCCAGAAAGCAGATCCTTTATATAGGCCATGGGGTGTGGCTCCATGACTCAGCACTTATCCAGGCCTGCCCCTCCCTTCCTTCTGTTGCCTCCGCCTATCAAGTCTTCTGATGTGAGGGTCACTCCAATCGGCAGCTGTTGGTAATTGACCTTCCTCAGGCTCACATGCTGTGGAGGAGGGGGAGGGGTCTAGTTGCTCCGTTTGCCTGGGCATGGAGCCAGAGCTGGGGGCTGGAGATATTTCCTCCTCTTCAGCCTGTCTGGGCATGGAGCCAGGGCTGGGGCCGGGAGGCATACTAGAACATTCCTCCGTGTTTGGAAGCAGATAAGCAGGCCCCGGCTATGGTGAGATTGGGCGAGACACAACACACAGAAGGTTCTGATGCTAGGAAAGGTGGAAGGAAAATGAAGAGGAAGACCAGCAGCAAGGTGGACAAACTCAGTTACAGCGGCAATGGGTGCACCATTAGAAGAACCGAAGGACCCACCATGCAAAAAAATCTATGTGGCCACTGACTTTTGAAGAAGAAATATTGAACCCAAGATGGCTCCACTAAAAGCACAACCAATAACCGTGGGGGAAAGAAGACCCGGCGAGTAGAGTAGACTGGATCTTCGTAATTCCTCTCCTGGCAAGGAGATGGACTGAGATTGTACACACATGCTCCAAACAGTTGGTCCTCATAAGACCACAAGACAGCAGTCTTCAGCAGATTTAGAACTCTCAGAAACAAGGGAATAGCCTATTTCTCAAACTACAGTCTTTAGGACACTGGGCACACATACTTCCTTTTCTAATGACTTCAGAAATTGCTTGTTATGCTTTTCAGCTAATTAGGAACTTTTGGATCAACAAGTTTTATAGCACCAGGTGAATCCTTTCATCCTTAGCGACAGAAGTTTTAAAACAAATTTAAGGACTTTAAAAAATTATGTTGGAACAAACAGCAAAAAGATGATTAGAGCTTTGATTTTGAAAAGCTACAAATGAACTAAGGATCCAGATGGATCTGAAGTAAGGTTTTAAAATTAATTATAAGAATCCCCTGTGGGAAAATTGTTTGGAATTCTATTTGAAAAATATGATAGGATCAGACTTTGAAGGTTGGACACTAGAGGGACCAGGAGGAATTAAGGATTACAAGGGAGAAGTCTATAACCATTCTAAGATACTGAGATTTCTTCAACTCTCCAAATGATTTTAGGAACTAGCTTGTTCACTTAATTGATTTTGGAATTTTCTTACTGAGTATAGTAGGAAAATGACAGATCCCTCACATCCAGGACATAAACTGTTTCAACTCCTACCCTCAAAACGACGCTTTAGAGCACTGCACAACAGAACAGCTAGACACAAGAACAGTTTTTTCCCGAAGGCCATCACTCTGCTAAACAAATAATTCCCTCAACACTGTCAAACTATTTACTAAATCTGCACTACTATTAATCTCCTCATAGTTCCCATCACCAATCTCTTTCCACTTATGACTGTATGACTGTAACTTTGTTGCTGGCAATCCTTATGATTTATATTGATATATTGACCATCAATTGTGTTGTAAATGTTGTACCTTGATGAACGTATCTTTTCTTTTATGTACACTGAGAGCATATGCACCAAGACAAATTCCTTGTGTGTCCAATCATACTTGGCCAATAAAAATTCTATTCTATTCTATTCTATTCTATTCTATTCTAAAATTTGTCTTACTAATACAGAATGAAGCAAAATATTTTAACATTGGACTTTAAGTTTTTTGTAAGAGTGGTTTTCCTAAAGTGTTAAAAATGGACATTGTCTGAATTAAAAGCATCTATCTATGGAAAATTCTTACTTTAATACCTTCTATTCTATTCTATTTCTATTTTATTCTATTCTATTCTTCTATTCTTTGGTATGTTTCTTAATTTTTCTTTATATTTGATGCAACTACTGTTGAATATGTTTTTACTTTATAAGCCACTTTGGTTGAAGTGGCAAACTGCAACTGTCTCATGAATAAATAAAGAGATTGTGATATTAAATCATTTCTACTAAGCTACCCAGAATGGGAATAAGAATAACTACCTGTAAAAATAAGCAAAGAACAATTCAAAGGAAGCATAGTTTCAGATTTAATTTGATATAGAGGACCTATTGACTAGAGCTACTGGGATTTATTTATTTGCAACTAAATAGTTATCATATACTTCAGATTCAGTCTCCAGAAAATGGTTTAATTCATACTGGTACACAAAAATCTCAGGATGTGCAGTTTCTATTGGTTGAAGGACTACACAAGGCTGTCAACTCTGTTTGGGGAAGAAGGCTGTTGAAACATTCAGCCTCTACAAGAAGTTAAGACTATTGTCATTTAACCCTGAAAACTTTAAGAGAAAAAACCAGATTCTTCATACACACAATAAACACAGAGTTCTGTTAGTCCCAAAGATCAACATCTGTTGATGTTTGTCATTATTTTATAATTTTTTTAAAAAGTAACTTATAATTTTGTTTTACTTATTGGTTATATTATATTGTACATGGCCCAGAGTCCATCTTTGAGGGAGATGGGTGGTTTAGAATAGAATAGAATTTTTTATTGGCCAAGTGTGATTGGACACACAAGGAATTTGTCTTGGTGCATATGTTCTCAGTGTACATAAAAGAAAAGATACCTTCATCAAGGTACAACACAACACTTAATGAGTCATAGGGTACAAATAAACAATCAGGAAACAATCAATATCAATAGTAAGGCTATAAGCAATAAAGTCACAGTCAAACAGTCATAAGTGGAAGGAAATGGGTGATGGGAACGATGAGAAGATTAATAGTAGTGCAGATTTAGTAAATAGTTTGACAGTGTTGAGGGAATTATTTGTTTAGTAGAGTGATGGCGTTCAGGAAAAAACTGTTCTTGCGTCTAGTTGTTCTGGTGTGCAGTGCTCGATAGTGTCGTTTTGAGGGTATGTCCAGTTTATGTCCAGGATGCGAGGGGTCTGTAAATATTTTCACAGCCCTTTTTGACACTTGCAGTATACAGGTCCTCAATGGAAGGCAGGTTGGTAGCAATTATTTTTTCTGCAGTTCTAATTATCCTCTGAAGTCTGTTTTTCTTGTTGGGTTGCAGAACCCAACCAGGCAGTTATAGAGGTGCAGATGACAGAATCAATAACTCCTCTGTAGAACTGGATCAGCAGCTCCTTGGGCAGTTTGAGCTTTCTGAGTTGGCACAGAAAGAACATTCTTTGTTGTCCTTTTTTGTGCTCTCCAAGCTTACTTTCTTGCAGACATTACCCCAACTAGGCAACATCATCAGTGCTAATAAGGAGTGCTGTACTTACTAGGTGCAAGTACTAGGTGTAAGTACTTACTAGGTGTGACTAAGTAGTTCAGTGGCTAAGACACTGAGCTTCTAGAAAGGTCGGCAGTTCAAATCCCTAGTACAGGTCTCCGTGAACAGGGGGTTGGACTAGATGACCGCCAAGGTCCCTTTCAACTTTGTTACTGTTAACCCCTCAGATAAGCTTATTTAGAGTTGCTTATTTAGCTTTGACTTCACAAATGGTTGTGAAGTCAAAGCTAAACAAGTTGTGCTTTGTTTACTAACCCAAAAATAAACAACCAACGGTATCTGCAGGTGGATAAATGTGGTCTACAACGCCTGATCTCCACTAGCATGTTTCGACACTCAGCGCTCTGAGCAAGCCGCCTTCGTTAAGCAGCCCAAAGCAGCCAAAGCCCAGTTACGTTGACAGAGAAACCGTGTCAATCTCGGAACACGCTAACGAAATGTTTTGCTAGGAATTATGGGTTTGGTAGTCCAACCCATATCAAAAATACTGAGTAGGCAAAAAATGGAGCGCGGCTCTACTGACCGCTCCCTGCCCGTCTGCTTTAACCAATGGTGCCACAGTTCCCAGAATGCACCACTAAAGGGGCTTGTTTTCATAAAGCATGACTATGGCAACAGTGCGCCTTTTCAACAAGGGACGGCAGTTAAAGCGCTTTCCGGTCTAGTCGTCAGAGAAGTCTGACGCAGGCAATCCGAAAATAGAGTGAGACGTTCTAGCGTTACTCAAATGTCGTTCTCTATGATGTTCTGTCAAAAGCTTCCGTTCTATTTACTCGGTTTAATATCACAGAGATAGAAAGAGCACAAGAAACTTGTACGACTATACTCAAATTTTCTTTCTCTAAGTATCTGTCTCCCTGGTCCTTTCTTTGGCCCTGAGGTCGTGAAGTGTCTGCCTTCCTTCCCGCCACAGATAGAAAACCCGCCGTCCTGCCTCAGTAGAACTTCCCTTCGGCCCCGTCATTACTCTCTAGGCAAAGCCTGTCCATCTCAGTGATTCCCGAGGAGGAAGTTGAGAGCAAGTTTCGCACCGCTCCCAGAGGGCGTTCCGGCTATAACTTCCGAAGCTCTATTGTTTCCAGAACGGCCCTCTCGACTGTTTCTTCTCTATGGCTCCGGGCTGCCGGAGCCGGAGGGCGGCAGGAATACTGAGCCTTTGAACGGGACCCGCCGGGGGGGCGGGGCAACCGAGCGGGAACCGATGGAGCCCGAGATGGAGGCAGAGACGTTGGAGTCCAGGATCAGTAAGTTGGGGGAAAGACCGCCCGGGTTTATCCCTAGCGACAGCAGGTGCTTCGGGCCTGTTTGGAAGAGGGCGCTTCTTCTTCGCGTGACCCGCTCGCCATCACATGCTCTGCGGTTCCCCTTTTCCATCCAGGGGTTCAGGGCTTGCTAGGAAAGGCGTCGCCACGTTTTGCCTCTTTGCTGGGCCATCCGAGCGAGGAAGAGGCTTGCCCTCCATCCCCTCCTTTAGTCCTGGAGGGTATTTTTTCCTCCCTGTTTGGCCCAAGCGAAGTTTCCCACTCACTGACTGCCAAAAGGTTAGAGGGTCTTGTTATTGCTTGTAACCTGGCTTAGTCGCATCAGACAGTGAAATCCCCAGAAAGTGTCACTGGATTAATCACATAATATGGACAAGTAAATGTTGCTGGTACCGAATAACATTGATTTTTTTAAAAAAGGAATTCTGAATAGGTTTAGTTACGAATATAACTCATCAAAATCCAGGCATGTTCAAGAAGATCATCTTGTAATCTTTAGTCACCATGAACTACCCTAAAATGAGGTAGTTTGTAATTGTAACAGAGTTGGAAGGGACCTTGGAGGTCATCTAGTCCAACTCCCTGCTCATGCAGGAGAGCTGTACTAGGGATTCGAACTGCCGACCTTTCTGATCAACAAGCTCAGTATCTTAGCCACTGAGCCACCTAGTCAGGTGTGATTTTTTAAAAATATCATTTATTTAAATTTAAAATGATTTTTTTTAAAATAATAATCAGCAAAGTGATTTTTTAAAATACCTTTATATGTGGTGAAAGGAAAGATTTTTGTGCAGCGTTTTAACTTTTAAGGTGTAGCAGATTCTGCATGCTACTTGTAGAAGGTCTTGCAGCCTCTTTTGTATCACTTCGTGGTGTGATATTGTTCCCCTCTCTTTTGACTTGACAGCATTCTTCTTTTAATTAAGTTTGCTGTGTGCAGAAGAGATGACTTGTATATTCCTCTGCTCTGTAGGAATAGAAGCTGTAGCAAGTTTTTTTGGCTGCGGTGCAGATGACAACAACATTGATTTTGAGGTTACATTATTGTAAGGGTGGATTATGTTGAGACAACTTTGATTTGCATTTTTTTAAAATAAACACTTGCTATTCAGTAGCATGGATAATTAAGACTTGAGTCTGGTATTTTCTTAGGGAATAGTGTGCGCAATTTGATCCCCCCCACCCATAACGTCATGTTCCAATTTCCATTTGTAGAGCTACCTTAGGTTGAGCAAGATGTTTCATTCAGTTTGTTGAGGACTGTCAACTCATTTAGTAATACTTGCACATGCTAAGTAGATAGCAAGAAAAAAGATATTGACGATTAAACCTGGGACCTTTGTTGGGTAAGCACATGGTTTACCACTAACAATGGCGTCTCCCTGTTGTGTCATTCCTGTTGTGTCTGATGCTAGCATTGCAAGAAAATTTTTAGAACTTCCCTTTTTGTATAATATGATTGGTAAATCGTCTCTGATAATTATTTATTCTGATTACAAGTAAAATTTAAGAAAACTTTATTTTTCTCTCTTTTAATTCAGATAGAGCTACAAATCCTTTAAATAAGGACTTGGAATGGGACAACATCAATGCTTTTTGTGACCAGCTGAACAAAGAATTAGAGGGGTTAGTACACCTGGTCTCATATTTGACTATCTGGGGTTTATCTATGCTAAAAACGTTATAATAATGAGATAAAGTATTCCAAAGAAGCACTCCAAATAAACTTATGGCTATATCTGCATCCCTTTGTGTTTTTCTAATGTTCAAAACTGTGTACTTAGCTGTAGTTACTAAATTAACTCACTATTCTGGGTTTGCATAATCCATTTTGCCATACAGTCCTGATCATATGTGGCTAGATAAATCCAGCAGCAGCTGATTTGTGAGGTTGGGATGCTGTCCAGCAAAGTGGATAGCCTCTTTTGCATTACAGGTAGTCCTTGACTTACAACAGTTCGTTTAGTGACTGTTCAAAATTACAATAGCACTGAAAAAAGTGACTTACGAGCTTTTTTCACACTTACAGATGTTGCAATATCCCCATTGGTCACAGGATCGAAATTCAGATGCTTGGCAACTGACTCATATTTATGACAGTTGCAGTGTCCCAGGGTCCTGTGATCACCTTTTGTGACCTTCAGACAAGCAAAGTCAATGGGGAAGCCAGATTCACTTAACAACCATGTTACTAACTTAACATCTGCAGTGATTCACTTAATAACTGGGAAGCAAGTTTGTAAAATGGGGAAATACTCATTTAACAAATGTCTCACTTAGCAACAGAAATTTTGGGTTCAATTTTGGTCATAAGTCGGGGACTATCTGCGTTGTACCCATCTCTACCATTTTATATTCTGAAGCAAATATCCACAGTGGATAGCAGCGGCCTGTAAGGCAGAATAGCTTTTCCCATTTACTGGGCAGCTCGCCAATTCTGCCAGTGAACTATCTAGCAAGCTTCCTTTGACAACGGCTTTAGTGTTCATTTAGAATTGCAGGATTTTTATTTTTGATTTGATTTTACTTCAGTGCCACATGACTCCAAACTAACTCTCTGTAGCTTTTTTGAGAGAGCCAGTTTATTGTCTTATGATACATGCTGAACTACCCTGGCTTTTGATAGATATAACCTCTTCACCTGGAAGGAAAAATATAAGAATAGTAGAGGATAATTCCTTATATTCCAAGGAAAGTCACAGGCTTCCAGAAGCCTGAAGTAGCCAATGAATGCCAAGCTCTACCTACCTCCTGGGTATCATCTGACAAAATAGTAAATCACAACAGGTTTTACCCACTTGGCCAGTGCTGTGCATTGCTGCTGGCTTAAGGGGGAAAACGCTGCTTTAAAGTTAGGACAGTTAAATGCAACTTACTCATAAGCTAAGGACAGTTTGAAAATATTGTCATAGGCACTTAGCAAGAACAAGAACTTACTAGAGCATGTTTATAACATAGTTAAATGCCAATAGGGAAATATTCTACGTATAAAATGTGGGAGTTCTGGATAGATAGAAAAAATAGTAAAAGCAATTAGTTAAGACTTTATATAGGTGTATATATAAATCAGACACCTAAAACACTACAATTAGTAGATTAAAAGGTAAAGGTTCCCCTCGCACATATGTGCTAGTCGTTCCCGACTCTAGGGAGCGGTGCTCATCTCCGTTTCAAAGCCGAAGAGCCAGCGCTGTCCAAAGATGTCTCCTTGATCATGTGGCCAGCATGACTAAACGCCAGAGGCACAAGGAACGCTGTTACCTTCTGACCAAAAATGGTCCCTATTTTTCTACTTGCATTTTTTATGTGCTTTCAAACTGCTAGGTTGGCAGAAGCTCGGACAAGTAATGGGAGCTCACCCTATTATGCAGCACTAAGGATTCAAACCACTGAACTGCCAACTTTTCACTCGACAAGCTCAATGTCTTAGCCACTGAGCCACCATGTCCCGCACAATTAGTAGTTAGAATGATGTAAAATTGCATAAAGGATAGTTGGTTTAAATTGATGACTTTTGAAGAGGATCATCTAACAGGATGTTAAAAGGAATTTCAAAATGGTGCTTATATATCCTCTTTATTGCTAGGGCAGCATAGGTTTTCTGGAGTACTTGGAGTAAGATATTAGATATTAAATCTAATATCTTAGATATTAAATCTAATATCTTAGATTTAAGATATTAAATCTAGGAGATATTTTTAGGGAATGGACTAGAATCATAATCAAATTTTGACTACAAAAGTGATTATCTTTTTGAAGTCAATTTCAATTAGTCTTTTAATACTAGTTAGCAATTTACTAAATTGCTAACTGATACTATTGCAATTTACTAAATTTACTAAATTGCCTAACGTTTGCTGCAAAGGAAGTATAATATCTTTAAAAAGGGATACAAAGTATTTGCAGAGTTTAAGAACCTGAGATTTTCTTGAAGCCAGCTAATAGAAAGTTAAAAAATGTGAAGATTACATCAGGGAAAAGTGGGGTTTCAGATTCCTATAGCAATAGGCAGCATCTCACCAGCGCATCTGCTCCATTTCATAAATGTGTCAGCCTCAAGGCGGACTTGAAAAGAATAGCCTCTGGACTGACAGCTGTTATTCCAGTGAATGGCAGCTTGTATGTTGTTATGAATGTATAAAGCAGGGGTGTCCAAACTTGGCAACTTTAAGACTTGTGGGACTTCAACTCCCAGAATTCCTCAGCCAGCAAAGCTGAGGAATTCTGGGAGTTGAAGTTCACAAGTCTTAAAGTTGCCAAGTTTGGACACCCCGGTATAAAGTTTAAAATAAAATGGGGATTAGCGAGATCCAGTTTACAACTTCATTAACTGTTTCTGTGACTCTACTCACTGTTTCTATGTCTCACTCACAGCCCACCCCTAGCAACCCGGCTCCTAGCCCACAAGATCCAGTCTCCACAAGAATGGGAAGCCATGCAGGCTCTCACGGTAAGATGCCAATGAACTATACCCTGCTTGATTTACTACAAGTTGGAAGGAAATAAAGCTTCTTGGTAACTACCTGAATGAGAGCAGGTACAACTTAAGCAAACTTGGGGTTATCTTAGAATATGTTGGAAGAAGAGTAGCGATATAATCAGGACTAAATGTGAAACATCAGGATGATTATTATCTCTCCCATCCCACTCTGCACTCTGATTTCAAGTGCCACACCTTTGACAGATACAGACATTCTTCTTTTCATGGGATGCCAACTATTTCAGAAATGAGACCATAGCTTCACTGTTTTCTGGCTTCAAGAAAACTGCTGTTCTGTTTGGTTATTTATTTGGAGCCACAATTTGGCTTGACTATAACTGTATTTTTATTATTATGGCTTAATTGAAAGGATCTTTTCAGCATCGGGGTGTCAACTGAGACATTGCCCTTTCTAGAAAAGACCATCTGACACACTTTTATGGTCTCTTCCCTTTCCATTGAAAATTGCATTTCCTACGCTTTTCAATTTTTCAGCTTTAAAATACTTCCTCTTTCGATTCTTGCACTGGTTCTCTTTTACTCTGGTTTTATTCTCATGCAGTCTTAGGTTACTTTAGATTGTTACAATATTCTTGTATATGACTTGGTTTGCAGCTTTTAAAGTATGCAGACTTTTGCCCATGGCAATAAAGTAAATTAATAAATATATTCCCCATTCATGTGAAACAATTGGTCTACACATAGAGAGCAATAATCACAGCAGTGGTATTAATACATGAACTCTAAAAGCTAATCCTACCTGATGCCTAATGAATTAATTCTAAGGTAATGGAAAAGGTCCTGCTGCAAGCTGCTATTCCCATCCTCACAAATTGTGACCATAACCTCTCTTTATGACTTTACATGCAATCTATTTCTAGCAAGAGTAAATACCATCTGTATCTAATCACTTGGGAAAGAGGAAATTCTCATCTGACTACAAGTCACTGACGTTTGAGATTTTGGATCAGGTGTCTAATAAGGACACTCCTGCTTAGCTCTCAGCTCGGTGTTTCCAATGATTCCTTATCATCTGTGCCTGCCACAAAACGAGAAATGAGAGATCTCTGAGTTTCTGAGAGCAACTGACACTTTTTTCCTGGCATTTATATCATATTTAACTTATATTTTATAGAATGAATTGTAGGTTCACATTCATGTCCACGCATGTATTATTTGTCTGACTAAGGCACTCTTAGGCTTAATACTGGAAGCCATCATTTAGGTTGTTTGTTTTTGGCTTAGCATATTGTTATTACAAGGCAATGCTCTTATCAATAAGCCAAGGTGGCTAATTCTGTACTAAGCCATGATGGGATTGCTTTTAATTATCTCCATACTTTTAATGTGCACAAAATATGTCGCTTTAAGTGCAACCAGTTTTCAAATCTGAGGTCATAATTTGTGATTTTTGGCAGAGGAGCAGGCTTTTTTATTATCTTCCCAAAATAGAGCTTTCCAGATGTAAGAAAACTTCTGGAAATTATAATCTACTCTCTAGGAGGCACTATTGAGGAAGACTGGTTTATATTGTTTTTGTGGTAAAGTACGAAAGCTTCAGAGCAGGGATGAAATGCTACCGATTCACTCCAGTTTTGGCAAATCGGTAATGATAGAAAACAACCAGTTCAGGCAAACTGATAGTAAAAAAAAGCTACCAATTCAGGTGAACTGGTAGTTAGCTACAGGTTTGGTTGAATCCGCAGTTTAAAAAGCTACCGGTTCGGGTGAACCGGTATTTCCGATGATCAGCTGTGCAGTGCAGTTTAGCTTTGCTAGAAAGCAGGAAACCCTGCTAAATCGCACACCACAGCTCATCTCCCCCCTCCCCCTCGCTTCTACTTACTTTCTGAAGTTTCCTTTTGGTGCGCGGGCAGCGAACCAGTAGCAAACCGGTTCAAATTTTACCACTGCTTCAGAGGGCATACTTTTTAAAACAACATTCTTCTCAGTCCTCATCCCCATCCCCCCATTTCATTGCATTATGAAATGAAACTTCCTGCTCTATTTTGTAGGTGCTGGAGGCTTGTATGAAAAACTGTGGCAAGCGCTTTCATGATGAAGTTGGCAAGTTCAGATTCCTTAACGAGCTCATCAAGGTTGTGTCACCGAAGGTGAGTGCTCATTATTCTATGGCCTATGGGCTAATCAATAAAGTAAACTAAATTAAACTAACATTACTAGTGGGTCAGGTTCGAAGTGTAACAAATAGAAGTGACAAACAGAGAACAATTTCATATTTCAACATGTTGAATAAAAAGTAATATTATTGGCTTCATTAAGAAAACCTTGTATTTTGAGTCATTTTCTTTTGAGTCCTGTGCTAGTACACTGTAAATGAAAAGTGAAGAATTGCTGATGGTGGTTTATTTCATTAATGTCTGATATTGTCAGGATTGCAACAGTTGGGTTTCTCTTCATCTTCAGTGTAGAACCAAACACATGACACGTCATCTCATACTTGGTATGGAACACCCTGGAACCAAATTCTTGTATTTTTCTTTAACCCCTTCATGTTAAATACGAGATGTGATTTGTTTCTTCCTCAGTATCTAGGAAACAGAACTCCAGAAAAAGTGAAATCAAAAATCTTAGAATTGATGTATAGCTGGACGTTGGGTCTGCCCGAGGAAGTGAAAATTACAGAAGCATATCAGATGTTAAAAAAACAAGGTGGGATATACTTTTCTATGCTCAGAGGTTTTCACTTAATTGTACAAGAATGTGGACATTCCTTCCAAACTTGGATTAATACCTTGGGGTTTTATATTCTGGGCTACAGAAATACTGAAGGGGCAGGGTAAAGAACTGGGCATTTTTTCAATTCTAACTCATCTGTTTGCACACTCATGCATACAAATTAATAAATGATACAGAGGATGGTTAACTTTTGCTTCATATCTTAGTTACAATGTTAGGTAGAAGTAATAATAGGAGATGTGCATCCCTCTTTCTGCCAGTAATAGTCATCGAAGCAGCTATTTGATTCTTAAAGATGCAATTAATTAGCATTATAATTAGGTTAAATTTTTATTACTGGTGGTGTGTCTGTATATTCTTAACTTTTAAGCAGTGTATATAGTTTGCACAGCAAGTATTGAAATGAAAATATAAATATATGTACCTTGCAGCATTCAACCTTCTCAGCATTATACATTTCTCAAGTGAGTCAGGTATTTGCCAAATATAATAATTTGAATCTGGTCAATTAGGCTTGTCGTGAGAACTCTGGATTATTTATTAACTTGCTAACCAGAATATTCTGAGATAGTTTGTCAAATTCATTTCTAAAAGTAAGTTGTATTATAGCCATTGTATTCCCACAATCTATTAAAAAACTTACCCAATTTTTTAAAAAATGAAATAAGTTTAGTTTGATAAGATTTATTACAAATTCATACTAATTACTGCATTGTATTCAAGGAGATTAGTTTACTTCTTAGATAGCAATATCAGAGTGGCTGGTTTATACCATAGTTTACAGATCCTTCTTTTTCTCCTTTTAAAGATAAAGGTAGTATTTGTTCATTTCCTTTGGCCTTAGACAATCTTAATCATTAATTCATCAAGTTTCTGTCATAGGACTAAATTGCCATTCAAACTTCCTTTCTCTCATTTCAAAAATTTCTTCAAGACTTTTTTAACCTCCTTTTGTAAATCCTATAATAAGTCATTGTCCACATCTTTTCCCATCTCTTGATATGTCACTTGTATTTCAAATCTATCATTTTATAATAGTTTGATAATTCACAATTTCTTGAAAATATTTCTGCATTGTTTAGAATTTTCACTTTTACATGACTTCTTTAAAATTTCAAAAAATATGTTGGCAGATGTAGACATTATTGATGTTAGTTTAGTTGTAAGCTGCTCTCTCAATTCTTCAAAGACCCTTTGAAATGTCTCTGGTATCTGACATTTTTTAAAGTCTCTGCCTAAAATGTTAATCTACTATTCCATTTTTGTATTTACAAAATCTCATTTCTTTATTTTGAAGTTTCCATCAATAATCTCTTTCCTCATAGGCTCCGCAAGTCCCATTCCCACAAAAGTGTTTTATTTACCCAGGGCTTTTGGCCACTTGGGAACTCTTGGTAGGAGCTTTCCTTTTTTTTCCAGGCATTGTAAAATGTGACCCCAAGTTGCCAGATGATGCACCTTTCCCTCTACCTCCTCCTAGACCAAAGAATGCAATCTTTGATGATGAAGAGAAATCCAAGGTAAAAAATAATTCATTGGCTAGATACTTTACAGTAATAGCTTTGCTTTGCTTTGCTTTGTCTAAGGTTTGAAATGCTTAGCTTTTCAAGGTACCGCATCACCTGAAAAAGTTTTGGGTGGAAAGTGAACTGTTGAAAGGTTGCAGTGAACAAGTACTAGCAAGTTTTAATAAGTTTGGATAGGACTAGGTTTGGATGAGGCAACCTGTAAACATGCATTTTTTTGCTCCTCAGTTCTCATCATTTTTGTTTTGGGCTTTTTTGGGGGGGGGACTGGTAGATTTGTAATCAGACAACTAGAGCGCCCAGATTGCCCTGGTCTGGGCTAAAAGATGAAATTGTCTTAGTACATCACAGATTATGCTAGCCCGCTCTACAGAGAAAGCAGAAAATATTAAATTTATCCTTAATCTATTGTTGATTATTATAATACTTTCTGGGGTGTTTTAGGTCTCTATCAACGTATATAAGGCTGAGATTTCTAAATGTCTGATTTCTAAATGTCTTGATTTAAAAGGATAACATTATGTGGAAAGTAATGCTCTTAAATTATCCTGCTCTATATCTCATATCTATTTTTTCAGATACCTTTGTATTGTAAGCTTTCCACAGACACCTATTTTTTCTGATTTCTATGTCTTTGCAGATGCTGGCCCGCCTGCTCAAAAGTTCCCATCCCGAAGATCTCCGAGCCGCCAATAAACTCATCAAAGAGATGGTTCAAGAGGCAAGCTTTGCTTCCACCTCCATATATTTATCAATTGGCATTGTTTGATAATCTTGTCTTTGAAGTTTTCATGCTAGGGCTTTTCCTCACCACAACTTATTTCGCAGGGATTTTTTCCTGTGCACATGAAAGGTAGAAGTTTTCAAGATTCAGAAATAAAATATGGTCTTGAAATACATGTCCGGTGAGCTATAAGAGCTTTCGGTGGCATATTTTAATGTCTGGGGTTTCTTACGATATTTAGTTAGCCATGGTATCTTAGCATTCAGTGATCTCAATAGAATAATACTGGGATAGCGTCAGCTGAGGCTCTCTTCAAAGTCATTGAAAATAATAGGATTGCCATGTTGTACATTTTCTAGTCTTCTAAGGAGTAGAAAGAGATTGTAACCCTTCTCTTCTTCCAGGACCAAAAGCGAATGGAGAAGATTTCCAAGCGAGTGCATGCCATTGAAGAAGTAAATAACAATGTGAAACTGCTGACTGACATGGTGACTAACTATAGCAATGGAGAGATGACAGAGAGCAGCGAGGATCTCATGAAAGTGAGGAGATACCCACATTTTGCATTTTTTTTTGCAACAAGTCCTAATGGAGGACTTGAGATTCTTAACTATGAATACATGTGGCTTTCTTACATCATAAGCAGCAAATGTCCCATTTATGTTTGCATGAAGAATCTAAAATTGTTAATCCAATATGTCCTTACAAGGCATCATTGAAAATCCTTGATTACATAATTTAACGTAACAAAGGTGCTCACAAAGATTGATCTTCTAAGTATCTCCCCAGTTATCCTTAAGGCTCCGCTGCCTGATTATTTTTTCATTCAGCCAATGCCTGCTTTACATTTCTGTGTCTGTTACTTTAGCCGCATTGTAAATGAGTAAATCAGTCACCGGAATACAACTAAGATTTGCAAACATTGGTGTGTGACTGTGCTAATAATTGCATATATTCAGCAAATATACACATTCAGCAAATTTACTTTTATTTTTAAATACTATTATCTAAATAGTTTATAATATTTCCACTTCATTTACTGTTAAGTTGAACAGGTTCCATATCATAGGTTCCAAATCACATTACACCATATTACATTTTGGCATAATGTTTTGTGCACTACAGCCGCCTTCAGAAATTTCCATAGATCTGCTGACATGGACTTCAGTCTACAGAAAATGTATATGTTGATACTTGTTAATCTTTAAGCTGTCTTGAGTCTGCTTATCTGTTGCATCAAAGATACGCTAAACTTTATTAGCATGGGGTTTTTTGCCTGTCACGTATAATACTTTGTAACACCCTTTCCTAGAATTTCTAGGCTGGTCATGATGTTGAGAATTCTGACAGTGTAATACAGAGGTCTTCAAACTTGGCAGCTTTAAGACTTGTGGACTTCAACTCCCAGAATTCTCCAGCCAGCTATGCTTAAAGTCTTAAAGCTGCGAAGTTGGAAGATCTCTGGTCTAATACTCCAGAGTTGGAGGGGAAAACTGATAGAATCAGAAACCAATTAGAAGATTAATCTGACAATCCACCAGAAGGTGGCAGAGTATGTTTTTTGCTCTTTGGTTCTACAAATTAGCTACCATAAACAAAGCAGTATCTGGACAAGGGGTGAACTGGTCCTGGTTCTGGCCGGATCAGTTCAGCGGGTGGTTCGGAGAACCAGTAGCAAAAATCCTTGTCTCACCACCCCCAGTGGCCCGCTTGCCTGCTTGCCGCTTCTTTCCGGCTCTCTCACTTTTTCCGCCCAAATGATAGGAATAGGTTGTAAATAATGCTTTTAAAAGGTAAAAAAAGGCTCTGACGATCACAGCTGAGCCGCAGGATCATCAGAGTCTTTTTTTTTACTTTTAAAAGCATTTTTTACAACCTATTCAGCTTTTAAAAGTAAAAAATAAAGATTGCGCACCACAGCTGATCACACACATCCCCCGCACGTTTTACTTAACCCATGCCTCCTTTTGGCGTGCACTGTGTCCGCGCGCATGCACCTCACATTTGTTGTGTGGTGAGCACTGCATGCACGCACAGCGCATGTTTGGCACACTGCGCATATGCACAGCCAGCAAACTGATAGTAAACCGGTTCAGATTTCACCACTGATTTGGACTCACATGTGAGATGACTAACCCATTGTGATACCCAGCTTGATTTGGCTTTATGCACTGACTGAATCCCTGAATTTCTGCCTTATTTCAAAAAGAATACTTAAACTATAATTCAGTGCGTTGTGTGCACCCAACTATTGAATTTAGCCTTTAAACCTGAAATTTAGTAAGTGATGTCAATTAATGATTGAAAAGGTGTTAATGTTTCAGGAATAGCTCAGTAAAAGAAATCACAACTTTTTGTCTTATTGAATCAATCACTTACAGAGCAAACACTGGCTGCTCCTTTCACAACTGGAATTGGGACATGCAACTCATTCAGGCATGTTCCTCATAATCTTGACTTATATGTAGGCATAAATACACACTCACCTCCGACTGCACATTTAATTGCAAATGGCTGAGCATGCTCTATTTAGATCTGTTGCTTCAAGGTCATTCAGATCCAAGAAATCTGTTATCCTGAGCCACTTTGTTCCCGTAATTAGGACTGAAGGATTCATGTTCTAGAGCAGGGGTCTCCAACCTTGGTCCCTTTAAGACTTGTGGACTTCAACTCCCAGAGCAAAGCTGGCTGAGGAACTCTGGGAGTTGAAGTACACAAATCTTAAAGGGACCAAGGTTGGAGACCCCTGTTCTAGAGAGCTTCTGAGTGGGGCTTCCCGTGTCGTCTTTCTTTTCTACTTTTTTCCCCTTTTGCTTCTTTTCAAATGAATCATGCTTTAATATTCCTCATTATAGGAGCTGTATCAGCGCTGTGAACGCATGAGGCCCATGCTTTTCAGGCTTGCTAGTGACACAGAGGACAATGATGAAGCACTGGGTAAGTTATCTTTGAGCAAGCATTCAGTTACACATTGGAATAATTTCAGGTAAACCCTAAGATATCAATAGATTTCTTCACATTCCTTTATAAGTTACTCTGAACATGAGTTTCTGAATTAAAGTGTACCCAAAGTTACCTTGTGCACAGGTAGACTTTGTGACCTTTCACTTCCGACATCTCTGTTGTCATCCCTGGTGAGCATCTTTATCTAACCAGGTTAGATAATTGAGTGGAAGCAAAATTGCTTATCAATGTATAGACTTGTTCAGTGGTGAATTGCAAATTTTTTACTACTGGTTCTGTGGGCATGGCTTGATGGGCGTGGCAGGGGAAGGATACTGCAAAATCTCCATTCCCACCCCACTCTGGGCCAGTCAGGGGTGATATTTGCCAGTTCTCCGAACTACTCAAAATTCCTGCTACTGGTTCTCCAAAACCTGCTGGATTTCTCCCCTGGACTTGTTGCATTATGTTGGTATTTTATGAGTAACAACGAAATGTCAATGTGACTTTCAGCTGAAGGTTTTAAACCTACTAACAATGTAGGCTTAAAACATTTGTATTTTTTATTGTAGAAAAGTTAATGCTAGGCTTTATCTCTATGGAGCATTTGATGTGGAGCATTTGATTTACTCTCTGAACCTTCATTTTTATCATATTGGTCTTGTTGCAGCTGAAATTTTGCAAGCTAATGACAACTTAACACAAGTGATCAATTTGTACAAGCAAATCGTGAAAGGAGAGGAGATCAATGGTGAAACAACAGCAGGTTCTCTCCGAGGTAAGGAGGCTGGATATTAAGCTGCTGACCTAGGAGGAGAGGGCTCAGAGTCTTGTCTAAAGTAGGAATCTGAATATGATATCCAACTTTAGGATTCAAAAAGTGATTTTATATGACTAGCTCACTCTCATTTAGTCCATCTCTAGGACTGGAGGGAAAAAACAGTAATCAGGGAATGAAGTGGCTCAGTGGCTAAGACGCTGAGCTTGTTGATCAAAAGGTCGGCAATTCAGAAGTTTGAATGTCTAGTGCCGCGTAACAGGGTGAGCTGCCGTTACTTGTCCCAGCTTCTGCCAAGCTAGCAGTTCGAAAGCATGAAAAAAATGCAAGTAGAAAAATTGGGACTACCTTTGGTGGGAAGGTAACTGCTTTCCGTGCGTCTTTGGCATTTAGTCATGCTGGCACATGACCACGGAGACGACTTCAGACAGTGCTGGCTCTTCAGCTTTGAAACGGAGATGAGCACCGCCCCCTAGAGTCAGGAACAACTAGCACATATGTGCGAAGGGAACTTTTACCTTAATCAGGGAATGAAGGCTGAGGGGAATTGAGGTAGGGTAAGGATTTTCGCAGAGCAATCTCTTGACTGACAAGGCAGTGATTGCTATGAGTTGTGTTTGTTGCTATTCTGTTCTTCTTGGTATAGACTTTATTTCTTTGTTTAGGCAGCACTTCTGCACTTCTGGATCTGTCAGGACTGGACATGCCACCTACAAACCCTGCCTACCCAGCTGTACCAACTTTTTCAGGCAGTAGCTCAGCAACTGTGCCAGAGCAAAGCAGCTCAGTCTCTTTATTGGACGATGAGCTCATGTCACTAGGTAAATCCATGGTTCTGCAGGATAGAAGGTGACGATTCCAAAAGTGGTTTGAGCAGAATAGAGTTAGGACCAGGTGGGAACGCTTTTAAAAATGAAATTTGAGAAGAATTTAACTCACTTCTCAATTTTTTTTGCTTCGTTCTGTGGAAATAGCTCTTGCAGGATTATTGTTGTTCATCAAATGTTGAGTATATCTTTATGAATACCAGTTTTTCTTCTATAATAGCAATAGCACTTAGACTTTTATGCCACTTCACAGTGCTCTAAGCTATGAGATCCACCTATAATTTGTGAATAAATTCTGCATTTGTAAGAAGAATTCGTTATGAATTCCTGTAAATCAAGAATTGGCAATTTGGGAAGGATTTAAGAACATTTGTAATACATGAACTTAAAACATACCAAAAATTACTTTAGGCCTTACTTAATGGCTGTGATCTTGCAGGATTGCTATATTATTAAACCTTATTCTTTCCTGTTTAGAACATCCTTGTTACAGTAAGAGCTGTAGTGGCACAATGGTTAGAATGCAGTGTTGCAGTCTAATTCTGCTGACTGCCAAGACTTTGATCCTCACTGGCTCAAGATTGACTCAGCCTTCCATCCTTCCGAGATTGGTAAAATGAGGATCCAGATTGTTGGGGGCAATATGCTAAAACCATAATTAATTGAATTTATTGGGTATTGGGAGCATTTTATGACTATTGGTTAATTTACTGTTTTAATCGATTTGGATGTTTTAATGTGTTTTCCATATTGAGTTACTGGATTGCAGGGGAATACTACTGTAGTTTGGGCTCCTCACTTTTAAATTAATTGGATCTCCTTTCTCATGTCTGTTCTTTCTGATCCCCTATCTAGGGCTTACCGATCAAGCAACTTCTTCAGTCCAAGGCGCAGACAACAGTGGGTGGAACAGTTTCCAGGTAAGGGTTATCAGAAAGCAGGAAGGACATCATTGGTTGATAAACCCTACAACTTTGGAACTAGAAGTTAATGGAATAATAAAGCTGTGAAAACAGATTATTCTCTACGATTTATATTGTAATATTTATATTATTTTTATGTTTTATAATTTTTTACTTTTTTATACATTTTTTATAATTTATATATTATTTATATTATACGATGTATCTCTATTATTTATATTGTTTTATTTGTTTCATAGTATGATTTTATTATTATTATTATTATTTTTATTATTATTATTTATTTGATTTTTATACCGCCCTTCTCCCGAAGGACTCAGGGCGGTGTACAGGCAACAATAAAATACAGACACTACAGTATACAATTTAAAATGCAAGTTAAAAAACTTATTATAATTAGCCTAGAACTTTAAAAATTTATAAAAACCAAAACCCCATTAAAATTAGTAAAAAATTTAAAATCGATAAAATTTATGTAATTTAAAATTTAAGCCAGCCCCGCGCGAATGAAAAGATGTGTCTTTAGTTCGCGGCGGAAGGTCCGAAGGTCAGGTATTTGGCGTAAGCCTGGGGGAAGTTCGTTCCAAAGTGTGGGAGCCCCCACAGAGAAGGACCTTCCCCTGGGGGCCGCCAGCCGACATTGCTTGGCGGACGGCACCCTGAGAAGTCCCTCTCTGTGAGAGCGTACGGGTCGGTGGGAGGCATACGGTAACAGCAGGCGGTCCCGTAAGTACCCAGGCCCTAAGCCATGGAGCGCTTTAAAGGTCGTAACCAACACCTTAAAGTGCACTCGAAAGGCCACAGGTAGCCAGTGCAGTCTGCGCAGGAGCGGTGTTACGTGGGAGCTACGCGAAGCTCCCTCTATCACCCGCGCAGCTGCATTCTGGACTAACTAAAGCCTCCGAGTGCACTTCAAGGGGAGCCCCATATAGAGAGCATTACAATAATCCAAGCGAGAGGTAACGAGCGCGTGAGTGACTGTGCACAAGGCATCCCGATCAAGGAAGGGGCGCAACTGCCGAACCAGGCGAACCTGGTGGAAGGCCCTCCTGGCGACGGCCGTCAAATGATCTTCAAATGACAGCCGTTCATCCAGGAGGACACCTAAGTTGCGCACCCTATCCTTTGGGGCCAATAACTCGCCTCCAACAGTCAGCTGCGGCTGACTGTTGATTGCTTATTAGTAACCTATGATTTGATTGCTTATTAGTAACCTATGACTATTACTAAGTGTTGTATCTTATGATTCTTGATGAATGTATTTTTTTTTCTTTTATGTACACTGAGAGCATATGCAGCAAAGACAAATTCCTTGTGTGTCCAATCACACTTGGCCAATAAAGTGTTCTGTTCTGATCTGTTCTGTTCTGTTCTGTTCAAGCTAATTTACTATATTGTACTCTTAAAGATGCTTCAATCAAAATGTATCCAGATTATCCAGTGGAAATCTAAATGGAGATTATTCTAGTTGACTATTTAGGTCTATAAAGGTGCCCTTGCATGTTGAAATGTTTCTATAGCATAGCAATAGGAAAACCAAGCAACTCAATAGGAGTTGCTTGGTTTTCTGGATCTGCTTTAATTTGAGATTGTTAGATCTCGATTTGAGAAGACGAAAATCAGAATCTTGTTTCAGAAAAACAGACACAACCAAAGTGTGTTGCCTGTTCTTGTTTTTTCCCCAGCTATCTTTCTGTAAACCAAGGGAGACCTTACTTTCTTTTTTTTTTTTATTGAAAAAGTTTTTAAAAAAACAAAAACATTTCCCCCCCTTTTCCCCCCTCCCTCCCAGAAAACCCCCTTCCCCCCTCCCTTCCCCCCCCCAAGGTATTGTTATACATAAACCAAACAGAGAATAAAATTTTCCCTTCCAATCCAATTAACCTCATCCAAAGCTTTTCATCTCCCAACCCCCTCCCCATTACATAAAATAACTTACTTGAAAGGGATATCAGAAGACCAGCATTCTTGAGCCTCCCCTTTTTCAGACAAAAATTATGTTTAAAGCTTAATGAAAAGGCGCACGGAATAGAGATGACCACAAATTAGTAATTGAATCCATGTGATTTCATGAATTGTGTAGACCTTGTAGATTCTGCACAAATCTGATCTGCTGTGCAGAAAATTGTAGACTTTTCTAATCGTATCTGGGAGGACTGCAGTTATTTGACATTGCTATCAGTGTGTGTGAAAGAAACCCCAGGGTTTTTCCGTGCTTTGTATTGCATGTAATACACTGTTCTTTTATCTAAGGCAGGGGTGTCAAACTTGTTTTATTGAGGGCCGCATCAGGGTTGTGTTTGACTTCTGGGGGGGGGGTTGCCAGGGTAGGAGTGACCAGCTCGATGTCAGTTGTGTTGGGAGCGCCTGTGGTGGCCCGAGCGCTCTTGCCAGTGAAAATGGGGTCCTGCGCTCTGTTCTCGGCTGCCACGGCCTTCTGCAAGAGCTCAGGAGGACCCCCTGCAGCCCTCCCAAGCTCTGTTTTCACTGGTAAAGGGTTGCAGGAGGCTGTGGCAGCCAAAAACAGAGCTTGGGAACCTGTTTTTGCTGGCAAAAGCTCCGCGGGCCGGTCCTTTGCTGTTTCCAGGGCAGCCCTGCAGGCCAGATCTAAGTACCCCGCAGGCTGGATCCGGCCCCCAGGCCTTGAGTTTGACACCCCTGATCTAAGGATTATACTTAAGCTATTCAGTTCGGCTGTGCTTTTGTGAGGAGCTGTATCAAATTTTCTTCTTCTTTTTTTAAAGTCATCTGAGAGCCCAGAAGTCGGTGTCCCTTCAGGACTACCGGGTCCAATAGGGAAAGCTGAAGCTGGACAGCCTGCATCTCCTGCTGCCACTAGTGGCATGGATGACCTGGATCTGCTAGGCAAGACTCTGTTACAGCAGTCTCTTCCCCCAGAGTCTCTTCAAGTCAGATGGTAGGAGGCAAGGAGGGGAAGGGCCGAGGGTGCTTCTGAAAAGGGAATAGCATCTGCTGAGGGGGAAGCCAGTTCTTGGCCCCTCTCTTGAAACTCTCACTCTCTTTCACACTTTGCAGGGAGAAGCAGCCACCTCCTCGATTAACTTTGCGTGATCTCCAAAACAAAAGCACTTCCAGCCCATCTCTGAGCACCAATAGCACTTCCTCCGTCTTCCCAAATCTCTCTTCAAACCCTGCTGTCACCCTGCCCTTGGAAAAAACAACCCCTGTTTTGGCCCCTCAAGGGTCACCGACTCTTTCTGGAAGTGCAAGCCTTCCAGCAGGTCTCCCAGCTTCCACACAGCCTTTGGAATTCTCACTGACGAATGTCACCGTGCCTCTGGAATCTATCAAGCCAAGTGAGTTTGAGCAAAGTTTTGGAGAATGGTCTTATCCCAAAGCATCTGGCTTAGCTCATTTATTGTGGTGGACTCTTCAGCTTGGGGTGGGGGGAGAGGGGAGTGGAAAAACTGGGGAGCTTGGTCCTTGCAGGGAGGGAAGCGATGGAGCCAGGAAATCTCCCCTCTCCTTAGAATTCCTGGCAGCCTTTAACTTTCTGTTTCCAGAATAATGTAGTCAGTCTGATTAGATTCTTGTAAATAAACAACTGTAAAGAATGAACGAGGGATGCGTTGGCTCAGTGGCTAAGACGCTGAGCTTGTCGATCGAAAGGTCAGCAGTTCAGCGGTTCAAACCCCTAGTGCCGGTAACGGGGTGAGCTCCCGTTACTTGTCCCAGCTTCTGCCAACCTAGCAGTTCAAAAGCATGTAAAAAATGCAAGTAGAAAAATAGGGACCACCTTTGTGGAAAGGTAACAGCGTTCCGTGTGCCTTTGGCGTTTAGTCGTGCTGGCCACAGGACCACGGAGACAACTTCAGACAGCGCTGGCTCTTCGGCTTTGAAACGGAGATGAGTACCCTGCCCCCTAGAGTCAGAAACGACTAGCACATATGTGCAAAGGGAACCTTTACCTTTTCCTTTAAAGAATGATCAGCTCACAATATCGCTCTGTTTCCTTATGTCTGACATTAATGCAAGTTGGAAAACTTGGGAAAAGGTTTGTGGTTTGTAAAAAGAATTCTTCTCGATTTACGTTTGCAAGATACCTCCATTGCCTCAACCTGGCTTTTCAAAGACAAGGGAAAGAGGTTGAGGAAAGTTAAAATGTGGGGTTCCCACTAGTTGAAACATAAAGGTCAACCAAGCTAAGAGAGGTAGAATTTGTGGGAGGTGGGGCCTGGCCATTCTAGTCTTACGTTTTATGCCTGTCCTGGTGGTACTTATTCTAGGCAGCATCCTCCCAGTGACTGTGTATGACCAGCATGGTTTCCGTGTCCTCTTCCACTTTGCCAAGGACTCTCTGCCTGACCGACCTGATGTACTAGTGGTGGTCATCTCAATGCTAAGCACAGCCCCTTTGCCTATTAGGAACATCATCTTTCAGTCTGCTGTCCCCAAGGTAATATTTTTTTTGCAAATGAAAATTTCATGTACATCTATTTATTTATTTATTTATTTTTATTTATTAGATTTTTATACCGCCCTTCTCCCGAAGGACTCAGGGCGGTGTACAGCCAATTATAAAAACAATAACAATATACAATTAAAACAAAGAATTTAAAAAACATATTCTATAGTCGGCCGAAATTTAAAATAATTAAATTTAAAAACCCTTAAAATTCATAAAATTACAACCCCAGTTAAAAGTAATATTTAAAAATTTAAGCCAGTCCCGCTTGAATAAATAAATGCGTTTTCAGCTCGCGGCGGAAGGTCCGAAGGTCAGGCAATTGACGCAAGCCAGGGGGGAGTTCGTTCCAAAGGGTAGGAGCCCCCACAGAGAAGGATCTTCCCCTGGGGGCCGCCAGCCGACATTGCTTGGCGGACGGCACCCTGAGAAGTCCCTCTCTGTGCGAGCGTACGGGTCGGTGGGAGGCATGAGGTAACAGCAGGCGGTCCCGTAAGTACCCGGGCCCTAAGCCATGGAGCGCTTTAAAGGTAGTAACCAGAACCTTAAAGCGCACCCCAAAGACCACAGGTAGCCAGTGCAGTCTGCGCAGGAGCGGTGTTACATGGGAGCCACATGTGGCTCCCTCAATCACCCGCGCAGCTGCATTCTGAACTAACTGAAGCCTCCGAGTGTACTTCAAGGGGAGCCCCATGTAGAGAGCATTGCAATAATCTAAGCGAGAGGTGACAAGAGCGTGAGTGACCGTGCATAAGGCATCCCGGTCAAGGAAGGGGCGCAACTGGCGAACCAAGCGCACCTGGTAAAAAACTCTCCTGGAGACGGCCGTCAAATGATCTTCAAACGACAGCCGTCCATCCAGGAGAACGCCCAAGTTGCGCACCCTTTCCATTGGGGCCAATGACTCGCCCCCAACAGTCAGCTGTGGTTGCAGCTGGCTGTACCGGGGTGCCGGCATCCACAGCCACTCCGTCTTGGAGGGATTAAGCTTGAGCCTGTTTACAGTATATATACTGTATATATACTCTGATATATCTACAGTATATCAGAGAAATGAGTACAGGCCCTCACATTTTGTAAATATTTATATCTTTTCATTGACAACACTGAAGAAATGACACTTGGCTACAATGTAAAGAAGTGAGTATACAGTTTGTATAACAATGTAATAACTGCGTTATTTTGAGGGGACAGCACATTTACACTGCTATACAAGCTGTATACTCACTCCTTTACATTGTAGCCAATTATGATTTCTTCAGTGTTGTCGCATGAAAAGGTATACTTAAATATTTACAAAATGTGAGGGCCTGTACTCACTTCTCTGATATACTGTATTTTAATTGTTTGACAACACTAGGAAGTCACCTCCCATCCTCAAATTACCTAGTATAAGTGCCAAAGTAAGCACTTATCTATCTAGTACTTACTTTGCCTACAACTTCTGCTGATTATTTTCCAACTGAGTTAAGGAGAAGTCATAACGTACCAGTGAAAGGCATGACTGTCAGTCCTGGAAGCCATCTTTTACTTTGGATCTTCAGGGCTGCCACATTTAGTGCTGTGGGAAACTGGGAGGGGGGATTGTATGGAGTTGGGAAATATCTAGCCATAACAACATTCTTTTCTCTGAGAGTCAAGGACATCCTTGGAGTGGTGTGACTGGGAGGCATCTGCAGTTGGGACGGGGCATTGATTGGACCATGTGATGGACATGTGGGTGCTGGGGCAGGGACTTGGACTTTCTTTTGGGTGGGGAAAACCTGGAAGCTTTCGGATTCGGGTTTTCCCAGATGTGCCAATATGACATCTCTAATAAAATGGAACTTTGAGGAACTTCTAGCCTCGGAGTCTTCTTTCTTTGGGGGTGTTACTTGGAACTCTGACAATAACTTGGTTTCATTCCTTATTTTCTCTTACCTGAAAGAGTATTGCTGATTAATAGTTTAAAATGTAACATTTGTTAAAAATCTGAGGCTTTGGAGAACTACTACCAGTTACAGTAGAATAATTCCGCTTTTTTGTTTGGGGTTAAGGTTTCACTTCTATACATTCATGTTGATCTGGAGGGAGCAAGTTCCATGGGTGATCAATATGTTGATATACTTCCATGCTGCCCTTGGTACACTGATTGCAATGGCCTGTTCCTTGAAATAATTTTGTTTAGCTAGTTAAAGAATTTAAAAAATGATTGCTTTCGTATTTCCCATTGTCTTTTCATTGAAAGAAAGAAATGTAATACTTGTAAAGGCTGTAAAACAAGCTTGAATTGGAATTATGAACTAAAAGATCTGGAGTGTCAGATTATTACATTAATCAGACTTCTGATGGATGTGGTTTAATTTATCAGTCCAATTCTTCCAGAGGGTAGATACAAAACCTACAACCTTTTTAATTACTGTATTTTTCAGAGTATAAGATGCACTGGAGTATAAGATGCAGCTTAGTTTTTAGGGAGGAAAATAGGGTGGGGGGGAATCTGCCTACCAGGTATTCATCTGGCTAGCATCCTTAGTCTGGTCAGCTTCAGCACATTAGTTTGCTGGTTTTTTTATCCCCTGCTTGGGGATAAAAAACAGCTTCTAAGGCACAGCTGAGAGGAAGCAGCAATGAGAAAAGGAGGCAAAGCATGAGGAGAGAGGAGATCGCTTCACTCGGCTAGCGCCTAGTTAGGGCTGAAAAAAAGCTTCTAAAGAACAGCTAGCGCCTCTTTAAAGCACAGCTGAGAGTAGTGCCTCGTTAGCGCCTCATTAGGGCTGAAAAAAAGCTTTGAAAAAGCTACATTCGGAGTATAAGATGCACCCAAATTTTCAGCCTCTTAGAGGGGGGGAAAGGTGCGTCTTATACTCTGAAAAATACGGCAGATAATGCTATTATTTGGCTGTATGGAGGCAACTTTTGTTCTTTAATGGCTAAATCATAGAGTTATATTGATGTGCTTTTATTTATACAGGTGATGAAAGTGAAACTACAGCCACCTTCAGGGACAGAGCTCCCACCATTCAACCCAATAGTGCCCCCTACAGCAATCACCCAGGTCCTCCTGCTTGCAAATCCACAAAAGGTAATGTTACCTCCTGCAGGGAGATAAGTGGGGCTGTGTTCTTGATCTAGAGTTGTCTTCCTCAGAAGTCCCAATTCCTCTACTCCACTCCTTACCCTCCATTTGCAAATCTCAGCCATCATCCCCGAGTCCTTCTCTTCATTGTTACACATCTTTTTCTCTGTCTAGGAGAAAGTAAGACTACGATACAAGCTGACCTTCACCATGGCAGATCAGACTTACAATGAAATGGGGGATGTGGACCAGTTCCCCCCTCCAGAATCATGGGGAAACCTCTAGTGCCACAGCCAGTGTGCTGGGTCACGTTTCTAAAGATTCTGCCTCGGTCAGGACCAGAGCCTTCCCAGGATTGGCTGCTGTTTGGACTCTGCTTTCAGATTGCAAAGGCAGGCACAGGAGGAAGAGAGGCAGAGAAGAACAAGAGAGAATGTCTTTCTTGGGGTCAGAGGGACAAGAATGATTGAGTTACTCTCTGTTCTTTGATTTCTGTTCTTATTTGATTTGTCCTTTACCCTCATCTTGTTGTCTCACTTTTTGCTTTTCCTTCAGCGGAACAATATCAGCACAGATGAGCTTTGAAGAGACACTTTAGACCTCCTTCTGTACAGCTTTCCCAACTGCTGAAGTAATATCAGATCTTACACTTCCCCATTAATACCACTTCTGCACAAGCAACCCTGACATGTTCAGGTTAATAGATCAGTTCTGGGTTTGTTTGTTTTTTGCTGCAACACAAAAGATGGGGCAAGTACCCAGGACTTTGTCCCAGGAGAACTAGCTGTCCCATTTAAAACTTTGTGAATTAAACATCTTTAGGACTACAGGGTAGCTGTTTCTGTTTTGCTCACGAGCCTTCATTCTCCCAAAGGCTAGACAAGGGGAGGAGCGTTGAGCTAATTCTCAACATATCAACACTCCAGGAATCAGAACTAGACTGAGTTAACAGGATGGGCAACAAAGTTTATAAGGGAAGTTTGAAAACTGCTTTGCTCCATGATTTGTTTTTCTGGGAATATACTACCAATATACTGCGTGCAGAAAGTTGCAAGATCCGTCTTCAGATCCACATTGTTGTATGCAAAGCTCTTAGCTCCACCTTACATAATCCAGTCTTTGAAACCCATTAGAATACCACAGAAGAAATAGTTGAAAGAGAGTGATTCCCCTAATATGTTTCCCTTCAACCCATTAGCAGCTATAGCTCCCCTTTTCATTTCCATAAAATGGCATGCTCAGAGATAACCAGACTTGGAAACATGCAGTCTGTGGGGCTGCTCGATTTATTTTCATGAGCGAAATATCCATGGAAGCGTTAGGAGTTCTCAACTGGTTTTATAAGAAATTGCACTAAGAAGAATGAAATTAAGCATTGCCAGCAAAATGTAAATGGGATTGAGAAGTGAATGATATTTTTACCCAATGGAGTTGCATACTTTCTTCAGTCAAATTAACAGTTTTGTTGGGAAATATTTCTGGTTAGGTTCTGCTATGACTGGTTACTTTTAATTTGTGGTCT
Organism: Ahaetulla prasina; assembly: GCF_028640845.1. Lineage (NCBI taxonomy): Eukaryota > Metazoa > Chordata > Lepidosauria > Squamata > Colubridae > Ahaetulla > Ahaetulla prasina. Next base: position 69,007,911 of record NC_080545.1, on the reverse strand, counting down.
CTTTTTTCAGATTTATCTTTGCCCCTTGCTTTTTTTAGACTTGGTTTCATTTAAGTTTTGATGTCTCTATGTTTTTGTGTGCGTATATCTACACACACTCTCACACACACAAATTCTGCACATAGAGAAGGAGCCCTAAAATAGACAGTTTGAAGTCTGTGGTATTAATGAGAAATATTTTTCCCAAAAGTGCATTCTAAGATCTGGGACCTCCTGAAATAGCATGAGGATCCTACATAGAATTGTAGTCTTGCAAGTCTCTTGTTTTTCTCCTACTGGTAATTTATAAACTTCATTTTTGAACTTGAATGGTTTGCAGTCACTCTGTTTTTGGTGGAAAAGGGTAGTGGCTCTTCATATCATGACTTACATGGAACTCTGCCTGTATCACCTCTATTTTGGGCCAAATCCATACTATGTACAGTATAATCTGCACTTTTAAAAAGATGTACTGAAAAACTGAATGTATTATGCAAATATCTCATATTTTTGTAACACTTTATGGTGTTTCTACCAGTTAACTGAAATCTTACCTTTGTGAATTGGTGACATTGCTGGCATAGTCTTTTAATGCAGTCTGATAGGCGACAAATGAAAGGGGTAAGATTCTCAAAATGCAAAAAGCATCATTGATTCCTTGTTTCTGGATTTCTGTAACATATTTGGGATATTACGGGTATTCATGTCTGCTTTAAAAACTGCCCTGGAGGTTAGTCCTGAAAAACGCTTGATAATCCACAAATACTAAGCATTTTTATAAAACTACTAATGCGTTTTTAAAAAAAAGCAATTTACTGATATTTTATGCAGATCACTTGACTTAGTTGAGGGATAAGTTGTAGGAGCAGTCATTTACAGTCATAATGAGTTATGTTCCTCAGTCTCAATTCCTGTTTTAGTGCAGTAACTTCCAATATAACTAAGATATGACTGTATCAACCACAGTTGCCTCCATATTCCATGCAAGGTAGTGTTTGTATAGTGATCTGTAGAGCAATTACAGAGCAACGTTATTTGGCAGAAAGCAAGAGATGGCTGCAAATGCTAAGCATCGTTTATAACTCTAGGAAACCTTGCCGATCGTTCTTCCTACTCCTGTTCTAGGCAGGGTTATTGTAACCTCAAACTGTATAACATAGTTTGTGGCCAAATCTGCTCTGCATATATTAATAGCTCTCACTTCCTCTTCCTGCTGCTTTTTGCAGGGCCTCTTCAGCAGTAATTTCTGCTATGCGATAGCTGGACTCAGTGGGAACGGGAGGAAATGCATACTTGCATTTGAGATATAGCAGTAAGTACAGGTGGAGATTGATGCCTTATTTGGGCCTTGATACTGCTACTGTCTACAAATTTTCATCACACACAACTTCTCAGATGGCTACATTATTTTGTGAATTTGCTTCCTTTCTACTTTTGGTGGACATTATTGTACCATAACTAAATGTTTAAATCTTTGTTGGTAATTTTCTTTGTAGCTTACTTAATTAGATTGATTGGATTTTAGAAAGGAAGCTGAAAGTGTTCTGTAAGAAGGAAGAATAATTATATTAGATTATACCAGTATACAGCAGTGATAGGTTAATAAACTTTAACAGAAAAGCCATAATTATTCCACACAATAAGGGCAGCCGGACGCTTCATCATTTTTGCAGGTTGTGAGATAGTGACTAACCTCCCAGAAATGAATTTTTTTTCATATTCCCTTAATCTGTGCAAGAAAACTTTTTTAACCTTGGTGAAACTGAAATTTAATATCTTAATAAACATCTTAATTTAAGTAAGCAAGGAACTGAAAAGAATACCTTCCCTATTTTAACACACCTGAGAAGTATCCTGGATCAAACATTTTCCTCCTGTATTAGGCAACATTGATCTATTATGTGCCATCACTTTGGTGTTGACTCTTACTGGCCACAAAGCTAGGCCCAAGTGAGTGGTCATTCAGATTTTCTAACAGGGCATCCACTGCTGTTGTGATCATTCCCATCTATTTCATTGCCGGCCATTCTCTTTTAGATTTGTCAAGAGTGTTAGGTCTTCGCATACATTAATTAGAGTCTGGGCATCCGTGCCTTGAAGGAGAACTCCCGGTTGATTTGTTATATGATCCACTTGGTTATCTCTACACCAGCCTTCTACACCAACATTCTCATTTTTTTTTCTTATCCTGCTTCTTCAAAATCCAAATTCTGCTTCCATAGAATAACAGAAAAAAGTATTGAGTCCACAGTTCTGATCTTTGTAGATACAAATTTTTCACACTATCTGTGTTATCTTTTCCAAAGCATTCAGTTGCGATCCTATCAAGTGCTAATCTGCAGCGTATTTCTTCACTGCTGCTTTACTGTTGATTGTCAATTCTGAATGGCAGAAACTGTCTATCACTTCAGTATGTTTATTTGTCAGTTTTAAGGCAGTGGTTGTATCTCTTGTCAATAGTTTGGTCATGTTTATATTTAATCTTAGTCTCGATTTTTCCATTGGTTCTCCTTGGCTTTCTTTACTAGAGCTTGCATATCATTTGCATTTTCAGTTATCAGAGTAGTGTCATCAGCATACTGCAGATTTGTGATGTTTCTGCCTCAAATTTTAATTCTATACTTTATTGTTTTCCAATCCAGCCTTTCTCAGTATATATCTGAATGAATCGGGAGAGAGTATACAACCTTGTCTTGTCTTTTACTGATTGAAGTCAGTTTGTTTAACCATTTTGTACTCAGACTGTGGCTTCCTCTTCTGTTTTGCATAAGATCCATGAGACACTCTGAAATTGCTGTTTTCCTAGGGACATTACTGTACATAATTTGACATCCTCAACAAAATCCAAGGCTTTTCTATAGTTCTGAAGCAAGTACTGATTTCACTGGGGTATTTTTGGCTTTCTCACTTATCCAGTGCATGTCAATAATAATATTTCTTGTTTCTCAGTCTTTTCTAAAACCGGTTTCAACATCTGACATTTTTCTTTCCTTGTACGTCTCTAATTTACATTGTATGATCCTAAATGTTGTTTTGCTAGCCCGAGAGATTAAGAATATTGTACAATAGTTTGGACATTTTGCTAATTTTTCTTTTCTTTTTGTATTGGGATACAGATCTCTTCCAGTCTGTAGTCTACTGTACCGTTCTCCTAATTTGTAGGTATAGTTTGATTATGTTGGCTGTTTGAGGTAACCCAGGCAAGAAGCTCAAAAGGGAATATAAGTTCTACCTTTATTGTGAGGTTAAATTAACAAAATATTACAAAACTGAAAATATTTTGGCCCTCCTCCCCTTTTTCTCTCCAGAAAGTTAGGGACAGTTTCTTCTGAAATGCTTCTCATGCCTCCTCTCCTTCCATGGACCAAGATATATTTTAGATATCAGTTGTCCAGTCTGAAGCTTTTCCTCCTGTCTTCCACATATCATTAACAGATTAGAACCTTTATTAATTCTTCTGTCACTTGCATAGTTCTGCAGATATTCTATTCTTAAAGACCTCTGACTTGCTAATGTTGACCTGTTTTTTTCTACCACTAGAAAATAGGAAGTATCTTTAATAATGCTCAAAAATAGGAAGTATCTTTAAAGGTATCTTGCTATAATTATCCTTACTGTACAGTATTTCAGCTTACTCTTTCCATCTTATTTGAGCTTTTTGGAGTCAATTACTAGCTGTACTACCATCTCACTGACATCATTTGGTATATCAGTTTGAGGTTGGAACATCTAAGTTCTCAGATCTTTTGGAAAACTTGGGGGGGTTGTACCTGTTTTCATTTTTAATGTGTTTACATTGCCTCTGCTTCTTGTCTCACTCAATTGTTCTCTGAAATTTTTGATAATTTTTTTCCTGAGATGTTAGTCTTTAACTTTTCTTCTCTTGGCTATTTACCCACTTTCTTCTGCCATCCATTTTACTTTCTTCTGTTTCTTGATCTTTGGCAATCTTTTTTCACATTAATACTTCTTTGATTTTAATTCACAGTTCTTCTAGTTCCCTATCAACAAGGTTTAAGATTTCAAAACAATTGTGATCTTGAAAATGGTTAGCACATACTCAAAGATCATATAATGGAAGCTGATGGCCTTTCTTTTTCTGCTTTAGCTTGATTTCAATCTTGCACATATGTACTTCAGGGCTATTACACAGCCGGCCTCATCTTTGCTGTTACAACCAAGCTCTTCCACTGCCTTGTATCAATAATATGGTCAGTCTGATTTTTGTGCACCCCATCTGGTGATGTCCAGTTATACAGGTGTCATTTGGTTGTTGTTAGCAGACAGAATGTTAGCAATAAAAAGTATCACTGGATTAGCAAAAACAGACTATTCTGCTTCAATTCTGTTTCTTAGACCATAAGTCCAACTTTCTTTTCAACCTTAAACAATTTCCTACTTTGGCATTCTATTTTCCAACCACAAGCTTACATGTTCTGCCAATTTCACTTTAAACTTGAGCCTAAAACCCATTTCTGTCCTCTTCTATGCCTGTGATTGGAGGATACAAGTATGTAACCATCATATTAAAGTGTTGTCTGCAAAGTCTAATATTCAGTTATTGACTGCACCATGTCCAATTATTCTGCTTGCTACAGTATCTCCTTGACTATGAAAGCAACATTGTTCTCCCTTTGTTCTTCATGTTCTGAATAATAAACATGATCTTCTGATTGAAAGAGTCCAATTCCAGAACATTTCAGTTCACTGATGCCTAAAATGTTAATGTGTTACTGGTTTGTTTCAACTTTAACTGTGTTGAGTATCCCATGTTCATATGTCTTATGTTCTGTGCTCCCACTGTAATTCTGCCTTTGCAGCTCCAGCTTTTCTTTTTGTACATGGCAATATCAGCAACTAGCCATTCCAGGGTCTTTAATCTGATTGCATTGTAAATACCATTAACACTCTGAAAGAACCTCAGCTTTTTCTCAGGAAAACATTGGATGCCATCTGACCTGAAGGGCCCATCTTCTGGCACTATATTGCCAGTCACTTTATACTACCTTTCTGAGTGGCTTTCTTGCTAAAATAGAGGAATGGTTTAGCATTGCCTTCTGCATGGTATGAAATTACGCCTTTGCCATTGTCACAAAACCGATCATCCACCTCCAGCATTTCCTATATCACTGATGCCTACTTGTTTTAATTAGCAGACATTATCTTCATATCTGGGTATATCATCATCAGTTTAGCCATTGTCTTTCCACTGCAGGATGAAGGCCTCTTCTGCATGTTTCCAACTGAGCTTTCTTTTGCCAAGTGGGCCCACAATACTTGCTGATGTTGTCAATTGATCTTGTTTTAGATGGATCGACAACAACCGGGTATGCATGTATATATGTATTTTTCAGTGTATAAGACACACTTTTTCCCCCTAAAAAAGGATGAAAATTTGGGTGCATCTTATACTCTGAATGTAGTATACTACGAATACGGTATATATGTATGTATGTATGTATGTATATGGTGTGTGTGTGTATGCACACACACACACCCCACTCATCACTTCCAGGGATACCACTACAATCAACTAATGTAGCAGAATTACTTCAGCAGAATGATTATATAATGGCTTTCTCTAAGATGGAAGTCTGCTAAGTAAGTTATATTTCAGTTCCCATAATTCCTGGTATTAAAGAGATTGCAGTCCAATGGATGACTGCTACAAATAGAACAGTGATTAGAGTGCTTGTTTATGCTATTTTGAGCTGAGAAGAATACTCTGCCGATACTTCCTTACACAATTTACAAGAATCGAGCTCTGTCCATGCAGTGGATCAAGACTTTAGTTTAAACATTTCACTGCTTTTCTATATGTTATAAAGTGCATATCATCTCACATGCAACACATTTATGAGGAATCCTAAGACAGAAATTTATTTATTTAGACAATTTAACCCTGACTCTTGGAAATACAATCCTAAATATTTCAGAATTAAATAAAACCCATTATAGATGGTCAATTCAAAGTAATCCATCTTATGCTTACTTTATTCACTTGTCTTTTAGGAATTTTTACAAAACTGAGTTATGCAGAATTATCTGACCAGTGCAGTGAAAAACTCTTTGATTCTGACCACTGTTATCCCAAGAATTTTTTTAAAAAAAATTATATTTGCAATCAACCTTTATCACCACTATTCATTTTACAGATACAGTCAAGCAACAATAATTTAATGATTTTTCCCCATAGCCTATGAATCAAAAGTCTTGCTTCCACTGAATTGAAATGACTACTACTATGATCTACTTTCTCATAATAATATTCATTTGCATTATACCCCCTTACTCTGTGCTTTTGCAAGATAGTAAAGGGTGTCAGCACTTGGCTAATCTTGTTTAAGTTAAAAAGGGTTGGAACATGCTTAGGATTTAGATAGAAGACCTATGTAAAATTCTAGGCCTCAGAAGCAAATGCAACAACTGCTCAATAATTTCAGTTACATATACAATCCAGAACGTGTGTAGCAGTTCTAATTCAATTCCTTGAATATCTAGATTTAGGGTATTGTAGGTGCTCAGATATATCGTTCATATTTTTTCTCATCTACAACTATAGGTAGTTCTTGCTTAGCAGCCACAAACTCAATTGTTAAACAAAGCAGTCACTAAGTGAAATTATGACTGCTTATGATCTTATTTCAGTTTGCTTTATAAACTTGTGAATATCATAAGTGTGAACATCATAAATGCAAAGATTAGTTGTAAAGTTACTTTTTCATCACTGTTTTAACTGCAAACACTCATAAAACATAAACTACTTGTATAGAACTGATTTCTTCTCAACTGGACTATGACTGCTTTCCTGCCTTGTCCTTCAGGTTTCCTACTTCTCAGACCATAATTTGAATCAAATTCTTAATTACAGGTCAAAATCCCAGACAAAATAAAATCTATAGAAAATAGCTACAAAAACTGATTAAAGCATACACCAAATAAAACATGTATAATTATGCTTGCACTTGTTGCTATCAGCCATATATGAGTTTTATAAGCTACAGGAACGAAGTTTCCATCTGCTAGTAAAAAGTAAACATAAATTTCTTCAGTCAATTCTGGAAAGGCGTCAGCAGCTCTTTATGTCGCCGTAGAAGTTACATTACAATAATCCAGTTGCCTCTTGAAAAACCATCTTTCCAACAACCATGATCTGGATGACTGAGAATCTCCTTTAGCATTTACACTACAATAATATGCATTTGTTTCAATCTTTATGAGGGCACAACCTTTCTCCATATACAGCGAGTGAATAGCACCAAGCAGTTACTATGGCGATTACCTATAGATGAAGAGGAAATTTGGAGAAGGAAGCAAGTGGTCAGCAGTTAGGAAAGTAGTTACACCTGTTAGAAGAAAAACAAAGATATGTGTGTTTTCTGTAATCATACAATAAGGTTCTTGTCTGACTCTCAGCTGAACATGTGAATGACCTCCAGTTAACATAGCTCAGTGGTCCTATCAGATAAGACATTTTGTTGGAAGTATATAAACTGTTATGGTTATTCTCAGTTATAAAAGCAGAATTTAGGGATGGGAAGCAGCTGAATGATTCAAGTCTGTTTTCTGAAGTTATTTCCAGTAGCGCCAAGACAAAAGTTTCTGGAAGGGCTCAACCAGGATATGAAGGAGATCACAGTCCAGAGCTGTTCATCACCAAGATGTACTTCAGACCTACCTGAAAATCCATTTTACATTGTGAATGATTGCTGCTAATAAACTAAACCTTCAAAAATGTTCTTAACCTTTTTTTAAAAAAAGACTTCTGGCCACAATCCTATCCTGTAATACTGAATTTCATAACCTAACCAAATGATATGAAATGAACATCTTTTATCAGTTGTGAATCTGTTACTATAATCAACATCTGGGTATGGGGACATGTATGTATACATTTCAATACATGCCTATGCTGCTCTGTGCAAAGATTAAGGCACCATCCATCAACATTATGATTCAGTATTTGGAAGTGGTTATTTCTGGGAGGGAAATGGTATTACAACAAAGTAACTAAAAGGATATCCAAACTTGCATTTTTCACATTCACTGATTTCTTAGTTTGAATCTGTAAATAATTGCATGTAAAAAGTAGGATAAAGCTGTGTTCCCCATTGTTTCAGCTTCTGTTCATTTAGGGATTCCTTGAAACATATAGCTTGGGAGTGCCTAAACTTTGGCCTACTGATTTCACATATTTTTATATCTGTATCTTGTTTCTGTATTCCTGTTGAAAACTGACAGGTAAACTCATGTTTAAATACCTGCCTGAACCAAACAAAAGAAGAAAAATGTAATTACAGAAACATTAGAAAGATTTTAAATTTGGTCCATGTGACTTCGTATTCATAGGAATGGGGTGGATTTTTTTAAAAAAAGCATGAAAAGATGAAGTTGAAAAAACATGCACTACAAAGTTGTATAATTTACCTACTTCCACAAGTATCAAGGAGGCCAGCATGGCATATTCATGGTTTTATTATGGAGGCTTTGCTTAAAAAAAAACCCAAAACCACATTTTTAGCTGTTGAGAAGGTGTTGGTAACAGCATTAAATCTCCAGAACTAGAGATGATGAAGAATAAATCAGTAGGCATGAGTGTAATATCAGCATGCAACAGAATGCTGTATCTTGCATACTTCAGAATCTACATTTCCTAAAAGTACTTGTTATTCTGATGTTTCTTTTCTTTGGGCATCAGAGGTTAATCTGTAGTGCTGGTGCAAGATACAGCCCAAAAGGCAGAATATCATCATTTATCATTATGGATGTTTTGTTTTTGTGGGCACAACTAAACAGTTGGTATCACTGCACATTATCAGCTTTGCTTGAAGCGGTCCAGGCTTTTGAAAAAACCATTTGTTTTTGCCTAAAGGTAATACTGATCAATTCTATTTGTGATCCTGTCTGGGAACACTTATAAATCAGATATGCATGAGTGTGTATTTTATAGCTAGTTTTCCTCTGGACCATTCACACCGCATGCTAAGCCACAAGGAAGCTTGTTCAGCCTTAATACAGCTTATTGAGTGAACCTAGATATGATGGCTTATTTCATAAATCATGACTCAGAGAAGATGCGGGCTCATTTTCTACCTATTCTAATCAACGGCCTGTCATCTTTGCACAAACCTTTATGCTAATGTGTCAAACATACACTAGTAAGCACTGGAGAGAGAAAAACAGAAAGAAAGTAGGAAGTGCTACCACATGAGCCTTGCAGATCAGCTTGTTCTGCCTTGTTTCATGTTTGCTGTAATCATATTTCCCCTTTAAGACTTGGCTGAAGTTATTTGTGTGTGGTTTTTTTTTAAGGGGTGGTGACAGGAACTCGGAGAAACAACAACAGATTTTACCTGACGAGCACAAGGAAAGGTAGTGTTTGAGGCTAGAAGGAGCAAGAGAATTAGGAAGCTGGAAAGTTTGCCCCCCCCCCCAAAAAAAAAGTAAAGCGGCACCCAGAAAAAGATGAGTAAAGCTCATTAGTGGAAGGGGAAACCATGAGAAGGAAGTAGACTTGGGAGGAGAGGCATAAAGACACAAAGGGAGGATAGGTGGAGAAGAAAAAGGAGGTCAAACTAGAAGATGACAAGGAAGTGACAAGAAGAAGCCTGCAGTGAAGGCGGGGAGAGAGAGCAACGGATGGCAGCAAGTGCAGCTGGCTTGTATTGAGGAGGCACTAGAGCCTCTGGCTTGTTTTCCTGCCTTGGTGGTACTATTTCAGCTTGGCCCACAGGATGATGAAGAAGCAGTTTAACTGGATGCGGCAACAGCTCAGTTACCCAAGTGGACGGTAAGGACTAGTTGTTTGGCTAGACTCTCTATACAGTTTGGGGTGTTAGAGCTTTGTGTTTAAAAGTTCAGATGGAATTAAATATTGTACCTCTAGCTGGAGGGTAGTTACTTTAAAAACTCTCACAGGATAGCTCTCGATTAAGATACCCACCCCCACAAAGTCTAATACTGAGAAACCCTACTTTTTCCCTTCCATGGGATTATTTAATTACAGTAAATAAAGTAAATAATTACAGTAAATACAGTATCTGTAATCCAATTAATGGCTTTCAGATCATCTTCCTATGCCCCACCCTGTTCAATCAGCAGACTTCTAAAAAGCTTCCATGGTGATTATTTTCCCACAATGGAATAGCCCTCATTTCTGCAACCCTGTTAAGACTTTAACACCCAGATTTTGCAACCAGAAGGGGAAAGAGTTCTGATTCCCAACTGCTTACCAAGAACAAAATGACCTCTCCATTCTTATCATAGCTTGTTGCTGAGCCTGATGCTGTTGATCTCACTGTTAAAATTAAGAAAGCCAATGTGGTATGGTGGTTAAGGTGCTGGAGTAGGAGTATGGACGCTCAGATTCTCCTCCTCCCTTGGCTGCAGAAACCAGCTTGATAACCTTGAGCCAATCAATCTGTCTCCTCAACCAGTTGCGCCCCTTCCTTGATCGGGATGCCTTGTGCACAGTCACTCATGTGCTCGTTACCTCCCGCTTGGATTATTGTAATGCTCTCTACATGGGGCTCCCCTTGAGGTGCACCCGGAGGCTTCAGTTAGTCCAGAATGCAGCTGCGCGGGTGATAGAGGGAGCTTCACGTAGCTCCCACGTAACACCACTCCTGCGCAGACTGCACTGGCTACCTGTGGTCTTTCGGGTGCACTTTAAGGTTTTGGTTACTACCTTTAAAGCGCTCCATGGCTTAGGGCCTGGGTACTTACGGGACCGCCTGCTGTTACCTCATGCCTCCCACCGACCCGTACGCTCACACAGAGAGGGACTTCTCAGGGTGCCGTCCGCCAAGCAATGTCGGCTGGCGGCCCCCAGGGGAAGATCCTTCTCTGTGGGGGCTCCTACCCTCTGGAACGAACTTCCCCCGGGTTTACGCCAAATACCTGACCTTCGGACCTTCCGCCGCGAATTGAAAACACATTTATTTATTCGCGCGGGGCTGGCTTAAATTTTATTGGTTTTAAATTTTTATTATTAATTTTTAATGGGTTTTAGTTTTATATGTTCCAATGTTTTTTAGGCCAATTATGTAATAAGTTTTTTAATTCGTATTTTAATTGTATATTGCACTGTTTGTTTTACCTTGGCTGTACACCGCCCTGAGTCCTTCGGGAGAAGGGTGGTATAAAAATCAAATAAATAAATAAATAATAATAATAATAATAACAACAACAACAACAACAACCATTATCAGCAGCAGGCTCTGCAACAAGCTAGATTCTAAACAATTTATCCTCGCTGCATCATGCATGGTTAGATTCACCTATAAGAATCAGGTTATGCAGGGCAAAACAAGCAGAGCCTTAGCAGGAGAAGTGCTACCAACAGCAACTGTTGAAATGAAAATAGTGGGGCTAATCAGAAATTGATTTCAGGGTAGAAAATGCTGAATCCATCTATTATTCCTATCAGATAATGAGAGGGGGCTTTTGAATTATATATACCTTTTGTGTATATAGTTCAACTGATAGTCTCTGGTATTAGTGAAACAAAAACTGGATTCTGCAGAACTGAAAGCTGCCTTTCCCTGCTGTAATTAAAACTGAAATCTGTGTGTGTGTGTGTGTGTGTGTGTGTGTGTGTGTGTGTGTGTGTGTGTGTGTGAACGACATGCTTTGAAACCTCATCTAAAGAGGCATAGACACTTTTGCTCTTTCCTAAAATAAAAGCGGAGGTTTTTCAGATAGCAGATTCCGTACAATATTTTACTCGTAGGCGATGAGATTGCTACAACTAAAGCCCATGGGATGTATGTATGTATATATCCTGAGTCATATCAGTTTCATGTTTAGTCACTTTCTTGAGCAGTTAAAATAGCAGCTATCGATCAAAGGCTTACACTGGTGAAGCCTGTTACCTGTTCCTGAAATAATAACTGGAGATTGGTAAACTTCTAAAGATGCAAGCGATAAGTTATAACTGGCAAGGTAGAAAGAATTATGGCATTTACAACAGTTCTAGAGAATCATGGGATCCCCATTCCTGAGTTACGAATAAAAAGAAAAAGGCCAAGGGTGAATTTTTCTATTAGCTCATGTTACCAACCTAGTGTTACTAACCCTCCATCCCAATCACGTCACACTTAATCAATGTGGTGCATCTAGTCCAACATGCCTGAAAAGTACCAGGTTAGAAACTTTTTCTGGCCAGATATGAGCAAGAGGATGAGCAGCATGTTTGCTCCAAGAGAAGCCAGCATTTGCTTGGCCGGAGGATAGGTAACTTTATTGTTTGTTTTATTTTATTTATTTGTTAAAATTTATTTGCCACCTATCTAACTGTGGGGCTATTCTTGTTGATATTGTTAGAATAACTCTGAATTATTATTGCCCTTCAGAAGATTTAAATCAAAATCCAATTATCTCTGAGGAAGAGGGGCAGTTTAAAAAAAATTAGGACATATCAATAAAATAAATAAACCTGATTCCTGATGATTCTTGTATTTCTGGGCTGCTCTGCAACCATTCAGCACATCTATAGATGGATAGGCTTTTACTGTTGGTCTCCCAGTGGCAAACCCATTTCACTAGCCCAACGATAAACAACTTAGTGCAGGGATGTCCAACTCAAGGCTCCCAGGCCGGATCCAACTCATGGGATACTTAGGCTGCCCTTGAAACAGAGAAAAATTGGCCTGTGGTGCCTCTGCCAGCGAAAATAGAGCTTGGGAGGCGACGACGGCTTTCTGCAACCCTCTGCCAGCATGCAGCCCTCCTGAGCTCTGTTTTTGCTGGCAGAGGGTTGCAGGAGACCGTTGCAACCTCCCCAGCTCCATTTTTCCTGGCAGAGTGTTCGTGTCCCCACAGGCGCCCCCAACATGAGTGATGTCAAGCTGGCCACGCCCACCCTGGCCACGCCCACCTGCCCCCCAAGGTCAAAGACCAAGGTTTTGACACCCCTGACTTAGTGCCTTTCAAATATTTTGATTACAGTTCCTGTAATCTCTGGCTCTTGGTTATGCTGAATGGGGATTTTGAAACTCTACTCCAAGACATAAGGGACACCTGGTTGCCTATACCTGCACTAAACAGTCACAAGGGAGATTCCACAGAGGTTGGAGGAGGAGGTCTCTTCTTAGCTTTTGTTCCTGTCATTTTTTTTAGGCCGGAAGTGCAAGAGAAATTTGACTGCTTACCATACATTTAAAAACGCAGGCATGACATCAGTAGAGTTAGGGCAGGGTTCTCCTCCTGGGAGTCCTGAAAGCTGCTTTTCCTGTCTTCCCTGTCTAGCTGTTGTGAAGTTACTCATCCCATTCCAAGATGGGGGTGGTGAAGAGGATCTTTGCAGACTTGCTCACCTAGGCTAATTGCACAAAAGGACACCTAAGTATTGCTGTTGTTGCATAAAACAAGCAGCCGTGTTTAATAACATGTTTTTAGGTTTTAACTATTCTTTGTTTGCAACTTTCATTAAAATGCCAATGGGATCAGTCACAACACAATTTTTAAAAAAATGCAGGGAGAAGAATTCATCATCTCCCCAGGATGGTTGGGGAGATGATTTCAACAAAAAATTTCAACAATGCAGCAGCAATTAAGTACCAAACTATTAACATTATGATACTTGTGTTTTAGCAGAGGATTCATTTAAAATGGGATTTCCCCCTCCCCCGTAAGATAATATGTTACACCCAGTTGTAACAGTAATTTTCAGCTCATTAGCAACGTGAATGGATCCATAGCTATTGGAGTCATTTTAGCCATAAGCTTGTGCATTGCCACCTTTCCATTTTTCAGAGAATAAGGGCTGAAAGTTGAAATGTAAGAATCCATTTCTTGAGTCAGCAGAGCACTATTGCAATATAAAAACTGCTGCTCACAAAGCCCAATCCTAGGCTGAAGTACAGGCAATCTTCAATTTAACCAGCATTCATTTAATGTTTTTTCAAAGTTACAGCAGCACTGAAAACAAATAACTTACGACCAGTTCTCCCACTTATGACTGTTGCAGCATCTCCATGGTCATGTGATCAAACCTTGGGTGCTTGGCAACCAGCTATCAATGTTCCAGAAAACCCCAACTCCAATTAAAAACTCTGAGGCAAGCATTTTCTCAAAGTTCCATTTATTAGAGTGGGTATACTATTTTGTCTAGATACATTCCAGGGGTGGGTTTCAAAACCTGTCGCTACTGGTTTGCTTGTGGGTGCGCAGGCGTGACACTTCTACACATGTGCAGAAGCTTCTGCGCATGCGCAGAAGTATCCAGGTGGGTGGGTGGAGCCTCCCACTGCCGCTGCTTCTGGTTCGCCCGATTCAGGGCGAACCGGTAGCGTCCCACCACTGATACATTCCCTCTACTAAATCCCCCCTCCTACTTTCCCCACATGTGAAGGTGGCAGCGTGGAAGCTTCCGGGGCTAATATGGCTTCCAAAGGTGACACTAGCATGTATTCACAATGGTTGCAGCATACCAGGATCCTGGGATTGTCATTTGCAACCTTACTAGGGTGCTTATGACATTAAGCAAAGACAATGGAGGAAACCAGATTTGCTTAACAACCACATGATTTGCTTAATAACTGCAGTCATTCCTTTAACAACCATGGCACTGTTGGAAGAAAAATCCAGTTCCAGTTCCAATCCAAGAATAAAATGGAGGCTGACTGGAAAGAGAGTTGGTTTATTGATGAGCAGAACCACCAACAGCATGTGATTCTGGGACAGCTGACAAAATGGAGTGGAGAGTGGGTGGGTTTTTACATCTTCTTTGGGTTTTGTATTTGAGCTTCCAGTTCCTGTGCAAAAAAACATATCCTTTAATATTCTAATAGCTGTTGTCAGATTCCTGTGCAAATCCTAGGTGTTGTCTGAGTTAATCTTGTCAACCTAATTGCTTATCTGGAGTTTCTGTCTGGTCCAGTCTTTCTGAACAACAAATCTGCGTTTCTAAAAGTTGGCCTCCTCAGTTTCTGCTTGGGGCAGGGAGATGGGTGCAGGTTTCTGCCTCCCTTAAGCTTTTTCCCATTTCTCCTTTAGGGAAATATTCTGTCCTGCCTTTTTAATATTCTCCAAAATATTTCATTTTCTAGGAGGGTGGGTGGGTGCTGACTTTCTACAGCACAAAATGTTGGTAAAAGGGGGCAAGGCTCTCTTAACAACTGCCTTGCTTAGCAATGGAAATTTTGGGCTCAGTTGTGGTTGTAAATCAAGGACTACTTGTGTTGCTTCTGTATAGGACATGTTATGCAAATCAACTGGATAAATGCTCTGATTCTCTCCCTTTCTGAATGTTACCAACTAGTAAATTTATCCATCAATCTCAATAGCAAAGCAGAGAGGTTAGAAAAGTGATGGTTAACCTTTTTGGTGCCGAGTGCCCACGCATACAAATGCACACACGTGTGCCCGAACCCCCAAAATGCAATGCACCCCCCTGGTGCATGCACCCTGCCCTTGGCGCATGCACATGTGTGTCCACTGCATGTGCCTTGCACATGCGCAGCAGAGACCTGAAGACCAACTTGCCAGCGGCAGGCGCATGTTCATGCGCAGTGGAGCTGGGCTGGAGTAACGGCTGGTGTGCCCGCAGAGAAGGCTCTGCGTGCCACCTGTGGCATGTGTGCCATAGGTTCGCCATCACAGGGTTAGATCTTGGGGGAGGTGGGTGACAAATTTTGATAAATGGCACAACCTACATCTCCTGCTTTATTGTACACAGGGAAACTCATCGCAAAGTCCGCAAGCCTTTAGCCCTTGATCTTTTTCATGTGCTCTGAGCAGATTTGAAAAGGTGCGAAGTTTTGAAATAAGTACAAGGGTTGTTTTTTTTCTTTTAAAAAAAACTTGTATTGCACATGGAGGATACAGATTTTGAAAGAGTCACATTGTTCTGCCTTCCTGCACGTAATCTGGAAAGCATGGCACTTTCAAAATATGGTGCCGCCACCAGCCTATCCCTCAGCACTTTCTGCAGGGAGATAGAAAAAAACAAAGTGGAGATGGATGCCCAGGATAAAAGGATGTGCCCATACACTAGTCTGAAGTGACATATAGATGCGGAACTGGTCCCATCCACTCTCTATGTTCATCTTACTGGGTAATGGAAAAAGCAGTTGACAAACTGCATCGGATTATATATTTCTTTAAACTGTTACAGGTTGTTTTTCAAGGGGAAAACATTATGGTTTAGGTAAAGACAAAAGAAAGCTATATTATACCTGGTTAGGTACAAGATGAAGGTAACATGTTGGAGACCCAGCAGAAAGAAGATACTGCCAGCACATGTTTCCCATGATATATACCAGTGTTTCTCAATATTGACAACTTTAAGAGATGTGGACCTTAACTCATAGAATCCCCAATCCAATCCCAATTCTGGGAATTGAATTCCTCATGTCTTAGTTGCTGAGGTTGAGAAACACTGATATACAGAAATGGGGAAAGGCTTTTAACATCTTTGATTTCCTGATTTTTGTTCAGTTTGCTGTGAAATTCAAACTAAGCATGTAAAGGTAATTAAAATCCCATATATTTCCTCTAGATCAGAGTTTGAAGTGTGTTTCTAACTGAAAACAGACATAAAAAAAAGGAAAGGGATGATATTGTCAGGCATAGGGCTAAGAATAAGAAGGTGACAATATTTCAGGAAAGGCCATTTCCCAGACTGTGAGAATGTTTTTCTGGAAGATGCCCTAGTGATTATTTGACCAAGAATCGGGGGGAGGAAAGAATTTGACCAAAACATCCATTGTAATCTTTTGAGTGAGATGTGTTCCAGTTTTTTGCCAGTCCATTTTGCCCCAATCTCTGGAAAGAACTCCAGAACATCTTTTGAATTCAGAAAACTCAATATGGATGTTCAGGTAATATTTTGAGCTTTGGACATCTTGCATGGCTCAGATGGGCCTCATCTAATGGTGACAGTTGACTGATTCTGTGTGGATAGGAGCTGGGATAGGAGATCACCAGAAATGTCATGGCAGAAGGCTAGTCTGGAATAGCAGTCATCTGGGAGTAAGTAAGAATGGCAACGGGCGGGTTTCAAAACCCGTTGCTACTGGTTTGCTTGTGGGCTTGTACACGTTTGCGTGCACACGCGCTGCTTCTGTACATGCGCATAAGCATCCAGGTAGGTGGGTGGAGCCTCCCACCACCACCGCTACCTGTTCACCCAAACCGGGGTGAACTAGTAGCAACCCACCACTGAATGGCAACCCATCTCTGCAATCAAGAAGATTCCAAAACAATTATATCCATATATTCAAATGGAACCTACTTTGAACTGAGGGCATCTTTACTATTTTGTTTATCAATGGCAAGAATGTGTTGCAGAATCTGGAAAGCATTTCAATTTTCCACAAAATAGCATTGTGCTGTTGAAATAGCAGTTTTCAGGCTCCATTTCCAGAGTACTGGAAACAATTGTTTTCAAAAGGAACCGAGGGTAGATTTTGAGGCTTTTGATGTTTCTTCATGCTTCCATTTATAGGCCTTGAACCTACATTCAATTTCAGGTTGGATTGTGAGAATTAAACCACAGCTAACATTTGAACATTCTAAGCTTGCATTCGCCTGTTGCAGCTGCCCAAGAACCCTTCCACTGTGTATCAACATCTCTGAATAACTGCGTGGATTACTGTCCCCATTGCTATCCACGTTTTATATTTTTTTCTGAATGCTAACCAGGCATATTGTTAGTGTCAACTATGAGCCTGGAAAGTTCTGATTCTATTCTTCTTTCCCGGGGGTAAATCAATCTGTCTTACAAATAACCCTACCATTTTCCTGAAGGTATAATGCTGATCTAACATGCAAGGCAATAGTGGGTTTCAATTTTGTGCAATGCTTCTGCGCATGCACAGAAGCTTCTGTGCATGCACAAAGACGTCCTGGTGGGTGGGCAGAGCCTTCTGCCACCACCACCTGTTTGCCCGAACTGGGGCGAACCGGTAGAAACCCACCACTGATTCAAGGAAGTGGCTTATAGACATAATAATATAAAGTTAATGTACAAGTGTGTTGGTGACCTCTTTCTTCCATTGCTGCTCCTCCTTCTCCAGAGCCCAAGAGACAGCGGATTACTTGACTGAAGACTTGCTCCAGGTGAGGCACTGGGTTTCATCTGTGGGCATGTGCTTACCTGTAGCCTTGTGCTGGCAGAGAAGGCGTCACTTGTCTTAGAGAGCAGTTTGTTTTCTCTCTATGTCTGAGTCACAAGACAATCTTGGACTGGAATCATCCTCTCCCGATACAATCCAGGTCTACTAGTAAGCTGTATCATGCAAGCTGAGTACAATAAGACTCCACTGGGTGGGGGAGAGAGAACACCCCAGAAGATGCAAAGTGTTCATGAAATAATTCAGACTAGCAAAACTTTAGAACATGCAAAGCTGCAGATGTTCTGTGAACTGGGTCTCTGTCCTTAAATTAATGGATTTTTGAAAGGCAGTGAAGTGGCTTTCAAATGGATGAGTCTTAGTGCCATCACTCACAAGACATCCTAAAGTCATTGGGCCTTTGTTAATTTAACTGGGTTTTATTCTGGCGTAAAAAGCTTAGAAAGAAAAAAAGACCATAATATTTGTATTCAACATAAAATTCTGACAATGAGAAGCAATAGCACTTAGACTTATATACCGCTTTACAGTGCTTTACAGCCCTCTCTAAGCAGTTTACAGAGTCAGCATCTTGCCCCCCAACAATCAGGGACCTCATTTTACCCACCTTGGGTAGTTACATAAATACAAATGATGACTGGAAGTGCCACAGATGAATGTAATGTACATATTTTAGTTACAATCTCCAAAAGGAGGAGAGGATCAAACTATTCTGGATATGCTTTCAAAAGTGGCTGCATTTTTTAACTCCTGCTGTGTCATTTTAATAACAGGACAATACATTTTAAGCACTGCAGGAGTCCATGAATAAATATATATATATATATATATATATGTATGTAGGTCTTTGGTTATTCGGGTTTTCTCCCACGTAAAATTGGAAGTGTCTTGGCGACGTTTCGACGAAGTCTCATTCGTCATCTTCAGGCTTCAGCTTCGTCTTCTGGGAGCAATGTGTGATTGCAGCTGTGTGACATCACACATTGCTCCCAGAAGACGGGAAGTGAAGATGACGACGAATCTCGTCAACGCCGCCAAGACACTCCAATTTTACGGGAGAAAACCCCAATAACCAAAGACCTACATAAAACACCGCGAAAACCTCAGAAAACAAATATATATATATATATATATATATATATATATATATATATATATATATATATATATGTATATATATGTAGATCTTTGGTTGTTCGGGTTTTCTCCCACGTAAAATTGGAAGTGTCTTGGCAACGTTTCGACGAAGTCTCATTCGTCATCTTCAGGCTTCAGCTTCGTGCTTCTGGGAGCAAAAAACATATATATTTGCATATATATATATATATGCTTACAGTATGTATGGGGAACTACGGTGGATGCATAGAAAATGAATTTCTCCTTATTTCTACTCTCCTAACTGTTCCACTTTCTTTTTAGGTTGAACAAAGAATTGAACCAGTCAAACGGGCAGCACACAATGTGCACAAGAGGCTTGTGGCTTGCCTCCAGGGGCAATACGGGGCAGAACTGGACAAACGGGTGGTAAATCTCATTTTTCCTTTTTGGTTTTTTTTTCTAAAACTCTGGTTTAGTGGCTAAGACACTGAGCTTGTCGATCAGAAAGGTCGGCAGTTTGACGGTTCGAATCCCTAGTGCCATGTAACGGGGTGAGCTGCCATTACTTGTCCCAGCTTCTGCCAACCTAGCAGTTCGAAAGCAGGCAAAAAATGCAAGTTGAAAAATAGGGACCACCTTTGGTGGGAAAGTAACAGTGTTCTGTGCGCCTTTGGCGTTTAGTCGTGCCGGCCACATGACCACGGAATTGTTATCGGACAGCGCTGGCTCTTTGGCTTTGAAATAGAGATGAGCACGGCCCCTGGCTCTTTGGCTTTGAAACAGAGATGAGCACGGCCCCCTAGAGTCGGGAACGACTAGCATGTATGTTTATCTTTATCTTTACCTTTTTCTGGATCTCAGTTCACAATATGGGAAGCACATTTTTGGTGCTTCATGCTAGTCCTCAATTATAAAAACATCTTTCTTTCCCCACCACACCATTTTTAGAAGCTGATACTATTCTACACTGAGAAAAAAACTGCAATGGGTACACAATAATTTGTGCCTAGAATTTTTCCTCTCCATGCCTCTGGCTCTGGGTGCTGATCTAGATTGCAATACAGAGTTTTATTTCCAGCTTTGCTACTGTATATCTCCTGTGCAGATCTTCAAGATACTAAAGAAACTTGGGAATTAAATTTGTCTAATATATAAAGCCCTAGTAAGGCCACACCTAGATTATTGCATCCAGTTTTGGTCACCATACTATAAAAAAGATGTTGAGACTCTAGAAAGAGTACAGAGAAGAGCAACAAAGATAATTAGGGGACTGGAGGCTAAAACATATGAAGAACGGTTGCAGGAACTGGGCAGGGCTAGTCTGGTGAAGAGAAGGAACAGGGGAGACATTAGCAATGTTCCAATATTTGAGAAGCTGTTACAGAGAGGAGTGGGTCAACCTATTTTCCAAAGCACCTGAAGGCCAGACAAGGAATAATGGATGGAAACTGATGAAGGAGAGATTCGATCTAGAAATAAGGAATTCTTTTCTGACAGTGATAACAGTGAACCAATGGAACAGTTTGCCCTCAGAAGTTATGTGAGCTTCACCACTGGAAGCTTTCTAGAAGAGATTGCCATCTGTCAGAAATGGTGTAGGGTCTCCTGCTTGGGCAGGGGATTGGACAAGATGACCTACAAGGTCCCTTTCAACTCTATTATTTGGTTAATAATAATCCCCGGCTCTAGCTGTAACATTTATCCTAGGATTTGGGAGATTTGAGTTCCTTTGCCTTTGTAGATAGAGAGACTCTTAAAATAGTTTTCTAGTCTTTGTTTTGTTTTGTTTTTTGTTTTAGCATATGGCACGTGTTAGCCAGGGATCACCGAGGTGGCTGCCTGCCTCTGTGAAAGGATATTTTTCAGGCAGTGTTATTTTTACCCATGGGACATCTGAATCCCGGTAGGCAATTGGGGGATGCTCCTTTTCTGTCCCTTCCATGGTTTATTCGTTCACGTGAATCAAACCGCCAAGCTGCTGACCTCAGCGGTGCAAAGGTCCAGCGTCTTACCATGTGAGCCACCACGGTTCCCAGTCTTCTAGTATTTGATGTCTTCTGGATACATTGAATTCTTCAGCCAATATTGCCATTGGGCATACTGGCTAAAAATTATGGAAGCCATGTTCTCATTTATCTATTGGTATGAAAAACCCATTGTAAGATATCAAAGGAAGAAGTAGGGAAGACATCCTGGAGATTAACATGACCTGTGGATCATAATCAGTTTTAAAGGAATATGACATTGAACAGAATTATTGGATTTTGCCCATGGAGAGATACAACTAGGTGATACAATATCTTTATTTATATCCATACATATTTTATAATCAGTTTTGGAATTAAATACAGGCAAAATCCAAATATCGTATTATTTTTCTTCAGTACTTCATTTTTGCTTCTATGTATATGTATGTATGTATGGAAGGAAAGAAGGGAGTACACTATGCAATTACCCTTTTCAGACTAATATATGGTACTATACAAAACTTTTCTGATAATTAAAAATTAAAAAATAGAGAATGATAACAGACTACCTGCATTCCTTTGAGGAATGGTAAAATATTGGCTCTGCGCATGCGCAAGATGGCTGCTTAACCGGGAGATCGGGAGGACGATGATATGGTGAAGTGGGGGATGGCGACGCCCAGGTGGCCTGCCGAGCAGCCTGCGCCCCCCGGTTAGGTGTATTATCATCTGAGCAGCCGTGAGAGAGGTCTTGGGACCTCCTTGGACTCACGGCTGCCGAGACCGAAGCTGGGGAAGGGCGAGCTGCGAACGGCGGCCATCTTACTACTCGGCCGGGCGGGAGCCGAAGAAGGAAACAGCTGGACATGGACATGGAGGAAGGACGCCGGTACCCAGGTGGCCTGCCAAGCGGTTTCGTCCCTCGATCCGGTATGTCATCTTGCGGGCAGCCGGGGGACCCCCGGCTGCCGGGAACGAGGCCGGGGGATGGGCGAGCTGCGGATGGCTGCCACTGGGCTACGGACGAGGTTGCGGCTTGGATTTGGTTGTTGGGGAAGCCGCAGCTGGGTTTCCCCCCGTTTCGTCATCTCTTTGACATCTGGCGTCTTCGGATGATTTCGGGGCTCTCCAGCTCTTCTTGATTTCCCCTGACCCCCTTTGGACTTGGTGGAGGGGCCTAGGGCCTAGGGCCTAGGGTGAAGGGCTGTGAAAGATCCCCCTTGTGGCCCCTACTGGAGGTGTCCTGGCCTAGTCTGGCCTGGTCAGGCCTAGCGGGGCCTGCTTCTTCTCGGACTAGGAGTTGCATTGTCATCTGCAACATGGGTCAGCTGCATTCGTCATCTTGCACTTTATATGGCCGGCTGGAGTTTGTGGGTTATGGCCATTTTTGGAACTGTCCGGGAAGGTGATTGGAGACCGAATGGTGTATTGAGGCCCTACTCTGCAACATCTATTGAGGAAACATCCATTTTGGAAATATCGGTGACGCCACGAACGGGGGAGATGAATACCACCTCTGTTAGGATGGATTTTAGGACTGAGCTTTACGCAGAGTAGCAATAACTTTTTACTACCAGACTGCATCTGCGACTCATACCAGCTTGTATCAGCTTTAAGCCAGCCACCATCTGAAGACATTTTGGAAGATGGGTATCCACTTGGACTTGGCATTGCATCCTGCCACCCCAGACATTACATTGCTACCTCACGCCTGCTCTCTCCTGTTTATGCTTTTAACTTATTTATGCGATATTCTGCCTTAGAACTCTTGCGCCTGCAGGTGCCCCCGCCGCAGGAATGGCCCGCAGATTATCAAGGGCTGGCCTCAATGACGGGTCCTGGGACCCACAGAGGTGGCATGCGAAAAAAAAGAGCCTTTGGGGGTTTTTAGATAGGGCTTTTTTAAGGGGTGGGAGGGTTAAGACGGGCATTGGGGGTAGCCCGTCGGGAGGGGAGCCAGTCCTTGCGCGTGCTCGTGACGGTTCTTTAATAGGTTCGGAGGTTAGGGGGGGAGATTGCATTCCTGCTGGTGAGGGTGGCCCGATTTGCACGGTAAGTGGGAGGGGCAGATATGGCGGAAGGGGGGGATCATATCGTTCTGGGGGGGCGCGCGCCTGATGTTTGCAAGCGGTCACGCGCCCCGATCCCTCGTCCTTTTCCCGTTCCCCGGATGGCCTAGACCCCCAGAGCCTGGGCCTTCGGCTGATGTTATGCAACGCACGGTCCGTAGTTAATAAGGCCCCCCTAATATACGATCTTATTCAGGGGGGCGCTGCGGACCTTATAGGCGTTACGGAAACCTGGCTGGGCACGGAAGGGGGAGTGCCCCTTGTCGAGATGTGCCCGCCGGTGTTGTGACCCAGGTTCCTGGACCCAGACTCCTGGACTCGGATGATTCAGAAAATGAGGGAGAAGACCTGGCAAGCCCTGTTTCTCTTGAGCCCTCTCCCTCCCTGGCACCCACTCAAAGGGAGGGGCCGGCAAGGCCTGATTCTCCCGGGCCTTCTTCTGATTTGGCAACGCCCCAAGAACAGTTTTGGAGGGACGCAAGATTACGAAGGCTTGATCGAGCAAGATGAAGCGGAAGAGTTGGGACAAAGCCAAGTCATAATTGTCATGCAGTGACATCTGCAGAGACTATAAATAGGAGGCGGACTTCCTGGTTTTTGTCTTGGACAAAGTAATGAATTTGGCGAGCTAATTCATGGAGGGAAGAATATATTCGTGAGTAATTCTGGCCTTATCTATAATTTCCTCGTTATCTCCAGAAACTTGGCAGGCCCGTGGGTAGACGTGGCCAGGACATGTATCTATGTAAATAAAAGGAAAAAAGGAAGGGCTCTGACGGAGTCTTTGCTGGGAGTATTGGGGAAGGAAACAGAACATTTTGTCCAAGACCTGACTAAAACATCTTCCACCAAAGATGGATCAGCAGCAGGTACAGCAGCAGTTAGAGCAGCTACGGCTAATCAACAGCTCCAGCAGCAAGTGGCTCACTTGGCAGGCCAACTTGCTGCCAGGAATGTGCCTGCAGCCCCCATCCTCCCACTCCTCCTCCTCGCCGCAAGTGCCCGATAACCGTGCGGATAAGTTTTCTGGGCAGCCTGAGATGTTCCCGACCTTCTTGGGACAGTGCCAGCTCTACATGGCTATGAGGCCAGAGGATTTCCCAGACGACCGGGCTAAGGTGGCCTTCGTGATTAACCTTCTTTCCGGCTCGGCTGCTCGATGGGCCACGCCCTCTTGCTCCAGGACAGCCCCTGCTGGCGGACCAACAGCGTTTTGGCAGCACCTCGCACCATGTATGAGGACCCGTTCGAATGCTGACGGCAACCAGGCGCCTTAAGGAACTCCGTCAAGGAAACGCCCCTGCAGGAGTACATCGCGAATTTCGTCTTTTGTGCCAGGACTCTGACTGGAATGATGCAGCGCTGGTGGACGCGTTCAGGAGGGACTCTCAGAGGAATTGCAAGGCGAGCTGGCCCGTGGGCGCGCGGACCCTCGACAACTTGGTGCCCTTTGTCTCCGCCTCGATGCCCGTCTGCAACGGCGACCGTCCCGTCGCACCCCCCGGGACCCTCCGTCGACATCTGCACCCCCACTTCCTGCACCACCAGCACCCAGGGTCGCCCCACGTTTTGTAACCGCTGCGGAAGAGCCCATGGAGTTGGGAGCGGCCAGACCTCGCCTAACAGCCCAGGAGCGGAACCGGAGGCGCCAAGGGGGATTGTGCCTGTACTGTGGGGAGCCCGGCCACTTCGCCGCTTCTTGCCCCAGAAAGCGGCGGCACGCACGCCGGTCCCCGAATCACAGCGTGACCAATCGGGAAACGGAGCAGGCCCGACCTCGGGGAAACCCTAGGTCGGGCACGTACTAAGCCCCCACTGGACGTTGCGGAAGTAGACTCTGGGCCCCCTCGGCATCTGATTCTGGACACACGGATATGGTTGGGGAACCAGTCGGACGGGCTCCAGGCGCATGCGCTGGTGGACTCAGGGGCCACAACAAACTTTATGGACCAGGCCTTTGTGACCCAGTTTGCGGTCCCCGTGGTTCCGGTGGACCCTCCGATGCGGGTAGAGACAATTGATGGACGAGAACTGGTGTCCGGCCCCATTAAATTCGCCACCCAGCCTTTGCGCCTGGCTATTGGGGACCATGAGGAGGCGATCCAGTTTTATGTCACGGCGGACCTTCATTTTCCCTTGGTCCTTGGGATGGCTTGGCTTCGGACCCACGATCCTCAGGTGGCCTGGTCGCGGAACGCCATCTCTTTCCCGAGTCTGCAGTGCGTCGATCACATCCGCCACACCTGTGCCGGCCAGAACGTCCCCACCGCTGCCATCACCTTGCCTCCTGAGCTGACGGACTTCGCCGACGTGTTCAGCGAGAAGGAGGCGGACCGACTACCCGCGCCGGCCCTCGATTGCCCGTGGACCTTCTGCCCAACGCACCACTGCCTGTGGGACGCCTGTATTCCATGTCGGAGCCCGAGTTGGCCGCCCTCAGGGACTTCCTGGACAAAAACCTGGCCCGAGGTTCATCCGGCCTTCAAAGTCCCTCTCGCCCCCGGTCCTCTTTGTGAAGAAGAAGACAGGGGACTTGCGCCTATGCTGTGATTACCGCCGGCTAAACGCCATTACGGTGCGGAATCGCTACCCCCTGCCGCTCATCCCGGAGCTACTGGAAAGGTTGCGGGAGGCCACGATCTTCACCAAGCTCGATCTCCGGGGGGCCTACAACCTGGTGCGGATACGAGAAGGAGGCGAATGGAAGACGGCATTCGCACCCGATACGGACACTACGAATACACTGTCATGCCATTTGGGTTGACCAATGCTCCGCCGTTTTCAGCACTTCATGAGCAGCGTGTTCGAGACATGTTGGATCGGTTCGTGGTTATCTACCTCGACGACATCCTGATTTACTCCCGGTCCAGGGAAAGCCACCTTCGACACGTCAGTCTGGTTCTGCAACGCTTGCGGGAGCAACAACTCAATGCGGAGCTGGAGAAATGCGTCTTCTTCCGGACTTCCATAGAATTCCCCCGGCATAACAACTCGCCCGAGGCATAGCCATGGACCCATGTAAAGTAGAAGCTTTGTGTAGCTGGGAAGCCCTCGTCGGGTGAAGGATGTTCAGCGCCTACTGGGCCGCCAACTACCACCCGACCTTCATCCCGGGCTTCGCCACACTGACAGCTCCACTTACCCAGCTCCTCAGGAAGAAGGTTGCATTCCGGTGGGGTCCCCCGCAGCAAGAAGCATTCACAGCCCTCAAGAAAGCCTTCGTCACGGAACCCGTCCTGAGGCATCCCGACCCGCTCCGGCCTTTTGTGGTGGAAACGGACGCGTCCAATGTGGCTCTGGGGCGGTGCTGCTACAGGCTCCGGCGAATGGTGGCACACTTTTTCCCTCGCTTACTCCGGAAACTCAACCCTTCCGAGCGCAACTACACTATCTGGGAAAAGAGTTGCTGGCTATCAAGGCTGCATTCGAGGCTTGGCGACACCATCTGGAGGGCCCGACATCAGGTGGAGGTCGAGCGGACCATCGGAATCTCGAGCACCTCACCACAGCTCGGAAGTTGAACCAGCGGCAGATCCGGTGGTCGTTGTTTTGCCGGTTCAACTTCGCGTGACCTACATTCCCAGCGGTCACAACCGGGCGGATGCCCTGTCCCATAAGCCAGAGTACCTCTGCGCCAGGACCCCTTCCTCCACGGACAGTGCTGCGGCAGAAGCCTTGGCCGCAGCACGGGAGCCAGTGGACTTGCGGGCCCAGGTGCGAGGCGCAGCGCCAGGACGCCTGGTCGCAGCAAAGGAGAGCGGAGGTGGGCCCCACGTCTCCTTGGACCTTGGAGGAGGACTTACTCAAGTTTCGGGGCGATTATATGTGCCCACAGGACCACTCCGAGCCCTCGTCATGACCCAGTGCCACGACAACCCTGCAGCAGGACATTTTGGGTTCTTCAAGACCCTCCACCTGGTGACACGGACCTTTTGGTGGCCCAGTGCGGCATGATATACATGCCTACGTGACATCCTGCGTACCGTGCCGGCAAGCCAAGACCGCCACGGGGCCCCTCCCGGCTCCTCCAGCCCTTGCCGACACCCGACAGACCCTGGGGCGATCTCTATGGATTTCCTGACAGACCTGCCGCCGTCCTCTGGGTTCACCACGGTGCTGGTGGTGGTGGACATGCTCACCAAGATGGCACACTTCATCCCATGCCGCGGACTGCCCACAGCCGCAAAACGCCCGTCTCTTTCTGCAGCACATCTTCCGCCTCCATGGTCTACCGGACAGGGTGGTTTCGGACCGCGGAGTTCAGTTCACAGCCCGCTTCTGGAAGAGCCTGATGGCGCGTTGGAGGTGCAGGTATGTCTGTCGTCATCGCACCATCCGGAGACCGACGGGGTACAGAGAAGGTCATCGGTATACTGGAACAGTATCTCCGTTGCTTCATCAACCAGCAACAGGACAACTGGGCCGACTACCTGTCCCTGGCGGAGTTTGCTTTTAACAACTCTCAGCACACCTCTACTCAGATGACCCGTTCTTTGCCAATGTGGGTACCATCCGCGGCTCTTCCCTCTGGCACCACCGGACTCTCCTGTTCCCGAACGCAGACCTTCCTGACGGAATTGCATGCGGTCCAACAGTTGGTACGTCAGCAGCTGAATCGGGCAAAGGAGGACTACAAGCGTCCGCTGACCGCTCCCGACGGGCAACGCCCCGCTGGCAGTTGGAGACCGGTGTGGCTCTCCACCAAACACCTCCCGTCCGACCGCCGGTAAAGAAGTTGGACCACCGATTCATCGGCCCGTTCCCTGTCGAGGCAGTCATCAACCCGGTAGCCTACCGACTGACCCTGCCACGATCCATGCGGATCCACCCGTTTTCACGGTCCCTTCTGGTTCCTGAGGCCACACCGAGTCCCCTTCGGTGCCCAACAGCACCATCACTGTCGCCGAGGACGGGTCGGAGGAATCTGAAGTCCACAGCGTCGAGACTCTCGCTGGCTAAAGGGTCGTTTCCAATATTTGATCGCGTGGAAGGGATACGGGACTGATTTCTCCTGGGTAGATGCCTCCGGCGTTCATGCCCTGACCTGGTGCAGGCCTTCCATGAGCAGAACCCAGCCCGACCGCATCCCGATCGTCAGCCCCGGGGGAAGGGCCCTGCGGTGAGGGATAGTGTTGTGACCCAGGTTCCTGGACCCAGACTCCTGGACTCGGATGATTCAGATAATGAGGAGAAGACCTGGCAAGCCCTGCTTCTCTTGAGCCCTCTCCCTCCCTGGCACCCACTCAAAGGGAGGGGCCGGCAAGGCCTGATTCTCCCGGGCCTTCTTCTGATTTGGCAACGCCCCAAGAACAGTTTTGGAGGGACGCAAGATTACGAAGGCTTGATCGGCGTGCGCAGCAGCGGAAGAGTTGGGACAAAGCCAAGTCATAATTGTCATGCAGTGACATCTGCAGAGACTATAAATAGGAGGCGGGACTTCCTGGTTTTTTGTCTTGGACAAAGCAATGAATTTGGCGCGAGCTAATTCATGGAGGGAAGAATATATTCGTGAGTAATTCTGGCCTTATCTATAATTTCCTCGTTATCTCCAGAAACTTGGCAGGCCCGTGGGTAGACGTGGCCAGGACATGTATCTATGTAAATAAAAGGAAAAAAAAGGAAGGCCTCTGACGGACTCTTTGCTGGGAGTATTGGGGGAAGGGAAACAGAACAGCCAGGTTTCCGTGCATTCCATCAGCCGAGGGCTCAGGGTAGGGGTGGCGGGGTGGCGGTTGTGATTAGAGAGAGTCTAGAGCCGAGGGAGACCACTGTACCTCAGATTGCCGGGTGCGAATCCCTCTTTGTGAGATGGGGTCATAGGTGTCAGATGGGTGTGCTGATCACGTACCTGGCTCCTTGCTGCGTGACAGCTGCCCTGCCCGAGCTCCTGGAGGTGCTGGCCGGGGTGGCAGTTGAGACCCCCAGACTTTTAGTCATGGGGGACTTTAACTTGCCATCGTCCGGCTCGTCATCGACGGCAGCTCGGGAGTTCATCGCTTCCATGACGGCCTTGGACCTGACCCAAGTAGTTGATGGCCCTACTCACATTGGGGGTGGCACTCTGGACCTGATTTTTGTCTCTGGTCAGTGGTCGAGAGATCTGGACTTAAAGGAAATAGTCACTGAACCTTTGTCATGGTCAGATCACTCTCTTCTTCGTCTGGACTTTCTGACCGCCATTCACCACCGCAGGGAGACGGAGCCGATTCGTTGGTTCCCTCCCAGGCGCCTGATGGACCGGAGGGTTCCGGACGGAGCTTGGGCCATTTCCTGAGGGTCTGGCTCACTGTTCGGCTGAGGAACTTGTTGCGGCCTGGGAGCGGGCGGCGGGGCCTTAGACCGTGTCGTGCCTTTGCGGCCTCTGACCCGGCGCAGGTCCCAACCGGCTCCTTGGTTCTCCGAGGAGCTGAGAGGATGAAGCGCCGGAGAAGACGCCTAGAGAGTTCCTGGAGGTCTAGCCGTTCAGAAGCTGATCGGACACTAGTGAAGTCCTATACTAGGGCTTACCTAGTGGCATTGAGAAGCGAGGCGTAGCTCGCCTCCTCCCTCATTGCATCGGCAGATAACCGCCCAGCCGCCCTGTTTGGGTGACCCGCTCCCTCCTACACCAGGGGCGGGATGACCCGTGCAGGGGCGTGCTGAGGAGTTTAACGGTTATCTATACGATAAAATCGTTCAGCTTCGGGATGGTTTGGACCAAGATTGCAGTGATACGGGTGAGACGGCTGAGGTGGTCTTGGTGACATTTATGGGATGAGTTTGACCCTGTGCTCCGAGGACATGGACAGGTTGTTGGGAGGCTGAATGCCACCACATGTTTACTGGACCCGTGCCCCTCCTGGTTGGTGCTGGCCACGCAGGAGGTGACACGAGGCTGGCTCAGGCGATTCTGGCGCTTCTTTGGTGGAGGTGTCTTTCCGGCCGCCTTGAAAGAGGCGGTGGTGAGGCCCTCCTCAAGCCTTCCCTGGACCCGGCTGTTTTAGGTAATTATCGTCCGGTCTCCAACCCGCGGCGAAGGTTGTAGAGAGTATGGTGGCATATCAGTTTCCCTTGCACCTGGATGAAACTGTCTATCTAGACCTGCTCCAGTCCGGTTTCCGGCCCGGTTACAGCACGGAGACGGC
Organism: Ahaetulla prasina; assembly: GCF_028640845.1. Taxonomy (NCBI): domain Eukaryota; kingdom Metazoa; phylum Chordata; class Lepidosauria; order Squamata; family Colubridae; genus Ahaetulla; species Ahaetulla prasina. Next base: position 68,977,597 of record NC_080545.1, on the reverse strand, counting down.
TTTGGTCGCGTTGGTGGATGATCTCTGGAGGGCCAGGGATGGGGTTGTTCCTCTGCCCTGGTCCTATTAGACCTCTCAGCGGCTTCGATACCATCGACCATGGTATCCTGCTGCGCGGTTGGAGGGATTGGGAGTGGAGGCACCGCTATCGGTGGTTCTCCTCCTATCTCTCCGACGATCGCAGTCGGTGTTGACAGGGGGCAGAGGTCGGCCCCGAGGCGCCTCACTTGTGGGGTGCCGCGGGGATCGATCCTCTCGCCTTCTGTTCAACATCTACATGAAGCCGCTGGGTGAGATCATCAGTGGTTCGTGTGAGGTACCAGCTGTATCGGATGACACCCAGCTGTACTTTTCCACGGACCACCCCAATGAAGCTATCGAAGTGCTGTCCCGGTGTCTGGAGGCCGTACGGGTCTGGATGGGGAAAAACAGGCTCAAGCTCAATCCCTCCAAGACAGAGTGGCTGTGGATGCCGGCACCCCAGTACAGTCAGCTAAATCCACGGCTGACCATCAGTGGCGAGTCATTGGCCCCGATGGAGAGGGTGCGCAACTTAGGCGTCCTCCTGGATGAACGGCTGTCTCTAGAAGATCATTTGACGGCCGTCTCCAGGAGAGCGTTCTACCAGGTTCGCCTGGTGCGCCAGTTGTGCCCCTTTCTGGACCGGGATGCCCTATGCACGGTCACTCACGCACTTGTGACGTCTCGCCTGGATTACTGCAACGCTCTCTACATGGGGCTTCCCTTGAAGGGCATCCGGAGGCTACAGTTAGTCCAGAATGCGGCTGCGGGTGATAGATGGAGCCTCGTGGCTCCCGCATAACACCCATCCTGCGCAGGCTGCACTGGCTACCTGTGGCCTTCCGGTGCGCAAGGTTTTGGTGACCACCTTCAAAGCGCTCCATGGCATAGGGCCGGGTTACCACGGGACCGCCTACTGCGACCAGATACCTCTCACCGACCCGTGCGCTCTCACAGAGAGGAACTCCTCAGGGTGCCGTCAGCTAGGCAGTGTCGTCTGGCGGCGCCCAGGGGAAGGGCCTTCTCTGTGGGGGCTCCCGCCCTCTGGGACGGACTCCCCAGGACTCACAACTTCGGACCTCCGAACCTTCCGTCATGAGCTCAAGACACATTTATTCATCTGTGCAGGACTGGCTTAGATTTTAAATTTATAGGGGTTTTAAACTGGTTTTAATATTTATATTTCTATTTTAATAATTGGGCATTAGAATAAGTTTTTTAATGATTATTTTAATTTGTATATTGATGTTTTATATGCCTGTGAACCGCCCTGAGTCCTTTGGGAGATAGGGCGGTATATAAATTCGAATAATAAATAAATAAATAAATAAATAAAATAAAAATTATAAAAAAGCAAGAGAATTCATTAATCAAGCTTTAAAACTCTTTTATTACTTTTATTACTTGTTTACTTTAGACCAGTAATACTTTTGTACTTCATATCCTTTAGAAATATTTTGTTTTCATCTTCTTTCTTCTAGCTAGAAAAAAACCAGAGGATGAAGTAATGAATCTTTTTCAGTTTGTTCTTATTTTACATCTCTAGCTTCTGAGTGAATACAGTAAATCCAGAATATTAATTGCTAAATTCAACTAGCCAAGCTGTGGACATTTTTTAGCAGAATATGTCCCCTCATGGGTGCAGCCAGTGGGAGAATACAGGCACATTTGCAATCCGGCCAGATACAGACTTTAGAATAAGGTATAAATTGGCCAACAGCAGCATCAATAATGGTCTGTCTTAAAATCCATGATATATTTACCCATGTCTGTGGCTTATTATCCAACCACCAAAAATATTTTAAGGTGCTAATCTTAAACTTTAAATCAGTTATGCCAAATCATGTATTTTCCTGCCTAACCTATTTCATTTTTTAAAAATATATATGGCAGTTGAGAAAACCAACATAATTATCATTTAAAGAAAAGGCTTGTAGCTCTGTTATATTCACATAGTTAATCAATGTACCTCCATCATCCTTAGCTACCAGTGGTGGGTTGCTACCAGTTCGAGAGAACCGGTAGTAAACATATTTAGTAGTTTGCAGAACTAGTAGGAAAAGATGGCTGGCCATACCCCTGAACCGGTCGCCAGTCGCTTGCCCCGGCCACCTATTTCCTTCCCTGTGGCCCTGCCATGCTTGCCTGTCGCCGATACCTGCCGCAGCAAAAAGCCACACAGGAAAAGTTCCCGGGACTCCCCCTGCTGCTACTGCTGCGGCTGCCACCACCCTGCCACCACCTCTGCTGCTGCCACTGCTGCCCCCGCCACCCCCACCGCCGCCACCTTTGCTGCCACCGCACCACCTCTGCTGCCGCTGCCACCGCTGTCCCCAACACCACCACCACTACCGCCGCCACCACCTCTGCCACCCCCTCCCCTGACACCACTGCCACCTCTGCCGCCACTGCCACCGCTGCTGCCCCCACCACCCCCGCCACCACCACCTCTGCTGCTATCGCCGCCACTGCCAGGCATCTTCAAACCTGCATCCTTTAAGACTTGTGGACCAATCAACTCCCAGACCAACCGTCCAACCTGAACACACATCGCCCTGTGCGACACTGACGGCTACCAATCCGGACTCAGCAAAAGGAGGGCGTGAGGTGGGTGGGTGGGGGAAACGGAGCTTTCCGAACATGTCAAACGCAACTTTCCGAACCGGCTGAGCAGCCCCCTGGCCGAGATTGATGACCTTGCTTGGCTAATCACATGAATCCTGGGAGGTGGGTCAGCCTATCCAGAGGAGGCGGAGGTGGGGCATGGCCTCCCCCAACCTTGCCGAAGAGACCTGCCACCTCCCTTGCTCTTTCTCTGCCTTGCTCGCTTGCTGCTCATCCAGAGGTCGCTTGCTCATTTCATTTATTAAATTTCTATACCGCCCTTTTCCCAAAAGACTTGCTACACTGGAGCTGCCAAGATGTCGCTCTCCCACAAGCTCACCCTCGATAAAGTCAATGTGAAGGGCAAGTGCGTCATCATGAGGTGACGCTCCAGCGAGGGCTGCCTTTCCAAAGGGTCAGGGGGTTTCCGGGGAGGGGAAGCCTGTGGGTGCTGCGCTGATCCGGGAGGCGCCCACAGCACTGCTCCCCTTCGCTCTGAGGGGCACAGAGCACCTTTGAGGTCGCTGCAGCCAAACCTCTAGGGATTCCCTGGCGAGGGAGGGGGAGCATGGGGCTCTTCACCCAGCCACAGGTGGAAAGAACTCCAAGGCAGGGGTCTCCAACCTCGGCCACGTTGTGGACTTCAACTCCCAGAATTCCTCTGGGAACAAAGCTGGCTGAGGAATTCTGGGAGTTGACGTCCACAAGTCTTAAAGGAGCCAAGTTTGCCGATCCCTGTCCTAGACTTTGAAGGAAGGAGGGAGGGAGAGGGAAAGGGAGAGAGAGAGAAGGAAAAGAAAGAGAGAAAAAGATGGTTGATTGATGGCACAAAATAATCCAATTTGATTTGTGGCACAAAATAATGCAAAAGAGAAAGGAAAAGAGAAAGAAAGGGAAAGACAAGAAAGAAAGAGAGAGAGAAAGAAAGAAAGAAAGAAAGAGGGAGAGAGAGACAAAAGAAAGAATGAAAGAAAAAGAAGAAGGGAAAGAAGAAAGAAAGAGAGAAAGAAAGTAAAAGAGAAAGAAAGGGAGAGACAAGAAAGAGATACAGAAAGAAGAAAGAGAAAGGAAGGGAGAGAGCGAGAGAGAGAAGAGGAAGGAAGGACCACAAATCCTGGTGTTAGACGTGGCTTCAGAAGATGCTTTGAAACAGGACAGCAATCTAGGGCTGGAAGGGACCTTAGAGGCCATCTAATTCAACCCCCTCCTCCAGCAGGAAACCTTACATCTCTAGATTATTTTGGTGCCTCTAACGGAGAGGAAAATTGCCAGAAAGGAGAAGGAGTTTACTAGGTCAAGGCTGCCATGCAGAGGAAGGCAGAGATAGTCCTTATCTTATGACTAGAATTGAGCCCAAAATTTTGGTTGTTAAGCAACAGCGTTGTTAAGTGAGTTTCACCACATTTTACTCAATCCATGATCTCTCCTGGCTCTAACAGTCATGTGCAAGTTAGAGAAGAACATCTGAAGTGTGTGTAATGTTCTAAATGTACAGAAGTTATAGTTAAATGTGTGGCAGAAAGTGGACTCTAGGCGTGTTTTTCCAAATGTAGTAAGTGAGGTTGAATGTGTATAGTTTTAGAAGAGGGGTATGTCTCTGTGTGTGTATGTACATACAGTATATATATATATATATATAGTAGGTAATGTATCTTTTTGTGTGCCTATACACACGCTATACTATGTAATATGTATGTACACATATGGCATATATACATAGGATTTAATAGTATATTTTGAATGTTCAGTAATAGTAAATAAATAGACAGGGAAATTGACGTCAGTGACATCAACCTTTGACGTGAGTGACATCAAGTTGAGCACACCCACCCAGTTACATGATTACCCAGCTACGCCCACCCAGTCACATGACCACCAAACCATGCCCACCCAGTCACATGACCAAGCCACACCCACTGTCATGTGACCATCAAGCCACACCCACAAAATAAGCCATGCCCACAGAACCGGTAGTAAAAAATTTAGAACCCACCCCTGTCCAACCAATGTCTAATTTCATTCCAATATTCCTTATATATTTGCCATAAATATGTATCACCACCAAATAGTAATTTTTTCTAAACAAGTACTCAACAGGAACCACTCTAATTTATTCCTGGGCCTTCAACTGCCCAATCACTTCTTTTCCCAGACTTTTCTATACTATTCAAGTCACTTGGGTGAATATTTTTCTCCCTTTAGATAAAAGCGTGGAATGTAACTTTTTTTAAAACCAAAACTTAGCACTGGTTCCTCCATTATTGCCATTTACCAGAGTATAACATAAAACTTTCAGAATCCCCTGAATCAGGAGTGAAATCCAGCAGGTTCTGAAAGGTTCTGCAGAACCAGTAGCAGAAATTTTGAGCAGTTCAGAGAACCGGCAAATACCTCCTCTGGCTGGCCCCAGAATGGGGTGGGAATGGAGATTTTGCAACATCCTTCCCCCAGGAGTGGAGAGGGAATGGAGATTTTGCAATATCCTTCCTCTGCCACGCCCAAGCTACACCCACCAAGTCATACCATGCCCATCAAGCCATGCCCACGGAACCGGTAGTAAAAAAATTGAATTTCATCTCTGGCCTGAACTTTTATTTTCTGTGCAACAATTGCAGCATAAATGACACTAATTCACACTTTCTGCCCATATCTTGATCTTTTCATTCATAAGGTATGATCCTTAATTTAGGCACTGCCTGGAAACCAAAATACTATTACCAACATTTTACTAACTAGGAGATATACCCAATATACTCATACAAACTGCCCACAGGATTCAGTGAATTATTATTGCCAAAAAAAAATCTAACATCATATTAAGATAAGTTGTGGTGAGAAACAGTTATTATTACCTGTTAAGTCAATAGTAAAGAAACAGAAGAAAGTTATATCACTGTAAGAGTAATGTAGGCAAGAAGTTAGAGATTTAATAATTGTAATTACCAAATGTTAGCTGGTATAGGTATTTTTCTTGTCTATTCCTTGTCTTATTTTCTCACTTTTTTCCATAGAAAAGGTTACCTTTGATGGCGTTATCAGTCTCTATGGCTGAAAGTTTTAAGGAATTAGACACGGATTCCAGTCTCGGGTAAGAATTCTTACATTCTATGAGAGAAAGACCACATAGTGTTCTTCATAACTGAGGAACATATAGTCTAGTTTGTTATCTCTGAGGCTTCTCTAAAGTTCATCCCCTTTACAGATCACAAAATCATATTTTCTTTCTCAATTTGGAAATGGTCTTTGCATTAGTATCCTGACTGAACTGGTTTTGTTTGTTTTCTGAAAACATAAAAATATTGTTTTTTTAAGGGCAGTTCTTTTCAGCATCTGTGTAATTGATATTAACCTTAAAATCCACCCGTACAGAAATATATGGCAAGTTGAGCCTCCTCTGTTTGCCTTGTCTGTTTTCCTCCACCACATGCTTTCCCTGTTGGCCATGCATCTTAAGAACCATGCCAACTATGAAATCTGCATTAGGCTGTATTTTGTACTTCTGGGATTACTTTCTGTCCAACAATAGGATGGTACATGAGAAAGCAGCAAAAATACAAGAGTGGGTCTAGTTTTCGCTAGGTGAAATCCAAGCTGCAGTTCTGTCATGGATGGGTATTGGTTGGGGGATGAGGGGTTGGGGCAAGTTTTTATGGCTGGTTTTGACTCCTAGTGATTACCTGGACAAGTCCCTGAAGTTTTCTTGGCAAGAATTCAGAAGTTGGTGCCATTGCCTGCTTCCTAGGGCTAAGAGTGTGATCAACCAAAGGTCATCTAGTTTGCTTCATGCCTAAAATGGGACTAGAACCCGTGGTCTCCTGGTTTCTAATCTACTGCCTTAATCAGTGCACCAAATTGGTTCTTACACTTCTATTAGCAGAAGCCTTTCTGGGTGTTTGGTGAGAGGAAGGCCATTTCCCTTTCCCCTTGCACAGGCTTGCACTTGCCTTCAAATCTGTTTCAGAGAAACTCTTATCCTTTCAGAGCAATTGTAAGAACACACAGGAGTGACATGAAGAAAAGAAAGTCTCGTCACACAAGAGCAAATCTGCTAGTGCAGCCTTAAATTCTACTGCTCATCACTTAATAGGCACTATTTGACCTGCTAGCAATTCCTTGGCTTCCTCTATGCAGTATCACAAAAGAACAAAGGGCAGACATTTTTTCAGTAACAGACACACCAAGTCACAAAAAACAAAGTAATTTTTTACAGGCAATCCCACAAGTAATATAAGGATGTTGCATTAGCAACTGAAGCTGAGCCACAATGACCTGAAATTGCAGAACAGCCTTTGGGGTTTACCAATGTCAAGTACATGTGTCTGCTACTCAACAAGCATTTTATTTAGAAAATGAATATGGGGAATGAAGTTACTGGTTGATTAAACTGTCTTGTATCTCCAATCATCCAAGTAATTCCAAATTCTGAAGAGTATTTCTTTGGGAATTGCGTTCAGGTATCCACCTCTTATCTTTTTCAGTTGGAATGAGTTATGATTTTTACCGCTTTTAAACTAGATTTTTCAACTGCTTATTTTTACTTTTAGTGGCCCTATATAACCTCTGGGCAAAATGATGGGATACATATCAGAGAAATTAAAGCATACCTAGTAATAATCAGGAGAAGTTAGAATTGTGGCAAACTAATTGAAAAAAAATGGTTTTCCCAATTTGATGTGCTCGATTCCCATTGCACATGACTTGCAATGCAATATACGGTATCTAGAAAATGCTGGATATGAAAAGAAGCAGCTATTGAAAGATCCAAACCAGGACTCTGGAAGCAAAAGAAGAAAAACTGTATTATATGTTAGTCCCAAGAGGTGTTGTGGTAGATTGATACTCTTCACCTTCCAAGTCAGGTTTTCAATTCTTTCTTTCTTTTTTCCTCCTAGGAAAGCTCTAGAAATGAGTTGCTGCATTCAAAGCATGCTGGCCAGGATCCTTGCAGAGTTTGAAATTACTCTTGAACAAGATGTCCTACAACCCCTGAATAAACTGAGTGAGGTATCTTTAGTCTCAAATCAAATCAAATCTTTACGACTGTCAGAAACCAGCATCATCTTTCATCTTTTTTCTCTTCACTCCTATTTCCATGTTTACTTAACCCCCAGCGTTTTCACATATTGTCCAGCCACAGTGCAATTCATGCAATAAACTACTGTATGGTTAAACAATTGATGATGGAATGCTTCAGGAACCCAGCCACATAGTCCTTCCTACCAAATGGGCAAAAGCTGCTGTCACTTAGAAGCTATGGGAACTTTGGTTGTAATGTTCATTTACAAGAAAGAACAAAATCAAAAGGTTGCTTAAATTTCGTAAGGCTGCTCACAGCTATAGTTAAGGATCAATACGCCCTGGAAATATCTACTTTGTCATGCTTGACTTTCTAACTTAAGCAAAATCAGGAAACAGGCATTTCCTGTCAGGGTGCCAGAGGAAAGATCACTAACTGCTTCTGCTGTTCAGATGTAAGAAAAGCTTAGGAGGTAAGAAGCCACCCAAGGCCTCAGGAGAGCTAAACCCATTCTCAGTCACTGGAAGCTCATTGAATGCCTTTATATACCAATCACTGTTTCTCAACTCAACATTCCTCATGGAATGGTTGTTGTAAGAAAAATTGGAGGAAAGACTGCTAGGTTCTCCCTGGAGGAAAGATAGGATATAAATCTAGCAAATAAATAACAAATCTGACTATGGTGAAAATTCCCATACAGAGTCCTTGCAAGGGTCATCATAATATTAATGTCAGAAAAAGAATAAAATCCTGGAAACATAAGAAATAGGCTATTTTATGTGGATTACAAACAGACAGCATCTTAAATTAATGGCATTTCCTCACCAGTCAGTGCAAGAATTTTCTAGTGCCATCCATCCATCATTGAAGTGATATAAAGCTTATTATTATGGTTGGTCCCACAGTCAGCTAGATGTTTAAACTGGACTTGGCATTTTTATATACTTACTGAGTCCTTCCCAAGGACCCAGGATAGGCAGGAAGTTGTTGTTTAATAATTAAGTATCATTGGAGCATATTGTTCCAAGTAAAATTGCCTTTTGCAATTAACTCATCGTGATTTTTGTCAATGCCAACAGTGTACAAATGGTGCTCCAGATGTTTTGGGATTGTACCCAAGATGCCTATTAGTATTGGTTTTATCTTTGCTTTTTTTTTCTACTGTTGTTCTACTTTTATTTGTAGGTCTTTGAATTTTGTGATTTTCTCCAGTTCTTTCTTTTCTCTTTTGCTGTCTTTAGGTACTGCTACTTCCATTATCCAGACTTTTTTTGTCTTTCTTATCAACAGTTGTTAAATCTGAGGCATTATGGCAACTGCTTGTCTGTTTGAATTTTAAAATACCAGAACACTTTAGCTTCTTCGTTTTCTATTTGTCTATTTTGTGATCTCACCAGTTCTTGCTTGCAGGCAAATGATATTTCTTGAAGATATTCCAAAATATCCTTGTTACTGCTGTGTCTGGCCATTGTAGCTTATTATTATTATGGTTGCTTGCATAATAATATAATAGTCAAGTGTTTAGACTGCATTTGGCATTTTTATTATTATCATTAGTATTATTACTGTATATTTAGGTGTATCTGAAGACTATTTAAACATTTATTAGTCAAAATTTTTTGATGGGGATGGTGCTTTATGGGAGCTGATGATAGTGTGAACCAGCCCTAACTCCTTCATCCCAATCTCTTCTAGGAGGAGCTGCCTATCATCCTGAAACACAAAAAGAACCTTCAGAAACATATTCTGGATTGGAACACCATCAAAAGCCGGTACGGGGGGTGGGGAGGAATATAATGAAATAGAAAAATGGGGAGGGCTCAATGAAACCTTTAAAATTTATTTTATTTATATATTTTATTTATTTATTTAATTTCTATACCGCCCTTCTCCCGAAGGACTCAGGGCAGTTTACAGCCAACATAAAACAGATTCATCAATAAATTAAAAATAATTTTAAAAATCTAATTCAATTATTTATTTATTTATTTATTTATTTATTAAACTTTTATACCGCCCTTCTCCCGAAGGACTCCCAAGAGTACAGCCAAGATAAAAGGCAATAAGTATACAAAGTTAAAAATCAATTTAAAATACCTATTCAATAGTGGCCGAATTAAAACCGTCAAATTGACCAACCTAAAATACCCCATATAAAATTACAGAAAATTTAAAAATTTAAAATTTAGAAATTTAAAAAATCTAAAAAATCAGTCCAGTCCCGCTTGGATGAATAAATAAGTTTTTAATTCCCGACGAAAGGTCCGAAGGTCAGATATTTGGCGCAAACCGGGGGGAAGGTCGGTCCAGAGAGTAGGAGCTCCAACAGAAGGCCCTTCCTGGGGCCGCCAGCCGGCATTGCTTGGCGGACGGCACCCTGAGAAGACCCTCTCTGTGAGAGCGTACGGGTCGATGGGAGGCATAAGGTAACAGCAGGCGGTCCCATAAGTACCCGGGCCCTAAGCCATGGAGCGCTTTAAAGGTGGTAACCAGAACCTTGAAGCGCACCCGAAAGACCACAGGTAGCCAGTGCAGACTGCACAGGAGTGGTGTTACCCGGGAGCAACGTGGTGCTCCCTCAATCGCCTGCGCAGCTGCATTCTGGACTAGCTGAAGTCTCCGGGTGCACCTCAGGGGTAGCCCCATGTAGAGAGCATTGCAATAATCCAGGCGAGAAGTGACGAGAGCATGAGTGACCGTGCATAAGGCATCCCGGTCCAGAAAGGGGCGCAACTGGCGAACCAGGCGAACCTGGTAAAAAGCTCTCCTGGAGACAGCCGCCACATGGTCTTCAAACGACAGCCGTCCATCCAGGAGAACGCCCAAGTTGCGCACCCTTTCCGTCGGAGCCAATGACTCACCCCCAACAGTCAGCTGCGGTTGCAGCTGACTGTACCGAGATGCCGGCATCCACAGCCACTCCGTCTTGGATGGATTGAGTCTGAGTCTGTTTTTCCCCATCCAGACCCGTACGGCCTCCAAACAACGGGACAGCACTTCGACAGGCCAAATTAGGCCAAATTCCGTTAAAACTATTAATAAAACGATAATAAAACCCAGGTTAAAAGCTATATTACAATTAGGCCAGCCCTGCGCGGTAAAACAGAAAGGTCTTGAGCTCTCGTCGGAAGGTCCGGAGATCGGGGAGCAAACGTAACCCCAGAGGCAGCTCATCACTCAAAATGAGTGATGGGGAAAAGTCTCTTAAGATGTAGCTCATTTTCTGTCAGGGGCTGGTTGTGTTTTTGATAGGTTGGATTGTTTTTCCTTTTGTGTAAAGACAGATGCAAAATATGAGTTAAGTAGATCTGCTTTCTCCCTGTTGCTTGTCATCTTCTTGCCACTTTCTCCCAGCAATGGGCCAATTGTTTCCTTGACTTTTTTCTTGTTTTTAACATGTTGGAAGAAGCTTTTTTTATTATTTTTTACTTTTGTCGCTAGCCTTTGTTCATTGTGAGCCTTAGCTTTCCTCACTTCATCTTTACAGGCTCGGGCTGTTTGCTGATATTCTGCCTTAGTTATTTGCCCCTCTTTCCACTTTTTATATTTGTCCTTTTTGTCTTTCAATTTGTCAGATAGTTCTTTATGCATCCATGCTGGTTTCTTTTGTGATCTACTATTTTTCTTCTTCATTGGTATTGTGTTAGACTGTGCTTTTATAATCTCACTTTTCAAAATTTCCCAAGCTTCTTGAGTTGTTTTCCCCCTGAGGATTCTCATCCATTGAATCCTTCTCAAGATCTCTCTAAGTTTATTGAAATTAGCTCTCTTAAAGTCCAAGACTCTAGTTTGACTTTGTTCTACTACTTGTATTTGCTTAATGTTGAATTCCAATATTGCGTGGTCACTTGCCCCCAAGGTTCCTGTAGCTTCAACACCTTCTATCATTTCATCTCTGTTAGTGAGAATTAAGTCCAATATGGCTGATCCCCTTGTCGCCTTCTCTATTTTTGGGAAACAAAGTTGTCTGCTAGGTTTGTTAGGAACCTGTTGGATCTTCCACTTGGTGCAGAGTTTGTTTCCCAGTTGATGTCAGGGTAGTTAAAATCCCCATTACTACTGTGATGTGCTTCCTACATACCTTAGTTAGCTGACTAGCAAAAGTTCATCTACTTCCTCTGTTTGGTTGGGTGGCCTATAGTATAGACCTATGGCAATATCGTTTTCACCCTTTTATATTGACCCAAATACATTCAAGATGATTTTCATCATTGTTGTGCTCTATTTCTGTAGAGATGTAGTTATTTCTTATATATAGTGCAACTCCACCTCCTCTTTTATTTGGTCTATTTCTTTTAAATAATTTATATTCCTCTAGTTGTATGTTCCATTTGTCAGTTTCATCCCACCAAGTTTCCGTAATGGCAACAATATCATATCTACCCTCATTTACTTGGATTTCTAATTCACCCTGTTTATTCCTCATACTCTGTGCATTGGTGTATAGACATTTGAGTCCATTTGGATTGATCTTGTGTTTACTGTCTACATAACCTGTGTTGACTGCCCCTACTTTCATGCCACCTGTTGGTTTAGTGCACATGGTATGGCACTCACTGTTAAATGCTTGGTTTTGCTTGATAGCATGGTTGATAGTCTTACCCATACAGACATCTATGTTACATGCACTGATAACCCTTTTAGTTTTCGATTGCTGGGGACAGAAATTTTCCTTATCAGTTAATTCTCTGTCCCCACTGTCCGGTTTAAATGTTTATCCAGAAAATCTGTTCTTTTCTCTTTCTTAACATTTTAGGAGGAATTTCCTTCATCATTATTATATCTTGTCCTAATATTTGAAATTTATTTTCATAAAATGCTTGCAAAATTCCATACCTAATCTTCTTATTTGTAAAATAAATAACCACATCTCTCGGTAAACACTTCTGCCTTGCCCACCAAGAATTAACACGATAATTTTTTTCAATATTAACTTCAAAATCTTCTGGTTCCACTCCTTCTATCTGAGCAAAGGCCTGAATAAAAATTTCTTTCAAATTTTCTTCCTTACACTCTCTTAATCCTCTCACCCTTATAGCATATTCCATTAATTTATATTGTAATATAACCCTTTCTTCATCTGCCTTATCAACCTTAACCTGAATATCGTCTATTTATTAGTCAATTTTTTTTGATGGGGATGGTGCTTTATGGGAGCTGATGATAGTGTGAACCAGCCCTAACTCCTTCATCCCAATCTCTTCTAGGAGGAGCTGCCTATCATCCTGAAACACAAAAAGAACCTTCAGAAACATATTCTGGATTGGAACACCATCAAAAGCCGGTACGGGGGGTGGGGAGGAATATAATGAAATAGAAAAATGGGGAGGGCTCAATGAAACCTATAAAATTTATTTTATTTATATATTTTATTTATTTATTTAATTTCTATACCGCCCTTCTCCCGAAGGACTCGGGGCGGTTTACAGCCAACATAAAACTGATTCATCAATAAATTAAAAATAATTTTAAAAATCTAATTCAATTAGGCCAAATTCCGTTAAAACTATTAATAAAACGATAATAAAACCCAAGTTAAAAGCTATATTACAATTAGGCCAGCCCTGCGCGGTAAAAGAGAAAGGTCTTGAGCTCTCGTCAGAAGGTCCGGAGGTCGGGGAGCAAACGTAACCCCAGAGGCAGCTCATCACTCAAAATGAGTGATGGGGAAAAGTCTCTTAAGATGTAGCTCATGTTCTGCCAGGGGCTGGTTGTGTTTTTGATAACATCCCCTTGGCAACAAGATCTCTGCCATTCAAAGCCTTGAAGTACCAACTAACTTAACATTCTGAATTACAATTTCCTTGGATTTGAGGTTTAGGGTTTGTTTGAGCTAGCCACAATGGCTTATGATATAATGCAATCACTGCCAACTTAAAGAAGTTATGTTTGAACAAAACACAGTTTAGCACTTCAAAACTACTTCAAATCTTTAGCATATCATTTTTCTAATCTATTACCAGATGTACTGTACTTCCTATTATTCACAGTCAGCATAGCCAGTGGCATATTACAGTCCTCACTTAATAACTGCCATTGGGACCAGTAACTCCATTACTAAATGGCATGGTCATAAAATGAAGTGTCATGTAAGCATACTGACTTACAGCAGTTGGAAGCTGCAGTTGTTATGTGAATCATCCTCAATCATTAAGCATCATGTCACCTGTTAACCAGCAGTCATTAAGTAAGGATTGCCTGTATTTAAGAGATGCCAGGTTGGGGACAGCTGCATAAATGGATGATCCCCCACATGCCTGTTCAATTGTATGTCAGTTTGGGAGTTCCACTTTCCATATGTCTTACATTACTATTTGTTGTCCGTGCTGACTCCTAGAAGCACGAAGCAGTAAACACCAGCCTGAAGATGACGAATGAGACTTCATCGAAATGTCGCCAAGACACTTCCAATTTTACGCGGGAGAAAACCCGAATAACCAAAGACCTACATACAAACACCCGCAAAAACCTCAGAAAACATATATATATATATGTATTCTGAGGATACATATTCTTATATAAGGGCATACCTGGTTACAGCCTCCATAAATCCATAATGTATTTTAGGTATCATAACCCCAAAATATTACTTTAATGTTTAATAATAATAATAATAATAATAATAATATTTTAATTTGTATACCGCCCTTCTCCCGAAGGACAGCCAGAATAAAATACAAAGAAAACAGTACATATAATATTAAGAACAACCCCTTAAAAAACTTATTCGATTGGCCAAAAATTTTAAAATACAGTAACACCCTATAAAAATTTACAAAAATTTAAAACCCATAAAAGCAAATTAAAAATTTTAAAATCAAGCCAGTCCAGCTAGAGGGAATAAATAGGTTTTAAGTTCGCGGCGAAAGGTCCGAAGGTCGGATAGTTGACGAAGTCCAGGGGGAAGTTCGTTCCACAGGGTAGGAGCCCCACAGAGAAGGCCCTCCCCCTGGGGGCCGCCAGTTGACATTGCTTGGCTGACGGCACCCTAAGGAGTCCCTCTCTGTGAGAACGCACTGGTCGCTGGGAGATAGAAGATGGCAGTAGACGGTCCCGTAAATATCCTGGTCCTAAGCCATGGAGCACTTTGAAGGTAGTCACCAATACCTTGAAGCGCACCCGGAAGACAACAGGCAGCCAGTGCAGTCTGCGCAGGATGGGTGTTACATGGGAGCTCAGAACCGCTCCCTCTATCACCCGCACAGCTGCATTCTGGACTAACTGGAGTCTCCGGGTGCTCTTCAAGGGGAGCCCCATGTAGAGAGCATTGCAATAGTCCAAGCAAGAGGTCACGAGAGGATGAGTGACCGTGCATAGGGCATCCCGGTCCAGGAAGGGGCGCAACTGGCGAATCAGGTGAACCTGATAAAAAGCTCTCCTGGAGATGGTCGTCAAATGGTCTTCGAAAGACAACCGCCCATCCAGGAGAACGCCCAAGTTGCGCACCCTTTCCATCGGGGCCAATGACTCGCCCCCAACAGTCAGCCACGGCTGCAGCTGACTGTACCGGGGTGCCGGCATCCACAGCCACTCCGTCTTGGAGGGATTAAGCTTGAGCCTGTTCCTCCCCATCCAGACCCATATGGCTTCCAGACAGTACTTCGATAGCTTCATTGGGGTGGCCTGGGGTGGAAAAATACAGCTGTGTATCATCAGCGTACAGTTGGTATCTCACCCCAAAACCACTGATGATCTCGCCCAGCGGCTTCATATAGATATTGAACAGGAGAGGCGAGAGAATCGATCCCTGCGGCACCCCACACATGAGGCGCCTCGGGGTCGATCTCTGCCCCCTGTCAACACCGTCTGCGTCCGGTCAGAGAGGTAGGAGGAGAACCACCGATAAACGGTGCCTCCCACTCCCAACCCCTCCAACCGGCGCAGCAGGATACCATGGTCGATGGTATCGAAAGCCGCCGAGAGATCTAATAGGACCAGGGCCGAGGAGTAACCCTTATCCCTGGCTCTCCAGAGATCATCCACCAACGCGACCAAAGCCATCTCCGTACTGTATCCGGGCCGGAAGCCGGACTGGAACGGGTCTAGATAGACGGTTTCATCCAGGTACTGGGGTAATTGACATGCCACTGCACTCTCTACAACCTTCGCCGTAAAACAAAGGTTGGAGACTGGACGGTAATTTCCTAAAACAGCTGGGTCCAGGGAAGGCTTCTTGAGGAGAGGTCTCACCACCGCCTCTTTCAAGGCAGCGAGAAAGACCCCCTCCCGTAAAGAAGCATTTGTAATCCCCCGGAGCCAGCCTCGTGTCACCTCCTGCGTGGCCAGCACCAACCAGGAGGGGCTGGTTGTGTTCTGCCTCTTTCAAGGAAAAAGTAATGTTATGTATGGTATTTCCAGAAGTCCGCTGTCAGTGCAAAGCAATGGCCATAAAGAGTCATGTTTATACACACAAATGTTACAAGGAGTGTAGCATTGTTTCTCTTTCAGGTTTCCCAATTACTAAATTAATTTTTATGGAAAGACCTTCCACCTAACATTTTCATCTGTGTGTTCAAGTGGATACATGTACTGTATTTTGGCACATAAGAATTGTATGGATATATATATAGATATTGCAATACGAGTGGTATAAATATAAAGTCACTCTCCTGCTTCATTGTTATCAGTTCTAATACTGCATTGGGATGAACTAAGGAATATTTTTTTTTATTTGCATTTATATCCCACCCTTCTCCGAAGACTCAGGGCGGCTTACACTATGTCAAGCAATAGTCTTCATCCATTTGTATATTATATACAAAGTCAATTTATTGCCCCCAACAATCTGGGTCCTCATTTTACTACCTTATAAAGGATGGAAGGCTGAGTCAACCTTGGGCCTGGTGGGACTTGAACCTGCAGTAATTGCAAGCAGCTGTGTTAATAACAGATTGTCTTAGCAGTCTGAGCCACCAGAGGCCCTATAATTAAGGCCTTTAATTTTATAATTAAACGTTTTATAATTAAGATAAAACGTGTTACTGAGCATTAGAAATAATATTGACTAGGTTTATTTATTTAATTATTTGTTGAGTACATATTAGATAATATATATATGCATAAGCATGAATTGAATACATAAAATGAATACAATTAAAGGGAACATTAGGACAGGGATGATAGGCACTCTGGTGCACTTACAGACCTCTTAGGAATGAGGTGAGGTCAACAGTAGCCAGTCTAAGGTTAAAGTTTTGGGGGTTTTGGAATGAAACCACAGAGTCAGGTAGTGCATTCCAGGCATTGACTGTTGCTGAAGTCATATTTTCTGCAACGGAGTTTGGTGCAGTTTACCTTAAGTTTGTATCTTTTGTGCGTTCGTGTATTGTTGTGGTTGAAACTAAAGTAATCATTGACAGGTAGGATACTGTAGCAGATGATTTTATGAGCTAAACTTAAGTCATACCAAAGTTATGACCTAATTAACTTAATTAAATTAAATTAATTAAGTTAAGTTAAATGGAAAATTGCAACTTTCCATCTGTAGATAGGACTAATTCACATTTCATTTATTTAAAAGTACTGGTAAGTGATTGTCCATCAATGCCCATAGTGCTCTTGTGCTATCCATGTTATGCCAAAGACTAAAAGGGAAAGTTGTTGCCAACTTAATGGCTTGACTTGGAATAATATTATATTCATATGATATGAAGGAATCTCTTAAGTGTCCCAATCTTGACTCATGTTTATTCTGCCTTATTTCTAAACAATCAAAAGAATCAGACAGATTTCTTCCCCTCTCCCCTTTTATTCTCACAACAGTGTGAAATCATTTAGAGTAAAATAAAACAAGCCACAGCCACTCAGTAAGCTTGGACAATATTTTTTTGGATTAGGATTTATATCCAAGTGTTACAAGAACGTGATAGTGATGTTACTAGAAGAGGTGGGACTGAAATTCTTGGCTTGTTTTATGTCTTGGGGAAAATAATTACCGTATATACTCGAGTATAAGCCGAGTTTTTCAGCACGTTTTTTGTGCTGAAAAACGTCCCCTCGGCTTATACTCGAGTATATACGGCTTATACTCGAGGTTTTTTTTTTCTTCTTTTTTTCACATTATACCGGATGGTGCAAACTTGGCGGGCTTTTGCATTAGCGCGGGGAAGCCCTGCCGGTGCAGTGAGAGGGCGGGGCGGGGGAGCCACCAGCCTTCTCAGCTGAGGGAGGGAGGCTTTCCCTGACCGGTAGCTGCCTCATTTCCCTCCCTCGGCTTATACTCGAGTCCCCAGTTTACCCCAGTTTTTTGGGGTAAAATTGGGGACCTCGGCTTATACTCGGATCGGCTTATATTCGAGTATATACGGTAATCCTTTTATTTTTAATATCTAAATTTGTACCATCTACATTTGGTACTTAGATTTAGATTGCATGAAATTGCCAAATTGTGCAGAATAAATAAACTGGATGGTATTGGTTGTTTACCTGTGCAATAGAATAGAATAGGGTTTTTTTTTATTGGCCAAGTGTGATTGGACACACAAGGAATTTGTCTTGGTGCATATGCTCTCAGTGTACATTAAAAAAAAGATACGTTCATAAAGGTACAACATTTACAACACAATTGATGGTCAATATATCAATATAAATCATAAGGATTGCCAGCAACGTTATAGTCATACAGTCATAAGTGGAAAGAGATTGGTGATGGGAACTATGAGACGATTAATAGTAGTGCAGATTCAGTAAATAGTTTGACAGTGTTAATGGAATTATTTGTTTAGCAGAGTGATGGCCTTCGGGAAAAAACTGTTCTTGTGTCTAGTTGTTCTGGTGTGCAGTGCTCTATAGCGTCGTTTTGAGAGTAGGAGTTGAAACAGTTTATGTCTAGGATGTGAGGGGTCTGTAAATATTTTCACGGCCCTCTTCTTGATGCGTGCAGTATACAGGTCCTCAATGGAAGGCAGGTTGGTAGCAATTATTTTTTCTGCAGTTCTAATTATCCTCTGAAGTCTGTGTTTTTCTTGTTGGGTTGCAGAACCGAACCAGACAGTTATAGAGGTGCAAATGACAGACTCAATAATTCCTCTGTAGAACTGAATCAGCAGTTCCTTGGGCAGTTTGAGCTTACTGAGTTGGCGCAGAAAGAACATTCTTTGTTGTCCTTTTTTAATGATGTTTTTGATGTTAGCTGTCCATTTTAGATCTTTCTTTTAGATCTAGAAATTTGAAGGTTTCTACTGTTGATACTGTGTTGTCTAGTATTGTGAGAGGTACACAATACACTTTCTCAATGAGACAAGATTTGAACTCAAGCTTCCCTAATTCTAGTCTTACACTCAAAATTTGCACTACACAAACTGCTGTTAAAACAGTTTGGGCTTCCCACTCCACAGGAAATATAGCATCATATGGGTGTTTGCATCCAGAGTGTCACTCTTAGGCCTCACAGTAACAGCTCAAACCCTGATCATTAAGAAAATTTTTCATATCAAACCTATCCTGTTTCCTAATTTTGAAATACCATTAAATCTGTTTCTTTCTTTTTTTTTAATGCAGTCTAAATCAAGCTGCCAAGAATTCCAGTAACAGTGTCAGTGCTGTCACAACTTCAGGAGCCTCATCAGCTGCCTTAAAGTTGGAGAATCTGAAGGAAGAGGAAGAGGAGATGAAAAGGAAGGTGGAGCAGAGTAAGGTACTTAAACATGGAGACAGCTTGATCAAGAATTCATTGATTAATCTTAGCCCACTCTTTATTTCTGGTATAAATAAACGTGCTTGTGTAAGAAATTCATCAAATACAGGAGAGCTGAGAAATAGTTAAAAAAATATAAACTAGAATGTTAATTTCTTCTTTATCACAGTTAATCTGATTGGCTGTGTTTAGATTGTTTAATGATGGAACCAGGCTCTACTATCAATTCTATTGTGTATTGAGTAGCTTCCACAAGTGAGCTCAAAATGTCAACCAAGTTTCTAATGATTGTCACCTCAAAACCTAGCTGATTGCTAAAATAAGACTATTGCAAAACTCCTGTATCTCATTATTCTAACCTGGAAAGTCACCATGGATCTTGTAATGGCTACCAATGGGAAGCATAAGAATTTGTTGGCTTCCATTAGTTGCACACATGTATCCTCAGAGCCATGCAGTTACATTCGAGAAGTACACTACAAGTATACTCCCTATCTATATTAGAAATTTGTTAATGCTATAATGCAGTTTCCCAACCTTGGCAATTTTAAGATGCATGGACTTCAACTCCCAGAATTCTCCTGCCAGCCATGGGAAATTCTGGGAGTTGAAGGCCACATGTCAATGCTGCCTAGCTTGGGAAACTCTGCTGTCATGAATGTCAAGAAATATAGTGATGAAATTTTATGTTTAATTTTTCATGAGTGTATCAAGGAATAATATTTTCCAATACCGTTCCAGGATGAATATATGGCTGATTTATATCATTTTTCAACTAAGGAGGACAGCTATGCTAAGTACTTTATCAAAGTAAGATTTAATTCCTTTTGTTAACTACTCTACTTATATTTTATTTATATTATATTTTAAAAATCATGTAACTTCTGAAAATTTTCTCTCTCCATAGACAAGACTTATAGGAAAAATACTAATTAGAATTACAATTCTGTTTGCTTGTTTCTCTGTGACAGTTGTTGGAAATCCAGGCAGAATATCATCAGAAGTCTCTGGAATTTCTAAATTCCAGCTTGGCAGAGCTAATGAGTTCTCACAACCAAACAGGTACAACTTGAGCTGCATTGTTTGGTACGAGCAAATACCAAAGCAAATACATTAGAAATAAATAAATAGTTATTATTCAGCCAGAGCTTTGAGAATATTAAACAGAAAGGGCTGCAAATACAGTATGTGGGAATTGAACATTAATACTTTTGGTAGGGGCATCCTCTGGTCATCTGCTTAGATATGGTCCTTTTTAATTGATGTTTGCATTAACCTGTGGTAGTCAGCTAGAAATGGCTTCAGCTTTTTGCTCTGTGTACATCAAAAAACCTGATATTAGCCCAGAAGAGTAGAGAGGAGATAACTCTGGAAATTAATAGATAAACATTATTTAATCTTTGTCCTTTCTCCTCCTCCTCCCTTGTTTAGATGCCCCTTTTTCATTAGATGCAGCTGTACCAGGGGTATATGGCATGCCATTAGAGACTCACCTGAATACTGCTGGGCGAGAGATTGCACTTCCCATTGAAGCCTGTGTTAGGATGCTGTTGAACACAGGTATGCGGGAAGAGGTAGGTACCGCACTCTGTCCAGCTATTCATTTGCCATGGACCTCCTGGCTTCTCTATCATTTTTGTTTCTTCTTTTAGGGGCTCTTTCGGTTGGCAGCTGGAGCTTCTGTGCTGAAGAAACTAAAATACTGTCTTGACAGTGGCTCAAATATTCTGGATGAATTGTACGTAGACCCTCATGCTGTTGCAGGTAGGTTATCAGCAGTACTAAGAGACCTTGTCTGAGACACTACACATTGTCTGGGACACTACACATCCTGTTCACAACTGTTTTCCTTGTTACCTTCTGGGAAGAGGCTTTGCGGTTTCCGAAGCAGAACATCCAGATTCGGTTGCAGTTTTGTTCCGTATAGTATCAACCTTGTGAACTCTCAAACTTCCTCTTTCTGATATGTATTCAAGATGGACAGTGATTAATATATGCATGTATGAGTGTAGGTGTATGTATGTATGTATGTATGTATGTATGTATGTATGTATGTATGTATCAGTGATGAAATTCAACTTTTTTTACTACTGGTTCTGTGGGTGTGGCTTGGTGGGTGTAGCAGGGGGAGGATACTGCAAAATCCCCATTCCCTCCCCACTCCTGGGGAAAGGATATTGCAAAATCTCCATTCCCACCCCACTCTGGGGCCAGCCAGAGGTGGTATTTGCCAGTTCTCCAAACTACTCAAAATTTCCACTACTGGTTCTCCAAACTACTCAAAATTTCCACTACCAGTTCTCCAGAATCTGTCAGAACCTGCTGGATTTCACCCCTGGTATGTATGTTATGTATGAGTACACTTTTGAGATCAGGAAACAGAATTTCATTTTTAATGCATGCCAGTGTGCCCACAGTAAAAAATGGCAATAAAGGTTATCTATCTACCTACCTATCTATCTATCTATCTATCTATCTATCTATCTATCTATCTATCTACCTGCCTACCTATCTACCTATCTATCTACCTACCTACCTACCTATCATTTGTTGTCAAAGAGGCTTTTCAGTGAAATTTGAGTAGAGCAAAACAGAAGCAAAGCACACTGTTCTCTCACCTACAAGCATCGAAGCAACCTTCTCTTGCTGCTTCACAGAAAAATAAAGTTATTTATTTTGAACATCATTAAATGTGGCAAGTTTACTCAGCATAACTCCATCTTTCTCTCAGACAGATGTAATCAACTTAAGGTTCTTTAGACAGTTTGGAAAACAGCTCCCAAACTCTGCTCATTGGCTACAATACTGGTTCTCATAATATTGAAACATTCGACACTTACCTGGCAATTTACATCTTGTTTACAGCTAGACAGTCATACTGTGTCAGAAACATACTTTTTTGCTTCCAGGTGCATTAAAATGTTACCTACGAGAATTGCCACAGCCGTTGATGACCTCTGAACTCTATGATGATTGGCTGAAAGCTGCCAGGTGAGTTGGAAATAGAAAGATGGGCTTAAGCACACTATAATGCTTTCAGTCTTTGATTGAGTTTTATTTATCTGACAAACTAATTCTTACCGCCTTGCTTATATTGGAAAAATAGTTATAAAACCTATTTTGTCCCCTGATATAGAGTGGATATAAAAAGTCTACACACTCCTGTTTAAAATGCTGTGTTTTTAAGATGTAAGAAAATCAGACCAAGATAAACACTTCAAAGTTCTTTGCACCTTGATTTTTCTTGGTCTGGTTTTTATTTACATCTCAAAAACCTAGCATTTTAATGGGTGTGTAGAGTTCTTATATCCACTGTATGTGCTGGCACTAGTAAGGCTGCACGAGCATTAAGAAAGTGCAGATATTCTCATCTCAAGTTAATAAAAACATTTAAAAACTAAAAGGAAATTCTATATTTCAGCAGATACCTTTTTTTAAAAAAAACTCTCAAAAACAATTTTGTTTCTAGTTCAGATTATTCTTAGAGTACTAATTCAGCCTAGTTCTAGTCCTATTCAATTTCCCATAGGCAGGCAGTTAGAACAATAACAAGCCAGAAAGATCTCCTACTGGCTTAGGACCGGGATACCTTCGAGACCGCCTTCTGCTGCCGATTGCCTCCCAACGACCCGTGCGCTCCCACAGAGTGGGCCTCCTCAGGGTGCCGTCGACCAAACAATGTAGGTTGGTGACCCCCAGGGGGAGGGCCTTCTCTGTGGCGGCACCAGCCCTGTGGAACGAGCTTCCTCCGGGATTACGACAACTCCCCGACCTCCGGACCTTCAGACATGAACTGAAGACTCTATTATTTCAGCGCGCTGGACTAACCTAAGAATAAAATGTTTTAGCTAAATTTTAATGGGGTTTTTAATCGGTTTTTACCATTTTTAGTGATTTGGCTTTGATAATATTTAGTTTTAATTGGGTTTTTAATGCTTATTTATTATATTGTCTTTTAATATGCCTGTGAACCGCCCTGAGTCCTACGGGAGATGGTGCGGTATAAAAGTATGATAAATAAATAAATAAATAAATACTGTTTGTGTGTAATTGTTAATCTCCGGATAAATATTCATAGTACTGGTGATTAATTTTTTCCCCTTAGAAACTGACAAAAAAAATCTTCCTCTCCTAATACATGATGGTGCAGAAGAAAAATGTGTAATATATTCTGATCCATAAAATATAGAGACAACCAGTGGTTGGAATTTAGAATAAACTGTAGAAACCTGAGATTGAATCTCAGCTCAAGCAATTAACTCTGACAATCAAATCTACTTTCAAGTCAAGGTTCCTTTGCATTGATCTTGACTCCTGATAATTTCATGGACATTTCTGTGTAATTTCTTAGCAACAATACAAAATGGTTGCCACTGTCGTCTTTCCATTAAAACAAACAGTCAAGAAATTAACCTTAGTATTTCCAGATGATACCCCCTTGCAAATATTAACCAGACCCACCCAACTTGTTTGACTTCTACCCTCAGAGAAGCTCCGCAGGTGCTTCCACCAACTGAGAGCTAAAGACAGCTGTGGTGGCGCAGTGGTTAGAACGCAGCATTGCAGGCTAATTCTGCCAATTGCCAGCAGTTTGATTCTGACTGGTTGACTCAGCCTTTCATCCTTCCAAAGTCGGTAAAATGAAGACCCAGATTGTTGGGGGCAATATGATGATTCTGTAAACCACTTTGTAAAGCGCTATGAAGTGGTATTTAAGTTTAAGTACTATTACTATCGCCAGAGAGGATTGCTCCATCCATATCTGAGAAGCCTTAGAGCAAGGGTCTCCAACCTTGGCAACTTTAAGCCTGGTGGACTTCAACTCCCAGAATTCCCCAGCCAGCTGCTGGCTGGGGAATTCTGGAAATTGAAGTCCACCAGGCTTAAAGTTGCCACGGTTGGAGACCCCTGCCTTAGAGGATGTAAATGATAAGAAATACAGCCAGATTACAATGTCCTTGACTATTAGGCAATACGAAATAATTTGAGAAATTCTCACAAGCGCTATTATCCTTTTTATTTTCATGTTGTTTTGGCCTTCCTTTTCTCCTTTTTTTTCTTCACTGTTCCTTTTCAGTGCCAAAGAACCAGAAATTCGACTAGAATGCCTCAAGAATGTTTGTAATCTTCTTCCCAAGGACAATTACAACAACCTGAGGTGTGACATAGCTATAAATTTTTAAAACTTTTAAGGATCAATTTTATTATAATGTATAATAATATTCTTGAATGTTTGCATTTATATGTTCATTGCCTTAATTCAGAAAGTGGGCTTATTGGCTTACTTAAACGAAGATGTAAAGCTTTTCTCCTCCTTGTCTTTCTGTGATAGGTCAAAATTCAATAGGAAAAACATGAGAATCCTAAGAAAATCGAGGCACTGAGTTTTGCTTTTACAAATCACGTTTTTTTGTAGGTACCTGATTCGTTTTTTAGCCAAGCTGGCTGAACAACAGGAAGTGAATAAAATGTCCCCAAGCAACATTGCCATTGTCCTAGGACCCAACCTACTGTGGCCCCAGGAGAATGAAAGGTAAAGTATAGATGTCCCAGAAGACAATATACTGTGGGTTTCATATAGTATATACTTATTCAGTAATGAATTATTGAGAAATACCTCTCTTATTTCACACATTCTATCTATGTAATATGTTGTACCAAAAATGATATGTTATTCTCTTCCAATCTTAGTACTGCCCATCAGATGTATTAAACTATAATGCTCATTATTCCCCAACCAAAAGCATTACTGTTGGGAATTTTAGCACAAATCAATTGGGGACCCACAAGATGGATAAAGGAAAGTCATCCAGGGCAAATTCTTTTAAAACTGGGAAACATTTGGAAAGTGCACCTTTTTTTTCATCACTGCAACAATGTAATTACAGCAGTTTAATTTTTGTGATTTCAACATTTCTCATTCAAAGACCTTGTTGAGAAGGTTTTCTTTATTTGTAATATAGAGAGGAAATTTCTTTTTCAGCCACGCCAAACCAATTAAGTAAGGGGCTGGTAGTTTAAGCAGATACATCAACAGATCCCAACTCCCTAGCACAGGTTCAACTATCCAAGAATTAGATATAAAGTAAAAAAAAAGCTGTAAATAACTTCATAAATAATTAGTTAAGCTATTAAATAATTCCTTGCCTAAATTAATGATACTGCCAATATATTCCTTATAGAATACGTCTGTGTATGTAACTATGGACAATTTAATCAGGGGCAATAATTAACCTTAATTAGCAGTATTTTGTAGCTAGTGGAATGCTGCTGGCTTTCTTCCAATCAGCTTCTGCCTCTGGTCATCTGTATGGGGTATGCGTGATCCGATGTCACATCCTTCTTCATCTTTGGTGATCTTCCTATTCAAACTCTTTGGCGATCTTCCTCAATCCATCTTGGAATCTGCACTTCTTCATCAATCAAAACTGCCTAAATCCCTTTTAGTTTCTCAACTAAGTTTTTCAGCTTCTTCTGGATCTCTCCAATCACAGCTCCAAAGCAGCTCTTTTTTACTGTCCTATTTTCAACTATTTTCAATATTTTTTGTAACTGCCAGTTCTCCTAATGTGGGGAAGTGTGTGTGTGCTTGTGTGTGAAAAGTTTATTATTTCACTCTATATTTTTATGTAGCATATACTATATTTTAAGTAAATTCTCAAGAAATGAAAGAAACTGGGCATTCACTGCCAAAATGAAAGGGGAAAGAATCTAATTGCTTCCTCTCTTAAATATGTTCTTCATACTTTTCAAATTAGATTTTAAGTAGTTCTCCAGAAAACACATACAAACAGCAGTGCTTTCAACCTAATATTCTGTTCTTGAAGTAACGAACCAGAAACAGATGGGAATCCTTGTGAAAGACAAGTCTGCATGCTTTTCTACACATTTTCAAGAGCAACCAATATTGATATATGTTTTCTCTTTTCAGGGAATTAATATATATCAATATATCTTTAACAATAATAGTCTCACTTCTAGTTGAACTTCCAGCACCTTTGGAAGTGAGGACCGTGAGCTTTGTGGTCCCGTTCCAAGCTCTCCCTGTCAGGGGCTTCATTCAAAGCCATAGCTACCCTGGAGGGGTGGTGAAGCAAAGGGGGACCGCCTTGCAGGTTGAGGGGAGCCGCATCTCCCCTTCCTGACTCAGAAAATCCAAAGACTAGTAGCAGGGGCAGTCAAAATGACTGTCATGAAGCCAGGGAACATACAGAAACCATAAGTTTGTGCAGGAGGAGAGAAACAGTGAATGATGTGTTATCTGGGTGAGAAAAGATTTATTGCTGAAGCTTGACCCCCCCAAAAAAAAAAAATTAAGGGGAATACATTTTAGAATGATCTGTTACAGTGGCATGTAATTATTGTGAAAAACCATATTGGAAATTTAAAAAGTAAGTATTTGTTTAAAAAGAAAATTAACCTGGAAATTGAATCCTCAAAACAAAAGATATGATATTAAGAAGGCATATTAAGATGCTGGAACCATAACCCCACCTTTTCTTCAAATAATTTGCTTTAAGTATTGGATTTATAAGTTAAAACAAACAAGATAAGTAAATTGGATTTGTCAAAATAAAAGCAGAGAGGCAGCCGAGTGAAGCAGAGTGCCATCTGCTGATGAAAGTGATTTTTTACAACTTGGGAGTAAACATTGAAATAAATGAAAATAACTATTGAACTATACATATTTATCCTTTAACCATTGGAGACTGGAATATTAAATAATATTTTGCATTTGGAGACCCCTGAATATTATTGGATATATAAAAACGACTTGAGGAGTGGAGGATCTTTGAAGTAACTAACTGATTTGATTGAATATTGATGAGATATCAAAACTTGACTTGGAGGCTTGGTTTCTGAACTAACGATTGTGGAGATTTAAACAGAATGGAGTCAATGATTCAAAGCATTAAAGAACTTATACTGGAACGACCCAAGTACATAGTGGAAATATTTGATTGTATAGTTAGAAGATGGGAAAATTGTATACAAGAGACAAGGAGGAAAGACCAGGACAGGAAGGAAAGAATGGAATTAACAGTTGGAATAGAAGGGGAATTAGAATTGAGAAACCAGCAAAAAGAAGATAATAATGACGAGACGCTTTTAAAATGAACTAAAACAGGAGGAAAACACTTTAAAAGATTTAAAAAAGAAATGGGAGGAACAGGAAGAGGCTTGGGGGGGAAAGATAGGATTTAGAACAGAAAGCTTTCAAATTAAACAGTGGGAAAGGGCAGGGCAAGGAGAAAAAATTAAATTATGGATTCAGACTATAAACCTTGAAGTAGATGGAATAAAAGACTTAAGAGAAAAATATGGGAGACAAGTAAAAAAAAAAGGTAGAATTAAAGAATTGGATGTGGACAAGAGATAATGGCTAAGGGGAGAAAAAGAGTTATAGATACGTTATGATTATATTTTAATAATTGTATTAATATTAGAATGATATAGTCTGGATAATTAGTTGGTATGTAATATAATAAATATTAGGATAAATATTTTACTATATGTAACTATGGAAAAATTATAAATGAGAATTTACTATTAATTGGAAATGAGAAGATATAGCTATGCGTAATAATAGTAGAATTATATGCAACAAGAAAATTAGAGTTTGAATGAGAAAATTAGAAAAAAGATAGAATAGGAATATGTTGAATGCTTTAAATGATTGTAATTGATGTTAGAATTCACTACTGAGATATTAAATAATGGAAGAAAGAAAGGAACTTTAATATAGAGAGAGGGGAAGAGTTAAATAATGGTAATATGAATAATAAAACAGATTATCATGTCTTTGAATATAATAATGTGAAGGGGGAAATGTTAAAGAAAGTTTAGACTGGAAGGGTGGTAAAGCAATGTATTAATAATATGGAATAAGGAAAATGGAATGTAATAATTATGAATATGTTTATTTGTATTGAATTGTATGATACTCAGATATCACACCATTCACATAATGATATGTATAAACTATACAAAAATAAAAAACTTGATTTAAAAAAAAAACAACAATAATAGTCTTATCTTACCTCCTCCTGTTTAGTACCACATAAATATAAAAAACATTCGCTCTGGGATGAGAGGATAATATTGTTGATGGAGAGGATAGTATTGTTAAATTATTTATGTGCATTTGTTGTAATCAGGTTAAATTTTATTAGATGTTCAGAGATCAAGCTGCAGAAGAGTCTGATATTTATATGCTAACATGTGGGTGAAGCAAGGGAGATTAGGACAAATGAATTATATAGGTTGTTGCTTCAGAATCTGCTCAGTGTTGTTTTGGCTTCTTTCTCCCAGGTCCCAAGTGCAGCTAGACCTAGCTTCGGTATCCTCCATCCAAGTTGTGGGAGTTGTGGAGCCTCTCATACAAAATGCTGAGATCCTCTTTCCAGGAGGTAACTCTAATTCTTTTTTCTCAGGGCAGATTGGACATTTCCACAAAGCTTGTAAGCAGACACATGTAGTGTGTCCAGTTGAAAAGGACAGCTTAAGGAGACCAGAAAATGGAATTAATAAATGATTCTGTGAATTCGTTAGTCACTATGAAAAAGAAATCTCTGTGTGCCTTATGCAATAACTATGCATTGCAATTAATCATTCATGTACTATGTGTCTTTGTCATGCAAGTTTCAGTAGCAAGATTTTTGTTATCCAGGGTTAGAATAAGAGTTGCAAAGTGTGTGTGTGTGTGTGTGTGTATTTGTGTATGTGTAGGGGCTCTTAACTTGTGTTTCTTTGGAGCACAGAAAATATATAATTTATATTAATGATCTTTAGTATTTAAAAACAAGGTACTGTATAAAGGTGGCTACCAAATGGTTTTAAAAATACTTCATACTTTTAAAGATATAGTGGTAAAAACTGAGTATATATGAACCATTCTTGGGGAGAACTCATGTCAGTGGCAGATGCAGAAGCTGCATATGGATGATTTAATCAAGTATGATTTATATGCAGTTACCAATACTTCTGAAAGGAATGTCCAAGGCACTTCATTAAATTATGCATTGAATGCCATTATGGTATTCCAGACAAATGTATTACCTTCCTCTAGTGCTAAACCAGAGGTGGGTTTCAGCAGGTTCTGACCAGTTCTGGAGATGAGTAGTTCGGAGAACCAGTAGTAAAAATTCTGACCGACCCCGCCCCCATCTATTCTCTGCCTCCCAAGTCCCAGCTGATTGGGAGGAAATGGAGATTTTACAGTATCCTTCCCTTGCCATGCCCACCAAGCCACGCCCACCAAGCTATGCCACACCCACCAAGCCACACCCACAGAACTGGTAGTAAAAAAATTTGAAACCCACCACTGGGCTAACCCTAAACCTCGATCCTAGATGGGAGGTGCTTTCTTAATCAAAAAGTAGATAAATGAACAGATAGTGTCTTTTAGCAATTTAAACACCTAGGTTGTGGAATTAGCTTTTAAAGGCTTTAGAGGGAAGAGTCATAGGCTTCTGACTCTTAGTCGGGCTGTCCCTTCTTGATTGTGCATGAATTGACTATTCTTTATTAAAGCACTGATAAATCTTATGAAACAGAGAGGTGGAAGGAATCAACGATGAACCTTCTGCTGCTAGAGAGAACTGCAGCACATTGTAATAGATTTTAGACACTCAGACTGTCTCATTCATTGTTTTTCTTTCTTTTCTTAAGATATTGACTTCAATGTCTCCAGCCTGTTCACTCCTCCATTAGACATCAAACATGAAAACATCCCCACAACAGAAGAACCTACAGCAGTGTTTCTACCTTTGGAATCTAATACCCCTATGCCTGAAGAAAGGTATACATAGACAAATATAACCCTAAGCTGTGCTTTTAGTTTTAGTTTTACAAAGAATGCTGAGAATGAAAAGGCCATGAAAGTATTCACCTTAATTAGCATAAATATACATATAGAGCATGTGGTCACAGTTACTCTAATACTGGGGTCTCCAACCTTAGCAACTTCAAGACTTGTGGACTTCAACTGTCGGAGTTCCTCGGCCAGATTTGCTGGCTGAGGAATTCTGGGAGTTGAAGTCCACGAGTCTTAAAGCTACCAAGGTTGGAGACCCCTGCTCTAATATGGATTGAATACATTGTATTTTTTTGTTATATCAGTTCCTCAAAAAATTGTAGCGATACATTTCAATTACACAATCTTCTGTTCTCCACTTTTTATTCAGATACAATTCTTCTTTTTGGTGATGTGATGTGCCCATTTACCTATCACAACAGGTTACTGTTGCGTTGTTTATTTACTACACTGGTTTCAAAGAGACAGGGTACCCATCTAACCCTGGCTTAATAAAACATTTATAAAAATAATAAAGGAGGAATCAAATAAATAATCACTATACCTACAATAACATGTATATGTAAGCCAATAAATTGTCTTACAGCTTAACATAATGATCTGGTTTATATCCTACTCTAAGACAATGCCTGGGTTTCTAATAAAGACTACCTAACCAATCACAAGCTACTCTATCTTACTTTAGTCTACTCTGGTATGTGCTGCTGTGCAGCAGCCATATTGTTGATGCTTACAGTAAAAAAAACTCCAGAGAAGAAGACTTTCCCCAACCATCGTTATGAGATAGGATATAATTTAAAGCATTTTAACCTGACCTTGTAATACCAATAATCAGTAGCATATAAAAAGCAGCACTAATGATCCCTTCCTCAAGTTTACATTAAAAATAATCCCAAACAGAAACAGATAAGCGAAAGAGAAAGAGAAAAGGAGAACACACAATTTGGGAATCAGTTTTTAAAACTTATTCTTCTTTGGGATGCACAAAGCAACCTTCACCTGTTCTTCACTAGTCGGTGAACGGTGTAAAAACTTCACTTTAATCTTCCAGAAATGCAGGTCAGCCACCATTTTAGTGGTTTGTGGTTGATATCAAAGGATTACGAATGGAAATATTTCTGGGATTTCTCTGTATACTAATTGTTTTTGGAAGCCTACAAATGGGAATTTATAAGATTTTTCCACATTGGCAGGAAAAATGCTGAGGTTATTCCAGAAACATTGTCCTCAAAAGTGACGCAGTCATCTACTGAAACAACAATCTGCCCACCTACCTCTGTTTCTGCTGATGAGACTTCACGAAAAAGTAAGTTTCATAGAACTACCATTGTAATCATTTTACCTCTCTGATTGACGCCAGCTGCCAATGTTCCCACATCATTGAAGAACTCTTCAAATGGGATTGTAAGCAAGATACTTGCATTAAGTACAAGAGAGACAGTGGTACTATTTTGTATTCTGAAAACATAGCTTGTAGCTTGGGAGATTCAAAAGGTTTTAGTTGTGCAATCAGCGTTCCTCTGAATTTTACAGAGACCTGTTGATAACATCTTATAGTGATACTTTTCGTACTTCTTATATTTTTTTAACAAAAGAAAAATCAGCTAAATAAGGAGTAATGGATATATTATTTTATATATATTATAGCACAATATATTTTGACTGACGGAATTGGAAGCTGTCTGGAAATATGCAATGCCATACTACCAGGGGTGAAATGCTAACGGTTCACTCCAGTTCAATCGAACCGGTAGTGATAAAAACTACCGGCTCAGGTGAACCAGTAGTTAAAAAAAAGCTACCAGTTTGGGCGAACCAGTAATTTAAAAAAGCTACCAGTTTGATTGAAGCGGTAGTTTAAAAAGTTTTTTAAAAGTTACTGGTTCCTCTGAACAGGTATTTCTGATGATCAGCTGTGCTGCACAGTTTAGCTTTGCTAGAAAGCAGGAAATCCTGCTTTCTAGCGAAGCTAAATCACGGGGCACAGCTGATCCCTCCCCTCGCTGTTCTACTTACCTTCCCAAGCCTCTTTTTTACATGTATTGTGCATGTGCACACAGCATGCGCTTGGTGCACACTGCGCTTGCCCATGCAGCACATGTTTGGTGCACATGTTTGCACATGGTGCACAGCACGCATGCGTGGCCAGCAAACCAGTAGCAAACTGGTTCAGATTTCACCACTGCATACTACCTGTTTTATTCTATTTACCTCCCTACCATTCTGCTATTCTTTTGTTTTACTGTCCTGTTCAGAAAATCCATAGCATAATCAAGGTTGACTGACTAGTGCATAGCTTTGTATGTACTTTGAAATGATAAGACTAGATAAAATAGAGGGAAACATATGTAGTAAATTCATACTGCAGTTTGATAATAGTTTTTTGTTTTTTTTTTACATTTATATCCCGCCCTTCTCCGAAGACTCAGGGCGGCTTACAGTGTATAAGGCAATAGTCTCATTCTATTTGTATATTTACAAAGTCAACCTTATAAAGGATGGAAGGCTGAGTCAACCTCAATAGTGGATATAATCTGGTATAATCTGTTTAAAATAGTTAGATTTCAGATTTCATTTTACTCTACAATTCTGGTATCATTAGGAACCACCTTAGGAACCAGTTAAGCACATATATAAATATAAATAATACATATGAAAAGTCAGTACTTTTAGAAATAATTTTCAGTTTTGAAAAAACAGATACAAAGAAAATAAATAATAATTAAGAGACTTTTATATCAACTGTGACAGCATTTTTCTGGATTTCTGCAGAACTTAGTCACAGGAGTTAGAATAAAAAAATGTCTAAAATATTGGATTTTATTTCTCTTTCTTTCATTCCCCTTTACAGCAAAGCGAGTGGCTCCACCCCGACCTACCATGCCTCCACCCCAGCCTCAAATCATGCCACCTGTTCACCGTCACATGCCGCCTCATCCTCCTCCAGAGTCTTCCTCCATCCCTAAAGCTTTGCCTCGAAGAACAGTAGGGGGACCAGCAAGAGCTCCAGTTGTGCCACCACCACTTCCTCCCCAGCCTGCCAGACGGCAGAGTCACAAAGCTCCGCCATCACCCAGGCCTCCTTCAGAAGCTACGAACAATAAGGCAGCTGCAGCTGAAGAGGATTCTGCTAATGTCTGCAGTAGAGAAACACCCAAAGATCCCATCCATGTGAAGAAAGAAGCCAATGAAGGAAAGAACAGCTCTCCATCTGCTGCTGCTCAGAAAGTAGAAACTCTGGAGAACGTCTGAGAAGAATTTCACTGGCTTTGCTTTTGCCTATCCAATTTGTTGCAATTCTTTTCTGCCTGGTATTTTGTTAAGTTGTTCCCCAAATGCATCGAGGTGCAAGGGTCATCTCCCTTGGGACCCTTATGTATGGTCATCTATTTAAATCAAACAATTCCCCCCCCCAAAGAAAAGAATAAATAAAAAATCCCCCTTCCTATTTACAAACATTAAAGCTTCTGTTAGTATAGGCTGTCCTTCATGCAATATTTCAATCCTGTACATAAGCAGAAATGATACAACACACTTCACATTCCTACTATTCTATTGTCAATCTATAACGCGCAAAATAGCTTTTCATTAACAGTGCTCTGCTTTTTTATTATTTTTAACAAGACATTTGTGGAAGCTTCTGAATAAATGTTAAAGAAGAGAGACTGTTGTCTTTTCTTTACTGCAGTTATAACATACATCTTGTATTAATCCTATCTATGAGAATTATACTTACCCTTTCAAAAAGTGGTTAGTTATTTTGCTGGGTAACATTTTATCTATAACTCAACTTTAAGAATGTATCTAGTTCATCTAAATGATCCAAACAGTCCATACAGACAAAAGGCAAATCAAAGAAACTGTGTATCAGTTTTGCCTGTATCAAAGATAAATACAGCTCTTGTTTTATTGAGATAAAAGGTGTTTTGTAACATTATAAAGTCTAATAAATACACTGCCGATGAATACTCCTTTATCAATTATCAGTTTTAGAATACTGCTTCAGGAAAAACAAATGAGAGGAATGGGCAAATAAAATAAAATTGCAATTGAAAGACACTTTTCCCCATAAAATCAAAAGTGTAGGCAATATGAAACTTTTGGTAAATAAATACACTGTAATAGACAAGAAAGGGCATAATAAAAATTATGGGTCCTACATGACACACAGACAAAAAAAACTGAACAAATGCAGCAAGGCAGGAGTGTCAAACTCCCATCACGTGACATATTGCAACTTTTTCCCCCTTCCCAAAACCAGACGTGGCCAGAGCATGACACATCTGGCCTGTGAGTTTGACAGCCCTGCAGCAAGGCATTCATGCTGACACAGTACAAAAGTGGCCCATCAGAAGCAGCTGAAGAGTTCAAATCCCTAGCCTTTCCTAGAGAGCCACATTTTTTTTGTATGTTTTTGCATGGCTAGAATGTGCTTTCAAGAATGTGCTTTATTTCCCAACCTTGTACCTCTGCCAGGCACAAAAAACCAGGTCCACAAACAAAGGTCCAATTCAACAGCTCTATTTCTAAACAGCCTATGCACAGAAATCATCTCAACTAATGGTGAGCACTTGCTTGGAGTTAAATAAAGCTCCACGGAATTCAAGGGAATTTGGACTTAATCCATTTGTGACCAAGTTAAGACTCTAGGCTGATTCCACCCCCTTTTCCTACATGCTGTGGCCTTGTTTTTATTCTTTTCACAGAGGGAAAAGTAGGAAAACAAGAAGTGACAGCAGTATCTCAGGCAATTCTCTTAATTTCCAAAGCATCTATCTGGCATTTATCCTCAACCAGCTTCCTGAAAAGAGTTTACCAATAGGGGTTTTTCTTAAGGTAGCAAGAATAGCTTCCAGGAGAAAAAAAAAAGTAAATTAGTATTTTGGATGACTTGAACAGGTGTACTATTTTAATAAAGAGCCGTGGTGGTGCAGCGGTTAGAATGTAATATTGCAAGGTCCATTCTATTCCGACTGTTTGATCCTGATCAGCTCAAGGTTGACTCAGCCTTCCATCCTTCCAAGGTCTGTAACATGAGGGCCCAGATTGTTGGGGGGGGGAGGGAGATGCTGACTCTGTAAACCGTGAAACGGTATATAAGTCTAAGTGCTATTGCTCTTTTGTTCAGCCTAGGAGTCATATACATGAGACCGGCACTATTTAAATCAGATGATGATGATAATGATGAAAATAGATGAGATAGACAGAGATAGAGATATGATAGAGGTAGGTCTATCTAAGTAGGTAGGTCTAGGATATCATTTTCACAGTCTCTAACGTGAGTTTTTGAAACGCTCCTTTGTAAGAAGAGCCCGTCGAGCTTTTATCCTTCCCTCTAACAGGTTTACAACACGTGCCACTTTATTTTGACCCGCCTCTTCCTTCTTTTCTTCCACCAATAGGATAAAGCTAGAGGGGCGGAGGAACGCTACCTTACCTTTCCCGCTGCTCAGTTAGCAAGGAAGACGAGCGCCCCCTGGCGGGTCTTGCTCAGAACGCCTTCTTTGCATTCTTTTTTTTCTTCCCACCCCTCCCCCCTCTTGTACACCGCTTCTCACGCAGCCCGCCCCGCTTTCATCAACTCGGGCGAACCCTCCTGTCTTCCTCTTTTAATTGCCTTCATCGCGCCAGCAACTCGCGATTGGACGGCGGACCCCACACACACACACACACACACACCTCTCTCTCCGACCTCCCCCTCCCCGTGTCGTTCTAAGCGGGTCGAGCCCCCGGCTCTTCAGGCCTCTGATTGGTACCGTTTCCTAAGCCCGTCAAAGGAACGGCGCGCTTCCGATTGGCTGCGTCTCCGCGAGGAGGACGGGAGGGGGTCGTGGGAGGAGGGGGGCCGAGTGCGGTTCCAGCATGGCGAGCTGCAGGCGGTTGAGCGGCGCTTGTCTGCGCGAAGTGCTGGGCGAGGCGCAGGGGCTGCTCTTCGACTGCGACGGGGTTCTGTGGACCGGCGAGCGGGCGGTTCCCGGGGCGCCGGAGCTGCTGGACCGCCTGAGCCAGAACGGGAAGACCACCCTGTTCGTGTCCAACAACAGCCGCCGCTCCGTGGCCGAGCTGGAGCGCCGCTTCTCCCGCCTCGGCTTCCGCGGCGTCCGCGGCGAGCAGGTGTTCAGCTCCGCTCTCTGCTCCGCTCTCTACCTCCGCCAGCGCCTTCTGGGCGGGGAAGCCGGAGCCGGAGACTCCCCCGCCTCGACCCCGGGCCGGGTCTTCGTGCTGGGCGGGGAAGGGCTGCGCGGGGAGCTGCGCGACGCTGGGCTCCGCCTGACCGGAGAAGAAGGGGACGGCGACGAAGAGCCTCCGGGCCAGGAGGCCCTCCCGGTGCGCGCTGTCGTCGTCGGCTACGACGACCAGTTCACCTTCGCTAAGCTCTCGGAGGCCTGCGCCTATTTGCGCGACCCGCGGTGCCTGCTGGTAGCCACCGATCCAGACCCCTGGCACCCGCTTAGCAGTGGGCAGCGCACCCCGGGTGAGTGAGGGCGGCGGGCCGGAGGCAGCCAAGCTCTGGAGCCCCCTTGCCAGCTCCGGGTGGGCGTCGAGGCCCAGTTGCGTCGGCCGGCCCTGCGCCTGTTAGCACTGTACAGCAGAGGACACGGGCCGGCCTTAATCCTGCATTTACATAAATTTAAGAAAAAGGGTAGAGAGAGAAAACGAACAACCATCCAAAAGGTTCATACATCTGGGTAGGCTTAAGGCTGAGGAATGGATTTTCACTCGTTATATCATCTATTCTGGTCTTTGATATCTTGTTTTCTGTACAGTTTAATAAATGCCCCCATAATGAGATTCAAACAGACGGCATAAAGTATAGAGGTTCACACCATAATTTACTTGAACCCTGAGGCACTGAGCAAAGCTTTGACCAGATAAAGGTGGTGTGAACTGAAGGAATGTTCTCAAAGTCAAATTGTGCCTTTTCCTAAAATGCTGAAGACTTTAGCACTTTTTTCATATTTTACAAGCAATCGTTGGAAGAAAACACTTGATGTACTAGCACTTCCAGTGATCAAATAACCTTATGGAGGTTCTTGTGTGCTGCTAAGATATGAGCCTGGCACAGTTTCTATATTCAGGGTTATTGTTATTTTGATAGACCCTTTTGCATGGTTGTTAACTAACAATTCCAATAAGATGACTTTCAGTAAAGTGACTTGCAAGTAGAAAGTAAATGTCTATTAGTCAGCTGCTGGACAGTTCTTCAAATAAGATGAGTCAGCATCTGTCTCATTGCAAGCAACCCCTTTTAGAGCTTTATGAGTTTTAAGTTGTTTTTGTGGAATTTAGAAATATCCCTGCACTGAATGAGACATTCTGCATGATTGGCATTTGGCAAGAGAATTGGGAAAAAAAAATCTCAATCTCTATTGATAAAGATATATCTATGAAACTTCATACATCATAGTCTCGCCCTCATAAAATGATTATTTGTTCCCCACTATTTAAAAAACTTTACTCTAAAGTTGACTAGTTGATCTTACTATTAGCAATACTACTTGAAGTGTATACTGTATATATATATGGTAATAAATACTTATATTATACGGAGTAATAAAATGTATCCATATCTAATTCAAGTGTATCTGTTTCTGAACAACTGGGAAGCTTGTATTAATAAGTCCTTGGAATCCACTCCAAGATTTTTCCAACTGGGATCCCAACTGAGTTGATAGAATTTCTTGGATTATAATGTTACTTGCTGTAAAATCTTTAGAATCATGTGAATCTGTTTCACATAAATAGTAAAATTAAATACAAACTTTCCATTTAAGTGAAAATTAAATTTACTTTGTCTTGCTAGTTTGAACCCAAAATGACCCCTTTCACTCATTCTTTATTGGATTAATTAATTTGGATTACCTAAATTTGTCAGGCAGTGCCTGGATTGCTGCTGCTAACGGAGGTCAATCTTTTGATTGGGGGTTGTTTTGTCTCTTCTCTTTCAGGGACAGGGAGTCTCACTGCTGCAGTTGAAACAGCCTCTGGTCGCAAAGCAACAGTCATTGGAAAACCAAACACATACATGTTTGAATGCATTGTCGAGCGCTTTGGTGTAGATCCATCCCGTATGCTTATGGTGGGTGATCGGCTGGAGACGGATATACTGTTTGGCAAGAACTGTGGCCTTGATACTGTCTTGACCCTGACAGGTGTCTCTCATTTAGAGGAGGCACAAGCTTACATGGCCAGTGACAGCCCTTCGGCTAAGGACCTGGTGCCTCACTACTATGTGGACAGCATTGCAGACTTGATACCAGGCCTGGATGAATGAGGGGAGAAGTTGGTGGGTAACAGTCCTGTTTCCATTCCAGACTGCCAACCTTTCCTCCTCCTGTCTCCCCTCTTGAATCTGGGCTCATCACATTCCAGTGTTTCTTCAAGAATGAAGAGAGTGAGACTAATTCCCCTCTCATTCTTTAAGCTTAATCGGTTTTATTTTAGACACAGTAGGGGAGCAGGAAATCTAATGTGGAAAAAAAAATAGGTTGTTTACAGGCCAAACTAGTATTTATTACTATTTTTCATCACAGTAACTATTTATTTAAGTTATTGTTTTATTGTAGCCAATAGCGGTCTTCCTACTGTTGGCCTTTGCTTTACTTTGAAGCATAATGATGTGCTTGATGTGCTTTTATAGTGTGTCCCCAGGCTTAAATATAATCACTGCCATTCCATGCCCGTTTTGGAGTTCTTCTCCAAGAACCTATGCTGTGAAAAGGAAACATCAGGTACATATTCAGAAAATATGACCCTGAACCTCCACAAAATGGTCCTTTGGGTTTATTCCTGTGGATGTTTATGTAGTTGAAGTTCATTCAAACAATTTAGCTGATCCAGGAGTCGTAAGAACTAAGAGCATTTTTTAATTT
The DNA here is from genome assembly GCF_028640845.1 of Ahaetulla prasina. Lineage (NCBI taxonomy): Eukaryota > Metazoa > Chordata > Lepidosauria > Squamata > Colubridae > Ahaetulla > Ahaetulla prasina. The sequence continues at coordinate 68,938,631 of NC_080545.1, read as the reverse complement.
GAAGCTAAATACAGGAGCCATTCTAATAGAATCAAGTAAATTCCTCCACAGGATTTGTCCCAGAGTGCTTTGTTTTGTGCAGGAAAGAAAATGACAACTGTCAAAAGAACTCAATATCCAGAGTATATATTAATGAATTTAAATTTTAATATCCTTTTTCTGTCTTGAATCTTAACAAGTTTCTTTAATCTATCCAATTTCATTTTGGTATATGGAATTGCTACTGCTGCATCGAACTAAGTTGCATACAATAATTTTTGTGCCACAGTGTTCTACACTGACTCACTATATCTTGGTAATTGTCCTGTGGTCACAGCCACCAGATAGTCTTGCCTAAGCAAAACCAAGAACTTGGTATTTTTTTCCTCCCCACCCCCAAATTGGGCAAACTGATAAATTTCATCACTAAATATTTTAGCTCCTGTCTGTGCCTGATACAATACACCACTGTTCTAGAGGAGGGGTGAATGTGTGTTCTCCCCCTGCCCTGCCATGGTGTGCTTGACTTGTGGGATAATGTTGGCATTGCCAGTGGTGTCTGTGTACCACAGTATCCCCAAATCAGTCCTTGCTATTCTTCTAATGGTTTATTATGTATTTATTAGTGTGTTTGTATAAATTATGCTGATCAATTGTGCCAAAGTGGTATGTTGCCTCTGGGCCTACTCACTAACTGTACCTCCATGATGTTGTGCGTTTTCTGACACTTGCTGTCGTTCTGCATATAATAAATTGCAGGCACCAGATGGAATTGGATTGTATTTATTTAACTACTTTGTGAGATTGCTCTATGATAATTTCTAATTTCATAATTTCTTTTCATTAGGAATGTGCAGAAATCATTGATAGGGGAACAGAATGTTCCAGAGAACTCCAGAATGTTCCATTTCTCTTACGATTGTGTTGAACCTTCTTCTGGACCATGTCTTTCTCAGATAGTTTGTCAATTTTCAGAAGTAAATTCACCAAGCCAGAAGAGGTTTAGTGTATTTTAAGAATGATCTTTTATTACAGTCATTGACCCACAAACATAACAACACATTCTATAAACAGTAAAAAAAATTAAGGTGATCCATACATTCACAATAGTTTATTAATCTTCACCAATTTTTTTTAAATAGAGAAAGGACAATTTGGAGATGAGTACTTTTAAAGTGTTCCCCAAAATGTTAATACTTTAAAAAACTATTAAGTAAACGCTAAAAAAAAGGATTTTAATACTTTAGGTTCTATTCCTTCTCATGCTTTGTAAAAAGCTTTTTATCAGGAAGAAATTTGGCATAAGTCACAAACAGAACACTCTAGCATTCTTAGGAATGTTCTTTTCATTTATTGACAGGTATTATATATTATTTTTATCTTAGCCACAAATCCTGTTAGATAGAGTACAGGACAAGGGAAACAACAATGGATTAATAGTCCTCACACAAGCCCAGGATGATTTTTGTTAAATTATTAATACCTCTATTGTCTTTTTTTTTAAAGAAAAAAATCATCCTACTGACATCATTGAGACTAAATATAGGTCAACACAATGCTACAATATTTATTATCTTTCATTCATAAAGTTTAAAGTGCCAGGGCTAAAGCAGTCCAATAAATAATGTGAATTAAAGAGAACTGTAATGATATACTAAGAAGCCATTAAATACCCTTGCACTTAAAAAGAAAAAAACCCCATCATGCTACAAGCCTTGGGACCAAGTCACCTTTTTATCCATTGTGTGTAAAAATTGGTTTGACTAATCAATCTGCTTCAGATAAATCCTGTAAAACTTGGGTTAGAATTTTTAAAGCTGGGTCAAAGAAAGAGAGAAAATTTTACAGCCAGGAAAGTGGGCCAGAATTAAGGACTGCAAATGCATGTGAAGATTAGGTGTGAAAGAAAACTTGCTAGAGATCAGTATGTTTAGAAAAAATAAAAACTGTTATTGATCATTATTCGCAAGTGTCCAATATTACTTCTGTATATAGTGCCGGAAGAAATAGCATACTGTCTAAAAGGTATTCTGTTTGGTAGTAACAATCCCTGCTTCCTCCCCCAAGATTCTTTTTCCAAAACTGCTTCGGGATGAGACATAGACGTGGTTATTGACTACACCTATACATGTCATCTTTGCCACATCTTTCCCACAAGCATAACTTCAAATTCAATTAAGCACTCGGGGCTGGAAGCACATTAATAATATGGTGAGCAGACGTGGTCATGGCAAGCCTCCAAACATACATTTATCAAAGTCAAAACCAATAAGTTGGCTCCACCGTTGGATGCCCTCTATCCAACCCTTCCACTCCCAGCTTACTGTTATCTTCTTTTATCATTCGCTTTCAAATAAAGGACTTTTCATTCTTTCAAAGTGTCTTCTGGACCTTTGAAGTATGTTAATTTCCAATCTTTTTTTTTTAATTCAAAAAATATTTTCAAAGTTCATAGAGCAGAAATTGGTCAGAAAGACTTCCTCTGATTTAGGCATTTTTTTTTTAATGAGAATGCTCTTGGTACAATAGTTTCTTATGAGATGTACTATTAGCATGCTATAGCGCAGGAGTCCCCAACACCCCCACCTGCCCTATCTGTAGATCTGCATCGGTTCATGGCATGCCAGAAACTGGGCCACACAAACAAGCGAAGCCCCATCGGTGGGATGCAGGCAGCACATGAAACCACACATCCTCCAGGCTGTAGAAAAACCCTGTTCAAGGAACCGGTCCCTGGCGCCCAAAAAGCTGGGGGCTGATGCTATTTTATAGCTTCTCTTTTCAACTTGCTGTGAATTTTACAGTGTGAGATTGTACTGGGATGCACTGGGATGAACAGCGCCAAGCAGGAGGCAATTAGCAAGTTTCTAATGTTTTTATTAGTTTGATCATAAGTCACTTAATGATTCATGCTATAATTACAGGATGTAAATTATGCAAAGAAAACCTAGAAAAATACACAGAGAAAGTACTTTCTATCTTGCCTCCTGATTCATAGCTATAGCTTAATACAGCAAAAAAACATAAAGGGAACATAAAGGTCAATTTAAAGGGTAAAGAATTGGGAGACCAAGAATGAGAACAATGCAGGGAAGGTATCTTGGGAGTGCTGTTAAATTATAGGAATTCAGGACCTTCCCTAATTAGAAGAACAGATGCTCTCTGCTCTCAAGGGGGCCCGCCACTCCTTATCCTTCCTTAGCTGACCATGTGTTTTAAGACTGGGTATTCTCCCAAATTCTGGATTTGACCCCTTGTTCTGTGAATCAGTGATCATCTATACTGGGTCTGAATTGTTGATTTGCTCCCCATCTAAAGGTTCTCCAGGTTTAAAACTAGGCAAGTCTGTAACAATGACTAAAGCGCCATTGTCCTACTTGAGTAGAATCTCGCTCAGAATTGTATTGCATAGAATATTTGTCTTACATTTCAAGATTAAAGATTGAAGTAGCGTTCTAAGATTAAAGGCTTAAATCTGTTACTTCAAGGGTAAGAAAGAAAACACCTGATTATAGATTTGGAAAAGGTCATCAAGCCAAGCTGGTGATTAATTCCAAGAATTCAAGCAAGCATTAAAGAGCCAGTCAAGGAGAGTTAATAATTTCTTTTAATTCTTGAGCCTATTGCACTATTGAAGTTTTCTTAATATACAACTGGAATCTTTCTTGATTGCAAATTATTATTCTATATAACGGGTGAATAGGCATTGACCTGTGGGGTATCATCCAGTCATATTTTTGAAAAGTGTTATATTTCTACCTCCTTTCGTAAGGCTAAGTATTACAGATAACACAGTTCTTCAACAGGATGGATCATTCTGAAATAGACTCGAACCTGATTACAATAATGTAATCCCTGGTCTCCTAGCCATGATTGCCACCTGCTCTTTAAACAGGACCTGTGAATCGAAGGAGGACCTTTGGATTGAACAATAGGTCTGTCTGAGATAGTGCAGCCCTGTCCAGGCCAGAGATGGGGTAAAAAAACTTGATACTAGAAGGCTCAAGTGCAGAGGTGGTATTCAGCAGATTCTGACCAGTTCTGGGGAACCGGTAGCAGAAATTTTGAGTAGTTCGGAGAACCAGTAAATACCACCTCTGACTGGCCCCACCTTCATCTATTCTCTTCCTCCTGAGTCCCAGCTGATCGGGAACAAATGGGGATTTTACAGTATCCTTTCCCTGGAGTGGGGAGGGAATGGAGATTTTACAGTATCCTTCCCCTGCCACACCCACCAAGCCACGCCCACAGAACTGGTAGTAAAAAAATTGAATTCCACCACTGCCCAAGTACCCAGGGCCACTCAGTCTTTCTTGGGTTAAGCTGAAGCCCATTGCATCTTATCCAGGCAGGGAGAAGACCCACTCTTATTCCAACACTTTAATCACATTGCTGCACTGACTATAAATATAGAAGGGTAATTATTTTGTAAGGCAGGACGGCTTTACAAAACACCCTGTAGCTTATTAGAGAAGGACAAGTAATAATAACAAGGAATACATTTTCCCAATAAAGTTATATTAGATCAAATTTTAGAACACCTCAATTGCTTAAATAGAAGGATTTCCTTGAAAAGAAACTACTGAATTCCACACAATATAAAAGGGCTTCCTTTATTATTTGTTAATGTTCTTCAGTTTGCCAATCAGCTTTGAGCTGCTGGAAAATACAAACTTTTCAATAAGGGATTTCAGCAGTAGAGGGTGCTCTAATGCAATAAGTGTTTTGCAAAATAACTATACTACAGTATTGATCTAGAAATCCACTGGAAGCAAAACAAGTATTTTTAATAGAGCAAAGTGGAAAATACCATTTTAAACATTTTAATATATTCCTAGCATAAAATTATTTGTTGAGCTTTCTAGTAAGTGTGATGTAATGTTAGAGTATCCCAAAAACAATCAAAACAGGATAGGAAAAATAAAATAGCAATTTCTTAGGTTGATAAAGGAAGTAATTATCAGAGTACAATTTTGTTTTATTTGACTTTCAAGTGATCTGTTAGACTGGAAGCATTTTGATACTTGGGTCTCCAAATAATATTCAAAAGAAGAAAGTAAATGCCAAGTAAAATAAATAGTAGTAAAATTAACCACAGCAAAAATAGGTTTAGATAAAAGTATGAATCAGAAGCAAAACAAGAAACAAAGATAATCCAAACTTCTGATTCATTGGAATATAAATTGTTTTAAATCCTTGATTATAAATTATTCACTCTTTCCATGGAGAAGTTGAGTTGCAGTCTTTTCCATAATCAAGGCATGCTTTTTGAGTAGTTCCATATGCTGTAATCCTTGAGTAATAGTGGTATTAGTGATGAGGATAGTAGCTTTGCTAATTAATTGTGGAATAGTGAATAACATGAATTTATTTTTCCAGGATCCCATCATTTCAAATTTCTATTTATTTTTTTTTGTTTACATTTATACCCCGCCCTTCTCCGAAGACTCAGGGCGGCTTACAATGTATAAGGCAATAGTCTCATTCTATTTGTATATATATATATATATTTACAAAGTCAACTTATTGCCCCCCCAACAATCTGGGTCCTCATTTTACCTACCTTATAAAGGGTGGAAGGCTGAGTCAACCTTGGGCCGGGCTCGAACCTGCAGTAATTGCAGGCTCTGTGTTCTAATAACAGGCTTCTCTACTGCCTGAGCTATCCCGGCCCCATATTTCAAACTAACTCACAGACAAAGCAATTTCTTTTACTCACACACACACACACAAACACACACACACCCAATCTTTATTTCTCTGTTATTATTTCTCAGGCAGATTCTATACGAAACGTAATATTTTCCCTTTTCACAACACAATCCAGCAAACTCAAATTTCTTACTATTATATTTTGTTTTTATTATCACTGGAAGCATCTTACCAGAACCAAGCTTTTTCACAAAGCTGTCTAGTTATAAAAATGCAACTTTCCCTTTCCCCTTTAAAAAATAATGTCAATAATATAAAATAAGAAATCTGTGAACTGTACATTTCTTTGAATAAAATGTGAAATTAACATCGGTGTTGCTCACGTCAGCAGTTCGGACCTATGTTGTAGCTGGGCAACAGAACTATTGTCCACATCTTTTCACTATAAAACTAGACTTCCAAAAAAATGAAGGGAAGTGACATTAGTTCAAGAGTAAACCCATCTACTGAAAACCTGTGACTTAAGATGCAAACTCCAGATAATGGATCTCAAATTTAAAAAGTTCTGCCAACTGAATATACAGTACATCTTTGGGTCAGGCATACGCTTGTTCAGCTGTCTACCAAATGCTCTTGTTTATATCCTGACCTTGTACAATATAGAATAGTTGCATCAGTCCCTGGTATTATTTTTCTCTAATCATCGAACTTGACATCCCCAAGGCAAATTTTCTTATTTAGGTGTGGCAGAGAATAATTTGGAAATCTTCCAGCTTCCCTCCCTCCCCCCCCTCTTTTTAATGAAAGGTTTGGCCTCTTTGCCCTTCTGCTCTTTTCAGTTAGAAAAAAGGTTGCATTTTTTATTTATTTACTTTGCTTTTTGTTGGTATTGGTGTTGGTGAAGACCATGGCTAGTCGAGGAGCAGAGATGAGAAATGAAATGTGTGTGAGAGAAAGTTCCTGTCCAGAATTTCTTCTTTGCTCCCTACTATAAGTTTTGATACCGGAGAAGCAACACCCAACAAGTCCTCTAAACAGATTAAGATTCTGAGGTAGAAACCTACCTGTGGCAGAAATTTTTTGTACCTTTGCAAGGACGAGACTGAAGGCAACAAAGACAATTTTAGATCTTGATCCAGAGTTTAGAAGCTCTTATATTACAAGCCTTTTGATTTGGCCAATAACGCTATTTTTGTTCATAAAAAACATATTTCTGATGATGCTGATGTCACCAATAAATACTGACATATTAAATGGCAGTCAGTTATAGATATTGCTGGAGCTTTCATTAATACAGAGGAGCAATGTTCAGTTTATTAACTTTGTTTATAACAAGAAAGGAAATTATATTAAAAGTGTTTTCATAAGGCTAAACTTACCTAGCTTCTTCAAACTACCTTCATAGAGCTTAGTTTCTAGTTCTTTTGAGTACAATTCTTGAGTCAGCTGTATATCTACTTAATTATCATGCTATCCAGCAGGCACGTAACTAGCTAATCAACATGTCATTTGGTACATTGACAAAAGTCAAGTTTTGTTATGCCTACAGTATTCCCATACTTTATTAAGGAAGTTGTCTGATTTAAAAAGGAGATACCTTATCTTAGCCCTTGATAAATCCATGCTGATTTCACGTAATTGCTGCATTGTTTTTGAAGGTGCTTACAAAGTGATCTCTTCATGATCTGTTCTAGCCCAACTACTGATGTCAGACCAAATGGTCTGTAGTTTGCTGGATTCTTCTTTTCTTTTGCTACTTTTTGAAGATAAAATTAACATTTGTTATCCTCCAGTCATCTGGTGTTTCACCAGTTCCCCAATCTGGTGTTTCACCAGTTCCCCAATTTAAACAATATGTTTAAAATATAATAAGGGTTCAGTCATATAATCAGCTAATTTCTTCAATACCCGAGAAATGGAATTAAACTGGCCTGAAGGTCAGGCTCATTCAGGGAATCCAATTATTCAGATAAGCAGAAAAAGTACTTCAGAGAGTCCGAAAGCATGCTCACTGCACCTGTTAATGTCTCTTTAAAGAAGCCACACCTTTTCCTGAGGCCTCAAATGCATATTTTTCTGGGATCACACATCTAAGTTAAGAATATTTAATCCTTTTATATCCCCTCCATCCTCTGAAGAAGAAAGTAGTTAGCAAACAAGTCAGGAATTTCCAGCCAAAATTATGCTTGAAGGAGTTAATCTCCCAAAAGATTTTGTTTGAATGTAACAAAGGGTCAATTGGAACAAAGGGTCAAGGAGATAGATATAGAATAGAATAGAATAGAATAGAATAGAATAGAATTTTATTGGCCAAGTGTGATTGGACACACAAGGAATTTGTCTTGGTGCATATGCTCTCAGTGTACATAAAAGAAAAGATACGTTCATCAAGGTACAACATTTACAACACAATTGATGATCAATATATCAATATAAATCATAAGGATTGCCAGCAACAAGTTATAGTCATACAGTCATAAGTGGAAAGAGATTGGTGATGGGAACTATGAAACGATTAATAGTAGTGCAGATTCAGTAAATAGTCTGACAGTGTTGAGGGAATTATTTGTTTAGCAGAGTGATGGCCTTCGGGAAAAAACTGTTCTTGTGTCTAGTTGTTCTGGTGTGCAGTGCTCTATAGCGTCGTTTTGAGGGTAGGAGTTGAAACAGTTTATGTCCAGGATGCGAGGGATATCATTCTCTCTCTAACCCGGTTCTTCCTGGAGCCAACCCTACACTTTAAGCACACGACCAAAGTGGATACAACAGATGCTAGAATAATTAAAGTCTCCCATCACTACAAAATCAAGATTCTTTTTAGAAGACATCATCCACATTTTCTTCTCAGTTGAGAAGGCAATAATAGATGCTGACAATAGTGTTTCTTTTATTACCTGAAATAAAGTGCTGGATTTTTGAGCAAGAATGGGTTTTTTTCCCATACAGTGCAACTCCTTTCCCGCTCTTAAAAAAAATAATAACTTTTCAATTGCTGTATTCTAATCAGAGGAGCTCTGGTATATATTAAATCGTATCTGTCCCCTCGTACTAAAGCTGAAGCTCATCCTTTTGTTTGTTTGTATCAGTGTATTATACATAATGGAGCCATGGGCTTTATAATCCTGTTCGTATCCCCAGTAAATCAATAGAAAGCATTATAGTGAGTGTATGTGTATATACATATACATTAACGTATATACACACACACACACGCACACACACACACACACACATATATATACCAAAGGTAAAGGCTCCCCTCACACATATGTGCTAGTCATTCCTGACTCTAGGGGGCGATGCTCATCTCCGTTTCAAAGCTGAAGAACCAGCGCTGTTTGAAGAAGTCTCCATGGTCATGCAGCCGGCATGACTAAGCGCCAAAAGCGCACAGAACGCTGTTACCTTCCCACTAAAGGTGGTTCCTATTTTTTTACTTGCATTTTTTTTAACGTGCTTTCAAACTACCAGGTTGGCAGAAGCTGGGACAAGTAATGGGAGCTCACCCTGTTATATGGCACTAGGGATTCAAACTGCTGAACTGCCTACCACTGAGCCACCACATAATCAGCTAATTTCTTGCTCGTGATAAAGAACAATCAGCAAGACGACATATTGATATTTATTATGTTTTCAATCTGACCAACAATATAACTTGTTTGGATAAAAGCAGAACGCTGACCTTTAAAAATAATAGGCAACCTTTTCCTTTGCTAGTATTTTTTCATGAGCTTGGACAAATGTGGAGCACTAGTACCGGTCAGACTGATGCCTCTCATGAACAAAACAAACTCTGTAATTGGGAAAGAAGGCAGGAGACCATGCTTTACAGATTACATTGTATGAGTTTGAATTTTAGTGCACAGGGATGGATATATATTTGGAAGCCAAAAGGCTACATCTAATGGGCCTTTAATGGGTCTAATGGGTGCACAACTTGGGCGTCCTCCTGGATGAACGGCTGTCTTTGGAAGATCATTTGACAGCCGTCTCCAGGAGAGCTTTTTACCAGGTTCGCCTGGTGCGCCAGTTGCGCCCCTTTCTAGACCGGGATGCCCTATGCACGGTCACTCACGCCCTCGTGACGTCTCGCCTGGATTACTGCAATGCTCTCTACATGGGGCTCCCCTTGAAGGGCATCCGGAGGCTGCAGTTAGTTCAGAATGCGGCTGCGCGGGTTATAGAGGGAGCCCCTCGTGGCTCCCGTATGACACCTATCCTGCGCAGACTGCACTGGCTACCTGTGGCCTTCCGGGTGCGCTTCAAGGTGTTGGTAACCACCTTTAAAGCGCCCCATGGCATAGGGCCGGGTTATCTCCGGGACCGCCTACTGCTACCGAATACCTCTCACCGACCTGTGCGCTCTCACAGAGAGGGACTCCTCAGGGTGCCGTCAGCTAGACAGTGTCGTCTGGCGACGCCCAGGGGAAGGGCCTTCTCTGTGGGGGCTCCCACCCTCTGGAACGAACTCCCCCCAGGACTCCGTCAACTTCCGGACCTCCGAACCTTCCGTCATGAGCTTAAGACGATTTATTCATCTGTGCAGGACTGGCTTAGATTTTAGATTTTAAATTTAGATTTTAAATTTATAGATTTTTAAATTTACAGGGGTTTAAATTTGGTTTTAAGATTTATATTTATATTTTTTAATATTTGGCATTAGAATAAGTTTTTTAATAGTTATTTTAATTGTATATAAATGTTTTATGTGCCTGTGAACCGCCCTGAGTCCTTCGGGAGATAGGGCGGTATACAAATTTGAATAAATAATAATAATAATAATAATAATAATAATAATAAATAATGATTATTTCCAGTGTAGCCCACTCACATGAGTAACAGGCACAATTCAGCCAATTTCCTGTATGGCTTGCCCTGTGTGTGTGCCTTTTGGAATTCCAGTTGTGTGACACTGCCATAAGCTTGAGAAAAATCTGCTACTTGAGTTCCAGTGAAGATGGAATCAGGAGTGGTGTAGTGCAGCAGATGAAAGCCGATTTGGTGTAGCAGTTAAGCCATCAGGCTAGAAACCAGGAAATCAGGAATTCTAGTCCCACATTAGTCACAAAGCCAGCTGTGTGACCTTTAACTATTCACTTTCTCTCCGCCCTAGGAAGGAGGCAATGATAAACCATTTCGGAAAAACCATGCCAAGAAAACTGCAGGGACTTACCGAGGTAGTCTTTGAGAGTCAGACATTATTGAAGGAAAGAAAAAAAAAGGTAACAGATAGTGAGTTCTATTAAATATTCAATCATTGTCATTTTTTTTTTTAAAAAAAAAAGCCAGACATCCAGTGACGCCATTGAAATAATGCAGGTGACAAGCAGTGATGCAATTCTTAGTTATCTTTTATTATTGCTACATTCAGACCACAATAATTCCTTGTTGGCAGATAGCTGCCAAACAAGCTTTCAAATACAGGTATCTTTTCCCTACTATCTGCCCAAAATGAGACTAGGTTTGTGTCTCACAATAAAGAGGTAAATATTTCCCACACTTTTCACACTTCCAGCAACTTTTCAGCCACAGTTCTAAAATCCTGCTCCAATGGAAGCCAACTTTGAGTAGAAGGAAAACTTTGTGATTCACAATACAGGTAGTTCTCGACTTACAACTATTCATTTAGTGACCATTTGAGGTTACAATGCACTGAAAAAAGTGACTTATAACAACTTTTCACACTTACGACTTTGAATTTTAGTGCACAGGGATGGATATATATTTGGAAGCCAAAGGCTACATCTAATGGGCCTTTAATGGGTCTAATGGGTGCACAACTTGGGCGTCCTCCTGGATGAACGGCTGTCTTTGGGAGGTCATTTGGCAGCCGTCTCCAGGAGAGCTTTTTACCAGGTTCGCCTGGGGCGCCAGTTGCGCCTTTCTGAACCGGGATGCCCTATGCACGGTCACTCACGCCCTCGTGACGTCTCGCCTGGATTACTGCAATGCTCTCTACATGGGGCTCCCCTTGAAGGGCATCCGGAGGCTGCAGTTAGTTCAGAATGCGGCTGCGCGGGTTATAGAGGAGCCCTCGTGGCTCCGTATGACACCTATCCTCGCAGACTGCACTGGCTACCTGTGGCCTTCGGGTGCGCTTCAAGGTGTTGGTAACCACCTTTAAAGCGCTCCATGGCATAGGGCCGGGTTATCTCTGGGACCGCCTACTGCTACGAATACCTCTCACCGACCTGTGCGCTCTCACAGAGAGGGACTCCTCAGGGTGCCGTCAGCTAGACAGTGTCGTCTGGCGGCGCCCAGGAAGGGCCTTCTCTGTGGGGCTCCCACCCTCTGGAGCGAACTCCCCAGGACTCCGTCAACTTCCGGACCTCCGAACCTTCCGTCATGAGCTTAAGACGCATTTATTCATCTGTGCAGGACTGGCTTAGATTTTAGATTTTAAATTTAGATTTTAAATTTATAGATTTTTAAATTTACAGGGGTTTAAATTTGGTTTTAAGATTTATATTTATATTTTTTAATATTTGGCATTAGAATAAGTTTTTTAATAGTTATTTTAATTGTATATAAATGTTTTATGTGCCTGTGAACCGCCCTGAGTCCTTCGGAGATAGGGCGGTATACAAATTTGAATAAATAATAATAATAATAATAATAATAATAATAATAAATAATGATTATTTCCAGTGTAGCCCACTCACATGAGTAACAGGCACAATTCAGCCAATTTCCTGTATGGCTTGCCCTGTGTGTGTGCCTTTTGGAATTCCAGTTGTGTGACACTGCCATAAGCTTGAGAAAAATCTGCTACTTGAGTTCCAGTGAAGATGGAATCAGGAGTGGTGTAGTGCAGCAGATGAAAGCCGATTTGGTGTAGCAGTTAAGCCATCAGGCTAGAAACCAGGAAATCAGGAATTCTAGTCCCACATTAGTCACAAAGCCAGCTGTGTGACCTTTAACTATTCACTTTCTCTCCGCCCTAGGAAGGAGGCAATGATAAACCATTTCGGAAAAACCATGCCAAGAAAACTGCAGGGACTTACCGAGGTAGTCTTTGAGAGTCAGACATTATTGAAGGAAAGAAAAAAAAAGGTAACAGATAGTGAGTTCTATTAAATATTCAATCATTGTCATTTTTTTTAAAAAAAAAAAGCCAGATATCCAGTGACGCCATTGAAATAATGCAGGTGACAAGCAGTGATGCAATTCTTAGTTATCTTTTATTATTGCTACATTCAGACCACAATAATTCCTTGTTGGCAGGTAGCTGCCAAACAAGCTTTCAAATACAGGTATCTTTTCCCTACTATCTGCCCAAAATGAGACTAGGTTTGTGTCTCACAATAAAGAGGTGTGGTAGTAAATATTTCCCACACTTTTCACACTTCCAGCAACTTTTCAGCCACAGTTCTAAAATCCTGCTCCAATGGAAGCCAACTTTGAGTAGAAGGAAAACTTTGTGATTCACAATACAGGTAGTTCTCGACTTACAACTATTCATTTAGTGACCATTTGAGGTTACAATGCACTGAAAAAAGTGACTTATAACAACTTTTCACACTTACGACTATTGCAACTTCCCCATGGTCACATGATCAAAAGTCGGGCATTTGGCAAATGCCCTGTGTTTACGTCAGTTGAACCATCCCAGGGTTACATTTTGACCATTTGTAAACTACCCAGCTGGCTTCCAACAAGCAAAGTCAATGGGGGAAGCCAGATTCATTTAACGACCACATGATTCACTTAACAACCGTGACAAAAAAGGTTTAAAATAGGGCGCAACTCACTTAACAACTGTCTTGCTTAGCAATGGATATTTCGGGCTCAGTTGTGGTTGTAAGTTGAGGATAGCCTATATTTAACTCCTTTAACTGAGAAGATAATGGATCTTTAGACCCAACCTTCAGTGTAGGGAGGTTAAAAGAAACATCCAGAAACCCAATCCTTTGCTCTTGAGTCTATAAAAGAGCAGGAAAATTTCACTTCCAGATTGCTTTTTCTCTGTATTTGTGTGTGTGTGTGTGTGTGTGTGTGTGTGTGTGTGTGTAAACCATATTAGCATGGATTGAATTGATTTATGATTTATTTTATAAAATTACAGTAAGTTAGAATGCAGCTCTGCAAGACTGTTAATCCCCAAGCTCTTTTCCAATGGCAGGATTTCACATGCTTCTCAACTAAACAACAAAGCCAGAATTCAGAGAGCTGTATCAGGTGCCTAAACATGTGGGAGTCTTCATGTATTTTGATCAGCAGATTCTTGGGTCAGAATCACAAGCTATTATGAGAAATCCCCTTGGTTTCAAAAACAGTTGCATTTCATAACAACCACATTGTGGGCAAGAAACTAAGTATGATTCCATTATAGATTTTGATAAAATGTTTATGATGATGGCAATTTAAATTTAGGAAGGAAGGAAGGAAGGAAGGAAGGAAGGAAGGAAGGAAGGAAGGAAGGAAGGAAATGTATATAGAATTATTTTCTGTATCATTATTTTTATTATTAGCTAACCCAACTTTTGGTGAGCCGGTTCAGCCTCTATGCATGTGAAATCAGATTCTTTTTATGGCCCAATGTGCACTGATTTTCATTTGATTCCATTGGACCATAATTGCTATTTAATGCATGTCCCTGCAGATCTTTTCAAACTTCTTAGTATCACTTTTTGTTTTAAATGCTACCTTAAATAAAGAAATGGCTTCAGTGTATATATATCTGCACTTTATTGCTCCAGATCATTTAGGAACAACCTAAAACATTGCCCATTACAAATTCTTTGTGGCATCTTGTTATTTATATCCATCTATTGTGACCTGAGAATAACTTATTCAATAAGTTATTAGGTCATTCAATTGGCATCCTCCAATACCTTTCTACCTCTGTGATGTCCTCTTCAAATGGAACAAAAACTGTGTATAATACAATGTTTCAGATTTTCTGTACGCATGTCCCTTGGTTGGTCACAGTTTATTTCCTAATATTTGGAAGCATTGAATTTTTTTTTACTGTTGCTTCATATTCTGAGTAACTAGGTATGGCTTTTTGTAGCAATTCTGCCCTTTTCAGAAAATGTCCTATTTATGTTCTTGTAGAACTAATGTTGCATTAAAAAAAATATTTCCAAATACATATGCACAACAACCCCAGCCTTAAGGTTTATCTCGAAAGGGAGCAGAGAAGCAAAAGAATTTCTCATACATAGCTAGCAGTTCTCATGTAGGTGGAAATATGTCTAGAGCAGGAGTGTCAAACTCAAGTCCCACAGGCCACATCCAGCTCACAAGGTGCTTAGATCTGGCCCATGGGGTCACCCTGGAAACAGTGAAGGACCACCCCACAGTGCCTCTGCCAGCAACAACGGGCTCATTTTTGCTGGCAGAGCACTCAGGCTGCCACAGGCACCCCTGATATGAGTGACATCAAGCAGGCCACACCCACTCTGGCCACACCCACCCTGCCCTCCCAGGTCAAACACAACCCTGATGCGGCCCTCAATGGAATCAAGTTTGACACCCCTGGTCCAGAGGAGGGATTCAAAATGTTTTACTACCAGTTCTGTGGGTGTGGCTTGGTGCACGTGGCATGGCTTGGTGGGTGTGGCAGGAGAAGGATACTGTAAAATCTCCATTCCCACCCCATTCCAGGGGAAGGTTACTGCAAAATTCCCATTTCCTCCCGATCAGCTGGGATTCAGGAGGCAGAGAATAGATATGGGTGGGGTGGTCAGTCAAAGGTGGTATCAAACAGTTCTCCGAACTACTCAGAATTTCCGCTACCAATTCTCCAGAACTGGTCAGAACCTGCTGAAACCCACCTCTGCCCTGGTCTAGAGAGTACAGATTATAGAGCAGGGTAAAGATTTAGGGTGCCCAGACTGAGTCCAATGATATTTTAAATAGAAGCAGGAGACACTGTTTTATGCCTGAGAAATCACCTTTACTCCTTCATTCATATTACTGGAGGATGAAGGGAGCTCAGCTGATTATTTGAAACACTGTGGTTTACCCACCATTTCTTCCATCTTTTGTCCTTACCACAAGAATGAGAAACACAGATGGAAGAGAGCTTTCCCACTGCAAGAATCCATGACAAACAATCTCTGACAAAAGGCCATCCAGCTGCCTCTGAAACAGATCCAGTGGCAGGAACAGATTAACAGAGTTGGAAACTCACTACATCACTGGGTAATTGGTTCCACTGTTGAAATGGAGGGAGAATGTGTATTTTAAAGAGGCACGAAAGGGGGAAGGACTGCTGAGCGGAGGGCTAGGAATGATTTGCCTGCTGCCACTCTGGAAGGCTGTTTTCAGAGGCCTCCTTATAAACTGTATAAAATGCTCAGCCTGATTATTGGTTCATGCATCCTTTTTTATGTTAAGATTCAAAGCAGTATTCAAGTAATAAACTAGAACCTTATTTTTTAGTATCTTCTCACCACAAAAAAGCCTGCATATGATAATCTCCTTTCACTTACTTCTTTCCTAGGAAAGAGTCTCTTTCTAAATTAAATGAAAATTATTTCCAAACACAATCAACCTTTGCTACAGAACATGCTCCAGGATTACACTGAAAGAATGCAATGTCTCAGTAGTGGTAATTATAAATGTTTCCTTACTCTAGGATACACTTTGTTGCATCGAACTGAATAAAAAAAATGTAAAGATCTTGTAAGAAAATACAAAAAACATTTAAATCCATTGCTATATCCTACTGGCTGTAGAAATACTGCTGCTTAATTATGGAATCCACTGCTACAAAGTGTAGTAGTGTCCTTTAATGTAGATGGCATTAAAGGAAATTAGAGGAATTATGGAGGATAGACTATAGTAACTGTAGTGGCTATACGGTAGCTTCATCGGAGGTGAGTACATTTTGGTCTTGTAGATATTGCTGAATTATCATTCTTAGAAGCACAGACAATGGTGAGGAATATTGAGAAAAGTCAATAGTTAGAGACAGTGGTGAAATTCAAATTTTTTTACTACGGGTTCTGTGGGCATGGCTTGGTGGGTGTGGCGTGGCGTGGCGTGGCGTGGCGTGGCGTGGCGTGGTGGGCATGGCGTGGTGGGCATGGCAGGGGAAGGATAATGCAAAATCTCCATTCCCACCACACTCCAGGGGAAAGATATTGCAAAATCTCCATTCCCACACCACTCTGGGGCCAGCCAGAGGTGGCATTTGCCAGTTCTTTGAACTACTCAAAATTTCCGCTACCAGTTCTCCAGAACCTGTCAGAACTTGCTGGATTTCACCCCTGGTTAGAGAGCTTGCTTATTCCTTCTGAACTCCTGTTTCTGAAGGACAGCAGCAAGTAAATACCTCCAGGTCCAGTCTTTGACAGACTGGTTGACAGACTGATAAGCTGCTTCAATATAAAATAATTTGGTAGGATACCTAGACTAGATACCTACACTAGAAGAATGCTTCTCTGTTTTAGTACAGACATGAATAAGAAATTGGAACAGGTGATGGAGAAGTTGCATCTCTTGTCCCTTATCATTGAACTTAGCACCAGACATGGCATCATGGTGGCCATTGTTGGTGAATAAACAAAAGCCATTAACATACGTGCATAGTAAAAGTACAAAGATGGCAGAGAGGGTAGTAGGTGTGCAGCATTTACATGCTTAGTATTTCTCTTGTATGCAAACTAGGGATGAAATGCTCCCGGTTCAGACTGGCTCTCTCAATCCGGTAGCAACGGCGGCTGGTGGTTCAGAGAACCAGTAGCAAAAATCCCTGGCCCCACCCCCTGCCCCAGCTGAGTTGCGCCATCATCAGAGGTTCCGGTTTTTTTACTTTTAAAAGCATCTTTTCTTCAGCTGAAAAAAGACTTTTAAAAGTAAAAAAAAAAGCCTTTGATGATCACGCAGCTCAGCTGGGATCATCAGAACCCTTAAAAAGTTTTTTTTAACAACCTCTTCAGCTGAAGAGATTGCAAAAACAAAAGGTTTTAAAAGGCTCCTCTGGCGATCCCAGCTGAGTTGCCTGATCACCAGAACCTTTAAAAAACCTCAGCCAAAGAGATTGTTAAAACAATCCTTTTAAGAGGCTCTGGGCTGCGATCAGGCAACTTCAGCTGGGAAAGTCAGAGGAGCTTTTAAAATCTTTTTTTTCCTCTGGCGATCCCAGATGAGTTGCCTGATAATCACAGGCTTTTAAAATCATTTTTAACAACCTCTTACAACAGCCCACCCCCCATGCCCACCCAATCACCCCATCCCTCACTTACCTAATTACTGCTCCTTGCTTTGCTTCGCTGCTGCAATCAGTTGCATCAGCTAGCAACTGAATCTGCCTGCCTGCAATTGGTTAAGTAAATGGGAGGAGCTTTAAAAAATATTTAATTGGGTTTTTTTAAGGAGTTGGGTTTTTTTAGACAGCAATTTAAAGTTAAGGAAGTTTTAAATTTAGCTGCTTTTATCTAAAACCGGGGTCTCCAACCTTAGTAACTTTAAAGCTTGTGGATTTCAACTCCCAGAACAAAGCTGGCTGAGGAACTCTGGGAGTTGAAGTCCACAAACCTTAAATTTACTAAGGTTGGAGACACCAATCTAAAAAATATAAATAAAATAAAATAATAAAATAAAATATTTGTGCAGCTTTCTGAGATTTGGTGTGTTTCTGTAGTGTTTCACTCTAACTACACAAACACACAATCTCTCACAAAGCTGTATGTGGCATTTTGTGTGTTTGAGTCTGCTGTGTTGTGTTGTGTGTGTGTAAAGTGTGAAAGTTGGTTTTTGGTACCTCTTATTGTTTTGTATACTTTGTTTATTATTTTTATTATTTATTGTTATTGGCCATGCCCACCCAGTCATCTGACCACCAAGTCAGGCCCACCAATTAAGCCATGCCCACAGAACCGGTAGGGAAAATTTTTAGATTTCACCCCTGATGCAAACAGGTTGGAAGGTAGGTCCAGTAGGATCTTCAGTGTGGAAGCTTGAGAATCTAGAGTCTGTGTGGATTTGCCAAATCATAGGCAAGACAATCACAAGCACATCAACTTGGGAGATGATGGGGCCTTCCATGTTACATTGGACTGATAGCATCAGTCATTACGTAGCAATAAAAAGCATAGCCTGTTACTCTGAGAATGTTTCACTGTTAAAGACAGAAATAGTACTTTTTATACATCAGCATGGATATGTGATGATGGATTCTCCTGGACAGAGCCATGGAGGCATTTTCCGGTTGAACCTTCTAGTGAATGCAACAAATAGAATAGAATAGAATAGAATTTTTTATTGGCCAAGTGTGATTGGACACACAAGGAATTTGTCTTGGTGCATATGCTCTCAGTGTACATAAAAAAAAAGATACGTTCATCAAGGTACAACATTTACAACACAATTGATGATCAATATATCAATATAAATCATAAGGATTGCCAGCAACAAGTTATAGTCATACAGTCATAAGTGGAAAGAGATTGGCGATGGGAACTATGAAACGATTAATAGTAGTGCAGATTTAGTAAATAGTCTGACAGTGTTGAGGGAATTATTTGTTTAGCAGAGTGATGGCCTTCGGGAAAAAACTGTTCTTGTGTCTAGTTGTTCTGGTGTGCAGTGCTCTATAGCGTCGTTTTGAGGGTAGGAGTTGAAACAGTTTATGTGCAAATATTTTCACGGCCCTCTTCTTGATTCGTGCAGTATACAGGTCCTCAATGGAAGGCAAGTTGGTAGCAATTATTTTTTCTGCAGTTCTAATTATCCTCTGAAGTCTGTGTTTTTCTTGTTGGGTTGCAGAACCGAACCAGTCAGTTATAGAGGTGCAAATGACAGACTCAATAATTCCTCTGTAGAACTGAATCACCTGACATCTCTTTCTGAGCTATTAGGCAGCAGAATTTCCTTACCCCGATTCCAGAATGACCTCACACTGTCATTTATTAACTTATTGTTAATACTGTACTTATTTCCCCAGTCTGGTACCCTCCCCATATGTTGGGATTTCAGCTTCACAATGCTCAGGCAGCACTGGCCAGCTAATCTATTTACCCACTCCTGTCCACATTTTTTCCCCCTTTTCTTACTTGGAGAGGTGTAACTTCCTGCTAGCTCTGATTGTTTTTTTTTACTAAAAATACAAACCTCCATGAACATTGATGTTTTTGAACATCTAGGAGAAAAAATAAGAAACATTTACTTGGTGTCAAAGGAGTCATAATATAGATAGTCCTCGGCTTACGACCACAGCTAAGCACCAAATTTCTGTTGCTAAGCAAAACAGTTGTTAAATTAGTTTTGCTCCATTTTACGACCTTTTTGCCACAGTTGTTAAATAAATCACTGAAGTTAAGTTAGTAACACGGTTGTTAAGTGAAGCTGGCTTCCTTATTGACTTTGCTTGCCAGAAGATTGCAAAAGGTGATCACATGACCCTGGGACACTGCAACCCTCATAAATATGAGTCAGTTACCAATCACCTATATAAAGGAAAGAGTTCAAACTAAGCTTCGGTAGTTTAGTAAATATATTGAGGTAGTTTGCCAATGCCTTCTCCTGGAATGATTTTTCAGCTTCCTAATTTAGTTTACAAACATATTTATCTGTAGACTTTCAATACAGTTAATAACTAGGCTGCCTACTCAACTTTAACAAAGTCAGGAATTGCCATCCATTGAGACTCATGTTAATATCACCACTTTGAATTGGGTCAGAAAACAAACTGGCAGCCAGATCAGATAATAGGGAGGAGTTAGCTGATGTAGTCCCTTTCTCACAATATCCTGCCTTACCTGGGAGTAGGGTTATCATACGGGGAGAGAACCACTTTTGGCAGAAGTTTAATTCTACAATTATTTTTTTACATTCAGAGCAGGAAGGGTTAACTTGTAGTTCTAAGTACATAGGCAGACTTCATTTTAATTTCCGAGATCCGTGCTCTTCAGTTCAAAAGCCCTATACTGTGCAAGTGATCGATTCAATATCTAATAAAAGTTATTTTTCTCTTCTCTGGCAGCCTTCACCCGGTAGCTGTTGGGGGGTGGTGGTGGAAAGTGATAGAAAAGCAAAGGAGAATTCTGGGTTTTGATTTCATCAGCAGTCTTTATGTAGCCCTCTGCAAATTCTCCTGACGGGGTAATTTGGTCATAGTCCACCAGAGCCAAAGTATTGATCTTGGGTTGCATTGAGGAAACCAAAATGCGGCTTTTTTGTATTTCTCATAATGGTGCCTTTGCCAATAATTCTGTCAACGTGCATGGCTACTACAAATTTATTGATAATTTCCATATATGAATGGTCTATACCAGGCCTGTTTGCACAGATAGCAGAGATTATTCAAGGTGCAGCTGGACTCATTTTATACTTTGTGGGATGGGGGTGGAGGGAAGTGGAGTAGTGCAGCTAGGTTCTGTGCAGTTGAGAATATGGGGTTTAATTAAAAAAAATGTGGAAATATGTGAGCAAAAATCAACAAAATGGAAATGTCATATTGTCAGACTTGCCAGCCTTAAATAGAAATGATCCTTGGATCCCTTTATAGAGAAAAGTATAATTTTATTTGAAATCAAGTATATTGCAGTAATGCATAACCAGAACTGAGAATTGCACATCAAAATCCCTAGGTTCAACTTTTCCCTCCCTTAACTTCCTCCCATCACTAATCTCTCATGACCAATCAGGTTCAAGCAAGATGTTTTCAGATCGGATACTTCAAAAGTAGATTGGTATGCAGTTGTCTTCTTCTCCCAGCAGGGTGACCTTGAAGCAGCATCCAGGTCCAGAAATTCTTTCACTTTTCCCCAAGCATCCCCCCTTCCATCCCCAGACTTCATGACAGGATATCACCACATGGTAACAAAGCACATATGCAAGTGTAAGGAGGCAGCTGACACATATTTTCTAATTCATTATCAGTTTAATATCTCATTGTTATGCATTTTTAATTAGAAAATATTTGGAAGGTGATTGTGGACTATACAGTGAATGGCAGTCAACTTTATTAACAGTATAGACTTGCTAATATATTCCTTTTTCAGAAAAGAGCCTGATATTGCCAGATGCTTTAGGACCAATTTATACAGATGAATCATCCAAGGAGTGGCAGCCTGCAGGCTAACTAGCACCAGATTCTAGTACATTTGCAATCTGATACAATTTCCACTATAGGCAAAATTTATTTATTTATTTTATTTATTTATTTATTGATCACATTTGTATACCGCCCTATCTCCCGAGGGACTCAGGGCGGTTAACAGGCATATAAAAAGGACATATAAATACAGATTAAAACACTAATAAAAAACTTATTCTAACCAGCCTGATTACCAAAACCAATTAAAATCAATATAAAATTTAAAATTTCAAAAATTTAAAAATCTAAAAAACCTAGTCCAGTCCTGCGCACCTAAATAAGTGTGTTTTAAGCTCACGACGGAAGGTTCTAAGGTCCGAGAGTTGGCGAAGTCCTGGGGAGCTCGTTCCAGAGGCGGGAGCCCCACAGAAGGCCCTTCCTGGGCGTCGCCAGGCAGCACTGCCTAGCTGACGGCACCCTGAGGAGTCCCTCTCTGTGAGGCGCGGGTCGGTGAGAGGTATTCGGTAGCAGAAGGCGGTCCGTAAATAGCCCGGCCCTATGCCATGGGCGCTTTAAAGGTGGTCACCAACACCTTGAAGCGCACCGGAAGGCCACAGGTAGCCAGTGCAGTCTGCGCAGGATAGGTGTCACCGGGAGCCACGAGGGCTCCTTCTATCACCAGCGCAGCCGCATTCTGGACTAACTGCAGTCTCGGATGCCCTTCAAGGGAGCCCCATGTAGAAACATTGCAGTAATCCAGGCGAGGCGTCACGGGCGTGGTGACCGTGCATAGGGCATCCCGGTCCAGAAAGGCGCAACTGGCGTACCAGGCGAACCTGGTAAAAGCTCTCCTGGAGCGGCCGCCAAATGATCTTCAAAGGACAGCCGTTCATCCAGGAGGGCGCCCAAGTTCGCACCCTCTCCGTCGGGGCCAATGACTCGCCCCAACAGTCAGCAGCGGTTGCAGCTGACTGTACCGGGATGCCGGCATCCACAGCCACTCTGTCTTGGAGGATTGAGCTTGAGCCTGTTTCTCCCCATCCAGACCCGTCGGCTTCCAGACACGGGACAGCACTTCAATAGCTTCATTGGGGTGGCCGGTGTGGAAAAGTACAGCTGGGTGTCATCAGCGTACAGCTGGTACCTCACACGAAGCCACTGATGATCTCACCCAGCGGCTTCATATAGATGTTGAACAAAGGCGAGAGAATCGGCCCTGCGGCACCCACAAGTGAGGCGCCTCGGGCCGACCTCTGCCCCCGTCAACACCGTCTGCGACCGATCGGAGAGATGGGAGGAGAACCACCGATAACGGTGCCTCCACTCCCAATCCCTCCAACCGGCGCAGCAGGATACCATGGTCGATGGTATCAAAAGCCGCTGAGAGGTCTAATAGGACCAGGGCAGAGGAACACCCCTATCCCTGGCCCTCAGAGATCATCCACCAACGCGACCAAAGCCGTCTCCGTGCTGTAACCGGGCGGAAACCGGACTGGAGCAGGTCTAGATAGACAGTTTCATCCAGGTGTAAGGAAACTGATATGCCACCATACTCTCTACAACCTTCGCGAGCGGGTTGGAGACCGACGATAATTACCTAAAACAGCTGGGTCCAAGGCAGGCTTCTTGAGGAGGGTCTCACCACCGCCTCTTTCAAGGCGGCCGGAAGACTCCCTCCACCAAGGCGCTCGTAATTGCCTGGAGCCAGCCTCGTGTCACCTCCTGGGTGGCCAGCACCAGCCAGGAGGGCACGGGTCCAATAAACATGTGGTGGCATTCAACCTACCCAACAACCTGTCCATGTCCTCGGAGCCACAGGGTCAAACTCATCCCATAAAATATCACCAAGACCACCCTCGGGCGCCTCCCTGGGCCACTGCAATTTTGGTCCAAACCGTCCCGAAGCTGAGCGATTTTATCGTATAGATAACGTTAAACTCCTCAGCACGTCCTGCAGCGGGTCATCCCGCTCCCCTGATGAAGGAGGGGCAGTCACCCGAAACAGGGCGGCTGGGCGGTTATCTGCCGACGCAATGAGGGAGGAGGCGTAGCAACGCCTCGCTTCCACTCAGTGCCACTAGGTAAGTCCTAGTATAGGACTTCACTAGTGTCCGATCAGCCTCGGAGCGGCTGGACCTCCAAGAACTCTCCAGGCGTCTTCTCCGGCGCTTCATCCCCCTCAGCTCCTCGGAGAACCAAGGAGCCGTTTGGGACCTGCGCCGGGTCAGAGGCCGCAAAGGCACGACACGATCTAAGGCCCCCGCCGCGGCCCGTTCCCAGGCCGCAACCAGTTCCTCAGCCGTGTCGTGAGCCAGACCCTCAGGAAATGGCCCAAGCTCCGTCCGGAACCTCTCAGGGTCCATCAGGCGCCTGGGACGGAACCAACGTACTGGCTCCGTCTCCCTGCGGTGTTGAGTGGCGGTCAGAAAGTCCAGGCGAAGAAGAGAGTGATCTGACAGAGGTTCAATAACTAGTTCCTTCAAATCCAGATCTCTCAGCCACTGACCAGAGATAAAAATCAGATCCAGAGTGCCACCCCCAATGTGAGTAGGGCCATCAACTACTTGAGTCAGGTCCAAGGCCGTCATGGAAGCCGTGAACTCCCGAGCAGCTGGCGATGGCGAGCGGAAGATGGCAAGTTAAAGTCCCCATGACTAAAAGTCTGGGGTCTCAACTACCACCCCAGCAAGCACCTCCAGGAGCTCAGGCAGGGCAGCTGTCACGCAGCAAGGAGCCAGGTACACGACCAGCAAGCCCATCTGACATCTATGACCCCATCTCACAAAAGGATTCACACCCGGCAATCTGAGGCACAGTGGTCTCCCTCGGCTCTAGACTCTCTCTAATCACAACCGCCACCCCACCACCCCTACCCTGGCCCCTCGGCTGATGGAATGCTCGGAAACCCGGCGGGCACATTTGAACAAGGGGCACGCCCCCTTCTGGGCCCAGCCAGGTCTCCGTAACGCCCATAAGGTCCGCGGCACCCCCCTGAATAAGATCGTGAATTAGGGGGGCCTTATTGGCCACGGACCGTGCGTTGGACAACATCAGCGAAGGCCAGGGCCCTGAGGGTCCTGACCATCCGGAAGCGGGAGAAGTTTGAGGGCTCGGGCGCGCGATCGCCTGCAGACATCGGCGCGCCCCCTAACACGATGTGAGCCCCCACTTCCGCCATATCTGCCCCTCCCCCTAACCCTGGAAATGTCACCACCCTCAACCAATGGAGCACCAACCCCCCCCATGACCCTCGGACCCACCAACCCCCCGCCACGAGCATGCGCAGGAACTGGACTCCCACCGGCGGGTTTCCCCAACACCCGCCCTTAAATCCCTCCCACCACCCCAACCCAAACCTATCGATTTCCCTCCCCTTAAAAACCCCTTTAACACCCTCCTTAAAAACCCGACAGGTTCTTCCCCTACCTGACACTACCCTCCCCTTTAAAAACCCTTATTAAAAACCTATCTACAAAACCCCACAGGTTCTTTTTTCGCATGCCACCTCTGTGGGTCCCAAAACCCGTCATAGAGGCCGGCCCTCGATAATGTGGAGGCCATTTCTGCGGCGGGGCACCTCGCAGCTGCAAGAGTTCATCAGAAGAATAGCGTCGTAATAGAAGATAAGATCGTGAAAGGGTCCAAACTCGAGGATAAAAAGATGGCAAAGATTAAAATGTTATCCAAATAGAGATTGAAATAGGCCTAAAATGATGATAAATGATGATAATACTAAACCAGCATGCTGGTAATCCCAATAAGGGCAGACCCAGAGTAAAACCACAAACAGTCCAGATGGTAGTCTGTCGAAGGTCTGAGACCAAACATCCTGGGATAGAAAAGGTGGAGAGGGGGTTACTCCAGTCATAGGCAATATCGGCTGCTGTTAAGTCTCCTGCATCTTCCAATAGGCCTAAAGGGCCAGCGACCGCCAAGGATACCAATAAGGCCAGAAAAGGCGTAGCAGATGTTAACCGTCCAACGAGGGTCTCCAGGCAGGCAAATCCATCGCACCTCCATCGCCTTCCCGCTATCCTCCAACCACCACCACCTCCAATCCAGGATAGAACACACAATCCAGGGGTCCCTTCAAATCCAGCACCCCCTAGTGCATC
This sequence comes from Ahaetulla prasina, assembly GCF_028640845.1. Lineage (NCBI taxonomy): Eukaryota > Metazoa > Chordata > Lepidosauria > Squamata > Colubridae > Ahaetulla > Ahaetulla prasina. The sequence continues at coordinate 68,912,894 of NC_080545.1, read as the reverse complement.
CTCACCCGGTGCAGAGGCCCGGACGCTCCAAACCTCTCCTACCGAGGGGCCCAACCTCTCCCACAGGTTGAGCCTCTCCGAGAGGCTGGAGGATAGGAGAGACGCCATGGTCACAATCTGGCGGCAGGGAAAAGGCACAGACGACTTGGGCGGAAACAGATGGAACTTCTCAGTCGCTGTTGCCATCGTCCAGGTCGGAACAAAGGTCCGAACCCGAACGGCACAGCGCCACCAAGCCGATGAGATGTAAAAGTCAGATGAAAATATAGAGGTCAGATGTGGAAAACGGGAGGCAGACTAGCTATGAAAAGCCAGGCCAAGCCAGCCAAGACCGACGCCAACCGCAGGAGCCAGCTGAAAAATTAAAAAATCGGCCGGAAAAAAAAACGGCCGAGGAAACGCCGAATCAACGTCCCCGCCCTCAGGCCCGAAAAAACATGGCCGCCGTAACTTCGCCGACTGCTTACCCGACCCCGTTCTCAGCAGCCGTGGGCTCAAAAGAGACCAAAAGCCTCTCTCCACGGCTGCCGCTCTGATGACAATCCAGGTCGGGGCAGCAGGCGGCTAGACCGGCGGTTTGGATAAAGCCATCCTCGGAGGGCCCCACAAACGCCGGAGCCGGATCTTCAATGCTGCGCCATCTTGCGCATGCGCAGAACCAGATAATTTCTTTGTGGAATGGAACTAATTACTATTTGTGCCAAGGAATAAGTTTTAATCTTAATTTTAGTTCTTGCTCAGTTTCTCCCTGTTTCTAACTAGGTGAATCCCACAATTTCTTGCCTGTTAAATCCAGCCTTGGTGGAACTGAGGACAAGAATAGTTTATAGCAATGTGCAACTCTAAGAGTGTCTCTTGGTCCCAAACAGTTATATATGCAGCTTCATTGTCAGAACAGATATCTGTTATTTATTTAGACTATGGCTAAATATAGTAGTATGATGTAGTTTGAGATTACCAACCAACAAATCAGTGCTTTGCTGTAGAGATCTGACTTTCTGTATCCTAGTTGTTTAACTAAATCAAAAGCCCTTTCTCTCCATTCCTAAATTATGGTGTCAAACTGGAAGAAAGCTTTGAATGAAAAACAGGAGTGCTTTTTATAAGTGCCTGAACTGTAAGTGAGTTCTGGTATGGGAATACAGTCTCATCTGAATGAGAGTTCAGAGGCATAGTCATTCCTCAGTGGTAAGGGCAAGATTTCTTTGTGTTTTCTCAAGCCAATATTTTGTACCTGATTTTTGTGGTTAAAGGGAAAAAAAACGGAATTATACCCTGCAGGTTTGGAGTCTCTGCATCCCAACCCCAAGTTTTTGCCTTACCTAGTCTCCCTACCTTTCCATCTACTGGGCTAATTGATTTAATAGTTCATAATTCTAGTTCTTTGGCAAGATATTTCTTGAGTCTTCTCATTTTAAACTAATTGGAGTTTCCAGCCTGGTTCTTCCATATATCCTAAGTCTGCAGCTCCCAGAATTCTCCATCCAGCGTGAGGGGACTTCAACTCCCAGAATTCTCCATCCAGCGTGAGGGGACTTCAACTCCCAGAATTCTCCATCCAGCGTGAGGGGACTTCAACTCCCAGAATTCTCCATCCAGCGTGAGGGGACTTCAACTCCCAGAATTCTCCATCCAGCGTGAGGGGACTTCAACTCCCAGAATTCTCCATCCAGCGTGAGGGGACTTCAACTCCCAGAATTCTCCATCCAGCGTGAGGGGACTTCAACTCCCAGAATTCTCCATCCAGCGTGAGGGGACTTCAACTCCCAGAATTCTCCATCCAGCGTGAGGGGACTTCAACTCCCAGAATTCTCCATCCAGCGTGAGGGACTTCAACTCCCAGAATTCTCCAGCCAGCGAGAGGGGACTTCAACTCCCAGAATTCTCCATCCAGCGTGAGGGGACCTCAACTCCCAGAATTCTCCATCCAGCGAGAGGGGACTTCAACTCCCAGAATTCTCCATCCAGCGTGAGGGGACCTCAACTCCCAGAATTCTCCAGCCAGCGAGAGGGGACTTCAACTCCCAGAATTCTCCATCCAGCGTGAGGGGACCTCAACTCCCAGAATTCTCCATCCAGCGTGAGGGGACTTCAACTCCCAGAATTCTCCATCCAGCGTGAGGGGACTTCAACTCCCAGAATTCTCCATCCAGCGTGAGGGGACTTCAACTCCCAGAATTCTCCATCCAGCGTGAGGGGACTTCAACTCCCAGAATTCTCCATCCAGCGTGAGGGACTTCAACTCCCAGAATTCTCCATCCAGCGTGAGGGGACTTCAACTCCCAGAATTCTCCATCCAGCGTGAGGGGACTTCAACTCCCAGAATTCTCCATCCAGCGTGAGGGGACTTCAACTCCCAAAATTCTCCATCCAGCGTGAGGGGACTTCAACTCCCAGAATTCTCCATCCAGCGTGAGGGACTTCAACTCCCAGAATTCTCCATCCAGCGTGAGGGGACTTCAACTCCCAGAATTCTCCATCCAGCGTGAGGGGACTTCAACTCCCAGAATTCTCCATCCAGCGTGAGGGGACTTCAACTCCCAGAATTCTCCATCCAGCGTGAGGGGACTTCAACTCCCAGAATTCTCCATCCAGCGTGAGGGGACTTCAACTCCCAGAATTCTCCATCCAGCGTGAGGGACTTCAACTCCCAGAATTCTCCATCCAGCGTGAGGGGACTTCAACTCCCAGAATTCTCCATCCAGCGTGAGGGGACTTCAACTCCCAGAATTCTCCATTCAGCGAGACGGAACTTCAACTCCCAGAATTCTCCATCCAGCGTGAGGGGACTTCAACTCCCAAAATTCTCCATCCAGCGTGAGGGGACTTCAACTCCCAGAATACTCCATTCAGCGTGAGGGGACCAACTCCCAGAATTCTCCAGCCAGTGCGAGGGGACTTCAACTCCCAGTATTCTCCATTCAGCGTGAGGGGACCAACTCCCAGAATTCTCCATCCAGCGTGAGGGACTTCAACTCCCAGAATTCTCCATCCAGCGTGAGGGGACTTCAACTCCCAAAATTCTCCATCCAGCGTGAGGGGACTTCAACTCCCAGAATACTCCATTCAGCGTGAGGGGACTTCAACTCCCAGAATTCTCCATCCAGCGTGAGGGGACTTCAACTCCCAGAATCCTCCAGCCAGCGTGAGGGGACTTCAACTCCCAGAATTCTCCATCCAGCGTGAGGGGACTTCAACTCCCAGAATTCTCCATTCAGCGTGAGGGGACCAACTCCCAGAATTCTCCAGCCAGTGCGAGGGGACTTCAACTCCCAGTATTCTCCATTCAGCGTGAGGGGACCAACTCCCAGAATTCTCCATTCAGCGTGAGGGGACTTCAACTCCCAGAATTCTCCATCCAGCGTGAGGGGACTTCAACTCCCAGAATTCTCCATCCAGCGTGAGGGGACTTCAACTCCCAGAATTCTCCATTCAGCGTGAGGGGACTTCAACTCCCAGAATTCTCCATTCAGCGTGAGGGGACTTCAACTCCCAGAATTCTCCATCCAGCGTGAGGGGACTTCAACTCCCAGAATTCTCCAGCATAGATGTTCCTGTGGGTATTCCAGAACAGATAAGGGAAATAACACAAAATTGCTGCTCATGCTTGGCTATGACCTACTGATCCCTCCAAAATATTTATATCATCTTTCTACCACTATAAATGGTGTGTAGGAGAGAAAAGTTGGTTAAATCAGGAAACTTTTACTTTCCTTCGCTTAATTCATGGGTAGGCATAGTTTTTGCCTGGGGAACTGTGTTGATTGATGGTAGCATTGCTAGAGGGCATCCAGACTCAATTTTCAAGTCTGAGAGATAGGAATTAGGATTGCTTAAAAAGAAACAAAAAACTAAAACAAGTTTATTGAAAAGTTAACGCCCCTCTTTTCCTGTACGTTTGCACCCGAGGGGAGAAGGGGAAAAAGGGAGAACATTAAAATTATGTCTGGTGAGTTTGAAGGACTACAGAAAAGCATGTTGATTCTTCTCTGAAGATGGGGTAATTACTACTGGAGTAATTAAACATCTGCAAGGAAACAACCAAGTTTAGAGAGCACTAAGGATGCCACAGGACTACAGAAAAGTAGCTATCCGAGCTCTAAAGTATAGGAAACAAAGACCAGCAGCTATCTACCTTTCCATCGTACATTATATTTATAAGGCTAGGTCAGGATTAATACCCTGGAAATGGATAAGTGTTTTTGTTGCTGAAAAGTGCTTGAGAGAGAAGATATCCCCCTAGTTCCAGCATTTACCCTCTGCAACTGTCTCTTATGCACTTATTATATCATTAATGCATTAAATTCCGGAGTTCCATGCGAATACTAATATGGGATCCATTAATACTATAATAAGCAAGCATAAGCTAGTACAGTAGAACAAAGGAGAACCGTTTGTTCTGAAACTCTTGGAAGGACTTCAGCTGCCTTGAGATGAAAATACAAGCAAAACCACAAACCACAGAAGTAGACGTTGTGCCTCTGGCTTTCTTTTTTCTTTACTCTGCAGATTTAATTCTTCAGAGAACTTATTCTCCCCACCCCATATCCTCCACTTGAAAAAGTTCTTTTTCAGTGCCATGACTCACAATTGGCATGATACACCAAAACTTGGTTGTTCTCAAGTTCTGCAGAAATTGCTGAAAAGTCTTTGCCTCTGTACTAAATTCTTCTCTTAACTCCATCTGAAACCAGTTCAATTATCATCAAGCCACACCCACCTAAGGGATTAGATTGGATCTGAAAGTTGGCCACTTGCCTAAACAATTCAAGGCATCTCAATTTAATGAGCTTCCCACCTGGCCTTTGGGCAGCATTGGACCAAACCTGAGCTCTTATCAGGTGACTTTACAGTGGAACAATTTTTTTTTTTAAAGTTGTAGGAACCAGGATGATCTACTAAAGCCAACACAATGATTTTACTCACTGCTGGATAATATGGCTTGTTTGAAAAGAAGAGAATATTTGTAGCTCAGGATTAAACTATAGAGAGCTTGTTGTTCTCTTAGATGGGTTATTTGTTTGCAGGCTTTTTATTACCAAACTACGTTACAGCCTTAGTGTGAATGAGTGTGGGTTTACTGCTTGTTTTAATTTGTTTTTTATGCTACATAATATATCCTCCTTCTTTTTTTGTGGGCTGTATGTTATATTGTACCTCTTTCAATGTGAACATCCATTCATGGCTCCCTCGCCCTCTGGCTTTCATAAACCATTAGCCACGGTGGTGTAGTGGTTAGAATGCAGTACTGCAGGCTACTTCTGCTGACTGCCGGCTGCCTGTAATTTGGCAGTTCGAATCTCACCAGGTTCAAGGTTGAACTCAGCCTTCCATCCTTCTGAGGTGGGTAAAATGAGGATCCAAATTGTTGGGGGCAATAGGCTGACTCTGTAAATCGCTTAGAGAGGGCTGTGAAGCATTGTGAAGCGATATATCAGTCTAAGTGCTATTAAGTGTTGATGAAAAGTTTCAATGCTCATTTTGTCACGGTGATGCCTAGAACATCCTTACAGCTTGCAAAGATGGGAGCGATGTTATGAAGTGCTGGCAGTTAATGTCCTGGAGAAAGAAAAATAGAGGTCTAAATAAAGGAGTCTAGGTACAGTACTTAATTCTAACCCAGGAATGTCAAACTCAAGGCCCCCGGGCTGCATCCGGCCCATGATGTAGACAGATCTGGCCCATAGAGCCATCCTGGAAAATGTAAGGGGCCGTCCTTCATTGCTTTGGCCCAGTCTACCCAGTAGAAGAGGAAACATGCCAGCAGTTTGGGGAGTGGTGTCAAGCTGGCCATGTCCACCCAGTTGGCTACTCCCACCCACTCGGCCATGCCCCCCCGCCCCTCCTGAGGTCAACCACAGCTCTGCTGCAGCCCTCAATGAAATTGAGTTTGACACCCCTGCTCTAACCTGATGTTCTTCAAAAATAATGAATTTGCAACTTTCAGAATTTTCAACTAGCATGTTGCAGTTTCACAGCCTCAGTCTGTGAACCTCCTTTTGATCCTTCCCAATGTTAGAGTTTCTGGTATAACAAAGATGTGGTTTTGAAATTTTGCAGAAGGATTTTTCAGTACCCAATTCCCCATTCTTCCTCCAGCCTCAGAGGGAAAATGCAAAATATCTTATGATCCCTGGTAAGCCCTCCCACAGATCATAAGATTGCAGGCTAGTCATATTAACTGTTGATGGTTATGTTCTCTTTTCATGGGAAGAATGACCTGAAGGACCCAGAAAATAACCCCAAAATATTCTAAAATAGAATCATTCTGGTTAAGGAAAAACACACCGCAATCCTTTCTGAGGTCAAAATCAACTATATTTGAATATGAATGAATGAATATTTTAATTTGTACACCGCCCTTCTCCCGAAGGACTCAGGGCGGTGAACAGGCAGATAAAATACAGATATACACAATAGTTAAAACATCCCTTAAAAAACTAATTTAAATGTGCCCAAATATTAAAATAACATACACCCCCATAGGATTACAAAACTTTAAAAACCCATCAAATTCAATTAAAATTTAAAGGTAAAAATCAAGCTAGTCCAGCCATACGAAATAAATAAGTTTTAAGTTCGCGGCGAAAGGTCCTAAGGTCAGGTAGTTGTCGAAGTCCGAGGGGAAGTTCGTTCCACAGGATCGGAGCCCCCACAGAGAAGGCCCTCCCCCTGGGGGCCGCCAGTCGACATTGTTTGGCTGACGGCACCCTGAGGAGTCCCTCTCTGTGAGAACGCACCGGACGATGGGAGATAGAGGCCGGCAGTAGACGGTCCCGTAGATAAGCCATGGAGCGCTTTAAAGGTGGTAACCAATACCTTGAAGCGCACCCGGAAAACAACAGGTAGCCAGTGCAGTCTGCGCAGGATATTTCTCTCTCACCCTGGAGATATGACAGGTAAGAGTAAAACATTGCCCTGTTTCCCCAAAAATAAGACATCTCTTGATTATAAGCACAATCGGGCTTTTGAGTACATATGCTAAAATACCACCACCCCTGAAAATAAGCCCTCCCCCAAAATATTTAAATGCATGCCATTTCCTCTGGTTAGGGTTAGGGAGACAGAGCTGGAAATCAGGTAAGACGGCAAGAGGAGCCCCATCTTGCTCCACACACCCCAAAATAATAAGACCTCCCCAAAATAAGGCCAAGCGCTTATTTTTGGGTTCAAAAAATATAAGACAGGGTCTTATTTTCGGGGAAACACGGTAGGATAAAATCTCTGTTTGGAAGGAAGTCAGATAACAAAACAATCTAATATGTGGCCATCGCTGTTCTTGGACGCAAATTAGATATCTTCAGTTAGATATAAGAGTCATGCCTTAACAATAGATTAATTCAGCACTTCTCATTTAAGCTTCCCCCGCTTCTTTTTTTAAATCAAACCGTTTATTCAAATATCTCTGAATCTTTTGGCTTCGGTCTCTATAAGCTTTTACAATAAGCAGGCCTAGAAAGTGCCTGCCAAGTACTCAATTTAAATTGGGGAGGGAGAGATCTTGGACTATAATAAAACCCTCTCATTATAAAAGTATTTTCCATTGGCCTCAATGCATAATGAAAAAAAAAGAACTATGCCACATTGCCACATCCCCCACAAACAACTGCCTTGATAATCCTTCCAGCCATCATTCACTGCTGCTTTTCTATTGGTTGGTAGCATCTGTAATTCCTCAGCTGCAGAGTATTTAAAAGCAAGGGAGTGGCATCATAGTTCCCTTCATCTCTGTGTAGGATCTTCTCCGTGAGCTGCAGGAACAAGGAACAGAGCCATGGCTGTGAGTTTATGGGACATTGATGTATGATGCTTAAGGATGCTAGCTATTGCTGAAGCCAGGCATTCACATTAGATTAGAGTATCTTGCCTTCTTGCTATTGCAAACAGAGGTGAGATACTCTAATCTACCCTGATCTTCCTGGAGAGGGGACCTTGATTTTGAGCTGGCCGATTAATTTTTCCTAAAAGTTATCACTGTAGTAATACCAGAGTGAAAGGTGAAATTGGCTACTACAAATGTTAAATAGAATGGGTGGTCTCTTAACAGGCTTCTACCTAGCACTGGGTTTCTGAAGTATTGAATAGCTATGAGATTATTGTCATTTTCTCATTTGTTTGGGAAACGTATGTGGAAGTATATCTGGGGAAGAGAAGTTTGGCTTACATTTGCTTCAGCTTAACAATTTTTTTGTCCCTATTCTCACCCTATCCGCTTTCGTCCAATTTTGCAGTAGCTGCAGAAAACTGCTAGAAAAACTGCTGATGGAAGCCCAGTTTGGCAGACTCTGTAATCTCATTATTATAATATAAGTCTTGCATGATTTTAAATCCACAGTTTTGAAGGAATTGGAAACATCTGTTGGGGAGGAATAAATAACAGGAATGTTCAAAGTCTTGGGGCAACTTGGTGTGGCTCAGGCTGGCATAGACTTGCAGGTTGCCCTATTAGGCCTTTCCTCACCTTATCTATCATTTTCTCTCTTTTGTGGGGAACTTAACTTTTACAACAGAAAAAAAATTAAATGAATCTTTTCTCATTTTTTTTTTAGCTTAATGGCAGGAAGGAATATTGCTTGCTTGAGTTCTGTTTTCGCTGCTTTATTAAAAAAACAAACTGTAGGCATCAGAAAAACTAGGATTTCTTTTGCCTCTTTATAAAACATACTTTGCCAGTTTTAATCTCTTAAACATACCACAAAGGCTTTGTAACCATTTCTCTGAGAAGATGGGGATTGAAAATGAAGAAAATCACATCAGGCATTCAAGAGCAATATGATAGGAGTTGAACTTAGCCTTCTTCCCATAAAGGAAAGGACTGGAAACTTTCATGTTGCCATCTTTTACTTCTGAGATTTTCCACAAGCTTCCAGTTATGAATTAGTGTGGAGAAGTTAACTATCAGATGGTGATGTCAGAACACCTCTTCCCCTCTCCCATATCCCTGGCATAGACAGTCAAATGGGCAGGAGCTGCCCCTCCCTTGCAGAAGATGGCTATATGGGTTTGAGGCATTTCTCTGCTACTCTCACCCAGCCTTTCCAATAGTGAAACTCAGCATGCAGCAAGAGAAAGGGCGGCTGGCATCATCATGACTCAGCCCAGTTCTTGTCTCTCTCCTCTTAGGTCTGTTAGGTTTTGCAGGATAGAAAAAAACAGGATGAGGCTGCAGTAGTCACGGTCTGGGGGGCAAAAGAATGCCAGCTCAAAGAGAGCAGGATAAAAATGCCAGATGAGGTTCTTTCTGTTGTTTCATGGTTGCCTTAATGCAGCAGTCTAGAACCACACAGTGACAAATGCTGGAGCATTTGGTCACCAAGTTATGGCCACTCTTATGTTTAACATAAAGGGAAGGAGGAGGATTTTTGTTTTGCCTGTCAATAGCAACAAATAATCTAACTGCATGATTATCATTTCATTCTCAGCAGAACTGCCTACTTAAAAGATAACATCTTAATGTGCTAATACGGAATAATTTCCTGGGGTTTTCTGTAAACACAATGCACATTATAAGTCTGCCATCTAATAATATAAAATGTTGTGAGAAATAACCAAGTATGCTATCCCTTCTGATTTATGCAGAAATATCATTCCTATTTTTTTTCTGGCCAAACATTATTTGGATTAGCAGAGAAGTATCAAATATAAATTTGTGTTTGGATAGTGGACCACTTTGCTATGTGACAGTATCCTAACCTGGGAACAAAACAGATATCCAGATGCATTATGGAGGCAATTCATGAACATACTTTATTTCTGCTAATCCAATTAATTTTGGACCAGTTTTATTTGCTTAGACACCTTTTCTCAACCCAGTTAACCTCTAGAGATATTACAGGTTTGATTCCATTGTTGTTGGCTGAGGTGATATATTGCAATCATTTCTAGAATGATTCTTTGAACTGGGTAAAATCTACTTGGATTTTTTTAAAATTTGTACATTTGATTTTTTTTTTAAATAATCCAAACAAAAGAACATGGTAGCGAGAGACGACTTCCGGTATCCAGTGGCAACGGACGTCTGGAAGGTTTCTCCTGCCTCCAGCGCCCGAATCCGGCCGCCGCCGAGGCCCTCAGGGGCCAGGTGTTCCGAAAAGGACACCTGCCGTACGGACGGCTCGCCAGGGGTCTCCCAGCCGACATACAGGACTGTGGGGACCGATGCTGGCGCGTCCTAGGCTTGGCGGGGTTCGGAGGCCACAGGCGCGGCCATTATTTTGGTCGTCGCCTGGGCGCTGTGCCCGTGACACGGGGCATTGGATTTATAACTGCAGCAGCCTGGTGGTGAACAGGGCACGGAGAAGAATTGAGGAGGAGAAGGGAAGGAATATTGCTTGCTTGAGTTCTGTTTTCGCTGCTTTATTAAAAAAACAAACTGTAGGCATCAGAAAAACTAGGATTTCTTTTGCCTCTTTATAAAACATACTTTGCCAGTTTTAATCTCTTAAACATACCACAAAGGCTTTGTAACCATTTCTCTGAGAAGATGGGGATTGAAAATGGTTTTCCTGAAGAAAATCACATCAGGCATTCAAGAGCAATATGATAGGAGTTGAACTTAGCCTTCTTCCCATAAAGGAAAGGACTGGAAACTTTCATGTTGCCATCTTTTACTTCTGAGATTTTCCACAAGCTTCCAGTTATGAATTAGTGTGGAGAAGTTAACTATCAGATGGTGATGTCAGAACACCTCTTCCCCTCTCCCATATCCCTGGCATAGACAGTCAAATGGGCAGGAGCTGCCCCTCCCTTGCAGAAGATGGCTATATGGGTTTGAAGCATTTCTCTGCTACTCTCACCCAGCCTTTCCAATAGTGAAACTCAGCATGCAGCAAGAGAAAGGGCGGCTGGCATCATCATGACTCAGCCCAGTTCTTGTCTCTCTCCTCTTAGGTCTGTTAGGTTTTGCAGGATAGAAAAAAACAGGATGAGGCTGCAGTAGTCACGGTCTGGGGGGCAAAAGAATGCCAGCTCAAAGAGAGTAGGATAAAAATGCCAGATGAGGTTCTTTCTGTTGTTTCATGGTTGCCTTAATGCAGCAGTCTAGAACCACACAGTGACAAATGCTGGAGCATTTGGTCACCAAGTTATGGCCACTCTTATGTTTAACATAAAGGGAAGGAGGAGGATTTTTGTTTTGCCTGTCAATAGCAACAAATAATCTAACTGCATGATTATCATTTCATTCTCAGCAGAACTGCCTACTTAAAAGATAACATCTTAATGTGCTAATACGGAATAATTTCCTGGGGTTTTTTAAAATTTGTACATTTGATTTTTTTTTTTTAAATAATCCAAACACAAGAACATGGTAGCAACTTCAATGCAGGCTAAAAAAAATGAATTACTCCATATTTAAGAGGACTTTAGTTTAGGAAAGGATAGAATCTTTCTTGCCAATCCCTTCCTGTGATAAAATAATTAGACTTTAAAAGGTTTTGAATTAATTTGAATATTTATCGGTTTTGAAGTTAAAGGACCCCAAATACTACATGATCATATTTCCCTGCCACCTGGTACAATATACGTTTTATCAATGCAGCATGTTGTTGGCTGAGGTGATATATTGCAATCATTTCTAGAATGATTCTTTGAACTGGGAAAAATCTACTTGGATTTTTTTAAAATTTGTACATTTGATTTTTTTTTTTTAAATAATCCAAACAAAAGAACATGGTAGCAACTTCAATGCAGGCTAAAAAAAATGAATTACTCCATATTTAAGAGGACTTTAGTTTAGGAAAGGATAGAATCTTTCTTGCCAATCCCTTCCTGTGATAAAATAATTAGACTTTAAAAGGTTTTGAATTAATTTGAATATTTATCGGTTTTGAAGTTAAAGGACCCCAAATACTACATGATCATATTTCCTGCCACCTGGTACAATATACGTTTTATCAATGCAGCATGTTGTTGGCTGAGGTGATATATTGCAATCATTTCTAGAATGATTCTTTGAACTGGGTAAAATCTACTTGGATTTTTTAAAATTTGTACATTTGATTTTTTTTTAAATAATCCAAACAAAAGAACATGGTAGCAACTTCAATGCAGGCTAAGAAAAATGAATTACTCCATATTTAAGAGGACTTTAGTTTAGGAAAGGATAGAATCTTTCTTGCCAATCCCTTGCTGTGATAAAATAATTAGACTTTAAAAGGTTTTGAATTAATTTGAATATTTATCGGTTTTGAAGTTAAAGGACCCCAAATACTACATGATCATATTTCCCTGCCACCTGGTACAATATACGTTTTATCAATGCAGCATGTTGTTGGCTGAGGTGATATATTGCAATCATTTCTAGAATGATTCTTTGAACTGGGTAAAATCTACTTGGATTTTTTTAAAATTTGTACATTTGATTTTTTTTTTTTAAATAATCCAAACAAAAGAACATGGTAGCAACTTCAATGCAGGCTAAAAAAAATGAATTACTCCATATTTAAGAGGACTTTAGTTTAGGAAAGGATAGAATCTTTCTTGCCAATCCCTTCCTGTGATAAAATAATTAGACTTTAAAAGGTTTTGAATTAATTTGAATATTTATCGGTTTTGAAGTTAAAGGACCCCAAATACTACATGATCATATTTCCTGCCACCTGGTACAATATACGTTTTATCAATGCAGCATGTTGTTGGCTGAGGTGATATATTGCAATCATTTCTAGAATGATTCTTTGAACTGGGTAAAATCTACTTGGATTTTTTAAAATTTGTACATTTGATTTTTTTTTAAATAATCCAAACAAAAGAACATGGTAGCAACTTCAATGCAGGCTAAAAAAAATGAATTACTCCATATTTAAGAGGACTTTAGTTTAGGAAAGGATAGAATCTTTCTTGCCAATCCCTTCCTGTGATAAAATAATTAGACTTTAAAAGGTTTTGAATTAATTTGAATATTTATCGGTTTTGAAGTTAAAGGACCCCAAATACTACATGATCATATTTCCTGCCACCTGGTACAATATACGTTTTATCAATGCAGCATGTTGTTGGCTGAGGTGATATATTGCAATCATTTCTAGAATGATTCTTTGAACTGGGTAAAATCTACTTGGATTTTTTTAAAATTTGTACATTTGATTTTTTTTTTTTAAATAATCCAAACAAAAGAACATGGTAGCAACTTCAATGCAGGCTAAAAAAAAATGAATTCCTCCATATTTAAGAGGACTTTAGTTTAGGAAAGGATAGAATCTTTCTTGCCAATCCCTTCCTGTGATAAAATAATTAGACTTTAAAAGGTTTTGAATTAATTTGAATATTTATCGGTTTTGAAGTTAAAGGACCCCAAATACTACATGATCATATTTCCCTGCCACCTGGTACAATATACGTTTTATCAATGCAGCATGTTGTTGGCTGAGGTGATATATTGCAATCATTTCTAGAATGATTCTTTGAACTGGGTAAAATCTACTTGGATTTTTTTAAAATTTGTACATTTGATTTTTTTTTTTTAAATAATCCAAACAAAAGAACATGGTAGCAACTTCAATGCAGGCTAAAAAAAAATGAATTCCTCCATATTTAAGAGGACTTTAGTTTAGGAAAGGATAGAATCTTTCTTGCCAATCCCTTCCTGTGATAAAATAATTAGACTTTAAAAGGTTTTGAATTAATTTGAATATTTATCGGTTTTGAAGTTAAAGGACCCCAAATACTACATGATCATATTTCCCTGCCACCTGGTACAATATACGTTTTATCAATGCAGCATGTTGTTGGCTTCAAATAACCCAACAGCAGTTGTTCATAATAGATATAGATCCCAATTTACAGGGGTTTTTTTCCCCTGCAAGGGGTGGGGGGGGCTACAGGAGGAATTCACTAAATGCTTTTGGAATTCCTTTTCTAGGGAATTGTTTGTACTAAACTGAACGTTAAACCTGGCCAGAAGATAACAGTGAAAGGTGATATTCTACCAGGATGTAAGAGGTAAGTTGGCATCACTAATAAAATAATTTGGAACGTACTGAGAATCATGTATAGTGGAATCTTGTATTGGTTCATAGAAGCTTTCCCCACTAGGTGATGACCAGATGTACACAGTAAGAGTTGATATCTAACACATCTGGAAGATGCCAGATTGTTAAAATTAATCATAATGGTTTCCCCCAAAATGCATGGGAACTATTGTTAAGTAACATAAAGAAATTTCTTTTTACCTGTCCAATTGACAATTCGATCAGGAGGCCAGACCAGAAAATCAACTCCACATTAAATTAGAACTGTACTTTATTGAAATAGGATATAATACCAGAATATTGAGCACCTGGTGTGATTTACTTCCTTCCTTCCTTCTTGTATCCCAGTGAATCAGGGATGAGATTGCCTGAGTTACTTCCGGATACTACCTTGCTTTCTGAGACTTAAAATAGTTTTTCAGCCCTCTTTGTTTATATAATGATTCTTGCATATTTCTATCAAGATCTTGACTCTCTACACTGATATATTCTCCAGTGAAATACAGTACAATATAGTCTGGGCCTATGCAAGTAGGACAGTGGTTCTTAACCTTTAATAATAATAATAATAATAATAATAATAATAATAATAATAATAATAATAATAATAATAATAATAATAATAATAATAATAATAATAATAATAATAATAATAATAATTTTTATACCGCCCTTCTCCCGAAGGACTCAGGGCGGTGAACAGGCAGATAAAATAATACAATATATTACAATAAAAACACTCTAAAAAACTTATTCAATATGGCCTAAAATTTAAAATACAATACAAAATATAAAATAAACCCCAATAAAATCCATATTTAAAAACCCTATTTTAAGCCAGTCCTGCTCGGAAGAATAGATACGTCTTCAGCTCGCGGCGAAAGGTCTGGAGGTCAGGAAGTTGTCAAAGTCCTGGGGGAAGCTCATTCCAGAGGGTAGGTGCCCCCACAGAGAAGGCTCTCCCCCTGGGGGTCGCCAGCCTACACTGTTTGGCTGACGGCACCCTGAGAAGACCCTCTCTATGGGAGCGTACCGGCCGGTGGGAGGCATGTGGTAACAGAAGGCGGTCCCGAAGATAGTGCTGCGACCCCTTTAATACAATTCCCCACGATGTGGCAACTCCAACCGTAAAATTATTTTCGTTCATATTGATTTCATCGTGGTGATAGGCAGCGATCTCAGCACGCCTCAGCAGCCACAGAAGGGGGGAAAAAGCGGCAAACTGTTTTTTTGGATTTATCGCGCCTGAAGCCGTATTGGCTAGCGATCTGAACTGCTTGCGATTGCCTTGAGGACGGAGGCATTAAAACGGAGACTCCTCCCCTATTAAGTTTATCGCGCCTGAAGCCAGTTTAGGCTAGCGATTGGAAGTGATTGCAGCTGGCTTGAGAGGGAGACACCAGAGCAAAGATTTCTCTCTTTTTTAATTCATCGCACCTGAAGCCGAATTCGGCTAGCGATTTGAAGAGCCTGCAGCTGGCTTGTGGAGTCAACCATTGGAGCGCGATTCTTCAACTCACAAGTATACTTCCCATATTTCCGATGGTCTTAGGCGACCCCTAGCAAATCGTCATTCGACCCCCAATGGGGTCGCGACCCACAGGTTGAGAACCGCTGAAGTAGGAGATAGAACTTTGTAGTTCTCACTAACGAAACGTAAGAATCCTGTTGCTTCTTCCCTCCTCTTACTCTAAAAGATCCCAAAGTTGTTGTTTTTTTCCAAAAGGCAAAACATCTTTTGGGGGAAAACATCGATGGGACAACCATATCCTGGATGATTGAGAATCTCCATGGACAATTTGCTAGAAAAGGGTTAATGCCACTGTAACATTTTCCAGTGACTCATATCTGAACACATCCCCCCTGCTCTCTGCTACTCCTGCCAAGAAACTAAATAAAACCAGCTGTTGGGCAGCGGCTTCCTTCTCTCTCCTTTTGGAACATGTCTCTATTCACTGTACACAGTGACCTGCATTTGGTGGTCTTCTAGAAAGAATGAGCATGAGGATTTGAAAACTGTACATAAGTTCTTCTGACTGTGGTTTCCAATTTGAGTCTCCATTTTTAGAGACACACGTTTTTCCACTTGTTGACTCACACTGTGGCGTTCCTCAACCAAGTGTCCTCCAAATGTGTTGGATCACAGCTCAACAGCTCAAGCCAGCAAGTTCAAATGTCATTCAGGCTAGGAATTGTGGGAGATGCCTAAAGACTTTTCTCATAAAGTTTAGAAAAATGATTTTTTTCAAAGCCTGGCATTTGACTCTTGGTGATTTTTTTTTTTTTGCAGAAATGGATATTTGTCTACTACATATGACTCATTTTTTCCCCTCTTCTATTAAATCATGTCTGATTCTCAGAGACTGTCTGAACCAGTCTCTGCAGTTTTCTTGACAAGGTTTTTTAGAAGTGGTTTGCTATTGCTTCCTTCCTAGGGCTGAGAAAAAATGACTAACACAAGGATACTTAGCTGGCTTTGTGCCCAAGATGGAATTAGAACTCACAACCTTCCAGTTGCTAGCCTGATGCTTTAGCCACATCAGCAACAGCTCTCACCTGTGATTCTAAACAGTTTTAAAACTGTATGCGTGCTCTTCCAGTTCTCATCAATATCAGGAAAGGAACTGGAGACTTTTTTCTTAGAAAAAGCTGCACAATCAGCACCATTTAGTGCTTTAATCAGTCCTTAATATTTGGCTTGGCATGAAAGCAAAAGTGATTGATGGATCTATAGAGGAGGAACAGGTCTGGGCAAGAAAATATTTTAGAAATCACTCCAAATGGATAAACAGTGAAGCATTCCCCCTTAAAATATATTGAAGTACCAATTATAGCAGTAAAATCTACATTGAAGGTTATTTAAGAAACAAAGGAATTCACATGGCACAAAGATACAATTTGAAAGAGAAAAGTTGCAGGATATTATGAAAATGATGCTATTCTGTCTACACAATGGATTTACCCAAGCGGGTGACTTTCACATGTTCTGCTTTTAAGCACCCATCACTCCTAGTTAAAGGGAATTGTAACACTTTCTAACACGCACCAATGATGTTGGTTGGGAGTGTATTAGGCATCTGTACAAAGTTTTGAGGGAGTCTATTTTGTCATTGAGACAGATATTCTGAGGATCAACATGCCCCAACTCTTCCCTTACTGGTAATAAAATCATCCCCATTATTTGGCTTAGACATCTCCCACTTGCACCCCAAAGGCAGGGAAGAGCCTTGGAAGAGACAGATGATACTAATACTAATGAAAGCCAAGAGAACTGAGCTTCTTGAGCAAGAACATTGTTGTGTGACTGCTTCAGCTTGCCTTAGGGGAAGGTGAGGCAGCTGCCAGGCTGTAAATTGGGATGGGAGAAGCTTGGAATTGGCAGTGGATGCCTTTTCCCCATTACCATGTTGCAGAGCTGCCACCCCACCCTGAAGTTGGTGCAAAATTACCAGCATGAAATTTTCCATTCCCATTGATGATCCCCATCCTGCCTCGTGCATGATTATTCTTCTCTTCATTCATTGCTCTTTATCAGAGTAGAAAAGTGGGAAGTGGGAAACATTTGTATGAGTGAGAGAGAACACCTGAACTTGCTCCAGATGACAATGTGAAAGGGGGAAGCTACCACAATAATTCTCAGTGGCTGCATTTGTGGAGCGTACTGCAAACCAGCCAAGCACACTTCAGCCTATTTCATTGTGTCTTGTTGAGCCAAAACAATTAGGTTAATAAAGTATGAATAAATAAGGGTGCCGGGCAAATACTTCATGTACATATTGCCACTATTTTTCACATCACATTAAAATGCTGCTTGCTAATCTAAACTGATAAATTCATAAAGCTTAAATGCAGGACACTGTATTAAATACTGCTGGGAGTAATTTGTTTTATGCTCTAGTAAATTGCCCTGGAAATATTTTGGTTTCAGTAATTTCGGAATTAATTTTGGATATAAATGCCACAAATCAATCTATTGCTGTTGTTCTTCCTGCACAAGGATCTTACCATATTTTTTCTCCACCCTTCACAGTTTTACTTTAAATCTTGGCAAAGATGTAGATAATCTTCTAATACACTTGAATGCACGTTTCGATGCTCATGGAGACGCAAGAACCATCGTGTGCAATTCCAAGAACAAAGGGCAATGGGGGAAAGAACTCCGGGAGACCAACTTTCCTTTCCAGGAGGGTGGAAGTACTGAGGTGAGAATTGAAAGGACACAAGAAGAGACAAAATGTGTGTGTGCATGCTTGGCAATTAAGGAGCAGCTTTCCTCAACATTTATTCTGCACATGTTTGATAAAAATGGCCATTCTCCCAGCCAGTAGTTTATCAGCATTCTATTCCAATACACCTAGAGAATAATTTAGACATTATTCATCTAGTAGTCCTTTGTTATTGTTAGTCGCGAAGTCATGTCCGACTCATTGCGACCCCATGGACAATGTTCCTCCAGGCCTTCCTGTCCTCTACCCTCCCCCAAAATCCATTTAAACTCACACCAACTGCTTCAGTGACTCCATCCAGCCACCTCATTCTCTGTCGTCCCCTTCTTCTTTTGCCCTCAATCTTTCCCAGCATTAGGCTCTTCTCCATTGAGTCCTTCCTTCTCATTAGGTGCCCAAAGTATTTGAGTTTCATCTTCAGGATCTGGCCTTCTAAAGAGCAGTCAGGGTTGATCTCCTCTGGGACTGACTGATTTGATTGTCTTGCAGTCCAAGGGACTCGCAAGAGTCTTCTCCAGCACCAGAGTTCAAAGGCCTCAATTCTTTGGTCCAACTTTCACACTCCTCTACTAGTCCCTTTAATTACTCCTCTGAAAGTTTCAACTGATGCTCTTGAAGGTTTTGTGATGGGTAGCTCTTGTTCAACTTGTCATTGGAGAGTTCCTAGCTCTTTCTAGTGACAATATTTTTTTTAAGAATGATGGAAAGTCTTTCACATATGAATATCTCAAATTATGTAAGTCTGTTGTAGATAACAAAAAGGAAATTAAGAACATGTGCCCTTTCCAGCATTCTTGATCACTAGCTATATTGGGTGAGATTAATGGGAACTGGATTCTGTAACATTTGGAAGACTATATATTCTCCAACCTTGTACATTTATCCACCACATAATTAAAGGCTCAAAAGCTTTATGAAATTACCAATGTCAGATGTTCTTTGGCAAGGTGAAAGAATTGCCAACTTACGATTATTATTAGTCTAATTAAATGGATCCTGACTCTTCTGTTGAACTCTACTTTATATTTCACTCCATTGTGTGTGTGTGTGTGTGTTTTTACTTTTTAGCTGTCCTTCATACATGACAAAAAAGAAGTGACTATTACATTGCCTGGAAATTATCAGTTCAAGTTTCCCAATGAGACTGGTTTGGAAACCATTGAATTTATCTGCACAGAAGGGGAGCTGAATTTCAAAACCATCTCACTAGTTTAAACAACCTCCTGGCCTGTTTATCTTTTTTCTTTTTTTTTTTGCTTAATAAGGCAACAAAATAAATGCAACTGAATTCTGGTCTTCTGTTGATGTGTCTTTTCAATTCTTGCCTTTGCAGTTCAGGATTTCTCAAACCAAGCATCTCTATATACCTCGAGGGTGGCTGACTGGGCATATGGCTGCTTGGTTGAGGGATAAAAGCTGTATACATAAAAAATGTAAAAATAATCACGATTCACTTAACAACTGAAGTGATTTGCTTAGCTGTGGCAGAAAAGGTTGTAAAATCCAATGCAACTCACTTACCAGCCACCTTGTTTAGCAATGGAAATTCTGGTCCTAATTGTGATCAGAAGTCAAGGAATACCTGTATACCTGAACCAGTTTAGCATCCTGAGTAAAGGCACTGAGCAATGCCTGTGGATTGCCAATTTTATAAAAGACAAGCTTTAGGGTTAATCTGCTCTTCACTATGCTGCCTGTTATCCACCAGGGGTGCTGTGGGGGCTCAGCTTCAAAATGGGCTCAGCATGTGAAATGGGCTCAGCATGTGAAATTGATATATGCCACAAGGAACCACTTTCCTGATTATCCCATTTTATCTAATTTGCTTTGAATGTTACAAAGAAGGCAGTCTGCCATCTGGTGGTGAAGAAAGAGTCATGCAGACTACAACCTTCTAAGTGGCATGCAGACTTCCACTTGGCTGAAGATGGAAGTGGTAAAACCAAAACTCTATCAATGTCCAATTCCTTTTAACATTTTTGTTTGGATCTTGCCCTTCCCATTCATGGAAGCTGGCTGGCCCCTTTGTAGGCAAGTCCACCAGATTTACCTTCTGCTTCTAGGGATTATACTATTTAACTCTCAGGGACTTTTCGCAGGCAATCCCACAAAAAAAGCAGCATTAATTGGCATATTTGCATTTTGCTGTTTTGAAATGTATGACCATATCTTCCTGACAGGTAGCTGCCTGATTTGCTTTATATTATGCATGTCTAATTTTCTATGCCAAGGTTCAACACAGTTGCTCCCTTTACCTTGCTTTGATAGCTTCACAACCCCAGCAGTTTTGCTGTTGTTATCAGAACTCTCTAAGGCAGGGGTGCCAAATTCACGATTACGTTGTCATCATGTGACGTATTGTGACTTCCCCCCTTCATTAAAATGGGGGTGAGCATGGCCAGCGTGCGACGCATCCAGCCCGCAGGCCATGAGTTTGACACCCCTGCTCTAAGGAATCCATTCTGAAAAGTCCAGACTCTAATGTTTTTCTTTTAAACAATAGGGGCTCACCCTCTGTTTTTTACAGCCTCCCCAATCCCTTGAAAACTTATTTGCCTTCATTTGCTACAAGTAGGGATGGGCTGCTGGGGGTTCGCAGGGATATGGGAGACCTCTAGCTAAGATTCTGTGCAGTTCGAAGAACCCCCAAATCCCAAACCTGGGTGGCCCCGCCCACCCCACCCTGCACCTCCCAGGAGTCTGCACACGACCGGCTTTGGATGCAGGTAAGTGCAGGGTGTGCGTGGCCGCTCAGGGTGAGCGAAAAAGGGCCTACTGGAACTTCGGGAAGGCTAGAAACGGGCCCGTTTCCAGCCTTCAGGGCCTGCAAAGACCATTTTTGCTTTCCCGGAGGGTCAAGGAAAGCCTCCGGAGCCTGGGGAGGGCAAAAATGTCCCCCCTGCTGTGGTGCAAGAGGCCAACTAGGCCATGGCAACCATGGCCATGCTCACCCAGCAACCAGATAGAGAACCAGTGGTGGGTTGCCCCCGGTTCAGACCAGTTCGCAAGAACTGGTAGTAAAACCAGTGGGAGGCTCCACCCACTGACCTGGACGTCATCAGGAAGCTTCTGCGCAAAAGCCTGCGTGCACGCATGACTCCATTGCGAACCGGTAGTAAAGGTAAGTAGAACCCACCAATTGGTGGGTTTCAAAATTTTTTACTACCGTTCCGTGGGTGTGGCTTGGTGGGCGTGGCAGGGGAAGGATACTGTAAAATCTCCATTCCCTCCCCAATCCAGGGGAAGGTTACTGCAAAATCCCCATTTCCTCCCGATCAGCTGGACTTGGGAGGCAGAGAATAGATGGGGGTGGGGCCAATCACAATTTTTACTACCGATTCTCTGAACTAATCAAAATTTCCACTACCAGTTCTCCAGAACTGGTCAGAACCTGCTGAAACCCACCTCTGAACCCACCCCTGCAGAGAAACCCTTGCTAAAAAATTTTGAAGCCCACCCCTGGCTATAAGGATATGTTCTTTATAAGTTCAGGGTCAAGAAATCATCAATATCCACACAGATTCAAAGAACAAGGTTAAAAACGCAGCAAGAATTGTTCAGTTAGTCAGAAAAGATGCTATGAGAGCTTTTTCTGTCATCTAAACACAGAGATTCACTTAACTAACCATAGACAAGCTGCAAAATAGGCCCAAGGGCAGCATGTGTTATTATTTATCTTTCTCCATTTGCCCTAGTAATCAAAACTAATGCATAGCCAAGAGATGATGCAGTTTTCAACAGCAGTTACAACCCCACCATAGGATACGGAAGCTTTGCCCCATGGGGAGAGTAACAATCAGTTCAAAATGACTCCATCACTCTGAAATGAGTTTTACTTATCTCCCACCTTTCAAATATGCTGGGCTCCCATCAGTCACAATCAGGGTGGCCAATGTCTGGAAAGGCTGGTATTGTAATAAAAGGTATAAGCACCTTTTATGCAGAGGTGGGTTTGACCAGTTCTGAGAACCGGTAGCGGACATTTTAAGTAGTTCGGAGAACCGGTAGTAAAAATTCTGACTGGCCCCACCCCCATCTATTCTCTGCCTCCCAATTCCCAGCTGATCGGGAGGAAATGGGGATCTTACAATAATCTTCCCCTGGAGTGGGGAGGGAATGGAGATTTTACAGTATCCTTCCCCTGCCATGCCCACCAAGCCATGCCCACCAAGCCATGCCCACCAAGCCATGCCATACTCACCAAGCCATGCCCACAGAACCGGTAGTAAAAAAATTTGAAACCCACCACTGCTTTTATGTGCTGGGGTGGTCTACAACAGAGGGTCTTCCCACCTACAGTGCCCCTTTGCTCTCGTCTCAACACCTTCTAGGGAAGACTTGATAGACTCATTTATCCTCTCTGCTTGGGTGGTCAACGTTGCTCTGGCCAGGGTTTTCAATTGCTGTTATTTGTTGCTTTAAATATCTGTTGCAAGAAATGGCATGGTTTAAATGGAACATTTATGTTATGTTTTGTTTAAAAAGCAAAATAGGTTCACTAAGTCCACTAGAGATTTAACAGGCATTTTAAAACAGAAATCAGCCGAAAATTTATAATACTGAATTTGCTATTGAATTTTGGGTGGGGTTCAGACTGGTTTGTAGCTGGGAGATTAAGGGATGATTTGCATAACTGACTAATTCCAGCATGAAGCTGGCTGCCAATCACTTTTTGAGGTCATGAGCACCAGAGGTGGGATTTACATAATTTACCTACGGTTCACCCAGCACTGAAAATGTGAGTGCGTGCGGCTTGCACATATGCGCGCGGCTTTAAAACGTCGAGGCAGATAGGCAGGTCCACCCTACTCGCACATATGCAGGCGGCTTTAAAGCGCCGAGGCAGATAGGCAGGTCCACCCCACTCGCAAGTTGCTACTACCAGTTCACCTGAACCAGTCCAAACTGGCTGAATGCCACCTTTGATGAGCACACAAGATCATCCTCTACCAGATTCTAGTCCACAAGGAAGACAACTTCCCTTTTCTTTTTTTTACTACACATTGAAAGTGCTGTTTTTGTTCATTTAGCTATTCAACCCATCTGCTATGCTTCATTTCTCTGTAGGCAAATCCCTTCCCTCCAGGTGATCCCAGTGCATTGCCTTCCATGGTTATTTTACCAATAGAAAAAGATGGACTTCTTTTTTCTGTAAAGTCAGAAGAAGTAGAACAATGGAATATGGACCGTTCCCCCTCCCCCCAATAAAATTACTAAGATTTGTGCTGCTCTTCCCTTTAGGTCCAGGTGACATTTAAAAAATAGTAAATCTATGGTGTGTTCTTTTTCCTTTTTACTCTCCTGGAGTGCTAAAGAAGCAGAGGGATACACTAATTAGAGGCTGTGGTAAATACATTTAGGACAGTATATCAGATTATGCAATTCTGTTCTCCTTTGTATTTGGTCTGTTCCATTTGCCTTTCCATTTTTCAATTTCAAAGTAGCTTCCAAAGTTACGGCAAGCTGTTGTAGAGTTGTAGAATAATATTGCAGACAGAGTTTTCCAGCAATTGCAGAAGTAGGATGAGCTAAGATCATGGTATTCGATGTGATTAAAAATATTAACCAATGCACAATTCATGAATGCACAAATGACTTAACTGTCATGGGTGAAACTTTGGCAGG
Organism: Ahaetulla prasina; assembly: GCF_028640845.1. Classification (NCBI taxonomy): domain Eukaryota; kingdom Metazoa; phylum Chordata; class Lepidosauria; order Squamata; family Colubridae; genus Ahaetulla; species Ahaetulla prasina. The sequence goes on along the minus strand of NC_080545.1, from coordinate 68,889,073 downwards.
CTATAAATCAGCCTTTGTCTTTGGGTAGGGCGTGTCTTTTTCACTCAAAGAGAAAATGTCTCATGTGGCTGTAACATACCACATAGTGGCAACATTTAAGAAGGAGATGAGAAGCCAGATTGCCTTCTCTGTTAACTAGAGACTTAACTGGAATATCCATACCTTAAACTTCTTCTATAATTCCGTCATCATTGGTCAAGTGATAGCTTTCTACTGCATGTGCAAATAATCTGTTAATATACCCATTCTTAATCCTAATACAGAACAGAGTAAATGCGCCTGTTTTCTCTGATAGTTTATATTGCCTTATTGGATTGTACCAGATCATAAAACCAAGAGAAGCAAAAGACAGGCTTAAAGCTCAACGTGTGCGAATGAAACAGCTTACCAGATGATTGTATTGATGCCATAGTAATGGACTACATCCCAAATGGTCTTCTCTACATATTTTTGGACGCTTTTTTCAACTCAATGTCTTTTGGATGTGCTAGATTATAATTCTTAGCATTTCTGCGTATCATAGATATAGATAAATTGAGAACGTATGTAGACAACAATTTGTCATTTATTTCAATACATGCCTTGTTAAAGTTGTCATTTTTATCATCTTGGTTTTGATAAGAAGTTTATTACATATCTACCATGGATGAAAAATCTGAGAACTGAGGGGATAATAGAATTTCTTTCTAGGACATTACAGCCATCCAGGCCTTATATCAGGCTGACATAATTAATGGGAGGAATAGAGCCAATTGTGTGGTGCTGTTGATATATGCAATAATGCATGGATGCAAACTACACCATTGGAAGATCTGAAAGACCAGGTTAGGGTCAGTTCATCATGGAGAAAACCTATCTATGTTGTCACTAAGAGTCAGCAACAACTTAATGGGACATAATCAACATGCATATATCAAGTACAGGCAACTTAAAAACAATAGGCTAGAGCCAATAATAAACTTGATTGCAGTATATCAATATGGCTTAACTAAAATTAATATTAATGTAATGACTCTAAGGATATTTCCACACTACTATTCTTCCACTCCCTGATTTTGCAAAACATCTGTCATCCTCTACAAACCAGCCAATTTCAAAATGCCGAAAATGAGAAGCAAAGATCACTGACCCACCCCGCGCTGCCAGAAGTTCTCCACTAACAAAAATCCCCTCACCCCCATTCCACCTTAAGAAGAAATAAATTGCCTCATACATATCTATATTCTTGTTATCTGCTCGTCTGGTGGTTTGTAATATAAAAACCAGATGAAGCCCAAATTCTGGGCACGGTGAGGCCAGGAGTTCTGACAAAGGAGAAATAATCATCCACAGGGTCAAATGAGCCAAGGTGTTTTCAAAGAAAAAAGTCATTTCAAATGCACCACAGCTGAGCCAGAAATAAATTAATTCAGCTTCTAAACAAGGCAATATAATGAGCTCAGAGGTCCAGAGATATTCTTAAATTAATGCAGAGCTCTCACTTAGAAATAGCATCCATGCCAGGAATACAATATTACTGCAGAAAGCTAAGGAGCAGCTATTTATTTATTCTTAAACGCCTTTGAGATCAGGTGATTTTAACTGAACGTTTGACTTTCAACATCCAACTTTTTGTCTTCTCAAGAAAAGAATATAAGCATTACCATGGAGGAGACATTGCGCCTTTTCCCATCATGCATTTAAAATGCTACCCACCCTGGAATCAGAAGACAACGTACTGCTGTCAGCACTTTGAGGTAAATAGACAGGAAAGAGGCCAGTAGAGTTTTCAGAAATGCTTTTTTTTAATTGTTCTAGGACAGGGGTCTGCAAACTTGGCTCTTTTAAGACTTGTGGACTTCAATTCCCAGAGTTCCTCAGCCAGCTGGCTGAGGAACTCTGGGAGTTGAAGTCCACAAGTCTTAAAAGAGCCAAGTTTGCAGACCCCTGTTCTAGGATATAATAGCAGTATCTTGAAACTACACCTGTCTATTATTGTTTACTGTATCTTATGCCAAACAAAATCAAGGCAGGGTTATTTTGAGTTTCTTTCTCAAGAGTGAGTATTCTTTTCTAAGCCTTCTCCTCCCAATGGTTCAGCTACCCTTTTCTCAATGTGCAGGTGCAGGTATAGAGTTTTGAAAAAGCATCCAATTTGCAGATAAAGCCACCCTTAAAAATCATAAAACCTCCCCAAGTTCAGCAGGATAATTTTTCATAAGTGTGGCATCTTGAGCCTGCCCAGGAAGTGATCTGCAATTTCTGCCAGGTGGCAGGAAAGCCTGATTTGAAAAAAAGGTAGATTCTCTGTGTCCCTGAAAGAAAATGATCCTGGAAGGAGATGCCCAGAGACCAGAAGGGAAGATTGTGTCCACATCAGCCTAAAATGATCAATAGGTGCCAGGACGATTCATCCCCTTTGGCTACCTGACTGAATCATTGACAGCAAAACATATTATATTTTGCACATCTTTATCTAGCATCTGCAGCAAGATGCCTTCTGTTACCCATTTATCATGGATATATCCTTTAATACTGATTACCTTTCCCAATTGGTTCTGAAGAATAATCAAATCATAATTTGCTAGGCCTCAAAGTAATATCCCACTCTTTAGCACTATTTTTCCTTCTGAATAATACCTCTAAGCCTTCATAATCTCCACCAGCAATCCTAGAAAATAAAAATGTGAAGTGGCTGCAGCTATGCTTCATTTGGAAGTCTGCTTGACAGCTCAGAGTAAGGAAAATGTAGACTGAGAGGATCTTAAGGTTGAGAGACGTCAGCAGGAATATTCTCACTAGTTTGCATAAGATCCTATCATGTGCTACCAAAATTCTCAGTGTGCCCATGGAGCCCAAAAAGTTGAAGTTCTTGGATTAAGGGAGTAGGATGAACCTTCAGGAACAATGACATCTTTGACATTAATTATTAATGGATATCTTCTGTTTCTTCAATCTGGTCAACTCCCTGTGCTGCAGATACAAGTTCTGCTTGAGGTTTTGCATTTCTCTGGCTTCTGAAGAAGGCATACTGTCTGCCTTGTCTTTCTTCACACTGAGTTGACATGTACTCACGGTAATTTTTTGTTAGCAGAGTATAAAGGAATGGGTTGATGCAACTGTTGCTATAGGTCAAGCAGGTAACACCAAAGTTGAGGTAAGCCTGAGCAGTAGGGCCAATCTCCAAGTCCATTGACCAGTACAATTTGGCTAACTGCCAGGCCCAGAATGGTACAAAGCAAGCCCAATAAGCCACAATGATGCTGAAGATCCTGGTGAACAGCTTCTGTTTCAACATTCTGCCCATCACCTGTGGCTGCATAGTTTTTGTAGAAATCCAATAGCTCCATGCAAGATGTGAGTACAATATGGCTAGGACAAGGCCAGGTGTTAGGATGCTAGTGCCAAAGAGAACTGTGAGGTAAACTCGGAAGGCATCAGGTGTCCATGTGGGAAAGCAAATATGTTTATGGCTTCCACCTTCCCGCTGCTGGATCATGACCATCATTGGTATTGTAAGCAACAATGACAGAAGCCACACGGCAAGGCTGGCAACCTTATGATAACTGTTCCCAACAATCCTAACCTTTAGTGGTCTGGTCACTGCCCAATAACGCTCCAAGCTCATGGCTGTCAGCAGAAAGATGCTAGCGTGCATTGTGAGCAAGTCCAAGCTAAGCAAAAATCTGCATCCTGCATCTCCAAAGAACCAATCCTGGGCAAAATAGGTACAAACCACAAAGGGGATGGTGGAAAGGTAGAGTAAGTCTGCCAAGGCCAGGTTAATAACATACACACACAAACAGCTTGCTGAACGAATTGCCATGCTGCCAAACACCACCACCAGTGTATAGATATTTCCTGTCATCCCAATGAAGCACATCAGGAGGAGGATTGCTCCTAAAACTCCCGTGAGAGAATTCTGTTCCTCAAAGTCAATTTCTTCATCTGAGAAATTGCCCCAGAATGGTTCTTCAATGAGTTCCGCCATCACTGAATAGCCAAAATTCACTCCAATTCTACAGAAAACTATCATAGGCACATTCTGTGCCTCCCAAGTCTGGCAATTAAGATCAATAAGGAGGGCTGGGAAAGGATGGGGAAGAAACCAAAATAGGTTGGATATGAGAAAAGAAACCTATTCTTCATAAGAAATGATGGCAACTGTCTTCTTCATATGTCATGCTCAGCGATGCTTCTTACCATTCCTTAGAGAAAGGCGATGACTCAAAGAAGTACATCCGTTGCATTTTATGAATGAAAGAGCATGGTTTCTTCTGTTTTCAACTTCCAAAGATTGGGTCTCTGTGCATCTGTGAATCTTCAACTTCTTTCTATTCCAGTATTCATCTGCTAGCCCATTAATGCAAATCACTCCTCAGAGCAATCCAACAGATTTCTTCCTCATCTCTTCTGCTGCCCAACTGTCCCCTATTCAAAAATAGCATTCCCCTTTATGATGGAGGAATGTGTCTGACTCACTGCTTCACACTCAAATGCTAATATTCTCAGCAAGAACTACTGGACTGTTAGCTAATGAAGAATGACACTGTGTACTTAAACCATCCTGTCTTCCACCCATCTAACTCCCATGCTCTTTCTTCAGCTTTCTATCAGTTTCTCTATTGCTTTCTCTCACAAAAAGCTTCTCCCTTTTTGTGCATTGCTGTAATAGAGAAGGAAGGTCCTTAACTGGCTCAGAATAAAAATAGAAAATTAAGAGCCGTGTTAAGAAAGAAGAGAGCTAGGATGGAATAAGACAAACTAGTTAGTGGAATCAACACTAATTTCTATGGTATAACACAGGGGTCAGCAACCTGCGGCTCTGGAGCCACATGTGGCTCTTTCATCCCTCTGCTGCGGCTCCTTGTTGCCAATCAGCTCCACAATTGATAGGGCTTTTGGTTACGACAGGTAGAGGAAAAAGGACACCATGCTAGGAGGAGACTCTATGGTGGGGGAAACCAGACTTCTGGTCGGCATAGGAAAAAGGACGCCGCACTAGGAGGAGACTCTATGGTGGGGGGAACCAGACTTCTGGTCGGCTCCAGAATTGAACGGGGGGCTTCAGGTTAGGACCTTTGTGGCTCTTTGAGTGTTTAAGGTTGCCGACCCTTGGTATAACAGAAAAGGTTGGCTGGCACTGAAAAGAATTTCCCTTTTGATAAATTTAAGTGTTAAAAAATGGGACACATGGAATTGTTTGTGGAGCATTGTAATTTTAGGATATTTTAAATATATTTGGAATAAAATATGTTTGTTTTAGTCAAATCATACCCGATATCTGTCTTGATCTAATCAGGATGCTCATCATCTTATGCAGTGGTCTATGACAGATGTGATGTGGTTTGGAGAACCACAGATTTAAAAGAAGCTTTTAGACAATTAAAAACAGCTCCTAATCAATGCAAGAACTCATATTACAGCAAGCCTTATATTTCTATGATTCTGCCTCTACTTTAATTCAGCCAGGATTTCATCACCAATCTCAGAAATCGGCAGTTTTCATATTCCCCATCTACCACCCTAGTGGTGAAATTCATTTTTTTTTACTACCGGTTCTGTGGGCGTGGCTTGGTGGGCATGGTGTAGCTTGGTGGGTGTGGCAGGGGAAGGATACTGCAAAATCTCCAGTCCCACCCCCTCTGGGGCCAGCCAGAGGTGATATTTGCTGGTTCTCTGAACTATTCAGAATTTCCGCTACCGGTTCTCCAGAACCTGCCAGAACCTGCTGGATTTCACCCCTATACCACCCTCATTTTCAAGGCTAAACATATCCAGTTTCTGCAATCTCTTCTTTTAGGACATAGCTTCCAGGACAGAAATTTTGAAAATGTTTTGAAAGAAATGTGCTATGAATCTTCCATCTCATTTTCCTACTGTTTAGTAAAGCTTCCTGCTATTCTTGTGTGTGCGTATCTGAGGGGGAAAAAAGATTCAGCTGCTTTAAAAGTCACAACTGAACAATTAAAACAGACATATCTTTTTTCAGGGTTGCATGGAAGCCTAAAAAAGACAGATAATTCCAAACCATTTTTCAAGTGTGCAAAGTTTACTTTCCAGGCTAATGATCCTTCTTCTGGTTCCAAAATTTGCTTTGCTTCTATCATAACACCAAGCAAGGAGAACAAATAGTGGCCAATCGGCAGCAAGCAGTGGTAGCACCAAGGTGGGAATATGCACGTTTTGGTCAATGCAAAACAAAACGTTCAATTTATTGTAGGGCACTGCAGTAGCATCCATCAGCTGCTTTACATCAGTCTTCGTGCTGCTTATTTCTATACCAAGTGTAGTTCAGGGTCAAAATGACAGAGGATTTTGAGGGCCAGGCGTCCAGCAGTATTTTGGCAGAGGGCTGTCTAAGAGGATTTTATTTCTTTCAACACTTCTTTCTGCTCTGAGAGAATGCATAGGCTGCTTTGACTCCAGAATATCTTTTCTTCTGTGTTATCCAAAAACTGTAGACCAAGAAACTAGCAGTGACTCACTCTTCCCCAGAGATGTTAATGTTTGATCCTGAAATTAGCTTCAACTGTAAAAAAGAAAAGAAAATATATTATATTATAAATCCACTATGGCAAACATGAATAGCCATAGGCAAAGGTGGGGAGGGGGATAATTCTGCAACTCTACAATTACACTTATTTTATTGCTGAGCATATGAAATAATTTATTTTAAAATTACTTTTCTAGTCCTGTTGGCTGAAGAGACAAGGTAGAAGGGTTGTGGGCCTAGTGGCAGCATGAGGTAACAGCTGCATTTTATCCCAAAATTCCCAAAATGCTTTTCAGGAGGCAACTGGCCTTTCTTATTTTTGTCTTTTGAGGACGTTTCACTTCTCATCCAAGAAGCTTCTTCAGTTCTGGCAGGACAGTGCGGAATGTCCTGTCAGAGCTGAAGAAATTTCTTGGATGAGAAGCGAAACGTCCTCAAAAGAAAAAAACAAGAAAGCCCAGTTGCCTCCTGAAAAAGCACCTTTGGGACAACCATGACCTGGATGACTGAGAATCTCTACAGACTTTCAGCTGCATTTTACTACCCAACAGCTGTCTATGCACCTCGACGTACAGTCATGCTGGTCACATGACCGGAGAAGCTTCTTCAGACAACGCTAGCTCCCTTGGCTAAGAAATGAAGATGAACACCACCCCTTAAAGTTGGACACAACTGGACAGGGGAAACATCTATCTTCCCCTTAGAGATCCTCTTGCTTTGTGACTAGTGAAAGCAGAATCATTTCAGCAGTGTAAGTAATGTGACCTGCTTGTGTTATATGGGTGGAGAAAATCCTGGATATGGATCAGGACATCTCTTGTTCAACTCTCATATCTGCCCAATCTACCTAGATGACCTTCCTGTTCTTATGGGTCAGTGCAGAGTTTCTCAACCTCAGCAACTATTTAGGATGCATGAAATTCAACTCACAAAATTCCGCAAACAACATGCTGGCTAGGAAATTCTGGGAACTGAATTCCCTACATTTTAAAGTTGCTGAGATTGAGAAACGCTGGGTTGGTAGCAGGGGTGAAATCTACTTACCTTCCATACCAGTTTGGAAGTGCATGCACCATGTGTGTGTGTCACATGCGCACGCAGACCTTCTGCGCATGCACAAAACTTGTGCATGTGCAGAAGGTAAAAAACACATTAATTCCTGGTTAAAACCAGGAAGTAATGACACTTGGGTGGGTGCTCTGCCATTGCTACTGGATCGCCGAACCAGCGGCCACGACCGCTACCAGATCGCGCGATCAGGTCCGAACCAGGAGCATTTCACCCTTGGTTGGTAGGTATATTTGGAGTGTTCAGAACACATAATGGGCAATCTTGCAATAGTCACAAAATAGCCTCCATAGGGGGCAGAACCTGTTACAAAACTTTAGTTTGACAAAATGCTAATTCTCCCTACTGCCATTGCTTCCCTTGGTCCTTTTTCTGGGTACATTGGCATTCTCACAAACAAGCCACTGAGCTGTAGTCTCCCATTAAGCTTACAGGATCCATTTGAGCCCTAAAATATTATTAGAGGTTGCCACTTTACCATACAGCCAGTTTGGTGTAGTAGATAGGGCATCAGGCTAAAAATGGAGAGATTGTGAGTTCTAGTTCTGTCTTAAGTAAAAAGCTACCTGGGTGACCTTGGGCCAGACTCTCTTAATCCTAGGAAGAAGGCAATGGCACTTCCAAAATCTCGCCAAGAAAACTGCATGGATTTGTCAACGCTGTCAACAGACGTCAACCTTAACTTAAAAGGCATCTGGACACACACACGGACAAAGATACAGTTTTCAATGTAGCTTGTCACTCCTTACTTCTTAATTCATTTTTTAAAATTTACCAAGTCAGGAGGGGAGGAACACAAAGCAAAAAAACAGCAACCACCTTAGAGTGATTAGAACTTACTTGCATACTCCTGGGGTGTCATGGGCTGCTCCATCACATGGCTGAAGACAGCTTTCCATTCTTCCTGCTCTTTCTCCGTTTTACAGGTGAAGATGTACTTGCGGTCAGGAGTTACAATAATGATGCCATGTTTCCAGGTGAACCTACCCTGCATGGCATGTGGCAATCCTTTTATGACATTATATCCTTGCTCCCCATTGCCAAGGAAAACCTCACCTTTAGCAAAAGCATCCTGCATGGGATAAGAAAAATAAAATACATCTGCCTTAAAGTCATTTTGGGACTCTAGACAATAGCTATAACTTATAACAAAATAATTTCAAGGTACTCTGGTTGTTCTCCTAGGACACCACTGAGAAGGGAGAAATGTGCCAATACTTTAGCTACAACACTCTAACCTCAGGAAGAGAAGCAGCAGCTGGAAGAACTGAAACAATAGCAGAACCATTTCTTCATACATTTTTGTAGTTAAAAAAGATTGAACCACAGCCCTCCTTAAACATTCATGGAGAGGTCAATTAAACACAAATAAGAAACTTTTGATGAATTGCTTCCATGTTAAGACCATTATATTATTGTTAATATAATTTGGAAAAGATAAATACGATTTAAATATATTAATGTAAAGCTAAACTATAAACCAAAAAATTAGAGTTTATTGATTTTTTAAACAATTTTGAACTCTCAAGCTTGGGGTGTAGCTAGGCCATGATATATTATTTTAGCAGTGAACAGTTACAATTTTATATAAAGCTATCTAATGCAATCATTCAAGTACATATATGTTTGTTTATTTATTTATTTATTTATTTATTTATTTATTTAATCAAATTTTTATACCGCCCTATCTCCCGAAGGACTCAGGGCGGTTTACAGCCTGATAAAAACACAAGAATAAATACAAGATAAAACACTATTAAAAAACTTATTACATTAGGCCAGATTTAAAATTATAATTAAAATAATAAAAACCCCATTAAAAACTAAATTTAAAATAAAATTCTAATCCAGTTTCTAGTATATTTATATAACTGTCACCTTTTTTCAAACCTATCTTATTTTACAATGTGTACTTTTTTCTTTGACAATGTATATATTTTTATTTTTATGTTGTGTTTTCCTTTTTGTCATTATTTTAAAGGCAATAAAATAATGCATTGATTTTTTAAAAGCTTTGGATGTATCAGAAAAGAAACTATTAATCTGGATCTAAAATCCTGGACTGAAGAAATTTGTTCATTTTTAGTCTTTGAAATGGCTCTCTGATGAACTAATGAAAAGATTGACCAATATGATTCCTTTGGCGCAAAGTTTAAATTGTTATTTAAAAACTGAGTCACTTTTACATCTCACTGTACTGGTAATAGTAACACGTGTATTTTACTTCCTTGGGTTGTTTTTAATTTTTGTTCTTTGGTGCCCAAAATGAAGTAAACGAAATGTTAAAATGTTATGATATTTATGTTGTTATTTACCAAGCACATCTAAATTATATTAAAGTAACCAAAATACCTTTACAATCCACAAGGCATGTCACAACTTTTGAGCACCCCAATGTTTGGAAATTGAAAGGTGAAAAATTTGACATGCCCTATAAATTTGTTTTAAATATACATGTATAGTATTTATATTTTTCTTTTCTTTTTCTATTATAGACTTGCTTTGAAGATTACATGTTACATTGAGGGATTAAAGATGGAAATTTCTTAGCCCTGGGTGGGAAGGACATTTCAAACTCCTGAGCTATTTCTAAACCCTCAGGATCCCAGCAATATCACAATCACAATCTTCCTTGATTGTTAAAAGAATGGGAATTGGAAATGTCAAAGTTGGGTTCTTGACAAGCTCTCCTCAATCTTTGGGACTAATAATGGAATATATAAGGAACATATAAAAATAAAAAAATGAATGAACTTCAATATCCTGGTAGGAAATTCAGGGAGATGCAATTCAAACACATCTTGAAGGCATTGAATTGGGAAAGGCTGCTCCAACTTTACAAACTGAGGAGATAATTCTTCTCTCTAATTTAGAGTACGCAACCAATCAAAGGAGAAACAGTCTGGTCTGCTTTTAATAGAGGTTTAATATGGAAAATATCAAATGGAAAAAATATGAAATTATTATAGATGTTTTTGGGTAGCTATAGGATTGAGTTAAAAAACTAATAACCCAATTATTTCAAGCAATAAAACAGCCATGTTTCTGCTGGCTTAATATACAGGGGTGAAATCTAATTTTTTTTGCTACCGGTTCTGTGGGCGTGGCTTGGTGGAAGTCATGTGACTGGATGGGCATGGCTATATGACTGGAGGATCAAAAGACAGAAACTCACTAGCAATGTCCTGCTGGAGCAAGGTTGGACTAGATGACCTCCAGGTCCCTTCCAGCCCTGGATTATCCTCTGAAGCTGTGTCTAGTACCAGCTTTGTACTCCTTCCTTCCTCTCTTCCTTCCTTCCTTCCTTCCCTGCCTCCTTTCTTTCCCTCTCTCTCTCTCCCTCCCTCTCTCTCTCTCAGAAATGAACCCCTCACACACACACACCATTTTTCCTCCCAGCAGGCTTCCCTGATAGCCAAACCAAAAAATGTGGGCGGAGTCCATTTTTCCTCCCAGCAGGCATAAGGGAAGCTTCAGGGAAGCCTGTTGGAAGGAAAAACGGACTCCCCCACCCCGTTTTTTGGTTTGGCTAGGCTGAAGAAAAAAATGCTTTTAAAAGTTAAAAAAAAACCCTCTGATGATCTCACGGCTCAGCTGGGCATTGGGGGGAGGGCAGGGATTTTTGCTACTGGTTCTCCAAACTACCTGCCTCCATCACTACCAGATCAGACGATCTGGTCCGAACTGGGAGCATTTCACCCCAGAGCAAATCCCTCTGTTTTCAAAGACCTCATAACCGTGTATGGGATGTTTTAAAAGGGAGCAAATTCCTCCATTTTAAAGGCCCCATTTGCACACAGATGAAGTGTCCAGTCTCCATCAGGTCTCCGTCTGGACAAAAAGTGTCCCAGTGGTGGTGTAAAGGAGTCGGGGGAGGAGGGAAGGAGTAGGAGACAGGCACCACAAACACTTTTCACGCCCAGGAGGTTCCATTGACTCTTCTCTACAGTGGTGAAATCCAAATTTTTTTACTATCGGTCCTGTGGGTGTGGCTTGGTGGGCGTGACAGGGGAAGGATACTGCAAAAGTATGGCTCAGGCTGTAAGATAGCCTGTTATTAAAACACAGCAACCTGCAATTACTGCAGGCTCGAATCCCACCAGGCCCAAGGTTGACTCAGCCTTCCATCCTTTATAAGGTAGGTAAAATGAAGACCCAGATTGTTGGGGGAGCAATAAGTTGACTTTGTAAATATACAAATAGAATGAGACTATTGCCTTACACACTGTAAGCCGCCCTGAGTCTTCAGAGAAGGGCGGGATATAAATGTAAATTTAAAAAAAAAATCTCCATTCCCACCCCACTTCAGGGGAAGGATACTGCAAAATCTCCATTTCCATCCCACTCCAGGGAAAGGATACTGCAAAATCCCCATTCCCACTCTACTCTGGGGCCAGCCAGTTCTCTGAACTACTCAAAATTTCCACTACCAATTTTCAAAACTAAAAATTTCAGCTACTGGATCTTCAGAGCCTGTCAGAACTTGCTGGATTTCACCCTTGCTAATATATATTTAAATACCTGAGTAAATCAGGAAGATGAGAGGAAAGGCAAAATCAATTACTGGCTTACCAAAGGATCTTTGAAGTACATCAGCCTTCGGTGATCTAAACTGAACCAGCGCTTCTTGAAACATTCCTTCTGCTGTGAAAACCAACCACAGACATTTATAAGAGGAGAGAGCCCTCACCTGGTCATTCCTTGGAAGCAGCATTATTTCATTTCATTTCATTTATTTATTTGTCAAGCATAGATAAGATAACAGATAAAAGTATAAACATGATTTGAATACATGAAAAGAATATGAGTAAAAAGGAACATAAGAACGGGACAGTAGGCACTTTGGTATGCTTATGCATGCCCCTTACAGATCTCTTAGGAAGGGGTGAGGTCAGTGGTGGGATTCAGCCAGTTCGCACCACTTCAGGAGAACCGGTTGTTAACTTTCTGAGCAGTTTGATGAACTGGTTGTTGGAAGAAATCATTAGGGCAGAGAACCGGTTGTTAAATTATTTGAATCCCACCACTGGGTGAGGTCAACAGTAGACAGTTTAAGGTTAACGTTTTGGGGGTTTTGGGAAGAAACCACAGAGTCAGGTAGTGCATTCCAGGCATTGACAACTCTGTTGCTGAAGTCATATTTTCTGCAATCAAGTTTGAAGCGGTTTACCTTGAGTTTGTATCTATTGTTTGCTCGTGTTTTGTTGTGGTTGAAACTGAAGTAGTCATTGACAAGTAGGACATTGTGGCAGATAATTTTATGTACTACACTTAGGTCAGACCAAAGTCGGCCTAGTTCTAAGTTATCTAAGCCCAAAATTTCAAGTCTGGTGGCATAAGGTATTCTGCTAAAGTCAATTTCTAGAGTGGATATCTTAAGTTTACTCCTTTGTTGCTGTTTATTACACTTGCCAGTCAATCTTTCCAAGTACATTACAATAAAAGTTTCACATATAATACTAAACCAGAATGGACTTTGTGATTTAAATTTACCATGGTGTATGGCTTAGTGTGTATTATGTCAACACAGGAAGTTGAATTTAGTTAATAAATCAAATTCATTTTTAGTCCTGGACCAGACATTTTTGGAGTCTGGGTCTTGTAATACTTTTGAATTTGGATGTTGGAGAAGACCCCAGAGAATATTTTCAATACTTCTTGGCTGACCAGCAAACAAACAAATGATTTATTGAACAAATCAACTCAAGAGTTCTCATTCGTGGAAGAAAAGGTGAAGCTCAAATTATCCTACTTGGACACCTATGCAAAGATGTAATGCTCTGCAGAAGGTACATATGCTGAGAAAAGTAGAAAGAAGAGGATGACCAGCAGCAAAATGGATAGATTCAGTTACAGTAGCAATAAATGCACCATTGGAAGAGCTGAAGGTCCAGGTTGGGGTCAGATCATGAAGGAAAAAATCTAATTATATAGTTATTAAGAGTTGACAACAACTTGATGGTATAAAATCATCATCATCATCATCATCCTGCTCAAAGATAATGTGCAGCTTTTCACTTCAAAAACATCACACTTTCTGGAGTGAAAAAAATAGTCAATTTTATAAAAATCTGGAAATGCGCATCATTAAACACTCTTGTCTTTCATGGTCCCTTTCTTTTCATATATCAACAAACTTTCAGCCAGTAACAGACACATAGAAATAAGCCACATTTATACACCATTCAAAAGAAACAATAAAAAGAAAAGAAGGAAACAAAAAGACTAGAACACATCCTCTCCAGCAACCAATACTCAGATAAACAGGGATTAACCCTAGACAAGAAAACAATACCTTAATCAAGGAACTACCAAGGGCAAAACTACACACACCTCAATATTGGCAGGGCAAGCTACTATAAAGGACCGTGGTTAGCTCAGGCTGGTAAGAAGCCTGTTATTAGAACACAGCAGCCTGCAATTACTGCAGGTTCGAGCCCGGCCCAAGGTTGACTCAGCCTTCCATCCTTTATAAGGTAGGTAAAATGAGGACCCAGATTGTTGGGGGGGCAATAAGTTGACTTTGTAAATATATACAAATAGAATGAGACTATTGCCTTATACACTGTAAGCCGCCCTGAGTCTTCGGAGAAGGGCGGGGTATAAATGTAAATAATAATAATAAATAATAATAAATAAGCAGGAAGCAAATCTCATATTCACTAGTACTGATGATATTATCTAGTTGAGTAATGAAATGTCTGCAAGCAAATAACCAAGATCAGACACATCAAGGACTTCAGATTTTAATCCTGAGCTACAGATATTCCCTTCTGTAGGAGCTTCTTTTGGGTAAATGGTAACAAAAAAACAACAAAGGAATAAATGTTTATATATTATATAATCTTTTTGTATGATACCTACATATATTGTTATGACAAAATAAATAAATAAAATAAAAATAAATAAGTAGCAATAAGTAGTTTGTACCTTGGGTCCAGTTTTTTCCATATAACCTTCTCTTAGGAAATTCCTTGTCAATCGGGTTTTTAGCTGCAGGAAAAAAAAATTTGAGGATTATCTGTGAAAATGCCTTAGCTACTTTGAACAATTAAAGATGAATTGTTATTTTATCCAGCTGTTCATGCTGGACAGAAAGAAAACATGCATGAGTCCAGAGGCACATGATTATCCCATTTCACAGAGCTTAGCCAAAAATCTGAAAATATTTAGATTGGAAATCATGTCATCTGTAATATAGTTTAGTTAATAAGCTATCCAGTTCTGCAAGATTCTTACCTCCTGATCACTAGCTCCAGGAAAAGCAACTTTAAGGTGGTGGAATTTTACAGCACGGATTGTATTGAACCAGTCCACAATTTCCTAGGAAGAGAAAAAGCACAATAAATATTATAATACGCCTGGCAACTTGATCTTAAGGTGATCTACTCAAAAACAATTCTCAGTTTACTTCTATGGAATTTATTTGATTGGTATAAAGAAATTCCAGAGGGTCCCAAAGGTGCTGTTTTCAAGAGGCAACTGGACTTTCTGGTTTTCCTTTGAAGATGTTTTCTTTGAAAACAATTCACTTTTCATCCAAGAAGCTTCTTCAGCTCTCCATCCAGTCAGAGCTGAACAAGCTTCTTGGATGAGAAGCGAAATGTCTTCAAAGAAAAACCAGAAAGTCCAGTTGCTCTTGAAAAAACATCTTTGGGACAACCATGACCTGGATGACTGAGAATCTCCATAGAAACTTCCAGAGGGAATTCATAGAATACATTAGAATACAGATTTATTGTAATACATATGCACCAAACTGTACTTCCTTTTTCTTAAATTAATTATGGGCACAAAGAAAAGGCTTTGAAAGAAGAATTAAAAGAAAAAAAGAAAAAACACTCTTTAAATATATTAGGTATAGAACTCTGCAAGAATTTTAACTATGCTCTGGAGAAGCTTGCAGAAGATTCATCTAAAGAGACTTTCTTTATAAGGAGTCCAATTATGCACGTATTTACTGGCAATAAAAAAGGTCATGACGAATAGAGAGTTCTTGCATTGCAAGTAGGTCTTTTCTAGGGAAGAATTGAAGACAGGAAAAAAAATCCCAAGAAGTAGGAATGATGTGGTCCTGCTCTAGTGAGGGTCTTAAATGTACCGTTTTAAGATTGCAGCAACATTTCAGACTGTTTCCATAATTTCCTATAGCTGTGCAATAAACATATACACCAGATCCTCATACCTTCCCATCTTCATGATAAACAAAGATGTTGCGAGTCTTGTTATGTTTAAGATAAGTGATCTGCAAGCCATTGGAATGCCTCATCTTTTCTGTCTGGAACATGGCATTGACAGTGTCAATTTTAACTTCTATTTTGGGTTCTTTTGCCTGAGAAGAAAGTGGTTTTGCTATTATTTGTACACTATTAACGGATAAACATATATGGTGTTACAAAGTTCCACCTCTGCCCTCACCCATTTAAAAAAAGGAAAGGTCCTTTTGTCCCCAGTGAATCTTTAAAAAATTAGTTCCTGCAGAAAGCTGAGTTGATAGTGAGAAAGAAAAGGAACTGTGGAGACATCTAGAGAATCAAATGATTTTCTGACCCTAAATAAGACTCTACTCTGTGTATAAGAATCACTTAAAAGCTGGTTGTTACGCACATCCTGTTTGACGAAATATCTCAGACATCTCTCTTTCTCAGACAGAAGAAATCTGCGTGGCTGATATAGTTCATTATCACGGCCTCGTTTCCACAGGATCCCTTCCTTCAGGCCTAGGAGAAGAAATGCAAGCTGTAGTGTTGGCTGTGTTAAATCTTTTTAATTCTCATATATTATGACCCACAATGGCTGTGTCGAACATTATAGCTTTAACTTATGGCTATAATTAAGCCCAGAATTACATTCCTAAATTCTTCTTATCATTAAGCGAGCCTTCACATGACCAATCCAATTTTACAACTTTTTTTTTTTGAGTACCTGTTAAGCAAAACAGCGGTTGTGAAGCAAGGCCATTATACCCAATGGCTGCTTTTTGCCAGCAACCAAAATTAAAAACTGGTTTCCAGCAAAAAAAATGTGTATTGCAGTCATATTCAAATTTATGGCTTCAAACAGCCATAAATGCAGGCTGGTTGCCAAGTACTCAAAATGTGATCACATGACCAAGAAACAAACATTTGAAGTTCCAAACATTGGAACTTCAAATCCAGGTTGTAAATACCTTTTCTGGGGTCTATCAACTGGTTATTGAGAACTACCTGTATATCAAATTATCAATATCAGATTAAATCCTAAAGCCTAGGTTATAAACTACAACTGGCTTCTGACAATATGCTTAACCACATTCAAAGGAACCACATTAAGGCTAAATTCATTACTGCAAATGTTATTGCCTGTATATACATTGGCAGAAGGGTGATATCAAGTCAAAATCACCCAATTGGCCTAAACTTTCCCTGCTTGGTACTTCCAGACATTTTGAGTTATAATAGCAATATCAATAATACTTGGACTTATATACCGCTTCACAATGTTTTACAGCCCTCTCTAAGCGGTTTACAGAGCATATTCCCCCACAATCTGAGTCCTCATTTTATCGATCTTGGAAGGTTGGAAGGCTGAGTCAATCTTGAGCCTGGTGAGATTTGATCTGCCAAACTGCTGGCAGCTGGTGATCAGCAGAAGTAGGCTGCAGTACTGCATTCTAACCTCTGCGCCCCTGTGGCTCTATATATTCCTATAACTTCTTATAATCCTATAATTTCCAATTAGAGGCCATATTGCCCAAGCTCATAGGAACTATAACTAGGCCTAACATATTTCAGCTACAAAAATTCAAGCAACCAGTATTTCATTCTGCCCATTTAATTTTTGGTAGTCCAGATACGGTAATTCTAAATGGTTGTGTACCTAGAACTCTTTCTCATCAGGCTACTTCATCTTTTGATTCAGGGACAAAACTGATTCAACTTCAACAAGGCCAAATCCTCTATTTCTCCATGCTAAACTCGACTCCTTCCTATTCCTTAGTTATAGTTATTTAGGAGCCTCCACAAGTGGTAATACTTGAGATGGAACATCCTTTTGTTCATTAGGAGATATATATGTATGTGTGTGTGTGTATGTATATATGTGTGTATGCATGAATATGTGTATGTGTATATGTCTTCTGACTTCAAAGAAGCTATAAATATACACAACTGAGAAAGTCTTCAAACCCTCTGATGTATAATTTCACATCTTCTAACATGCACAGACCACAAATATTGAGCTAGAATTCTTCCTGTTACATTTTTGCAGGCTGTCACACTATGACACTTCCTATGCTGGATAACAGTGAAGTGTTTATTACCGGTAGCACTGACAATACCATTTTAGGAACAGTCTGTGGGCCTGTTAAAAGAGGTCTGAAGAGCAAACTGTATGCCTGATAGTGGCTATTTGGTTAAGCATCTGCCTTCTGCCATGGAAAGTAACTTGGCCTTCTGGGTCATTTTGGTTAAACGAGAAACTTAATGACATTCTGCAATGTGTTATTCAAACCCAGACCCAAACCCTGATAAACTGATGTCTGAGCTGATATTAATTCTTCCCGAAAGCAATGTGGGAACAGCTTTAACCACATCTGTACCACCATCTCTGGGATTCTGCAATTGCCTTCTCCTTTCAGGTGTATGAAACTCTTTTTTTGAAAACAAAGGAGCTTTTACAGAGGCACTAAGCCAAACTGGGTACTATCTGCTTTCTGTTTTTTGCTTTCGAACAGTAACAAAACAATGGTATTATATGTACAGTGGCAATCAGTCATAGCACTGAACCACCTGGCCTAGTATTTTAGACATAGATGGACAGCCATTTCCAAAGTTTCAATTTAATCAGGCTACAAGAAGGTACCAGGAATGGAAACTGGCAACTTCTCAAACCACATATTTTGCCATCAAATTCTAATCTTTCTCTTGAATTACAATCTCTCAGCCTGCTGATACTTGCTACCCAGGCTATATTGTAAGCTCACAGAGCAGCATCCTGTCTTCTCTGACAGCTCCTACAGTCAGTTTTGAAAGTTAGTCCTAAGGGTGCATTTCACACATAAGTTGAAGTTGTAATTTATTTGCTTGCTTGCTTTGGAGATAGCATTTTATGCAGGGGTGAAATGGTCCCAGTTCGGACTGGATTGCCCGATCCTGTAGTGATGGCGGCGGGTGGTTCGGAGAACTGGTAGCAAAAATACCTCCCTCCCCCATGCCCAGCTGAGCCGCGTGATCATCAGGTATTTTTTTTTACTTTTAAAAGCATTTTTTCTTCAGCCAAAAAAATGCTTTTAAAAGTAAAAAAAAAAGCTTCTGATGATCACGTGGCTCAGCTGGGATCAGAGCCTTTTAAAAGCATTTTTTCTACAACCTTTTTGGCTGAAGAGATTGTAAAAAAATGCTTTTAAAAGTTAAAAAAAAAAGTTGGCCACACCTACCTAGTCACATTACGCCCCTATCAAGCCACGCCCACAGAACCAGTAGTAACAAATTTTACATTTCACCACTGATTTTATGTGAACCTGATAGCATCCATTATCTCATCTTGACTGTGATCCAGAACAGTTTGGCTTGTCCAACAAACCAATGTTAAAAAAAACATACTTTAGCAATATATGTGAACAATACTAATATAGTTCAGGAGTCTGTATAAAAGCAAAATCGACAACTCAGCCTTATTTTCCATTTGGTCAGAGGTATATATATTCAGAGATAGATTTCTATCAGTATCAAATTAAGTATCTGGATCCAATTATTTTTAAGCAGCTCTCACTGGGCTTTGCCTCAGGGCTTCCAATGTGCTGTTTGAAAAGATTATTTCCCAAATTTTAATTTGCTTAAGACAAAAGGCATATACATTTTGCACAAATAAAAGATAACTAAAGATAGAAATTCCACCATAGAATTGTTACCGTTGGAATCAAGAACTTGTTTCTTTGGCTCCAGGAATTCCTTCCGTTCATACTTTGCTCGTATCCATTGTTCTCTCAGGACTCTGTGAGACATCACCACAAGTGATAAAGTAGGTAAGAGAAGTCCAAGAATGCCTGCCACCCAATCTCCTATATTTTCTCTAGTCAAGAGTTACAGCACTTACTGACAGTCACTGTAAGATGGGCGGTAATAATAAACAGGTACATGAGCCTCATACGTTGCTTTAGCCAGTGCATTCCCGTGCTGGGCCAGAAACTGTAAAGCAAGAAAAGGCAATTGCTCGCAGTCATCTCCCTTTGCACAGAAATGATCTTCATTAGTAGCACTTCTATCTCTCAGTTACCAAAGCTCCAACAATCCTCAATCCTCATATTCTGTAGAAAACTTTCCCTCTGCCAATTAGCGCCTGTAAAGGAATGCAGAGCTGACCTTCTGGAAGGAAGAAGCAAGCCATTAAAGAGGAGGCTTGGAGAAATGATTACAGTCTTGAAAAAGAACGGAGTTTAGCCTAGTAGTTAAGGCATCAGGCTAGAGTCCACGATACTGTGAATTCTAATCCTGCCTTGGTGATCTTGGGACAGTCACTCTGTCTCAGTTCTAGGAAGGAGGCAATGGCAAAACACTTCAAGAAACTTTGCCAAGAAAACTGCAGGACACATCCAGGCTGTTGCCAGGAATCAAGAAGGCACACACACCAAAAAAAAGGAAAGACAAAAACCGCTCAAAGTAACCGTGCCTTTAATTTTGTTTAGGAAAAGGTGGGACAGAGAGAAACATGGACAGGCTTTCAAGATACTGTTATTCTACCTTATTACAATAAAATAGACTCCTAAAATCTTTGCTGCACCTGTTTCTTGACCTGTCCTACATCAAAGACCTAACAGCAGGGGTGAAATGCTCCCAGTTCGGACCGGATCAGCCACTCCGGTAGCGATGGCAGCGGGTGGTTCGGAGAACCGTTATCAAAAATTCCTGGCCCCCCCGCCCATGCCCAGCTGAGTCACGCAATCGTCAGAGCCTTTTTTTTTTACTTTTAAAAGCATTTTTTACAACCCCTTCGACCGAATAGGTTGTAAAAAAAATGCTTTTAAAAGTAAAAGAAAGATTGCGCGCCACAGCTGATTATCCCCACGCGCAGTTCTACTTACCGCATGCCTCCTTTTGGCGTACACTGCATGTACACACCTCACATTTGGTGCATGGTGTGTATTGTGCATGCGCGCGCAGCCAATGAGCCGGTAGTAAACCGGTTCAGATTTCACCACTGCCTAACAGCATCTGAGATTAAGAGGGGTTTTTCTTGAACCCTTTTCTGAATTCTTACACTGCTACATCCTTTTGCTTAGTACAATGCTCAAAGACACAAGTGATCTGCAGCAACAGGATTACATATGGCCCTCAATAGTCTTTCAAGTTAGTCAGTTAATTTTCTGAAAACAACCTTGCCTGACTTGCCAGTCTGTCCAGATTACTATCTCTTTCTATTAACTATAGGAAACCAAAATCAGCCAGCAAAGCAATATCCCTGATCTTGTAGGAATAGTATTGTCCTAGCAAACAGACACATCTGAGAAGGATCTGACTTGTGGATAAAAGGACTTCAGATGCTGCAGTTAAAGCTGAACTGGGAATTTATAGAGTTTGTTCTTTATCTAAAATCAGGGCATATAATTCCTTCCCTGCTGCTGCAATTTAAGAAAAAAAATTAATTTTCCCTCTCTTGCCATCTGCTTCTCTCAATGCATCTGAGAGAAAAGATGGCCCGAGCCTGTAAAGATGAAGTGAGGAAAGCTAAGGCTCACAATGAACAAAGGCTAGCGACAAAAGTAAAAAATAACAAAAAAAGCTTCTTCCAACATGTTAAAAACAAGAAAAAAGTCAAGGAAACAATTGGCCCATTGCTGGGAGAAAGTGGCAAGAAGATGACAAACAACAGCGAGAAAGCAGATCTACTTAACTCATATTTTGCATCTGTCTTTACACAAAGGGAAAAACAATCCAACCTATCAAAAACAGCACTACAAAAAACAGATTAGAAACACAAGTTAAAATAAGGAAGAAAATGGTAAGTGAACACCTGTCTACCCTAGACGAGTTTAAATCACCAGGACTGGATGGATTACACCCCAAGGTTCTGAAGGAACTGGCAGACGTGATCTCAGAACCACTGAACTATATCTTTCAAAGATCCTGGAGCACAGGGGAGCTGCCAGAGGACTGGAAAAGAGCTGATGTAGTTCCCATCTTCAAAAAAGGGAAAAAAACAGATCCAGGAAACTACAGACCTATCAGTCTGACCTCAATACCGGGGAAGATTCTGGAAAAGATAATCAAGCAACGAATCACCGAACACCTAGAAGCAAACAAAGTAATAACCAAAAGCCAACATGGGTTTGTCAAAAACAGATCATGCCAGACTAATCTTATCGCATTCTTTGACAAAATGACAAAATTAGTAGACCAGAGGAATGCTGTCGATATAATTTACTTGGACTTCAGTAAAGCATTTGATAAAGTAGACCATAACCTACTACTAGATAAAGTAGAAAAATGTGGGTTAGACAGCACCACCACCAGATGGATTTGTAATTGGCTGACCAACCGCACTCAACGTGTAGTCCTCAACGGAACTACATCCACATGGAGGGAAGTATGCAGTGGAGTACCCCAAGGCTCTGTTTTAGGCCCAGTACTCTTCAACATCTTCATCAATGACTTGGACGAGGGGATAGATGGGGAACTCATCAAATTTGCAGATGACACCAAGCTGGCAGGAATAGCCAACACTCCAGAAGATAGGCTCAAGTTACAGAAAGATCTTGACAGACTTGAACATTGGGCGCTATCTAACAAAATGAAATTCAACAGTGAAAAAAGTAAGGTTCTACATTTAGGCCAAAAAACAAAATGCACCAGTACCGTATATGTGGTACCTTGCTCAATAGTAGTACCTGTGAGAGGGATCTTGGAGTCCTAGTGGATAACCATTTAGATATGAGCCAGCAGTGTGCAGCAGCTGTTAAAAAGCCAACACAGTTCTGGGCTGCATAAACAGAGGATAGAATCAAGATCACGTGAAGTGTTAGTACCACTTTATAATGCCTTGGTAAGGCCACACTTGGAATATTGCATCCAGTTTTGGTGCCACGATGTAAAAAGATGTTGAGACTCTAGAAAGAGTGCAGAGAAGAGCAACAAAGATGATTAGGGACTGGAGGATAAAACATATGAAGAACGGTTGCAGGAACTGGGTATGTCTAGTTTAACAAAAGAAGGACTAGGGAGACATGATAGCTGTGTTCCAATATCTTAGGGCTGCCACAAAGAAGAGGGAGTCAGGCTGTTCACCAAAGCACCTGAGGGTAGAACAAGAAGCAATGGGTGGAAACTGGTCAAAGAAAGAAGCAACTTAGAACTAAGGAGAAATTTCCTGACAGTTAGAACAATTAATAAGTGGAACGACTTGCCTTCAGAAGTTGTGAATGCTCCAACACTGGAAATTTTTAAGAAAATGTTGGATAACCATCTGACTGAGATGGTATAGGGTTTCCTGCCTGGGCAGGGGGTTGGACTAGAAGGCCTCCAAGGTCCCTTCCAACTCTGATGTTATGTTATGTTATGTTATGGTTACATGACCAAAACAAATACCAGGCCAAGAAACTTCTCAGGATAGTACTCACCTGTATCTGGCTTTCTTTCCAGCAATTCTTCTTTATTGATTTAATTTCACTTATGTTAGGGATCTTGTAGTGTATTTCTGAGCACTCACAGCAGATGAAAGTACCCAAAGTACAGGAGACCCAGCAAGGATCTGAACAGAATCAAACAACATAAATGGCTATGGACTGACTGTTGTGAGGTTTAGCACAATAAATTGAAGGGAGCCGAAGTCCAAATAACCATCAGTTAATTATCGTTGCTGCTGCTGCTTCATAAATGGCAACCTAATGTCTCAAGGTTATTTATCAGTGACATGGACCCTCCTTGGGGCCTGTTGCAGAGTCCTGCTTGGGAGTGTATATGCCACGCAATACTGTGATGTCATGAAATGAGTAGGGCAGATTTTTTTAAAGTCCTTTTTTGTTCAATTTTGGGGTAGTTTTAAGGGTGGAGTCGGTGCCATCCAAAATAAAAATATAAATCCCCTAAACCAATTTTTTTTCCTTAGGAGGCAAGCCTCTGCAAATATTTTTAAAATAAATCAAAATCTCAGATCAACTTGCTGCATTTTGTGGGAACTCCCGTAAGGGCCTGGCAAAAATATGGTAATATCAGAGAATTGGGAAACTCCATGTCCTATCAAAGGCATGATCTGTTACATGTCTGTTCTTTCTAGATTACCCAGACTGTAAACAATGCAAACAAGATTAAAAAGGTGCGTGCTGCTGTTTCTGTTTTTAATATCAAAGGCCAAAGAACACCTTATGCAAAAGATTTTATTAGATAATATTCTATTGTTTTATTATGTGTGCTTCTCAGTGGCCTGCATCAGTTCTAAGTCAAAAGTCCACCCAGCCCTGCAACCCAAGTCGTTTGTTAAACCTCAAATGTACATGCCATCTGCAGGATGCACCCCCTCCCCAATCAATGCTTAAGGGTTTTTTTATTACATCCATTTCCTGAGAAACTAATCTTTTTCTCCAATACCTCAAAAAACTGGATACTTTCACATATTTGTCTCTACCTGGATTATAGTCCTTCTCTTAAATAAAGTCCAGCGAGTTCACGCTTTCCTGGTCCTTCCACAATCTCCACACAGTAGTGCTACAATTCTTCATTTCTATCTTCCAAGGAATTCACACTTATTCTTTGGTGGTGGAAGCAATCTTTCTTCCTACCTACTCCCAGATGCTGAACTTCAAATCCCACCACCCGTCAGAAGCATGGCCAATCATGACAGCCATTTGGAATCGTAGTTCAACAACGTCTGGATTGACTATAGATTTCCATCTCTGAATAGAAAGTCACAGAGGCAACAGTAAGCATGTTCTGGAGTTAAATGGCTACTATTGTCTGCAGAGTTACAGAATTCTTAATCTTTAGAACAAAATATTTAACATACAATATATAGCATACATAGCATTCCATGACATATTTAAGAAATCATATAATATTAACTATCCCTTCCTTGTCCTAAATGCCAGGCATAATTCCTCCAGCTGAATTTCTTCCAAGTTACTGCAGTTGCTTTTTTCAAGAGCTATCTTTGCTAGTTATTCATTTCTCCTACCACCACCATTTTCCCCTTTATTTACCAGGTTGCCCGCAATCTGCACACATGGCATTTTCTTTTCTCTTCCAAACTTCCTGGAGGAGGTTTGTATTCTTCTCATCTTCTGCAGCCATTTTTCTCAGTTGCTTTTTAACCCTCCAGGGCCTTTTCTCTCTCTCCTCCACATGTATAGGAGACCGGACTTATGTAGAGAGGTAGGTTTTCCTTTCTTTTTTTTTTCTTTTTTTGCAAGGGAAGAGTGACAGGAAAACAACAGTCAAATTCCCTGCACTGCAACTTGAATGATAGACTGATTTTGTAATCCAAACCAAGTTCAGGGTGAAGGGTGTTCGGTAGGCTAAAATGACAGGAGAATGCTGTAGTTCAGAAGACCAACCCTGTGGGTGTAAACCTAAAGGGAAGTACAGCTATTAACCACAGAAACCGGATTTTCCATCTCAGAAGGGACTAAAGGACAAGCTCATAAGTTTAAGCACTTTGCAGACTGCTCTGTGATTAACAATACTGTGTGTAACTTCCCCACCAGTTTGATAAGTTCAGAGTACTTGTAATCAGTCACCTATTGGCATGAATTGTATTTGGAGATTTAAAAAAAAGGGGATAAGTGAACTTCAAGATGAATCAAACACATTCAAGTTGTTCTGAATTTTTCTACACGACAAACAGATCCCCTTAAAAGAGCCTCCAATTCCACTTTGCCTACTCCTTCCATAAAATAAAGTCTCCATAAAAGTGCTACAAAAATCCTGATGAGCACTAAAAGCGGCAGCAATCAAATACACAAAATTCTAATTTTGCTGTTATCTAGAGACAGTCTGGATTTTTGCCGTCCAGAACTGGTAGCCTTATTGAAGACTTGAAAAAAAAGCAAAATGACCAATTCAATGCCTTGAGTCTATCCAGTAGGGGCTATCAGAACTAGGTTGTAGCTCCAGGGTGTTCAGGATGAAGATAAAATTTACATTTTCAAGCAATGTCCATCTATTTGTGACCATTGAAGTAAGAGACCGAGGCACTGAATCTGTAATTTTCCACCGCAGTTGAACAAGCATCAAGGATTTTACTTTTTTTTTTTTTACCAAAAGTGAAACAACCAGAACTAATTTGTTTTATATGCAAATTAGAGGTTGGATTTAGCTGGAAACAAATTGTGGTTCAGAAGATAGATCAGACTATTACATCCCAAGGTTGTACAATGCAACGATCAATAGTGTCTGACAGCTTAATTTAGAAAAGGATCGGTTTTTATAGCTTTATCTATTTATTTAAATGTATTATAGTTCTGATGGATTCTGAGCATTTCTGCTCATTTTTGGCTAACCAGAAGGGCAGCCGCATTTAGGTTCCGCCCCCCCCCGCCCCGCCCCCCGATATTTCGACTGTGGATACTGCAGGGCAGTCTCAAAAGTTGTGTAACGATTGCATGACTTTAAAAAAAAGGCGCTTGGTAAATCATATAACAAGCCTAACAATGATTAATTAAAGTGAGAGCAGAGGCGGAGCTTTCTGCAGAGACGCATGGAGGAGGCGACGGCGGGACGGAAGAGGCGGTGCATTGGTTTGCGCTTCTGCCGGCGGAATCGGAAGAAGTCACCGCCGGCATGGGTCGCAAGAAGAAGGGCCGGCGCGATGGAACTGCGACGCTCCGGAGGGTCGTGTCTTTCGATGAGAAGAGTCGGCAGTGAGTGCGGGAGAGGAGGAAGAAGCAGGCCGAGTAGATCTACCTCTAGTCCCTCGCTGGGCGATGTATAATGTTTCGGTGTGCAAAACCCTCCCGTGGGAAGCCCCTTGCGTGGAGAGGAGGTTTACCGGGAGGCTCTTTGCACAGCGAGAGAAGAATTAAAGCTGAACAGGGATTCTTGCTGCAAGGTTCAGACGCGTGTTGCTTTAGTACAGGGGTCTCCAACTTTGGTAACTTTAAGACTTGTGGACTTCAACTCCCAGAGTTCCTCAGCCAGCAAAGCTGGCAGAGGAACTCTGGGAGTTGAAGTCCACAAGTCTTAAAGTTGCTTAGATTAGAGACCCCTGCTTTAGTATAATGTTTTTCAACTTGGTCACTTTAAGATGAGTGGACTTCAACTCCCAGAATTTCTAGCCAGTGACCAAGTTTGAAAAACACAGCTTTACCTGATTAGGTTTTAGTACACACGTGCAACAGAATGTGTGGCCTAATGAATTTATTTACAAAAGGGGCAACTTGCTAGAATTTCAATTCTCTTCAAAGTAGATTTTCCCCAGTGTTCTACCTTCCAGTTGTTTTGGATTACAGAACCTATTCAGGGGCTGGTTAATGCCGATTGAGAGTAATGAGCAGTGCTGAAATCCAAATGTTTTTACTACCGGTTCTGTGGGTGAGGTGTGCCTTGGTGGGCGTAGCAGGGGAAGGATACTGCAAAATCTCCAGTCCCACCCCACTCCAGCTGAAGGATATTGCAAAATCCCCATTCCCTCCCCACTCTGGGGTCAGCCAGAGGTGGCATTTGCCGGTTCTCCGCGAACTACTCAAATTTTCCGCTACCAGTTCTCCAGAACCTGCTGGATTTCAACCCTGGTGATGAGAGGTACTCTCCTCTTCATCTGGGTGAAATCAAGTAAATGAAGGATGTCATGGTTTAGAAACAATCCACAAAATAGGATTTTCAAAGAGTAAAATCCAATTTTCGTTCTTGAGGTTGACATTCAGTTACTTCTTTATTCTCTTGGCCTTTGCCTCTTCATCCTTCTTGCTTAGGGCTGTATCTGAGCATATATATACAGCTGTATCTGTATCCAGACATGCTTCAGATAGTAGCTGGGTTAATGTTTTCTTTGTGCTGCCAAGTTGAACAGATACGGATTTTTTTTTTTAGCTTAAGGGGGAAATAAAGAAGTGAAATGTGGAGCAAGAAAGTCTGTTTATTGTTCTGTTTGTTCTGCCTATTGTATAGATAAACTAAGATAAAATGGCAAGTAACGGGCAACAGTTACATTGCCAAGAAAACTAGCCCACTTAGGGGAACAGAATCACATAAGGCTACCTAGACATTCAGAAGTATAAATAGTTCTCAGTTTAACAATTGCTCAATTTAATGATTGCTCAGTTATAAAACTGCTGAAAAAGTAGTTTTATGACTGGTCTTCATACAACTGTTGGAGCATCCCACAGTCATGTGATCACCATTTGTGAATTTCACAGTTGGCTTCAATCAATCAAAATAGAACTGGAAGGGACCTTGGGGGTCTTCTAGTCCAACCCCCTGATCAAACAGGAGACTCTATACCATTTCAGACAAGTGACTGTCCAGGCTCTTCTTAAAAACCAAACACTTGCTTCCAACAAGCAGAATCAATGGAGAAGCCACCAGGAAGTCGGTCATATGGTGTCATGCTTAACCTTGGATGATTCACTTTATGCCTGCAGTGGAACCGACATAAGTCTGACCGTTCATTTAAAAGCCATATCCCTTAGCAAAGGAGTTGTTGGTCCCAATTGCAATTGCATTACTCCCTGAGAGGTTTAAAAAAATCATAACTTCCATACTTTATGATTATGATAAATCTGAGTCCTTCGGGAGAAGGGCAGTATAGAAATTAAATTATAAATAAATAAAATAAATAAATATCCAATCTGTTCTGTCATTTTTCCTGTACAAATGAATTAGACTCTTAAGGAAGGTATTGCAGGAGCCAGCCAGTACTTCTAAGTTAGTCTGCATCATGACCACATCATGGGATGTCTATATGGAAGTTTAATATGGGCAAATTTTTGTATGCTTTTGCCTGTAGGTAAAAGTTTTGTATGCATTTGCCTACTGATCGTGCAGGATAAGTTATTTGTAAAATACTGATTCCATAGGCAGAAGGATAATCCTAACTTATTGCTTCCTACTTATTCTTTCCAGGGAGTTCTTGACAGGGTTTCACAAACGTAAGGTTGAGAGGAGGAAAGTAGCTTTGGAGGAAATAAAGCGCAAACTGAAGGAGGAAGAAAAGAAAATGAAGGAAGAGGTATGATTTCATCTGATATCTGTCTGGGAAATGGAAGGCTGCAAAAGTAAGGCATAACTGTTTCCTTCCGAAAATTACTTTCTTCAAACATTTTGGATAGCTGCCTTCATTTTTGCCTTTTATTATTGATATTCCAAAAATGTAAATTGCATTTATTTGACATTTTAGCAAGCTTACCCTCACCATTTTGACTCCACTCTTAACTATGTTATACCAGAGTATTACCAAATTAAACTGACTTTACTTTTGACTAAACAACAGAGACATATGTGCTTGGAAATAAAATGGAGCATCTCCGAGTATGGCTTATATTTTGAGGTAAAGATTTTATGGGGGGGAAAGAGAGAGCTTTGCTTAGGGCACCATGGTTTATACTGGCGTGTTTTAAGGGAGATTCCAGATCTTGTAGGCTTTGATAGTGTAAGATAGAGTAAATTGATTTTGGTAAGCTGATATAGAAATACCACACAGTGCCACAGTTCTACCAAATACTATATTACCACAGTATAGTAGGAAGAAATAGTGACTGACTTCTCATTGACAGGATTTTAACTAGCAACTTGAATGAGGCAATTTAGGAGATGATCTGAAAACTCTTGGAATATCTATTTGTTGGCTTCTCTTGTAGAGACATAAAGAATACATGAAGATGTTGAAGGAGAGAGAAGAAGCCTTAAGTAAGTGTCCTATTTGAAGATGTAACCTAGCCTGGAATCCCAAAATGTATAAGATGACAACTTAAACAACAGAAGGTTGATCAATACAACTACTGTAAAATAAGGTTAAATGAATATCATTCATGATTCAAACTATATCTTCATTTGTACTGTTAATGAATTAGTTTTGCTAATCTATACTTTTACTAGGTGTTGTTTTCTATATTGCTCAGTATGACTTTGTTTAGGCCACTGCTGTTAATCACAAACAGTTGGAAGGAGACAGCAATTCAATGCTGATTTTTTTTGTTGCACTGTTTAAGCTTTCTGTCTTTAGAAGAATGATTACTGTATGGACTTTCTGCTGACCCCAGGACTGAAAAGATAGTGTTTTGTGGATTTATTTATAGATAAGCAATGGGATTATGAGATGAAGAAATAAGTGTAAGGGATGAAGAGTCACTAAATTTGTAGTGAAGATTGGAAGGCATTTTTTTTTTATATTCCTACTTTTCTCTTTTTTTCCTTATTCATTACACTATTAACTCGTTCCCTTCTCTTTATGTATATTTTTATTAGGTTTTACTGTTATAATAAACATTTGTAGAAAATATACATATAAAAAATGAAAGAAAATTTTCATATGTACAGTAAATGATGCAAATGAAAAGGTAAAGAAGGTTGTCAGGATATGGCTAAAGAGACGTGTGTAATTCTTTTTATGATAGCTTGAAGAAGCTTGTCCATCATTGGTGGAATTATGTAGTGTAGTAAATAATGATAATTATGTGAAAAATACAGATAACAAAAGAACCTGTTTCAAGGATTATCAGCTCTTAAAATATTCCAGTTTAAAGGCATCAATTGTCATTAAACCCACATATATAAAGGAATAATAGAATGTAGCAGGGCTGAAAGGTCTAAGCTTAAAGAATTCCTTCAATAAGGTTTTCATTTAGAACATAGATGCCATTCTTTAACAGAGTGATTGAAGAAACTGCCTTTGCACACAAAAATTGTGACTGTACTTATTTCATCTTCCCAGAGGAAGCTGATGAGTTGGAACATTTAGTGACATCTCAAACAGAATCGGTGAGCTATGATCACCCAAACCATACGGTCACTGTTACTACCATCAGTGACTTGGACCTTTCTGGTGCTCGTGTGCTGGGGCTAACTGAGGTAATATATCTGTTTTTATTAACTTGTTTATTAATTTGTTAATTTAACAAAAATGTGTAATTTTATATGGCTGCCCAGCCCACACATGCAACTCTAGTTGGCTAACCTAGATGTAAAAGGCAGACAAATGAACAATAATTGTAGGACCACACCATGCAATATAAAATGGCACAAAAACGTAACATCTCAACATCCTAAACCATCCTAAACCATCCTAAACCAGGCTCATCCACCATCTAACTTTGTGCGTGTGTGGGTGTGTGTATGTGTGGTTTTTAAAGTCATACAGAAATTCAGAGCTGTCCAGATCTCGGGATATACTGTACCAAAGCGTAGGAATGTATGCCTCCATAATTTTAAAAGGTCTTCCTCATACATTCTTTAAGTAGTATTATTTCTTTGAAGACACTCAAAGCCCACCTTTTCCATTTTGTGGAATGGGCAACTATCCATAATAGCTGGTTCATTAATTAACCCAGCCCTATGCCATAAAGGGCTTTTATCAGTGAAAGCCAGGATTTTGAATTGCACCTAGAAACTGATAAGCGAGTGCTACTTGCAAAGCAGTGATTATGTTGTAACCATGATCATAGTACATCTATAAATACCAAAGTGTGTACAAGATTAGTCCATTGGGGAAGTGCCATGGGTCCAAGAGGATTCCCAAATTGTGTAGCAATTCTGCCTAGGGAGTGCTATCCCATCCAAAGTGAAGGAGAGTGAACAAGCCCACAGCTACTCAGTTTTGTTTGGGTTAAGCCAAAGCTTCTACCTCCCCATCTAAACCCCCAAGGCCTCCAGACACAGAGAATCTGAAGGCATTGTTTGGTCAGCCCAGGATAGAGATGGAAACCTACGTACTATTAGCATACTGACTAATGATATTTAACCCCATGCCAATGGATAACTTTACCCAGAGATGTGTTGGGAAATAACTTGATCTTAAATTTCTAGTCCAGACCGTCATCGGGAATCAACATTGACTGGGAGGCACAAAAATAAAATATGACTGGCCAACATCCCATAGTGAGGAGTATGGCTCAATGGGTGTTAATCTGTGATCTCCACAGCCATAGTTTAACACTTTAATCACTACGCAAGAGCCAATGCAGTATTTCAGGCTAATTCTGCTGACAGCCAGCAATTCTCATCTGCTCAAGGTTGACTCAACTTTTCATCCTTCCAAGGTCGGTAAAATGAGGACCCAGATTGTTGGAGGCAATATGCTGACTGTGTAAACCATTTTAAAGAGGGCTGTAAAGCAATGTGAAGCAGTATATAAGTCTTAAGTGCTATTGCTATACTACACATTTCTCACATACATGTATTTGTGCATCCAAATATGCAAGATCCTAGTACTGTGTTTGAATATAATATCTTTTGAGCTGTTATTCCCAAAGTTTATGGAAGGGAATAGCTTGCCTGAATCCAGCTAGAAGCCAAATTCCAAACGATAATTAATGGATTACATTGTGCTAAATGATTGATGCCAAGTTTTGGTTCTACATGTTTAGTCTTGGTGTAGATTGCTACTATTCTTTAATCAAATGTTAACATTGAATCTGAAATGTTAATATTTTGCTTAGAAAATCAAATTATGTTTCTAGTTGCATGTCTAGGCTTTATTAGCTCACATGTCTTCTTTTTAGAATGAAAATACTGACCCGGAAGGAGAAGATACCTTGAATACATCTACATTGCCTAAGAAAGCTAGAGATCCTCTTCTGTCTGAGAGGTATTACAATTGTATGACTTTCAATTATCAAACAATTCAGAATGTCCCAACTGTTCTCTGAAGATTTGCTTAGAGATTATTCTAATATTGAGTGGAGAGTAAACTCCATTGAATTTAAAGGGTTTTTGTTCTGAGTAGACAGGGATGTGCTGTCAAGTGATGTTAAAAATAAAAAGTAGAGATAAGTATGATACAGTCGGGTGGAAGAGGGCATAGAGGATTATGTGAAAGTGTTATTTATGTAAAGATATTACTGGCTGAGTTAGGAAGAAATGTGACCGAATCTTCTCACTGCTGGTTCGTTCTTATGTATACCTTTCTTAGAAAGTATACAAATGTTCCTACACCTATCCCTTTGTCAGTGTAAATAGATTTCTCCCACCAGGCAAATGGGTTAGTTTTTTAGTCCTTTTAAATATATTGGGAGATTTTTATTTTATTTTACAGTTCTTGTTCTAAATTTATTGCTGCAGCGTTTATTTGCTCAATATGGATTTATTTGTTAGCTCTTAATAGTGGTGCAGTTTGTACTGTTTTAATTTTTATAATTGCCCAGAGAATTTCAGATGTACAGGTTTTTTTTAATGTATTTAAAAATAAAATAGAAGAGGATTGTCAATTCTATAGATAACAGGAACATTCAAATCAGAATTAGTCCAAGGAGACTATTTT
Organism: Ahaetulla prasina; assembly: GCF_028640845.1. Lineage (NCBI taxonomy): Eukaryota > Metazoa > Chordata > Lepidosauria > Squamata > Colubridae > Ahaetulla > Ahaetulla prasina. Next base: position 68,856,153 of record NC_080545.1, on the reverse strand, counting down.
TTTTTCTTATCTGTTTACTGTCTCTCTTTAGAGCTCAGAATTGTCTTTAAATATTTAAAGATCCTAAAACTGGATAGTTTATAGCTCCGAGCTGTGTTTATAATCATGATTTCTTGAATAAACCACTATAATGCCGTTGAATAAACCACTATAATACCCTTGACTAATGAACTTTTCATTTTATGTATGTTCAAAGACACAATGGCTTCGGAAAAAAGTTATAACCTGTACTTGCACATATGACACTCTCCAGGGTCGCATAATCACAATTCAGGAGCTTGGCAATCGATTCATATTTATGACCATTGCATCATCCTGTGGGACATTAATTATGAATTGCAACCTTTTTTGACAATTTCCAGCAAAAAATGCCCATTGGGAAAGCTGGATTTGCCTAACTATTGCAGTGATTTGTTTAACAACTGCTTAAATATTATTGTAAAATAATATTATTGTAAAATCAGGTCCAATTTGACTCACGGCCTCAACAACATAACAAAAATTCCAGTTCCAATTGTGGTTGTAAGTCAAGGACTATTGGTAGTTTGAAAATCACAGCAGCTATGTTTACAAGGAACATAGGTGAGGGTGAATAAACCTGAGAATTAAAAGCTAGCTTTTATTTTTTGAAACTAAGAAAGAATCATTAATTTCTTCTCATTATCTACAGAATTTCTTCCCTCACCGCTTCTCTGCATTCCCGTACTCAGAAAAAGGGAAAAAGGAAAAAGATCAACCACAAACAAGGAACAAAGAACAGAGCCCAAAACACAAGAACAGGACGAACGAGCAAGTCCCAGCGCCGGAAAATGACAGGCAGGAGGAGGCATGTCCAAGATTGAATGGCTGACACATGGACTATTAAACTCTACTAATTGGCTTGGAGGAAGATCAGTGTTATGTGAACCCAATCTGCTCAGGATTGCAAAGGAGAGGTGATACTTGGTGTTCCAGGAGCTAAGAAACGTTGAATCCATACAAGTTAAGCAAATCTAATCTTGGTTTGTGTAGGTCTCCTGCTGGGAAAGGCCTCTCTCATTCAACTTCCCCTTATTTGGGTGGACAAAGGCCCTTTTTCCCAGAGAGAGATTAGATCCCTGATTAATATCATGTTTCCCAAGATTGGTGGAGACCACATTCATAATTGCATTCAAGTTCTTATCTCCATGCAGTAACATTTCATGTGTTGGGTTCAGAAAAAGAAACAAGTATAAAAGAGTAGCCATGGTCAACAAGGTGTTCTCCGCTTGTTGGGACAAACACCCAAATATTGTGCAACACATCCGTCAAGTATCAAGTTGGGTAAGGTTGTCACAGATAATAGCAATATTTTCTTCTTGCACATTTTTTTACTATTATTCATATTAATTTTCATCTCTTGATGAGAAAACATGTTTCTCATAAATCCTTGTGACACATGCCAATGATTACATCACTAATAAACAAGCATTGAAGATAAAAGTAGTTGTTAACTTTTTGAATTGTTTTTGCTCTCGTGGCAAAACATAGAAGCTGCCCCCATTCCCAGTAGGTCCCAAGGAGTAATTTGCTGATGCCCGCATGAATCTATGGAAGCAATGGGAATGAATCCATAGCTACACTTAAAACCACATACTTGATCTATTAGCTGTCAGACTTTTTAAAACAACTAGGAGCCAAACGTTTCTTTAGGTGGATCCATAACTTTGCGTTTTGCTTTGTTTTTTGTTCTGAAGAAGCCCTCTCTCAAAGTGTTGGCTCTGTGTCTGAGCATCATTTAATTATAGTACATTGAAATGTCAAGGCATCTGCCATTTTTAATTCCTGAATTAGATTTCCAGATCAAAAAGAGTTATTGGATGTACTGTTTTGCCCATCCAGCAAAAGAACAGGAGGCAGGAAGAGGATTTTCTGTGTTATGTTCTAACAGCAGCCTGGAAAGCTGGGGAAAAAGCCAATGCAAATGTTGTTGCTTGTGCCCTGGCAGTAATCACACCAAACCAAAATATTTCGGAACTATTTGTAATTAGTTACAGAGCCCAAAGAAAGAATGCATTATGATGGGGAAAACAAAGAAGGGGAAAGGGGGAGAGGTGAGATCTGGAGGTCAAGCTGTATATGTATCTCGTGGCCTCAGGCATATGAGGACTTTGAAAGGCAGCACGCTGGATAAAGTATTTTTTCTCCTTGTCTTTAAAGACTAAATGGCAGAAACATTAGATTCATGGCATTGGGTGGTTTCCTGTTTTGGGGAGGGGTGAGGGAGGAGAGTATGTTTTCTGATTTTTCAGCTATTGGAAAGCCACAAACAAAAAATGGGACGGTACAATCTTTTAAAGAAGATACTTGCATGCCCACATCCAACTTTGACAAATGTGCCAACTACTATCTTACATAGACCGGATAGCCTAATGTCAATGCTCCACGCCCAAGGAACTTTTGGATTGGATTGCTGCAATTAATTCTTCATGAAGGTATCTTGAATTCAGCCTAAAAGCTGTAACTGCCTAATTGTTGAGAGGGGTGTATATAGAGCCCATATCACACTAGTCTTGAAAGTGTCACACTGATTGTGATTATTGAACTGTACTTTGAGTGTTGAGATTAATTTGTAAAGTTGTAAGGATCCAAGTATTTAAAGAATATTTCCTTCAACACTGTCCCAAATTTGCGTTACAATCAGGAGGGGAGGCCTTGTGGGAGTCCTATTAGTGGGTTTAGTTAATAGTATGATGGCTATATTTTTGCAAATTTTTGGAAAATCATGACTGCAATCTTTGCTCATCTCACTTTATGCTAGCAAGCTGCTTTTCCTGACCATTCATGGGAGTTGGTGATGAATTTGCAATGAGTGTGTCTCCCTCCAATGTCATATTGGAACAGAGAATCTAACCATGCACCGAATACAGTTCATCACCAGGAACACAGGTGTATCGCCTATATTGGATACATAGCATAAAATGATTAGCTAGCACCTTGAGTGGACTTTGGTCATGCAAAATACTCCAGCATTAAACATAGTAGAAACAAGCATAAGAAATGAATTGTTAGCAGGAATATCATCTTGGAATTATTCCCTCAACATATTCCTTAAAACATATAGGCAGCTCACTGTCTCCAGCGAATATGGTTAATGGGAGTTAGTCCAAACATTTGGAGACCAGGTTGCTAACTTTGCTCTGAAGTACAAACAACTGCTAGATAGCTCAGCCCCACTTATATAAGAGGGGGATTACAGGAAAACACCAGACAAATGGGAGGGGGGAATTTAGAGACCCTGCTGGATCAGACCAATTTCAGTATCGGTATTCCATTAGAGGTTCAGTAATTAAGACATGAGGTTTATTATTAATATTCTCACTGTTCTCCAGTGGACAGCAATGAAAGGGAGGTTGCCTTTGATCCTAATTTCCAGAGAACATATGTACCTTGAAGTAGAATTTTTGCATTTCTTCCCTGCCTCCTTTGAAGATTCCCCTCCTCCCCATTAAATGAATGTATATAGACCATTCCCTATCCTGATGCCATCCAGATGCGTTTGGATTCTGGCTTCAGAATTTTCAGCCAGTATGGCCAAGATGAAGGAGGATGCCAGACTGGAGATGGCTGCTACAATGGTTGGTGTTCTTAAATGAGATTAAGTTCTAATATGGGTTATCTGATCTTGACTGTGTGTTGTATGAGCATATAATGGTGGATTTGATTGCAATGCTTTATGAATAGATATTTTTCTATCTGCTACTATAGCATAGGATGGCAGGGTTTATCATCATTTGGCTTGCTACATCTGGGGCCCATCCATAATTACTGTGTATGTACTTAAATGTGCAACAGATTAGTTTTTCCTACTAATATGCAGAAGACTAAACTTGGGTGGTCTAGAAAGAGATGCTTAAGCTTTGTTTTAATCAAAATTCCTCTTGTGTAGAAAGAAGAGAAACATAATCTTGATTAATGACAATCCAACTACAGAGTGTTAAAAGAAAGGTTTTCAAGGGGGAAGAGACAGATTGAGACAAAAGGGAGAAGACGTTGCTACAATGATAAATAGTATATGAGAGATGAAAAAAAAACCACAGATAATTACAATAGAATCTACCGTGTCAGTCAACATATTGGGAATTGATTTATATCCTGATTCAATGAAGATGGTCTCATTTGTCCAGAACTCATGTGGGAACACATTAGTGCTTCCTCCTATCATTTTTCATCATAACCATCCTAGAGATGTATTATATTTGAAGTTTATACAGAGGGGCTTGGGGAGGTTAAGGTTAGTTGAGATCGCTGTTTTATATTTATGATTTCTATATTAGACACCACCCAGGTTGTTTTAGAGAGGACATTTTGTGGAACAAAATCTAAGCAAGCACACAATAAACAGTACTCTACCGTGCCTAAAAGGCTACAGTGCTAGATCAGTAGCAACAACATCCTTGCCAAAAATATAATCTTGTGGTAGACTTGATCTTGAGCAGGGGTCCAGGAAAGCTGGCACATACTGTCATGGAAAGGACCGATTCCAAAGACGCTATAACCGCGGCAAAAATCAAGATGATCCACTCCACGCGGTGTCAAAGCGTGCGTCATGGTTTATGTATGTTATGTCCTCATGGTGAAAAAAGACCGAAAGCGTGAAAGCAAATAATGGCTTGCACGAAAGGAAGCTTGCTAACTCTGACAGAAAGCACGAAGGGGAGAAATCAGTCCCACGCCCAACGACTCCGCAACGCGGGTTGTAAAAAAAAAAAATGCTGGGGGAGAGGAGGCGTCGATTTAATTGCAAAAACCCCGCAGCCAAAAAAGGTCCAACTCAAAAAACTTTTAATATCGCTAGCAATGTTATTCGTTGCTGATTGGCCCACCCCTCTGAGACAATCAATTGAGATATTACATTCAAATGAGTGTGGGCCATTCAACCAATGGAAAGGAGGCTAGTGGGTGGAGTCCTGATCTACTTCCTCGGAGGAAAGTTTGTATTCATAAAAAAGTCAGCGGTGGAAGAGTTCCAGTTGTAACTAAGTGTAGGCGTGCGTAGTAGGAGTTGCATTTTCAAGGTGCGTTCTTTTTTCCCCCTCCTATACGCTGTAATGATAATGTATGAGCTTGGTATTTTCTAGTCCCAAGCTACTTATAGAGTAGTATTAAAAACTAGCCAATTCTTAATAAGATGGTACTATTTTATTTAAATTTTCAGTAGGAAAGAATTTACATTTTCCAATTGTTAGATAATTGGAAAATCTATTTTATTTTCTTCAGTTGCAGGCAGAAATGAATTCTTTAGAGGCTTTGAATTTCTCGCGGGTACAATAAGATTTTCTTCTATAATTTAAGTTCCAGAATAGTTTCAAGTGACTGTGCTTGATATTTATGTGTTTCTAAATGTACTACATGATAATTTAAAACAGTGGCAGGAAAGGGGGAGAAATCACGTAAGGAAGCATATAAAAATAAAGATGTGCAGCAGACATGGATTGTGAAATTTGAGTCTTTGTATAGCATGTATTGTAAAAACCATTTCTAATTTTCTTTCTAAAATTACTGTTAACTGCTAAGTTGTGCTGAATCCTTAAGTCGGGTTTTTAATGAATGAGCAGAAGCTACATTTTGTGTGAGAGGAAGAGAAGCTACACAAGATGCTTGTATAGTAAAGCTTATGCTGTGGAGTGTTTTTTTATGTTATCCCAAGAAACAGTTGATATATAACTGCATGGTAGCATGAGTTATAGCCATTCCTTGCATGTTGCATTCTGATAGGATTTTTTCCCCCCTATTCAATCATGTCTGATTCTCTGAGACTGCCTAGACGAGTCAATACAGTTTACCTGGCAAGGTTTTTCAGAAGTAGTTTGCCATTACCTCCTTCCAAGGGCTGAGGGAAAGTGACTGGGCCATAGTCACCTAGCTGGCTTTGTGTCTAATGCCTTAACTACTACACCACACTGGCACTAAAAAGCACAGTATGGTTCATAAATTAATCACACAAGAAATAGAATATATAAAAAAAAGATACAGAAGAAACTGAGATGGGAAATTAAGGATATAAAACCAATGTTAAGTTTGAAATATTAAACGGCAAGGGCAATTGCATTTAATTAGTTCAGTCAAAGTCATTGGACTTATTTGGATTTATATCCTCATGACCATAAATAATTAAAAGTACAGAAAAGTACCCACTGGCATTAAGTTGGTTCTTACATTGATGGAATCGTGCAATAATTGCTATCTTGTTAAAAGTACAGAGTTATGATTTGCTCTCATTTTCCTTTTCCAAAGTCTTAAGCTTCATGTTGACCGACACCATTTCCACTATCTGTTAGAAAGTAAGAACAAGCCTGTCAAACACTTCACAGAGAGATGCATGTGGTAAACTTGGGCATCTGAAAACATTATATAAAAAGGAAGCATCAAGATGTGTACAAGTATTTTAGTATGCAACACTCTTATATGTAGCTGAAAGTTAGAAGCAATATTTCCCAGCTGGGATGATGGAATAGAGGATATTTAGGTAGACAATTCTTTTCCAACTGCCTTTTATCATACTTGCACCAATGATAGCTTCTTAGTATTAGAAAAGCTTTTGCTGAACTATGTGCATCCAGGTAAGAACTGTGAAAATGTATTCCCTTTGTAAACCAGAGTTACCTGAAGAATAAACCTTGCTGGAGGGTCCAAGTAAGCTTTTTTTTTTATTTTGGATAAATTGCAGTTGCGTTGGAGACAGCAGATTGAGAAAACCTCTTTAAGGTGATTTTCTCAACTGAGAAAATGCACATAGCAGGTCTACCTAAACAGGATATACTTGGGGGAGGGTAAGTATTTGATTCCCATGTAACTCTAGGCATCTCTCTAGCTTTGATATTCCCATCTGAAGATTCTTTTCCAGGTGATGAGAGAGCAACCTTACAATTGCTAGTAGATACCAGGCTGTACAAAATGTTTTCTCTTTGATAACTTTGGAGGAAACAAGGGGTATTGTTGTGTCTTGTCTCCTGATCTTCACAGCTGCTCTTCCCTCCTTGTTCTCTCCATCTCTCCACAAAACTACTTGCCTAAGGCATCTTTCCTTCCTTGCATAGACTATGTCCGAACCAGCTGATTATGCTCTCTGTGAGAAATTTGAGGCCAATATGTTTGCCAAGAACCGATGCCAGAACTGTTTGCGAACAATCACTGCTCATCAACATGGTAACCAGGTGAGCTTAATTCTGACATGGAGGAAAAATTAATTCATGAGGAATACTTAGTGTTGGGAAGGGTAGCATCATAAATGTTATAAGAGGAGCTTTACTACAGCAGTAAGGTGTTAAAACAGAAGCAATATTTCTGGTCATTAAGATTTAAGGCAATGGCATCCAATCCCCTTTTTAAAAAAATGAACCTGTTAGCACCTTTTCCTGCTATCAGACTTTATTAAAAAAGATAGGCTTTCATCTGCTGCAGCTTCATTCTCCCTTTTAAACATTACCAACATACTAATTCTTAATGTAAAAGAGGATAAAAGATAAAGGTAGTAATCCTGTTCAGTGAACCCACTTCTTCTCTTTTACATTTTTTAATATTTTTAAAAGCACTTTTGTGCTAGAGTTGGTACAGATATTTGGGTTGTGGATGTTGCAGGTGTGGAATGGAGGTGGAAGCAAGAAGTTTGGCAATTTATTGTGAGCCCCCCCACCTTCAACAGATGTCATCAGAGGGCAAAAGGTGTTTTTAATATTGTACTTGGATGGGACACAACTATGAATTCCTCTGGCTGTAGGCTAAATTAGAAAGTTGAAAGAAAAAAATACCTCAGAAGAAGGTAATGGCAAATCATTTCCATGTTGTAAATCCTCCAGAAAAGCTTGAGTGGATCTATTTATGTAGTTGCCAGGAGCTGACCTGAACTCAAGGGAATCTTTATCTTTGTTGTGATATACTTATCATACTGTAGATTGCAATTTTAAAACATCAAAAGGAAAAAAATGTATAAATAAAATCAGTTAAATTAAATATAAATCTGCTGTATACTGAACCAACCTAGAATAAATATTTATAATTTTCATGAAGAATAGCACATGACTAAAGTAATCTCAAAATAAGTTTCAGTAGTTAACTTAATCAATTTTAGTACATGAAATGGGGTATGTTGATTTTGCCAAGCCAAATTTCTTGTGCAGTTCTGAATACAGAATATAACATAAATTGCTGGAACGTTCTACAGCAGGGGTCTCCAGCCTTGGTCCCTTTAAGACTTGTGGACTTTAACTCCCTGAGTCCCTCAGCCAGCAAAGCTGACTGAGGAACTCTGGGAGTTGAAGTCCACAAGTCTTAAAGGGACCAAGGTTGGAGACCCCTGGTCTACAGGCACTGTGATAATAGTGGATCTTAAAAGAGTGGGCTATCAAGGGATGCAATATAGTGATGTCTTGCCAGATCTGAAAGAATCAACATGTATCTATGGAATTCTTCATTTGAAACACAGGAAGCTTCAAACTCTGGATATTTAGTAGAGTGATTATAAGACAGGTGGTACATTTGAAGCAGGTGTGTGCTTCAGTAGACATGACACAGAAGGAAAATTATATGCATGCTGTAATAGTGACAGAATGGCTACATGATTTATCTTAGAAATAAACAGATAATTGTGGAATAAGCCCTTAGTGTCCTCCACATATATTGACGCCAACTCTATCATTCTCAGCCAATACGAAAAATGGCAAGTGACTTCAGATTCAAAACTTTTGAGAGGCCTTCTCCAAAGTTATTTACCTATTTTTCAGAACTGCAAAGAAGCCAGGATGACTTTGAATATTTGCTGTCTCTCCTCTCCCTCAAGAATATTCTAGGTGTGCTGGTCCATGATCCTATGCTAAGTTTGGGATAGTGGAGGTTGTTGTGGTCGAAATATCTAGGGAGAAAATTGCCTCATCCTCTTTCCATTGCTCCCACCAGGAGAATAAGATGACGGGCCATTTTCTTCATAAGATGTTCTCAAACCCTTAGTTGGGATTGTTGTCTGTTCTTTATTTGGGATTTATTCTATTTCCTTTTGTTCTCTCTGGATTCCTTTGACTTCTGTTTAGATAGATGCTTTCACCAGGATTCTTTGGCCATCGAACCAGCAAGCCATGCTCCTTCCTCTACCTTCAAAAATGTGAAGTGGGAATATTGAAAATAATGTCCTTATAATTATTCTTACAGCACTACATCTACTGAAATTCAGCTTTCTGTAACTGCTTGTTATACCAGAAGGGTGATTATTCAGGCTGTAAGCTAACCTTCCTCCACCTGGTGTTCTTAGAGGGCTTAGATTTCTCCCCCCTCCCCACTTCCAATTCTCAGGTAGCATGCTGAAGACTGCTAAGTGGGTGGGGAGAGGCTGCTGAAAGTATCAGAAGTGATTATCCTCTATTTTCCTATTTTGGAGCATCCTGACAAAGGCAGAGAAGTTACTCTTGTCACAGCCCCAGCACTTCCTAAAACAATGGTGGCTTGCCAAAAGAAAGGAAAGAACACTCCTTGCCCATAGCTTGCTTGCTTGCTTGCTTGCTTTAGTGCTGTTTGCAAATGTGGAATATCTATATAAATTAAGGTTTGTATTAGGAGTATGTGTGTATGTATATATATATAAATGATAAATTAAGGATTGTGTTAGGAGTGTCAGTGGCTGAAAATGACAGCTCAGAGTCTTACTGTGGAGATCCCGATAGGTTTCTTTTCTTAAAGGGCTAGGAATTCTGTGTCTTTAATTGCTGTGTGGCAGGCAGCCATTCAGCAGGTGAAACCTGCCCTGTTTATTTTCTGCAATGCTGTAGGGTGCTTTCTGGCCTGGTGTAGACTGACTGGTTGAACGCCAGCACCGTCCCTCCTTATAGAGTGCCAACTTGTATACTGTAAACAATGGGGTTTATATTGTGTCTTGTTCACTGGGCTGCATCAGCCCAGGATTATGAAATAGTAATGAGGTTTCTTCTCTCCAGTCCTGGCCCTCTAGAATTTCCTCCTGGCTCAGCTATGAGCTGCCCAGAGCCAGTCCTCCTGAGCTTCAGCAGGACAATGGAAGGGAAATGGAGGTGCTGACAGCCAGTCTGCTAGGGACCCTCCCTTTGCTGATCAAAATCTGTTAAGGTAACCTGATTGGGATGAGGTGGTGGATGGCTCTCTAGCTGAGTAAGGCAATAGGATGCTCTTAAAGGGACAGGCACATTTGAAATTCAGCTTAGGATCTGAGTAGAAGAGGATGATTTACCTACACCCCTGCTGCTAGCCACTCCATTTTTCTGGAGCTGAGCGGGAAATGTTTCTCATTAGACAGTTCATCCTTGGTAGACCATGGGCTTGATCAAAAACCATATGCTAAGCCATAATATGATTGATTTTCACTTCTAAATAGTGGTTTATGGCTCTGAGTCATGTGAATCCTGCCTATGAGTCAGGTAATTTCCACCTAAGGCCCAAGCTACAATTAGCAAATCTGTGGTTTAACAGTGTCTGCAGAATTGGAACTGGGGTGGCCAATTGTAACTTTCAGTATTCAATTATTCCATTAGCCTGACATAAGCTAGAATTTTTTTTAAAAAGTACCCTCTAATTGGGTTTGTATATTACATGAAGCTGTATTGGTTGATTTGGTTTTGACTTTGGAGTTGTGTGAACCCAACTAATGGCTTATTCAGCAACCTTGGCTTTGCACAGTATGTGAGCTCAACCTGAGCGGGAGCTTAAAAATATTGCCAGACAAAGATGTGTCCATAAAGAGGTATAGCTGTGATACGAGTAGCTAGTGAATGGCCTCTCTCCAGATATTTTGGACTATAGATCTTGTATCTCTTCTATGTCAGCTGGGCTGGGGAAAGTTGTATTGCAAATGTGTTGTAGTTACTAGATTACTATCTTTTTTTTAATTTTATTGAAAGAGTTTTAAAAAACAAAAACATTTTCCCCCTTTTTCCCCCCCTCCCTTCCAAAAAAACCCCCTTCCCCCCTCCCTCCCCCCCCCCGGCTTCCCGGGTCAATCACAAGGTATTGTTATACATAAACCAAACATAGAATAAAATTTTCCCTTCCAATCCAAATAACCACATCCAAAGCTTTTCATCTCCCAACCCCCTCCCCATTACATAAAATAACTTTCTAATTATTCAAAGGCAATCTGATATTTCTTAATCTGATATCTGTTTTGTAGATAATCAATCCATTTTTCCATTCAATTAAATATCTTTCCTGCGTATTGTCTTTTAAAACGCTGAGATTTTAGCCATCTCAGCCAAATTAATAACTTTCAATATCCATTCTTCTATTGTAGGTATCTCTTCTTTCTTCCAGTATTGTCCAATCAACAGTCTTGCTGCTGTTATTAAATTCAGAATCAATTTAGTCTCAATCCCTGTACAATCCGTTATAATTCCCAAAAGGAAAAATTGTGGCAGGAACTTTATCTTCTTCTTCAGTACATTTTGAATAATCCACCAAATTCTTATCCAAAAGACCTTAATTTTCTTGCAAGTCCACCAAATATGAAAATATGTAGCATCATCACAATCACACCTCCAACATTTCGCTTGGATATTAGGATACATACATGATAATTTTTTGGGATCTAAATGCCATCTATAAAACATCTTATAAAAATTTTCCTTAAATTCTGTGCTTGTGTAAACTTAACATTTCTAACCCAAATTTTCTCCCATGTTTCCAACATTATTGGTTCCTGAATATTCTGTGCCCATTTTATCATACAATCCTTTACCAAATCCTTTTCCGAATCTATTTCAAGCAACACATTATACAATCTCTTTATATGCTCCTGGGTCTGATTTCTAATTTGCTTTATTAAATTTTCCTCCCTTTGCATTATACCAATTTTTTGATCTTCTTTCCATCTAGCACTTATTTGCCCATATTGAAACCAAGTATAATTCCTCCCTTCTTCATTTAATACCTGTAATGATTTTAATTGCAATCTACCTCCTTCAGCATACAAAAGTTCTTTATAAGTAATCATTTCCTGTTTCTGTTCTATATTTATATTCTCTATTGCATGTCTAGGGCTCGCCCATATAGGAATCTTGTATTCTAATTTATAGGAATATTTTTCCAGACCCAAAAGAGCACTTCTCAACACATGATTCTTAAAAGCCCTATCCACTTTTTTTTCATAAAATAAGTACGCATGCCATCCATATAACAAGTCATAACCTTCTATATTCAAAATTCTTTCCTCTGTTAAGTTAAACCAGTCACTTATTACTGAAAGGGCTACTGCTTCATAATATAATTTAAAGTTAGGCATTCTTAAACCACCTCTTTCCCGTGAGTCCTGTATTATTTTCATTTTAACCTCGCCTTTTACCCTGCCATATAAATTTATTAATCCCAATCTGCCAATCTTCCAAATTTTTATCCTTTTTAATTATTGGTATCATCTGGAACAGAAACAAAATCTAGGTAACACATTCATTTTAATAGCCGCAATCCTTCCCAATAGGGATAACTGCAATTTCTTCCAGCCACTCATATCATTCTGAACTTTTTGCCATAGCAAGTCATAATTATTCTTATAAAGTTTCTTGTTCGATGAGCTAATATAAACCCCTAAGTATTTAACCTTTTTTACTACCTCAAATCCTGTCATTTCCTCTAGTTTTTGTTTCTGTTGTATAGACATATTTTTAATTATCACTTTTGTTTTATTCTGATTTATTTTAAATCCTGATACCTTTCCATATTTATCAATTACTTCCAAAAATCTACTTGAATTTATAGGATTTGTTAACGTAACCACTACATCATCTGCAAAAGCTCTAACTTTGTACTCATATTGTCTAATCTTAATTCCCTCTATTTTCATTAATTCTCGTATTTTATCTAATAATGGTTCCAGAGTCAAAACAAACAATAATGGTGATAAGGGACATCCCTGTCTCGTTCCTTTCGCAATCTTAATAACTTCTGTCAAACTACCATTTACTATAATCTGTGCTGTTTGCTCTCCATAAATCGCTTTAATTATTCTAATAAAACAGTCTCCAAATTGCATTTTCTCTATTAATTTAAATAAAAAATCCCAATGCAATCGATCAAAGGCTTTCTCTGCATCCAAAAAAATAAGTGCTGCTGAAGTATTCTTCTTTTCCAAATATTCCAATATATTAATAATCTGTCTAACATTATTCCTCATCTGCCTCCCTTTTATAAAACCAGATTGATCAGTATGAATTCTTTGTTGTAAAACTAACATTAATCTATTTGCTATTATTTTTACAAAAATCTTATAATCATTATTTAAAAGTGAAATCGGCCTGTAGTTACCAGGTTTAGAGCAATCTTGCTCCTCTTTTGGTATCAGTGAAATAAAAGATGTTTTCCATGACGGGGGTATTCCCACTCCTAATTGTATCTGATTAAATAATTCTTTAAGTGGGCCTAATATTTCATCCTGTGTTTTTTTATAATAAGTTGCTGTAAGACCATCTGTACCAGGGGTTTTCCCCATTTTTAATTGTTTAAGATTACTATCTTAAATATTAAGATGAGTTTTCCCCTGTGAAGAAAGATAGGAACCAATGGCCAGAGGAAGTTGACTGAGGTGCTGGAGACTAGTGTTGGTAATGGTAATGGGAAGTTAACATGAGGATTCTAACAACTAACCCAACTGATTGGTTGGTCTAAGAGCATGACTGGCCCAGATTGCCCAGGTATTATTGCCATGACTGAAGGTGAACTTAAATCTTGTAAAATGAACAAAATGCTTGAGATATTTTTTGTTGAGGTGCTGCTTAAAAAAAATGAATCCAAGTACAGTCTGAGTCCTTGACTTAGAACAGTTCATTTAGTGACCATGCAAAGTTACAACAGCATTCAAAAAAGTGACCTAAGACCACTTTTTACACTTAATGACATTACAGCATCCCCTTAGACACGTGATCAAAATTCAGATGCTAGACAACTAACTCACATTTATGAGCATTGCAGTGTCCCAGGGTCATATGATTACCTTTTGAGGCCTTCTGACAAACCAAGTCAATAGGAAAACCAGATTCTAAATTTAACAGCTGCAGTGATTCACTTAACTGTGGCAAGAAAGGTTGTAAAGTGGGGCAAAATTCACTTAACAAATGTCTCAGTGACAAAAATGTTGGGCTCAGTTATGGTCATAAATCAAGGACTGTCTGCATTGAAGGATTCTGCGCAATGCACCACAACACATCAAAACAAAAGTTGTAAAACTCAACAAACTGAATTAAAATAAAACCAAATAACTAAATAATCTGATCAAAATGCTAATGGGCACCTGTAATCAAACCAAAAGAGGCCAAAGGCTCATTGGAATAATGGGTGATTTTAATTGTTTACAGAAGGTAACCCCTGTCTTTCCTCTGAGAGCTGCTGAAGAAGCAATAAAGTACCTCTCTGCCCATGTTTTATAGCTGCTCCATTCTTTCTGACAGGCATTCAAAAAAGATGTCATAAACCTTCCTAACTGTATTGCTAGTACCAAAGACTCTGATCCTGGTGATCCATGGGACCCCTTGTGCATTCTAGCATCCCAGTGTAAGGTCTACCTATATGTGGGCTCTGAAGAAAGAAGAGAAAGGTAAGTACTGCGTTTTCTGAGACAAAAGATGGTTTATTTTTGAAACTTACAGCTTCAGTAGCCAGACAGAGTTTCCTGGTCAAGCTTCAAAAGGAATGAACAAATTTTTTACATGATAGACAACGTGTGATTTTGCATAATGTCCACAGGCCTTATGTATAAAGTGTTATTAATACACACGAAAGCCAGTTTGATGTAGTGGTTAAAGCAGCGGGCTAGAAACTGGGAGACTAATCCCACCATAGGCATGAAGCCAGCTGCGTGACCCTGGGCCAGTCACTCTGTCTCAGTCATAGGAAGAAGACAATAAACCATTTCCGAAATAATATTAAGAATTGGAGAAGATCCCAAAGTATTAAGATCTGAAAATAGAAGTAGAAAGATAATGGCATAAATTGACTGGGTGCCATACCCAAAAAAATTGGACAACGCTTAGAAATTCTGTATATTGTTAAAATTTTCATCTGTCAATTACAAAAGGCCACACTGTTTGGATCCACAAATATACCATGCTAATACATTACAATAACTTAGGTTTTTGGGAAGAATTTTATGTACATGAAGGTCAACACCAACTAAAGTACTGGCAGCTGTGACTTCACAGTGTTGAGAACATTTTAAAACTATTTTTTAAGTTGGCAATATAGTATTTTTTTTCCTTTTTGGAAAAAAAATCAAAATGTAATTAATTTTCTGCTGAGATACAAGTGAACAGAAGAATCCGCTATTTTTATCTCATATTCTGTGATGTCACTGGTTATTCTCAGCCACTCTTTTCATGTTAACCATAAGGAAAAAAATTAATGTTGGAAGCAGTTCTTTTAATGTGTGAGATGTTAATTTCAAGTGTTTTTTATTAGTAAAAATACGTAATTTACATGCAGTTGAACTGGAATATTTGATAAAGAGAAGATGTTCAGTATATGGTCCATTTAATTGGCTGTTCATATTGTATACAAACATTCTTTTCAATGTTATTTTTATTGAGAGACTGGTAAATATTTTTAAGAGATGACTATTTGTTGATGTATAGTTCCCTTACATCATCCAAATTTCCAGGAAGCTAAAACATTTCATAAGTCTCTTCTTTCAGTCCAACTCACCTCTGATGGTGGTTGTTGTGGGGAAAATAGGAGGAAGAAGATGTGTTTGGATATGTTTATTGCCTTGAGTAATTTGTAAAAATAAAGATGGGATATAAACAAAGATAACATAAAACCTAATATTTTAGTTTTAGCATGAATAGAGAATGGTGCTAGGAATTATTTGCATGCAAGAAGTAAAATCCATTGCTGGTTGGATTCTATATAGCGTTTCTCCACATAAACTGCAACCTTACATCTTTCTTGGCTGATAAGATACATCCATCCTACTTACTTCAGACAACTATGAGTAGAGCAGTGAAATTAATACATTCATTTTTGGCTCTTATAGTAGACCAATGATGATAGAGGAGCAGAACATCAGGGCAAAAATATAGAATTTCACTTGGCAGAATGAGTAGAACAACTTCCAAATGCATCAGCCTTGTGTGACACATGTCACACGAGTAAAGTCATCACCAAATAAAAACAATTAAATCTGGAGATCCACATTAACTAATTGGTATAACAGTTGATTTTGAGCACCTTTACAAGATTTTTTAAAACAAGGCTGAGCCTTCTAAGCAAGTTTCTATTATAGGCATAGCTCTTAACATTACAACTGTATATGAAACGCTGCTGGTTCTCACTTGTTTCACTTCTGCTTGCCCCACAGCCAGCAAGAAAATGTGGAGTACACCCAGCTCAACTGCAGCAATGAAGAATCTGAAGCAGAAAATATATGCCCTGATGCCAGCAGTACGCCCAGTACTGATGCAGATGGCAATGCCATGCTTAGTGATGTGAGATATCAATTTTCATATCTGCTTTAACAATCTAATAGTCCATATGCATGCAAAACATTCTATACTTAACATTATTCTTTTTACCATGCTTTCTCTAAATCAAGAAATATACAATGAACTTTTTTTTCCATTGATACATTTTTCAGTGACCTGAAGGGCAGAGTCTGCACATTCTCTCCTGGTACAGAGCTATATGGCGCTTTCCAAAATTTGCTCATGGACCCTTCTGGAAACCTTCTATTCAGAATTTTGCAAAAATATTTTTTTCAGGCAGAGTTAACAAACCAGACCCTGGTAGATGTTGCATTCACTCTTAAAAACTTTCTCTTTCTTCAGAATAATAATATTAACAACAACAACAACAACATTATTCTAATTGTCAGGTCCTGAGGCAGTCTTCACACAAACATTAAACAAGCTGTAAATCCATTCCACAAGCAAAAGATCAGTATTTTGATAGTCCTTCGTATACCTGCAACCTCACTATTTTTCAACGTTCTCGCCTTATGAAGCATAAGTACACGAATAAATCTGATTCTTGGTAGGGACTTTTTTTTTTCATTTTTAGACCCCCTCTTTCACGTATATCTTGCATTATCTTTAATTTATTCTTGTTTTTTTACCCATCCAACTAAAATTACTAATCCCTTTTTGCCATTCCTGCAAATTTGCATCCTCCTTAAGTACTGGTATCATCTGAAACAAAAATAAAAACCTAGGCAGAACATTCATTTTTATTACTGCTATTCTTCCCAGTAAGGATAATTGTAAGTTCTTCCAATGTTCCATTTCCTTCTGTACATTCTGCCAAAATACTTCATAATTATTTTTATATCATTTCACATTCGATGCTGTGATATATACTCCTAGATATTTAACCTTATTAACTATTTCATATCCAGTTACTCTTTCCAATTCGTCTTTTTGTTTAATATTCATATTTTTAGTTATTATCTTAGTCTTCTGTTCATTCACTTTAAATCCAGATACCTTACCATATTGATCAATTATCTCTTTCAAATATATAGCAGAATGAATAGGTTGAGATAAAGTAACAACCAGGTCGTCTGCAAATGCTCTTAATCGATAGTCTTGATGTTTAATGTTTATTCCCTTTATTTGGCTTGCACCACATAATCTATTCAATAAAATTTCTAAAGTTAAAATAAACAATAATGGAGACAAAGAACATCCCTGTCTTGTCCCTGTCTCAATTCTAAAAGACTCTGTTAAACTATTATTAATTATTATTTGTGCTGTCTGCTTCTGGTATATTGCTTTAATCTTGGTAGGGACTTTTTAGTGACATGCTAATTCTTTTTCTCTTAGGACCAGGAAATGACTAGTCTGCTCAGCAACATTTTGGAATCTGAAAAAGAAAACTCACTACCCATCGCAAGTCTGAAGAAAAAGGTACAGTCTGAAAACTTGCACTCTGATAGGCACAGATGGGCTGAGGCAACATCCTGTAGAAGAACAGTATCCTGGAGTTGTCTAAAACCAGGTATGTTTTCTTATCACCAACAACTTTCTGTTGACCTTATTTTTTAGGAAATACTCAACTCACAAAAAGAGTCCTGTCCTAGTGCTCCACAAAGAAAACAAATCTGTATTCAAATAAAATTAATGTTTTTTATTTATTTTATAAGTAAAATAAAATTTATTTTCTCTCTCAACTCACTTAATTTTGCTCCATCATTTATATCAATCTTCCCTAATATGGTGCCTTCCAGATGTATTAAGTCTTCAATTCACATAACTTTCTGTTACACTGGATTTCGAATACTAGTCAGGAAATACTGTATGGTTGTTTGGAAAGCCCTGTCTAGGTTTCAAAGAACTTGAAGGTTTTAGACAGGTTAGAGGTGGATTGAATGGGACGCAGTGGCTTAGTGGCTAAGACACTGAGCTTGTCGTTTGAAAGGTAAGCAGTTCAGCGGTTCGAATCCCTAGTGCCACGTAATGGGGTGAGCTCCTGTTACTTGTCCCAGCTTCTGCCAACTTAGCAGTTTGAAAGCACGTAAAAAATGCAAGTAGAAAAATAGGGACCCAGGGATTGAGACTAAATTGATTCTGAATTTAATAGCAGCAGCAAGACTGTTGATTGGACAATACTGGAAGAAAGAAGAGGTACCTACAATAGAAGAATGGATACTGAAAGTCACTAATTTGGCTGAAATGGCTAAAATCTCAGCTTTTTTGAAAGACAATACGCAGGAAAGATATTTAATTGAATGGAAAAAATGGATTGATTATTTACAAAACAGATATCAGATTAAGAAATATCAGATTGCCTTTGAATAATTAGGAAGTATTATTTTATGTAATGGGGGGGGATTGGGAGATGAAAAGATTTGGATGAGGATAATTGGATTAGAAGGGAAAATTTTACTCTATGTTTGGTTTATGTATAACAATACCTTGTGATTGACCCGGGGGGGGGGGTTTGTGGGGAGGAGGGGGGGAAAAGGGGGAAAAATGTTTTGTTTCTTAAAACTTTTTCAATTAAAAAAAAAAGAAAAATAGGGACCACCTTTGGTGGGAAGGTAACAGCGTTCCATGCGCCTTTGGCTAGTCATGCTGGTCACATGACCACGGAGACGTTGGCTCTTCAGCTTTGAAACGGAGATGAGCACTGTCCCCTAGAGTCAGGAAGGACTAGCTCAGTTAGTCCAGAATGCGGCTGCGCGGGTGATAGAGGGAGCCCCTCGTGGCTCCCGTGTGACACCTATCCTGCGCAGACTGCACTGGCTACCTGTGGCCTTCCGGGTGCGCTTCAAGGTTTTGGTGACAATCTTTAAAGCGCTCCATGGCATAGGGCCGGGTTACTTACGGGACCGCCTGCTGTTACCGAGTACCTCTCACCGACCCGTCCGCTCTCACAGAGAGGGACTCCTCAGGGTGCCGTCGGCTAGGCAGTGCCGTCTGGCGACACCCAGGGGAAGGGCCTTCTCTGTGGGGGCTCCCACCCTCTGGAACGAACTCCCTCCAGGACTTCGTCAACTTCCGGACCTCCGAACCTTTCGTCGCGAGCTCAAAACACACCTATTTATTTGCGCGGGGCTGGGTTAGTTTTTAAATTTATTGGTTTTATGGGGTTTTTTAGTATTTATATTGTTTTTATCAATCTGGCTATTGAATAAGTTTTTTATGTCTGATTTTAAATTGTATTTATATGTCTGTTTTTTAATTGCCTGTGAACCGCCCTGAGTCCCTAGGGAGATAGGGCGGTATATAAATTTGAGCAAATAAATATGTGCGAGGGCAACCTTTTCCTTTTACTTTTAGAGGTGGTTGAAGGGCAAAAGGAAATAATACTTTTTAAAATAGTTTTTATTAAAAGAGTTTAATACGTATACAAGTACTTTTAAAAGAAAAATATAATTAATATAAGGAAAAAGATGGGAAAAAGAAAAGAACAGAACAGAAAACATGAAAAGGCTTCTGATCATCCTCTTGGCAGTCATACATACAATTCTAATCAAACTTCTCTGTAAAATTACATCATAATCTTCTTTCTATAACCTTGTGATGCTATGTTGGCATCTTTCCATCTGTCAGGAATCTTTCCATTATGTAGAATAATATTCATTGTTTGTTGTAAATGTTGTAAACATTCATCCTCAAAACATTTATAATAAGAGGCCAGCAGACCATTTGGGCCAGCTGCTTTTCTTGTTTTAGTATATTTTTCTTGCCCTTTATACAGAGTAGAACAATGCTGGAGAAACATTCTGCATATTTGCATTATCTGTTATTACAGTATTTCCTTCTTGTAACTTTAGTATTACTTTTTCTTTTCACAAAATATGCCAGGGATTTCTCTGATTTTCTTGCATATTCAACTTTTTTTGTTTTGCATAATTCACCTTTATTTCCATGTCTCTCATTGTTAACATAGACAACTACCTCTGTAGAAGCTTAATTTGGTGAGTAATAGTTGTCCACCCTGGGGACTTTTCCTGTTTTTCTCTCTGTGTCTTTAACACTTTAGTCCTAATTAGCTCTCCATAGTTACAGTAACACAATCTGACTCATATCATACTTATCGTCTTATTTTGTAAAATACAGCAAGTATCTAATTTCCTTAACAAATAATCAATATTCCCATGAAGTTTCAATCTGGTTGTCTAATTAATTTTACTATTTTTAAAGAGACGTCAAAGAGAATTCTTATATTTTCTAAAATTATTGTCCCCTTTATCTGTTTAAAATTTAAATCACAATCTTAAATTGTTTGCTTTTAAATTGGGGTTTTTTCTCTTCTTAATTCCAAAAAGAAGGCAAATGTCTGAGTGTTTTTATTCTTTCTTGTTGCTTAGAAAATCTCTCTTAAGACATAAATTTATTATATCCGAAAGTGTTTTTTTAAAAATGAGGCTATGGCAAGTCTAGTGTCCATAAGGGATGCACCAGAGGTGGGTTTGAGCAGGTTCTGACCAGTTCTGGAGAACCGGTAGCGGAAATTTTGAGTAGTATGGAGAGCCGATAAATACCACCTCTGACTGGCCCCGCCCCCACCTATTCTCTGCCTCCTGAATCCCAGCTGATCGGGAGGGAATGGAGATTTTACAGTATCCTTCCCCTGCCATGCCCACCAAGCCACACCCACCAAGCCATGCCACGCCCACCAAGCCATGCCCACAGAAACCCACCACTGGAGTACACAGTTTTTTTGAGCGCAGTAGTAATCCCTCAACTTCCAAACCATTCAACCTATGATAGATCTCAAGAAGCTTAATTCCTGTGGCCTCTTTCTCTACTTTAGAATTCAAGTGGATGATCCCTTGATCTCTTCTCCGGGGAAAATTTTGTAGATCAGAACTTGCAACCTGGCTGCCAATCTTTGCCCCTGTGTTGTCCCCCAATGTCTAACCCAATGGTGAAATGTAAAATTTGTTACTACCGGTTCTGTGGGCATGGCTTGGTGGTGGTGGTGGGGATAATGTGACTGGGTGGGTGTGGCCAAGGTTTTTTTTAACTTTTAAAAGCATTTTTTGTACAACCTCTTCGGCTGAAGAAAAAATGCTTTTAAAAGTAAAAAAAACAATTGATGATCGTGCAACTCAGCTGGGCATGGGGGGTGGGCAGGGATTTTTTGCTACCGGTTCTCCGAACCACCCATCGCCATCACTACCGGATCGGGCAATCCGGTCTGAACCGGGAGCATTTCACTCCTGGTCTAACCCATCATAGATCCTCACCCAGAAGCTGAAAAAGAAAGTAATATTAGGAAGCAGATTAAAAACTTGAAATAACCTCCCAGAGAAGACAGAAGAAAAAAAAAAAAGAAAATTTTGGAGGAAGAGGAAGTGAATCAGTATTGGGCACTAAAGTCTCTCCTTTTGACCAGTGAAAGCCCAGCCCTGTCTTCATATGGATTTCTAATCAGCCTTTGTATCACTACTGTGAATACTAATATGTATTTATTCAGTAATATTTCCATACAGTGTGTTAACAAATTTGGACCAGGGACTTAGATATACTTCTTCCCTCCCTTCTTTGAAAACTAGCATTCTGCAGATCATATCTCAGAGTTAGAAACTGGAATCTATTCATGGAATGGCCTCATGGAGAAATGGATTCATGTTTTCACTAGCCAACATAGCCAAGGAGCTGGCAGGCTGAGGTTTAGAAACTGATAATTCGACATGTCTGGAGGACAGTTGGTCTGGAATAACACTACTCCATCATTGTATAAGAAGATTCTGATAAAGAATAAGCCATAATGTTTTCTGTTAGTCCTTTGGGGTCTGTGTTTCCCAATTCTGTCTTAAAAGCAACTCTATTCAGAGATGTTTTTGAACTGTATTCTTCTTAGGGATGTGCACCTTTTTTTGAACAATTTGTCATGTCATTTTTTCTTCCGTCTAGAATCCAGGGCTTTGAGCCAGGATTGTGGGGACAGCAAGGTGAAGCATCAAGCTGAGAGTGGCTATTTCTCTTTGAAGTGTTGTAAATCAGAGTCAAATTGGATCTCTTCCGCTTCCTGTCCTAATCATAGCATGTTGCCTGCCCCTAGCAATGCCACAATAGCAAGCAGGTGGACTCCTTCCTCCCTCAGCTTGGCAGATTCCGAGCTCAACTGGCACAAGAGTGGCAGCGGTGAGGGCCGGTGTGGGCTGATAAAGCAGAACTATACAATCTTGGCTGATTTACCCAAGGCAAAACGGCTCCATCACCAGGAGGCTTTTGAAAAAGAGCACAGACGTGCTCGAAGTCCAGGCCGAGCAGAGGTGGAACGGATTTTTGGGCAGGAACGCAGGTAAGAGATGCTGCATCCTTTCTCAGTCACAGGCATAGGAACTAGATATGTCTTTGTGCCAACAATATTACTGCCAGTAGTTTGGCAGTTCGGGTCTCACCAGGATCAAGGTTGACACAGCCTTCCATCCTCCCGAGGTCAGTAAAATTTATTTTATTTATTTATTTATTTTGTCACACAGTATTTATAAGCATAAGCATGAAATAATTATACAATATATAAGCATATATATGAATATGAGTATGTAATAACTGTATTAATTGGATATAACGAAAGGAAACAATAGGTCAGGAACGGTAGGCACGTTTGTGCTCTTATGCAGGCCCCTTACAGACCTCTTAGGAATGGGGTGAGGTCAGTGGTAGATAGTTTTTGGTTGAAGCTTTGGGAATTTTGGGAAGAGACCACAGAGTCAGGTAGTGCATTCCAGGCATTAACAACTCTGTTTCTGAAGTCATATTTTCTGCAATCAAGATTGGAGCGGTTCACATTAAGCTTAAATCTATTGTGTGCTCGTGTATTGTTGCAATTGAAGCTGAAGGAGTCTTCGACAGGAAGGACATTGTAATAAATGATTCTATGAGTTAAACTCAGGTCATGTTGAAGGCAGCGTAGTTCTAAATTTTCTAAACCCAGGATTTCAAGTCTGGTGGCATAAGGTATTTTGTTGTATTCGGAGGAGTGGAGTACTCTTCTTGTAAAATATTTCTGGACACGTTCAATTGTACTGATATCAGAAATGTGGTATGGGTTCCAAACAGTCGAGCTGTATTCAAGAATTGGTCTAGCAAATGTTTTATATGCTCTGGTTAGTAGTGTAGTGTTTTTGGAGAAGAAACTACGCAAGATTAGGTTTACAACTTTTAAGGCCTTTTTTGCGATGTAGTTACAGTGGGCTTTGGCACTTAGATCATTTGATATGAAAACTCCAAGATCTTTAACTGGGTGGGGGTCATCAGTAAGGTAATGTCCATCAAGCTTGTACTTAGTGTTTAGGTTATTTTTTCCAATATGTAAGATTGAGCATTTGCTGGTTGAGATTTGGAGTTGCCAAGTTTTAGACCATTCAGATAAAAAGTCAAGGTCTTTTTGAAGGGTAGCTGTATTGTTGGTGGTGTTAAATAGTTTGACATCATCAACAAAGAGAACACAATTACTTGTAATATGGTCACAGAGATCATTAATGTATAATATGAAGAGTATTGGTCCAAGAACACTGCCTTGGGGAACGCCACTTTTAACAGGAACAGGATTTGATAGAGCATTGCCAATTTTGACTACTTGTTGTCTGTTTGATAGAAAAGCTGTTATCCAATTGTGGAGGGGTCCTGAGATGCCGTACGATTTTAGTTTTAGGAGAAGTTTATCATGTACTACTGAATCGAAAGCTTTACAGAAGTCTATGTAGATTGCATCTATTGCTTTGCCCTGATCAAGATTTGTAGTCCATATGTTTTTGCAGTGAAGAAGTTGTAAATTACATGATAATTTTTTTCTGAAACCAAATTGTTTATTAGAGAGTAGGTTGTTTGTTTCTAGATGGAGGGTAATGGATTGGTTGATGATAGATTCCATTACTTTGCAGGTGACACAGCAAAGAGAGATAGGTCTGTAATTTTCAACTAGGCTGGGGTCTCCTTTTTTGAAGATAGGGATAACCATGGCAAGTGACCAAAGTTTGGGAAGGGAACTGGTCGTGAAAGCTTTTTCAAAAATTATGCTTAGGGGTTCTGCTATATTAGTGGAAATCTTTTTTAAGAAGTATGCACATAGTCCATCAGGTCCAATAGATAGGGATGGTTTCAGTTTGCGAAGAGCTTTTTCAACATTATCTTCTGTGAAATCTATGTGTGTTAGGTCGTTGCACTCATTGGTACGATTGGGGAATGACGGGTATAAGTCATTACTGTTAACAAAGACTATACCAAAGAATGTGTTGAAGAGATTTGCTTTAACTGTTTCATCATTATATTCTTTGTTGTTAGAATCTTTTAGTGGTGGGATGGATCTTGAGTCTTTAAGTTGTTCACAAAATTATAAAAAGCATGATTGGAATTTGTGCGCAAGAGGTCTTCTTCTTGCTTGGTGTGGTAATTGGTGCATTCAGTTTTTATTTGATTGCATATATTTCTGTAGCGATTTTTGAAATTTGCTACAAAGCCCTTTTTGTTTCTTCTCCAGAGGGATTTTTTTTTGGATTGAAGCTTTTTTATTGATACGGATAATTTGTTTTTTTCTGGTTTTGGTGGTGGTTTGTGGTATGTAAAGATTAATGACTCTATTGATTTCAAGTAGGAAAACTTTATAGTGGTGTTCTGCAGTGATGCAGGTTGAGAACAGATTTTGCCAGACAAGAAATGAAAGGTAGTTTATAAGGTCCTAGTTGGCTTTTTTGAAATTGTAGTTTGGAATACCATTATTATGACGATTTATGTAAGGGCGTATATTGAGACAAAAGTCTATCATGCTGTGGTCGCTGTTGGAAAAGGGTTCTTTCATTTGTAGTCCATAAATTGAGTTTGTGTTGTTGCAAAAGATGAGGTTAGGGTTAGGGTTAGATCACTCAGATCTTTGGGGGCAATAGGTTGACTCTATAAATCGCTTAGAGAGGGCTGTAAAGCATTGTGAAGTGGTATATGAGTCTAAGTGCTATTGCTATTAATACAAAGATTCATCTATGACAATATGGAGAACATTCCTTTTGGTCTCTTTATAGCAGGGATCCCCGAGCCCTTGGCTGCAGCCTATTCAGATTTAGGCCACGGAAGCTGTGGGCGAGTACACACGTAGCTCCTCTTGCGGATGCAGCAGGCAGCTGAGCATGCATGCACAGCTCCCCTTGTGCGAGTGGGGGGGCACAAATGGAGCTCCACATGCGCACCTGCCATTCACACGGACCCATCCCCTCTCCTGACTGTAGTGATTCGCTTGACAATCTTCATAAAAATAGTCGTAAAATCAAGTGTACTCATGTGGTGACTTGACTTCTGACCAAAATTCTGGGCTCAATTGTGGTCATAAGTGAAGGACTGCCTATATTACCTATTATATCAACATGAACTTGACTTTGGGAGAATAATGGATTTCATGATCAAACATGGCTTAAGGCTATCAGACAGGGAAAAGTTTTTACAGGTATTAGAAATAATATTAAAAATATACCCTGGAGTGTAAATGCTCATATTATCCCTGTATTTGAATGTGGAGATCCTTTGCAGGTTATTTCAATTGTTTCTGAATACTGTCTTTTTGTTTTTGGTTGTTAGGAAGTCAGAGACACTGGAAGTATTCCAGGCACTGGAAGAAGGCCTCCTGGAACGTTTGGACAGTAAGTCCTTGAAGCTGGCCAAGGAAGGGCGATTAGTCAGAAGGCTGTCGAGCCCCACCCTGTGCCGAGAAGTGAGTGGCTGATCCACAACAGAATTTCAGTTTCATTTAACAGCTGGATATTGAAGGGGAAAAGAAAATTATATTTTCAGTGTTGCATTCCATAATTTGTCTTGCTTTTTGTGATGGTCAACTTTGAAGAATGAAACTTGCTTTTTCAGCTTTGTTTTTCAACTATGGGGCAGAATACTGAGGGACACACCAGTCCATGACAGCTGAAGATTGTTCCACGTCTAAGCACATAAGAGTTTTTTACCTTGAAAATGGCTTGGTAACAAACTTTTCCTGGTTGCCCAAAATTCACGGTGGTGCAAGGGACAAGCAAACCAATTTAAGCCTCCCTTTGACGTGCTAACTTTGCAAGGATATCACATTTCTCCTTTATATATCTTTGCAATGTGGTGTTGGGAAGAAACTGCTTTGCCATTTCATTTGCCAAAGGATGGCAGAACACTTTTTCATGTGTGGGTATGGCAACTAAAAATAGCTGAAACCTATATTTTAATTTCCTCAACTGCTAGTGGTGCCTGCCAGTGGCCCAGTCCCAGGGCATGCCTGTTCTTGTAATAATAGATGTGAACACGAGGTCTGAAAAATAGCCACTATGTATGAACCAACATGATATAGGCAACTACTTTATCTGTACAAATAATCTTTTGTTGTTTGTTTTAAATAAACTGATAGTAATCACTGGGGGCAGCAAGGACATGGGATGGTCAGAGGCAGAAGCTCAGAATAACCTGCTTGACCTGTTAATCTGATACTGGTTTTTTGATTGCACTATGTGAACTTTTGAGAATGTTCTATATATTTTGCAAATTCCTTTACTAGAACAGAATTTAGCCTCTTCAATATTTTGGATTTATTTTTTTAGAACTCCTTGCCATATACATAGAACATAGTTTTTAGCATCCTGGACTACAAAGCAGACTTGTAAACATGTGGAAAAGGTCAAAGAAAATCTCAGAAGACTTAGAAAAGTGTCCGATGAGTAATCATTGCTTTTCCTAACTCCACCAAATTAATGCTTAACCATTTTGCTTGACCTACATTATTGGTTTCCAGATGTGCTGAAATTGTAGTCCCCAGAATTCCTAATCGGTATGCATGGGGAATTATGGGAACTGCAATCCCAACCAATCTGGAGGATGTTAGCTTGGGAAAGACTGGTCTTGAGCTATTGAGCTTTAGAATAGAATGTTTTTCTGCATATGCAGTACCCATCTACTTAGCCCTAGAACTCCACCATCTGTTTTTGTAATACCTGAAAAATAATTGCTTGATGGTTGCTTATCTCCAAATCCCAACACTTCCAATTACAGGCATCAATGATATTTGTAGTTCTATACAATATCTAGAGAATCTTCAATTTCCTGTGCTAAAAGCAATGGCAGCACTTCTTTTGCAACATAAAATATACATTTCCTTTAAAAATGTTGCCTTAATTAAACATTTCTGCTTGGGACTGTAAGGCAGTGGAGGATATGGAGTCTTAATTCAGTGTCAGCAAAGGCATCTTGGTAAATTCAATCAGGTCTGATAGAATAAGGATGGCTTTACCATTAAGTGGGATGAAGCAGTTATTTTGGCCCCTGCTAATGAGAACAGATTTCATAGGATTTCTATTTTATTTAATAAACTATGTTGGCTTATATTGAGCATTCAACAGTGAGAGAGATACTTTACTACTGAAAATTAAAAAGGAATGCGAGGGAACCAGCCACTGTAGAAAATTGAATTTTCAAGTTAAAATTTCAGCATGAGAAATGCTTTTCTAATGGATTTCTAATTTCCAAGGTAGTTTGTTAAGTTTAACTGTTTGCAATGGATACCTTGCGTCAGAAGTGAAATGCTCCCGGTTTGGACCAGATTGCCTGATCCGGTATCGATGGCAGCAGCTGGTTTAGAGAAATGGTAGCAAAAATCCCTCTCCCCGCCCCCCTGCATGCCCAGCTGAGTCGTGCCATCATCAGAGGCTTTTTTTTTACTTTTAAAAGCATTTTTTCTTCTGCTGAAAAAATGCTTTTAAAAGTTAAAAAAAGCCTCTGATGATTGTGCGGCTCAGCTGGGATCATCAGAGCCTTTTAACAGCATTTTTCCTACAACCTCTTTCGCCAAAGAGATTGTAGAAAAAAATGTTTTTAAAAGTTAAAAAAAAAAGTTGCCCACGCCCACCCAGTCATATTACCCCCCCCAAGCCACGCCCACAGAACCGGTAGTAACAAATTTTACATTTCATCCCTGCCTTGCATGATTTGTTCTCTTCCCTGCTACAGGTAAAGAACAGATTTCCACAGGAGCCAGAACAACCCAGGAAAAGAGAATCTCTTTGCATAGGAAGAGCAGAACAGCAACTCAAGATAAGTAGCCAGAGCCATGGTGAATCCTTGCATTTAAGGAGCCCAAATCAGCAATTGGAGAGAGAAATTCAAAGTAGAGGGATGCCTCTGTACTCAGCAACTTCAACCTCTCAGAAGATGGAGAGAGAAGGAAGGAAATTGGAGGCGCTTGTGTCCCGTCTGAGTTCCAGTGCAGAGAGGGTTGCCCTTTGTCCTACGAGTCATGGGAGGCAAGTGGATAATGATAAAAGGAGGCGAGCGGAGATCTTGCATCACAAGAGCCCTGGGAAGAATGGCACCGATACTAAATGGAAAAGCAGTCCAAGTACCTTGCATACTGCTAATCCTTCAAAGACTTTGGACAAGAATCAAGCAAGGCTCACAAGGCAACTAGATAGGTATAAAGAAAGTGACCGGAAGGCACGAGGAAAACCTTTGCTCCTTATAGGTACAGTGGACCAGCCAAGAAAGGACATTAGAGACTCCCAAGAAGTTACTTGTGCTGTTGACTCAAGAAGTGAAATTGCAGCTAGAGAGAAAGGAGGACAGCCATTGGTTTGTTCAAGGCTTGGGCATGATCAGTGCGGAGTCCAAGAAGTGAAAAAGTATTCTTTTAATCCTACGAAACAAATGGGAATCTGTTTGAAATGTCCTAGTGCAGCTGTGAATAGTTCTGGTCCTGGAATATCTGCTAGTAGAAGCAAAAGAGATATCCGAAACCCAGGGAGATGCAAGGAAAACAATTGGAACAGCATGAGAGAGCTCAGACATTCTCCAAAACCTGGGAGTTTGATGGAAAGTAGCCAAACATGCCTTGAGCAGGCAAGATGCTGTGCTGCTTCACCGCAGCACCTAGAGAACAACTGGAAAAGTCGAGGGGAAGCCAGGAGTGTAAAGGCCAGTGCCAGTAGTGATGGGCTGAGCAAAAGAGACTATTCAGTTGCTTTCACTCCTAAGAAGGAGAATGACTGGAAGGGTTGTTGCACGTCCTTTAGCTCCACAGACCCTAAAGTTTTTGGACAGAAAGGGATGGTCCAAGAAGCTCTTGCACACTCCATCAAACCAGAGACTGTCCCAAGAATCCAAGAAAGCTCCCAGAGCCCTGTACATCCAATGCCATCCTTGGGGAAAGAGTGGGTAAGCCAAGGGGAGTGCTTCCATTCTGCCATGCCAAGGCAGCAACAGTTGGAGGAAAACAGGAAAAACCAAGACACTCCAGTAAAATGGGCAGAGGATGAATGGATAAAGTGGCAGAGGTGTACCAGTCCCTCAACAGCAGAGAAGCATTTAGGAAATAATAAGGAAAAACTTTTCTATCTGGTAAGGAAGAGATAAAAACACTGCCTGAAATTGCTTTCATGTTGTCCCATATTTTCTTTTTGTTTCTGTTTTCTGCCTGGTCCACAAAATTCAGTATGGACAAGCAGGCATGCTTCAGAGAAGAATCCTGTTTTCTGTCTCCTGAAGCAACATTGCTATGTCTCATTTTTAAGTATGTATGTGCAATGTGTGTGTGTATCTGTGTAAAATATGTCATTTGCAATATTGTATGAGTCGGAGTAGAATTATATAAAATTGAAAAATTCAGCTAGTGCTTCAGAATAGAATAGAATTAAATTGAATTGAATTGAATTGAATTTTGTATTAGCCAAGTGTGATTGGACACACAAGGAATTTGTCTTGGTGCATATGCTCTCAGTGTAAATAAAAGAAAAGATATGTTCATCAAGAATTCTAAAGTACAACACTTAGTGATAGTCATAGGGTACAAATAAGCAACCAGGAAACAATCAATATCAATTTAAATTGTAAGGCTATAAGCAATAAAGTGGGAAGATTCCATGGGCCCAGTGTCAGTTCTCAGGATTCTAAAAACCATGGTTTATTTAACTAGCCAAATTTCCACAAATGGTTGCTGCATATGCAGTGTTAATAATATAGATGATAGTAGATAATATCTACTCATTCAATAGAACAAATCTGAACTATTGGAAAGTCATTAAAAAAGGGCTATTGTAAGCAATCAGAACTACATAAAATATACTAGTTTTCAGTGTGTTGTGAAATAACATATGGTATTTACACTGGTATTGTGTAAAGCACTAAAATAGCTTAGAATTGCTGTTTTATAAAGAGACATGGCTATGGTTATTTAATTTAAAAATCCTTGACAAAGACATGCATTTGCTTTTGAACAGAAGTAATGTTTGCTTTTTGATGCATTTTTTTCATTCTCCCGTTAATGGGGAAAATGGAGATTCTCCTAAAATATTCTTTTCTTTCCGCACTTTTCTTTGTAGAAGCAGCAAGGCGAAGAGCATATTGCAACAAGTGCTTGTTCCTCTAGATGTCGAATCCTTTATCTGGACTCCACTAAGAAACATAAGGTACAGTACAACTTTATCCTTTGGCTCAAGTATATGCAACTTGATGTCCTTCTAAGTTTTGGATTTCTTTAATCCCAGTCAACATGGTCAAAAGGAAGGGACTATTGGAAATGAAGTACTGAATATTTGCATGGTTGCCTATTCTTGATTTAGTTGTTCAGCATTGCCTACTATTGGTTCCTCGAAAAAGCCTTATACTTTTCTTTGGAAAGAATAATTAACAATTCTTCTGGGCATACTTAGTGCAAATGCAATCATTAGCATCTTCAGATGCCTGTTAATATATCATGGACAACTACTGTAATTATAAGAATCTGAATAGCAGATCTGTGTGTTCTCATAGGAATATAGGCAACTGCCTTATATCTGATCAGTTTGCTGATCTATTTAGTTAAATATTATTCTGATGAGAACTGTTCTTCAGAGGAGGTTTTTTTTTGCAGGAGGTGCCAATGGCTGTGTGCCTTATTACTTTTAAAACTGGTACTCTGTCCCTAAGCAACTCTTCCTCTTCTTAGGGAGCTGATGGTACTGAGATCAGGCAGGCTTGCCTGCCTGAAACCAAGCGGAATTAGAGACCACCAGGTAGATCAGAAGCTAAACTGACTAGCTTTGAAAGTTTGTAAAAATGCATTGGCAAGCCATTTCTGGATTGTGATAAAAAAACCACAGAAACACCTATGAAATCATCAGGAGTTGGAGCTTGACATGAAGAATACTTATTGTATCTCACGTGGGAAATACATTACTAATACAAGTCCACAGAAAATTGTAATGTTTTCAAATAAATGGTCATAGGCTGCAAGTAAATGAAATGCACAGAACTAAAAAATACTAGATCATCCTGTAAGATTAAAGAATTCCAGTCGCACTAATATTTGGGTGTAAGACGGAGAAGGGTGCCAATTGGCCTGAATTTATGGGTCCAGGAACAGTGCCATGTTGAATCTGAACTTGGAAAACCTGATTTAAAAAGTACTGCATGAATAGCGGGGCATGTAGACAACATTGGGGACTATTATTTATTGTTCAGGTGGAGATGACTGGCCAGCTGGCCTCTTCTGTAGACATTGCAACAATGCCTGCCCCCCCCCCCAAAAAAAACATGTAAAGCAAGCCTCTGCTCGAATTGCAGCTGCAAGTGATTGATATGAATCTGCCTTCCTTCTTTAGGCCAGCTTAGCACCTGTATATCTGCTCTTCCAGACACTGCCTCTACTGTTAAGCATGTTACACCCTTAAGAGAGGCAGCAGCAAAGTAAATAGCCTGAAAGAACCATTAATCCCTATTTAGACGTGATGACACTGAAATGACCTAAGGCTATATGCAAATATTTCTGGAGTGGGAAGAGATTATATTCTGTAATACAAGAGACATACATATTTGAGGAGAGTTTGCAAATATACAATCTTTTTAATTTTTAAAAGACAAAATCCATTACCAGTTACTTTTTTTGGCTGTAAAAATAGGCCTCTTTACATGTTTATATACCAACTATGAAGATTTTCTACATCTAAGTATTCTGAATTGCATGATTTCTGAGAGGGGAGGAGGTGGAGGGAGGGATTGGTATAACTGGAAGAGAGCTGCCCTGGATGTCAGGCTCCACGGCTATCCATGAACTCTTGGTTTTTCAGGTTCCACTGACATATTTTAATAAATAATACATACTTACAAATGAGTTGGGTAGTATAAAGTAGTAGACTCATTTCTTTTGCTCAGAAAGCAATTCATCCCTGTATTATTGCATTTCAATCTGAATGTTCAAAATGAAGAATTTGTATTTTTTGAATAGAAAATGTTGAAGTACCTTTGCCAATAATTTCTGTTCCTTCTAGGAAATAAATGGTCTTGTATTAGACAACCTACAAATATCTAATAGGGAAAGCTGGCAATTTCTTAATTAGAGCCATGTAATTTTAACTGGCAATTTCTTAAGTACAGCCATGTAATTTTAACTGAAGATGGAAGCAATTTAGTGATTTGCTACAACAGATGTAAGACTGAGCAAGGTTGACAGGAGGGAGACAGAAGCAGCTGCTTAGCACCCTGCTTAGGAGATGGCATACTGGGGTTGTTTTCTCTATATGGGTATCATTGTCATAGGGTTCTCTTCCCATCACCCTCCATTTTTCTTGCTGGCAGCTAACCTTCTCATCAAACAGTTTGTTTTTTCCAGCCGGCACCAATAGATTTTCTCAAATGAAACAAGTGTTTTCCACTGCTGGGCTGTACAGTAAGCAAGTACTTTTGTTTTGAACTGTGCCTGCTTGAAAATGATTGATTTTTCTTTACTTTATATATTTAAGAGGTTTTTAAGTTGCAGTCATTTGAGTTCCGGGAAAGCAGAGTTAGGGCCTATTGTGTCTTGTTGAATGAAGCATTGATAGTAATGCTACATATTTCTTAGGGCTTTTCCAGAGGTCATGTCATTACAAGTTCAGCTAGTGCTAGTAAAATGTGAAGGGAAGTGCGCATTTTTTGAAGCAGTAAGCTTTTCATTTGGTGCCTGACAGAACTCCATTTAAGAAAAAAACAATGAGCAGTACAGGTAGTTCTCAACTTACAACAGTTCACTTAGTGACTGTATAAAGTTACAATGCCACTGAAAAAAGTGACTTATGACTATTTTTCATGGTTCATGCCGTTGCAGCATCCCCATGTTCACGTGATTTATGTTCAGATGCTTGACAACTGATGCACAATGATGACGGTTGCAGTGTCCTGGGGTCATGTGACCATCTTTTGCCATATTCTGATGAGCAAAGTCAATGGGGAAGCCAGATTCCCTTAACAATTGGGTTACTAATTTAACAACTGCAGTGACTTAACAAATGCGGCAAGAAAAGTTGTACAATGGGGCAAAGCTCGCTTAACAAATGTCTCACTTAGCAACATAAATTTTGGGTTCAATTGTGGTTGTAAGTTGAGGACTACCTGTAATTCAGATTTCTCTGTGGAATGTGTTTATATTATTAACCAGAAAATTCTTTATTTTTAATGATAAAAGAGAAAGATTATTTGAAAAAAAAGTGTGTTCAGTGTTTATTGAGTTTTCTGTGGTGGTTTCATGCTTTTTATTCAGTGTATTGATCATTGGAGCTTTTCTACCCTTAGCATCTATGCACTGCCCAAACATAGCATTGCCTTCATCTTGTCCTCAGTCCATGCATGACTCCTAAGTTTTCCTTAATTACTATTAACCACAGGCAGCCTCAAGATATCTGAAATCTCTCAGTGTTTCCAGGCAAATGAAGAGACTACTATGCTCTGAAATAGAATCAGGATAGGGAACAGCAGCAGGGAGAGCAAATTTATGCTAGCCTAATTCCCCTGACTCAAAGCTGGGTAGATTGCAGTTCAGCTCTTTGAAGCAGCCTCCTCCCTAAGGAAATTCAAGGTGGAACTACAGTATGTGTCCACAGTCTTTGTGAAACTTGAATACAGATAGCCCTTGACTTAGAGCCATTTCTTTAGCAATGGTTCTAAGTTACTACTGTATGGCACTAAAAAGAAAAAATGACTTATTACTGGTCCTCACATTTACCTCACATGTTGCAATATCCTGGGGGCGTGTGATTGCCTTTTTGAGACCTTCCCAGCTGGCTTCTGACAAAAAAAGAAAATGGGGGAAGCCAGATTTGCTTAACCATGTGATTCACTTAATTCCTTTGCCACCATGGCAAAAAAGATCATAAAATTGGGTGCAATTCCCTTAAAAACCATCTTGCTTAGCAATGAAAATTCTGATCCCAATTTTGGTCATACATTGAAAGCTACTTGTATTTTCATCAGTCACGTTAAGGGCCAAAATGCATACAAGAACTATGCAAAATAGGCTCCTGGTGCAGGGAGAGAGGAAACCTTAGAATGTTGTATTTATTCCTTATTTGTAAACAATTTCATGGTTTTGTCAACTCAATTATTTCTCTTATCTTTAGATATTGGGAAGTTTGTAAGTTGCCAGCAAACGTTTTAACCTTTATTGGGTTAGAACAGAGCTGTTAAACTTGCGGCCCATGGGTCGGATGCATCATGCACTGGCCACATCCACTTTCGCAAATGGGGGGAGGGGGGGAGTCACATTACATGATGATGCAAGTTTGAAACCCCTGGGTTAGAAGAGATGGATAATGGCTGTTTATATTTCCAGAGACGTAGTCATCTCAATTTGCTGATGTACCATAAGCAGCTATCATTACCTTGGCATTTTAAAGATAACATTTGATTTTTTGGTCCCAAGCTTTTGTGAATGGAAACAGCCCACTTGATTATAAAGAGGTATTCTAATCTGAGACTAGTGGTTTAAATAGGGAGTTGAGAATTACGAAGGTAAAAGAAGTGAAATGCCGTGAGATTGTTTTTAAAAGATTGACACTTAAAACTGTTTTTGGTCTTGAAGCTGTCATTCCCTGTTTTGATTTAAGAAATGCAATTGGCACAATGCTTGCTGTAATTGGGTTTCCTTCAATTAAAAGTATTAGGGTTCTTCATACCTCTTGGATTGCATGATAGAAACTGTGAGTAACTTTTTCTGGTTGAGGCAAAGGCAGAAATGTAGATACTCATTTTTACAGCATTGCATACTTCAGAGCTAATGCATTGTCTGATCTTGTCGGCCTTTGTGTAGAAATAAGAGCCATAGATTCCCCTCTCCCCCCACCTCCAGTCAACATAAAGGCTGAAGCTATCAGGTTATTGCAAGCCATTTGTGCAAGTCAAAGTTTGTATGTAAACCATCATCATGAATTCCACAAAGCACCCTTTTTATCCTACTTAGGTTTCCCCTCCCAGGCTTCTTTACACAAAACCAAATTAAAAATAATGCCATCAGAGAAGGTAAGAGTGGGTCCCCCCCCCCTTAAATTACAACCAGCCTGCTTCCTTCCCGACAATTCCCAGAAAGGCAGGGGAGGAAGTACGCGCGGGAATCTGGAGGGGTGGTAAAAAGGAGGAAGCCCCTTGTATTCTAATCTTCTGATCTGCAAGCCTCTTAGTCGGGTTGTAGTTCGGCATTCGCGCCTCAAGGCTTTCCGTAAGATGATGGGCTCTTTTTTATTTGGGCTCTTCTTTATTTGGCTTTCCGTAAGATGATGGGCTTTTTTTCATCAGCCAACCGCTCCTTTGCTGGGGTTGACAGGCGCTGCCCGGCGCTCACAGTCCGTGTCTGGGAAGGGACCGCGCGGCGCCTCTAGCCGAACTCTGCCCGCTCTCCCTCGCTGCTTTAGTCTCTCGCGCCCGCCTCCACCATTGGTTGCTCTTGCCTCGGGGCAGTTGGGCTCCGCCCCATCTCCGTTCTCGCTTCCTCATTGGCCGCTTGGCGATAGTGCGTCACGAGCGTTGCAATTCGATACGTTCCTATTGGCGGGGAAGAGCCTCCCAGGAAGTTTTGAGGAAAAAAGGAAAAAAAAAAGTTTCTCCTGGGCGGATCAGAGAAGCGAGGCGAGTTCGGAGCGGAGCGAGGGGAAGGCGAGAAATGGCCATTGATGCCGCTGCGGTCGGCGGTGACTTTAGCGTCGCTTGCGGGGACTGATACCAAAACGTCCCCGGGGGAGGCTTGACAGCCGCTCGCTTTAGACGGCAGCATGACGGTAAAGCGTCGGTCCTGGAAGGTTTTTGTGGCCGCGGATTCCGGTCGCGTAGAGTTGTCTATGGAGGGAGGGCGTGCCCGGTCAAGTGGAGCGGTCGGGCAATCCGCTACTTTCGGCTTCGAGAGGTCGATTCTCGCGGGGCTTTTCCGTCCGCTTTTCCTCCTCTAAAGGTGGTCTGATACCTGGACTTCCCCGCTTTTTAGGCCTCCCTCCTCCTCCTCCTCCACGGGCTCTCTTTTGGGGGGAGAGGTCAGGCGTTTGCACACACGAGCGCGCGCGCCGGGATGACTTGGGTAGATTTTGTGCCGGCGGCTTTCGGAAGGGAAGAACGGAGCCGAGAGATCCCTCCGATCCCGCTTTTCTTGAAAGCGGCGGATGCCGGTTCACTCCTTTCCCTTCCCGCAGGGAAAAAAAAAACGTGGGCAAAAACAAGCCACTGGTTTGATAAGTTTCTGGTTTTTACTGAAAAAGACCCGTTCAAACTTTGTTGGTAAAACAGAATTCTTTCGTTGGATAACGAATTCTGTAGAAAAAGTTTTCGTTTTAAAAAATGTCGAAGGGCAGAAAAGGTATTCCCATGAAAGTATTGTGTTCATGAAATATCTATATCCGTAGAGCGGATACGTTTATAACTAGGAAGAGCCGCTGCTCCTGTTTGAGAAAATACTTTTTTGCCTGTCCCAGAATCTACCATCCTTCCTAGGCAGGCCTAAAATTTGGCTTTGTGCAATCTCTTGTCTTCAACTTTTTCTCTTTCCCATTTTGACCTCCTGGGAGTGGGTGTGTTGTAATCAGAGCATGGAGCCGTTTTGAGATGAACCTCATGTTGATTTGGAAAGTACGGTTGTTGTTTTAATAGCTGTTGCATATGAGCTGTTAGGCTTACTTTGTGGAAAACTCTGGTGCGGGTGGGGAAACTTAGCCAAGCAGATATATTCTCTGGATCTGTTTCTTCTCCTTTGCCAGTGATTTGGACATTATAAAATATATTGCAATATAAATAAACAAAGTGTGGCTTCTTGTTTAGTGAAAAATTTTCAACATTTCATTCCGCATCTTTACACAGAAGAGTAATATCCAACATTTTATGGAATTTCTGAAATAGTTGGCAATAATGGTGTTTTTTATCATGCTTAAGAAAATAAGAAACCGGAAGAGGAGATTGTTCTTGAAAGGGTGATGGTCTGGTTGTGGAAAGGGATATGGGCAGTGGTGGGATTCAGCCAGTTCGCACCACTTTGGGAGAACCGGTTGTTAACTTTCTGAACTGGTTATTGGAAGAAATCATTAGGGCAGAGAACCAGTTGTTAAATTATTTGAATCCCACCGCTGGATATGAGGTACAGGAGAACTAATGCTGAAACAATTGAAAGCTTTGTCCGTTTTTTGTTGTAAGTCTGCATTATGGACCTTTCTCCAATGCTTTAGAACCCTGGAGCAGAATTACCTAGCATGAGATTGAACAAACTGAATGCAGCAACAAGTTGATGCCCCTGGCAAAAATCTTACCTTCCCAGGCCGGAAACAGACTTGCCAGTCGATCATGGTGGCTGATATGAGGCCTCCTGCTTGTCAGATTGTGAGGTGAAAGAGCCTGTTATGGAAGAGGTGAAAATAAATGGGGAATCTCAGCTCTTTGATCTTTTAGTTTAGCAGCCATGAAATGCCTCTGCATAGATGTTTGAGGGCAGAGCAGTGATCTAGGGATATTTGTAATGTCCTGAAGTCTGTGAGAGAGGGCTGGCATAATGAGGGAGTACGTGTGTGTTGATAGCATTTGGTTATTTATGTTGGCTGCATGAAGAATGAAGGCTTCAAGTGATTTCACAACCATATTAGGGGAAAGCCATGACCCTGAGTTTTGCTCCGTGCTTCCTACTGCCTCATTAACATCCTGCAGCCCTTCCTATCCTTCCTGGAGACACCACTCCTTTTCCCCTTCTCTTACCCTTCTGACCACCCTCCCCACTCCTGGCTCAGAATAATTATTTAGGGAGGAGGAGGAGGAGGAAATGGGCACGTGAAAATGATTTTCCGTCTTGAGGTCTGTGTGGAGTCCCAGTTCCGTAAGAATGGCATAATTCCTGGTTAGATTTTTCCTCTTTTTGGTTTTCCATTCTCCCTGTTTTTATTGTGGGTAGAGTTGATTGTCAAACCTTGGTTACAGTGCAGAGGGAGAGATGGTTTATTTTTTTAAAAAAATCTTTAATAGTGTTGAATTCTACCTCACTAGCTAGAGTAGGCAATGCATATCTCTTGATATTGCTGACATTTCTTTCTTCCTTTTGACAGTCTCGTTTTTATTAATTCAGTTTTAGTGAATTCTCGCTCAGTGCTTACACAGGAACATTCTTCTACTGATTCTTGTATGCAAAACAGTCAGGTGATCTTTCTTTACCCTTAAACAAACCTGTGCTTTGGTGGTATCTGTTGGAGGCAAAACGTCCTCTACAGTAAATGCCTGTGTTACAGGCATGCATTCCTCACCATTTAACCCAAAGGAGTTAAAGATAAAGGTTCCCCTCGCACATATGTGCTAGTCATTCCCGACTCTAGGGGACGGTGTTCATCTCTGTTTCAAAGCCAAAGAGCCAGCACTGTCCGAAGACGTCTCTGTGATCATGTGGCCGGCATGACTCAATGCCAAAGGCGCACGGAACGCTGTTACCTTCCCACCAAAGATGGTCCCTATTTTTCTACTTGCATTTTTTACGTGCTTTTCAAACTGCTAGGTTGGCAGAAGCTGGGACAAGTAACGGGAGCTCACCCCGTTACGCGGCACTAGGAATTCGAATCACTGAACTGCCGACCTTTTGATCAATAAGCTCAGTGTCTTAGCCACTGAACCACTAAGTCCCAAAGGAATTAGTAGTTAATAAATGGCAGCAAACAATAGTTTGCATAGAAGTATATGGAAATGTCACCCATGGTGGCTTCCTATAGTGATATTCAAATATAATGCTAAATAATACGTTAATGATGTTTGAGTCTCAGTGTCTCTCCCAAGGCATGGTAGTTGAAGAAAGGGCAGGTCAGTGCTTCCAACTCCGTTCCAAAAAGTGGCTGTGGATTACACATGATAGAAATGTTACACATTTCTCCAAGAATTTAAAGCAGCTGCATTTTTCTTGAGAATGAGTGCTAATACGCTGCAGTTATGGTGGTTAGGTGCTAGAATTAAGTGCCGGAATAGCAGTGGGGAAACCAAGGTTCTGGTTCTCCCTTAGGCAGAGAAGATAGCTGGGTGACCTTGGCCCAGTCTCTATTTCTCAGCTCCCAAACAGCATCAAGTTCGCTGATTAGCCTGCTGAAGGACTAACCTCTCCTTGCGTCATGCTTTGATGCCTTTGCTCTATGAAGTAGGCAAGTACAGAGCATTCCAGAAGACTCCTCAACAAATAGGAAAAATGCTAAAAGAAAAGAAAAGAAAAACCTTGGCAATTATGGCAGCTGAACTTTTGTGAAATAAACACAAAACTCTGCATAGCTCTGCTTGATCCTCGTGTTGAAACAAAGCCTTTGAGTTTCATCCAAAGAGGCAATGATCTGTGATAACTTAGAAACAAGGATTAGTTTTAAGTTTTTGATTTTAAGTTATGTAAGCCTTGGACGACTGCTTGTTAAGATGCAGTACCGACTCTGCTATAAGATACTATAATTTGTCCTACTTGTTTTTGATTTAGCATGTTAAAAACTAGGCATTATAGTTTGTGAAACATTGTTTGATTTATGTTCCATCTTTCTACCCCAACAATATTCAAAACATCTATCATTTTTTAACAATTCCAAAAAAGCAAAATATGAATCACCATTAATATTAACATGAAAAAACTAGTAAAAGATATACCTACATAGATTTTTAAGATCAGTGTTTCTCAAATCAACCTTGGCAGCTTTAATGTGTGGATTTCCAACTCCCAGAATTCCCCAGCCAGATGGAAACCTCTGATAGCAAGGGCATCTTCAAAAGGGACTCCCACTTTTCTATCCATTTTAACAAATTCATGCAAAGAAAAGTAGTTCCTTATATAAGTAGAACCATATATGACTAAACCATATAAAATGACTAAAACATTTTATACTATAGTAGTTGTATTGTAGTTGCTAGACACTTAAGAGTAGCCTATGTACTAGTTGCAATAGTCAGATGTAATCAGCATAGTCATTCTCATTAAATTCTGCTAGCTTAGAATAATTAGTGCATTGGCATTACCCACAATTGTGCAAATACACTTCTTGGCGTAGTTGCCCTCTTTGAATTGAGTAAATCTGAGGATTCAGGAACACTCAACAAACTTCTCTTTCTGGAGGAGTACAACCCTGTACAAAACAGTCTGGACCTCAGTCACTGAGTTGAGTTACCTATTTATCAGTAACACATTAATATTACATAGGTTTCATCTTGTTCTCTTTCATCCAATCCATTATCGGACTTAAGTGAGACTTAAAGTTATCTAAAATATCTGAATGTTAATAAACACTAGAACTGGGTTCATCAGTTCATCAGCCGTACGGGTCTGGATGGGGAGAAACAGACTCAAGCTCAATCCCTCCAAGACGGAGTGGCTGTGGATGCCGGCACTGTGGATGCCGGCACAGTCAGTTGCACCCGCAGCTGACTGTTGGGGGCGAGTTAGTGGCCCCAAAGGAGGTGGTTCGCAACTTGGGCGTCCTCTTGGATGGACGGCTGTCCTTTGATGAACATCTGGCGGCCGTCTCCAGGAGGGCCTTTTACCAAGTTCGCTTGGTCCGCCAGTTGCATCCCTTCCTTGACCGGGATGCCTTATGCACAGTCACTCACGCTCTGGTTACGTCTCGGTTGGATTATTGCAATGCTCTCTACATGGGGCTGCCCTTGAGGTGCACCCGGAGGCTACAGTTAGTCCAGAATGCGGCTGCGCGAGTAGTAACGGGAGCCGCTCGTGGCTCCCATGTAACATCGCTGCTCCGCAGTCTGCACTGGCTTCCTGTGGTCTTTCGGGTGCGCTTCAAGATTTTGGTTACCACCTTTAAAGCGCTCCATGGCTTAGGACCCGGGTACTTACGAGACCGCCTGCTGTTACCTTATGCCTCCCACCGACCGGTACGCTCTCACAGAGAAGGTCTCCTCAGGGTGCCGTCCGCCAAACAATGTCGGCTGGCGGCCCCCAGGAGTAGGGCCTTCTCTGTGGGAGCAGCGACGCTCTGGAATGAACTTCCCCCTGGCCTACGCCAAGTGCCTGATCTTCGGACCTTTCGCCGTGAGCTAAAAACATACTTATTTATTCAAGCTGGACTGGCATAATGGTTTTTTAATATTTTAATTGGGTTTTATTGTTGTGGGGTTTTAAATTTTTTAAAATTTAAATTTTTAAACATTGGCCTTTTTGTAATATGTTTTATTTTAAATTTTGATTTTAATTGTATATATATTGTGTTTTATTTAGGCTGTACACCGCCCTGAGTCCTTCGGGAGAAGGGCGGTATAAAAATTTGATAAATAAATAAAAAATAAAATAAATAAAAATCAGTGTGGATAACATCCTGTTACTGTGCTCCCCTGCAATTTTATGTAGATGTTACACTGCAGGGAGAACACAAGGGAATCTATGGGATACTTTAGATCAAAGCTTTAATATTAAATAGAAATTCCCAGCCACCACGTTCTGGGGGTATTGCTTTATATGAAAGGCTGGAACTACAGTAAAAGCTAGCCTATAAGGCTCAGTTCCATCAGATAATCTAGAATAGAATAGAATAGAATAGAATAGAATAGAATAGAATAGAATAGAATAGAATAGAATAGAATAGAATAGAATAGAATAGAATTTTTATTGGCCAAGTGTGATTGGACACACAAGGAATTTGTCTTGGTGCATATGCTCTCAGTGTACATAAAAGAAAAGATACGTTCATCAAGGTACAACATTTACAACACAATTGATGATCAATATATCAATATAAATCATAAGGATTGCCAGCAACAAGTTATAGTCATACAGTCATAAGTGGAAAGAGATTGGTGATGGGAACTATGAAACGATTAATAGTAGTGCAGATTCAGTAAATAGTCTGACAGTGTTGAGGGAATTATTTGTTTAGCAGAGTGATGGCCTTCGGGAAAAAACTGTTCTTGTGTCTAGTTGTTCTGGTGTGCAGTGCTCTATAGCGTCGTTTTGAGGGTAGGAGTTGAAACAGTTTATGTCCAGGATGCGAGGGATCTGCAAATATTTTCACGGCCCTCTTCTTGATTCGTGCAGTATACAGGTCCTCAATGGAAGGCAGGTTGGTAGCAATTATTTTTTCTGCAGTTCTAATTATTCTCTGAAGTCTGTGTTTTTCTTGTTGGGTTGCAGAACCGAACCAGACAGTTATAGAGGTGCAAATGACAGACTCAATAATTCCTCTGTAGAATTGGATCAGCAGCTCCTTGGGCAGTTTGAGCTTACTGAGTTGGCGCAGAAAGAACAGTCTTTGTTGTCCTTTTGTCCTTTGTTGTCTAGAAGGGTATCTTGTTGATCATTCTGAAAACAACTGTGAGGTCCAAAAGCTCCAGCAGAACTGCATTCACTATTTTCTAGTCTCACTGCAGATCATCACCAAATTGGCCAAAAACTGTAATTGAAATGTGTCCAGAACGTCAACCATATGTTTGGATTCCTTTTCCCAGAAATTGAGTTTTTAAGAGTGATACAATTGTACAGAGCTCTCGCACAATATACAACTTTTAACGCACTCTCTTTTGGTTGGAAGGGGATATTCCTCTGAAAGGAGGCAAGTATGGACCCAATAATAGTATGGGCCCATTAAGCAACTATAGTTTTCATCTCTGTAGACATCTTCTGCACATGTTCAAGATCTACAAATACTCTAAAATAATATATAAGTAGTCAAAATACATCTTTTCAACTTTATCCACAAAAAATAATGCAAATGAGTTAATGATGGCTCAGTGATTGCCAACCTTTGGCTTAGTATGATATAATTTTAAGACTTGGCATATATAAGAATTGGGAGTTCTGATTACTGTGAACTTAGAAATACAGGAGTTTGAGGCTATTTATTCTTTTAATAGAAAACTCATGCTTTAGCAATATGGCAAGAGCCTTGTCCTCAATCTATTCTTGTCTTCTCCATTAACTATTTCTATGAAAACGATCTAGGCATTAGAGTTGGTCTGCATTTATTTTAACCAAAAGAGTTGCATGGATATGATTTATGCAAGTAACTTGAGTAAGGAACTGTATTTTGGTCAAGAATAGTTATACAAAAAACTCAACCAATGAAATTAAATTTTAAAAAGGGATGATTAAAGTAAACAATTATTATGAAATATGGGGGGATTTTATAAAACCAATGTTGGTGGAAGGCAAAGGGAATAAACCTACTCAAGAATATATGTTGTTTTGGAGGGGATAAGGGCACAATTGGAATATATTGTATATCTTTTAGTTGTTATATAAGAAGAAATATAAGTAATAAAATGGTCTCCAGGGAGGCGGTGCACTGTAATATTTGTTTTTCTTTTCTTTTCTTTGGATTTGGATTTATATGTATTATGTTTGTATAATTTGTATTCAAAATTTAAAAAAAATTATTAAAAAAACCCCTCAACCAATGTTGGCAGAATCTTAATACGTTTGCCTGTTTGCCTGATCTATTCCTAATTTCTGTACAGTTATGCTTTAAAAAGAATTAAGACAAGTTTAATGAATGATGTCTAAGGTATATCATTACATTAGAATCTCTTCGGTTACATGTTGCTGCTGGTCAGAAAAGATTTTCTCTAGTGTTTTATATTCCCCACAGTAGAAGGGTTTTCTTGCTGCTTCTCAAAGTGCCAACAACAAAACCTAAGTCGGAATCGAGCTGAACATTGTTCCTTTTAGGTTTTTTTTACATACAACTCTTTTATAAATGCACTCAAAATCCCTAACAGTTCAAGTCGATTTAGTATCCTTGAATGATAATATCTCATGTATAGAGTTTCTTCCAAGTTTAAACCACAAGTAGTTTTGAAAAATGTGCTAAGTCTTGCAGGAGAGAGCAAAATAACTAGTTTGTATAGATGAAGCTCTGAAGCTGGAAATTTGAATCCCACGTCAGGGGAGCCAGATGCACCAAACCTCTAAAGTTGCTTGCAGTCCTCAGGTATCCTTTTTCAGGTTGCTTGATGTTCCTTAATGTTCCTGTGGGTATGAAACACTGGATAAATAGATTTATTTATTACTTATGTATCACTAAATTAAGGGTGAAATGTTCCAAAACTCAGCCCTACCCTTTTATTGCTGCCTAGAAACCCTTATAGATGTAAATCAGAAAAAAAGAACTGTGGTTTTGATGATTTAAAAAAATAGCTAATAGAAAAAAGAGATCTT
The DNA here is from genome assembly GCF_028640845.1 of Ahaetulla prasina. NCBI lineage: Eukaryota > Metazoa > Chordata > Lepidosauria > Squamata > Colubridae > Ahaetulla > Ahaetulla prasina. The sequence goes on along the minus strand of NC_080545.1, from coordinate 68,811,381 downwards.
TCCTTTTTGTAGCCATAGAATATGAGAGAAATTTGTAAATGTACTTGTATTTGCTGCAAAGAAAATCAGACGTTTCTTCTATTTCTTTTTATCTTTTTGCCCTTTTGTCTATTTTTCTTCTATTTCTTTATATTAGTTTTTGGTTAATTTGTATGTCCTTTTTAAAATCTTTTAATGAAATTATATGTACAGGTAGTCTTCTCTTAATGATCTAACAGACCTTCCAAAAACTACTTACGATCCAGTTCCAGAATTCTGACAGGTGTGCTTCCCCCACAATTGAGTCATATGACCACATTTTGGACGCTTGGCAATCAGCTTGCATTTAGGGCAGTGGTAGCTTTCAAATATTTTTGCCACCAGTTCGGTGGGCGTGGCTAGGTGGGCATGTGACAGAGTGGGCGTGGCAAACTTGATATCACTCACGCCTACTCAGTCACATGACCCCACCTCCCCAACCTAGCCATGCCCACAGGAAAAGGTAGGAAAATTTTTGGAATTTCTACCTATCTACCCCTGCTCTCCCTTCGCCAGTCGCCCCTGTTTCCCCTCCTTTAGCAGTCCCAGCCCTAGCCCTGCTTCCTCCCCCACCACCACCTCTTTGTTTGGGCTGCTTACTTTCCACGGCAGCTAATCCAGAGTCCGGAAGGCAAGTTGACTGGAGTTTTCAGCGGCCCCCAGCCAGCTGCCGCTGCTGGAAGGTGGCTGGCAAAGAAGCCTCCCAGCCACCGCCTTTTTGAGAGCCACGCGGCTGTCAAAAAGTATGGGAGGTCGCAGAAAAAGCTGCTGCCGTCGCCACCATATTCTTCACACATGCACATCCAATTGGACTTGCAAGGCAATGGGATGTGCGCGTGCGAAGAACATAGTGGCGATGAACATGGTGGGTGGGGTGATCGGGGGACCGGTTCAGGCGTGGCCAGACGGCCATCGCTACCGGTTCGGTGAACTTCGCCAAATTTCCACCAATAGTTCATGTGAACTGGTGCGAACCACCTGAATACCACCTCTGATTCAGGGCCATTTGAGCATTCCACATTCATGTGACCACAATCTTCTGTGGGTTTTTTGCCAATTTTCGCATTTAGTTCTGGGTTTTGGCAAAGAAAAAAAAACACCCATTGAGTAAAACAGGTGTGTTTAATGACCACTGCAAAAAAGCTTGTAAAATCAATTACAGTCACGCAGTGACCCTTTTAATGACTGCCGCGACTTATAACCATAATTCCAGGTTCATGTATGGCTGTAATTCAAGGACTACATATATATAAAAATAAAACTCAGCCCCAACCACTTAAGCACTCCCACTTCCCCTTCAAATGTTATGTGTGACCTTTGTTCACCCAAAGATCGTACACTGCCAGAGTAATTCAGTGCTACTCTAAAGAAAATTTTAAATCTTGGTCAGACCTTTTATAGATGTTCTTAGCTTGGTATCTTCGAGATACCAATAAAAGCCATGGTGGCACAGTATAGCAGGTTAACTCCTTGCTCACTCCAGGAATTCAATCCTGACCAGCTCAAGGTTGACTCAGCCTTCCATCCTTCTGAGGTCGGTAAAATGAGGACCTAAATTTTGGGGGACAAGATGCTGTCTCTGTAAACTGCTTAGAGAGGGCAGTAAAGCACTGTGAAGTGCTATATAAGTCTAAGTGCTATTGCTATATATTGAACTGCGGGTTTTGATTATGATAGTCCCAGTACATTGTTAGTAAGGTGCCAGGTAGAGAAAGCCGGATTTATGTTTGAAGAATAGAAGTTGTTGTAGTTAAGGTGGAGAACAGAGTGCCATGTTTGGCTTTCTCTGTAACTGAACTAGTGCTGTGTCCAGAACATTTCTCATTCTCTGTCATGCAACCTTTTTATTAAAGGGCTTGTTTGCTTGCTTTTTCTCTGCCCTTCGTAACTGCCCTAGTTACGAAGTCCTGTTTGCTTTTGGGTGGGTACAGTATTTAATTGTGATGAACCATTCTGATTTGATGGATTTTGTGAAATACTTTCAATTGGGTTCTCATTTCTGAAAAAAACAGGGGCAGGTCACTGTTTTTCAATTTCTGGTATATTGAGGATGTGGCACAGTTGAGAGAGATGGTAGATAACAGCAGCCTTTTATGTCTGATTATGAAGTTTGGTTAGAATTAGATAATTGCTGCAGATGGCTCAGTTTCGTTTCAGCATAACTTGCACAGTGACCAAGAATGCTTTAATGTGTTCATTGAGTAATCCCTTAATTAACTAATTCATCATTATAGACTTCCTGAACCTCCAGTGTGTGGACTACACAGAGCTATGCTGGCTAACAATAGGACGCCTTGTGTTATCTGAAAGACTTAAGTTGAGGAAGGGTAGATTGCACACCCACTGACAACAGTGAAATTCAAACCTCCTTTTCATCAAGTTTATTTCATTATTTGGTCAGCTCTTACAACCAAACCTCTAGGTAACAGGGAATTAGTGCGCTAACTTTTGTCTATTTAAATTTACTAATTGGTTTTGGCAGTATATGTTTATGACTTGCATGTGAAAAAGATTATGCGTTTCCCCCGTCAAGATAAGCCACTGTAAATCAAAAGTAGGAATGGAATTGGAGGGATGTCCTAACGTCCATGCTACAGATTGCTTTATACTTTCTCTTGACTTGGTGCCCAAAGTTTGCATGGACTTTGTGCCATTTTAATCCTCTCCACAATCCTGAGAAATAGCCATAGGCAAAGAAACCGATTTGGCTAGAAAACCAGTCTGCTTAAACTGGTCAACAATTTCATTGAGCTAGGTTTTTTTTATTATTATTATTATTGCTATTGTGCTCCAAAGATTCCTGAATTACTTAGCCTCCTTTTTTTTTCCACGTGGCTTCTGTTTTTGACTTGGAGGAAACTGTTCAGAACATTATGGCTTTATTATTTAGTTTTTATCCTTAAGAGCATGAGAGGTGGCCCCAAACATCTGAGACATACAAGGTATTTGTCATCCTCTCAGGGACTGTTGACTCCCTTGTTATGCAATCTTGCTATAAACTGTTAAACCTCACACTTGGTTGATGTCTTATGAACATTCCTTTCTTGTTCTTCTCCCTTTTTGCCATTCTAAGCAATTGCTCTCCTTCTTTGGTATTTACATTCTTGGCGTACTTGCACGCTATTATCATATTCCCCATCAACTTCATTTTAGCAGGGTAAGCATTTTTTAAAATTCTTTTTAATCTCATGCAGCATAGGCCTCTTCAGACCTGCAGGAGGATTTGTGAAATACACATGCATACGTGTGTGTGTGTGCGCGCACAAACACACACGTTTTGCTATATCTTGGAGCATTTTGTTTTAAGCCAAAATGTAACACTTAATGATGTTATTTAATTTACTGCTGGTTGTTTTCTTGCATGACGTGGTGGCCAGTGGTTAGAATGCAGTACTGCAGACTACTTCTGCTAACTGCCGGCTGCCAGCAGTTTGGCAGTTCGAGTCTCACTGGCTCAAGGTTGACTCAGCCTTCGATCCTTCCAAGGTCAGTACAATGAGGACCCAGATTGTTGAGGGAAATATGCTGACTCTGTGAACTGCTTAGAGAGGGCTGTAAAGCACTCTGGAACGGTATATAAGTCTTAAGTGCTATTGCTATGACATATCTTTTCTACTATTCTTGTTAATTTATAGAATACCTATATATGTAGAAGGTGCCAAGGTCAACTATTCAATAAAATTCATATTACAAAAAAGGAATGGACAACTTAGAGACATTGGTTCTATCTTTGCTTTCTTTTGTCACAATTGCTCTACTTCCTTTTGCAAGTTTTTGTATTTTGTAATTTTCTCTAGTTTTTTCGTTTCTATTCTCCTGTCTCCAGGTACTGCCAGACCACTATCCAGACTTTTTTTTGGTCTCTCTTATCAATAATTGTTACATCTGGGGTATTATGTGGCAGGTGCTTGTCAGTTTGAATAGTAGAACCTTATAGCACTTTTGCTTCATTATTTGCTATTTACTATGTCTATTTTGTGGTTACACCAGTTTTTTGCTTGCAGGCAAATGGTATTTCTTGCAGATATTCTAATGCGCCATTGTTGTGATGGAATCTGGTGCTGGTTGCAGAAGGGAGGGGCTCTTTCGGCATACCAAGGATTCAAAGCTGATTCGTCTTTTAGCTTCTTGAGAAAGAGTTTCTCCCTCCCCCAAACCATTACAATTGTAGCTAGTTTGTCATGCCATTTGTAGTCAGTCTGTGCAGTCCCCTTTAGCAACTAACTAAGTGTCCACCATTTCTCCCATTTTTTTGTAGAGATGGCATTTGCTGTCTGTTGCTGTCTTCTCAATTTTTGAATGGGCTAGTTCTGTGATGGCGAACCTATGGCACGGATGCCAGAGGTGGCACACAGCGCCCTCTCTGATACACGCAAGCCGTTGCCCCTATTCAGCTCTGCCACACATGCGCGTGTGCCTCCAGGTCTCTGCCATGCATGCGCAGGGGGCACGCAGGGGCGCGCGCATGCACCCTGGGACACTGCAATCGTCAAAAGCAAGAGTCAGTTGCCAATTGTCTAAATTTTGATCACATGACTATGGAGAGACTGTGACAGTCATAAGTATGAAAAAAGGTCATAAGTCACTTTTTTCAGTGCCTTTGTAACTTCAAACAGTTACTAAATGAACTGTTGTAAGTCAAGAACTATCTGTACTTGTGGAGCTAATTGGCAGTTGAAAGTAAAAACGATGTCATTAGCTGATGCTTTTTTTAAAATTAAAAGTTTCTTTTTAAAAATCTTCCAAGTCAGGGGTGGCAGAAATCTTGCTGGGCAGGAATGCTATGCTAAGAAACCCAAGAAACTACCATATATTAAATGCCAATGGACAGAGGATATACATAGATAAGATCCTAATTTCCCTGCTGTCTTCACACATTCATGTGGACACTTCGCCATCTCTCACTTTCTAGTGGCTAGAAACATAGAGATGAGAAAACCTTGCTTTCCTGGCTCTAGTTTCCATGTAGTATTTTTTTCTTTGTGTTTTCCTATTGATATCAAGTTCCTGCATCTCAGCAAACTAGTCATATTCGTGTTGGAAGCATCTACAGTACAAAGCTAACCAAAATGATAGGCTGGGATTCATAGTTGTAGCAACAGGTGGCCTTCCCCCATATCAAATCAAATTGTACAATCTGGGATGGGCCTAGCACACATGCTTCGGTACGCCTGCCCATCAGCTTGGGTGTAACCAAACTCAGTCCTTTGATATGAAAGCAGAGAAAGTTTCCTTCAAGCTGGATTGGCAGACTCGATCCTTTCTTAGAAGTATTGGAACCCCTCAGCAAGATCTGAGTATCCATCCAAGAACTGCTTCTAAATTCTGTATCCCTGAGTGGAAAATGTGGAAGATGAGGCCATTGGATGGTTTCTCTATAAATGCTTTTCTTGCTGCAGACAGCTCTCTGGTATGGATATATTATTTCATATATTCTATAGGGTTTGAAGCCTAGGCTCATTTTGCTTGTGTAAACAGAGCTTTAAGACAACTGATTTAAATATTTCTGTTGGCATCTTATTTTTCTTTATTGTTATATTAAAACTACATAGTGCATCCAAATACTATTGTGTTTTGTGCTTGAAGTGGGTTAGTGTCCTTTTTGTTTGTCTGAAACCAGAGAGATCTTCCTATGGCAGCTATCCTGAACTAGGAAGCCAAACTGGTTGGGGTGCAGCAACAGCTGGCATGTGTGGTGTTTCAAATTTGGTTTGAATGGCATCCACCCTACCTATATTTATAAGGTGTCAGAGTTTGCTAGCAGAAACAAGAGGGGAATGGCAAAGGTGGAAAGTTTCTGGCTCACCTGAGAAGTTTCTACTATCCGTGTCTCAAATCTGACTTGTGCCATAGCTTTGAGTGGGTGATTTTAATATTTATACATTGTACCTCCTATGTTAAGCAAAGCTGAACTATGATTTGTTTGCTCCATGTCTTGTACGAGGAAAAAGGAAAATGTATTTTTAAAGATGTGATTCATAGTGCAGGATGATAGCCATTTAAAAGAAAGATCAATTTGTTTTGCAAATACACAAAAAGATGCTGTCCATAAGGAATAATTCATGTAAATGGTGAAAAAATATGTCGGGTTTTTTTCTGAAAAAAAAATGTAGGTAGTTGATTGATTTCAAGTCTAATTATTTATATAGGTAAATTTAAACGTGTTTATTATTCAATCACTATGGACTAAGTACCTCTAAAAATGTTTCAGAGAAAGGAACTTCTAAGCTAGTCCTGGTTGGGGAATCCCATGGAATGCAAGGGCTGTAGGCAAGATCATGAAGTCAAGAAAACAACCCAAAAGAAGGCAGTGGCAAACAATTTCTGTATCATTGTTGTGTTATTTCTATCTAATTATCAGATATTTGATTACTAATTTATTTGAGATTTAATGTAGTTGCAAACAAATTTCATAAGTGTGAGCTAATAAAAGTATTGTACAAACAACATTAATGTTAAATAACACCAGTACACGAAACTGTTAAAACAATACAGCTCACTTTTTACATGTTGTTTCTGCCTTACCAGTTACCAGAATGATGAGCAGCTTCTTGCTTGCTACCTATCCTAAACCAACCATGATTAGGAAAGTTTATTTTTTTGTTAAAATCTCTAGATTTTGTCTGCCAAGAGCAAGTGGGGGATGGAGCCAAGCATAGAATAAGTAGCATATTGTGTATGTACTAGATCATAGCAGCTTACCTGGTAGTAAGTGCTTATCTACCCTGAGGAAAGTCAGGGTATTAAGTAATAAATAAAATTATGTTTTAATTCTTTGAAAATGGAATGTAACAGAAATCTGACCAAATGCAGTCAGCTAGTCCAGAAGATCGCTACATATAACGTACACATATATTCACGCACACTATATTAAGAACAAAACCTTCCTCTATTTTTAGAGAGACAATCAATTCACTTGCCTTGGGGTTTAGTACCGCTTTTACTATAGATCTAATAACTGAATTTGGGCCAAAAAAATGTTTCTTTTTAGTTCTACAACTGTAATACAGGAAAAGCAGTAATCCTTATTATTCCCCTAAAGGCATTCATGTAGTGATACAGTGAGAAAGACTTGTTTGCGTGCCTGTTGTTTTTAAGTAAGCTTATAAGCCGCCTAGATATTCTGGGAGCTGTAAGTGTAGATGCTTGCTATTTTTTGTGTAGACGAGCTTTAATGTACATTCTTGTGACTCAGGGAAATGGGGGGATGTAGGTGTTTTGAATACATAAAAGAGCTTCGGTTGATTGTGTAGATAGGATGGGAAGATATACTGTAGAGGACTTGGTCTCTCATCTTCTCCCTGCACAGAAATCAAGTAAGAGCTTTAAGGAAGGAAACCTTTTCATCTGAATCCCTTTCTTATTATTACAACTCCCAGCAGGCTAAAAAAAAACCCCAGAAATTAATCCTGGAGAATTACTGTAGTTATAAAGCAGGGTTAATTAGCCGTATGCAGGGGGAAAATGCAGCAGTGGATCTATGTGTGACTTCTTTTTCATGTTTTCAGATGTAAGGCAGTGGTGAAATCCATTTTTTTTTACTACTCGTTCTGTGGGTGTGGCTTGGTGGGCGTGGTGTGGCTTGGTGGGTATGGCAGGGGAAGGATACTGCAAAATCCCCATTCCCTCCCCACTCCTGGGGGGAGGATATTGCAAAATCTCCATTCCCACCCCACTTTGGGGCCAGCCAGAGGTGGTATTTGCCAGTTCTCCGTACTACTCAAAATTTCTGCTACTGGTTCTCCAGAACCTGTCAGAACCTGCTGGATTTCACCCCAATGTAAGGGTTTATTGTATATTTCCCCAATGTATGCTACATTGTAGGCTTTTCCATCTACTAGGGGGGTCCCCAAACGCTGGTCTGTGGACCAGCAGTGGGTTGTGGCATGCCAGAAACTGGGCCATGCAAAAAAGCGAAGCCCCATCCATGGAATGCAGGCAGCATGCAAAACCGCGCCCCCTCCAGGCCATGGAAAAACCTCTCTTCTCAGAACCGGTCCCTGGTGCCCAAAAGGTTGGGGGTCACTGATCTAGAATGCACTGCAATGTCCTATTGTGCCACCTTCTTTGTCAAAAGTTATGAATGATAATCATTGGATACTGGAAAGTACAAGGACAGGGAATGGTCAGTTTAATCTTGTGCTCTGTATTAATTCTGTTCTGTCCTCAACTCTCTTTCCAGCCAGATCTTCTGAATTTCAAGAAGGGATGGATGTCCATATTGGATGAGCCAGGAGAGGTAAGGTGGAAGAATTATTAGAGCCCAATCATCCCCACTTCTCTGTTTGAAGGATTATTAGGACTCTACTTCTTACTCTTAACTATTTTTTTTCTTCCATTCCCACTGAAATAATGGTTTTACACCAACCCATTTTTAAAAATGTGGAAACCAAATATGCTTTTGATTTTTCTTCATAGTTAAATGTATTTCTTTACAGAAGTTTTTGCTGTGTAACATAAATGGATTATATGTATCAGTAAAATACCAATATGGATCCTCTGCCTAACATGTCTTCTGTGATTCACAATTCTGTTGCATGTTCCTTGTCAAAAATGGCTGACAAATAAATTGGGAGATGCCTTTTTCATAATTAAGTGGCTACGCATGAGGCCGAGTGCTTTTTGAGCAGTAAAGGTGTTGAATGGTCTGTGTTTTTGAGAACAAACAAATCTTATATTTTGTCTTCCTGTTCTCCTTCGTTTGATGGTTTGGCCAACAGTGGACAAAGCACTGGTTTGTGCTGACAGACTCAAGTCTGAAGTACTACAGGGACTCCAATGCTGAAGAGGTAAGAAAGTGACCTAGCCTCATGGGATCTTTTGGATGTGATAGTCAGATATTCAACGGAAGAGTACTGTATAATGATTATATGTATTTCCTTGGGGGGAAAGTAGAAGTAATGTGCTTATTTAAAAGTGACAAAGAAGTGTCATGTACTTTTCTATACACTGAAAAGATAACTTGGGATTGCTTAGCTTGAAAATAATTATTTAACTGAAGTAGATAAGAGGAAGAAGGAGGCTCCAGTAGGCTGGAAAGGTTGTATATTGGAGATAGGAAATTCCTGGACTACATGATTTGTGTAACACTTATGATCTGGAGGTCTTTTCAGGCAGATGAGCTAGATGGAGAAATTGACCTACGTACTTGCACCGATGTTACAGAATATGCAGTGCAGAGGAATTACGGCTTCCAGATACATGTAAGTGCTCAGAAATGAAAAAAAAAGTGTTTGGAAATGAAATAAAAGGCCATATAGTTTACTGAGTCCAGCAAGGAATTCTTTAAAGTTCTTTAATTCTGTTGTGGAGAAAATGCTTCTGTTTTGCCACCATAATGAAGTAAACGCAAAGAATGCCAATTTCGCTTGTGAATTGAAATTATTTTCTAAACCACAGTCCTAAAATTATAACAGAAAGGAACCCCAGTGCTTACTTTTCTGTTTGCCAAGAGACAGAGTAGAATTGACCAAGCTGAAGTTTTCCAAATGGACTAGGCTGCAGTTTGCATAAATACTGTTGAACAGAGGGTTAAACTACGTGGGATTCAGCTTCAGTTACAGCTAGTTGACTTAGAACTTCAGTGGAGGCCATAACTTCAATTGTGAATCATTGCAATCTTAAGGCATCACATGACTGGACCTGTGTTTTTTTGGCATTTTTTGCAGCGGTCATTAATCAAAGACCATGATAATGGTTGTTAAAGGGAACTGGAAGTAAATGCTGAAAACCAGCAAAAAAAAATGCCATAAGTGCAATCATATAACATGTGCAAATGACTGTAAAGGTGAGCTGGTTGCCAAGCACCTAATCAGTGCATGACCATGGGGGGATGTGGCCATTGTAAATTCAAAATTGGGTTGTAAGTAGCTTTGGGGGAAGGGATCCATCATTACTTTGAACAGTTGGTAAGTAACTAATCATAAGTTGAGGAATTCTTGTAATACTTAGTTTGTAAGGAAGTTCCTACATAATTTTATCCTCATTGAGATCTGACTGGTTCCTGTTTAATCAAAACCCAAACCTGAAGTCAGATGTACTCGTAGGACTTGCTAGCATGTGGAGTTCTCAGTGCTCTCTGAGCTCGGTTGTTTGCTTACGGATGTTTCATTTCCCGACTTCTCAGGCAAGTAAAACATTGCAAGCAAACAACAAAGCTCAGAGAGCACTGAGGACTCCACAGTTCAATCCTGAGCCACATATATTCTCTTCTGTTGCCGGTATTCGCTGCCTTCCATTTGGCGCATTACCTTTCCTACATTGAAGGTGAACCATAGGGATACTTGAGGTGTATAATCAAGCCGAATTTTGTGTGTTTCTTTTTTCCAGACTAAAGATGGTGTTTTTACATTATCTGCAATGACATCAGGAATCCGCCGGAATTGGATTGAGGCTCTAAAGAAGAGTATTCGACCAGCCAGTGTGCCTGATGTCACAAAGTATGTGGTGCATCAAGCTTACTAATAACCAAATTATTAAATTCAATCTATAGGAATATTTGAGCAGCTGCGTTTTCCAGCATTCAGCCAAATATAAGTTTCTTGCACATAAGTCTCCATGGTGTTAGAACGGGGATGCCAGAGCAATCGTCTTAAATCTGGTGCTCTTTAACAGACGTGGTTGAGAATTGCAAGCAAAGCAAACATGGAGGACTGTGCTGAAGGTTTTGGTGAAAAACAGGTTTCCTATGGAGTTGAGTGGAGAAAACTGTTGCCCTTCATTGGTCAATTGTTGTTCTCTAGGTTTCAGAAATCCTTTTTCCCCAGCCCTGATGACATTGGATGTAGAAGTGATGGCTAATCTTTTTGCCATCGCGTGCCAGAAGGGGGGGTGTCGCGTGTGCACTTGCCCACACCTATAATTCTATGCGTCCCGCCCCTGCACATGTGCACGTGACACCCACCCACCCACCCCTCCTGGCACACGATGGCCCGGTAGGCCCGTTTTTCTCTCACCTGGCTCCAGAGCCTCTCTATGAGTCTTGGGAGGGCGAAAATGGCCTTCCCCACCCCCCCGGAGGCCAGAAACAGCCCGTTTTCCAACTTCCAGTTGGATAGGAAGTGACGTTTTTTTGCCTCCAGAGACTCCTAGAGAGGCCTTCTCCACCACCCTTCAGCCTGCTTCCCTACTTCTGGTGGGCCCAGAAGGCCCGAAAATCAGCTAGGAGCTAAGCTTGCATGCCATAGGTTTGCCATCATGGGGATATAGCATCCTTTAAATGCTGATTAAGAGTTAGATTGCTGTGCTGGGCCTCCTTCCGTGTCCCAGAGGTTGTCTAGTCTGATCCAATGCTATCAGTCTGGAATGCCTACTCTTCTTTGCAACTGAGCCAGGTGAAAATATTTACTAGTATGATTCATCACAAATGCTTTGTTATATTTCCAACAATCCAGTTATTGTAACTTCTTGAGAACTTGTTCCTCTTGAATTACTATGTGGGGTAATAGGGCTGACTGTACTTGGGTGGCTTCCAGATCTGGGTGTCATCTTCACTGAGATTGGAGATCCATTGTAGGCAGTTTCTGCAAACAGTTCCTGAATGATTTCTACTTCTAAGTTTTGCATGACTTTCCTCCTGGTTCCAGGCTATCTGACCACAACAAGGAAAACTCATTCTGCAACAATAAATCCCCCAAGAGTTCCTTTCGAACCGAGCTGCAGCCCAACACTGGAAGTGAGGTGATATCCAGAGCTGGCAGCAGGAAGGCTGAAGGGCAGCAACAGGCTTTTGACTATGTTGAGTTATCCCCCTTACAACAGCGGTCAGCTTTAAATCAGGGGTCCCCTCAGCGGTTAAGAGGGAGCACAAGAAGTTCAGATGGAGCAGTCAAGCGGGAAGAGTTGGAGCGGGACCTGGCCCTCCGCTCGGAAGAGAGGCGCAAGTGGTTTGAGTCTTCCGCTGTCAGTGGGGGCCTGCAAACAGATGGCCCAGCAGAGAGTCCATGTCCTAAGAAACCTCAGGGGACTCCTCTTACTGAAGCTCAGAGGAGTCGGCTAAGTGAAGACATTGAGAAGAAGTGGCAGGAGCTGGAACGTCTGCCTCTAAAAGAGTCCAAACGAGCCCCGCTGATGGTGCTGCTGAACCAGGGCAAAGGGAACCCTGAGGATGCAAATGAGGCACTGGAGAAAGAGGTAGAGAAAAAGGGAGATGGATGCTTTTTTTTTTTTTTAATTTGCATTCATATCCCGCCCTTCTCTGAAGACTCAGGGCGGCTTACATTGTGTTAAGCAATAGTCTTCATCCATTTGTATATTATATACAAAGTCAACTTATTGCCCCCAACAATCTGGGTCCTCATTTAAAATTTGATAAATCAATAAAATAAATAGAAGTAGCCGCTGGTGATGTCCTGAGTCATCATGTGCGGGAGGAAATACCTCTGTCCTTTTCACAAGCCTGAACAATGCAAATGTACATATTCTCTGAATTGTTTTTGCTGTTGATGATGACTCTTTGAAACATGTTGAAATAAGAAGGACGGAGAAACATAAGCTTCTCTGTAGAGGTAGCACTTAGTAATAGCATTTAGACTTATATACTGCTCCACAGTGCTTTACAGCAGTCTCTGAGTAGTTTACAATGTCAGCATATTGCCCCCAACAATCTGGACCCTCATTTTACCAACCTTGGAAGGCTGAATCAGTCTTGATCCGGTCAGGATTGAACTCCATGCTGTGGGCAGAGTTAGCCTGCAATACTGCATTCTAACCACTGAACCACATGGCATGCCATCAGTCTGGTATACTGAGAACACTACAATATTGAATAGAAAAAGATTCCCTTCCATGCTTTTAACATTGTGCAAAGATGTCCCAGGCCAGGTTCATTTTAGTGTGACATATCAACCAATGAAATTTCGATCGCTTGGCCATTTCACACACATAAGTCTGGCTCAGCTACAGTTTTTTGAATAAACCATAAACTATGGTTCACAAACCACAGTGGCTAGATTTTCCTGACACACTAAAGCAAAATGTAACAAACCCTTAGTTTAATACAGGATATGAAACATCCATAAAGCTATTGTGCAACTTTTGTGGTTTGTTCATAACACTAAACAATAATGTGACACAAACCAGCACACACAGATCACTGGAACGGTTCTGTTTCATTACTTGCAGAAACAGTATATTACTTTGAAGCTGTCGGAGTATGGTGGCCAGAGCATAGAGTCATCTGGATAGAAAAATGACTTTTGAATGTTGCCAGCAGCTTCTAAAATCCACTGTCACATAGAAGTTGACTTTCATGCAGCAGTGATTATGATGTTTTGGAGCAACAGAAAGGGGCTTAAAATGGATGTACTGAATTGATGTATCAGCATGCCAGCATGTTCCTATGTCCTATAATATCATGGGTGGGTGGATGGATTAGGGAGTAAGTCCATTTGCCTTTCCTGGTGACCTGAGACTCAGGTTAACAAAAAATTATTCTTTGTTGGTGATTTGTTATTCTGCTAAATCATTTTTCTAACAGGTCCGAGTCCTAAGGTCACAGCTGGAATCCTTGCGTTCCCACAATGAGGCAAACCTCCATAAAAATGGGCATGTGCCCCAAGGATACATTTCTCAGGTAATGGTAATAGCCCAACATAATCTTTACCTTCTCCGGCTTTTCCTTTCTCCACTCCACTCGCTAACCACCCAGTGTGGATAGAGAAATGAAGAGAGCTGGGACCATGTCCATCATTTTCCTATCAGTGCTATCTATGATTAAGGGGGAGGGCCTTCTCTGTGGGGGCACCTACCCTCTGGAACGAGCTTCCCCCAGGACTTTGACAACTTCCTGACCTCCGGACCTTTCGCCGCGAGCTGAAGACATATCTATTCTTTCGAGCAGGACTGGCTTAAATAGGGTTTTTAAATATGGATTTTATTGGGGTTTATTTTTTATATTTTGTATGGTATTTTAAATTTAGGCTATTTTGAATAAGTTTTTTAAAATGTGTTTTATTGTAATATATTGTATTATTTTATTTGCCTGTTCACCGCCCTGAGTCCTTCGGGAGAAGGGCGGTATAAAAATTAAATTATTATTATTATTATTATTATTATTATTATTATTATTATTATTATTATTATTATTATTATTATTATTATTATTATCATCATCATCATCAATCATCATCATCATTATGATTGTTGTTGTTGTTGTTGTTGTTGTTGTTATTATTATTATTATTATTATTATTATTATTATTATTATTATTATTATTATTATTATTATTATTATTATTATTAATGTACCTGCAGTGGGACAATGCCTTTAACATATGGCAAATGTTGGAAAGGAAAGGACTTTTTTTTTTTTTTTTTAGTAAAAAACTTTTATTTTTACAATCATGTCAAACAACTCATTCAATGTACAGTTATATACATTTAGTCGGGCCTGCCCAGTCACCACCACCCTTTTTAACCCTCCCCTCTTCTACCTTCTTTTACTATCCAAACCTTCCTCTCCTTCTCTTATCTACATCCTCTCCTCCCTCCACCCTACACCTTCCTAGAAAGGAAAGGACTTTTAATGCAAGCTCTTTCCTATTGCACTGCTCTTTAAAGTAGGAATGGGAAGCCTGTGGAGCTCCAGAAGCTGCTAACTTTGATTTGCAGAACCTCTTGATGTTACCATATTGGCTAAGGTATGCTGGTAGTTTAACAATAACTGAGGGGCTGTAGGGATTGAAACTGCTACCAATTTGGCTAAAGTGTGTGTGTGTGTGATTTCATCCTATGCCATTTCAGTCTCAACCAATCATAATAATTGTAAATGCCTGCTTGTATTGACTCAAGACAGTATTTTCAATAGAAGGCACTCTGCTGTGGAATTTCCCCTGCACACAGTAAAACAGTTTCTATCAAATCTTGGGAACTTTTAGCACCAACTTGAGTTTATTAAAATAGTGGGTTTTGTTTGTTTGTTTGTTTAAAAAAATCCTTCCCCCTTTTGGATTTCTTTTAGCAATGATTACAGACTTAAAAATTGAATGAACGGATGGATAAAGTAACTATGACTTGTTGAAAAAACCAGTTTCAAACAGTAATGTAGGTTGTTTTAACTTTAACTAAGGCTATTTGGAGTGCTTTTGAGGCCAGGCAAAACTGTAACTCTAACCAGTCTGAATTGTCAAGTTTGCTCGGTGGTTGCACAACCAACAGAGAAGGTTGAAACCAAGGATCATTATGTCTTGTTTTTATAATGTTAAATTACAGTATAGCGTTTCCAAATAATAAGATGGTTGAAGATACATATGGTTAAGAGTATTTGCCTTTGAGGCGTAGGAGTATCTACAGTTTATAGCGCAAAATAGGATGCAGTTAGTATCAACTAAAATATTTAATAAGTAATTGGACAGGCTGAACTTGTTAACTGAAACTGTAAATTGGAGACCTCTACTTTTTAAAACTCCTTTTGTTAACTTTATTTTTATTAAAATATTTCAGTGTTCTTATTATATAATACTCTAAAGCTTTTTAGATCAATTATAAAATCATTCTAAAATATAGCAAGATTGATGATTATGGATAGTTTTAATTGATTGTCTATTGTAACTTGAAGCTGCTGTGCCTCTCCCCACATACTGTATTTTTCGGAGTATAAGACACACTTTCCCCCCCCCCAAAAAAAAATAGGGTGAAAATTTGGGTGCATCTTATACACCAAATGTAGCCCTGCCCACCCGCCAGCATTCACCCTTTGGCCTCTGCCTCGCAGCAATTTGCCTCCTTGCAGCAGCCTATTTCAGCTTCAGCAAAACCTGATTAGCCCAAGCAGCTGATTGTCGTTTGGATCACCCTCCTGACCATCAGCTGTTTCAGCCTGCAGGGATTGCCACCTCTGTACACCCCATTTTCGGCCTTTGCTGTTTGCTGCAAGGAGCAAATTGTTGGGAAGCAGATTTTTTTTTCTTGTTTTCCTCCCCAAAAAAGATAGGTGAGTCTTATAGTCTGGAGTGTCTTACACTCCGAAAAATACGGTACTCCTATTGATACTAAGACATAGCATGTACTATGACTCATTTCTGAGTTACTTAGATTAAATTTAAATTTTACATTTACATGTACATTTACAAACTAAAATGTAAAATGTTAATATCTAACTTCATTACTTGCTTTCCCTATGACTTTGTTCATGAGGTTTATTTATTTATATTATAGCCAGCTTGCTTCAATAAACACCAGGTGACTTTTAATAAAACTTAAATATTTTAAAACCTTTATCAATTAACAGTTATAATTAAAAAATTGAAAATGACTCTGCAATGCACATAGCTCAAACTCCAAATCCTCACCAGAAAAGCCAGTTCTGGTGGAAAGTTTTCACAGCTTTCCAGAATGCTTTGGAGCAGGGGTCTCCTACCTTGCCAACTTTAAGACTTGTGGACTTCAATTCCCAGAGTTCCTCAGCCAGCTTTGGGAATTGAAGTCCACAAGTCTACAGTTTTGCTGGGAATTGAAATCCACAAGTCTACAGCTTTGCTGGCTGAGGAACTCTGGGAATTGAAGTCCACAAGTCTTAAAGTTGCCAAGGTTGGAGACCCCTGCTTTGGAGAGATGGAACCACCACCACAAAGCCTGATTGCAGACTCCCACTCTAATCTCAGAGAAATAGGATTACATCACCCCTTCCTGGCTAATTAACAGGAAGACCAGATTCTATTTTGGGTCCCATAGATAGGTTGGACCCAAACTATATAGTATATACAGGACAATAACAGCACCTTGAATTGTATTAAAAACATATTGATAATAAATACAGCACCCTTATTTTCTAGACTACTGAAGTGTAGTCACCCACCAGCATGCAGTTTCCAGGTGGTCTTTATGGGTGGGCTAAGTAGAATGTATTGCAACAATGCAGTCTCAAGGTAATAAGGTTATGAGTCATTGTTGCTGAGGCCTCCCAAAAAGAGTCACAGACTAGCTGAAGTTGAGCAAAGCTTCCCTTGGAGACAGATCCCATCTGTTGCTCCAGTGGAATCACCAAGTTGTAGACTTGCTCCTTTAAAGGAAATGTAATTCTTATCCAGAGTGAGCACAGAGGCAACAGCAAATCCAATGATTTCTACATAAATAGTTCCATCTGGCTGAAGTGTGGTTTCTACAGACCCCTCACATCCTGGACATAAATTGTTTCAACTTCTACCCTCAAAAAGACGCTTTAGGGCACTGCACACCAAAACAACTAGACACAAGGACAGTTTCCCCCCGAATGCCATCACTCTGCTTACCAACTAATTCCCACAACACTTTCAAATAATTTACTGTATTACTATTATTCTTATCTTCCTTACTAGTATCTATCTCTTCCCACTTATTACTATAACCACATTGCTTGTATGTTTCACTTATATTGTTTTTGTTTCCTAGTATGATTTGATACCTTATTAGTAACCTTGACTATCACTAAGTTTTGTATCTTTTTATTCTTGATGAATGTATTTTATTCTCCTTATGTACATGACAGCATAAATACCTAAGGCAAATTCCTTGTGGGTCCAATCACACTTGGCCAATAAAGAATTCTATTCTATTCTATTCTATTCTATTCTATTCTATTCTATTCTATTCTATTCTATTCTATTCTATTCTATTCTATTCTATTCTATTCTACTCACTTAATTCCATTCAAAGCCTTATTGCTGCCAGTCATCGGGTAAGGATATCCCCTGCATCTCCTACCTGGCCAGAGATGGAGGTATATAATTGTCAGCATATTGATAATACCCAATGATGAATAAACAGACTTCTCCCAGATTCATATAGATATTAAATAATATGACTCAAATATCAAAGCCTATATATATGAACAGCCAAGAATTTGATTGCTCCTCTCTATACTATTGAGTGGAAGTGCCTATGTAGCCAAGAGCAAAATCATGGTAAAATAAAAACCCCAGTTCCCAATTCTCATGGGAATCGAGGTCCCAAAAATTAAATACCACTGAGAGATCTAACAGGATCAGAAGGACCGTATTTTCTCACCCTCCACGTCCCAAACAGCATAATGCAATTGTCTCTGTCCCATATCCAGGTCTGAACTATGACCCAAAGTATTGAGATAATCCATACGATGCTCTCTAAAATCATAATTCTTTAGAACTTTCAAAGCAAGAACTTTGGGTCCAGTAGAAGTTGTATATCTTTAAGATCAAGAAATGACCATTTGAAACAGAAGGTACTTGTCACCCCCATCCCTCAAAGTCCTTAACTACCTCCTTAGGCCAACTGTTAATTCCCTGAACTGCCTGAGGAAAACTGATGGCAGATTTTATGCCTTCTAGCATGCTGCCCATACCCTCAGAGTCCACAAGATCAAAAGAATCACAGGAAAACTTGCAATTATCTAATTGGATTCTGCTGATGGGGAGACAAGATCTGAGTAAATGGAAGCAATTTTATCTGCACAAGGTTTTGCTGTCATGGGAGTCTGACAGAAAACCGTCAAACCTGTCCTTTTCCAGTAGGGGTTACCTTAAAGAGTGGTATTGGGAGATCTTCTGCCAAAACAGTGTGAGCAGACATACTGATGCTTTCCATGTCAGGCCTACTTCATGGTTTGTAATGTCCTCAGAATTATATATGCCTTGATTGCTCAATTAAAACTGCATTTTAACATAGCCTTTCCATTGGAAATGTCTTAACATATTAACCTGATATCTGTCTTAACCTGATAGAGCTACCTGGTGCAGATGCTTTTGTGTCTCTCTCTTTCATATGTTTAAGTCCCTGTTAACTTTTTTGCGGTTATCTGTTCTCAGTGCTCCCCTGTGGCAAACAGAGATGCATTTCTTGTTGATTCATCACATAAAATGTGCTTTTCTGTTCTTCTCTCCCCCATCCTCCTCTAGGAGGCATGTGAGCGCAGTTTAGCAGAGATGGAAAATTCCCATCAACAGGTCATGACAGAAGTACAGCGGCATCACCAGTGGGAGGTGGAGCGGTTGCGGCAGGAAAAAGAGCGTCTTTTGTCTGAAGAGGCGGCTGCAACGGCTGCAGGTAGAACCTATAAGACGCACACACAAAACTAAGCTGTAATGTTTATTTTTCTTCCTATATATAATATAAAGAAGAAGAAAATACAGATGCATATTCTAGCCATCGATTCTTTAAATGTTAAAAACCTTGTCCAATCATGTTGATAAAAGGTTTCCATGTACGTAAAAAGAAAAGACACATTCTTCAAGAATCATTCGGTACGACACGGAATGATAGCCATAGGGTACAAATAATCAAATCATATTAGGAAATAATATAAATCATAAAGATACAAGCAACAAAGTTACAGTCATACAGTCATAAGTGGGAGGGGATGGGTGATAGAAAGGATGAGAAGATTAATAGTAATAGTCATGCAGACTTAGTGAATAGTTTGACAATAGCTAGCCAGTTCAAAAGCAGAAAGTACTTACCATCAATCCAAGAAAGTAGATTCAGAATATAGTCTTTTCACTATAACAAAGTAATTTTTTTAATGACCCAGGCATAATACTTGGTACATACTTGTTTTGTTAGCAAATTCCATTTTTTCTCCTAAATGGTTAAAATCATGTAGTGCTGCCCTCTCTTGATGAGGAGAGGCAAAGCATGTACTTTGGCAGAAGTCAAGCAAGTATCAGAAACAATTGTAATCCGCAGGCTGTAAATGCCAAGGACAGAGCATGTAAAATTTTAGGAAGATATGGTGGTCAACTACAGCAATATTTTCAAACAAGCAGAAGATAAATCTTGACAATACGAATGAGAACAAAAGAGAATAAAAGGGGAGGAGAAACCAAAGGATGGGAAATTTAAAGGGAATTTACATTAGATATCTTATAATTGACAACGCTATAAAATTCTTGATAGAGATCTTACTAGAGAATTTGGGGGAGCTGTTACTTCATTTTTCATCGGTCCTTGTTAGGGAGCTTCAAATGGTATGGATTCTTGCTACCTCTATTGCCCTGACTTCTGGAAATAGCAGGACTGAATTCATTGAACTGGATTCCTCCCTTTCTTCTAGCTCATGCTTTTTAATAGCTTGAACTTCAGCTGTTGATTTATTAGCATTGGGCGTGCCGATGTCCATCTTAAAAATATTTTTTAGTTATTTGTAATCTAAAATGCATTTCAGTGTTGATAATCTTTAAGAGCTATAGATCTGCTGATGGATCCAAATTAAACTGTAAAATCAGCAGATGTTTTAGTTAGATATATACTGCATTCCAGCATTTTTAGACAATTCAAATTCCTTTTGTAATAAATCATTATTTTTAAATACATTTTATTCAATACCATAAGATAAAAATACAAAAAGAAACAAAAGTTAGAAAACTGACAGAAAGAAAGAGAAGTGCAAAGAAAGAAGAAAAGAGTAGTGACACCTACTTACTCAGTGCAGTAAGATACAAAAAAAATTATAACCACAACCTTTTGCTTTACATTTCAGAACCTTCCAGGCTATTCCTATAATAAGAAATTAATTCTAATAATCAAAACCTAAAATTAAAGTATCATTTTTTCCAGTTTCGAGTGAAAAGTTCAGAAGCAGTTCCCAAGTAGAACTAAAACTAGATAAATTCTTCTCTTTAATTAAAACAGTTTTGCCAACTCCCCTAACTCTATCATTTTTATCATCTGCTCTTTCATTGTGGAAATTAGTGTGTCTATCCATCTTTCTGCATATAAGGCTCTTGCCGCTGTAAACATATATAATTGTAAGGTTCCAAATTTTCTTTCAAGTTCTTTGTCCATCAAACCTGAAAGGAAGACTCCTAGTTCCAATTTTATATTTAAGAATCTTCTGAATAAAGATAAACTCCCCTAATGAAGACTTCATATTTCTGGTTTCAAAGTCTTTAATAGCTTTAAGATGGTCAATAGGCAATTTGTCAAAGTGATTAGAAAGAGAAGTTTACAAACTTACGGTAGTGTCCTTTAAAAGGCTCCACCATGGTTGCAGGCAAGATGGTTGATCTTGTAATCTCCTGGAGCTCCAACCCGGAAACCTGTTGTCCTGCAATCTCCTCATGAGGAGCAGCTGTCCAGAGCACATGTGGCCAATCTCCCAATCTCTCTTTGTCCAGAGAGGTTCCAAAGAACTGGTCTATTCACCGGTTCCTTGCTCTGGGCTGTAAGCACCGCTTTTGTGGAACTGTCTTTAATTCGCCATGCCATTGCCAATAGTCCAATAGGCAAGTGAATTTCTCTTCAAATAATTGCTTTGAGAAACCTAAGAAAAACCTCAAAGTAAAAACCTCAGTGGTTAGCAATTATAAGTGGGAATACATGAGATTTCTCCATTTAATTGAATAAACTGATAATTCAGTGTCATTTTAATACTATGGCAGTACCTTTTGGTAAAGAATATTCACAATGTTCAATCAAACAAAATGTATCATTCAAATATAATGTGTTTAGCTCTAGCCACTGAGATTTCCATTATTTAAACATCAGTGAACAAATGTTCTCTTTGTCACCTGATACAATGTATGAGTGAATTCTTCCGCTGGATTTTTCTCCTTTCCAAGACAATTTAGTTCGGTAATACATAGGATATATACATTACAAGTTTAGCAGATTTTACTGATCCTCTCTCTGCTCCTACCCTTTCCTTTGCTCTAGCAATTGAAGCTCTGAAGAAGGCACACAGGGAAGAAATGAACAAGGAGTTGGGCAGAACACGTAACTTTCAGAAAGGGTTTTCAGATCCAAATGCGCTCCAGCAACAGCATCGGTACGCAACGATTGAAAAACGATTGAGGGAATCTTGACTTGTGAATTGAGATGAGAGATATAATTGTATCTATCAAAATGTTGATTGCTGTAGCATTTGATAAAAATCTTTGGGTGTGTTTTGGGAGCAAATTGACTTTGCTATCGATTTTAAGTGTAATATAGAAAAGAAAAATATAAAGTAGCTGGAGAGTAGTCCTATTAATGTGTATGTTCATTTAAATTCATTTGGATCAAATTCAATTTTTGTCCTGCCTTTACAGTATGTCATCCTTTGACCCAGCCCCCATGTGCATTTGGGGTGCATCCCCTCTAGCTCATTTAGTTAAAAGCAACCTTTTTACAGGAAAAACTATTGATCTTGCGCTTTCAGTTTTTACTAGAAGCCATTGCTTGTTTTCTTTCACCAGACAGAAAGATAGGTCAGAAAGATAGATTAAATAGGACCATAAAGGCCCTTTTGTACCATAGTTAGGCAACTCAAAAAGATGCCTAACCATATCAGACCTGGAAATGGGGATGATAGTAGTAGGCTGCATTTATATAGATACAAACTCAAGGCCTGTGGGCCAGATCCGGCCTGTGGGGTATTTAAATCTGGCCTGCGGGGCCAGCCCTGGCAATATCAAAAGACCTGCCTGCAGTGCCTCTGTTGGCCAAAATGGGCTACGGGTGTGTGTGTGTGCAGCCCCCGTGCAGGCCGTTTTCAGCCTCCCCGGCCTCCAGCAGCACTCTGTCAGCCAAAAACTGGCCGTGCGGAGGCCTCATAAGGTTCCCGCGTGGCTCATTTTGGCTGGCAAGGTGCTGCAGGAGGCATCCATCCCATCTCCCCATGGAGGAGGACTAAATGCTGATCCGGCTCTCGAAGAAATCCAATATGACACCCCTGGTATAGATTATCCTCTCAACCGGCTTCTGTGTCATGACGGTCGTATTTTGTTATTTTGGAGGGGACAGACTAGCAGAGAAAACTTCAGGTGGTGTTGATGGTGAAATCCTGGTGTCTGCTGCAGGTCTGATGTGGAGTCTCTGAAGCGGGAGTTGCAAGTGCTTTCAGAACAATATTCCCAGAAGTGCCTGGAGATCGGGGGCCTGGTGCAGAAGGCAGAAGAACAGGAACAAATGCTGCAGCGTTGTCAACAAGAGGGGAAAGAGCTGCTTCGGCAAAACCAGGCAAGGGCTGGTGGTGCTGCCAAGAGCAGGAATTCTGAGGGAAGGAACAATGACAGAGCAAAGCAACGTTCATGAAAGGAGGACAGTTGCAATCTCCTTAATTTAAAATTCAAATTAAATTTAAATACCAGTGAGCTTGCCATTCTTCTTACCTGGTGGTCCTTGTCTTAGCAGCTAATTCTGGGAGATTTAGCAACAATTTTTGTGATGTCACCCATAGACCTGTTTGGAATCCCTAGAATGCTGAGTCAAGTTGAGCAACAGAATAGCACACACTATTGAGCTCTGGAAAGACAAGCTTTGTAGAGAGCCCAGGCAACATGCAGCCTAAGAAGTTTCTTCTCAAGGCTGCACAATTGAAAATGGTAGCCAGCCATTGTGTAAAAATGGTGCAATTGTCCAGGATCTTTTGTCAATATAAGAAGTTAGACAGCCACGGTTTTGCTATATGCAACTATCTTTTAATAACTTTAAAAGTTAAGAAATCAAAGTGGCAAAGCCAGAAACAATCTGTCTCCCTTGAGGACGTTATCAAGTGTATTCCCTCCATGGCCCTCAATTATTGGAAAAAAAATGTTTAAATGGCTACCAGCTTCAAAAAGGCTTCCTCCACCTGTTATATTTGATGAATATGTTAAACTATTTCATCCTCATTCTTCCAGGAGTTGCAGAAGCGTCTGTCAGAAGAGATTGGCCAGTTACGAGACTTCATTGTTGCTCGGGGCTCACGTGACAGTGCATCACACAATGAGAAGAGTTCCTGTGAGCTAGAGGTAAGGAGGGAAGGTTGCTTGTCACCTATACTTTTTGCCTGTCGAATTTTGCAGTTTCTTTGTTTCAGGTATAATTTGGCTATGTAGCATTGTGAATGAAAATAAATGTCTGCTGAATCCAGAAGCAGATGCACACAGCTTTTGCGGCAACAAATAGCTCTTTTAAAATGGGGATTGGGAAAATTATAGATTGGCCAGCTTAATGTTTCTTCAAGACAATTGATAGAAATGGTAATCAAGAACATAAAGAAAATAAAAAAAGGATAATCAATTTGGATTTTGTCAAACTTCTAAGTTTTTTTTAAAAAAAAATCTACCAAGCAATAAGGTATGGTTGAACAAACATGATTGATCAGCTTAGGTGAACTAAGCCATAGAAAATCAGTTTGTTCCTGAACACTATCAATTTTCTGCTTTGTGTCAGACATCATTTTTATTCTAAGGGGAATACTTGGGCAACCTAATTTTTGCCCTCTTCTGAGGCAGTATCTCACCCATTTTACCACACTGAAAGTGATTTCGATAGTAGAAAACTGTGTCCCTAACCCTAACCCTTTCCATCTTTCTTCTGAAGGTACTTCTTCGAGTAAAGGAGAATGAACTCCAGTATCAGAAACAAGAAGTCCAGTGTCTGAGGGATGAACTCCAAATGATGCAGAAGGTAGATTTCTAAAAGCAAATCAGAGTTCCTGGTTTGCAAGAAGTGCATACACGCATAGGCGGAAACTGATCACTCCATTCCCTCTAAAAGTATGCATTGTTATCCAAAGAACAGAAAAGTTGAAGGCTAAAGAAATTAAAGGCATCGGGTAGAAAAGGAAACCCAGCTAAAGCCGTTTTGCACCAAATCAAATTCTCTGTATTGCCCCATAGCTTTTTGTCCTGGCAAATCGCCTTTGCTTCCATCATATCCATGGCTCGCTTTATACTCTGCTTTTTATTATTTAAATTGTTAGGCTCTCTTTTTTGAGGATGTTGTCAAATCTTTATAAATTTTCAGTCATTCTTTTCAACTTATTTCTTTTTCTTTTTTGTAATTTGATTCTCTTTGTTTATGATTGACTAATACATTTATTTCATACTAGTCACTTAATTTTCAGCCCACATTCATTCGTAATTCACCTTGATCTCATTTTATCATTACATTGCATTCAACTTTATATTTCTCTTGTGATATACCTAACATTAAAAAAATGGGCAAAAGCATGCTAAATATACAGCTATTGTCTTCTGATGAACATTCACTTCTTGCAATAGACCTATCTACTATTTTTCTAGAAGCATTTGCACATCTTAAAATTTTTCTATCCAGGTTCCCATCTTTAACTAATATTCTACAATATTGGTGTACAGATCATTTATTTGCCTTACTTTTTGCCATTTATGTACTACTTGCAAACATTTAGTCCATTTTCCCTGTTATTTTCCCTGTTATCCACAGCTACCTTTGTGTTAGATTGTGTATCTAACATTTGCTTCATATCTAACATTCACTTCAAATCATTCAGCTTCTCAGCCAACACAATATCATCTGCATATTCTAGTTCATATCCAGTATACTTCTAACACAGGGGTGTCAAACTTGCTGCATCACATTATCATGTGATGTATTGCGACTTTTCCCCCTTCACTAAAATGTTGGTGGGCGTGGCCAGTGTGTGATGTATTGGCCCGCAACCCACAAGTTTGACACCCCTGTTCTAACATCTTTATAAGTCCATAAATACATTAAACCAGGGGTCTCCAATTCTGAATTCTGGGAGTTGAAGTCCTCCAGGCTTAAAGTTGCCAAGGTTGGAGACCCCTGCATTAAACAACCAGGAAAACATCCAAAATCCCTGTTTTATGTTCCATTCAATACCGAGCTATCTGCTCAGCATTTATTCTTATATATGCTTTGTTGCAATTATATGCCACTGTTATTATATTCAGCAACAAACCTCCAGCACAAAAGTGTTCAATAATTTGAGCCTATTGTATAATTAATAACATGCACTTCATCTCAGAAGATGCCAATGTCTTTCATTTGTATCCTTGGTTTCTATTATTTCTGGACAATGGTACTTCCTTCCCCATGCAGGACAAGAAGTTTGCCTCAGGGAAGTACCATGATATCTACCTGGAGCTGAATCACATCAAGCAACGGTCAGAACGAGAGATTGAACATTTGAAAGAGCATCTGCGTCTGGCCATGGCAGCCCTAGAAGAGAAAGAGATGCTGCACAACAATATTGGTATAAAAGACCCGTTTGCATTAAAGACACATGTTGTGTAAAGTGGAACTAGCCAAGCTGCAAAGGCAGAAGGCGTTGGGGCCCCTTTTATCTCTCAACAGCAGAGATGCACCTTGTATTGGCTATCTTGCTGATTGCTTCACAGTGTTCGAAATCTTTCTCCTTGCCTTCTCTTCTCTCTCCTCCCCTCTTCTGTATGCCAGAGGACAAATGCATAAACAAACTGCTTGTAGAAGGCTCTATGAAATCAGGTTGAAAGCCATAGGTTGATCACTGCTACTGTATTGGTCTAGTCCAGGCCACTTTCATTCTGCATCTAAAATAAGTTAACAAGCCAAGGATGTTACAGCTCCAATATATAAATTGTCATCATCAAGACACTTTAAATGTTTTACACTTCCATCTTTCATTACTATTAGCATGGCCACAAGTTCTACTATGTAGCAAAGATACACTTTTTGAACATAATTTAATGTTCTTAATTCTACTTTCTTGGTTCCATAGGTTAGTTACTTTTTGGTGTACCACTTCGGAGAAGAAAGCAGCATTCCTCTCCAGGAGCACTGGGCGAGACTTTACCAAATAGCCATCACATGCATCTGCATCACTTGGGCATGTTTTGGGCTGGATCCTACTACTAGCACCTTTTTGGGACTCTATACGTGAAAATAATTTTTATATTTTGGGGGTTGGTCTTGGGGATATGTTTTAAAATCTTATACTTAAGTTTCCCAGCAGTTAACCACAAAGACGGATCAGATATTTCTCCCTAAAGTTCCTTTAGATCTAATTGTTCCTTCTCCCAAATATTTAGCTGTATTTACATTAAAAGTATTTATCTGCTTTCAGTTTTCTTCCAAATGGAGAAACAAAATCACACAACCCTCAACTTCAGGTTGTACAGTGTTGCTTCACAGCAATCCATGTTGGAGATATGCTGTGCCGAAAGAATGTTGTATTAGTTACATTGTCATTGGTTTGTCCAAAGACCATGCAGAGTTTATGTTTAGGACCTATGAGTAGCAATTGTTTTCAGAACAACGGAAGATTTTTTTTAAAATGTAGATTAAATGTCTATGCATCCCATTGAGTCTTCCTCCCCGAAAGTTGGATTCAACTAATAAGTTCTTATGGGGAGAAATTTTACTGCTGATGTTGCCAGAGCCAAACAATGAAGGCGGCTGATTTTCTTTTATTTCTGCAGAGTTAACTTAATAAAATCATTGTCTACAGAAAAGTGTGGTTTTTGCTTGGCAGCAGAAGATATAAATGTTGAACCATTTTGCATTCCCAAAAGGTGGGCGCTTCCTCTTCTTATATTATCATTCTTGGCACTTAATGCCCTTTGGAGGTTCAAAGTACTTTCCCTGTTTTCTCTCTAATCTTAGAAATCTTTAAGGCAGAAATGGGGGGGAAGGCTATATTTACGTTTTGGATGACTTGCAATAGATCATCAAATACTTGACTCTGAATTGTTTGGGAATAGTAACAAGAAAAACATTCCACTCCTAAATTCGTCTGTTTTATTCTGTTCTGCAAATATAGTTTTTCATTATTTAAAGAAAGAAAGAAAGAGTAACAATAAAATCTATCCATGCTTGTTGCATGATTAGATAAACTACTAATGTTCTTGTTACTTAGGACTATTTTAATAAATTGGTGGCATCAAGTTGAACTTGGCTGGCTCAGAAGACATGGCCTATTTAATAATTGAATGGGACATTATCGGGAAATCCCAGAATGGCAGACTCAAATGGAAGGTCAAAAAAACATCCCAGAAGAAAACAACCCACTTCTCTATTGTTGCCAAGAAAACATGTCATAAAATCACCAGATACTGGGCTCAATGTGGAGACTCTAAACATCCCACAAGTAGGAATGCAACTACATATTTACAGCAGTTATAATGTGCTCCCCAAACTTTTTCCTTCATTATCCAAAACTGCTTACCAGAAAATCCTTTTTACCAATATAGATAAACCACTTTTAAGTCAATTTAAATGTCGCACTTGTGATTAATAGATTTGTGTGTTGTCACCTAAAGGAAAACCACTTTTAATCAATTTTGGGAAATTACCAAGGCTTCGGAAGCATAGTGTTAAAAAATGTCCAAACTTGATTTTGAACTTGACCCCAATTCAACCAGTTTTTGTATCTTAATGGCTACTTTATAACTTGAATTTTTTTCTCTGTTCCTACCATATGCTGAGCTTTCTACATCAGTGATATCACTCTGAATGCAAAGGTTATTTGCAAACTAAAGTATGCAGGCATTCTATTCTTTTAAATCCGTTATAAAAATGTATAATATATAAATGTTTTAAATTTTGTTAAAATGCTGTTATCAGTAGTAAATATTCCAAAAATTATGATACTTTTATCCTCTTTCAGATATTCTCCCACCCACAATTTGCTTTTTTTTAAAATGCTCTGCATTTAGTAGTCTATTAATTATATTACACAAGATCAACTTTCAGAATTTAAAAAAATATTAAGACCATCACACTACCAGTCCATCATGCAATTTAATTAATCCACAATTGGTCTCCCTTTCCCATATAAAACAAGCAGAGATACATAATATTTTTTTAACATGCATGGCTTTTTCCACATTTTTTTCATGACAATTCCAGTAAGTTCATAACATTCTCTCTCTCTCTCTCTCTCTCTCTCCCTCTTCCCCCTCCCTCTCTCTCTCACACACACACACACACAGCACCCTTCTATAATAATTGGCATATCAAGCTTCTCATTCACAAGACAGCAAAATGATAAGGCCAGTTTAAAAATAATCAGCAATTTCATGTGTGCTGTAATTTCATTTGTAAGAAAAACATTTCACAGCTATTTAAATCGGCTCCCTCTAAAAACGACCTTGAATGAACTAAGAGACTATAGTTAGCATATATACTGGAATTCAGGTAAGGAGGACTGTATTTTTGTTTCTCCAACCTCACTCTGATTAACCATGGTTTTTACTCTGTCCAAATCAACCATATGCTAATCGCATAGACTTGAATTGAGAATCCCTCTGGCTGAAAGGTGACTGTCAATCAATTTGTCGCATTAACACAGATGAAAAGCCACGTAAGGGAAAATACAGCTTTTGCGAATTATATTTGTAAGATAAGGCTGGGTTTTAAATAGCTAAAATTCATCTTAAGGAAATCCTACTAAAAATTGTCACCCGTCATCTGAAAAAATCATTGTTGCAAAGAGAGCCGTGTGTGCGTCCCCCAATCCGGCCATTCCTTCATTCTCTCTCATTTATTTCGTAACCGGTCCCCTCCCTCCCCCGTCGCAATGCCTTTCTAAAGCAGCCGATGGGGTCCTTAAAGGATGACGCCGAAATTAAACTCATTTTTTGTCGTAAAGCAAGTGAGGAAGCGAACGGCACGTGCGTCCAGTATCCATCTCTGGCTATGGGAAACAAAGGAAAGGCGGGCTAGCGGCTAGCCTCTTGGGCGATGCGTGTAGTCTGTGCCGAAGAGGAAGCGTGTGTGACCACCCAGAAGTATTAGACAGTCGCCGTCAGAGCCGAATTGCAGGAAGGAATAACATTCCTATTTCTTGGATTCTCCCAAAGTTGGCGCTATCAAGTACGATAGAAGCCTTTCTTCTCCGACTACATTTCCCACAAAGCATTGCTCTCTCGTTGTACGGTGGCCCTTTAGCCATACAAACCACTTCGACTGATTTCTTTCCCTCGGTAAGAATTAATCAGCTGATTGCTGAGAGCTCGTCAAAGAAACTATTGCTATTGTCAACAGAGAACTGTCAACGCGCTTACATCCCCATAGGGCTGTTTAATCGCTGGCCCTTATCGCAACCCTTTAAAATTCTTTAGTAAATCATACACGGCTCATACACAACTACTTTCCTGAGATCTTGGCTCGTAATAAACACTAAAGAAACAGAATCCAACTTTATAATTTCAATAAATTAAACATTATTTCTTAACTTTCGGGGAAACATACTTTAGAATTTTGTGTAACATTTTTATACTTTTTATATCATTTGTGAATCCTGTAAATAACCTTCGATAGCGCCGATTAATTTTGTACATCCTCCTGCCATTTACAATCCTGGAATACGGGTAAATTTGAAATTTAATCTACTGGCGCAATCTGTTCCCCTATTACGTTCCGCGCAGTTTTTCGGTAGAATGAGTCAAGGGAAAAGGCAGCCTTAAAAGAAAAGTTTCAGTTGAGTGTGTATTTCCACACACACACACACACACACCCCTTTCCCCCCCAACTATTCAAATTAAAAGTAGCCTGAATATAAAAAAAACAACAATATTTATTTTCAATAATGCGCATAGTGTTATTGAGATAGTGATAAAGGATAGAGATTAATGAGCCTAGAGTCTAATCATTTGACCAAACAATAAGATTAGTAATCCCAATCTTTTTCCGCGATGTCAAAGTCAAAGCAATTAAATCGAGAGAGACGGGCCGGGGGCTAGAGCCAAGGCCCTTCCCCACCCCTCTATAGCCATCAACTTACTTGGAAGTCGCCGAGCAACATCGGGAATTAGAAAGAGTAGAAGAAGCTGCCTTTTGGTTTAACTCTATTCATCTGTCCTTAAACACCCTTCCCCCCCCCGTCCTTCCCCAGGCAACGGGGGGTCTTTACTTTCTCCAAGTCGAGGAACGCCTGCTTGCCCCCTTCTTTTTTGAAAGAGTCTAAGAAAGCTTCTTCCCAAGAGAAAAGACGCAGGCACCGCAAAGGTGCTGACGTTTTATTATTCACATTCTACTGCTGCCATATAACTGCATCTCATGGTTTTGTGCTTAAAACAAAACCCAGACATATTACTAACTCGGTTTTTGGAACTGAGAAGCGATGGGGTATTTTGGAAACGGGGAGAGGTGCGAATCTACCTGGACGTGTTTTTTGGGTGCTATTCTCCGTGTTGCTAGGATGCCAGTTCGATCTTATAATTCCCTCTTTTTTAAAAAGTATTCAGAGGCGCGCTTTTTTTTTTTTAAACTTTTCCTCCCGAGTTTTTTCGATACCACAAATCGACACTTAGCAGCTCCGAGTCTTTCAGGTTGCAGCCACGACGCTTTTCATTAATTTCTTTATTAACAACAACAACAATACTCCTAAGAGGGGAGAAGGGGGAAAAAACAACCTCAGTTCTTCCAGCAAGATGGCGATTGCACGTACATGTAGTCTTCCAACAGTTAAGCCCTCCGCCAAGGCTGGCAAATTAGGGTTAATTCATTTAGGAAAAAGGCTCTTCGAGCCCCTGTCGCCTTTTACCCCTTCGCTTCTCGGGAACTTATGTTGAGAAAGTGTTTTAAGTAGAGGAGAGGCTCCACCTTGAAAAGCCCAAAACAACAGCTCGTATAAATCTCCACTGTCTTTTAGTGGGGGACAAAACAAATCGGGGGGCGGGGGGCACGGAGGCAATTTGAGCTGGGGAGTGATGAGGGGTGTCTGAGATAAGTCGACAGTGGGGTACTTAGGCAATGGGGGTGTTGTGTCCCCCTCCCCTTTCCCGCTTATGTAGACATACTTATTATTTTGATCCCATTGCAGGCAATGAAATGAATTTGGGGGTAACGGGGGGCGAGTGAAGAAAGACCCCATTCTGCCCCTCTTCGTCCAAAGTCAAAAGGAAGATCCAGATGCGTCCCCAAGCTAGGTGCCCCCCAATTCCAAGCAGGGGGCTGCCAGGTGGACCTTGGGGGAGGGGATGGCTGCAAACTTCCCATCTAACAAAAAGGAAAGTTTTCTCAGCGCTAGGACTTGGGGAGGGGGCGGCTGGAGGACGGGACCCACAGCATGGGGGGCGAGGGTCCCCCCAGAGACACCCCCAACCCGGGGGGAGCCGCTCCCCCCACCCTTCCTGGCCAGGTCTTAGCTGAGTCTCGGCTGGCTCGGGGCTCCCTGTGTTAGTTGGGGTCTGCTCCAGGGCTCCCCGCGCGGCTCTTGGGGCTCTTGGAGTGCCGGAACGGGGGTTTCCCATTGGCCCAGGGGTGCCTCTTGCTTGTCGCTTTCCCTCTTGGCTGAGCTCCCCTCGGCTGCTTCGCTAGGGGGGAGCAAAGGGGAAATGTCGAGGCGCCCCACTCGCACCCAGCGCCGTTTGGGGCGCCCTGAAGCGGCGGAGGACGGCTGCAGAGGGAGCCGGCCGCGGGGACCAAGAGCTCAAGGACCGGAGCAGCCGACGGCAGTGGTGCGGAACCCAAGAGCCACGGGGAGAAGCGGGAAAAAGCCGCTTTAGGCGGCGGAAGAAACACAGATGTCGGCGGCGCGGCGCCATTCGGGGCCTGAACAGGCAGCCAGCAGCCCTGTCCTCACCGCGGTCCGCGCCTGAGCGCTAAATACCCGGATGCGCCGGCTGCTGCCTAGAGAGCCAGACACAGAGCAAGAAGCGGAGGCAGGGCGCAGCAGAAGCTGTCAGAAGAGGTGGGGAATTGAGTCCCAGAGAGAGAGAGAGAAAAAGAAGGCAAGCAGGAGCTGGACTTGGGCACAAAGCAGTCCCCAAGCCTGGGTGCGGACACTTGTTTCCTTGAAAGGACTGGTGAAGCAGAAAGGCCTTAGCCAGAGCTGCTTCTCAGGAGGGGGCATTCCCGAAGAAGTCTGTCCTGACCACGCCCTGCCACTAGCTGGAAAGACTGTCAGGAGGTGATATCCTCCTTGGACATTAAAAAGAACTCCTGTCAGAGAAACTGTTGGTGAAAGTTCAGTACATCTCAGCAGGATCTTCTGTACCACGCAGGCTGCTGGGAAGAAGTCCCCACGTGTCTAAAGAAAGTTTACGACCAGCCCCACGACCAGTGGCTTGGACACCCGACCTGTCTTTCTGAAGGGAGACTGCACAGCAGGATGACTGAAAACTCTACCACGGCACCTGCTGCCAAACCCAAGCGAGCCAAGGCAGTCAAGAAGTCCACGGACCACCCCAAGTACTCTGATATGATTGTGGCCGCCATCCAGGCTGAAAAGAGCCGGGCTGGTTCTTCACGCCAATCTATCCAGAAATACATCAAGAGCCACTACAAGGTAGGGGAGAATGCCGATTCCCAAATCAAACTGTCCATCAAGCGGTTGGTCACAACAGGTGTCCTAAAGCAGACCAAGGGTGTCGGGGCTTCAGGTTCCTTCCGCCTGGCCAAGGGTGATGAACCCAAGAAGGCTCCAGTCAAGAAGGCCAAAAAGGAAGTCAAGAAGGCTACAACACCCAAGAAAGCCGCTAAACCCAAGAAAGCTGCTGCCAAGTCACCGGCCAAAAAGCCTAAGCCTGCAGCAAAGAAAGCCAAAAAGAAGCCAGCACCTGCTCCAAAGAAAGCCAAGAAGCCAAAGACTGTCAAGGCCAAGCCGGTGAAGGCCTCCAAGCCTAAAAAAGCAAAAGCCTCCAAACCCAAAGCAAAGTCCAGTGCAAAGAAGTCAACCAAGAAAAAGTGAGGGGCAAGTTTGGGACTTCTTTCTTGGAACTTCTTCTTGACCTCTATTCTGTAAATAGATTTCTTCTTTATTCTCTACTCATTTCTATTGCAGCTTTATAAAGACTGAACAATTCTTGCCCTATACTTTAAAAAAAAATATTCATATGGAAGCTACATTGGGGTTTGGTTTTGTTTTTCTATTGTAATTTGAAAGAGATTTTTATGTCATTATTTTATTTCCCTTCTCTATTAAGGTATGCAATACATGTGTCTAAGCATGAGGGAAGATTAATGAGGGAAATCTTAGTGTTCTTATTTTTGGAGGAAGTTTTGAGAAATATTTGATGGAGGGGGGGTGTTATGGGTGGGCCTTTAATTGGATCTCCTCAGCTGAATATACCCACAACTGATCATTGTAACTGGCTATTAAGAAAAACAACTTTGTTTTATCATGAATGAATAAGCTTCCAATTTAGCTAATATCGTGGATGATTATTTCTAGACCTAGTGAAGGCTGAATTGGTTGAGGTTAACTAGCTTTCCACTGACTTCATTCTTTCAGAGGGAGACTGCTTATTTACAGGGAAGATTGAAATGGGGTCAGTGAAAAATAGAGCAAATATTTGAATTTCTCCCTCTTAATAGTTGTACATGTTGGCCACATTTCTGTTCCTCAAAAGAGAATAGAAATAATCTGGAGGGGGTGTGCGCACAGACTCTGGCCACCATCTGGTTCTGGCAATTTCAAGAGAAAGTGTTACAAAAGCGATCTATTTCCTGCTATTGGAATCTGGATGCCTCCCAGTTCTGCAGTGTCTGCCACCTAAAATGACAACTTTTATATAAGGAGTATAATCTACAAGATTCCTCCCGACCTTCAATTTTTAATTATGGTCTTTTGAGGGTAAGGGAGGAAGAACAAATGTTAGATAACACAAACGTAGCCAATATTGAATCTAGGAAGCTGTATACAATTATCGCTAAGGTTTGGAATGTTTTTCCCCAAGAGGGAGTGGAAAACATAATTTTAAGTACTCCAGATTTTAAAAATTAAGTATGCTTATGTTTTAAGAAAATTCTTATAGGATTGATATCTGATTGTTCATTTTACTTTGTATGTGTAATTTTGTGCAAGGAAGATTTAGCTGTCTTTGTAATTTTAGGGTTTAAAATAAAATGTAAAACAAACTAACATTTTAGTTATTCTTCATTTACATTATGTTGTGTAAAAATCATTTTTATAACATTGCAGATCGAGTTATATATCTTCAACACTAGACAGATCAAGACCATTATTCTTGATCAAATATGTTAACTTGAAAGGAGAAAAGAGACAGTTCTTTGGTAATGAAAACAAAGCAGTCAGGAAAAATATGTGCCCAAACCTAGGTTTCTCCATTCTGGTGTTCTCCAGATATTTCTTTACCCTCTCCTGCATCAAGCATATCTGGGAAGCATGAGTTTAAGAAAGCTTTACTACAATTCTATATAGACGTAGCATTGGTGGCAAATGAAGGAATTGGATATTTCTCAGGTTGAAAAGAAAAGAAGTTTTCATCACAGAAAAATCAATATAACTTGGCCACTAGATGTCAGCCGAACAAGACATAATCTCATTTTACTATGAAAATATGTTTTACAGTAAAAATATCCAATCTGCTATTTAGTTCTTTGTCTAAACCCTGTGTGAACTATAGACAAAGTTGCATTTACATTAGAATTGTGTGTGTGTGTATCACAGCTGTCTGCTACAATATTGAAAACTCTTACATAGTATCATAGATTGTAAACACATTTGATATTAGAACCATCAGATGATCCCACAGTGTCTGGTTTGGAATTTGTAATAGAGATAGGAACAATGTGAATAGAATATTTGAAATTTGTGGACTGCAAGAAAGTACTCTTTCAAGGAACAAATACATCTGTTCCTCCAAGAATACCATGCAGATGTGGCTTTATAAAGTTAAACAATTAATTGACATTTGTCTGACATGTTTAAGATCAAAATTCCAAATGGAAAATTTTTCACTAAATCTTCACAATGGCTCCTGCATCTAGCCATAAGGTTGAGATAAAATAAAGGCAAATAGAGAAGGGAAATTGAAAGGAGGTATGCATCTGTATCCCTTTCCATATAGTGCAAGCAACACACATAGCTGAAAATATGTTTGTCATTTGTCTTATGATGCAGTTGGGAAAGGTACATCCACAATCATTGTTTTAATGATTGAGTGCATGCCTGCACTCACCACACACATTGCTGTAAATAGGTTTCTCTAAAGTCAGTCAAAGCCTCCAACTTGAACAAGTCTGTTACTGAAACAAAGTAAACACAATAATTTGGGAAATAGGCCTTGTGCTCCAATATTATCTGGTTTTGAAAGTATGCATGCAAACAAACAAAACCTTGGTGTTTCCAGTTTGAAAAAAACATAAAAAAATCTGAAAAATAGAAGAACAGCTAACATTCTTAGCTGAAATATAAAAACCTGAGCAGATTGGGGTGAGTTTCCAACCTTGAAGATCAAAGGAAGAAATAACATAAAAAATAAAGTCCTGTAAACTAGTAATTGTAAACATACCGTAGATTATCAAAGAACAGTGAATATAAGAGCATATCCTCCTTCCAATTGTAGCACAATTTTGAAAAATCTCATTTCCCCCCAAATTTAAATTTTCACCCTCAAGTCCAGCTAAATAAGTTCATTTTAAACAAGCCTAGTGAATCTTATTGTTAACAAGTTAATAAATGTATTGTTTTAAATAAAACCTACACCATCTTTTTGGCCACTTTCCAGATTTTCTTCTAATATGCAAACATTCTCCAAGCAGAATAAAAATATTCAACACATATAAGCAACATTAAATTAGAACAGATCTAAAGGGTAGCATAAAACCATGTGTAAATATTACATGTAGGAGCAAAAAGATCCTGATACGTTGATCAATTACTTCCAACTTTATTTGAGGATTGTGGGCACTTTCCTGAGTCTCTTAACAACTGGGCTTTTCAGTTTCAATTTTTTTGAACCTAATAGTGGGGAACCAAATGTTCATAGAGCTTAAAATGTGTATTTTTCCTAATTTGTTCAAGTACATCTTTAGTAATTCAAGGCAGACAAGAGAATAATGTGCAGATTTTAAGCAACATACAGGAGACCTACTTCACTGCCTGATTTATAATTTTGCTTTACTAATGCATTGCTATAGGCATTTATTTTGCATGATATAGATATGCTACTCCCCCTCTCTCATTTGTTCCTTACTTTTCTGATCTCTGTAGGGGGCTTACAGTCAAGCCCAAAACACAAAGGAACAATATGAAATGGAGCAATGACAAACATAACAAAACAAAAATCAAATCTTGGTACAGAAACCTACAGCAGTTGAAAAAGAATTTGGTCTGTATCAGGGAACTGTTTAGATTTCACATGCTATTGTAAATCTCAAAAGCCAGGCAACTTTATACAGGAAAGGCAGTCTTTCAAGTAATTAGATCCTAAACCACTAATTGTACAAATGGTAATCAGCATTTTGAGTAGTCCCAGCAACAAACCAGATATCTACTAGACATTTCAGCAATATGGGAGTGCTTCCTAAACTGGGCAAGGTAGTTCTGCCTGAGGCAAACACTTATTCCTAATCCATCTCATATTTCTTTTGCAGAAGGGTTTCAATGTACTGTTACTACAGTACTGGTAACAGGATAACATTTTTCAGCATAAATGTCTATGGAGATTCTCAGTCATGCAGGTCATAGTTGTCCCACAGGTGCATTTTCAAAAGGCAATTGGACTTTCTTTTTCTTTGAAGACATTTTGCTGCTTATCCAGCTTCTTGAAGCTTCTTGGATGAAAAACGAAACGTCTTCAAGAAAAAAACAAAGCCCAGTTGCCTTTTGAAAAATCACCTTTGGGACATTTTTCAGCATGCAAACAAGACATCTAGATCAACAAGCTAGTTTAGGAAGTGTGGGCGAGCTGTCCCTCTCTGAGATAAACTTTTTAAATTTGGAAACAGAGATTTCCTAGTCTGAAGCAGAGCAGGATAGACATGGGAAGGGTCATTCTACAAGCCAAGAAGAGAAGTTATTCTGCAGCAGACGTTCCCTTCCAATTTCTACCCATCTTATCTTATTCAACAGAACATCGCATTAAAATCCCTGGATCAGTCAATTCCAGAGAATTTTTGGATCCCATCTGGGTTTGTATTAAAAGGAAAAGCACTGGCAATTTGAATTGATCCTATGTCCTGATTTCTATACGGTGACATTGATTGTAGCTCTCAAACTGACTTCAGGGCGGTTACACAGGGGAAACCTGACAGTAATCTAACCATGAAACTTAGCAAAACATCTCTAAAGTTTCTACTCTGGAAAGTTTGCAATTGGCAGTGTAACTTTATTTGATACAGGCATTTACCTGTCTGGAGAAGTATTGGAGCTCAGAGAAAAAGTTTGAGCACCTAAAACCCCAGTGCTTCTGAGTAGAGGAAAAAGGGATGAATAATCTTAATATATACTATTTTATTTCCTTTGAGAAATAAAGATTGAGCACAGATAACAGGCAACTGGGTAGATTGATTATGCTATGTTCCATCTCCAAAAACATCCAGTAGCTTCAAGAGCCATTGGTTGTGTTCACTTAACAAGCCACATACAAGTAATCACATGTTGCTCTAGTCTGTTCTATTAACTCAGCAAAAACCAGCTTCTCTTTTTCACAGATTTCAGTTGCGTTAACTTGGTGGAGGAGAGAAGAAACTACCCTGTATTGCACAACAATTCTTATTGTTCCATATTAACATTTTCAAAAGTTTCCATTGTTTCTCTAGCCAGACATCTCCTTAAACCAGTATTCTTAAAGTGTAGCCCTAGGACCCTCCAGATATCTCCAAGACCATCTCAGGAATCTGTAAAATCAACATTATTTGCCAGCCTATGTTGAAAAATAATACACTATTAAAATCAAATCAAATAATCATAAGCGATAACGGCAGAAATCCACTTTAGTTTTTAATACAATAAATATCAGTAAATATAACTAATAAGAACAAAACTCTTTTGGGACCCTGCATAATTTTTAAATGTGAAAAGGCAAAATTTAAGAAACAAATGAAAAATTGCGGACAAACCTGATCAGTTAATTTTAAGCAAGTTAATTTTAAATTAACTTAAGCAAAGCTCTCAGGTTTCTTTATATTCTTTCCTGTTAGGCCTCCCTTACTTGTTCAAATAACCCATCTGGCTACTTTTCATTCCGCTCCTTACCAATTTCAGTTCAATTTCTGCTCCCCTTTAGAGTGTCAGAATATCATTCCCCCCCGCCCCACGTTTCCCTTGTCTCTTTAAATAAATTCTGCTGCTGATTGGTGCGGCTGGAGGGAAAGAAGCCTTTTCTGTTCTCTGATTGGCTGCTCAGTCCACGCCTCTTTTGACAAGAAGCGCTCGCCAGTCAGCTCTTGTCTTTTCACTTTGTCTGTGTGGCGCTTTCCTTCGGAGCCATGTGGTGCAGCCAGTTCTTACGGGCCCCATTTGTCCTGGGACAACGCAGCCCTTCGCGGGCGCAGTCTGCTGTGGCCCAGCTCAAGCGCCTGCTGGAGGGTGAGCTGGAGGGTATCCGAGGGGCCGGAACCTGGAAGAACGAGAGGGTGATAACATCAAAGCAAGGCCCGCATATTAATGTGGAAGGCAGCCGAGGAGGTAAGCCGTTGGGAAGGAGAAACGAAAGAGAAGAGAAGCTTTGGGGAGAGGGATTCCGAAACTTATTTGGCAATAGTTTCAGGAAATCATGTTCCTCTTTCTTATTAAACTGACATATTTGGTAAGCAGAAACCAGACAACTATCTGATGTATGTTCATGGTGCTGGTAAGTATCAGTAACAGAGTTGGAAGGGACTTGGAGGTCATCTAATCCAACCCCCTGCTTTTGCAGGAGACCTATACTATTTCTGATAAATGACTGTCCAGTCTCTTTAAAAGCGTCCAGTGATGGGGCACTCACAACTTCCCAAGGCAATTTGTTCCACTGGTTAATTATTCCCAGGAATTTTCTCCTTAGTTTTAGGGTGGTTCTCTCTTTGGTTAGTTTCCATCCCTATTTTTTTTTGTCCTGCCTTTAGGTGCTTTGGTAAATAAGTTGGGCCCTCTTCCTTGAGGAAGCTTTTAAGTATTTTTTTTTATTATTGAAAAAGTTTTTAAAAAACAAACATTTTCCCCCCTTTTTTCCTCCCCCCCCCTCAAAACCCCCTTCCCCTCCCTTCACCCCCCCCACTTCCCTAGGTCAATCACAAGGTATTGTTACACATAAACCAAACATAGAGTAAGATTTTCCCTTCTAATCCAATTAGCCTCATCCAAATCTTTTCATTTCCTAACCTCCCCCATAGCATTCTAAAATAATACATTCTAATTATTCAAAGGCAATCTGATATCTCTTAATCTGATATCTATTTTGTAAATAATCCATTTTTTCCATTCAATTAAATATCTTTCCTGCGTATTGTTTTTCAAAAAGGCTGAGATTTTTGCCATCTCAGCCAAGTTAGTAACTTTCAATATCCATTTTTCTATTGTAGGTAATTCTTTTTTCTTCCAATATTGTCCAATCAGCAGCCTTGCTGCTGTTATTAAGTTCAAGATCAGTTTAGTCTCAGTCACTGTACAATCCGTTATAATTCCCAAAAGGAAAAATTGCGGCAGGAACTTTATCTTCTTCTTCAAGACATTTTGAATAATCCACCAAATTCTTATCCAAAAGGCCTTAATTTTCTTGCAGGTCCACCAAATATGAAAATATGTAGCATCATCACGCTCACATCTCCAACATTTCGCTTGGATATCAGGATACATACATGATAATTTTTTGGGTTCTAAATGCCATCTATAAAACATCTTATAAAAATTTTCCCTTAGATTCTGTGCTTGTGTAAGAAGCTTTTAAGTATTGGAAGACTGCTATCCTGTCACCCCCTGGTCTTTCTTTTCACTAGACTAAGTATATCCAGTTCCTGCAATCCTTCTTCATATGTTTTAGCTTCTAGGCCCCTAATCATTTTTTTGTTGTTGCTCCTTTTTGAACTATTTCCAAAGTCTCAATGTATTTTTTTTTTGTATTGGGTTGACCAATATTCCAAGTACAGAATGGGACAACTTGCTGCAGCCAATTTGCCATACTGAACTCGCCACGGCCAACTCACCGCAGAACAACTCACCACAGGACAATTCAGCAATTCAACTTATTTGAAATAATTAAAACATTGTTTTAATTTTTGACATTCACGTTTCATTTTGTCTCTCCTTTGGCATCTTTAATGATTCTATTCCACTATTTCTTCAATATTAGTGCAATTCTTGTCCTATGGTGAGAAGGCCGCAGCGAGTTGCCCATTCTGCACTTAGAATACTGGTCAGCCCAATACAGCCCTACAAGAAAATGAATTAAAAAAAACCAGATCAAGTGTAAGGGTTAAGTTTTGGGTTACTTTTAGAGTGGCTTAGTGGGAAGATGCTTGCCTCCCACTCAGAAGGTTGAGAGTTCAATCCTGGGGAGTGGCTTCAGAGGAATCAGGAAGGACTCAGTTCCAGCCAGTTGCCCTGACTCTATACAGGGAGTTTGTTTTAGGTCACTTTTCTCTTGAATGGGACAACTCCGGCTGACTTTGCAGAAAGAGCCACGTCTTTTTCTTGGGAACTATGTATGCATGATCTTTCTAACCTAGGGGGGTTCAAACCCAATATTTTTTATATGTCCCTTGGAGTGTCCAGTAATCTTGAAAAATAATACTTTGTTGAATAAAATTCATCTTAAGGTCAAGTAATACTGTTTTGACATTCTTTGAAAATCCTAGCCCGTTGATTTTTGCTAAAACAAAATCTTCTAACTTCTTATTGGAAGCGATCTGCAAAGTACCCATATTTTTCAGGGCCATTTTTCAATTGTAAATAAAAATGAGCTCTAGGAATAAATTGTTTTAATGATATGAAAGTTAAGATTCTTCAGATATAGCTTATCAATCACGCACAAACCATACTACCAGGTGAGAATATATTTTCATCAAATGTATGATGAGAAATTTCATATAGTCAGAATTGTTTTCACAAAACATCAAAAGCTGCTCTAAAATGTTAATTCCCTTTCCCCACCCAGGAATTCTAGAAAAATTCTTTGTGCCCAA
The DNA here is from genome assembly GCF_028640845.1 of Ahaetulla prasina. Taxonomy (NCBI): domain Eukaryota; kingdom Metazoa; phylum Chordata; class Lepidosauria; order Squamata; family Colubridae; genus Ahaetulla; species Ahaetulla prasina. The sequence continues at coordinate 68,769,891 of NC_080545.1, read as the reverse complement.
TTTTAAGGATTAGATTGTCCCATAGGCATAATTCCGCCTGCTTATTTCAAACCAGATTTATCATTTTAGTCCCTACTCCTTCCATTTAGAAGCAGCATTTTAACTCTTTAGTATTTCTTTTTGTTTGGTCATCTAAATAATTTGATCTGCACTGTGTCATTTGAGAATATATTAAAAAGGATTGGTACTTGGAATTTTGCTAACTGGGAACCCGTGCACAGGTTACAGGCTTCTGAGTGAGAGTTAATCTGGTATATAAATGTTCATACTACCTCCATGGCCAATTTCTTCCATATCACACACACATTAATATTAACACACACAACATTGTTGTGATAGTTGAGTGGAGAAAGTTGGAATAGGTGGGGAAAAGGGGCAGACTTTTAAGGGTTGGGATCAACTTTTTTGAACAAGGCCATATTATATTTAGACAAGAGTGGGTTTGTGGTAACTATGGGGATTCATGTTTTTTAACATTGATATTTTTTGTAGGGCTTTCTACTTTAATTTTCATCTTATTTCCCAGATTTATTCACAGCACAAGCCCTTAAGGTTTCTTTAAGCCCATCAGTGCGAAAGGTGGTTCCAAGCCACAAGAAAGGGATTCAAGTATGCATATTTGGGACCTCAATTTACTCACCTCTGGAGTAGATTAATATTATAATTTAGCTTTGATCTTGCTATTCCCATGATTAACCTTTGCATTTATATCCATAGCTCTGACTCTGTGCATTATAATCCAAACAAAGGTTCACTTTCCCATATTTGCTAGTGTAAAGAAAGCATGTTTTTAGTAACACAGTAGGCCTAGACCTGCATATATTCTATGTATGCAATTTTTAAAAAAAAAATAGTATTGAAACTTGCAAATATTGAGGAAGATCTGTACGGTAATATTATTCTTAAGGGTTTATCTTCACATATTCAAATCTCGGACAATAAGAGACAAAATGATGTCCTGACAAGCAGAAGCTGAACAGAATAAGTGGACAAAACCACTTCATGACATAAAGTAAAACCATATATATCTACAATCTAAAAATAGAAATATAGAACATATTTCTATATATAATAGAAATGTAAAGTTATTTAAGAAGTTGCATATGTCTGGACTGCCCAATTCATTTCCTACATGTCATTTTTTTGCAGATATCCTGAATTTCTGTGCCAACAATTACCTTGGACTTTCTAGTCATCCAGAAGTCATCCGTGCTGGACATGATGCCCTGGAGAAGTACGGAGCTGGCCTCAGTTCTGTCCGCTTCATCTGTGGAACACAAGTAGGAAGGCATAGGAATGCGGTTCTGTGTAAAAGCTATCATTTTATAATTCAATTAATAATGCCTTATAGCACTGTATTTGCAGAGCAAGCATTTGAAAATTTGATTTTCCTTAGCAGTTGCTCTGGGGACAATTTTTAAGAGTTAAAAATGTTCACAAGCAAAACAAAGTTCTGTTGTATTATTTCTTAGAACTGTTTAGCACTTCAATTTGGAGGTAAAAAATGCTTTGGAACATATGGGGTGCTCCCATAGCGATATCTGCAACTTTTTGAAGGAGCTGCATCTTGCAGGATCCAGTCTGGGTTGGTCACTGGGACCAGAGGTTTTGTCTTCCGAGCTTTTGGACTTGTGCTTGAACCCATATTCAGGGAACTTCTCTTTAGCTAGCTTTTCTAGCTCGGAAGACAAAACCTTAGGTTCCAGTGACTGACCCAGATTGGATCCTGCAACATTATCCCGGGACACGTATATTTGCCTTCGTTCATGTGCTGCATCTTGAATTGAATTGAATACTTTATTTGCCCAAGTGTGATTAGACACACAAAGAATTTGTCTCTGGTGCAGACGCTCTTAGTGTATGCGCAAAGCAAAAGAATAATAACCAAAATAATAATACCAATAGGAGGGGCAGTAAAGAAGATAATAAGGATAAATAATAATACTGCAGCCATACTACATGGGTAAATATACATAGCCATTAGACAGCACTGTGAGAATTAGTGTTCAGGAAAGTGATGGCATGAGGGGAAAAAACTGTCCCTGTGTCTAGTTGTTTTGGCCCTGCAATGCCCTATAGCACTTTCCTGAGGGGAGGAATTGAAACAGTTTATGTTCAGGATGTGTGGGGTCTGTATCAGGTGTGAAATCCAGCCACCAATTCTGACAGGTTCTGGAGAACCAGTAGCGGAAATTTTGAGTAGTTTGGAGAACCAACAAATACCACCTCTGGCTTGGGGTGGGAATGGGGATTTTGCATATCCTTCCCCTGGAGTGGAGTGGGAATGGAGATTTTGCAGCATCCTTCCCCTGCCATGCCCACCAAGCCACGCCCACAGAACCGGTAGTAAAAAAAAAATTGGATTTCACCACTGGTCTGTATATATCTTCTCAGCACTCCTTCTGACCGGAGTGATACACCAGTCTTCTATGGAAGGCAGGTTGATTGCAATTCTATAGTTGCAATTTCAAATCTCCCAGGACTTTTCCCCCATACAGCACAATCCCAGGCTGAAGGAATTGCAGGCAGAGGTCATATAACATAATGCTGCTTATGACTATTTATCTACTTTGTGCAACCAAATGAGATTGAAGCAAACCATGATTAATCAATTTATGCATGCATTGTGGTTTCTATCACCAAAAATATGGATGTAGATTGTTCAACCTGCATGGGTAATAGTGATAACTGTGGCCATTTATGTTGGGATTTTTTTTCTCTATTTTCCAAATTTTTTAGAATATACATAAGGATCTGGAGGAGAAGATTGCTCGTTTCCATCAAAGAGAAGATGCCATTCTCTACATCAGCTGCTTTGATGCCAATGCTGGGATCTTTGAGGTTGTTAATTTTGTGTAAATAGGAGATTGCGAGAAGGGATGGATTATCTATCGCAGTTGTAAAGCAACAGTATTTGCAGTAATTTCTGAATGATTCACTGTAGTAGTGATAAATAACAAACATTGTTCTGATCCTTCAACCATGATATTATGGTAGAGTGATTAGATTCATATGATTTATGATATAATATGATTTAATTTGGATTAGTGTATTGTGTGAACCCAGCCAGATGTAGCTTATTTAATCATGATTAAACCATGGCTTAGTGTGGAATAAGTAGCTATACAATATTCCAGAAATTTGTATGTGGAAATAGTTGTAGGAGTATGGAGCAAAACAGATGTCAAAGGAATATAAATGTTTAAGTAAAAACATTTTGTAATTTATTATAACCTGTGTATAATCTGTTATAATTTACATGTACAAACAATAATAAGGGACGCAGTGGCTTAGTGGGTAAGATGCTGACCTTGTCGATCGAAAGGTCGGCAGTTCAGCAGTTTGAATCCCTAGTGCTGCGTAATGGGGTGAGTTCCCGTTACTTGTCCCAGCTTCTGCCAACCTAGCAGTTTGAAAGCATGTAAAAATGCAAGTAGAAAAATAGGGACCACCTTTGGTGGGAAGGTAACAGCGTTCTGTGCGCCTTTGGCGTTTAGTCATGCTGACAACATGACAACGGAGATGTCTTCGGACAGCGCTGATTCTTCGGCTTTGAAACGGAGATGAGAACTGCCCCCTAGAGTCGGGAACGGCTAGCACGTATGTGCAAGAGGAACCTTTACCTTTACCTTACACAATAATACAATACAAAATAAACATACAAACATTCCAAACAGCAACAATGAATACCTTAGCAATGTTAGAATTCCCATTTGTGATGGGATTGTTTTTTATAACTATTCTATTTATTTTCTGGTATTTACAGGCACTTCTGACGCCTGAAGATGCAATACTGTCCGATGAACTGAACCATGCCTCCATAATTGATGGAATCCGTCTTTGTAAAGCCAATAAGTATCGTTACAAACATATGGATATGCAAGATCTGGAAGTCAAACTGCAGGAGGCACAGGTTAGTAGCTGGGTGACTCCTAGATTGTTCAGTGGTACAACAGATCTGCCAAAAACCAAAGCAAAACAAAATTCTCAGAATCTTTAACTAGCCAGAATCCCTCCTCTATATTTTTGTCACCCACTGTTCTGCACAGAAATGTCGTCTGCGGATGGTGGCTACAGATGGTGCTTTTTCCATGGATGGAGATATTGCTCCTTTAAAGGAAATATGTAGCCTCGCTCAGAAATACAACGCCTTTGTTTTTGTCGATGAATGTCATGCCACTGGATTTCTTGGGCCTAATGGCAGGTAAGAAACGATTACTTTTTTCTGATGGAAAGGATGTTAGAAAAGCAGCTCTATGGTGACTATATTTGTTGAGAATAGCAAATTAAAATTTGTTTCTGTGTTGGTTTTTGTCAAAAAACACATTTTATAACATATGCAGCAGTGTACGTCTCACATCAAATTATCCTCAATTTCTTAAATAAACTATGATGTCCAAAACACACTGAAAAGCAATAGCAATAGCACTTAGCTCTGTCTAAGCGATTTACAGAGTCAGCCTGTTGCCCACAACTATCATTTTACCCACCTTGGAAGGATGGAAGGCTGAGTCAACCTTGAGCCTGATGAGATTTGAACTGCCAAATTTCAGGCAGCCGGCAGTCACCAGAAGTAGCTTGCAGTAATGCACTCTAACCACTGCACCACCACGGCTCTTATTGATATGAATTCTTGTCCACAACGGTTGGGTTCACACAACAAGCTAAGTCAAGATCAAATAAAACACAGTATGATTTAGCATAATATAGGTAGTTCTTGGTTAATGACTGTCTTGTTTAGCAAGCATCTGAATGCCCAGTGGCACTCAAATGATGTGACCAATCATCAAAGTTACATGAGTTGCAGCATCCCTGTAGCAATGAGATTTACAATTTAAGAGCTTGGCAACAAGTGTGATTTACAACAGTTGCAGCATATCACAGTCACACAATCAGCATTGTGCAATCTTCATAGCCAGTTTCTAACAAGCAAAGTTAATGGAGAAGCTGGTGGGAGGTTGTAAGTCCTGGTTTAACAGCTGTGGGTGATTAACTTCACAACAGCAGTCAACTGATAAATATTGGATGTGGTCATGTGATGTGTTATTTAATGGCTATGCCCCTTAGCAATGGAGTTGTCGGTCCCAATTGTGGTGGTTAAGTGACAAGTCTCTGTATATTATCCCTCTCAGCAGTATATAATAAAAAACTTAATAACAAGAATCACGGACTAGAATGGAAGTTAAGTCATCATAAAAAATTTGATGGAATAGGGATCTGCATAAAGGATGATGATAACAATGTGTTTGCCATTCTGCCTGTAAAATGACAAATACAATGCATTCTGTGCTGTATTTACATTTGTGTGAAATTCTGTATATAAATGGAAGTATTAGCCTTTTATTTGTTCTTGTACTACCCCTTCTACATAGATCAATTTTTTCTCAGACTGTTTCTGGGAATTTTTTTTAGAATTGAGTGGTAGATAAGCATTTCTAAAACTACATTAATCTTTTACAATGCAAGTGCTGTTGGGAATCAGCACCTTTAGATTATATACTCACATCGAGGTATATAATATTTAGATCCAAAGTAGGCAAGGGTTCTTCAAACCCAACATGAGTATCTTCTTTCTACCCCTTTAAAGAACACCTGACAAGTAGAGAAGGGACTCCTATGCTGGATCCGAAGCATGTTTGTTCATTTTGGACCTGAATATACTGTATGCTGCTTGCCATCAGATTTTGTTTCAAATAGATTCTTTTGAATGCACCTCCCAATTCTTTCTGATACATAAGAGCCCTTTTATTAGCAAGAAGAACAACATGCTTGTTTGAAGAATTCTCTGCAGATAGGAGATCAAATTTATTCTGGAGTGGCTTCTTATGGTATGTATACAGAGACAATTATGGAAGACAATTCAACATCAGTTTGGGGCAGAGTCTTTTTAAGGGAGATTTAAACAGCAGGAACATACAAAAATGTGTGTGCTATAGAATAGTCTTCCCTAATTGATGCCCTCCTGGTGCATTGAACTGCAACCCTCCAGCATCCAAGTTCTGTTGCTGAGCTGGACAAGATTATAATAATGGCTTGTATTCTATTGGAATTTACAGGTTTTCCCTTTCAGACTAGTTAGTTGTTTGTATCCTCATCCTTCTGAAAAATGACAACGAAAGGGCAAAGCTACAGCAAGTGTAAGCATGCTGATTTTGGATTGTTGTTACTTCAACTTGAACTGTATAGACTATTAAGGTTCTTTTCTCCCTACAGGGGCACCGATGAGCTTTTGGGAGTGATGGATCAAGTAACTATAATCAACTCAACACTTGGAAAAGCGCTTGGGGGAGCAGCAGGTGCCAGTTTCAGCTAACATATATAACATATAACATATATTCAGCTAATATATGTTTTAACATATAGTTTCTAAATCTTGGAAGCTTTGAGGAAAGACAGGGCAATTTATTTTCTATTTTAGCTAAAATAGAATGGAAATAAGTTTGAAAGAGAACATGGCTTTATGGTCTTGTGCTACAACTGAAGACACAATTTTTGTCTGTTTTTGTCTATTCCAATCTGGTGCTTTCCAGGTGTGTTGGATACCAATTTCCATTATTCCTTGCCAAAATGGTAGGCTTCATTTTGGGGGAAGCTGTGCAAGATAGAAGTTTGCATAAGAAAAGGCAATTTAAGAGAATGATTGAGCTGTCCGGTTATAGTACTATTTCTGTCCATTTCTTGGTCACCTGTAGTTCCTGGGAACGTATCACGCCAAACTAATTGATCCACCAACACCACACAAATGTTTTTATTAAAAAAAGGGAGGGGAAGCATTTTGGATAAGTTTTATCTTCCCATATCTATGTTCCTTTACATTGTTTTTCTCCATTCTAACTATGGAGAGGTCAAAATCTTTCCCTGAACCCTTTTGAAATAAAATCCTAGCCAAGCCTCCAACCATATATAACTCTCTAAATACTACCTCTGGCAATATTTACCATGTCTCCCCCCCCCCCCGAAAATAAGACCCTGTCTTATATTTTTTTGAACCCTGAAATAAACGCTTGGCTTTATTGCAATGCGCTCAAAAGCCCAAATGGGCTTATTATCTGGGGATGTCTTATTTTGGGGGAAACAGGTTTTATGATCATTAGATAAAACTGGGTTGGCTGCAGCCCACATTCAGTCAACCAGGCCCATTTTTTGACATTTCTGGAGTTCCTCAACATTGCCAGCAAACCACCAAATAATAGCAACATAATTTTCTTCAGGCTGGGGCTAAATGAGAATTAACAAGTGTATTAAGCCACTGATAGGAACAAAAGCCCTATTTTAAGCGATAGAAAAAAATGGAAATTCAAGCTTTACCCCATCCTATGCTGTCTTTAGCTCTTTATATCAATAGTCCCTAGCCATTCAAAAGTATAATTGCTGACCACAAAAATATTATTTTACCTCTCCTTAAAGAAAACAAAATAGTTTGCCCATGTTTGCCATTCACTTATTCTTCCTGCGTCTAATGCGGGTTCCTTTCAAAAGTGAAGTAAAGAACTCAGGTACTCTTTTGGCTGGATACTGCACTTTTTTGCACAAGTGTATGAATTATCAAGAGGAGCACAGCCCACCAGTTATGCATTGGGAAGATTCCATTGGGATGTTTGATCTTCACTGTCTGGATTATAAAAAGAGCAAAAATTACAGTGTGTCAACTTGAAGACTCATTGGTGATTACTGGTTAGTGAAATGCAAACCTTGGTGCCTGTAATGGAAAAAACACCTTTTCTGTTTGTAGGTGGCTATACAACTGGTCCTAAAGCACTGGTGGATATTCTGCGACAACGTTCTCGCCCCTACCTCTTTTCCAACAGCTTGCCTCCTGCTGTTGTGGGCTGTGCCTCCAAAGCTCTGGACCTGCTCATGGAGAGCAATGCCATTGCGCAATCCATGGCTGCCAAGACTTCACAGTAAGGGAGAATATATTGTGCCTTTCACTCTAATAATCTATCTAATAATAGATTCCTCTGCAGAGAAAGAGGGTTTGGTTTACCTATTGAACTAACCCATGAGTTCTTAACTGTTTGAATAAATCTGTATTTGCATTGCATGCTAAATGATAACCAGGGTTAAACCTTAAACAGAATGCAAAGCTAAAACTAAGCAAAGTTGTGTAATGTCTTAGCATGATGCAGGAATTGAGAAACATGCTGTAGTCTAGAATTTAACAAATCAGCAGTCCTTACTCTACACAGATTCCCTTCAGCAATGCATTTTTTTAGCAATTGAACCTAACCATGTTGTGTGACATGAATGGAAAAAGAGACTTACCAGCTTGGGCGGATAAGTTTATATTTTCATGCTTGTTTATCCAGTTCCAATAACTATATTTTTCAAATGGGAACTGAGAAATGAACTGAACTCTCTCTGTCTCAGACAAATGTACTCTCACTGAATTCTGTGGAAATACTTATAATTCCATATATAGCTCTGTCTCTTAAAAGATGTATTAAGAATTGCTATACAGTTTAGACTGATCTAATTTCCACAGTTTTTCCTTATAGGAAGGATTGTTTTTCTTCCTGTTGCCTCCTGTTTTGATTTTCTTTTTCTATATTCTCACCCCAATCCTTGCCAAATACTTAACATTTCAGGCAAAGACAAGGAAATACCTTGTACTCCTGTGCCAATTAGGTGAAGTAATGAAATTTGTTCAGCTTGTTCAAAAGGTAGAACTTCTATCAAAATGTGGTAACATGGTTCTCTGGTTCTAGGCAACCAGCATAGCTCTCCTCCAGGATGTTCCATTTCATTTTCTCATATTTCCCCAGCATTCTGTGGATCCTGGCAGAGTTTTTATGCAGCTGCTTTGGTCTGTTTAATGAGAACTATTTTTTCTGTTCTTCCTTGGCCTCTTCTTAAAGGTGTCACAATGTGTTGAACCTACACATCCAATACTGACAGCACAAGGGTTTTTCTCCTGGAACTCTTTATAATGATTTGAGATCAGCAACATGGAATTTGGAGTAATTATGCCTTCATTGCAAATGAGCTTTGAGTCCTCTTATGGTTAATTATGAGATGGAGAAAGCACTTCAGCCAGTCTTCTGCATGTGAGGATGGGGAAAGAGAGAGAACAGGAGCCATCTTGACTCCTTAATGAGTTGTCTATGTGCATACTTCGTCAAAGTATTTTAGTTTCTTTGCAATCAGTGGTGAGAAGAAGGAGAGAAATGAACTGGTTGCAGGAGCCAGTTGTTGCCTAACTAAATAATCAAGTATGCTTAGATCTTATTCTATTTTCAGAGGAAGAACTTATCCCCTTATACCACACATATTCTCAGTGGTTCTCATTTTGTATAACTATTGGCACCTATCAACTGAATTCTCTTAGGAAGTTATTATTCCTAAGGATTTAATTGCTGAGACGGGCATTTAACTTAAAATAGATCAAATGATTCTTTTCTTCTGACCTGCAGGTTCCGAAGTAAGATGGCAGCAGCTGGATTTACAATTTCAGGCAATAATCATCCTATTTGCCCTGTAATGTTGGGTGATGCCCGGTTAGCTTCAGTGATGGCTGATGATATACTAAAAAGAGGTAAATGTTCTGGAGAAGTAGAGGCTCATATCGTATAATCTGACATGATTTTTTCCCCTCAGAAGTTGGTTTCAGTACCAATTAAATCACAGGAAGGCTTAAAGTTATTACTCTATACCCAGTATCCTTTAAACATTCTGTCATATGGGCAGTAATAATCCATAACTTTGAGAGGGCATTTGTAACAGCCTGTTTAAAATCTTGGCACTCTGAGAGAAAAAAATCACTTACACCTTTCTGCATTGAAGGCTATCAGAGTCGGAACCAGTGTTTTTGTCAGCTTCGGAGTCTTTTCTGCAGGAATGGTTTTCTGGAACCATGACAGCTTTCCTGTCCCAGTGTCCAACCTGGGCAACTTAAGACTTTTAGAATAGAATAGAATAGAATTTTATTGGCCAAGTGTGATTGGACACACAAGGAATTTGTCTTGGTGCATATGCTCTCAGTGTACATAAAAGAAAAGATACCTTCATCAAGGTACAACATTTACAACACAAATGATGGTCATAGGATACAATTTAACACTTAATGATACAACACTTAATGATAAGCATAGGGTACAAATAAGCAATCAGGAACAATCAATATCAATATAAATCATAAGGATTGCCAGCAACAAAGTTACAGTCATACAGTCATAAGTGGAAAGAGATTGGTGATGGGAACGATGAGAAGATTAATAGTAGTGCAGATTTAGTAAATAGTTTGACAGTGTTGAGGGAATTATTTGTTTAGCAGAGTGATGGCCTTCGGGGAAAAACTGTTCTTGTGTCTAGTTGTTTTGTTGTGCAGTGCTCTATAGTGTCATTTTGATGGTAGGAGTTGAAACAGTTTATGTCCAGGATGTGAGGGATCTGTAAATGTTTTCACTGCCCTCTTCTTGATTCGTGCAGTATACAGGTCCTCAATGGAAAGCAGGTTGGTAGCAATTATTTTTTCTGCAGTTCTAATTATCCTCTGAAGTCTGTGTCTTTCTTGTTGGGTTGCAGAACCAAACCAGACAGTTATAGAGGTGCAAATGACAGACTCAATAATTTCACTGTAGAACTGGATCAACAGCTCCTTGTGGACGTCATCTCTCACAGTTCCCCAGCCAACATTGCCAAAGTTGGGCACTCCTGAATTAGAGTATCTCGTAATCATATGATTACTGTTGCCGACCTTCTCTGCACATAAAGTCAATGGGAAGCTGGCAGGGAAGATTACAAGTCACTCAGATAAGCCCTTCCCACTACCCCTTCCCCGCCAGCTTTTTTTCACTTGTTCACATGCGTTATGCCCTCCTTCCCTCTTAGCTTGGCTAACTTAGCTGCCTCTTAACCCTCCTTCCATGGGCCTTCCAGGCATGCATCCGGGCATGCATCATCACACGGTGATTATATAGGACGGGATAGCGCCGGGGCAAATGGGCGGGCCTAGCTGCTGGTCGGAACTATCGGTTCACCCGAACCAGAGCAGCCCATCTCTGCCACCATCCCTCTTCTTCCCTAGCCATCTTGTGCTTGCACACAGGCACCTCTCCACTTCTTACTTAGGACTTTTCTACTCCCCATGAAATAACCCATATGTCTTAGGCTTCCTAGGACAACTAGGACTGCTTGGATTGCCATCGCTAAGCAATGCATCACACTTTATGATCACATTGCTTAGCAACAGCAATCCTGGTCCCAATTGCCGTCATAATTCAACATCTACTTGTAGAAGAAACATCTGAACTAATTGCTGCTTCTGAGAATTCTTCTATTTTCATAAATGAAATAGAAATTCCTTCTGGGAATTCATAGAATTACAGAACTATCAAACTGAAAGATTATCTCAGAGGTTATCTACTTCAGGAAACTAGATCCAAGAAAACAAATTAAGTCATCCTCGAGAAGGGTCCTTCTTAAAGCCTTCTCAGATGAAGAACCTACAACCTTCCTAAGTAGATGGTTCCACTCTTGTACTGATTTTACTATTGGGTAGTTTTGCATATGTTTAAGTGAAATCTAGGTAGCTGCAACTTATATTATTTCTGACCTTAGTATCTATGGAGTGGAAAATAGTTTGTGACCATCTTCCTTATGATGAGTCATGGCAAATATCAATGGAACCTTTAGCAATTTCCAACTTCTCTTTTGTCTCAAAATGATCCACAAAATGTGCCATCTACTTCCTAAAGCCATCTACTCTTCCAAGAGCATCTCCTTTCTCTGTTCATTCTCCTGCATTCTTTAGGACTTTGCTCCTTCTAATTAGATTCTAATTAGGAAAGATTCTGGCCTGAAACCTGGAGTGCCAGTCGAAGCAGAGGATGCCAAGGAAGATTCAACTGGGGTCTGCTACAGAAGCTTCCTAGGACTGGACACACCACAATGTAGCAAATCTGTACACAATGCTTTATTGCAGCATACACCTTTCCAACAACAGGCTATTGTTCTGGGTCTTAAAATCATAGTGCTGGAAGGGACCTTGGAGGTCTTCTAATCCAACCCCTTGCTCAAGACACAGCAATACCATGTTGCTGTTGACATGTAAACGCATCTTCAATACACAGTCCTTTATGCTCAGTCTTTTAATATTCCATTCAAACAAAAGTCTCAAATTTTTAAAAATGGCATACAACCTTTGCCTTTTTCCAAAAATCCTTGCACTTGTTAATGTGCTGCCTCAGTGTGGTGGTTCCTACAGTATTCTAGTTGCTGTCAAGCTCCCAGCAAAGCTTCAGGCAGGAGTCCTGCTCACCATAGCTAGTTGAATGATAGTCCTGTTGCCTACTTGTAATAGCTGCCAATCTCCACCCCCCTCCTCCTCCTGCATGCCTTTAGCTTATTTCCTTTTCTCCTCCACATCCTCTCTGTCTTAGTGTTTGCTTTCGTAAGCTAAGAACCTGAGTGGGATGTGGCTGCCTCTGCAAAACAGCCTATCCTTGAAAATGCCGGATGTGACTCAGTTATTACAGGCAGCTGAAAGACCAGCTCAGGTGCTTCTGAGTAGAGTGCTGAGTGAATGAATGAATGTATGAGGGAAGCATTTTTACCTAGCCATGGCTACCCTTCCCAAGTGCAGATAGCCATCCCAACTTTCCTCCCTCATATCAACCCAGAACAAAACCAAGTTGGACTAACAGCAGCACCATTCTTGTCACCCAACAGGCATTTACGTCATCGGCTTCAGCTATCCTGTAGTGCCCAAAGGTAAAGCCCGTATCCGAGTTCAGATCTCAGCTGTTCACAGCGAAGAGGATATTGATCGATGTGTGGAGGCCTTTATTGAAGTGGGGCGTAAACATGGAGCCTTGCCTTAAACAGCTGCAGGAAAAGAACCGTGCCTTTCTACAACTGGAACCAAATGCTGCCAAATAATACTTTGTTTTGCCAGTGACAAGGATTGTGGAAATTATAGTTCCAAATTCCCCAGTTTGCCTGCTTTTTGTATAGATTACTTTGCAATAGTTCCAATGAAGGTCTATGTTCTTCTAAGAACTACTATGCTAGAAAATTAATAACAATTGCCTCTCCCGTGGTCAAAGGCAAGCAGAGCTTATAACACAGGTGTCAAACTCAAGGCCCGGGGCCTGGATCCGGCCCATGGGGTGCTTAAATCTGGCCTGCAGGGCCACCCTGGAAACAGCAAAGGACTGGCCTGCGGTGCCTCTGCCAGCGAAAATGGAGTTCGGGATGGCCACATATGGCTCTCAGAGGCTCCATTTTCAGCCGCAATGGCCTCCTGCAGCCCTCTGCCAGTGAAAATGGAGGTCGGGGTGGGGGACTGCAGAGCTCCGTTTTTGCTGGCAGAGGGCTGCAGGAGGCTCTCGCAGTTAAAAACGGAGCCTGGGCAGGCCATGCACAGCCTCCCTGAGCTCTGTTTTCACTGGCAGAGGGCTGCAGGAGGCTGTTGTGGCCAAAAACAGCCCAGGCGGGCCGAGTGACATCAAGCTGGCAACTCCCCCCCCCTCCCAAGGTCAAACAACCCTGATGTGGCCCTCAATGAAATCAAGTTTGACACCCCTGTTATAACACAAGGGAAAAGATTGCATAAAATACCCCATTCTGGTTTGTGTCTTATGGTCAGGCCGCTGTGGCTCCATTTTATCCCTTTCTTGCAGAAATCGAGTTGGAGGAAGGAAGAGAGAAAGATGACTTTTTTCCCCTCTCATCCTTGCACAAATTTCTCTTTGTTGAAGCAGTTTCTTCAGATTGATCACTAGAGGGCATATTTGTAACTCTAGCCTCAGGGACCCCAAGGAAGCAGAACATACATACATTGCAGTAGTTTATTGCTTTTCATTATGCAATCTCATCATTGTTGTATATTCCTTACAATATACTAAAAGCATTAACAAACAATTATTGGTTCTCTCTATTTTAATAATCTCCTTTGTGTGTGTGTGTGTGTGTGTGTGTGTGTATATATATATATATATATATATATATATAAAACAATTAGAAGTGGGAATAGGGAGGGAATAGGATGTGTTCTAAATGGGACAAAGGAGCCAGAGTACAAACATGTTTGTAATGGGGTAAAGCCAAATTTGATTTTGCAGCTCTACCATGTATGTGAGATTACCATATCTGGCCTTGAAGAGCTGGACAGCACTACACGGCAATAACAAAATATAGTGCACCAGTCTAGTGACTCTATATTTGTGTAGCCTGCATGTGGAAGCCCTACTAGCACAACCACTGTTAAGATTAAGAAAGAGGTCAGGTTCCCTTCTGTAAAATCAGACTGGCATAACAATAAGATATAATGTATATCTTTATAGGATAAAACAATATATCTTAAAGTATTGGCATGTTTCTTTTTTAAAAAGCAGTATTGAACACTCATTAAATTAGCATAAACCCAACTTTTTCCTGTCTGAGGCGAAAGTAAAATCTCTGCCCATCTCATTATATACAGGGAAGGTGGCAACCAGTGAGCCAGTTATAATGGCTAGAAACGTACATTCTGTGCTATCAATGAATTACATGAGATACCTTTGGGAAACACAAAAAAACCGGACATATGTGTCTTTCCTATTTCTCACTAATCTGCAATAATGACTAATCTTACTCAAGACATTTTGCACTGATACCTCTTGGACTTTGTTGTCCTGAGCAACAGCGAATTAAATAGGAAAGAAACAAGTATCAAAGTATTTTTTCTTAATCCATTTCCTAAATAGGAAAGAAACAAGTATCAAAGTATTTTTTCTTAATCCATTCCATTATGGCAGCCTTCCGGGTTATAGTGTGCTTGCTGAGTGGGGGAGATCAAGGGTAGAAGAAATGAACACTTTAAAAGGATGACAAAGTAGGATATTCACATACATTTTGCCAATGTTCATAGGATATACAGTTATTGTGAAATTAGAATTTGTATGAATTGAAGCAGCCTTGACCCCTGGCAACTAAGTTCCTTCAATTTTCTTGATAAGGTTTCAGAAATGGTTTGTCATTGCCTGCTTACTAGGGCTGAGAGAAAGTGACTGGCCTGTGGTCACCCAGCTGGCTTGTGCCTAAGGCAGGATTAGAACTAATGGTCTCCTGGTTTCTAATCTGATGCCTGTAAGCAGTATATCAGACTGGCTCCTAGAATGGATTATTGGCATATAAGTAGATTTCATGATAAGAAGAATAATTGTAATAATACGATCTGTTCTGCCTGTTTGAACTGTTATCTCAATTGCTGGAAAACTTCTGATCTTCTGTGCTCGCCTCTTATGATCGTTACGTTACGAGAGCCTTTGATTCAGTAAGCCTTTAGGAAATCAACAATTATAAAACAAGACACAGGAACATCTCTTGAAAGAGCCATTCAGCTTCAGGAATTAATAATAAACTTAGTAGAAATTCCCACCTCACACTAGTTATGGATGCTAATGTTCTGGAATGTTTATTGTGGAACTGTGGTGGCACAGTGGTTAGAATGCAGTACTGCAGACAGTTTGGGTCTCATCAGCTCAAGGTTGACTCAGTCTTCTATCCTTCTGAGGTTGGTAAAATGAGGATCCAGATTGTTGGGGATAATATGCTAATTCTGTAACCGCTTAGAGAGGGCTGTAAAGCACTGTGAAGCAGTATATAAGTCTAATTGCTATTGCTATTGCTATATTCTCAAGTAGTGAGACATTTTTTAGGCAAGGAAGGAAGGAAGGTTTGAATTATAACTCAAAGAATTTGGAGTGCTGTCTTATGAGCCCAGAGCTTCTCTTCCAATGTTCGGTTTCTATTGCATTTGTAGGAAATGATTTAGGAGAAAGTGCATTTTGGCAGATCTGTTGCCTTATGAAGTCAACACTGATTCCTGATAAGGTCCTTATTGTCTAATTTTTCATTAAGTCAAGCTGAATAAGGAGTTCCTCAAAGCAGTATTAATGTGTTTTCTTCCGGCAAGGAGATGGCATAAAAGTATTCTGGCATACCTTCCCTGCTGAATCATATTCTGCCTTCGTAGTGAGGCCCCCGATACCATCTACTGGCAGGAAAAACAGCCATCAGTCATTCTTTCAAGCAATGATGCTGTTTTGCCTTATGAGGCAAAAGCCAAGGAATTCCCACCCTGCACAGATCAGACTTTTATGTACACTGAGAGCATATGCACCAAGACAAATTCCTTGTGTGTCCAATCACACTTGGCCAATAAAATTCTATTCTATTCTATTCTATTCTATTCTATCAAACACTGCATAATATCTCTTGAGCTTAATGGTCTACATTATCCTTGTTTTCAGTCCTGATGTTAAATACATTGAGTAATACACACACACAATAAAATAATATCAGAGCATTTCAGCCTCCCAGGACGCTGTATTGCAGACCTCAAGGTGACCATTTTAGAAGAACAAGACTTACTCTAAGCAATACTGAGCAAGAGATTGCTAAACTCATCAAAACATCTCATCACAAGTGATTTTTAATATATTACAATTAATTGATAACATACTGGCAATCTTATGTCAAGTGTAACAAGCCATTCAATCACAAAGATTTCTACCTGTAAATTAAATTGCATCAAAATATCACCGAGCTTTATAAAATTGGCCAGATTGGTTCCAGACAAGCCAGAGAACACTCTTTTGAGATGCTGGAAGGTTTAGTAACTTAGTAAAAAATATGTTTCAGACATATGCTATCAAGTATGTAACTTTCTTGAAGGTTGTGAAATTATTATTATGATATCATCCTACCCAAGTCTAATTAGAAGTCTCAGGGAACCCCGTATATAGTATTACAGTTGTACTGCACTTTGTTGAACAGCCTATCCCAAGTCCCAGATGTATCATTTATGTTCCCAGACATGATATATTTGGAAGGAAAACAAGCCAAAGGAGATTTAGTAAAGCAGGAATCTTCCATTTACTTAAATATTTGTTAGGAATTCATATAGATAAAAGTAAAATGAAGAGCAATTCCTTAATTTCAAAGACCTAGATCAAAACCACAAAACTTAGCTTTTTAAAAAACTTTTTAATAGAGTCTACAATGGAAAATGTCAACGTTTGGGTCCATGTACCCTATATATAAGGCTTACTAAATTATGCATAACCAAGATTACAAACATCTATAGTAACATAGTGATAATATGCTGAGATTTATTAATCCAAATTCTAATTTAGACCTTTTATTTCTTTACTCCCCCCCTTTATTTTTTGACGTTAACCTCATGCATCATCTCCAATTAAAAGAAAGAAATGCTTTTACTAAATTTCCAGAGTTCCAAAACTCGTGATTAAAATATATTTAGTTTCTGCTATTTTTTCATCATTGCACATTTGAGCAAGATGGTGTTTCTGTTTTGCATTTGGCTAGCATTCTTTGGATATGACAGAGAACTTTAATACCTGGTCTTGTTTTGTTTTTACATAGCTGTGAAGATTCCTCCAAGTGCAGGTTTTCAGATGTTCATGAAGGACTTCTCTCATTTTCATTACAATTATTGCTCTTAATTGAGCCTCAAGTTTATGTCACCTTGAGGACCAGTTTTCATCTAATTGGGAAATGACAACAAAATCCTCACAAAGTCCAATGCTGCAGTATAAATTTCACTTCATCCGTATCACGAGCAGGCACACTTACATGCAGTTACAACAGGATAAGGAATTTGTCTCCAAACACATTCCTTACGAGACTTTCTACGATTCAGAGGCTGGGTTCCATTTATCCAACAGTGCCATGCTAGGAGTTTGATGTGAGTAGTTTGGGCTGGCTGGCAAGTCATTCCTGGAGGCCAAGAGCATCCAGCTTGCATCAGGTCACAGTATGTATGGCGTATCCAGCGTGGCCAGAAGACAGATCCCATGTCTACCCAGGAAGAGGTTAAAGAACAGGTTGCACTATCCACTAGCCATCTACGTAGATGATAAATGAAGGACTGGCTCAAATTACGAGTGATCCCATCCTTGAAAGGCAGCAACGGCTGCAACTTGGGAAGCTGTAATCTACTTGTCTCCAGCAGGAGCTTCTTCCTAAATCGGGCTGTATGTTTAGCCAGCTCTCGGTTTTGTGTGTTCAGTTCTTCAGTGCTTAGGTTCCGACCTCGGGGGTCCTCAGGAGACATCCAGAAAGCGTCATAGGAAGATCCCAGAAGTTTCATCAGCTTGGAAGTACGCAAATTCTTTGGCTTGGGCACAGAGTAGTGGTAGTCCTCAGGAGAGAGGGAGAGGCTGTAAGGCTTTGCTTGAGTCGGTAGCTTACTCCAAGTAAGATGTATGTCAGGCTTGGACTGCTCCAGTGCCCGGATGTTATTCGATGGTCGGGGAACTCCACTTAAGGAAAAGCCTCCTTTTTGAGAGACAGAAATTCCTCCAATGTAGTGGAACCCCTGGCTCCATTGTTCCACAAGCAGCATACAGGCCAACCATGCTTTAACATCCATGTTTCTTCAAGACTTGAATGTGTCTCAATTGCTGCAAGCTAACTCTTACGAGCCTTTCTTTCTCTCCACCTCTTTTATTATCAGCCTTTGACCCAGAGTTTAGCAGCTCTCCTCTACCCTACTTGCAGGCTTTGATAACAAACAGCACTGTGGCTCCCACTGACATAAACAGACAGGGTGATTGTGGTAATAGCCCTCGTTTAAGCCATTTGGACATTTGTTTTTGTAATATAGGGTTTTAATGATATGCTATCATCAGCATTATTAGTTCAACAACTCTAAGTTCAGCAATTCTTTAAAAATGCTAGGGCTTGGATTCACTATCCTAGAGCTTGAATTCAATTGTCAAATTGTGATTTAGTTCTAGATTTTTAGTCAATATCAACATTCCCCAACCTAATGCCCTCCAGATGGGTCAAGATCACAAATCCATCATTCTTAGCTATCTCAGATTTTCACTAAATCCCTCCTCACCCCCATGATAGACCATTAATTTGGTATGCATGCAAATTATTGTAACAGTAAAGCGGTTTCCGAATTATTGCATACCAAGCTTTTGTTCAATTGCTTGCATTGCATTTGGTTAATTTGCATGTTCTGCAGAACCGTTGTGGTTCTGGAATTGGTGAGTTGTTTTGGAATCTGAACCTAAACCTTGCAACCATTCAAAAATTTGATTCCATCTCCAGCAATGAGATATGAAAAACTGGGAATGGTTCTTTTATCTCTATATCTTTACTAGAAATCCTCCAATAAGACAAATATTTAATTGCCAGGCATAATAGATGACACAGGCCTCATCTTCTCTGGAAAATTGAAAATTCTTCAGTTAAAATCCTATCTGAAATTTTACTCTAGCATTCTTTGTAAAGGCAATAATGATTAGCCAAGTTTATAGATCTTTTCGTGACCTGGGACCCATTCTGACATTAGAATGAAGCAATAGAACATGCTGAGGAATCATATTCTGTTGCATAGATGGTAAATCAGTACAGAGAAAACTCATAATAAACTATATGCTTCATCAGGAAATAGATCAGTCATGAGAAAAATAATTACACCAGAACAATAGTTACCTGGTACAAAAGCAAGAGTTTATTCAAACATACCTCTAGCATTAGCTCTTGGAAATGGAGATTTTTTAAACTAAAAACTTCACTATTTTACCCAGATGTCAGCTGTTACAACAACCAATCCCTATTAACTTGAATTATTTTCTCATAAGAAGTGCTCCATCTTAAAACTGCTATATTGACAAGACATTGTGTTTTACAGCTGGAGTATCTTTATGCATCTGAATTTCTACCTGCCTGCATTTTGGGAATCTGAACTGTTTTATTCATATTCTCCAAGGCAACTCTGGCAGTTATACAGACACAGACACAAAACAGCTATTTCTAAGAAACTCATAATTCGCCTCCCTTCAAATTCAATATTAAAAAAACACAGGTGTTGTTTTCAAGACACACGTGATTGAAAAAACAAAACTAAACCATTCTTCTGTCTAGTCTGTTGTTTTCCTGTTCACTGGAAGACGCTGTCCTGTTTTGACCATTTTAAATGATATTCAATAGCTACTCCATTCAGCTTTTCTGATGATAACTTGTATCTCAACACCACACTATCAAAGTATGCCCTAATGCTAGGTTCCCAGTATGGTACCTTGTGATGCCAGGTGCTCATGGACACCTTATTTGTTTTTAAACTGTTATTTACATTTAATGCAAGACTAATAAAAGACAAAAAAACATCGAAATGTAAAATGTTATGTTTCTAATACAATGCAATTTTAAAACAAATTAAACTGATCATGTAAATTACTGTCTTTCCTTTCCACAGACAGTCAATTCAAAAATTGGGAGGGCACACATGCCTTTATTTTTTTCTAAAACCAAAATAATAATTTGAACAATCCAGGCACAAGAGATATAAAGTTCTTCATAAATACAGACTCTCTTCCTAAAACCTGGTTCACGTTCACATTACTAAGTAAAAATCTGCAGAATCTCTTGATCCTGATGCAGGGACAATCCATTAAATGTTCCAGAAGACTGCCTGGATACCACTGCCCAGGGGTGAAATCCAGTGGGTTCTGACAGGTTCTGGGAACTGGTAGTGGAAATTTTGAGCAATTTGGAAAACCAGCAAATACCACCTCTGGATTTTGCAATATCCTTCCCCCAGAAGTGGGGAGGGAATGGGGATTTTGCAGTATCCTTCCCCTGCCACGCTCTCCAAGCCACACCACCCCCATCAAGCCATGCCCACAGAACCGGTAGTAAAAAAATTTGGATTTCACCACTGCCACTGCCTTTATTTTATCATTCATTACTGAGTCAGCCAAGGATATGCTTAGGCATGGCTGTTCTGGAAGGATTTTCCCCCCTCTTATTCCATTTCCAGTTGCTGCATATTGGCCAGGTAGAATGCATTATTGCTCATGGAGGAGGTAGACTGAAATTACACAGGGCCACAAATTGGCTCTGACAGGTTCTGCTGGTTCTTTATGGGTCTATCCTCTTCCTTTTGGTCCCTGACTTGTTTTCTTGCCCCTCAGTCTTCTTTTCAGTGTAAGAAAGATTGGCACTTCCTTTCGCAGGCAATTTGTGTGTTTTTTTCCCCTCCGACAAAATTTTATTAAATATCAAAAAATTATACATTCCAAACAGGAATGAAATCCAGTAGGTTTGGACAGGTTCTGGAGAACCGGTAGCTGAAATTTTGAGCAGTTTGGAGAACCGATAGCGGAAATTTTGAGTACTCTGGCTGGCCCAGAGTATGGTTGGAATGGTGATTTTGCAATATCCTTCCCCCATCTCATCAGGAGGAAATGCGGATTTCCTCCCGATGGGGCAGGGTGGGAATGGAGATTTTGCAGTATCCTTCCCTTGCCACGCCCACTAAGCCACACCACGCCCACAGAACCGGTAGTAAAAAAATTGGATTTCACCACTTATTCCAAAAGAACAAAGAGAAAAGTTAGAAAGAGGAAAAGAGTGAGCAGGGAATTAAACAAAATAGGGGAATGCAGACAATTTTATAGAAAAAGCTATAAAAAAGATTAACTTCCAACTTTTTCTGTACAGTTATACAAGCATGAAATACAATGATCCTTTGAAATGGAATAAACAATAGCACACAGTACTTTTGTACTCATTAGCAGTTCTGGTCATCAAATCCCAAAGCTAAAATGTGTTTTCTTTTAATGTCCAGCAAAAAGTCCAAAAGTGGTTTCCAAGTAAAAAAAAAGGATGCAGTCTTTTCTTTAATCAAAGCAGCTGATTTCCCCATCTCCTCCAAATCTATTATCTTCACAATCCATTCTTCCATTGTTGGTAAGTCCTTCCATGTCTGCACATAATGCTCCTGTTATCGTATAAGGACAGAGGGCTATTTTTTTGAAAAAATAGGTTGATCGGCAGTTGACTGACTGAGTTAGAGCGTGTGAAACCTTGAAGTAAACTATTTGTCCTTGGCTTAATATATGCAAACAGAAGTGTGATTGAAAGGATCCTGCTCTTGTTGGAGCATAACTAAATAATGGGCAAGGAGAGACAGGAGCACTTTATTTACAATGCCTACTGCCAAGGCCACAGAATCTCCAGATGTACTCATTGCCATGGCAACAAAACATTTGCATTCAGGAAGAAGTTATCTCCCCCTTTTCTCTGTTTAATACTTAGCCATATACATATTTCTAAGAGAAACTATTCAAGGTGAAAAGATAATTATAAATAAAGTTATGCAGTCCTTTGTATAAAGTTTGTGAGATAACCATAGCACAGGTCAGATGTTCTTCAAAGTCCCCTTCTGTAGTATCCATTCAATTTCACTTCAACAGGTTTCCTATCCTTTTATCCCATCTGCTCAGAAGTCTCCTACTAAGAGCACCAGGACTCTTCAAATAATTGTGTCTCTTATAGATTAAATTTGCCAGTGCCCTACTCTTCAAGCCATCTGGGCTGGGGAACAATGGACCCCTTATGACCTGTGGTCTTCAACTCCCAGAATTCCTGAGCCAGAATTCTGGGAGTCAAAGTCCACAGGTCATAAAGGGGCCATCATTCCCCACCCCTGATCTAAATCAATGTTGTTGTTTTTTAAAGGGACTCTGGACAGCCTACAGCCATGATGGCGAACCTATGGCACACATGCCAGAGGTGGCACACAGCACCCTCTCTGATGGCACGCGAGCCGTTGCCCTAGTTCAGCTCCACTGCACATGCATACATGCCTCCTGCTTGCCAGCTGCTCTTCGGTCTCTGCTGCACATGCACGAGGGGGGCCATGCGTGCATGCAGGAAGGGAGCGTGCGTGGGGGCCATGCACACATTGCATTTTGGGAGTTCAGGCACGCTTTGGGCACTCGGTCCAGAAAAGGTTAGCCATCACTGGCCTGAAGGATTAAAAGCATTAAAACCACAAAGGATAAATATCTGTTTGAGAGAGGTGAAAGCTATGCATAAATAAATCTTTCCAAGTAAAGAAATCTTAAAATTATAAAATCATCAAGTTCAACCTCTTGCTTAATTCAAGAATCCAAATTAAAGTTTTCTGGATGAATGTCTGTCTAGGCTCCATTTGAACACAACCCATGAAGGGAACCCACCATTCTCTGAGTAATTGGTTTTACTATACATGGAAAAGGGTAAGAAGCAGTCCAGTGAGAACCAAGCCTCCCCACACTGCAGGGAGACAGAGCCGGTTCGATGGTTCTGTCCCAGGCGCCTGATGGACCCGGAGAGGTTCCTGATGGAGCTTGGGCCGATCCCTGAGGACCTTGCCCACGACTCGGCTGAAGAACTGGTCGCCGCCTGGGAAAGGGTGGCGACGGGGGCTTTGGACCGCCTTTGCGGCCTCTGACCCAGCACCGTTCTCGACCAGCTCCTTGGTTTTCTGAGGAGCTGAGAGAGATGAAGCGCCGGAAAAGAGGCCTGGAAAGCGTTTGGAGGGCCAGCCGTTCCGAATCTGACCGAACACTAGTACAGTCACATATTCAGACCTATCTGGTGGCGATTGGAGTGGCAAAGCGGGAATACTTTTCCGCTCTTATCGCATTGGCAGATAACTGCCCAGCTGCCTTGTTTAGGGTGACCCACTCCCTTCTTTTTCAGGGAGCTCGGGAGGACCCCTTGCAAGGGCGTGCTGAGGAGTTTGGATTGTATCTGCACGATAAAATCGCTCAGATCCGGGATGGGCTGGACGCTGATTGGGTAGATTCAGGTGGGACTACAGAGGCAGTTCTTGAGAATATTATTTGGGGGGAGTTCGACTCTGTGACTCCCGAGGACATGGACAGGATACTGGGGAGGCTGAATGCGACCACATGTTTATTGGATCCGTGTCCCTCCTGGTTGGTACTGGCTACACAGAAGGTTACACGAGGCTGGCTCCTGGGAATTATTAGTGCTTCTTTGATGGAGGGCATCTTCCCATCCACCCTGAAAGAGGCGGTGGTGAGGCCCCTCCTCAAGAAGCCTTCCCTGGACCCAGCATTGTTAACTAATTATCGTCCTGTCTCCAACCTTCGTTTTGTAGCGAAGGTTGTCGAGAGTGTGGTGGCATGGCAGCTTCCCTGGTACCTGGAGGAAACTGTCTATTCTAGACCCATGCCAGTCCGGTTTCCGGCCTGGGTACAGCACGGAGACGGCTTTGGTCGCGTTGGTACATGATCTCTGGAGGCTCGGGACAGGGGTTGCTCCTCTATCCTGGTCCTATCCTGTCAGCGGCTTTTGATACCATCGACCATGGTATCTTGCTGCGGCGGTTGGGGGGTTTGGGAGTGGGGGGCACCATTTTTCGGTGGTTCTCCTCCTATCTCTCTGACCGCTCGCAGACGGTGCTGGCAGGAGGGCAGAGGTCGGCCGCAAGGCGCCTCACATGTGGGGTGCCACAGGGGTTGGTTCTCCCGCCTCTCCTGTTCAACATCTATATGAAGCCGCTGGGGGAGATCATCCGTGGTTTTGGGGTGAGTTGCCAACTGTACCCTGATGATACTCAGCTGTACATCTCCACCCCGAACCACCCCAACGAAGCCATCAATGTGATGTCCCGGTGCCTTGAGGCCGTACAGGTCTGGATGGGGAGGAACAGACTTCGACTCAACCCATCCAAGACGGAGTGGCTGTGGATACCAACATCCCGGCACAGTCAGCTGGTCCCATCGCTGACTGTGGGGGGCGAGTCGTTGGCCCCCAGGGAGTTGGTTCGCAACTTAGGCGTCCTCCTGGATGTACGGCTGTCGCTAGAAGAGCACTTGACAGCTATCGCCTGGGGAGCTTTTTATCAGGTACGTCTGATTCGCCAGTTCCCTTCCTGGACCGGGTCCAGGACCGGGTCAGTTCCCTTCCTTGACCGGGATTCTTTATGCACGGTCACTCATGCCCTCGTTACCTCCCGCCTGGATTACTGCAATGCTCTCTACAAGGGGCTCCCCTTGAAGAGCACCAGGAGGCTCCAACTGGTACCGAATGCGGCTGCGCGGGGGATAGAGGGAGCATCGCGTAGCTCCCATATAACACTTCTCCTACTCAGACTGCACTGGTTGCCAGTGGTCTTCCGGGTGCAATTCAAGGTGCTGGTTATCACCTTTAAAGCGCTCCATGGCTTGGGACCGGGTTACTTACGGGACTACCTACTGCCACAAACAACCTCCCATTGACCTGTGCACTCCCACAGGGAGGGCCTCCTCAGGGTGCCGTCAGCTAAGCAATGCCGGCTGGCGACTCCCAGGGGAAGAGCATTCTCTGTGGGGCCACCTGCCCTGTGGAATGAACTACCTTTGGGGCTACTCCCTGACCTCCGGACCTTTTAGCGCGAGCTCAAGACTTTTTTGTTTCATCGAGCAGGGCTGGCCTAATGGTAATTTTAACAGGGTTTTATTGGGGCTTGTTTTTTACAATTTTATTTCACTATTTTTAAATTTTGGCCAATTGAATTAGATTTTTAAAGATTTATTCTGTTTTTTAACTTTTGTGTAATTCTTTTATTCTGGCTGTAAACCGCCCTGAGTCTTCGGAGAAGGGCGGTATAGAAATATAAATAATAAATAAATAAATAAATAAATAAATAAATAAATAAGCCTGATAGAGGGTGCAGGCTAATTTGGGGCTGAAAGAACAAAAACATGAGCCAAAGAGGGGAAAAAATAGAGTAGGCTATCCTAAAGAAAATTCATGGCTTCTTACTGTTCTCAATAGCTGATAAATGGCTGGTAAGAGAAAGTTCTTTAGATATTAGCTCATATTTGAATTCTGGATCTTCTATTATATTTTTTTAATTATGTTTTACTCATACAAATTTGCAGAAATTATTACCTCCTATAAATGACATAATTACAACTTATAAAAACATCACAGGTTTTCAAACTCACTAGAGAGTCGAACACTGTAGAGTATTTATTTGCTAGTGCTAGATTTTGCTCAGACTGATTAATATAAATATTAAAGTTAAGATTATCTGCCTGTGCAATATAATTCAGTCTAAAAATAATAGTTGGCTCACCATTATTTTAAATGAGAGGACACTAACTACAGTAGATCTAAATCCACTATAACAGCTTTATTTTTATTTATTTTATTTAATATTGGATAAATTTGTAGTATTTGCTTAATATGTTCGTTTTGAAGAATTTTGTTATTTGGTTTCATATTAAGTCACTATATAACAAACAGATAGATTATGCAGCACATGTAATATCTTTCTCTCACTGGCTGTTTTTTCAGACCTTCTGAGACAGCCTGAATGTTTTGATGTATGTATGTTTAGCTGCATCACTTTCAATTTTAAATTTTTAGATGAATTTTAAGGGTTTTTAGATTTTACTATGTTTTAAATTTTTGGCCAATTTTATAATAAGTTTTTTAATTGTTTATTTTAATTGTATATTACTATTGTTTTTACTTTGGTTGTGAACGCCCTGAGTCCTTCGGGAGAAGGGCGTATAAAATCTAATAAATAATAAATAAATAAATAAATAAATAAATAAGCCTGATAGAGGGTGCAGGCTAATTTGGGGCTGAAAGAACAAAAACATGAGCCAAAGAGGGGAAAAAATAGAGTAGGCTATCCTAAAGAAAATTCATGGCTTCTTACTGTTCTCAATAGCTGATAAATGGCTGGTAAGAGAAAGTTCTTTAGATATTAGCTCATATTTGAATTCTGGATCTTCTATTATATTTTTTTAATTATGTTTTACTCATACAAATTTGCAGAAATTATTACCTCCTATAAATGACATAATTACAACTTATAAAAACATCACAGGTTTTCAAACTCACTAGAGAGTCGAACACTGTAGAGTATTTATTTGCTAGTGCTAGATTTTGCTCAGACTGATTAATATAAATATTAAAGTTAAGATTATCTGCCTGTGCAATATAATTCAGTCTAAAAATAATAGTTGGCTCACCATTATTTTAAATGAGAGGACACTAACTACAGTAGATCTAAATCCACTATAACAGCTTTATTTTTATTTAATATTGGATAAATATGTAGTATTTGCTTAATATGTTCGTTTTGAAGAATTTTGTTATTTGGTTTCATATTAAGTCACTATATAACAAACAGATAGATTATGCAGCACATGTAATATCTTTCTCTCACTGGCTGTTTTTTCAGACCTTCTGAGACAGCCTGAATGTTTTGATGTATGTATGTTTAGCTGCATCACTTTCAATTTTAAATTTTTAGATGAATTTTAAGGGTTTTTAGATTTTACTATGTTTTAAATTTTTGGCCAATTTTATAATAAGTTTTTTAATTGTTTATTTTAATTGTATATTACTATTGTTTTTACTTTGGTTGTGAACCGCCCTGAGTCCTTCGGGAGAAGGGCGGTATAAAAATCTAATAAATAATAATAATAATAATAATTCCAAAATGGCTACTTTGATATGTGTAATGGAATAGCCCAGGACGTTAAAAAGCTCTGCTCTTACTTTGTCCTTGTTTTGAGTCCTGATGTCAAATTTGTGCCCATTAATTCTTTCATGTGCAATGTGTCATATTATATTGGGTATAACATATTGGATAACCATTTGTCTGAAATGATGTAGGTCTTCCTGCCTGGGCAGGGGGTTAGACTAGGACCTCCAAGGTCCCTTCCAACTCTGTTGTTGTTGTTATCATCATCCTATGCAGAATCCAGATGGGCATTGAAGGGATATGCTGACATATATTGCATTAAAAGAAGAGAATGCGGAGGCATCTGTAGCCCAATAATTTATTTATTTTTATTTATTTATTTTGTCGAGCACATATTAGATAATATATATAAGTATAAGCATGAATTATATACATAAAATGAATACAATTAAAGGGAACATTAGGACAGGGACAGTAGGCACGCTGGTACTCTTATGCATGCCCCTTACAGACCTCTTGGGTGTGAGGGGTGAGGTCAACAGTAGACAGTCTTAGGTTAAAGTTTTGGGAATTTTGGGATGAGATCACAGAGTCTGGTAGTGCATTCCAGGCATTAACAACTCTGTTACTGAAGTCATATTTTCTGCAATCGAGGTTGGAGTGGTTCACTTTAAGTTTGTATCTATTGTGTGCTTGTGTATTGTTGTGGTTGAAGCTGAAGTAGACATTGACAGGTAAGGACATTGTAGCAGATGATTTTATGAGCTATGCTCAGGTCATACCGAAGTTCTAGTTCTAAATTTTCTAAACCCAGAATTTCAAGTCTGGTGGCATAAGGTATTTTACCTTATTTATTAAGGCATTTATTTTAATTACCAGACATGTTCTGATTTTTGGCTACCACAGCCTTGTGAGGCTCTCCTTCTGCGATGTTCCCTCACAGTGTAATCAATCCTAGCTAAAATTGAGTGGATTGGGATAAGATGTGACTCCCTAGATATCATTACAGAAAGCATATTCCATTTGGATTTGCGCTCAACTGGCTCTTCCTCCATAAGTCAGTCCAAACGTTCAGCTAAGAAATCTTAGTACAACAAACCATCAACTCTAGTTTACTTCCAAGAATGATTAGGTTCACACAATTTGCTATGCCAAACACTGTGTCTTAACAAAATGTGTGCAACCTGTTACTTACTTCTGTGAAAAGAAAACAAATCTATTCTCATTGGAATTCAGATACTGGGATGCAATATAAATCAGCATTTGGGGAGCACATCCCACTGTTATTACTAGTGTTGCAGAATATTTATTGGTATATCATTTATGTCAGAACAAACAAAATTATGAAAATAAAATCAAATAAAAAAATAAACAGGACCAATGAAGACATGGTATAAATATGCATGTCTGAAATAATGTTTCCAAGCACCATCATGAACAACTGATGTTCATAGAAACAACTGCAAATCTAATTGTAGCCTCAAGAACAAAGCTTTAGTAGAAAACAGAAGTAGAAGAAAATTATTTTATTATGATTCTGACAAATCTATTTTGTGCTGCATAATATATGACAGAATGTTTTCCTGGAATCTTGCAGAAATAAGACAATAAAGCAAATAGCAGGGAAAATCCCCAACCATATTTGTTCAGTACTGTATGGACGAAGGCACGAATTAGAGAGAATAATTCATAACTTGCTTTCAGGCACTGGTGGTGTCATCAGCCACATTCATAACTGATCCAAGGCCCTTCTTATTGGAAAATTCTAAACTGATAGCAAGTTCTATAACAATAGGAGTTTTAATGGAAGGAAAGCAAAGTCATGCCCTATTACTTGCTAAGACAGAATTTTAAGAGAATAACTGTTGGAAGGGACTTTGGTGATCTTCTAGAATTCACAGGTGTCAAACTCACAGTGCCGTGTTGCTGTCACCTGATGTTTTGTGATTTTTTTTCCCTTCGTGGAGTTGGGATGGGTGTGGCTACGCATGACGCATGACGCATGACGCATGACGCATGACGCATCCAGCCCACGGCCACCAGTTTGACATCCCTAGATCTAGGCCAAAGCCTCAAGTAGGAGACCATATACCCAGGGGTGAAATGTAAAATTTGTTACTACTGGTTCTGGAGTGTGGCTTGGTGGTGGTGGGGTAATGTGACTGGGTGGGCATGGCCAACTTTTTTTTTTTAACTTTTAAAAGCATTTTTTCAGCTGAAGAAAAAATGCTTTTAAAAGTAAAAAAAAAAAACCCTCTGATGCTCGCGTGGCTCAGCTGGGGTGGGGTGGGGGGTCAGGGATTTTTGCTACTGGTTCTCTGAACCACCCACCACCATCGCTACTGGATCGGGTGATCCAGTCAGAACCGGGAGCATTTCACCCCTGCATATACTCTTTCAGACAAGTAGTTGTCCAATCGCTTCTTTAAAACCTCCAGGTTTTTTTCCAGTTGTACATACACAACTTTTGAAGATAACCCATTCCATCGATTAATTGTTCCATTATGGAATTTCTCCTTATTTCTAGTTTTGTTCTCTTCTTGATTAGTTTCCATCCATTGCTTCTTGTCCTTCCCTTAGGTATGGAGAAAAGGTTGACCCCTTCTTCTTTGTAGAAGCCTCTTAGATAGTGGAACACTGCTATCATGTCACCCCCTACTGTTTCTTTTCATTAAACTAGACATGTCCAATTTCTGCAACCATTCTTCATATGTTTTAGCCTCCGGTTCCCTATTCACATTTGTTATTTTTCTCTAATCTAAATTGATTGCATGGTCACAAATCTGGATCGTTATGATTTTATAATAAACATGGATCTTTAAACATGGATCATTTCCTCTAAAGCAGAAGGGGAGAGAGGGGGAAGATCCTCACTGGAGAGCTTCTAAACTAGGAGCTGCTGACGGGTAGATATTGTCCATGTGACAGATCAGTCTATATTTTTTCCAGAAAGCATTTGGGCTACTATAGAGGGAGGTGACGTGTCATAGCTTGAGTCAATAATTTTAAAAACATGTCTGTATGTGTTGCTATTCTTACAGAATTTATTCCAATCTCCACCTGGAGTACTACCATCAACATATAAATCTTATGTGACATTGAGTTGTAAAATTCTCTTGGAGCTCAGTCATAAAGCACTTTGCCTTTATTGGTGCTTGTCTAAAAATATACTCTAGCATTAAGTACAAATTTGCTGTATTTAGAACACCTTTTGTTCTATTCTTTCACCATGGAACAAAATTGTCATCTTTACTTTCCCAACAACCCAGTGAGGTGGACTGGGCCAGTGGTGAAATCCAAATTTTTTGACTACCAGTTCTGTGGGCGTGGCTTGGTGGGTGTAGTGTGGCTTGGTGGGCGTGGCAGGGGAAGGATACCGCAAAATCTCCATTCCCATCCCACTCTGGGGCCAGCCAGAGGTGGTATTTGCCAGTTCTCCAAACTATTCAAAATTTCCGCTACCAGTTCTCCGAACTGCTCAAAATTTCCGCTACTGGTTCTCCAGAACCTGTCAGAACCTGCTGGATTCCACCCCTGGACTGGACTGTGTATATGGCACATAGCTAAAGTTCAACTTAAGGGGGCATTTTCAATTAACTCCACCATATTTTTTACACACACATACAGACTCCAGGGCCTTGCTACATATGTCACCCTACTTTCCAAACAAAAAGATACAGGAAATACCTATAGATAACAATTGTCTCAGCTTACACCCATTTTTATTAACCCACCCATTATCCGTCCTATTGCCTGCTGCCAAATGGTAGTACTCATAACTTTCTGAGTATTATGGTGTTGTTTCTGGCATGAAAATAATGTTGTACTTTAATCTAAATGGAGGGATGATTTATATGCCACAGACAGATTTGCAGTATGATCCTGCTTGATCCAAAATGACAGGCTTTAAAATGGTACTGTTATTGAGTTATTTATTCAAAAATGTGCAAATTGTTCTTTTGTATAAATCCTAAACGGTCTTTATTTATAGGACAGATGTGGGAACAAAAGAGTTGAGGAATATCCTACATTTTACAAAGGAAAAATGACATCTTGATAAAATGTGTCAGTTTAATCCCAGGCAGATGAAAATAATGTCACTA
Organism: Ahaetulla prasina; assembly: GCF_028640845.1. Taxonomy (NCBI): domain Eukaryota; kingdom Metazoa; phylum Chordata; class Lepidosauria; order Squamata; family Colubridae; genus Ahaetulla; species Ahaetulla prasina. The sequence continues at coordinate 68,738,541 of NC_080545.1, read as the reverse complement.
GTTAGACTGACAGGAAATATAGGTAACGGTAAAATTACCCAATGATAAGGGCTCATAATTATGATAACAGTTTTCTGGACATAAAGCATGACCTCAGATATGTTTAGGTTTCCATTAAATAAAGGATGTGCTTCACTTAATTTAATAAATAAATAAAAATAAATAAACTGTACCTCTTGCAACTGAATAGACTTCAGAATAATAACATTTGGCTGACCCAAGCCTAGCAGTCTGCAGAATATTAAATGGATAATTATTAACTATTTTGTCTAAAGCTTACTAGCATTTTTTCTCAATATAATTCATGTGCTCTGGAGATTTATTTATTTTTTGCCAACATGCACGGTATCAGTTTTTGAAACTGTTTTTTCATATACAAGTCTTTTATGAATCCAAAGGAAACTAACTGCTGGAATGAAACCTACACCATTATATAAGCAAATTCTGCCTGTGAAACAAATCTTTGAAAAAACCGTTTGGATTATGATGCTAAACCATAGTAAATGGATGGTTCTTTTGGCCCCACGGAAAGGAAAAGAAGGGAAACTTCTCAATATATTCTGGAAACCTCTCTATACCAGCAAATATATAACATTAGTTGGTTATGGTCTGGGGTGTCACTGTTTGCATGGTCATTCAGAAGACACTACTCAGCTGCAGCTGCAAATATAGTACTGAGTGGGGAAAAATATGCTCTTCTGTCATTGATGGGAGCAATATATAAGATATATATTTCTTGAACTACATTCCTATATTTCTTTGTTGTACAGGCATTATTGTGTTTAGGGAAGAGGCTAGTGATGGATGGATGGATGGATGGATGGATGGATGGATGGATGGATGGATGGATGGATTACATTGGATAAGCAGTTCTGGCTATTGGAGGGTTAACACAAAAGCACGGCAAAAACAGGAGGGGGAGAGCAAAGACAGATTATAGGAGGAAGAGAAGAAAGAGGAAAGCAGAGAAAGGGAACAGTTGGATAGATGTACTGAAAGTAGATTACAGGGAGGGGAGGTGAATCACAGGCCAAATCTGTCATCACTTCAGAAATTCTTCTCAGACTGTTTTTTTGGGCTCTGGAGTGAAAGGAATGAGGACTTCTTCATGTTTCCAGTTGCTGCTTCTTCAAGTCTAGGAGGACCCCATCTCTTGTCTAATAAAAGTGAGTAAGTGCAATTTACAAGGAGGAAGACAGCTTGTTACAGGGTGGCTTTTCCAGAGCTCTGCAGGTTACACAGAGACAGAAGGAGGGAGTAAATTTCCTGGAGTGGCCAGATTCAGGAGGCAAGCTCTGCCTACTTTTAGTGGGGAGAATTTCAGCAGGTGTATTTTCTTCCGTGACAGTTTTATGTTCAGGCGAGGCAAAGAAGAAATAACTTTAATTTGAGGAAGAAAATGATGCAGAGAGCTGCATACCATCTCCAAATAGGGCATGTGGCAGAGGACAATGACTGGATGGGTGAAGCTCAGAACCAGTCCAGCTGGAGGGCCACAGACAAATAAAACTGTATTACTTGACATTACTTGTCAAAAGGGGTGAATAACGGATAGCAGTTCAGTGCTTTTTGAAGGTGCTTTCTTTAGGTAAGTGATACATGGCTGCAGATATGTCAGTATTTGTTTTATGCTTTATTAACTCTGTTAGTATTATAACGCTCTTTTCCTTTGACAATTTTCTTTGTTCGAATTTGTAATTTTTATTTGCTGGATAAAATAAATAAATAATTTTAATAATAATGTTTGTTGGCTGAATAAAATATATCATAATAGATTTGGTACCTCTTTCTGCCAAGGATAATGCTGCAGAGAGTACCAGGTTTTTGTGTGAATCTCAAAGCACTCCAGAAGCGAATAGTAGAAAGAGTGCATTTCAAGAGGCTTTATGATTCTGGAATAAAGCACAAACCTCTCTGTCACTCAGAAAATTTTCTGACCTTCAGGAAAGCTTAACTATGTTAACTAAGTTACGTTCTTTCCTAGGTGGCTCTGAGCAATCTTCCCCAAGTCATACAAACCTTAATTTTATACGTGTATTGCTAGCATAAAGGACATATTAGTCAAATGCCAAAATGTCATTTAAAAAGTCTTGTGGAGTTTATTTTAAATAATCATACATGAATGAAGGCACATATATGTGTCCCAGGATAATGTTGCAGGATCCCATCTGAGTCGGTCACCGGGATCAGGGGTGTTGTCTTCTGAGTTTTTGGACTTGTGCTGGAGCCCCTCATCAGGGAACTTCTTTCTAGCAGAGTCTGAAAGCTTGAAAGACAAAACCTCTGGTCCTGGTGACCAACCCAGATTGGATCATGCAATAATCATACAAATTATGTGCTTTCCCATTAATCTTATTTTAGAATGTATTATTATCACACAGATTTAAAAAATGAAAATATTAAATCAAACCTGGTGTATTTTTTTCCTCCAATTGAGATTTAGTAACTTTAGTAGATTTAGTCCCTTGTTTAAGGCACCAAAGTTGTCTCTTTTTTTACAACTAATTTTTGGAACAGTACATACTGTAAACAAGCTAAGTACGGCATAATTAGGAGATGCAAACTGTCACTATTGCTTGTTCTGTGCAAACCAGAATTATTCACAGTGGAAAGAAGGGTGCAGAGATACAAAAAAGGCTGTCAAATGCAAAAACTTCAATTGTATGCACCAAAAACAAGCCTAAAGGCTGAATCCAGTTAAATCAAGTTAAAACTACAGAAAGACAGTAATTTTATCCAATCATTTCACATGCTCAGTTCTAATATGAATTGTTATGAAAAACCTAAAAAATCCATTTGTCCAGAAGGACCAAAGAATGTGAGTAGACATTGATTGTCCCTTGCAGATACTGTACCTATTACTTCTTAAAATCATATACTGAGTGTATTCATTATAGTAAGCCATAATGTCATATAATTGATTTTGGTTTAGTATGATGTATGGATGTAAAGTCATATGTGAATCAAATTATTATGAGTAATTAAACTTTTTTTCTTTTCATCCATACTTATGTGCCAGGGCTCCTATAATTCCCACGATTGAGAAGAATCCAAAGTTCAATTTTTCATCTATTACTAGTTTTGTATTTTACACACTTGAATTTTATCTGTGCCTTTCTTAATGCATCCATTTTCTATGTACAATTGTTTTGCTTTGAGAAAAGCGGGCATTTGATGCACTTAAATTGAAACTAAAAAGCATTTGGGATTTATTGTGTGTGAATATTTATTTATATAATCTATCTATCTATCTATCTATCTATCTATCTATCTATCTATCTATCATCTATCTATCTATCTATCATCTATCTATCTATCTTGTTAGTGAACATTATTGCATGCAAACAGAGACATGATAAAGCAAAAAGCTTCTCTGATTTTGATATTAAGATCAGAACTTCTTGGCACACATTTGCATTTTGCCTATGGTTACTTCCTACTCAGATCTCACCAGCTGTTTTCATGATAAGCAACGTACAGTGTCATCAAATACTCAAAAAAATGTAATGTTTGTAACTGTTTTATTTCATTTTAATTCTGTTTGTTGCATGGACTCGCTTGCTGAGATGAGCAGCAATAGACAGGTAGTTCTCCACTTACAACCATTTATTTAGTGATTGTTCGAAGTTACAAGAGCGCTGAAGTGATTTATTACCATTTTTCAAACTTACAACTGTTGCAGCATCCATATGGACATATGTTCAGAATTCAGATGCTTGGCAACTGGCATATATTTATGATGGCTGCAATGTCCCGGGGCCAACTTTTGTGACCTTCTGACAAGCAAAGTCAATGGGGAAGCCAAATTCGCTTAACAACCATGTTACCTACTTAACAACTGCAGAGATTTACTTAACAATAATGGCAAGAAAGGTCATAAACTAGAGCAAAATTCACTTAACTCTCTTGCTTAGCAACAGAAATTTGGGGCTCAATTGTGGTTATAAGTTGAGGATTACTTGTCAATTGAATAAAGAAATAAAATAATATGCTAGTCCTGATCAATTTCTCATTTGTTTTGTATAGTTCAGGAATGTGGAACTGCTTCTGATTGCTGTTTCAGGTTGCAAATATTTTTGCCCTGCTCATTTGAAACTATGATTGCTGTGAATAGCTTTACCTTTGAAAATATTAAATGTAAACATGCATATATACTGTACATACAAATTTAGAGCAAGTATATAGTCCTTGTCCAAAGGAGCTTATGTAAAGTTTAACACAAATGTTAAGACGAAGTCCTAGTTAGCTTGGGCAGGATGTGCATACAGTATATTCAGTTCTTTAAGTTGTAAGTGCTACGGGACAAAGTTTGGCAGGGATGGACAAGCTTTGGTTCACTGTAGAGCTGAAGGAGATTGCCTTGGAGAAGCAAGATAAAGGTTGAAAAAACAAAAGTGTGCTTTAACACAGACACAAAGCGTGAGTAAGACGATGAAATTCACTCCTCCTTGATTCATCAGAACAGTGACTCCCTAGCCAGCAATTCCTTCTGGGAATTGTAGTCCACACATTTTCTAATTGCCAAGGTTGAAAAATATAGCACTATAGTATAAAAGGCAGGGAGGGAAAAACTCAGGCCACACTTTCAAGAATCTGCTACTATAGTTTAGCTTAATAAAATATAGTTCCAAGTAGACTTGTTGAGTCTGCTTCTTTTCCTGGTCTACCTCAAAGGGCTGACAGCCACTCAGAGCCAGTCCAGCATCACTTTTGCCATTCTTAGAGCCCCCATGAATCAGGAGGAGTCTTCTAGCACCTTTTCTAACTGATTTTATTAAAATGTGTTATTTAGAAAAGGTGCTGTAAGACTCTATCATAGACTTACACAGTTCTCCTCCTAAAATATACAACATACAGCAACACTGAAGAGAGTGGGAGGACACAATATTTTTGACCTTGAAGCCTTGCACATTATTTGTCCTGCCCACTTTAACTTTAACTATACCCCCTCCATTCTTTTACTCATGTAATTTAAATGTGGCACCTCTTCCTCTTGCCTTCCCACAATCTGCTCTGCCAACTCTTGACTGCCAACTTATTTCCCTTATACTGGGCTTGAGTGGTAAGTTGCTTAGAATGGGAGAATTGGAGAAGTAAGATTGTGCCCCAGGTCACTGATGGCAAGTGCTGTCAAGAGTTAGTAGCAGCAATGAATACCTTATCCTATGTCCCCTATATGGGCTTTCAGCCCTCAGGTCTGGTCAAGTGAAATAAGATGTAACTGTCCGGCCAGTTGGGTTCTTTAGATGGAATGGTAGAGAAGAAGAGTCAAGTTATCCTCCACCTCAGGTTGAAAAATGCTGGGATAGAAAATGAAAGTGGAAGTTTTTGGAGGTAAGAAGGGCATATGCTGAACCCAAGAGTGAAAGCCATCCTTAAGGAGAAGTCATCATTTATTTCTCTTTCTATTTCTGCCAGGTCTATTATCTCTGATGGAGAGATGCCAGACAGCTGGAATATATCTTCAGACAGCCTAGAAGCAAGAGCTATAAGCATTATTGTGCCTGTAGTCTTTTCCCTCATCTTCCTTGTAGGCACAGTTGGGAATAGCCTGGTGATAGCTGTGCTACTACACAATGGAGAGGTGAAATATAACACTACAAACCTGTTCATCCTCAACCTGGCAGTGGCAGACCTCTTCTTCATTGTCTTCTGTGTCCCATTCCAGGCCACCATCTATGCTCTGGATGGATGGCTCTTTGGTGCCGTTGCCTGCAAAGCTGTGCATTTCTTCATTTACCTTACCTTGTATGCCAGCAGTTTTACCCTGGCAGCTGTTTCTGTGGACAGGTAAGTATAAATGCTCGCTTTCCTCCAAAAGTCAAAACTTCTTGCCTCCTCCTATAACAAAACATTGCTTGTGTCGTTGCTCTGACATTCCACTAATGTGGCTTGGGTGATTCTGGCAAAGTATATTGTGTGTTTTCAGGCACTGAGACCAATTTTTTTTTTTAAAAAAGTAAAGAAACAGAAGTAACCATTGCCTTATATGATATGTGAAATCAGTCTATTTATTTCTAAGCAGGAGGAGTAGAAGAGTCTTTAATCCTTTATCCAAAATCTTAAATTACCTGACAGGTGACCTATTAGAAGATAATATTTCTAACTCGGGGATGAAATGAGGGGTCCAGCTGCTCTCTGAGCTATGTACATGTGTGTAGTATTTAAATGAATGGTAGGTAGATCTTCTGACAAAGCAGCCATTAACAGCATATAGACATAAACAACATTTACATGCCAAGAGACAATCCACAAGCCAAAAAGGGAACCAAAAGACCAAAACTTTCACCAGCAATCAACATTCAAATGAGCAGAGATTAACATCAAGGTTATCTTTAGACTAACAATCAAGACGCAAACAATAACCTAGTCAAGGAACTGACAAACCAGCTATCAGTAAACAGCCCACCAAAGAATCATCAAGACCACTCCAAGCCACTAGAGCAGGAGTGTCAAACTCACCGAATCATGTCGTCATCACGTGATATATTGTGACTTTTTTCCCCTTCGCTAAACCAGAGGTGGGCGTCACCAGCACGTGACACATCCGGCCTGCAGGCCGCAATTTTGATACCCCTGCACTAGAATATAAAATGAGAGCAAACTCCACTCCCTACCAGCACTGATGATGTTACCTAATTTCAGTAATGAAATATTTACAAGAACACAACCAAGCTGTTCTGTCCCCGTCCCCACTTCTCAGAGCAAACGCAAAGATGTGTGTCTCCCAGTCTTTTTATTTGTTACAGACCTGATTTTCTTCAGTTGAGGAAATACTTGGCAGTGACCGTGCAGAGGCCTGCCAAGTTCTGAGTCCGTTATCTCGTGTCCAAGATCCGTTGCCCAAAACTCATTGACAAAGTCCTTTAACCCTCCAACAACCAAGCTGCAGTGCACCCTTGGTAGCTTTTGTGTCCATCACAAGGGCCACATGGCAGCTCCACCCACTTTTATACCCTGTGGGGTGTGGCTCAGTGACTCAGCAATCTCTGAGCCTGCCACACCTCTTCCTCTGCTGCGCACGCTTATCTCTTTGTTGCTGCCTCGGATCAATCCAGGATTGATCAGCAGCAGCTGGGACTTGAGGCGCTGCCAGGGAGAAGGAGGGTGCGGGAGAGGGAGGCCTTGTCAGCTCCTCCTCCTGGCCTGCAGCTGGAACTTGGGGCAGTGCCAGCAAGGAGGGTCCTGGCGAGGGAGACCTTGCTTGCTCCTCTCCCTCACTTTCTGAGTCACTCTCCTCCATGACAACAGGCTCGAGGGTCAGAGTCACAACACAAGCTCAGAGAGCACCAAGGACCCCTCACGTGACCTATTTTTATTTATTTAAAACATGTACTTCCTTTCTTCCCTTAAATAAAGCATCCCGATTGATTTGTCTCTTTAGAAATGTCTTTATGTGGTTGAGGCCAGGTGTGTCCGGGAGATATAGAAATGTCTCAAACTAGATTAGATGGTTTTCAGTCAGATTGAAGGATACATTTAAAATCAACCATAAACATTTTTATGTAAATAAAAATATGACACATCAGGAAGGTAGGATCTAGACAGCCTGCTCCACATTCTGCTAGCTTTTTACTTGCTAGCAAAAATCTTCCAGGCAACAGAGTTTTCATGGATTGCTCACCAGCCATTCTTCCCTCCCCAAACTTTCTCATTCCATTCAACTGAATGCAGAGTTGTGGCCTTAGGCCTGATCTCCATTTTCATTCCCAACCTTCACCTATGTCACAGTCAATTAAAAAGAAAATGTCTTGCCTTCTCCACATAATTATTTCTATTTTTATCACTTTACCCTTTTCATGCTTCCCCTTTCCTTTCCCCTTAATAATTGTAGCATATACAGTACTTACCAGTTCTTTATGTTTCCTGTCAAAGGGTTTATGAATAAATTTTTTCAGGAAAATGTCATATCCAAATATAAAATGAATTTCTAGCATGGTTCAACTATTTGGGTTCCAAAAATTTTCTACCTGTATTGGGGGGGAAAAGATCCATATTACATTTATGGGATTATGAAATTATGAACACTTACATCAATTTCACTAGACTTCCAAATAGTAGGTTTGGCTGGCACTTTAAGTATCAAATTCATGCAGAAAAGGGCATGAAAAAGGCTTGTCACAAGCAGAGCCTGAATCTGGAAGAAAGCAGGCCAATAAGAACAACACATTTAAACAATAAAGGTGAAAATAACGATAGATATATATTGAATTTATCAACTTCTGTTTTGTTTCCAGATATTTGGCTATTTGCTACCCACTGAAATCTCGGAACCTCCGTACCACTTGCAATGCAGTCCTTGCTATTATCGTGATTTGGTCCCTCTCCCTGCTTTTTGCAGGACCCTATCTCAGCTATTACGAAACTATTAATTACCAAGAGACATTCATCTGTGCCCCTGTCTGGGAGGATCAACACCGGAAGATCTTAGACATCCTCACTTTTGTGTTTAGTTACATCCTCCCAATCTCTGTGGTTAGCCTGGCTTATGCCAGAACCATCAAATTCTTGTGGACTGCTGTAGACCCTTTGGAAGGAATCTCAGAGTCCCGCAAAGCCAAACGGAGGGTCACCAAGATGATTATTGCAGTGACTGTCCTCTTCGGCTTATGTTGGTTGCCCCACCATCTGGTAATCTTGTATTTCTGGTTTGGCTATTTCCACTTTAACCAAACTACCTTTGCCTTACGCCTAGCTTCTCATTGCTGCTCATATGCCAATTCCTGCCTCAACCCAATTGTTTATGCTCTCATTTCCAAGCACTTCCGCAAGAAGTTCAGGCAAGTCTTCACTTGTGTTCTTGTCTAAGACAAGAACAAGATGAAGTGAACTGACAATAAATCCATGTGGCCAGTGCTGCTGATGGTTTCATCAACCAGACTGCAGATTTCTTTGGAGAAAACATAAAAGTAGCATGGCTTAATGAGGAAAATATGAGCTGTTGCATGGATCTGTTGGTAAGAACATGGGAAGACATTCTTCCTGAGAAATGGCTCTAGCATTTACAAGACATTATCATATTTGAACAGAAATTACAAAAGGACCAAGAAAATTCTGGAACTATCAACAGTCACCTCATTGACTGCAACATGGACACTAGTAATTTTTAAATATTAGTGGCAGATGGTATCAATTATCCCTTCTTAACATGACTACCATATTTTTAGCCTCTGGATCCAGATTGATAAATGTAAGTGCATGGACTCTTTCTCCCCTTCCTTTTATTTTGTAATTAAGACATGTTATATTTGGATTTCTTTGTCGTTTGATTTTGAATTTGTTTTTGCTTTTTTTAAAAAAAGAAGAAGAATATTTTACATTATTTTAAAGCACTTAAGCATTGTTCTGAGAGAGGAGAAAGAAGAACTGAAGAAGCTTCTTGGATGAGAAGCGAAATATATTCAAAGAAAAACCAGAAAGTCCTATTGCCTCTTGAAAAAGCACCTTTGAGACCACCAGGACCTGGCTGACTGAGAATCTCCATAGGCACTTGTGGTTTTGATTGTCACAAGGATAAGCCAATAGAGCTGTATTGACTGATGTCACGGCAATGTGAGCTGAAGTTCAGAGATGGCTCTGATTCAAGAGTTTTTAGGATTCTGGAAGTCCTGAGGAAAAATTTTCCTCTCAGTCTCTCCTCCTTTTCTTCTTGTTGCTTCCAGTGTCAACACAGCTCCCCCTCCAAACATTGTCTTTGTTATTTACAATTAGTAAACTGGTGTGTAAGAGGAAATGCTGAATAATAGAATCATTTTGGAGCTGAATTTAATTATATTCCTTGAAGAAGTGTATGGTTTAATTTTAAGATTACAAATGCGGAAACATTTTTGGAATGGAAGTCCCTCTGTATTTGGGACTTGTAGCTACAGAACCTTTTGCACTCCCAAAAGTCCCCGCTTACCACCTCAAAGCTGAAGAAATATAATTTGTAATGGAATTCACACATCCATATTCAACTATAATATGATTGTTTGGTATTAGCTGAGCCTATTAAATGAAATCAATCCCCATAGTTAGATTGAGAAATAAAAATATGACAAGTGAATCCAAGTTATTGTCTATTTATTTTGGGGTTGAGCAGGAGTTTTAGAGATTAGAGAACCCTTTTTTATTTGCCCGTTTATTGCAATTTTCTCTGCCTTGAGCAGTTAAGTTAATTTAAATTCGGCAGTAACCTAGAAACAAAGTGCTACATTACTGATATCAGTGAACACATATTTCTCCCAATGTCCTTAAGTTTAAAACTGTTATTGTTTACACACTTATTTCGAATGTCAATTCTACTGATTTAATGGGACTGACTTCTGAATTAGCATGAATACCAGTGAGAATCATCAGCATAATAGGCTCTGTGCTCTTTTGTTAACAAACAAAAGGAATTAGCAGAATACATTTTTGAATAAGTAATGATAAACTGTATTTTCCCCATTAATATCAGTGAGACTAACTCCCCCAAAGGCCTGATCGAGCTTTAACTTTAATTATTTCACATTCATAAATATGCAGCACAGCACCTCTGTTTCTGTTGCTGGATTCTGAGAATTAGAGCTGTCCCAGGAGTATTTAGTTAATTAATCCTCTCTGCCTCCCAGTTTCAAGGCTTTGTATCAATCTTGCACCTTAAATCCAATAGCAAAGAAAGCTGACAGCTCATATAAATAGCTTATTATTTCAGTTTCCCTTCAGCATCTGTTTCTCCAAAGAATTGTAAAGCTATGAGAATATATGACAAGTTTGCTTCAATTACAATCCATTATTATCTTTCCACTTTTCCATAAATTGCAGAATCACGGGACAGAAGCTATTATGAGGTTGATTTTTCTGCCAGACAACTTTTCATCCAGGATGAGTTTTCTAGGGCCATGTTCATCAAAGCCTCACAAGAGTTTTTAAGGCAGTGGAAAGTGGCACAAAAGAACTTTTGCTTATATATTCATTTTTTAAATGTTTGCAACCATTCGAATAGGCTTTGCTGGTTTTTAATCAATGCACAACTTATTTATCAAAGCAGCACTTATTTACCAGAGGAAGATGAGTTTCTTTCAAATCAAGATGAGTTTCTTTCAAATCACCTTCAGTTTGTTGGAAATATAAAATATCACTCTCCCCCCCCCCACATAGATCTTTACAAGCCCAATTGGCACATCAGTTATTTCTTTATTCCATTCCTTTATTTCAGGGGTGTGTGTGTGTGTGTGTGTGTGTGTATGTGTGTATGTGTGTGTGTGTGTGAGAGAGAGAGATCAGTCATCAGTGGATTCCTAGGGAGGTGCCTGCATGTGAAGAAGACAAGTCATAGCCATTCACTAGCCACTCTCAAAATGTCTTCTTCCATGAAGATAATATCTGTTGTTAGCCACTGAGCACAGAACATAAATGGGGACAGCATATTATTTTCCCATCGAGCTATTATTCTGACACTCCAAGAGCTGGGTGATACTAGTGAAGAAAGGTTCATTTGTTTGTCTGCAATCTATGTTTCTTCTTCTTCTTCTTCTTCTTCTTCTTCTTCTTCTTCTTCTTCTTCTTCTTCTTCTTCTTCTTCTTCTTCTTCTTCTTCTTCTTCTTCTTCTTCTTCTTCCTCCTCCTCCTCCTCCTCCTCCTCCTCCTCCTCCTCTTTTATTTCCCTTGCCTATTTAGGTCTCTTGCCTATTCCTTCCCCAAGTCTATCCTACTGTAAGAATCAGTTATGAAACTAGTGATACTTTTCTTTCATAGATACAGATTATGGCAAAGTAATATATGTGAAAAGTTTACAATGAAAATCAAGATAGTCTTTATCAGATTATTACTGAAACCTCCATAAAACTATTCAACATTTGGATGCATTCCTCATTACATGTATTGATCCAGACCAATTTCTCTGTGTGGGAAAGGTATTGATCGGGGGGGGGGGAAATCTTCTACAGTACTTCTGTCCTGGAAACAGGTTGTCACCTCCCTCAATGTTGCATCGCATAAAGCATTTAAGCTAAAGCTGTTCCCTAGAAGAAACTGTAAGAATTGTAATTATACTTTTTAAAAAGACCCTGCTAAATGTCATTTTGTTTTCTGTTCAACTGCAACTGAGCATAAAGTAAACCAGCTTAGTTCTAAGTAGCAAATGTGTTGTGGGTTTGCACAGGTGTGGAACCAGTCTGGGTGTGTCACAAGCATTGCGTATGGATGTGCCACATACGTTGCTTACTTTTCTTTCTATAATGAACACTTTCTTCTAGCCCATCCTAAAATTACAGCAAATATTTTAATATACGATTGGCAATAAAGCCATACAGCACTCCTAGTCATATTCGCATGGAAATAAGTCCTACCACAGGAACTTACAGGGCATTGTGGACTTGGGTCCAAATGTATGGTGTTTTAGCACCAGGCTAAAAACCAGGAGGCTGTGAGTTCTAGTCCCTCCTTAGGCATGAAAGCCAAGTTTGGGCCAATCACTTTCTCTCAGCCCAACCCCTCTCAAAGGGTTGTTGTTGTGGGGAAAATAGTACATTTACCCTTGAGTTCTTTATGAAAATAATAAAGGCAGAATATAAATAAACAAATAATAAGAGACTGATGAAGTAAAGAATAGAATAGAATAGAATAGAATTCTTTATTGGCCAAATGTGATTGGACACAAGAAATCTGTCTTGGTGCATACGGTCTCGATGTACATAAAAGAAAAGTGAGGTATTTAGCTCCAAAATGTTATCAGGTGACTTCTGCTGTGAGACATCTGCCATGCTCATAAAATTGAGGCATCAATCTATTTTATCTCTTCACCAGTTTATGGGTATCTACAGTTTACTATACCATTTATCTGTCAACGAAGGGGAAAGAGAAAAGGATTCAAGTATTGTGCTTGTTTTGACAACAGGGATATTAAAATTGGATTCAAGTATGATTCTCTGAACAGACTCAGGCTGGGTTATCAGTGCATGTAACATAGATGTCTGTATGGGTAAGACTATCAACCATGCTATCAAGCAAAACCAAGCATTTAACAGTGAGTGCCATACCATGTGCACTAAACCAACAGGTGGCATGAAAGTAGGGGCAGTCAACACAGGTTATGTAGACAGTAAACACAAGATCAATCCAAATGGACTCAAATGTCTATACACCAATGCACAGAGTATGAGGAATAAACAGGGTGAATTAGAAATCCAAGTAAATGAGGGTAGATATGATATTGTTGCCATTACGGAAACTTGGTGGGATGAAACTGACAAATGGAACATACAGCTAGAGGATATAAATTATTTAAAAGAAATAGACCAAATAAAAGAGGAGGTGGAGTTGCACTATATATAAGAAATAACTACATCTCTACAGAAATAGAGCACAACAATGATGAAAATCATCTTGAATGTATTTGGGTCAATATAAAAGGGTGAAAACGATATTGCCATAGGTCTATACTATAGGCCACCCAACCAAACAGAGGAAGTAGATGAACTTTTGCTAGTCAGCTAACTAAGGTATGTAGGAAGCACATCACAGTAGTAATGGGGATTTTAACTACCCTGACATCAACTGGGAAACAAACTCTGCACCAAGTGGAAGATCCAACAGGTTCCTAACAAACCTAGCAGACAACTTTGTTTCCCAAAAATAGAGAAGGCGACAAGGGATCAGCTATATTGGACTTAATTCTCACTAACAGAGATGAAATGATAGAAGGTGTTGAAGCTACAGGAACCTTGGGGCAAGTGACCACGCAATATTGGAATTCAACATTAAGCAAATACAAGTAGTAGAACAAAGTCAAACTAGAGTCTTGGACTTTAAGAGAGCTAATTTCAATAAACTTAGAGAGATCTTGAGAAGGATTCAATGGATGAGAATCCTCAGGGGGAAAACAACTCAAGAAGCTTGGGAAATTTTGAAAAGTGAGATTATAAAAGCACAGTCTAACACAATACCAATGAAGAAGAAAAATAGTAGATCACAAAAGAAACCAGCATGGATGCATAAAGAACTATCTGACAAATTGAAAGACAAAAAGGACAAATATAAAAAGTGGAAAGAGGGCAAATAACTAAGGCAGAATATCAGCAAATAGCCCGAGCCTGTAAAGATGAAGTGAGGAAAGCTAAGGCTCACAATGAACAAAGGCTAGCGACAAAAGTAAAAAATAATAAAAAAAGCTTCTTCCAACATGTTAAAAACAAGAAAAAAGTCAAGGAAACAATTGGCCCATTGCTGGGAGAAAGTGGCAAGAAGATGACAAGCAACAGGGAGAAAGCAGATCTACTTAACTCATATTTTGCATCTGTCTTTACACAAAAGGAAAAACAATCCAACCTATCAAAACAGCACTACAAAAACAGATTAGAAACACAAGTTAAAATAGGGAAGAAAATGGTAAGTGAACACCTGTCTACCCTAGACGAGTTCAAATCACCAGGACCGGATGGATTACACCCCAAGGTTCTGAAGGAACTGGCAGACGTGATCTCAGAACCACTGAACTATATCTTTCAAAGATCCTGGAGCACAGGGAGCTGCCAGAGGACTGGAAAAGAGCTGATGTAGTTCCCATCTTCAAAAAGGAAAAAACAGATCCAGGAAACTACAGACCTATCAGTCTGACCTCAATACCGGGAAGATTCTGGAAAAGATAATCAAGCAACGAATCACCGAACACCTAGAAGCAAACAAAGTAATAACCAAAAGCCAACATGGGTTTGTCAAAACAGATCATGCCAGACTAATCTTATCGCATTCTTTGACAAAATGACAAAATTAGTAGACCAGAGGAATGCTGTTGATATAATTTACTTGGACTTCAGTAAAGCATTTGATAAAGTAGACCATAACCTACTACTAGATAAAGTAGAAAAATGTGGGTTAGACAGCACCACCACCAGATGGATTCGTAACTGGCTGACCAACCGCACTCAACGTGTAGTCCTCAACGGAACTACATCCACATGGAGGAAGTATGCAGTGGAGTACCCCAAGGCTCTGTTTTAGGCCCAGTACTCTTCAACATCTTCATCAATGACTTGGACGAGGGATAGATGGGGAACTCATCAAATTTGCAGATGACACCAAGCTGGCAGGAATAGCCAACACTCCAGAAGATAGGCTCAAGTTACAGAAAGATCTTGACAGACTTGAACATTGGGCGCTATCTAACAAAATGAAATTCAACAGTGAAAAAGTAAGGTTCTACATTTAGGCCAAAAAACAAAATGCACCAGTACCGTATATGTGGTACCTTGCTCAATAGTAGTACCTGTGAGAGGGATCTTGGAGTCCTAGTGGATAACCATCTAGATATGAGCCAGCAGTGTGCAGCAGCTGTTAAAAAGCCAACACAGTTCTGGGCTGCATAAACAGAGGATAGAATCAAGATCACGTGAAGTGCTAGTACCACTTTATAATGCCTTGGTAAGGCCACACTTGGAATATTGCATCCAGTTTTGGTCGCCACGATGTAAAAAAGATGTTGAGACTCTAGAAAGAGTGCAGAGGAGAGCAACAAAGATGATTAGGGGACTGGAGGATAAAACATATGAAGAACGGTTGCAGGAACTGGGTATGTCTAGTTTAACAAAAAGAAGGACTAGGGGAGACATGATAGCAGTGTTCCAATATCTCAGGGGCTGCCACAGAGAAGTGGGAGTTGGGCTGTTCTCCAGAGCACCTGAGGGTAGAACAAGAAGCAATGGGTGGAAACTGATCAAGGAAAGAAGCAACTTAGAACTAAGGAGAAATTTCCTGACAGTTAGAACAATTAATCAGTGGAACGACTTGCCTGCAGAAGTTGCGAATGCTCCAACACTGGAAATTTTAAAGAAAATGTTGGATAACCATCTGACTGAGATGGTGTAGGGTTTCCTGCCTGGGCAGGGGGTTGGACTAGAAGGCCTCCAAGGTCCCTTCCAACTCTGATGTTATGTATTATGTTATGGGCAATGCAGTGAAATATGATCCTTATCTGAGAAAAGAAGAAAAAGCCAAAGAAAGAATCAAGAAAAAACAGAAGCCGGAAATAAGGATTCTTCTAAGAAAAGTAGACCTAGAAGGTACTGCAATGTATGTTCAGTAGCTATTGTAAATAAAATAAAGAAATTATTATTATTATTATTATTATTTATTAAATTTTTATACCGCCCTTCTCCTGAAGGACTCAGGGCGGTGTACAGCCAGAAATAAAATACAAGATATGTACAATTAAAACAAATTAAAACATAGCAAAATTACAAAAACGGCTAATAATTAAAATTTAAATTTAAAATATTTAAGAATATTAATAAAACCCTAATTTAAAATCAAACTATTATGCCAGTCCCGCTTGAGTAAATAAGTATGTTTTTAGCTCACAACGGAAGGTCCGAAGATCAGGCATTTGACGTAGGCCAGGGGGGAGTTCATTCCAGAGCATCGATGCTCCCACAGAGAAGGCCCTACCCCTGGGGGCCGCCAGCCGACACTGTTTGGCAGACGGCACCCTGAGGAGACCCTCTCTATGAGAGCGTACAGGTCGGTGGGAGGCATAGGGTAACAGCAGGCGGTCTCGTAAGTACCCGGGTCCTAAGCCATGGAGCGCTTTAAAGGTGGTAACCAAAATCTTGAAGCGCACCCAAAAGACCACAGGAAGCCAGTGCAGACTACGGAGCAGTGGTGTTACGTGGGAGCCACAAGCGGCTCCCATTACTACTCGCGCAGCCGCATTCTGGACTAACTGCAGCCTCCGGGTGCACCTCAAGGGCAGCCCCATGTAGAGAGCATTGCAGTAATCCAACTGAGACGTAACCAGAGCATGAGTGACTGTGCATAAGGCATCTCGGTCAAGGAAGGGACGCAACTGGCGGACCAAGCGGACTTGGTTAAAGGCCCTCCTGGAGACGGCCGCCAGATGTTCATCAAAGGACAGCCGTCCATCCAGGAGGACGCCCAAGTTGCGAACCACCTCCTTTGGGGCCACTAACTCGCCCCCAACAGTCAGCTGCGGATGCAGCTGACTATACCGGGGTGCCGGCATCCACAGCCACTCCGTCTTGGAGGGATTGAGCTTGAGTCTGTTTCTCCCCATCCAGACCCGTACAGCTTCCAGGCACCGGGACAGCACTTCGACCGCTTCGTTGGGGTGGTCCGGGGTGGAAAAGTACAGCTGAGTATCATCAGCGTACAGATGATAACTCACCCCGAAACCACTGATGACCTCACCTAGCAGCTTCATATAGATGTTGAACAGGGTAGGCGAGAGAATCGACCCCTGAGGTACCCCACAAGTGAGGCGCCTCGCGGACGACCTCTGCCCCCCTGTCAACACCGTCTGCGACCGGTCGGAGAGATAGGAGGAGAACCACTGATAAACGGTGCCTCCCACTCCCAATCCCTCCAACCGGCGCAGCAGGATACCATGGTCGATGGTATCAAAAGCCGCTGAGAGATCTAATAGGACCAAGGCAGAGGAACAACCCCTGTCCCTGGCCCTCCAGAGGTCATCCACCAACGCGACCAAAGCCGTCTCCGTGCTGTAACCGGGTCGGAAGCCGGACTGGAACGGGTCTAGATAGACAGCTTCCTCCAGGTGCCGGGGGAGCTGCCACGCAACCACACTCTCTACAACCTTCACCACAAAGCGAAGGTTGGAGACTGGACGGTAGTTTCCCAAAATAGCTGGGTCCAGGGAAGGCTTCTTCAAGAGAGGTCTCACCACCGCCTCTTTCAAGGCGGCGGGGAAAACCCCTTCAACCAAAGAAGCATTTATAATCCCCTGAAGCCAGCCTCGTGTCACTTCCTGAGCAGCCAGCACTAGCCAGGAAGGACACGGGTCCAGTAAACATGTAGTTGCATGCAACCTCCCCAGCAACCTGTCCACGTCCTCGAGAGCCACAGAATCAAACTCATCCCAAATAACCTCAACAAGACGTGTCTCCACCATCTCGGTTGGATCATCGCAATCTTGGTCCAAGCTATCCCGAAGCTGAACAATTTTATCGTATAGATAACCATTAAACTCCTCAGCCCATCCCTGTAGGGGGTCATCCCGTCCCTCCTGATGAAGGAGGGAACGGGTCACCCGAAACAGGGCGGCCGGGTGGTTATCTGCCGATGCAATGAGGGTGGAAATGTAGGAACGTTTCGCCTCCCTCATTGCCACTAGGTAGGTCTTAGTAAAAGACCTCACTAGTGTCCGATCAGCCTCGGAACGGCTGGACCTCCAGGTACTCTCTAGGCGTCTTCTCTGGCGTTTCATCTCTCTTAGCTCCTCGGAGAACCAGGGAGCCAATTGAGATCTACGCCGGGTCAGAGGCCGCAAAGGCACGACACGGTCCAAAGCCCCAGCCGTGGCCCGTTCCCAAGCCGCAGCCGTAAGATCCTCAGGGAATGGCCCAAGCTCTGTCAGGAACCTCTCCGGGTCCATCAAGCGCCTGGGACGGAACCAACGTGTTGGCTGCGTCTCCCTGCGGTGGTGAGCGGCGGTCCGAAAGTCTAGGCGAAGAAGGAAATGATCTGACCATGACCATGTAGTTCTTTCACTACATCTCCTAAATCCAGATCATTAACCCACTGACCAGAGATAAAAATCAAGTCTAGCGCGCCTCCCCCAATGTGTGTAGGGCCATCAGTTACTTGAATCAGGTCCAAGGCCGTCATGGAGGCCTGAAACTCCTGAACCACCATTGATGACAAGCCGGCCGATGGCAAGTTGAAATCCCCCAAGACTAGAAGTCTGGGAATCTCAACCGCCACGCCAGCAAGCACCTCTAGTAGCTCAGATAGGGCTGTAGTCACGCAGCAAGGAGCCAGGTACGTGATCAACAGCCCCATCTGATTCCGATGGCCCCACTTCACAAGGAGGGATTCACAGCCAGCTATCTGAGGAACAGTGGACTCCCTCGGCTCCAGACTTTCTTTGATCACAATCGCCACCCCCCCACCCCTACCTTGGGCCTTCGGCTGATGGAATGCACGAAAACCCGGAGGGCACAGTTCAACCAGGGGTACACCCCCTTCTGTGCCCAACCAGGTCTCCGTAATGCCCATAAAGTCCGTGGACTCCCGCTGAATAAGGTCACAAATCAGGGGAGCCTTGTTGACCACGGACCGGGCATTGCAGAGCATCAGCCGAAGACCCAAGCTCTGAGGGTCTTGACCATCCGGGGAACGAGTGAGGACTGGGGGGTCGGAGCACGTGATCGCTTTTAAACATCGAACATGTGCTCCCAAAGGACGATACGGCCCCCTGCCTCCGCCATATCTGCCCCTCCCACTTACCGTACAGATGGAATAACACTCTCTGCTCTGTACAAACCCCTCCCCCCCTGTCTTCGGACCAACTGAAATAGTGTCGTGAGCGCGCGCTAGGACTGGACACACCCTCCCCGACGGGTTTCCCCCAACACCCGCCCTCCCTCCCCCCCCAACCCAAGCCCGTCGGTTTCCACCCTCCCCGTAAAATTCCCATTAAAACTCCCCTTAAAAAATCGGTTAAAATAGTTAATTAAAAATTCCCTAAGTCTCCTATTCTTGGCATGCCATCTCTCGGGGTTCCAAAACCCGTCCTCAAGATGCTGTGTAATGGTCAGTTCATAAGGAACAATCCATGCAAAATTGCCTTTGTGAGATACATTTGTCAAAGAAACCTGCATGTCGGCTATTACCTAACCTTTTTTAAGCTCTAATGAATGGAAACTATTTTCTTTGTGTACACTCATTAAAAATTCTATTTGATGATACAAAGGAAACCTGAAACAAAGCTATCAGATGCATATCTATATTTTGATTCATGTAATTGCCTGTAAACACACACACATACACACACACAGCTTTTTAATTATCATAGAATGCCACTTTGGCTGAGCTGAAGCAAAATGGACAATCCAAAACCGCACAGTTGCCAGGCTGAATGGATGCCCTGCTGCATTCCTATTGACAGTGACTTGTTCAAATGAGATCCTTGGGGAAATATTATTCAAAATGGCAAAATATCTACTTGTCATCATGGTGAAGCTTTTTAGATTGTGGGAAGCCACCCCTCTCCTAGAAGAATGAAATACTTTGAGGAATATTTAAAAGGCAGAATATTATATTTCCCTAGCTGAGCAATGAAGAAACATTTTTTTGTTTCAAAAAACATTCATGTGATATTTCTTTGGTAACATAACGAACCATACTTGGAAAACAAAATGAGGGAATCAGTCCTATTTATATAAAATACAGGTAGTCCTCGATTTATAATAACAATTGAGCCCAACATTTATATTGCTAAGAAATTTGTTAAGTGAATTTTGCCCCATTTTACAACTTTTCTTGTCCCATTTGTTAAGTGAATCGCTGAAATAGTTAAATTAGTAACACGATTGTTAAGCAAATCTGGCTACCCCATTAGACTTTGGTTGTCAGAAAGTTGCAAAAGGGGATCACATGACCCCAGGTACTGCTACTGTCATAAATATGAACCAGTTGTCGAGCATCTGAATGTAAATCTGAATGACCACGGGGATGCTCCAATGGTCTTATGTGTGAAAAATGGTCATAAAAGTCACTTTTTTCAGTGCTGTTGCAACATTGAACAGTCACTAAATGAACTGTTGTTGTAAGTCAAGGACTACTGATACTGCTTCTCCTTCTCTTGATATAAGTGACACTAATAGTTGCACATTACACAGGTAATAGGCTGGTATGCATGTCTATGCACCTATTAAAGGAATAGAAGACATGTTCTCTTTTCTCATCTTACAAGTCTCAATTATAAATTGGCATATATTTCTTAATTCCAGCAGCAATTGTAAGAATATTTTTCCATGTAGATTAGATACTGAAGAAAATTTGGACAGAACCCCAAAATGGAATAAAGATTGTGTGCTCACAACCAATTCCTGTCCTGGGCACTCAGCTTAATTTTCTATCTTGTTAGGAGGTGACTATTATTTTTATTCTGAAATTGCCTTTTTGTTTTACCATAACTTCCTTATGATTTATTGTGCTGTTTTCAACAAGCTACTCAGTTAAAATAAACAAACATTATTGGTACCCCAAATTAATATCTGCTTGACTAGCATGAAGTGGAGAAATTCCCAAAGGAACAGTCCATACCACAATTTATTGTTGACAAAATATAAGGATCAAGCTTGCATAATATGCTAAGCAAAAAATCAAATCACTCATAGATTACTTATTAGAGAAGTCCTGGCTAATGTCCTGCCTTTTGGGGCTTAGCTTTTTACCAGCTTATGACAGTCATTTACAGTTTCTGAAATACAAGTTTCCTTGCATTTCATCACATAAATGCTTATTTTCCTGCTATGATAACTTGCTATAATACAGCATGGTTGGGGTTAGGATGACCCACTGCAGACTTTACACATTGGGTGTTCAGATAGTGGGAAAGCCCTGTTTATATTAATCGCTACTAAGATTCAGGATTGTTCTGTGTGAGTCCAAACAGTTGAATGCATAGCCATAACAATTCTTTTCTATCAGTTTTCAGATTCACAGTCAATGACAAATATGCTTTAACCTATGAAAGTTTCCCCTGATCTGGTGCCATTCAGATGTGCTATCACAGGGGTCTCCAACCTTGGTCC
The DNA here is from genome assembly GCF_028640845.1 of Ahaetulla prasina. NCBI lineage: Eukaryota > Metazoa > Chordata > Lepidosauria > Squamata > Colubridae > Ahaetulla > Ahaetulla prasina. Next base: position 68,717,008 of record NC_080545.1, on the reverse strand, counting down.
CTTTAAGACTTGTGGACTTCAACTCCCAGAGCAAAGCTGGCTGAGGGGCTCTGGGAGTTGAAGTCCACAAGTCTTAAAGGGACCAAGGTTGGAGACCCCTGTGCTAGAGCAGGGGTGTCAAACTTGATTTCATTGAGGGCTGCATCAGGGTTGTGTTTGGCCGAGGGTGGAAGCAGGGGGGCGTGCCCAGCTTGATGTCACTTGTGTGTGTGGGGGGGGTGCCTGTGGTGGTCCAAGTGCTCTGCCAGCTAAAATTGGTCCCGAGCTCCATTTTTGGTTGCAATGGCTTCCTGAAACCCTCTGCCAGAAAAAATGGAGCTTGGGAGGGCCGCATGTGGACCTTCTAGTCCTTCTTTTCTCTAGACCAGCCAAACCCAAATCCTGCAACCGTTCTTCATACGTTTTAGTCTCCAGGTCTTTAATCTAGGACCGGGATATCTTCGGGACCGCCTTCTGTTACCACATGCCTCCCACCGACCGGTACGCTCTCATAGAGAGGGCCTCCTCAGGGTGCCGTCAGCCAGACAGTGCAGGCTGGCGACCCCCAGGGGGAGAGCCTTCTCTGTGGGGACACCTACCCTCTGGAATGAGCTTCCCCCAGGACTTCGACAACTTCCAGACCTCCGGACTTTTCGCCGCGAGCTTAAAACATATCTATTCTTTCGAGCAGGACTGGCTTAATAGGGTTTTAAATATGGATTTTATTGGGGTTTATTTTATATTTTGTATTGTATTTTAAATTTAGGCTATTGGAATAAGTTTTTTAAAATATTGTTTTTATTGAATGTATTGTCTTTATTTTATCTGCCTGTTCACCGCCCTGAGTCCTCCGGGAGAAGGGCGGTATACAAATTAAATTATTATTATTATTATTATTATTATTATTAATCATCTCAGTTGCTGTTCTTTGCACTTTTTCCAAAGTCTCAACAACTTCTTTGTGATGTGGTGACCAAAACTGGATGCAGTATTCCAGGTGTGGCCTTTATAAAGCCTTAAGAAGTATTAATACTTCACGTGATTTTGATTCTGTGCCTCTGTTTATACAACCAAGGGTTGTATTAGTTTTTTTGGCTGTTGCCACACACTGCTAGCTCATATTTAAGTGAACATCCACTAGGACTCCAAAGTCCCTGTCACAGTTACTGTTTTTAAGCCAGGTTTTGCCTAATTTGTATTTGTATCTTTGGGTTTTCCTCCAGAAGTTATGGGTGTTCCATCACTGCAACTTTTTAAGAAGAGATATGACACCATTTTTCTGGAGTGATATATGGTCTCCTGCCTGAGCAGGGAGTTGGACTAGAAGACTTCCAAGGTCCCTTCCAATTCTGGTATTCTGTTTCTCATTTTTCTGCATATTGATCAAATATATTTCCTCTGCTGATGTTTGAACTTTTTCTTACCCTGCTCTCCTCATAATTAAGAATGAAAACATGATTTTAGATGCATTTTCTGAAGATGACTAGGAGAATAATCCAGTATTTTCCGGTTTCTACAATAAACAGAGAAGCTAGAACAAATTGCTGGAGCTCCAACCCCCTCATAGTTAGAGGTTGATAATAATGAATATGGATACATAGATACAGGAAAAAAAGGATGACGATATATTAAGAGATTCTGGAACACTTGCCTGATGCTTTGCTTAAATATGTAAGTAACCAAGGAGCTCCTCTTATTTGTTCCAGAATAATAATAATAATAATAATAATAATAATAATAATAATAATAATAATAATAATAATAATAATAATAATGATGATGTTTTAATTTGTATACCGCCCTTCTCCCGAAGGACTCAGGGCGGTGAACAGGCAAATAAAATACAAACAGAAACATACACCATAATTAAAACAACCCTTAAAAAACTGATTCAAATTTGCCAGAAAATTTAAAATAACATTACACCCCATAAAATTACAGAAATTTAAAACCCATCAAAGTTCAATTAAAATTTAAATTTAGAATTTAAAATCAGGCCAGTCCAGCCATACGAAATAAATAGGTTTTAAGTTTGCGGCGAAAGGTCCTAAGGTCAGGTAGTTGTCGAAGCCCGAGGGGAAGCTTGTTCCACAGGGTAGGAGCCCCCACAGAGAAGGCCCTCCCCCTGGGGGCCGCCAGTCGACACTGTTTGGCTGACGGCACCCTGAGGAGTCCCTCTCTGTGGGAACGTATCGGATGCTGGGAGATAGAGGCCGGCAGTAGACGGTCCCGTAAGTAGCCCGGTCCTAAGCCATGGAGCGCTTTAAAGGTGGTAACCAATACCTTGAAGCGCACCCGGAAAACAACAGGTAGCCAGTGCAGTCTGCGCAGGATAGGTGTTACGTGGGAGCTCCGAACCGCTCCCTCAATAACCCGCGCAGCCGCATTCTGGACTAACTGAAATCTCCGGGTGCTCTTCAAGGGGACCCCCATGTAGAGAGCATTGCAGTAGTATAGCTGCACGTGTCGCTGTTTCTGCAAAAAGTAATACTTTAATGGGAGATCTTAAGAACCAGTTTGGTGTAGTGATTAAGGCGCTGGGCTATGAAAACCAGGAGAAAGTGATTTCTAGGTCTCCCTTAGTCATGAAAGCTGGCAAAGTGACTTTTGAGCTAATAACATTATGACCCCAGCCTTGTTGTTGTGGGGAAAAATAGAAGGCAGGTGTATGCACAGAGAGAGAGAGAGAGAGGTGTGTATGTGATAAAAATCTGTTAATAATATTCCCACTAACCTCCCAATTGTGGCATTGTAAAAACACCACCACTGCCTATCATCCGTGACACTCTTCGATCACCTGGTGATTACATCTCTCCCCAACAGTTAATGGCAATATTACATGGAGTGATGATCTGATTGTTTTGGATGATCATGTGTTTGTTAAATAGGATATCAGCCATTTTGAAACATACATAAAAGCTGGACTGGCTATTATTCTCTTGGCAATGCTATGGGGCAGATGTGGAAACTACCCAGAATACTTACAGGCTCCAGATAGGAAAAGGAACCGTGAACAAAGGAAACGTGGCAGCAGTTTTGTGAGAAATGAAACACCTGTTTCTTCTATGATACTGTAGGTCAAACTGATTTTGAAATCAATTGATCAAGAAGTAATAGAAAACATGGTAAACAAAAATTAGAAAATGATGCTTATGCCAAAATAGCAATAGGGATAGTAAAAAAAAATCCTTTTGGAAAGTTGGAAGACATTTTATGGGGGAGGGATTGGCTTTGTCTAATTTACATTTTTCTTTTTTGCCATTTGTTGTGTGGTGGAGGAACCCCAAAAATCAGACTTTGGGGCAAATCCTTTATGTAGAGCTTTCTGTTTACAAGAGTTTAGCTACGCAGAAGCAAATTTATTACAATTGTGATATTTCCAAGCCTGCCACTCATGAACTAAAGTAAGATTGGGATTACACATTAAGTCATGTAGTTTACTTAATCTAGTATAAACCAGTCAGGCATTATGCGAGTTCAATCTAATCCTTCTATATTTTAAGCAGCTCCCCACACTTCCAAAGGCACTTGAGATGGAAATTGTTTGATAGACTCTACTCCAAATTTCATCTACAAAATTTTCAGATAGGGACAGGTATAATAAGCAGAAAAAAGTCAGCAGATATATTTGTATATTTTGAAAAGTCAAAATATGGTTTCCTCTTTGTTTAGCATAATGTATGAATCCAATTATTGTGGTTTGTGAGCCATGGTTTATGACTCACAAGTAAATTGTGTTTAACCACAAAATGGCATCATATAATGTATCAACATACTATTATTGCTTCTTTTACCTATGCATACCCCTGTAAGATATTCCAGCAAGTTTGATTATGTTTAAGAAATAGTCATAGCCATAGTATAAAAATAACAAAAACACATATTGTCAGAAGCTCCACTTTTGTATGTGCATCCCACTGTTGAAGACAAGTACTCATATCACAATAGTTTATGTTGTGCTCTCGAGACGTGTGTTTTATCATTCCTCCCTCTCCTCCATATTTTTGGGGATCTTATATAATATCATTTCCTCCAAATTATCAGAACAGCTTTTTATATGTTGCCCTATCCTATTTACAACCTGATCGAACAAATTAACAAGCAGTTCTCACTGACAGACTTTCTCTGCCCCCATCAACTCCTCTCTTTTCCAAATACTGTTTATATGTTCCCAGTTTCCAGTGTATTGAGCCAGGGAGAACTTGATGGGTTTTCAGTCACATGCTAAAAATGGGAAATTACATCAAGATTACAGCCTCTAGGCTCACTGTTACAGGACACTGTCACATTTCATTTTACAGCTGTTAATTCCAGTAAAGAAGTGGCTGTAAGTTGAGATAAAAAAAGGAAGGGAAACAACCTAAAGGCAGTAAAGAATAAAAATCCCAAACTCATTCTGACAGCAAAACAGAGTTTTATTGAAAAGATAAAATTGCTTCCCGTCTTCCTTGTATAATAGAATAAAGTTCATTGTATTCACAGTGACAGTTCTAGCAAAGTCTGAGCCAATTCAGAACTAAAGCATCCTTTTTAGGAAAGAATTCGGGAGTCCTTGATCAAGCTGCTGGATTCAGGAAATCTAAGAACTGTGTCTCTTTTAAAGTTATGCATCCAGTAACTCTTCTGCCACAAACATTGCAGATTTACCAAAAAATAAAGTCATAAGAAGATACAAATCTCAAGGAACTAAAACAACCTTGGAATTTTGATGATGCTGGAATGGCTACAAGCGTCTTCCTTTTTAATTACTGTTGGCTGGTTAGAGTCAAAACACCCTGTTAGGACATAACAACAGCTTTGAGGGTTTTTTTCCTCTGAACTAGCTCTTATTCAACAAATTTATGGTTGCAGAAAATTGTTTGAACTTCAGAATAAGCGATTTTTTTCATTTTGAACACCAACATGAAAAAACAAGTACTTTCCCATAAAAGAAGCAGAATTTCCAAAACCTGCTCAGCCAGAGCCAATTAAAATGGCATCATTAAAAAAAAGTCTTACATGTTCAAGGAACTCACAGGCACCAGGGGAAAACACTTCTCTCTGCTCATCTACATTATCCTAGATAAGGACTGTACCTAATTCAACATAGCTAACCATATTTTGATTTGAGTACAATCTATATACTATCACAGTGAGAGATATTTTGATTTAAAGCAGATGATTTGCTACAGTACCTGAATCTGGCATGAGCTGTAAACCAATTTTATGCCCTTTGTATGAAGAAAAACAGCATATGAAAGTAAACTAGCATGTCACCCACAAATAATGTGTACTTCACATTATTTCCCTCCTTTTTTCCTCTTCTGGAACAATTAATTCCATGACCCAGAGATAAAAATGGAAGTGACAAGAGCACAATAAGAATATTCAGCTGATATTCAGATGATCTAACAACTCACTGTAGCACTCTAAAGGAATCACCCAACTCCTGCAAATGTCTTTTTGTGCTAGTAGGCTAAGAGACAACCAAAGACTTTTAACTACTCTTCCTCTGCTCCTTTAATATAAGTAATATCAGCAAAAGAAGCTTGGGTAGAGTGTAGACTTATTTATACCAGCCTTTTTGTGATTCAAAATTCAGGAAATAGAATCAGCATAAAGGAAATTCCTGGCTCATGTGAATATATCTAAGGTATGCATGTGTGTACACATGTGTGTGATATCAACAAAATCTCTCCCCCCACCAACAATGGACAAAGGCAGCATTGCTAGCCGTTTAAACTTTTCTCCATTTAAATATTTCCAACCTGGTTTTTTTATTTATTGTCAATTAAGTTTGTCACCTTCTAGAAAGGCTCACTAATTGTGTGCATAAATACTGGGTATTAAAAGCAGAGCAATTGCTAATAGCTGCCGTTTATCCAAATATATCCAGAGTAGACTGAAGATGCTACTTGCAGGACTTCAATAATACTTCCTGAGGGCGGTGTCCTTAAAGAGGGGCAGCTCCCCCACAATTTAATTAGCTGAAAGATAATTCCTGATTCTTAAACAAAGAATAATAAAGATGCCTTTGAAGGCAGCACAGCAAAAAATCCTTGGCCCAAAGAAAGGGTATTGAAGGCAGTCTCTGATGTTGCATGGTTTCAAACCGTTCAACATAGATGCAGCAGGAAAAGTACGCTTGATGCTGGCAACAACAATGCTGCAATCCTGCAATGGAGCTCCAGCTATCTTTTCTTCCAGGGCTTCTCCTTTGGTGTGGGAGGACAATAGAAAAGCCAGTTACCTCTGGTCTATCTTCTGCTTCTGCAAGCTGAGTGAGGTGAAACTGGCTAAGAGGTCAGTAACTTCATCCACCTGCCGGGGAAGCACATGAGATGATGATACAGGACCTGAAGAAGAATCCTTCAGAGATGAGCAGCTTGCAACCTAACCCCTTTTTGAAGCAGCTGAAGTCCCTAAACCCAATTGTTCTGCTGAAATCCAGCGGCAGCAAACCATCCTAGAATGGCAATAGCAAATGGACCAAAATTGGGTCATTTATTCCCATGAAGGCATTTAACAGACCTGTAACTCACTCCAAAAAATGAAAAATGGGTTAAAAATGTCATCTCCACCAAGGAAGAAACAATATAGACACAAAATACAATTAAAATATCCTTAAAATCAGACACTCCCCTACAATACCAATTATTCTGAATTTATTTATCCTAAATTCAAGTGATGTACGTATTTTGGCATTAACTAAAGTATTTCACAGTGACATGAAACATAGTTTTTGGATCTATCAGTTTCTCAAGTTTCAGAACTGCTCGGCTGGTACAAAATTTTCTTTAATCCCTCACCTGTTCTTTTGTGCTAGTCATCTGTAGCCTGGTACAAAGGTCATCCAATTGTTCCCTCTGTTCATGACGTCCAAGACGGTCAAGATATTCCCGCAACATCTGGATGATCTAAAACAAGCAACATGGGAATATGTGGTTTGCAGCGAACAATGAAAGAAGCCCAAGTTTTTAATTAAAAGCTCAATTCTGAGGCAAATCTGTAGGGTTACCATAAGCTTTTAGTAAAGCGGAAGGAGAGAGACAACTGTACATTAACTACCTGGGAGAAAAAAGGAAGAACTCAACATAAATATAATCGTAACGGAATAAAATTGTAAATGAATAAAATTAATTTTTTACTGAGACTCAAGGCACTTCATTTTTTAAAAGCAACAGTATTATTTATTTGTTTATTCAGTTTACAATGCCCCTTATTTCACATACTGGCATATGATTCTCAGCAGCTAATAAAAGTTAAAATACAAAAAGTTAAAATTAACAAAAATCAAGCAATAAAAGCCATTAAAACAAATGTTGACCTACTAGTCCTACTAGTAGTAGAATCAATGATGAACTCAAGGCAATCCAACAGCTTTCAATTGGTAGGGGATTAAAAACGAGATTAACCAACAGTTTTATTAGGGACATTCAGGAGGCAGGGGTGGGATGGGCAAAAAAATTATACACAGTGACCACAACTATGCAATCAAAGCTTCACCCATTTTTTTGCAGGTAAAGCATGCATGTTATATGTAAAAATCCATTGTTAGATTAGAATTCATCTCCATTTTATAGGTAAGGATGCTGACAAAAGTAACAAGAAAGCTACACTGCTATGGTAAACATTTCCAAATCATAACATTTCGGATCCATAGGAACAGAAGGCCCAAACTTTCCAGTGACTATTATACAAATGCACTTAGTGCACTTATATCAGAATGCAACATTTCAAATATATTGCCATAGATTTTGTCCAGCAGGAGATAGAAGAATTACAATAGAAATGAAATATCATTCTGGCAAAATGCAGATTCTAAAGATACAATAGCTATAAAGAGCTAGAAGGTAAATAAAAGGTAAGTAAGTGCAATATGTACTTTAAAAAACTGTGCATGTTTGGATTATGCATTTTTTGAGAATAGATTGGCTCTCTTCAGTATGGATACTTCATGATCTTACTAGCAATATACTTTGGGACCTTCAGAAGCCAAAACATTTTGAAGCCTGTGGAAAAAAATACCCTACTCTGGCTATAGAAGGCCATGTGTCAGCAACAAGTCACAGATAAAATAGAACAGCCTTACTTTTCTATCTGACACCGTCTATACTTTCTCTATTTTTTCTTTTCACAATTGCCAGGGAAGTACAGATTATACTTGTACTTCCAAGAAGATTTCCCAAGATACCTAATAATTACTCCTTAAAACTTTTTGAAGATTGGGACTTCCGGTATGGCCGTTTCGTTGAGAAGCAGCCTTGATTAGGCTGCTAACTCCCTAGTCTGTAAGAGCTGTCAGGACATCGTAAATCTGGTCCGACAGCTTGGAAATCTCTTCCCTCGGGCAAAGAGGGAGAGATGAGCATTCAGGCTGAAGTTGAGACACCCAAATAAAGCCACAGAAAAAGTTTCTGAGACTTGAGGGGAGCTCTCCTTCCATAGCCTGGAAAGCTCCAGACTGGGGGAGGGCATCTGCCTTTTATGGCAGACAAAATGTAGCGTCCAATTTCCACGGCAGGAATTGATTTATGATGGATTGTAACGTGGACGGAGCAGAAACTGGAGTTCTAGCACTTCTTTGTAAGAAGACTGCAAGCCCCTGAGGATATATTTGCTGCGAAGATAGGAGAGAAGAAAGCAAATGGCGGTTTTGTGGAATGTGTGTACTGGAAACGAAAGTTAAAGAAATGCTTACTAACAGCTAGTGTCGAATTAGAAGATATATAGGAAGATACTGATTAAATGGAAGAAATGAGAATTTTATGATTTATATTTTTTCCTCTTCTTTGGGATTACAGTGATTTAGAAGAAAAGTTTTTTGAATTTTCTTTTTAATTTTTTTTGGTCCGTTATTAGGTTATATTTTTTAAAAATGGCTTTTAAGCAAATAGTACCAAAAGTCATTAAAAACTTTGAAATTTCTTCAGTTCAGATTCAAAAATAAAAGAAGAAATCAAAAGGAATTAAGAAATTCTTTACAGGAGTTTTGGAGAGTCATTTTTAGAAATAGATCAAAATTTGATGAAATAGAAAGAGATGTTGGATTTTAAGGAAGTGGTGGAAGAGCAGAAGAGGAAATGAAAATGGTAAAGGATGCAATTGCAAATATTAAGCTCTTGTATTCAGATGGAAGATGATCTTGAAGAAGTTAATAAAGCTAATTTAGAGTTGCAAAGGAAAATAGAAATTCAAAGGAATCAAAACAATTGGAACTTAGATAATAGGATGGAAGATATACAGGCAAAGGTAGATAGGGCAGATGAAGAAAGAGTAATATTACAATATAGATTAATGGAATATGCTATAAGGGTGAGGCGTTTGAAGCAAAATAGGAAGGAAAATTTAAGAGATTTTTACGCAAGTCTTTGCTCAGATAAAGGTGTGGAGCCAGAAGATTTTGAGATTAATATTAAAAGAATTTATCGTGTTAATTCTTGGTGGGCAAGACAAAATAGAGTACCGAGGGATGTGGTTATTTATTTTACAACTAAAAAGGTTAGGTATGAAATTTTGCAAGCCTTTTATAAAAATAAATTTCAAATATTGGGACAAGATATAAAAATGATGAAGGAAATTCCTCCTAAAATGTTAAGAAAGAAGATAATTTGCTTTTTTAGTGGATGAGTTTAAGAAACATCAGATATATTTTAGATGGGAAGTTCCAATGGGTTTGTCAGTGAATTTTAGAGGCAGAAAGTATTTTCTTAATTCAGTTATGAAAGCGAGACATTTTTATATTAATGTTTTAAAGAGTGGGAATCCTTTGTTGTTAGATGCTAAGTTAATTGGTTTGGAAATGATGGAAAATAGAATGGAGAGGGGAGGAATGTTTAAGATGTGAATATGATGATTATGGTTAATTTTTGGAATTGATTTGTTTAGGATATAAATTATAGGATTTTTGTTATTTGCTATTTGTATGGTATAAATCTATGGGATGATATTATTTAATTGTGAAGGATGGAAAGTAAAATTTATGAATTTAGATAATGTGGATGTAATGATTTTAACTGTTTACTGTTATATTGTGGATGTAGTTTAAATGATTATTTGTTTTAATTGACACGTTTATAGATAGTAAAAGTTATGAAGTTAAGCTGGAAATATTGTATTTGAGAGATTTTATTCGAAATGATATTTGATTGATGGAGTAGTATTGGAAGATTGGATATTAAATGTTATGACAATTGAAGAAATATATAAGTGATGAAAATTTGAATTTGAGAAGCTGGATTGTAATTTAAGAAATGGACTTATGAAATTCGAAGGAATATACAAGTGGGTGAAAAAATTTGAATTTTAGAAGATGGACTAATTTTTAAAATGGACTGTAAGAAGAACGGACATTAAATGTTATGGCAATTGAAGAAATATATAAGTGATGAAAATTTGAGTTCAAGAAGATGGACTATAATTTGAGAAATGGACTTATAAAATTTGAAGGAATATACAAGTGGGGAAAAAAATTGAATTTGAGAAGATGGATTAATTTTTTAAAAATGGACTGTAAGAAGAAGTAATATGTGAAGTTGGTATTGCTTCTTTTTTTTTATTTTTATTATTCTTTCCTATCTCTTTATTTTTATTGTGAGGGGATCTAAAGTTTTAAATTTTTAAAGGTGGGTGGTTATGTATATTTTGTATACTTTAGCTTGTGATTGTTGGTCATAATACCTGGTATTTGCTCTGGGAAGTCTGGGGGGGAGGGGGGGAAGGGGGGGGAAATGATACATGGATTGATTATTAATGTACAGTAATTTTTGAAGATATGAAATTAAAATTTAAAATGATATTGGGGATGCTCGACTGCCATTTCAGAAAGAAAAGGAGAGAGGAGTAGAAGGAGGGAAGAAAGTAGGTAGGAAAGAGTAGAGAAGGAGGAGGGGAATAAGAAGGTTAGATAGGGTGGAAGAAGGGAGGAGTGGAGAAGTAGGAGAGGAAGTAGTAAAGTGAAGGAGATGAAGGATGTGAAAGTAGTAGAGGGTAGAGAGGGAGGTTGTGAAGAAAGGAAGTGGCAATCGGGCAGGCCTGAATCAGTAATAAATAAAAATTAATGATTAATGATGGATAATAGTTTGCACATAAATATGATGTTGGAAAATGGAAAAAAAAATATTTAAAAAAAAAACTTTTCGAAGATTAGATTCATTTTTTTAGACTCATCAAGACTTCTGCCATATCTAACTAATCTGAATGGCCAATTACATCTTAGAATTTCAGTCTCCTAAGCTAAAAGTGTTTTTCCTTTCTAGTCTACCATGGGAATCAGGTTTACACACCTTTGCCTTTGTCTCAGAATCCATTGACACTAAACTCTGATGTTCATATACATTCCTCAGTCTCAAATGTCTTCTACAGAGCCTAGAGACAACTGTTAAATATAAAACATCTGGCAGCTTCTCAAATCCAGGATAACCTTCCTGTACCTGCTTTACTTCAAGGCGCACAACCTCCAAGCTCTGTGAGAGGCCATCCTGCAGGATGTTTAATTTTGATCTGGCCAAGTGCAGAGGGGTCCTTCCAGCTCGATCCAGGGCATCTACTCGAGCTCCTGATATATGCAAATGCAGAGTAAGAAAAAACGTGTTTAAAGAGCACCAGAAGAAAGGACAGCTTTAGAATTGCCAAAAAGAAAGGTTACCTCCGCGGAGTAGCATGGTGATGACAGGAACATGGTTCGTGCAGGCAGCTGGGGAGGAGAAATATAAAAATAGAACTAAGAAGTGCTTTGGAGTAAAGCAGTGGGGATACATTATATCTGATCAGAATCACAATTTTATTTATACAGTAAAGCTCCCTTTGCAAATCTATATGGTATACTAACTAAGAATGCAAACTGAGAAATCTGATCTCAGCTTCATGTCATGGCATTAAACAAAGTCAATGCAGTCTCACCAAATGCTATCTGTGCTAAAAGAAATACTGCAGTAAAAGTTAAGAATATTATAGAATCTACAAAAACTAAACAGAGTATCACAAGTTCTTTGGTGCAGATGTAGCTGTACTGGCTCTACAAGATTATTGAAATCCAACTTTTTGAAATACGAGAAATGCAACTGCTTACACCCAGATTTAATTTCTTTTAAAATAAAAATGCTAAGATATACTTTATAGAAATTATCATAGTAAACATTAAGCTAGTCCTGAAAAATAAATATTATGCTTCTTGCATGGCAGATGTGGGCCCAGTTCCAAAGGCAAAAGTTTGCATATGTTCACTCTCTGCTAAGGTGATATTTGAATGGGCAATTTCCTGGTTTACTCTAAATATTTTTTTCCACTCCATGTGTCCCAGGCTATTGCTCCCTGAACTTGCAGCAAATTTAGTTTCAGCAGACTTCTTTCAGGAAAAAAAAGAGAGAGAAGGCATTTCAGATAAATAATGCTTACCCAAATGCAAAGGAGTGTTCCCCAATCCATCTCGCTGGTTTGGATCAGCACCATGGTCTAAAAGCAACTGCACTAAAACACAAAGAAAGAGCCTCTCAAGTTCACTTTGGAAACCATACAGAAATATCCCAAATATTAGCCGAGGGTCATATAGTTTACAGAATTCATTCTTTTATAGCAACGCTTGAAGACGGATAGCAACCGGTTTTAGCTGCATCTCATCAATATCAATCTCTTTTCCTAAGTACTTTAATGGAAGAGATCTCTATAATAAGATGATGCTTTTATGTCCCTTGAAACAGTCAAGCTTGCATATGAAGCACTACTGAATGGATCTCTGGGCCCCATCGTCTTAAGTTCACATTATCCAAAATTGCCAGCAAAATAAACTGCCACAGCACAATGTAAGCCAATCTGCCACATTTGGGGGCTGTTCAAAAGTAATGGAATGTCCATAATGAGGGCCACTGGCTTCAAGATGATGGGCATGATCAGGGAATTAAAGCTCAACTCTCTTTTAACCTGCATTGCATGCAATGTATATCCATAAAAAGGGCCAAGGCTTTTCTTGCATAGTAGTACCTGTCCTTTTGCAACACAAGCATCACTGCAGATGCGCTGTTGCGAAGTTTAAGTACATATTATTGAATAATATCACAGATTTATCCATCGGCCTCCAGGGGCACTTTGGAAAAAATGTAAAGTTAAGTAATGGACCCTCACATCTCAAACTGCCCATTTTTGAAGCTAGAAGCCATCTTAGACTTCGCTCAACTCTTGGTAACCAAAAATGACCAAAGTGAACTGATATTAGCTTAACCGAGTCTGTCCTCTATCCAATAACCGAGCCCCATTCAACCTAGAAGGCAATAGAAAAGTTTTAATTAAGGATGCTGGTGTCATTCCTAATTTGCAGGAGCAACCTATTTTTTTTCCTATTCTTATTTTTTTAACCAACTTTTCGAAAGCTTGTTTATAAACCATAGCACCTCTCTGAATTATTCTGGACATCAGGCAATTTCTATAATACTGCATTTTAGAACAGGTTCCCAACCTGGGCAAGTTTAAAATGGATGGACTTCAGCTCCCAGAATTCCCCAGTTAGCCACTCATCTTAAACGCAGTTTTGCTGGCTGGGGAATTCTGGGAGTTGAAGTCCACCCACCTTAAACTTGCCCAGGTTGAGAAACACTGTTTTAGGAAGTATAGTTCATAATGGTATCTCCGCTTCTATCATTCTATCTTGTAATAATCTATACCAGTGTCTCTCAACTTTAGCAAATTTATGATGCATGGACTTCAATTCCCAAAATTTTTCCAGCATAGCTGGCTGGGGAATTCTCTGAATTGAAGTCTACACATCTTAACTTTCCTAAGATTGAGAAACACTGATCTATGTCCATTACTTCTGCCCAGTTTCCTTCCACCTGCTAGGAACAGTGGACTGTCTTGCTGAAATTTACAAATAATAATTCTTTTGAAAATAATCAATACCTCCCTGTGAAGTGGCATCTAAAGTGAGAGTCCCCCATTTTTTTTATTGGCTTACCAATGCGATCATTTCCATTACAAGAAGCAAAGTGCAGGGCTGTTCGACCTTTGTCATCAGCAGCGCAGGGGTCTGCCCCATCTTCTAGAAGTTGCACTACTGATACCACCAAATAAGAAAGAAAAGGAAGCATTAATAGCCTGAAGATTTAATTGGCTATAGTCACCATCAGCATCCTAGCTTAAAATCCAATAAATTGTTGCAAAACTTTTAAGTAACGATACTTAATGCTGAAAGTTTATTTTAGAAGAAAAAAATAAGATACATGCACAAATTCATTCAGATCTTTTCAATATCCATATTTGCCAAGCAAATTCAGCATCAGTAAGTAAAACAGCATCAGCATAAGTAAGCATTCTTTCAAGCTCAAAGTGAAATAGCAGAATAAAGCATCCACAAAAAGAAACTGTAACAGAGTAATTGTTTCAATCAATGTGAATTTATATTTCTTTTAATGAAAACATTTAATACAAATTTTAATCCATATCTGGACATCAGGTAGTTAGGATATTATCTCTCCCAGAACTACACTTTTATTTAAATTTTGCTTCCTTATTCAGTTGAAAAAAAAGACATGATACCAACTGTTCCACTGTCTCACTGCACTCTTCAGACAAATTTAAATCTAAACTTCTTCTGATTTCAGCTCAAGTTTAGAGAGAGGAGGAGATTTAATATAGGTGAACAAGAGATAAAGATAGGAAAAAATCATATTCCTACAATGTAACCTTCTAATAAATGCATCTTGTAATCCTGATTGGTAATCAGGAACTGCATGCCAAGAATTTAGATACGCAGGCAAGTGAGAAGAGTGAAGGTAGAGGGTTAGCTAGTAAAGCACTGAGAATCTAGCCCCTCTGTATTTCTTCTAGCCAACATTTCCATAAACAAATTTATTTGAGAGGATTATTTACAAGCCTCCACTAGTATATGCCTCTTACAATAAGACAGAACTGGTTAAGAAAAACTTAATTGAAACTAGGAGATGAAAGAAGATAATACCTGGGTAGAAGAAGTGTGTGTGTGGGAAAGGAACATTTTGTTAATAGACCCATTTTCAGGCCTTCCTTAATTTCCTCCAAGCTACTGATTTTTTTTTTTGTAAAAGCTTACATTCCAATGGAATTCTTAGGAAACTAATACTGTATATTGAACATTCTCACCTCAAAGAATTGGTTCCTGTTTACGGCCTATCATTTTTTAAGATCCATATTTCTCTAACAGAACCTACATAGGGGGAATTACACGGGGCTAAAGATCAAATTCTGACTGATGCAATGTTACCTGTTTCCAAATCATTTGAATTAGCAGCTTCTCTCAATCTTTTTAAAGCTGTGGAAAAAGAGAGAGAGTTATTTCCTTCTCAATTTAATTTTATAAAAAACAAAACAACTACAACACATCAGGTTTCGTTAAACAAATGTTTTTACTATGCACAATCCACACCTTCTCCTCAAGGGTGATCTTTTACTGGGGGAAGGCAGCAACACAGTGTTTTATATCTAGGGAACTGTGATGTTACTTCTAGCTAATGGACTCATAATTATTCAGATATCATGGCTTTTTGTAGGATTTTTTTTACCTCTTAAAATTTATTTTAGATGTGCAAACAACAGCAAACAGACCTTCTCCTTCCTTTGGAAAAAAGGGTTGGTAATCCATTACAAGTAAGGCATCAAGGGCTAGTTCCTGGATGGGCAGAGCCCAAAAATTTTGATTTCTCCTTTCTCGTAATTTGAGGACTTCGGTATGATTTTGACTGAAAAGATCTTTCAAGAATTAATGATCTTTTTATATCCAGAAACAGAGGAGCATCTATCTACAAAGTTTTCACAATTTGCTTTTCCTCCAAAATTTACTCTGAGAAGTGAGCAAACTTTGTCCAGATTTCTGCTGCTATTTATCCATAATACATAAAACAGAACAGAGCAAAACAAACTTCTCAGGCTTCAATACATTATAAATGTTCCTGGCAGTAACATGCAATTAATACTGCTATAACTGGATTGCTTTGAATTCATTTACTCATCACAAATTTATTAATCCTTAATTTATAACGTAACACAAGCTACCAGTACATCATTTTATTCACAATTTAAACCACATGCATTCTTTTAATACAAAATCAGGAATTCTGGTGACTTCAGGTCTAAGTCAAAATTATTTCAAATGTACATCATTGAGACATGCTTGTATTTCATTTTTTTCCTTTTTACCCACAATTTTAAGATCAACTACCCAGATCAGTGCCCTACATGCATGAATAATTCCTTTATACAACCCAGTACTATTTATTTATAATATTTGTAGGCAATCCAATCAAACATGCTCTGGCTGGCATAGAACAATAGAAAAACAACATGGTTCATAAGACCTCATTAAAACAAATCATACCATCCATAATAGTACAATTATTACTTGCAAAAGGTTTGGCTTGTTGAAATAAGCCAAGCATCCCGCCAGGAGCAGTCTGTTCCAAAACATAGGAGCTATTATGAAAAGTCCTGTCCTTCATCCTGGCAAACAGGGCAAGTTGTTGGATAATTATTATGAACGCCAGCTGGGATAAATCAGGTTGTGGAAGGCTGCCTTGGATTATCACGGGAATAATTATGTGTCCACGCCTAAGCGTGTTTGCTTGAATGTTTAGTCCCTTATCCGTATCTACAGGCAGTCCTCAACTTACGATCACAATTGAGCCCAAAATTTATGTGGTTAAGTTAAGGAGATTTAAGTGAGTTTTGCCCCATTTTATGACCTTTCTTGCCACGGTTGCTAAGTGAACCACTGCAGTTGTTCAGTTAGCAACACAGTTGTTAACTGAATCTGGTTTCCCCATTGACTGAGCTTGTCAGAAGGTTGCAAAAGCTGATCGCATGACCCCAGGACACTGAAACCGTCATAAATACGAACGACTTGCCTGAATTTTGATCATATGACCACGGGGGATGCCAGAATGGTCGTTAAGTGTGAAAAAGGGTCATCAGTCACTTTTTAAAGTGCCCGTGTATTCACTAAACGAATTGTAGGAAGTCGAGGACTACCTTTGCCTTCAGAATACAGTAAAGCAGGGGTCTCCAACCGTGGCAACTTTAAGCCTGGCGGACTTCAACTCCCAGAATTCCCCAGCCAGCTTTGCTGGCTGGGGAATTCTCGGAGTTGAAGTCCGCCAGGCTTAAAGTTGCCACGGTTGCTAAGTGAACCACTGCAGTTGTTCAGTTAGCAACACAGTTGTTAACTGAATCTGGTTTCCCCATTGACTGAGCTTGTCAGAAGGTTGCAAAAGCTGATCGCATGACCCCAGGACACTGAAACCGTCATAAATACGAACGACTTGCCTGAATTTTGATCATATGACCACGGGGGATGCCAGAATGGTCGTTAAGTGTGAAAAAGGGTCATCAGTCACTTTTTAAAGTGCCCGTGTATTCACTAAACGAATTGTAGGAAGTCGAGGACTACCTTTGCCTTCAGAATACAGTAAAGCAGGGGTCTCCAACCGTGGCAACTTTAAGCCTGGCGGACTTCAACTCCCAGAATTCCCCAGCCAGCTTTGCTGGCTGGGAATTCTGGGAGTTGAAGTCCGCCAGGCTTAAAGTTGCCACGGTTGCTAAGTGAACCACTGCAGTTGTTCAGTTAGCAACACAGTTGTTAACTGAATCTGGTTTCCCCATTGACTGAGCTTGTCAGAAGGTTGCAAAAGCTGATCGCATGACCCCAGGACACTGAAACCGTCATAAATACGAACGACTTGCCTGAATTTTGATCATATGACCACGGGGGATGCCAGAATGGTCGTTAAGTGTGAAAAAGGGTCATCAGTCACTTTTTAAAGTGCCCGTGTATTCACTAAACGAATTGTAGGAAGTCGAGGACTACCTTTGCCTTCAGAATACAGTAAAGCAGGGGTCTCCAACCTTGGCAACTTTAAGCCTAGGGGACTTCAACTCCCAGAATTCCCCAGCCAGCAAATTCTGGGAGTTGAAGTCCTCCAGGCTTAAAGCTGCCAAGGTTGAGACCAACTGTAGTAGATAGTTTTGTGAGCAAGCCTGGGAAGGTGGAGGTCCTTCTGCTCACAGTCGGCGATGATTATTTGCTGAAGATGATGTCCAATCCATCCAACACATCCTTTCGTATAAGCCAGGGGTAGTCAACCTTTTATACCTACCGCCCACCATGAAAACTGGAACGCCCATTAGTGGGCGGTAGGGACCAGGTTGACTACCACTGGTATAAGCATTATACATTAGAACAGAGGTCTTCAGACTTTGCAGCTTTAAGACTTGTGGGCTTCAACTCCTAGAACTGGGAGTTGAAGTCCACAAGTCTTAAAGCTGCCAAGGTTGAGACCAACTGTAATAGATAGTTTTGTGAGCAAGCCTGGGAAGGTGGAGGCCTTCTGCTCACAGTCGGCGATGATTATTTGCTGAAGATGATGTCCAATCCATCCAACACATCCTTTCGTATAAGCCAGGGGTAGTCAACCTTTTATACCTACCGCCCACCATGAAAACTGGAACGCCCATTAGTGGGCGGTAGGGACCAGGTTGACTACCACTGGTATAAGCATTATACATTAGAACAGAGGTCTTCAGACTTTGCAGCTTTAAGACTTGTGGGCTTCAACTCCTAGAACTGGGAGTTGAAGTCCTCCAGGCTTAAAGTTGCCACGGTTGCTAAGTGAACCACTGCAGTTGTTCAGTTAGCAACACAGTTGTTAACTGAATCTGGTTTCCCCATTGACTGAGCTTGTCAGAAGGTTGCAAAAGCTGATCGCATGACCCCAGGACACTGAAACCGTCATAAATACGAACGACTTGCCTGAATTTTGATCATATGACCACGGGGGATGCCAGAATGGTCGTTAAGTGTGAAAAAGGGTCATCAGTCACTTTTTAAAGTGCCCGTGTATTCACTAAACGAATTGTAGGAAGTCGAGGACTACCTTTGCCTTCAGAATACAGTAAGCAGGGGTCTCAACCTTGGCAACTTTAAGCCTAGGGACTTCAACTCCCAGAATTCCCCAGCCAGCAAATTCTGGGAGTTGAAGTCCTCCAGGCTTAAAGCTGCCAAGGTTGGAGACCCGGCTGTAGTAGATAGTTTTGTGAGCAAGCCTGGGAAGGTGGAGGGCCTTCTGCTCACAGTCGGCGATGATTATTTGCTGAAGATGATGTCCAATCCATCCAACACATCCTTTCGTATAAGCCAGGGGTAGTCAACCTTTTTATACCTACCGCCCACTTTTGTATCTCTGTTAGTAAAATTTTCTAACCGCCCACCAGTTCCACAGTAATGCGCCGTGTATCGTCATCTGCATATGCTTCTCACACATCGTGGATTGTGTTTGGGGGTGCGTGGCTCCGGCTACCAGCTCTGCTTGTCTGTTACAGCTGGGTGGTGTGGGGGGAGATGCGAGAGCTATTCTGGGATGAGGCTGTTTGTGGTCACACTATAGCACCATTTAGTTTCACTACGTAATGTGAACTAAACTTATGCATGGGCAATACAAATAGTATATTTTCAGAAATCTAAATTGTCACGGGGAATTTTATGAAAATCTAATCAAAATGTTTTTAAATAACGCTATGAATTTTTTTTAAAAAAGTCAGTTAAATTAAAAAAAAGGAAAGTGCTTCAGTATCGGACAAAAACCCTACCGCCCACCATGAAAACTGGAACGCCCATTAGTGGGCGGTAGGGACCAGGTTGACTACCACTGGTATAAGCATTATACATTAGAACAGAGGTCTTCAGACTTTGCAGCTTTAAGACTTGTGGGCTTCAACTCCTAGAACTGGGAGTTGAAGTCCACAAGTCTTAAAGCTGCCAAGTTTGGGGACTCCTGCACTAGAATAAAATGCTTTTTCATATGTGCATCTTTGCATAAGCAAAACAGCACACCTTACACATGAGAGGTATCTAAATGTGAAAAGGGAGAAGGGTAGTTGGACATCCCAAGTGTCAGAAAAGGATAGTGCTACCCCTTCAGGGGAAGAAAAAGCAAATATGGTTTTAATTATTGAACCATCCTGAACAGAAATGCAGACTGCATACCAACATTTCATTAGAAACCTCATTTATACCCAGGATAATATAGTACTTGTGCAGCTCTAGGAAATTTAATGAAGTTATCCAAGGCAGGAAAAATAGAAAAGAAAGCATTTCTAGGGGAAATACTGTAATTACTTGACCCCAAAAATGAAACAACAGCAAAGCACACTGCCATAGCTACAAATTACACAAATCCTTTTACCAAGTTTTAAACTTCAGTGTTGAGAGAAGATATTATTTCCAGGCATTGGATTGTAATGTCTACCTCTTGTTCAAACTAAACTAAAGGGTTCATATAGGTTCAAGGACAATTTGTTGTTATAAATGTAGTATTAAGCATTGACAAATAAACCCCACAGGGCAGAAACTCAGTAGGTTTAACTTTTGGTGTCATGTCTTCTATTATTTTTTTCCTCTGTAGACCTAGGTCTTTTTTCCTATTGAAAGTGTACAGGAACATTCTCAGGAAACTAATATTTTGTAATTCTTTTGCTCCTCTTTGGGGTAAAGAATATGCTTTTATAAAAATAGTGGTACTGAAATGTCTTAGCTGTGGCTAAACTTTGTTTATACCTTCTTATATATTTTCACCATTCCTCCTTAGTAATTATGAATTCATTTGAGTTGCAATTGTGAATCAGAAATTTGTTTTATCTAATTTCATATTATTATGAAAAGAAAATTGACTTTTTAGGTTAGGAGGCAATATGTGGTCTCTTCTCATAATCCTAAAAGCTTTAACCAAAAACTTTCTACTATTGACCTCACCCCATTCCTAAGAGGACCATAAGGGGCGTGCATAAGCGCACAAACATGCCTACCGTTCCTGTCATATTGTTTTTTCTTTTCATATATATATATGCTTATACCTCCTAATATTTACTCAAATATGTGTTTATATACTATATAATCCTAGGCTTAGAAAACTTGGAACTCCGTCGCCTTCGACAAGACCTAAGTTTAACTCACAGAATCATCTATTGTAATGTCCTTCCTGTCAAAGACTACTTCAGCTTTAATTGCAATAATACAAGGGCAACCAATAGATTTAAACTTAATGTAAACCGCTTTAATCTAGATTGCAGAAAATATGACTTCTGCAACAGAATCATCAGTGCTTGGAATACTTTACCTGACTCTGTGGTCTCTTCCCATAATCCTAAAAGCTTTAACCAAAAACTTTCTACTATTGACCTCACCCCATTCCTAAGAGGACCATAAGGGGCGTGCATAAGCGCACAAACGTGCCTACCGTTCCTGTCCTATTGTTTTTCTTTTCTTCTTCCTATATATGTTTATATGTGTGTATACTATATAATCTTTTTGTATGATGTTGTGACAAAAATAAATAAATAAAATAAATAATCTTTTTGTATGATACCTACATATATTGTTGTGACGAAATAAATAAAATAAAATAAAATTCTTGGGTAGTGATTATTAATGAGGCATTCAAACCTGTTGCTCTATTCATTTGTCAAATCCCATCAGTTCTGGTCACTAAAAACCAATGGAAATTTGTGACATTTTCACCCTGCTTGCGATCTTGCAACTAGATCATCTATGTTGCAGATCAGATAACGCTTTAGGGGTTTTTTGATTTCATCTAACAGAGATCTGTTATTCAATAGATTTATAACCCGCATTTCTTTCATAACAGAATTAACCGTAGTGTACCAAATACACTACTTTTTCTAAGCATGGTTGCCGTCAGGCCTATAATACACACAGGCACACTAAATGTAGCACGTCTACTTATTCGTATTAGCAGCAGATTAACACGGTCCCGCTTATCCCTACAGTATTTTAAGTTGTCCGCCAAACGGACTATTTATACCGCCGGCTTCCGGTTTACGATGGAAGTCCCACAAATGCGGTGGCCGGAAGACTTTCTTTGCTGCAACGTTCTCAGCCTGGTTCGGCTGGTCGGCGGTGTGCGTTCTCTTTTCCCCCCCGTGCTCTTAAGCCCGCCATGTCATACCCGGTGGACGATTACGAAGAGGTACAAGCTTTGCGTATCTATTCACTGAGATCTTGATTGGCGTGTGAGAACTGGGACCTTCATGGATGGTTTCGCTTGGCGCTTTCGGATGAAAGGGATGGGCGGGTGCCTCCCTGTAGTAGTGGAAGGAAGAGGGGTTGCTAGGCTGAGTTGTCACTAAAAGCAAAGCCGAATAGGAGGGTCTTGTTTTCCAAACCCGCGGGTGTTCACATATGGGGCGTGGGGGCAAACGATTAAGCATGTTGCACCGTGTTATCTGTACCAGATTCAAGCCTTCCCTTCCCCCCTTCTCTTTTCGCAGGGCTCTTACGACCCATATGCTTATACAGGGGATTATGATTTACACACAGGTGAGTCTGTAGACTTTCGTGTTGATGGTCCTGCTACTTCAAGTTTACGTTAGGAGGCAAAGAGTACTTACTATCCTAGATGTGTGTTGTGCTACACACATAGTGGCAGTACCCTTAAGAAGTGCTTTTGAGTCCAGCCCACTTCTGTATTCAGTTTTAACCCCCACCCAAAAAGGGATAACCATGTGTTTTATTAAACATTTGATATTTGTCTCTTATGGAAAGAAAGTTCTTTGACCTATATCTGGCTTAGCGACTTTAATTTTTCCTTGTTTGTTTCTTTGCCAATTGCTTTTAATCTGCAGTCATAGGCTAAAATGTGAAAAAAATGAGTGGAAATTAGATATTTAAAAATTTGGCTGTAAAAAGTAACTCCTAGGCATTTCCATTCTTGTACTTTCCATTTTTGTAGCCTATAGGTGTTTTATTCATATAAGCTTGCTTAAGAATAATGGGATTTTATTTAATACATATTTTTTAAAGTTGTTGACTGAATTAGGAAGATCCAAATCCAAATGTCCACTCAGTTATCAAACTCATTTGGGTGATTATAGAGCAGTTACTCTCTCAAAACAAATTACTTCTTCAAGTAGTTTATGAATATAATGAAAAAAAGCCTTCCATATGTTTTCTGAAGCTGCAGTTGAAAAGCAAATTTTAATTAAGAAATAAATATTACTGAATTACTGACTTACATACCAAGAATACCATGGCTTAAATTCCCATTGTGAGTCTGGGTAGCATCCATAATAGAACAAAATATATAAGGTAAAAAGGTAAAGGTTCCCCTCATACATACGTGCTAGTCGTTCTCGACTCTAGGGGGCAGTGCTCATCTCCGTTTCAAAGCCAAAGAGCCAGCACTGTCCAAAGATGTCTCCGTGGTCATGTGACCGGCATGACTCAACACCAAAGGCTCACGGAACGCTGTTACCTTCTCATCAAAGGTGGTCCCTATTTTTCTACTTGCATTTTTTACGTGCTTTCGAACTGCTAGGTTGGCAGAAGCTGGGACAAGTAACGGGAGCTTAGTAATTGAGACTGAGTTGATTTTAAATTTAATAACAGCGGCAAGATTATTAATAGGACAGTATTGGGGAAAAAAAGAAGTACCTACAATAGGAGAATGGATATTGAAAGTTGCCAATTTGGCTGAGATGGCAAAAATCTCAGCCTTTTTGAAAAACAATACGCAAGAAAAATACTTAAATGAATGGAAAAAATGGATTGATTATATCCAAAACAGATATCAGACTAAGAGTTATCAGACTGCCTTTGAATGTTTAGGATGTATTATTTTTGATTGTTTTGGGGGAAGTTAGGAATTGATGAGAATTGAAGGTAGTTTGTGAAGGAATTTAGCTAGGAAGGAAAAATTTTTAGTATATGTTTGCTTTATTTTTACTATACCTTGTGTTTGTTCCGGGAAGTCGGGGGGGGGGGGAAGGGGGGGAATTTTGTAAAACTTTTTCAATAAAAAAAAAAAGTAACGGGAGCTCACTCCGTTAGACGGCACTAGGGATTCGAACCGCTGAACTGCCGACCTTTCGATCGACAAGCTCAGCGTCTTCCCCACTAAGCCACTGCGTCCAAAATACATAAATACTATTAAAAAGCCCAACTTAAATTAGAATAAAGACAATATAAAAGCATGGTAAAAAAAAAACCCAAGAAATAAGACGGAATGACAGCAAAGCATACAAAGAGTGCATCTAGTTAAATATCACATTTAGCAGAGTCCCCAAATTCATGGGATCCCCAAGCTCATTTTTGAGGGCCTTTCAGAATGCCTGCTTTCGTTCTATATGTTTTTTCCCTCCGACCTGTGTTGTCTTGTTTAGTAATATTCATGTTTGTTGACCTCCACAGTAACCCTAATGTTGCCAAAGTGTTGAGTGGCGTATGATGGGCTATGAGCCACAGACAGATATCATCATGCAAATGCTGCTATTATATATTTTCATCATGATATATTGTTGCAAGTATGAAAGTAATGGTATTTATATGGATGGTATTCTCATCAGTATGTTATCATTCCTCTTCTCATTCATCCTTCCTGGCATATCACATTTGACGAATTTTATTAAAAATGAGGATTCTAAAACAGATGCATGCATTTAAGTGTTAGATTCAAAATGTTGCTGTTCTATATCTTTCTGATACTATGTTTTAATATAGTTGTTGTATTTCACAGGAGATCCAAAACAGGATTTAGCCTATGAACGGCAATATGAACAGCAAACCTATCAGGTGATTCCAGAAGTGATAAAAAATTTTATCCAGTACTTTCATAAGACTGTTTCAGATCTGATTGACCAGAAAGTGTATGAGCTTCAGGCCAGTCGCATATCTAGTGATGTCATTGATCAGAAGGTGTATGAGATCCAAGACATCTATGAAAACAGGTATGATTTCTTTTGCTCCAGAAAAGAGCAAGAATTATCAGTACGGCTAGTTCTTTTTATGGTTCAATTACATTTAAAAAGATAAAATATTAATGAGATATATAATTGTGAATATATAATGGGAAATAATGAAAGATTATGCAGGTATAAGAAAAATGGTAAAAAAGATGCTAAAGAACAAGATTTTTCAGTGATGTGCCATCTGCCCACATGATGGCATAAGCCACTGAAAAATCTTGTTCTTTAGCATCTTTATCACTTTTCTCATGGAAATTTTTACATATGTAGAGTTGGTAAAAAGTGAGAGGGGGTCATGTAAATTGTGGTAGTTTGTTATATGGGTTTATTATAGTCAGTCATGCCATGATTTTTCTAAATACTGATGTGTATTGCAGTTGGACCAAACTAACAGAAAGGTTCTTTAAAAACACACCATGGCCAGAAGCAGAAGCTATTGCACCACAGGTTGGAAATGGTAAGAGTTTTTAATAGAAAATATTATTCTGACTTTGGTCGTGTATTGGAAGAGTAATTGGAGGGGGACCAGTACATATTGAAGAAAACAGATTAAAAATTGCATTGAACTCTGTTAACTCCAAATGATTCCTTTAATGTAACAGGATATGTCACATGCGATCTGATTTGATCCACATTTCCAACATTTATATGGGAAGCCTAAAAATGAGATTCAGCAGAAGAGTTTATTCTTTTTTATAGTAGCAATACCTGGCTTGTTTTTTGTACTGAATTTGTGAGACTCATGATAATTTAAGAAGTGATATAAAAAAAATTGTCCTTGAACTTTTGCATCCTACCCTACTGTATTAAGATGTTGATATTATAGTGTCAACTAATTAGAGGATCTCTATTGCCAGAAGAAATCTCTACCTTAAGCATATTTCCTATTTGCATCACTCAGTATCCTTGAATAAATTTTTAACAATACCAGTCGATGCTTGAAGTTTATATAATATAGTGCAATGCTGTGATTTTTTAATATACAACATGACTAGTTTTTATCAAAATAAGAACAAACTGTTTTTTGTTATAGTTGCAGTCAATGGATCTTAATGGCAGTGTAGGATCACCGTATCTCAGATGCTCATTAGCAAGAGAGATTGTGTTCAGACAAAAATGTATTTGTAGCATATTCTAGCATAACATTTTCATTAACTTTCAGACAGTTTATGAAATTTTATTTGCCAGAGAATCATGTTGTTGATGGGTGTTTACAGCATATTTTGTGACATATCTGTTAAAGGAAATTTTTGGATTTCTGATATATTTTGTTATTTTCACTTGTATCAAATACTTGAAGACCATCTGAATGAAAAACTCAAAGGCAAATACAAATACAATGATTATAGATTTTCTTTCATTGTAGATGCTGTGTTCCTGATTTTGTACAAGGAGTTGTATTACAGACACATCTATGCTAAAGTCAGTGTGAGTATCAGGTTTGTCCTTAATGAAAAAAACATTTACTTTTTGTGCAATTACTCTGTTTACTGAGAACTCTTGAGATCATTCATTTCAGAAATTTAGGCAACTATTTACTCTTTCTTCATTTATTGCAGGGTGGCCCAACCCTGGAACAAAGATTTGAATCTTATTACAATTACTGCAATCTCTTCAACTACATTCTTAGTGAGTCTCTAAAATTATATAATTCTTTGTATTGTACAAGAGGTAATAAGAATATATCTTCTATATTTAGAGTAACATTTAGTCAATTTAACATCCTAATATATATAACTGTTTCCAAGTGTGCTTTTTCTGAAAGCCTTCTGAAGCTCTCTGACCCCTTTTGTTAGTACTGTATAGCTTTATTTTTTAAAAGAAAAATCCACTTCTTTATTCTGGTTTTGTACATCTCTGTTTGGCTTTTCCTCTTCCTTTTTATATTTTGTTCTATTAAGGACATGATCTGCTATGATATAAGGTTTATTTAGAATGCCTAGAAAACAATACAAGCATGTAAAATTAAACCAAGAAGCAACAGTGCAAGCTGTTAAATTAGTAAGTTAAATTAGTAAATATTCAGTGTTCATTAACTAATGGTGGGATCTAATTTGGATTAAAAATAATTGTTTATTGGAAAATGCAGCAATGTATAGATTCCACCCCACCCTACCCCAATTGTTAAATAAATTGCATTATGAAGTGGGTTTTGGCACAATGCAGAATGGTTTAATAATGCTATAAAGTTAGGTTCTAACTTGCCTTTGGAACTGCTCAGTCAGCAGTCCAGGATTTTTTTTTAATGCGTTTATCGGTAAGATGTGGGGGGAATAAAAACATACAGAATCTTTGTTTTGAATTATTCATTTTCCATATATTCCATATGAATGTTCCTTTCTAGATGCAGATGGCCCAGCTCCTCTAGAACTACCCAATCAGTGGCTCTGGGATATTATAGATGAATTTATATATCAGGTATAAAAATGGATTGTACTCTTATGTCTATTCCACGTGCCTTTTTTTTAACAATGTTGAAAATCTACAAAGATTGCTAGAATCAGATGCTAAGCATGCAAATAATTTGCAAAAAACTTCCCAAAGCAGTAAGACTTCCAGGTGCTTTGTGGTTGGAATCTTTATATCTTTCAGTTTCTGTCTTGGAACACTGCAGATATCCGATTATATATATGCATAGAAAGAGGGATTTATTTCTATATAGATATATAAGATTGCAATTTGTATGGAATTTTGAGTGCTCGACAGAATTTAAACTCTGTTTAGTGCCAGCTCTGTTTGACGTATACTATAGATATTTTGGATCTGACTATGCCTATTATTAGTGACTTGGAATAATTTTTTAATGATGAGTTGTAATTTTATTCAGGGTTCTCACATTATTTGTTTTTCCTCCTACAAATTGTTATAGCTGTAATTTGGTTTCTGATTAGCACTGAGAAAACTTTACTATTTTCATTTGTAAAATAGTATATAATTTGATTTTGCTATAATACAACATAACATTTGTACTCATTGATGAATTGTTCTTCCTTTCTCCCTTTTGCCTTTGGATAATTCCAATTTATTCAGTCATTTCATTTTTATTCTGCTTATGTAAAAAAAAAAGCCCAAGGAGGAAAATAATACCATCCTCATTTTCTCTTGCATTCTCTATATTCTTGTAAAGTTTCAGTCCTACAGTCAGTATCGTTGCAAGACTGCCAAGAAATCTGAGGAAGAAATTGATTTCTTGAGGTTAAATCCTAAGATCTGGAATGTCCACAGTGTTCTTAATGTGTTATATTCCATAGTGGACAAATCCAACATCAACAGACAACTGGAAGTCTATACCAGTGGAGGTAAGGAAATAAATATTTTAAAATGAGTGGGCTTTACCATTTATCAATTATCAATAATAATTATCCAGTAATTTATTCATGAGGAAGGTCTAGCAATTTTCATTCTGATCATCTGTTTCATTCAGTCTTCAGCTGCTTCATTCTGATCGGGAATCAAGCTGGCAGATTGAAATTTGCATTTTTATTCACTGTTGCATTTAGAGTTCACATATATAGTTTCAAATTCTTTTTTCCCCCCTTAGGTGACCCTGAGAGTGTTGCTGGAGAATATGGTCGTCATTCTTTATATAAGATGTTGGGCTATTTTAGCCTTGTGGGTCTGCTGCGCCTCCATTCATTGCTGGGTGATTATTATCAAGCCATTAAGGTTCTGGAAAATATTGAGCTTAACAAGAAGGTAATAGAGTCACCTTTGTGTTAAAATTGGACTTTTTAAAAAGGACATTTCCCTTCTGGAATATTTTATTTATTTATTTGCATGGATTTATATCTCCATCCGTCTCAAGAATTTGGCTCTGGGCAGTTATGTTTATATAAATATATAGATTTTGTTTGGTAGGATGCTAAATGTTCTGCAAAATAATTTTTATCTAAACAATAGATGTCAGGTTGAGCCTGGTGAATGTCTCAGAACTGTACAATGAGATTTCCAGCTTGCTTTTGTTCTTTGACCTGAAAAGAGATGTGGAGTCTCTTTAAAAGTTTCTGTTGCTTTTATATTCTCA
Source organism: Ahaetulla prasina (assembly GCF_028640845.1). Lineage (NCBI taxonomy): Eukaryota > Metazoa > Chordata > Lepidosauria > Squamata > Colubridae > Ahaetulla > Ahaetulla prasina. The sequence goes on along the minus strand of NC_080545.1, from coordinate 68,688,255 downwards.
GGCATTTAAATACTAAGCCATCTGTTACTGTTCAGGTTTTGCATTTCGTACAAAATGGTACTTTTCAAGCTATAACCCATTTTTAACGCTAATATAATTTAGAACATTAACGCATATTCTGAAATTACTTCTTTTCCTCTCTGGTGACTGTTAGCTGTGCTTCTCCCCTCATATACGACCTACTTTCCCCCTACTATTCCCCTACTATAAATCTACTATTCCCTTGATTCCAAATACTGGTAAGTCATATAAATTGTATACTATAAACAAGCTAATATGAAGAAAACCAGTAATCTGTATACAGTAGATATAAAAGGTAAAGGTTCCCCTTGCACATATGTGCTAGTCGTTCCCGACTCTAGGGGGCGGTGCTCATCCCCATTTCAAAGCCGAAGAGCCAGGGATGTCCGAAGATGTCTCCATGCTCATGTGGCCGGCATGACTGAATACCAAAGGTGCACGGAATGCTATTACCTTCCCACCAGAGGTGGTCCCTATTTTCTACTTGCATTTTTTACATGCTTTCGAACTGCTAGGTTCGAAGCTGGACCTCACTAGGGATTCGAACCGCTGAACTGCTGACCTTTCAATCGACAAGCTCAGCATCTTAGCCACTGAGCCACCATGTCTCTCTTAAGATACAGTAGATATAGCCCCATCTAATTTGGGATGTGCTTGAGCTGAAAATAAATAGCTCATGTGATTTCACACAGGATTGCCATGGTTTCTCTTGACAGCTACTTGCACCCTGTCGAGTCAAATCACATATCTGGAAAGTACAGAGTTGGGGAAGGTTGTAGCATGAGATCTCTACAATGGTGAAATTGTTACATTATACCTTTTAATCGGAGAAAAATGTGTATCTTTGCCCTTTTTTTGCCAGTTAGCTGAAGATAACTATTTAAAAATAACTGTGAACAAGTTTGGGTTAAAAATGTTGAATACATTTGCTTTTAAAATCATAGATTGGTTTAAATAAAACAAAATAACAATGTCTTGTTGTTTAAGTTTAAGGTACTCTGTATCTCTTCATTATGTTTGCTGCAAGGAACTTAACAGGCCTCTCTCTCTGAAAGTTGTAGGATTAAAATGCTACATTAAGACTGAATAAGGAGGTACTCTGCTGCAGTGCTTCAGAGACACTGTAGGGCAGTACAGGTAGTCCTCAACTTACATCAATCCATTTAGTGACTGTTTGAAGTTACAACAGCACTGAAAAAAAGTGCCACCATTTTTCAAACTTAACAACCATTGCAGCATTCCCATGGTCACATGAACAAAATTCATACACTTGGCAACTGATCCATGTTTATGATGGTTGCAATGTTCTGAGGTCATGTGATCACCTTTTCTGACCTGACAATCAAACCCAAGGGGGAAGCCAGATCCACTTAATAACCGTATTACTAATTTAGTGACTGTAGTGATTCACTTAACAACTGTGACAAAAAGATAGTAAAATGGGGCAAAATTCACTTAACAACTGTCTTGCTTAGCAACAGAAATTTTGGGCTTAATTGTGGTTGTAAATCGTAACTATGCTGCCAAGTCCTTCCTTCCTTCCTTACAAAGGCTATATAGACTTTGGAATAACGCCATTCACTCTCTGTAGAAACTGATGACATTTCTTTCCTGATTCCTCGTGGGCTGAACAATGTCTCATTTCTCCCTTCTCAGAGTATGTACTCACGAGTGCCAGAATGCCAGGTTACCACCTATTACTATGTTGGCTTTGCATACTTCATGATGCGACGCTACCAAGATGCAATCCGTGTCTTTGCTAATATTCTGCTGTATATCCAGAGGACCAAGAGCATGTTCCAGAGAACAACTTACAAATATGAAATGGTAAAATGTAGAAAGGCTTCTACCCTCCTTGAAAAAGCTTTTCTGTTTGCTAATAGTGTCAGTGATGATCTTTCAGCCCAATTCTATCAGTATCAGTTTCATTGATATCAAGAAGTATGTAGTACTCCTCTTTCAGCTTTCAGTTCAAGTCAATTGGTTTAAAAAAATTGCCAATGCTTCCTGGTTTAGCTGAGCCTTATTCACCTTCCTGGCTTCAATAGCTCCCGCCAGATATATCCAGTATGTAACTGATTAAATCTTTCAGGAAACAATTTATTCTTTGATCCTTTTGATTTGCCCTAGGTATATTAAACTTCAGTCTTCACTTTTGGACACTGATAATTTGATTTGATTTGTCTATTTCCCTAGTCTGCTGTTGTGCTGCTGATGCCCTCTCCCACTTCCCCTATCACTTCATATAGTGATACTGTTTTCAAAATTGGTTTCTATGGGACCGGCTCCTTATTGTGAACTGTGCTAACTTTTATACTCTTTGTTAATATATATCCTGTCTGGGGACATTTTCACTAGCATATGCCTATGACAGTATCTCAGTTCTTCCTATTCTTGCTGTTGTTTTCTTAAATATGGTAATCACTTCTGTCATGAATTCTCATAGATAGTTTTCCTCATTTGGTTGGTCTTCAAAGTTAATGTTCAAAGAGCTGAGAACTCTTTGGGATTTTATTTTTGAAATGTTAAAAAAAAAAGTGGGGGGCAAGAATAGATAAGAAAAATAGTGACATCAAAAGCATACAGTGTATATTTCAAAGCGCTTTTTAAAAATCCCTTTATATTAAGCTAACCCAGTTATCCAAAGGACTTGTTCTATTAAGCAGAACTAGAATGATGCCACTGTCTATGTTCAGGGAGCTTAATGGATCAGGGCAGCTTTTACTTTCCATTTGTATGTCACTGTACGTTTGCTTGTCTAATTTTTACTTTGGAAAGCTACCAATGAATTCATGGCAAAAGTAAGTCTTAACGGTGTGCTTCTTGGCCAGTAGCTGCTACACATATACCATATCTTCTTAGATGTGAAGAGTAATTTATCTTTAATGTTTCTTATGGGAATTGTTTATTTTTCAGATTAACAAGCAAAATGAGCAGATGCATGCTCTTCTGGCTATTGCGCTTGCCATGTATCCAATGCGCATTGATGAAAGCATTCACCTGCAGCTTAGAGAGAAGTACGGGGATAAGATGCTACGGATGCAGAAGGGAGATCCCCAGGTATATGAAGAGCTGTTCAGCTATTCTTGTCCCAAATTTGTCTCGCCTGTGGTACCCAACTACGACAATGTGCATCCCAATTATCATAAGGAACCATACCTGCAGCAGTTGAAGGTCTTTGCTGATGAAGTCCAGCAGCAAGCTCAGCTGTCCACCATCCGCAGTTTCCTAAAACTGTACACTACTATGCCTGTGACTAAACTGGCTGGCTTCTTGGACCTCACAGAGCAAGAATTCTGCATCCAACTGCTGGTCTTCAAGCACAAAATGAAAAACCTGGTCTGGACAAGTGGCATCTCCGCCTTGGATGGAGAATTCCAGTCAGCTTCTGAGGTGGACTTCTACATTGACAAGGTTTGACGTTTCTCCAAACCTTCTGACAGTAGTACATAGTACCTGAACTTGATACTATTTAGATGTACTGAACTTCAGTCAACAGGATGGCTGGAATGTATCATCATCAAACTCATTGACATCTTCTCTTGGGTTTGAGTTCCTTTATATACTTAATAGATGAATCTGTGTTGGAAACTGATGTAAAAACTAGATACTCCCACTATTCCCTTGCCTTGACTTTCTCAGGGGCCATATAGTAGTAGAGGTGGGGCCCCTGCCCTTCTCTGAAGCCCTTCCCTTGTGAGACCAGATCACTAAGCCACCTCTCTTAGGGGCGTGAGCTTCAGGTAGAAACCCCCAAACAGACTAAAACAGTCTAAATCCAGCCTAAGATAATAGCAGGTAACATGACAAGTCTGTTTTCATTTTCATGACAGCAAATCCTAATCTGGATAAACATGTCATGCTTTAGCATGATACGAGGCAGTATAAAAATAAAACCCTAATCCCAGCCTAGAACAGACATAATACCCAGCAGATGTCTCCTAGAAGAATCCAGATATGTTGCTAATTTCTACTTGCCTTTTGGCAGGACATGATCCATATTGCAGATACAAAAGTTGCTCGACGCTATGGGGATTTCTTCATCCGTCAGATTCATAAATTTGAAGAGGTAAGTTAATGGCTGAATGCACAGGAGAAACTTATTAACAAATAAATGGCATAGTTTCCAAAACCTGGTGGCCATGAAACTTAACACTTCCCTCTTGCTTCAGTCTGGGCTTCTTTCCATACAAAGGTGGTCAAATATTAAAAGAGCACCAGTTATTCCAAACAGTATTTGTATGCAACCCCAAAATGAAGCAATTGCTGGCACTGCTGCCCTCTTTCTGTGAGAAAAGGGAATTGTCAGAAAGATCCCATGCATTCTCCTCGGCAACCTGCTGCCCAGAGAGCAAAATGTGGCTGTTTTAGCTATCCTGAAGATGTCACTGTGTTACCCAGCAATCTATCCAAAGGAGTAAAGATGTGTGTGTGTGTGTGTGTAAGTAAAATAGTTATCCCTAGTTCCTATTTTGTTTTTAAAAAACTGAAACGGCTTGGTACTCTCTATTGAGGTCATTTGACATGGGATCATGGCAGGAAAATGGAAGGAAGCTATCAGATGAGCATCATGTAAAGCTGCCTTGTGATTAAGCCCTCAAAGATTGTCAGACTGCTGGAAGTTGGCAAGTTTCTTGTGGAGGGGGTGAAAGGCTCCCCACTTCCCTGAATTGCCTGCTTTGTTTTTATTCTGGATAGAAGAAAAAGAACCCTTCTTTGCCATCCCACCAGAATTCAGTTCCTAATTACTTGTAATCAACAAATTGTATGTTAATACAAGGTTTGCTTAGAGTTCTGTGATGCACTTTATCATCATTATTTTTAAAATAAAATCAAGATATCAGCCAGCTTCATAAGAAGGTGCATGGTTAAAATGGCCTCAATTATAACTATGCTTTCCAGATGTCTTATTTAATCCTAGCCATTGTAGATATCATATTGCGTTAAGTGGCATGATTGTAGTTATGTTGAAAAGTAGGGGTCAGGGGAGTTTGCCCTCATAAGAATGAAAGGTCAGAGTCGGTGAAAGATGTTCTCCTAGACTGCAACTTTTTTGCAGAGGCTTGCCAAGATTTAAGCAGCTTATGTTACAAATAATGCCAGGCAAATCTAATTTTGAAGATGCTAATTTTGGGTTATCTAATGAAGATCACAAGGTGACTCTTACAACAGCTAGTTGGAGTTTTTTTGCAGTGACTTGTCAAACAAAGGGATACAACAAATGGTTGCAATAGAAATGGCTGAATTATTTTGAATATATTCAAAATATTTATGCTCTATTTTCCATATTGTTTACGATAATAATTTCTGTAATATGTACTTTCTGTTGGTTTTCTTGATCACTAAAATCTTACAACTTCATATAAGCATGCCTGTTACATTGTTCCCTGTCAGGTTAAGCATCATTGTGTAAGGAGCCGAAAGGAATAAGAACCAATAAACCAAAGAAGCATCTAAAATAAGAGAAAGGAAGCAACTGATTTTAATTTACGTCATTACCACTTCTGCATTTCTCTATACCTCTCAAAATACTTGCAAACCATCTCTGTTTCCATCATATTTACATATTGCCTTTTGTTATTTAAACTTCTGGGGTTTTTCAGGACTTCATTAATTTCTTCTCAGTCTTTCCCTTCCTCTTAACCCTTTTTAATAATTTTATTATTTTTCACCTGCAATTCGATGATCATTTTTTCTGTAGGGCTAAACCAACTCAACATATTGGTTTCTTATATTTAGTCTTATTGTCCCCACTCATTTCTAATTATTTCCTTGTTTTATCATATACGTTTAAGTACAGTGTTCCTACTCTATTTAGCTTTATGCTTCTCTTGATATATCCAAATCTCACTCCTATATAACAAACTGGGCAGAAGCACACTTTTTATGCAGCTATTTTTGCTATTTCTCATGAATTCCTTGCAATAGATTACATATTGTTCAGTGCCATTCTCCTAGTATTCACACATCTTAAAATTTCTACATTTTCCTATCGAAACATTTTATTATGATACACAAATTCATCTACTTCCTCTAGTTTTCCCCATTTTGTCATTCATAATTGTTCACTGTTTTCCTTGCAAAATTTCATTTAATTTTGCTGCACCATAAAATTCAACATTTGATGAAATTATTCAGGTTCTCAACCAACAACATGGCAATAGAAATACATGTTCCAAATCAACAAGTCTCCAACATCACCACAAGCATTCCTTTCACATTTCTTTACAAATCCATTAAACAATCAAGTTCATATCACACATCCTCCCTCTAAATACTGAACCATTTGTTAAGCAATCTGTTTATTTCTACAATTGTGATACTTGCAGCAAACACTGATTTTATTATAATCATCAGTTAATACTCCATAATAATAAAAACATTCTATGATTCTGATCTTTATTACTTTATTGGGTGGCTTTTCTAATGTCATAAATTGGAATAATCCTTCTCCATATATATTCTATCACCTCTTACGCTTTTTCTGCACATTTCATGTACAGTACAATTCCCTGCATCCCACCAGCTAGGAGATAAGAGTGTAGTGTATTGTCTCACCTTCAGAATACATAACTAGTTGGTCACATTCACATGAGTGGGGATTACATGATTGCTGAAGGAGAGACTAAGTAATTCTCTAAAAATGTATAATATAGCATAAAAAATTGGAAAATGATGCAGGAGGTGAAATAATTCTGTGTAATGAGGTTTCTGAAAGCAATCCCAAGAGTAAAAAGATTTGAGATAACTAGCTGGATTAATGAGTATGAATTCTTTGCAACCACCATCTTTGCTATGAATCTCCCAATTTCAATAACCCAAAAATTCTTTTTCTAGGTTTTTTTTAGCAGTTGAATTAGTCGTTTTCCAGAAATGATTTCTAAACAATTTTGCCAGTATAGATTTGGATAAAATGCTGCTAAAATCATTTGTAGTTTGTGTAATTTGCAGGTGCCCATCTCTTTTTACAAATATGTTGGTGGTCTGACCTCAGATCTGTCTACCTTAGTACAGTCTGCATGTGGGCTAGATTGATTTGCTCATTCAGCTGCACTCAGCATTCTTGGTAGAATGCAGACAGTTTTTTGGAGAATGTATAATTGTGGCAATAACACTGAAGTGCTTAACTATGTGGGTATTTATCTCCCCCTCCCCCAGTTAACTTGTAATTAGATGTCTGTCTCTTTCAGTTGAATCGTACCCTGAAGAAGATGGGCCAGAGACCTTGAAACTCTTCTTGCATCAGCTATTTGCTCTATTTGAAGAGGGCAAGCCTGGAAGAAATATGAGCTAAGAATTTTGGAATTTTCTGTAATCTCTGCAATTTTTACTTGGATAGCAGATGGCTGTGCTCATACAAAAAAACTAGAAGGTCTAATTAAATAAATGACATTTCTCTGTATCTCTGGAGTTTGTTCATTTGTCCCTTTGAGGGAGAAATAACTAATCTTTGGCTTCTTTTGATATCTTAGTTGTAGGGCCTGCCTACTTTCGTTCTATTGGAAGTGTTTTTGGATAGCTGGCAGAGTGTTTGCCAGGACTGAAGCACAGGTCTTCACCTCTATTTTGAAACGTGATCTGCATTAATGCTGATTTTGTAAAAATGTGAGCCTGACCTTTCTCCTATAGCTTTGGACTGCAAAACCACAATGCCCTGCATTATTAAAAGAAAGGAAAAGAGAAAATGCTACATGTCCAAATGATTTCTATGAGACTGTAGATTTAACCCCTCTACGATTGAATGCCTCAGAGTATCTCCAGGTCTTTTATGATGTATTTTTCTTTTTTTCTTTTAATGTAAGGCACTGGGACAGGAAAGGTGAAGTCTCTGAATCAGGCTCAGCTCTTGGTGACCTCATGGATATGCCCAGGCATGATTTTTGGCAATATCCATGTATCTTGTTTTTTTTAAATGTGCAAAATCAGTCTACACCCAGTAGGTAGTGAAGTTGACATCATACAGCACCCTTCTCCAAATATATCCATATCTATATCCAAATATAGATCCAAATATAAATCCAACACAGTTCTGGGCTGCATAAACAGAGGGATAGAATACTGCTTTATAATGCAGTTGGTAAGGCCACACTTGGAATATTGCATTCAGTTTTGGTCGTCACGATATAAAAAAGATGTTGAAACTCTAGAAAGAGTGCAGAGAAGAGCAACAAAGATGATTAGGGGACTGGAGACGAAAACATATGAAGAACGGTTGCAGGAACTGGGTATGTCTAGTTTAATGAAAAGAATGACATGGGGAGACATGATAGCAGTGTTCCAATATCTCAGGTGTTGCCACAAAGAAGAGGGAGTCGGGCTGTTCTCCAAAGCACCTGAGGGTAGAACAAGAAGCAGTGGGTGGAAACTAATCAAGGAGAGAAGCAACTTAGAACTAAGGAGAAAGACAGAAAAATGACAGTTAGAAAAATTAATAAGTGGAACAACTTGCCTGGAGAAGTTGTGAATTATCCAACCCTGGAAATTTTTAAGATGATGTTGGATAACCATTTGTGGTGTAGGGTTTCCTGCCTGGGCAGGAGGTTGGACTAGAAGACCAAGGTCCCTTCCAAGTCTGTTATTCTATATTCTATTCTATAGATATGATTAAATTTTTCTCCCTTTAAAATAATGATATTGAAAAATACTGCAAACAAACCTCCAGAGACTTTTTATATGAAATAAAAGCAATTATGACTACAGTCCCATGTAAATTGGAAATCATTCTCTTGAACTTGGTAGTTTTAGAAAAGATACTAGGATTGGGCTGCCCAAAGGATAAGTGTGTTTGCTTATACTGGATCAAATGTTAGGGAGTTTCAGTATGTGACAAAGTATAGCACATGTTACGAAACGCTTCTGACAGTAATGAAACAACATTGCTAAAAAATAACAGCAATTTGTTCATGCCAGACTCCTTCCAGCTTTCCTAGTGAGGGTAAGCACATGAAATTAGAACTGCCAGTTCTTTCAATTGTACACTCAGTGAGGCTAGCTAATACCTCTTGGAAATGTTTGTTTTTTAGAAAAGGCATATGAGGAAGTGCTGAGTTCATACAAAAATTGAAAATCTGCAAGCTCCTTTCCTATTACAAGTTTGCCACAAAGTAACAAAACGAGCATGCTTTTTAGAGTTTGAGAATCTGTGTTTTACTGTGATGAAAAAGAAAAATATGCTCACTTTTGCTAAAACATAGTTGGAGAAGATGAAAAGCTAAAGCATTTCATAAAAGTCCTTATTGCAGGTGTTAATTAGTTAGCTGGAGATCTGTGTCTTAACAAGAATACACAAACAAATTTGAAAAATGTACCTTTTTCAGGATTTTGTAAATGCTAACATGATTTTCAAATGTTATAATGAGCAATTCTAAAAAATTTGTCAGCTGTTCATATAGGATCTAAAACATACATTATGGGCCTCTAGTAGTATCCATGTGGTTCCTACAAGAATACTCCCTACTTTCTGTAACAATATTGAATTGGAAAGGTAGAACCATTCTTCCTTGCTAGAGATTCTATCTACAGAAAAACATACTGTTAATTTTAGCAGCAGACAATGTGACAATCATAGGAGTTTAATATTTCCTAACTTCTAGCACTGGAGATAAGTTTCTTCTGTGTCTAATCACACTTGGCAAATAAAACTATTTTATTCTATTCTGTTCTATTCTATCTTAGAAAATAATATTGGAAATTTTTATGCTTTGCAGTCTAATATAGCCACACTTGAGATTTCTTTAGAGTTTGTTTTGTCGTAAATAGCATTGGAATGCACCAATGCATCTATTCTAGAACTATAAAAATACGATGCACATATTTCAATGGAATATGAAACCTGCTGTTGACTTCTGGTAGAGACATAGTGAGCTAAACAAGTCTCCATGGAGAGCAGAGATTATCATGGCAATGACCAAAGAACTGGTAAAACAGAGATCACTCATATGTCCTCCAGATGGCTGCTCCTCATGAGGAGGTCACTGGACAGTTGTCTCCCATTGGTTTGAGTACTAACAGATGAAATGATCAAACTCACAGATGGCAGGACCTTTTAAAAAGTTTGCTAACTTCATTTCCAATCACTTCAGAAATTGCTTATCTAATAATCTTAAAGCTATTAGAGATCTTCCAAACAACAAGTTTGAAAAGCCACCTGGCCAGTCTGTCTTCATTACTGAACCACTAATTATAACTTTAAAAATTTGTAATGAATGGCAAAAAGCTAACTAAGACTTTGAACCAAGAAAGTTATAAATGAATTAAGGGTACAGACAAATTTGCAATATTGAAACTTTTACTGTAAGATTTTGGAACAAGTTTTTGTGGGAACCAAAATTACTTCATCTAAATTAGACTCTAGAGACTAAAGGTACGACATGTTGTAAATGTCATACCTTGATGAACGTATCTTTTCTTTTATGTATACTGAGAGCATATGCACCAAGACAAATTCCTTGTGTGTCCAATCACACTTGGCCAATAAAATTCTGTTCTATTCTATTCTAAAGATTGAAGGCAAAAAGAAAACCCTTTTTTCAATTTGATTATCTGGATAAGTTTTAAAAATTAAAGGGGAAATGTAAATAACAAATTTGAAGAATGATTGGATAATGATTGGATTTACAAAAGGGATTTGTTCAAGTCTCAAGAGACCTACGGAAGGGATAAAGAAGGTTTGGAAATCACATCCTACAACAATATTTTGAATGAATTAAAAATTCAGATTTTCAGCAGTAAGAGGAAGAAATATAAAGTTGATTTATTTGATCATGATTAAAATAATATGTTTTATGAAATTCTGACAACCCTTTATAGATTTTTTGCTGACACCAGGATTGAAAAGTTGATGTCTTGTACATTTTCTTATAAATGATAGGTTATAGGAAGAAGAGATACCTTTGTAATCTTAGGGGGGGGTGGGATAAAGACCTTCTAAACTCATTTGTACTTGTGATGAAGTTTGGAAGTTACTTCTTTATTTTCTTACTTTACACTTTATTTTTCTTTTCTTTTTTACTTTTTTCTTTGCACTCTGTACTGTATTACTTTCCTTTCTCTCTCTCTGACTTTAGTTTCTATTAGTTTTTATTACTGTAATTAAAAACTTCAATAGAAATTATAATAAAAAGGAATTTGAAGCCTGATCTTGTAGGCGTTTGCTTGGAAATAAAAAGCCTAATTTTATATGTGTTTATATAGAAGTGATTGTATTGTTCAGTGGAATTCTTCAGTAACTGAAATGCAGTTTTTAGCCATTTTGTAAAAGATTTTGTCGTGTCATGTGTAGAAAGTATATTATAACAGATTGGCGGGCAAAGGCTTTAGGAGAGGTCTGGTTGTCTATGGTCTCCCAGTTCAAACATTTTTCAACTGTTTGCAGCATTTTTGTCACTGATAGCACTTTTACAAGTATATATTGTAGCGTTGGGTATGGCATACTGGATAGAACCTTGAACTTAAATTGAAATTCAACTCCCTGTTCAACCACAAACTTTATGGGTGATTTTTGGCTAGCATCTTTTTTCAGTCTGTTTCACCATTTTTTAAATAATATGAATTGTTATAATCCCCAAATTGCCTTGAGTATAAATAACACTTGATATAATGTTATGGGTCCACTTTTATTAAAAGCTATTGGCTGTCAGTCCTGGAAGCAATCTTTTACTTTGCATCTTCAGGGCTGCCACATTTAGTGCTGTGGGAAACTGGGAGTGGGGATTGTAGGAGTTGGGCAATAACTAGCCATAATAACATTCTTTTCTCTTAGAGCCAAGGATATCCTGCCCTGCACCTGGAGTGGCGTAACTGGGAGGCATCTCCAGTTGGGATGGTACATTGATTGGACCATGTGATGGACATGTGGGTGCTGGAGCAGGGACTTGGACTTCCGTTTGGGGGCGGAAAACCTGGAAGCTTTCAGATTTGGGTTTTCCCAGATGTGCCAATATGACATCTCTAATAAAATGGAACTTTGAGGAACGTCTGGACTTGGAGTCTTCTTTCACTGTGGGTGTGTGGGTGTTACTTGGAACCCTGACATTGGCCATGTACCACTAGCATGAGATAAGAATCACTATTTGCATCAGACAATAAGATTACTAAATCCAAATTTCTGTCCCCATGGTGACCAACTAGATGGTGTTGAAAGTTCATGAGGATAACAGCATTCTTCCCAGCAATTCAGTCTTACATATTGGAAAAAAGAATCCTATCAACAAGTACAAACTCGATGGTTATTACCTTACTGACGACCCTCACCCTGTCAAAGATCTTGGAGTTCTCATATCAAATGACCTAAATGCCAAAGCCCACTGCAACTACATAGCAAAAAAAGCTCTAAAAGTAGTAAACCTAATTTTACGCAGCTTCTTTTCCAAAAACTCTACACTACTAACTAGAGCATACAAAACATTTGCCAGACCTATTCTTGAATACAGCTCATCAGTCTGGAACCCACACCACATCTCTGACATAAATACAATAGAACGCGTCCAGAAATATTTTACTAGAAGAGTTCTTCACTCCTCCGAAAACAACAAAATACCTTATACCACCAGGCTTGAAATCCTGGGATTAGAAAATTTACAACTCCGTCGACTTCGACATGACCTGTGTTTAACACACAAAATCATCTATTGCAATATCTTTCCTGTAAATGACTACTTCAGCTTCAATTGCAATATTACAAGAGCAAAAAATAGATTCAAGCTTAATGTCAATCGCTTCAAACTTGATTGCAGAAAATATGACTTCTGCAACAGAGTTGTTAATGCTTGGAACTCATTACCTGACTCCATAGTCTCTACTCAAGATCCCAAAATCTTCAACCAAAAATTGTCTACTATTGACCTCACCCCATTCCTAAAAGGACTATAAGAGGCTTGCATAAGAGCACAAAAGTGCCTACCGTTCCTGTCCTATTGTTCCCTTTATTATATCAAATTAATATAGCTAATGCATATTCTTTACATATATATATATATATATATATATATATATATATATATATATATATATATATATATATATATATATATATATATATATTTTCTTCATGATATGTTTTTTTTTAAACTTATGACAATGTGTATACTGTTGTGACAAAATGAAATAAAAAAAATTAGTGTTAACAAGCACTTGGTCTCTTATAGAGAAGGAAAAATAAATGTATCTGCCAATAATTTGTCAAATCCTATTTTAAAGATAGCCAATTTCTGAAGTTAATATTCTGCAAACAATTTCTCCTAGTGTCATGCTATTCATTTCCCCCAGCTATCTCCCCCCTCCCCAGCTATTTTAGCATTTTAGAGATCAATAGGTTCACTTCAAACAGCCAGAAGTATTTCCTCAGGCACTTTCTTGTTATGGAGATGGTTCTGGTGGCATTCTCAAATCTAGCCTAGGATTATCTTTTAGCAAGTGTGATCAAATATGACATGAAGTGGTCTTTACATTTGCACCTGTTACCATTTTCTCCACAATTTCTGAGAACGCAAATATCACATGCTGCACATTGATGCCTGCATCACACTTCCGTTAAGTGGCAAAAGGTGTGGGCGGGTTCACTTCATCACAGCTGACCTTCTGCAAAGACCTTCTGGCCAGTTGCTCTTTGTAGCAAAGAGGAAGGACAGGCTGTTTCAGTCTGTGCCTGGCACCAACTGAACGGAAAGGAATTCAAAGTATGCAGCCGCATTAACAGAGAGCCCAATTGTTGAAATGCTGCTGAAGTTTCTGTATAGCCACATTGTTTTTAAATCTCAGCTTCAGGCTCAACTGCCATAATAAATTCTGGGCTGATGTAGCTCAATGATAAAACCCCTTCAGAACACTTAATTGTTGAAATCATGAAATAAAATTGGTGCTACAAGTGATTTTTTTCACATTTCTTGACAGGAAGATATTGCTTTACGCTGACCAGATCCAGTGTAAAGTTGATGCTGACCGAGCAAAATGACCTATCTTTATGACCTATCACAATTTAAATTGGCTTTTTGACCCACTTGCATCCAGTATTAATTTACTATGTTAATCAGTATTCTGGTCATGTCATGGAATTGCCTAATGAAAAATGATTTTGTTCGAACAAAACGGCAAGTATACAGAATACTATAGTGATATATTTTTATACACAATGTTGTCTGATGTAATATCCTGTAAATTTGACCAAAGGCATACTTCCTTATAGATGTGGCATCTTTAAAAGTCTCAGTATGAGGATATAGCCATCAATCTACTTGTCAATGCCACTCTGTATACCAAGTTCTCTGATCTACCTAATTTCATTAAAAAAAAAAAAAATGAGAAGCAAAGCAATAAATTCAAGCCTAATTTGTATTTTCAACAATTCCTCTAAGTCTTGCATAGTGTTCATAAAATAAAGCAACAGACAATTTCAGCCTGATATTCTTATGGAAGTAAGCTCACCTACTCAGAAAAAAGGCAACACCATAGAGTGGGTGGCTTATTAGGAAGTAACCTTATCAGTCTCTGTTCTGATGTTTTCTGATTTAGCAGGCAATATAATTGCCATTTTTTGGGAAATTTCTCATTAATCCACTTATTTTAACTTTCATTTGTTGAAAAATCTATAATGGCTGGGTTCATACAGAATGACTGACAAATAGTAATTTATTTATATTACATGTTAAACCAAAGCCAAATACATTCTATACGTTGGCATTATGCAAAATCCTGACCTCTGCATAGCTACAAAGTCAGTCAATAGATGAATGGGCCCATGTTTTTTCACCTCTGTTATTTTAAAATTCTGGCATTTTTCTTGCCATTTCTAACCTATTATGGAAATTGTTTATTTTAATTTGCTTTGGAATGCTCTGGGCATTATGCCACTTTTGGATTCTCTGTGCCTAATCTTATAATGATTTCACCCTTCCCAATATTCTGCAGAATAAAATGCCTTTGAAAAGCTCCCTCTGCCTTCTTTGCTAGCTTCAAGTAGCAATAGCAATAGCACTTAAACTTATATACCACTTCACAGTGCTTTACAGCCCACTCTAAGCGGTTTATGAGTCAGCATATTGCCCCCAACAATCTGGGTCCTCATTTGACCGACCTCAGAAGGATGGAAGGCTGAGTCAACCTTGAGCTTGTGAGAATCGAACTGCTGAACTGCTGGCAATTGGCAGTCAGCAGAAGTAGCCTGCAGTACTGCATTCTAACCACTTTGCCACTCTTAACCACTCTTAAGTAATGAAATTCAGGACCAGCTTAAAAGTATTTTACACAGTGGATAGTTAAAATAGTATTTGCTTCCATCAGGTGCAACAAGGAACATCAATTTTGATGGCATGACAAATATGCATGCAGAGTTAGTTATCACTGCCTTTTAGGCTTTATGTCTATTTAGTACTACTGTAATAAGGTAAAAGGTAAAGGTTCCCCTCGCACATACGTGCTAGTCGTTGCTGACTCTAGGGGGCGGTGCTCATCTCCGTTTCAAAGCCGAAGAGCCAGCGCTGTCCGAAGACGTCTCCGTGGTCATGTGGCTGGCATGACTCAACGCCAAAGGCGCACGGAACGCTGTTACCTTCCCACCAAAGGTGGTCCCTATTTTTTCTACTTGCATTATTACATGCTTTCGAAACTGCTAGGTTGGCAGAAGCTGGGACAAGTAACTGGAGCTCACCCCGTTACACGGCAGCACTAGGAATTCGAACCACTGAGCTGCCGATCTTTCAATCAACAAGCTCAACGTCCTAACCCCTGAGCCACCACGTCCCTACTACTGTAATAGTATATGTTAAATACAATATGCTAAAAAAAAAACAGCAATTGAAGAAGGAAATCACTTCCTGTCTGCATTGACAAATTTCCTGAATTCATTCTGTGTACTGAATTAGACAGGCTGTTGGTTTAATCCAGTATGACTCTCTTTCCCTCCCCCCCTTGTTTTGAAGATAGTTGGCATTCAGCAAATTGAAAAAGCCCAAACAAGGATTGAAAAGCAGGTGGAAAAGGGCATGTGAAAAGGCTGTACAAAACTCTGCTTCACATATTCTGAAGCCTGGTTTAGCTCACTTCAACAGATTTGCACATTATATCAGCCACCATAAAGGATTAGAGATTTGCTTTTAAAATGGAAAAGTTTCTATCTGTCATAGTCTGGAGTTAATTAGTTGTCAAATATATTTTTTATGAAGGCAGACTTGGAATGTTTTAGCCTGGACAATGAGAATGAGTTGTCATCTGACTTGTATACCAATTTTCCATCACTAAACTTCAGACTCATGTTGTATCTCAATTATGAAATATACAGTGCACTGTGATGGATAATTTTGTTAAATTATAGAGCACAGCATACAAATTAGGGGAAGGCGGGGAGAGTAGAGTAATGCACATATCTTTGAAGCCTATTCTATAAATGTTTATCATCTGTTTTGTTCTTCCGTGATTAATGCAGCCCAAAAGAAATGGTGTGCTCTGTGCTATCATGCTCTGCACATCTCATTTCAAAATTATGCAGCATATGTTGCATGTCTGAATAATAACAAATCTTGATCTTATGACAGATTTAAAGCGATAAACAACTTTCACTTTGTGTAATTTCCAGCATCTTCAAATAGAAGATCAAGTGCTGCTGTCTTTTCTCCATTGTTAGTACTTTGCTCTTAGACTTTTTTTAAAATATCTCAATAAAAAGTGCACTTTCATGATAACTGAAAATAGATGAACTTCTTTTTCCTTCCAGGCATTTATCATGTTCATTTCCTGCCCATCCCTAAAGTACAGCTGTAGCTGGAAAACAACTAAACAGCATTTAGTTTCTTTGTATGCTATTTTCCATGCTCAACAATAGAAAAGTTCACATCCTACAACAACATTTTAAAAAAGAATTTCATAGCTGAGCAAAGCTGAAATTGTCACAAAGATATTAATGCCCTAATTAAAAGTTATATGAATTAGCATACAATAAGATTTAAAAATCAAGTGGTGATTCAGACAAAGCCTAATCGTAAGGGATTTTATCCCAATTACTCTTAACAGGGAAAAATAATAGACCTGGGAGAATGGAGGTCTGACCACTCCTAATCCACACAAGGTGCCTTTAGACCTTTTAAGCAGCAGAAGCATCCATTAGAACTGGAGGAGCCCATGAATAGAGGTGAATCAGGAAGAAGCTGTTTTCTCACTAATGAATTAAAGCATTGGCCATTAACTGCAAAGGTGAAACAAAGGGTATTTTGGTACAATGGTGTTTCAAGTGAATATTCTGCCAAAGAACAGTTTCCTGGCTTTATAATATTCATAGCTATAACAGGAGGATGAGTTCAGGCAATGCAGCATCATTCCCACTCAGGACCTTTCCAGTTCTCAGGAAATATCATGAAGAATGTTATTCTTTTATTTCTATTATTTGTACCTTAGATGCTACTCTATCCAATGACTTTTCTATCTGATGGCTTTATAAACACATACAATGTAATTGCTTGGATCAGTGTTTCTCAACCTTAGCAACTTTAAGAGGTACGGACTTCAATTCCCAGAATTCCCCAGCCAGCATGAGAAACACTGGTTTTCGTAAAGGCTGGTTAATTATAGCACTGCAAGGCAATTGAGAGTTCGGACTCAAACATTTCTGTGTGCATACATGAAGGGGAAGCTAATGCTCTGCTTGGCTAGAACAGCTGTAACAAAAGACACACCCATCCACACCTACCTTGTGCAACTCCTCATTCCAGTCTTCCTTGTCTGACTGGTCTATGCAGTTTGATAAAAGTTTCAAGTAAAGCCTTTGATATTCCAAACCACACATAACTTCTACTATACTTTTATAGAAAAAATAGGCTAATTCGATTGACCACAGACATTATAACGTAGTTATTTGCTAGCTTTTTTTTTTAAAAAAAAGGATCTTCACTTTTAATGGATGTACAGTGGCAAAGGACTTATAATGAAGTCCCAGCACCCCCATCTCACTTCCTTTTCAAGCAGGTCCTGAGATACTTTCATCCTTGTCATCCCAATACTGCACCATTTTAAAGCTTATATAGGAGGAAAGCTTTTATAATAGAGTAATTATTGAAGGAAACATGGGATATACTACAAGCCAATGCTTATTCAGAATTTTCCTGCCTGCCCACGTAATTTTCAAATGCAAACTTTTCCTTCTTCCTTCCCCCAGATTATCTCTACAGGCTGGCTTATCATCCTTTTGTTCCCCACTCTTCCTTTATATATAAGGTGTTTTTCAGTCTTTTCCTTCTCTCTCGTGAATATAAAACAAAGACAATCAATAACACTCCAAAACTGATTCAGAACTTATTAAGACAAAGAAGAGAGCATGGGCAGAGCCTACACTGGATTTAATCTTTCCCAGAGCCTGCAGGTTTCGCTACCCTCTAAGCCCCTCCTGAGTGTACATAGCTACTCTTTTTTTTTATTATTTGAATTTATATCCCGCCCTTCTCCGAAGACTCAGGGCGGCTTACATTGTGTTAAGCTATAGTCTTCATCCATTTGTATATTATATACAAAGTCAACTTTTTATTGCCCCCAACAATCTGGGTCCTCATTTTACCTACCTTATAAAGGATGGAAGACTGAGTCAACCTTGGGCCTGGTGGGACTTGAATTTGCAGTAATTGCAAGCAGCTGTTAATAACAGACAGACTTAGTCTGCTGAGCCACCAGAGGCCCCAAATAAATTTAAATACTGTTTAAATACTATTTCCTCAGTGAATGCTATAGCCCCTTTAATTGAGTGCTTTATGTGAGAAAATCAGGACACAGGAAGTCAAGAATGGATGGATACTAAATTCATGTAGCCTGGATGTAAACGTGTATGAACAATACAAAGAAAACCCATTGAGGAGGTTTAGTCATATACAGAGACAGAATCCAGAAAACTAGGAACAAGCAGAGTGTGAGTTCTAGTCCTACCTGGTGCATGAAAGACCATCTGGGTGACTTTGAGCCAGGGACTGTCTCTCAACTCAACCTTACTCACAGGTTTGTTGCAGTGGTGAAATCCAACTTTTTTTATACTGGTTCTGTGGGCGTGGCTTGATGGGCGTAACAAGATACTGCAAAATTCCCATTCCCTCCTCACTCCTGGGGGAAGGATACTGCAAAATCTCCATTCCCATCCCACTCTGGGGCCAGCCAGAGGTGGCATTTGCCGGTTCTCCGAACTGCTCAAAATTTCCGCTACTGGTTCTCTAGAACCTGTCAGAACCTGCTGGATTTCATCCCTGGGTTGTTGTATTGGGGAAATAGGAGGTAGGAGTGCATACTTGAATACATACACACACACACACACACACACACACACTTGCATATAAGAATGGGAAGAATGAGAAAATTATTGCTTTATGATATTGGGAAGATACTGAAAAAAAACAGTGAGATATTTCAAGAACAAGAAGTTTCATACAAATCTGAATGGATATGATAAAAGCAAAGATGGTTTGGAAAGAAAAAGAGCAGGGATAGTTACAGAGAATGGCATTGATGCGAACAAAGTTCAGTTATGTATTCTTTTCTTATCTCATGGATTTTTTTTGCCTACTAGCTCTCTTCTGAGCTCTGCAGAATGTTTTTTGTGCTTTGCATAATCTAGCTCTCAAATGGGATAACTTGATGGATCTGCCTGAATGAACACTTCTTCTCCAGTGATTACTGAATTATCTTTTATTGATATTCTCTTCAATTACATTTACTTTTTTTAATTTCTTTGTCTGAGGAATTTGCTTTGTTGAACTCCTTATTTGCTCTGGTATGTATATTTAAATATATTAAGTATGCCAGTTTCTCTTGGCAGACTTCCTGCAGAACAACCTATAGAATACCGGTAAATAATAGGGACATCTGCTGGAAGGGCATGCAATTTTGGGGGGAGCTGTGTATTATTTTATATTAAAGGGGTTTACAATGCTGTGCATTCCAAAATGAGTCCTCTCTGAGAGATGGATAGTTAGATAAAAGGTGGGTAAGGGCAGAGAAAAGCTGTATTTTAATTATAGTTAAATGCCTTAGTAGGCACATAAGTAATCATATGTTTGTATTATATGATAGGTTTGCACCCAAAACATTAGGGAACACACATATTATGTATCCTAAATCTAGGTTAAAGAAAGCTTTGGAAACAATTCTGCTATTTGAATTTATAAATAGTAGCATAAGCTTCCTTACTGCTGTATGTATTCCAAAATCCAAAAGCTGGACATTTCTACTCAGGGATTCTGTATTTGAAATATGATTTAGAAAATGAAAACGGTGAAAGAATGGAGGTAGGTGCCTGCTGTCTGAGTGCTATTTATAGCATATTTATAGCATTATTAGCCTTGACGTCTTCTGACCTGAAATGCTAAAAACTAGCAGTGAAAACTCCCAAGTTTTCTTTTCCTGCAGCAATAAACTCCCCTCTGTTTCAGTCCAAATAAGGGAGAAGTATAATGCAAGCAGTAAAATTCCCCCCAAACCTGGTGTTTTCCATGCATCCTCAACCGATTCTGAAGAGAGATGCAAAATAGGAAAAACATGATAAATTCATTCTATGTTCTTTTTGGTTCTGCTGCTGAGGATGGAATTGCATGGAAATAAATACTGCATGGAAATAAATGTTCCTTTTAATAGGAAAGAAGCATTAATTCTTAAAACAAACAAATAAAAATAGTGTAGCACTATTAATGCCAGAAATAAATCATCACAGCTCTTTGGTGACACTGCTGATGTGGAAACACAACTCGCTTCGTTGTGAATAGAATTGAGTGTGCTCCGTTGTTTCCTACAGAGCCATTTCATTTCTTTCTAATTTCACTGCAGATAATTCAACCTCTTAAAACTGCATGGAAACATACATGTTTAAGCATGTACACACTCATCAACACCCTCTATTAATTTTGGATAACATTTCCAACAATTCCTATATGTCCCTATGGATAGCATACTGACAGTAAATACAGTGAAGGTAGTCCTCGACTTACAACCATTCATTTAATGACTGTTTGAAGTTACAATGGCACTGAAAACAATGATTTATGACTGGCTTTCACACTTACGACCATTGCAGCATCCATGGTCCAGTGATCAAAATTAGGACACTTGGCAACTCACATGTATTTATGATGGTTGCAGTGTCCTGGGGTCATGTGATCACTTTCTGCAACATTCTGACAAGCAAAGTCAATGGGGAAGCCAGATTCACTTAACGATCATGTTACTTGCAGTGATTCACTTAACAACTCTGGAAGAAAGCTCATAAAATGGGGCAAAATTAACCTAATTCACTTAACAACTGTCTTGCTTAGCAACAGAAATTTTGGGCTCAAGCAAAACCTCAAATTCAAATTATCAATATTTTCAAATTATTAGATCTTTACCAAACACTCTGAATAGTTTTCTCTTGTATCTGCAAGGGAAAAAAAGGATTTAAGATTTATACATATCTCAAATTAATCTAATTGTGAGTATGAACATTTGATGGTGCGAACATTTAGGGAAAGGCATCTAGATGAGGGGTGGGAGCCAATGTATAAACTAGGAACTTCATAATTTTAAGTATGTGGTTCTCCTTCAGTTATACACAGTGTTGGGATCACCTGGTCAGAATTTGGTCTGACCTTGCCTGATCTAATTGTGAATCTTTCTTGCTTGAATGCTCGGGATCTCTATTCCCAATCAAGCCCTAAAGTCCTTTGGCGCAGCACCGTTTCCACACAGGTCAGAGCAGGACGCTCAGGTGGTCGTAACGATAGTTTCTTTACGTTCCTTTCTGAACATGGAAGTGGTCGTAAAGAGCAGTCTCGAGCTAGCGACCTCCGCAGAATCGCGAGGCGGCCGGAGGGTGATTGTTCCCGGGCCTCCGTTCGCGCCCAGCTGCCTTCTCCCGTCCCCGGGGCTGACGGATGACTAAGAGCAACGCGCTGCGCGGGGATGATCATGGGCGGAGAAGGGACAGGTCTGAGCAGAGTCCGACGGTGTTGCTGGGCGGGAGAGGAAGGAGGCGCCCCCCGGGGGTAGGAGGGGAGCGGGGAACCGCCAGAGAACCCGAGCGGGGAACGGCGAAGCTCAGCCTCCCCGTCCAGGCACCGGGCCGGGAGCCGCAACTAGATCGAAGGCTCGACCCCGCCGCCTTCCGTTGGCTCGCCCGGGGAGGCGCGCCCAAGCATCGGGCACTGCTCTCCGCTCCGTCCATGCCGCTTTCTCAGGCGGAGGCTCCCTGAGCCGGGCTCTCTCTTCTTCGCCTCCTTTCCGATGTCGGGCCCCCGCAGCGCCTTGCAGGCCTGGTGCCGCCGCCAATGCGAGGGTTACCCGGGCGTGGAGATCCGAAACCTCAGCAGCTCCTTCCGGGATGGCCTGGCCTTTTGCGCCATCCTCCATAGGAACCGGCCTGATTTGCTGTGAGTACCGGGCGACCGCCTCTTCGTTCCCCACCCCTTACTCTCCGCGCACAGGACGCTTGGGACTAGGCCCAGCAACCCCGAGCTCGGCTCGACCACCAGCCGCTCGAGGAGGAGCTTCTCTCCAGCTCCCGAGTGGGGGAACCAGCGCTTTCCTCCTGGGAATTTTGAAGAAGGGGGAAAAGATGGGCTGCTGGCTAGAAACTACCTGGAAAGAGGCGCCCCCTCCAAGAGACCGACATGAAGTCATCTTAAAGTAATACTTAGAGCCTTACAGAGACACCCCCCCCCCCAGCTGTTCATATCCCTCTAGCAAAGGCACCAACTGGCAGCCTTTTACTCCATAGCAACTGATCCCAAACAAGGACTGTTTCCCACTCTGCAATCAGTAGTACTATGTAACTAAAAATTCATTGTGTAAAAAGAGCTGGGCCATTCAGATGGGTCTGACATGGGATGGGACCTACTATTCCCTGTAATTCAGACATTTCCTGAAATAGGATGAATATTCAGTTGTGAATAGTATAAAAATAGTGTATAAAACTGCTTCCTGATTTTTTTTTTTGGCTGAAAATTTGATGGACCCCTTAATAAACTTTTCCTTTCTGCTCCAAATCAAAAGATAATCAAAGTTCATATTTTAAGATTTGTAATCTTGCCTGTCTACAGTAATGAAATCCATGTGGCTGCTTTTATGACAAAAAAATTATGAAGCTGAGTTTTATAATAATAAGGTTTAGCTAAAACCCAGTTTCAGTCTTCCTCCTTGTTCCTCATCTCTGAAATGGCTTGTGCAAGAAATTGAAATTTCATCCTACAACAGAGTGATATTTTTAACATCACAGACTCTTTTAGTTCAAGCTGATTGATAACCTGGCCTGTGTCAAAATAGCCCAATCTTTATCACCAGAAAAAAACAAGTGTACACTATTTGTTTATCACATTTCTACACCACCCATCTCACCTAAGTGACTTTCTAAAAGCTATTATCAACCAGACCATAATCAGGGAAAAATGTTTGAAGTTCTGTGAAATATGTTTTTGTAGTGTCAGCTGTACGATTCTAACAGACATAGCTGAATAATATATAACAAAAGAGTAGTAGAACCTCTTCTTTTTGACTGTGAAAAAATATGAAATCTTACTTTATGGTTGTACTTTCTTTTTCATAACTTTTCTCAAATGAAAATTTTCACCCTGCTTTGCTTGATGCTTTTTAGTCTTTTTTTATGTTGCATGTATGTATGGATGAGCTCTATATCTGCCATTAGTTATTTAATTATTTTGTTATCTTAAAGGAGCTTTTCAGTTTGCAGGTAAGTATTGGAGTTCTGGTATTAATCATGAATTAGAAACTCATTTTTAGTATTCAAGATCAATTAAACTATTTTACCTAAGCCAAACAATAAAAGATTTGGTAAAATTTTTATTTATTAATTACAGTAAAGACTTTATTTATTAAAACTATATGCTACACATTTTGTCAGAAGGTGCTTCTAGGCAGCTTACAACCATTAAAACACCAATATTAAACATTAAGCATTAAATATTAAATATTAAGCATTAAACATTAAGATAATAAATAGTCATATAACATTTTATTAAAATTGACAAAGAGAGCCAAATGCACATTGAAGGTGGTGGGGTCTTATCTCAGTCTATTAACCACCTCCTGAAGACACCCCCCACATTTTTGCAAATCATTTCACAATTGTAAATACATCCACAAACATTACTTTTTTAACAGTTGTCACAAAATAGTTGGCAGTACATGATTGGATTTTTTTGTTTTACAGAATTTATGGTTAGTGCAAATTCAGATGTTTTCAGAAAAGGAATAGACAAATATTCACTGTCTTAAAAACAGTATAAAATTAGTATGTCCCTTCCCTGATATTTAACAGAATTATAGTTTTCAAATGCCAGCAAATATTAATGCTTCTCTTTTGTAATATTATCTTGCAAACTTGTGTTGCCATAGTCAAACTACTTTGTTGTCTGTATTGTTTCAGACATGTTTGAAAAAAACACTGATCTCGACAATATCCACTGAAACTTAGAAAAGTATGATCCTGTATGTGTCCTATATTTATTTCTGTGTTGTATATAATGGAGAGGGAGTTAAATGTGGTTATTTACTACATTTTTAAACCACTGCAATTTTATGACTCAGTTTATAGAGAATAAAGGTTCTACAACAACAATAGCATAATAATTATTACAAATATAACCATAAACAATATCTAACATTTAAACTGGAATAATATATAAACAATTATTATGGTTCATTCCAATTAGTTAAAACCCCTCCAGAGTTTTAATGTATTGCTTTTTCTAATCAGAATAAGTGCTTGGGTGGAATAACGGGCAGGAAGGTCTCCATCTGAAGACCCCCTCATTTTTAGTTCTAGGTAAGCCTGAGCTGTTTTCAAACAGGTATTAATATATTATTTATTTGCACAAGACCAGTAAACCAACTTAATAAGGTGAGTTTATGCAAAGAATCAATCTAAATAAATGAATTAAGTTTAAAACTAACCAACTTTGCTCATTGTGCAAATGGCAGCATCAGGCCTTTAGCCAATGGTTAAGTATATTATGTAAATACATTTATTGAGTCCCAATCCAATTTAATTCTGGGGAAAAATATTGCAAATAATTATTTAGGGGATATTTGTCTACCCTACGTATCTGTTAATCCTTCTTCTCCCGTCTGCCTACCTCAGAATAATGCTATGATACAATTACAGAATTATAATTGGAAAGCACAGTGGAAATCACCAAATTCAAGCTCTTGTTTAGCTCTGTTCTCTTACAACTGGATAACTTTTTAAAATGTGACAAATTAGTAGCAGAAAAACTAAGAAACAGTTATTGCCATCATCCTCATCTTGTTTCTATGCCATCAGTTATCTTGATAAGGTTTATAATTATACTTGGCTATGACAATTAAGAATAGAAACGTCTTTAGTAAATTTATGACCTACAGTATATGGAAGTACTGTGCTAGCAACCTTCTTCTTCTTGGTGCCTTCCAGATACAGTGGGACTGCAACTGGTAAAATTCTTGAATTATTGAGGTACAATACCCAGAGAACATCAGATTGGGGAAAGCTAGTTTATTTATTTTTATCCCACCTTTATTATTTTTATAAATAACAAGGAAGAGAACAAACATGATACTTCTTCCTCCTGCTATTTTCTGTACAACAACAGTTCTGTGAGGTAAGTTAGGCTGAGAGAGAATTACTGACCCAAAATCTCCCTGCTGGCTTTCATGCCTAATGGCAGGAGTACAACTGAAAGTCCCATGGCTTCCAGCCTGGTGCCTTAATCACTAGACCCCACTAGCTCTCTATTAGATCAAACAAAATTAGGTATGGCATTGATGAATGACTGATAAAGATACTTGGTGATAGTCATTCAATAGTTTTTAAATGAATATGACGTTGTTGAGGGCAGTTGTGAAATGTTAAATTTGTTACTACCAGTTCTGTGAGCATGGCTTGGTGGTGGGGGTTAATGTGACTGGGTGGGCGTGGCCAACTTTCTTTTTTTACTTTTAAAAGCATTTTTTTTATAACTTCTTCCGCCGAAGAGTTTGTAAAAAAATGCTTTTAAAAGCCTCTGACAATCCCAGCTGAGCTGCGTGATCATCAGAGGCTTTTTTTTTACTTTTAAAAGCATTTTTTCGGCTGAGCATGTAGGGAGGCAGGGATTTTTGCTACCAGTTCTCCAAACCACCCACCGCCATCGCTTCTGGATCAAGCGATCCGGTCTGAACCGGGAGCGTTTCACCCCTGGTTGAGAGCCTATGAAGCAGCTGCCCAATAAGCACAAGGCCTTTGAAGCAAATTGCTCCAAAGAGATGAATTCAGCCCAGAGCCAATTAAGCACAAGTTACTGCTCTGAAATATCTCAGCTATGAATCTCTGCTCTTGCAAATGGTCTAAGTAAGCACTTCTTAGTTAGCGGTAGTGAACTGCATTACCAACTTGACATATAGAGCCTTACAAGGACATGGCATGTTAAGAAATTAGTTTCCAAGGAACATCTGAAGGGAATGTTGAGTCATTTTAACTGCTTCAGCGTGTCTTGACTTGGAAGCTAGAGGATCAAAGGATAGAAAGAAATGGTCAAAAATCACTCCATTGGTAAATAAAAAAAGAAATCCTGTTTGCACCTAAGCTTTATTTTATCAGAGCCCTCGGTGAACTGGTTGGCATTTTATGACATAATACAAAATGTCATAAAATATTTTCTGTAGTCAGCTGCTGATATTTGATTGTGCTATATAATTCAACATGGGCTGTCTCAAGACAGATACATCTCTGAATAATTTCCTGAATTCTTAGGAACTTTTCTAGTATATTAGAAGCTCTGCCTTTTTTGAAGACATTGAGGAATGTGGCAAGGAAATATCTCTGAAACTATGACCTATCAGGTCATGAGTTGTCTAATTATGTTTTAAAGCATTGAGCTCAGCATACTGGCTTCCAATCAGAAGCCTAGATTCCTGTTGGCAATAAAAAAAACCCCAAAACATTAAAAAAATGAGTTGTAACGGTTTAGGAGTGAGGCTTGAGAGGTTGGATACGATCACTTCTACCCTCTCAAAATGGCTGTCCAAGAAGACTTGTGCCAAATGGGTTGCAGCGATGGATGATATGATACCAGATGAGGGGTCCCTCCTGTTGGATGGCATTTGATATGCTATTGAGGAAGAGCTGAAGATTTTTAGGTGTACAGTACTATAGTGTTGCAGTTGCATTGAAGTCAATAGGGCTCTTGTTCCTAATGTTGCTGTGCAGGAAAAGAAACTCTCAGGATGTAAAGATAGAATTATAACGGGATTATGGAACATGCAAAAAGCACAACACAATGAAAGACTAAATGAATTTATTGGGGATGAGGCGTGATACCTGAGCAATTAAAGACATTGAGCTTGTCAGCTGGAAAGCTGACAGCCCAAGTTCAAGATCTGAGCCCCAGACAATGGGGTGAGTTTCCTTTACTGGTCCCAGCTCCTTCTGACCTGGCAGTTAGAAAGCATGCAAATGTGAATAGACAAATAGGTATCACTTTGGTGTGAAGGTAATAGCGTTCTGTGTACCTTGGCATATAGTTACGCTTGCCACATGACCACGGAAGGTCTTCAGACAATGCTGGGTCCCTCAGCTAAGAAACATAGATAAGCACTGCCCCTAGAGTTGGACATAACTGGACAGGGGAAAACTTTACCTTACCTTTAGTACAGGTTGACATCTGCAATATCAACAAATTGAAATGGATTAAAAATTGACTTTCAACCTGAAAAAAATACTGCTTACCACTCAATATATATATATAAAAATGCCACTGCTTTCATAGTCCAGAAGATGTAGAAAGACGGTACTTGGGTACAATACAGTGACTAATATTAATTAGACTTTGTGGACAATCCTTTAAGATGGTACCAGTAGTTATCTAAGTTTATGCTTTAACCGCTGTTGCAGGGGAAAAAAAGGAAATTCACAAGTTTTCTAGTCAATCTGAAATTAACAGAACGTGTCGGGCCCAGCTCAAACTGGAAGGAGTCTAAGGAGGTATCTTAGAAAGCAGCAGGGACACACCTGGGACTGATATGGTTGCAACGCATCTGAGCAGCTGGAAGCAGCAGAGAATGAAGCTTCTGATCCAGGATCTCCTCCTAGCCCTAAGGCACATAAGGCTGAATGAAGGGCAGAACGGAGAAGATCTGAGCAGCTCTTTGCCACACAAGGGTGTTTCCACTGGTAATTGCTTGCACCTGGTAGAGGCTCTATTTTAGAACCACTGCTAGCAATCAGTCCCTTGTTGGGAACAACTACCTGACTGCATCTTGTGAAAAATATCCTCTTGCTTTTTTACCATGACCTACATTTGTATCTTAGACTTTTGGATTGGCTTCTGACACTGACTCTGCATCCTTGTCTGGACTCATGAGCTTTGGCTTCTCCTCAGGCAAACTGCTCAGGGAGGTGAGGACTTGCATTTGAGGTGTGTGATTACACACCCTGTTTGTGCTGCCTGTATTTCCCTTCCCAGCTTTTTCTGTGCTGCTTCTGGTTGGAGACGAGAAAGCCAAAGTGGGAAAGCAGAAAATGTAGTGTAATCTAGGAGGCTGAAATGAAGCAAAACAATTTATTTGTTCCTGCCAATCCAGTTTTTTTCATTGCTAGCATACTCTTTGGATGGCCAAAACAATATCTATATGCATGGACATCACCAGGTAGAATACCTAGAAATTGAATTGACTATACTGTTGGTATAAGGAGATGGAATAACTCAGTTGCAAAGTTGCAACCAGAGGCTGACCGTAGAACAAGTAATGAGCTATTCATGTGTAACTTCTAAGTCAAGCTAATGTTAGAAAAGCAGAGCCAAATAGCTTCTCAAAATGATATTGAACACACACAATTTTCAAGGAAAATATCAGGAATCATTTTGAAGTCCTGAACCTTATTGATAGAGAACTGAAAGAATTATGTAGTGAAACCAAAGAAGTTATTAATAATGAATGAGAAAGCAGACTGCCAAACATCAAGAAACAACAACAACAACAAAAAGTAAAATAGTTGTTGGAACAGATTATGGAAATTGCTAAGAGAAGAGAAGCCAAAGCTAAGGGGGAAAAAATCCCATGAAAGAACTTAATAAAGGATTTCAGAAAGCTGTTAGAAGAGACAAAAGTAATCTTGCATTGATATTGAAGATTAAAACAGACATGGAAAAGCAGGGAAGGACTTCCAAAATATCTCTGAACACAGAAGCTGCCTCCATCATTAATTAGTATGCCATTGGCTAGGTAATATCTTATTCCAAAAAGATCAAATAGAGATGGAAGGAATATATTGAAATTCTGTACAGTACAGATGTTAGCATCTGAGATATCTTGGAAGATATTCCATACTTCACAGTAGCTTTTGGTACTAAATGATGAATTCAGATAAGGACCCCATTAATCACCAAATGGAAGACTACAGGAATTGATGGAATAGCTATAGAAGTATTGCATGCAGCAGAAGAAAAATCAGAAAGATAATAACCAAGGTATGCCATAAATTTGAAAAATGAAACAAAGTCCAAAAAATTAGAAGAGGTATATCTATATACCAAAGCCAAAACAAGGACATTTAACAGATTATGCAACATATCATACAATATTTTAGGATTATCCAACACAGATTAAAGCCCTACATAGAAGGAGAGATACCAGACATTCAAAATGACTTTAGAAAAGATCAGGGAACCCAGGCATGATTGCTGATGCATACTGGATAATTGAGAAGGCCAAAGGTTGCTGGTGATGTATTCTTAAGTTGGTTGGTGTTGTTTTAGCCTTGGATGCCATAGATTTATTTTCTTGTTTTAGTTTTAATCTTTGCAGAGTCACTGTTGTGAGACAGGCAGCTGTATAAATTATACAAGAAAATAAGACTATTTTTTTTTAAAAAAGTAAACAATGTGCTTTGTTAGGTTTAAAAAAACCTTTGATTGTGTCTGTTGTATCAAACTATGGAATGTCCTTAAAAATGGGAAACCTCATAGAATATTTCATTGTCCTTATGCAAAAGGTACACATAGGTAGGAAGTTACAGTCTGGATAGAACATGGTGAAAGAGACTCGCCCCAGGTTGGCAAGAGTGAGGCAATACTTTCTGTTCCTTTATTCAACCTCAGGATTGAATATATAGTGAAGGGGGCTGCATTTGAAGAAGATGAGCATAGTTTTAAAATTGGAGGAAGAAAAAGCAATAACCTGAGCTATAGTGATTATGTTATTCTGATAGCTGTAAATGCCAATTAATTGGAAATCTAATAATGGAAGTCAAGGAGCACGAGGAAAAAAATAAGAGTAAGATTAAATATAAAGAAGAACTTTTGAGTAGTTTGGAGAACCGGCAAATACTACCTCTGCCTGGCCCCAGAGTGGGGTGGGAATGGAGATTTTGCAATATCCTTCTACCAGGAGTGGGGAGGGAATGAAGAATGCAGTATTTTTCCCCTGGAGTGGGGATTTCACCCCTGGTATAAAGGAATTGAGAAAATGGAGTGTATCCATGAAAAATTGTTTTGAATCTAGATTTCAGGTGAACCCATTGGGACATATTTTTGGCAAGTTGCAAAGAAAGAGCTGTAAAGTTGTTCCTTTGCTAATCAGAATACTTTTTATGCTAGATCTCTTTTTTAAAAAGGCGCGTCTATTGGGATTGTTTTAAAGGTTAGAGTTTCCTTCCATATTATTGAAAAGTCCACAATTTAAAGCATTCTTGTTCAACTGTAATATCAAAGAATGAATTACAGAGATCCTGTTCTCTGAAAATTTTACTAGTGGCTACTGAGAAATGCTGCAACACTGAGCTGTATAATCTATTGTACTTGTTTTATGACAATCTCTTTTCTTTTCAATTTGCAGGGATTTTACTTCCCTGTCCAAAGAAAATGTATATGAGAACAATCGTTTGGTAAGTTTTGGCCTCTGGCTGCATTGCAATCATACTTCATCATGCTTGCTTTTTAGTCCCTTTTTCTAACTGTAGTTGATATGTCTGCTGTGAAAATAAGCAGACATAGATCAACTTGAAATGCATGTGCTAGTTACATCAAATGAGTGCCATGCATGTTATATATGGATGACTAGAAACCTGCTGGTGAAAAAAGCTGATTTTTGTTAGGATGAACTCAGCTTTATCTGACAGGGCATTATCCAGATGTGTTGATTTATAACGCTCCATATGTCTGGATAGCATGACTATTAACCAGTTCTAAAGTTGTAAATTCCAATGCATCTGGAAATCATCAAGTTTGGGAAAGCTGCAGCAAAGACATTTGTTGAGGATATAAGGACAAGAGAAATAGAATAAAGGGTCAGTTCTGAAAAGTGGGGATGAGAAATTTCAATGTTTCACTTTCTGAGTTAATGTATTTCCACATTTTTATCAATATTCAGTAAGTGCGGCCTTTTCCAATATAGTATCTCTCCCAGTGACGGCAGCTGATTGATTTTGTCCTGGTTCAGAAATTGGCTGGTTAGTGCCTGAATGGGAATTTTCTTGAGAATATCAGAGCTATGAGCTTGACTGGGAAGTTTAAAAAACCCTGAGAAAAAACAGTGGCAACACAGTTCCATATAGCTGACAAGAGAACTACACAGATATGTGTATGAAGTCCATTTGAAGCTAAGCTCAACTTGAAAAGTGTTTGCATTTTCCCAATCTGGTGCCCTTAGCTGGCTGTGTTTGATGGAAATTTAAAACCAATCCTTAAATTGGCTTAGTCTTGTTGATTTAAATTTCTTTAATTTCTTATGCAAGCCTATTTCTAACTTTCACTATCACAACCTTTCTAGAAGTTGGTATCAGGGAAGAGGGATTAGGATGCTGATAGTTTCTGGCAAGCCATTAGTACATAGGTTATGGTAAATCTCATCTATTCATAATCCAGTTGTTCTGCTAACAAGGTTCTTCAGGAGTTAGATTTTTTCCCCTTGAAAAGTAACATATTTACATTCTAAAGGTGTTTAATCCTATGAACAGTATTACTGTATTAGATTTCATATTTGTACAGCAAACTTGGCAGATGTAAGTGTGCAATCCAGTATCATGGGCTTGTGGCAGTGAAAGAATGTGCTTAGATTTTGCCTCTGTGGCCAGTGTAAATTATCCAACGGACTGTAAATAATAATCTACACTAGGAAAACAGTGCTGATATAATTGTAAAGTTCTGACTAGCAATAGACTAGGTTGAGATGTAACCTTGCTGGTTTTAATCTAAGGGAAAATGAACAAGCACACAACATTAACACTTTTTGAATGTATAGATATTGATGCACACTTTTTAAAGACTTCAGTTAAGATACTGTTTGTTTTTGCATATTACCAAGTTTATGGCATCAGATTTTTATGTTTTCTTAACATTTTCTTAACATTGTGCGTGAATGGTTCATCTATGGGCTCTTGATGGAAACATATTCTCTTATACGATCGGCATTTTCACAGATGGATATGCATCTGTTTTTAGGTTCTTTTAAAAATAATACACTTCTTGCGAGTTTGTTTACAGATTAGTGCTGTTATTCTTAATATATTATATGCTCTGCTTTAGAAAAAGGTTAAAAATATCTGTAATTATAAATTACAAATACTTTCCATTATGACTTTTGCCTAAAAGCAGCTAAGCTTTGGCATTCTTAGATTAAGGAATACCGATTGATTCATCCAGTTAGACTTTGGTTCAGCTGAGAATTGGTCAACAGTCCAACCTTCCGTCTACTGTAATGGATTATATAAGAAGCAAATCTGCATCATCATTAATCTGTTTTATTTCTGCTTCACTCATTGTCCCTGGTAATTGCTTACGGTTGGAAATACTTTGCCTTGGTAATTTCATTTGTCCATGAGGATCATAACGTTTTTTAATTAAAACAAATTTAGTTGTATAATATTTTCTAAAAGCAATGTTTGTGTGCTCAACATTTGGAGGGGGATTGTGCAGGAATTTTAGTGCTGGAAAGGAAAGGGAGGTGTGTATGACAACTCAAAGGAGGCAAAGGGGTCTGCCAGAAGATATACATGGGAAAAACAGAACATACTGTCTTCCATCACTTTTTATATGTTTGTTTGTTTTATGTTTATTACCTTTTCATTTATAGCTTTTGTGTTCCATCAAGCAATGCTTGTAATTTGCTGTCTCCATTTTATTTATGCCAAAATAAGTCAGGCTGAAAGCTGATGATTTGCCCCAGGGCATGTGATTAGCTTTGTAGCTAAATAGGAATTTGAAACTGAGTTGTCTTAATCATAGCTTGATACACCAACTATTACATCATTATTTTTTTTTAATTATGGGTCAGTTTGTTTCACTCTGACTTCAGCCAAACATATGTGGAAACAAAAATACTGTACATGAACAATTCTCTGATATGAAGGGACACAAAAGATGGTATAAGAACTAGGATTATGTAGACCATTCCATTCTCAACATTGCACAAAGTTATGATCCTAACATGGAAGGTTTGACTTCATAACAGGCCATTTTGAGTATTCTGGAATAGCATGGCCTGCTCCTTGCTTACTAACAGGCAAAGTGGAAGCTCCTCTCTTATACTGAAGTGATTTTTAAGATGATAAATCAATAATGATTTACAGGCTTGTGAGCCTTATTTTACTTATGAATAATGTTCCTAATGTGATGGACAAAATTAAGATTGATTTAATTTTAAGTGTAATGA
The DNA here is from genome assembly GCF_028640845.1 of Ahaetulla prasina. Classification (NCBI taxonomy): domain Eukaryota; kingdom Metazoa; phylum Chordata; class Lepidosauria; order Squamata; family Colubridae; genus Ahaetulla; species Ahaetulla prasina. The sequence continues at coordinate 68,654,625 of NC_080545.1, read as the reverse complement.
AAATTAATTCAAATTAATTCAATTAAATATAAATAATCAATATTCTTATATTTTTTCTGTCAAATGTCTGTCTTGACATTTTTCTCTTCCTTTGTTTTCACCTCATGTTGTTCCACTAGAACAGGGATCAACTGGCTGAGGAATTCTGGGAGTTGAAGTCCACAAGTCTTAAAATTGCCAAATTGAAGTTCCCTGCACTAGAGTCTGCCTCTGTGTCAGCTTCCATCAACTAACTGTTCTCTAACTGTTGATTTGACAGGCATTTGAAGTGGCTGAACAAGAACTGGGGATCCCTGCCTTGTTGGATCCCAATGATATGGTCTCCATGAGAGTTCCTGACTGCCTCAGCATCATGACATATGTGTCCCAGTATTACAACCATTTTAACAACCCTACCCAAGGTGAGAGATTCAACAGGTCATTTATATGAGAGAGAATTATATATTGAGAAGGAAGAGTTCCTTCATTCCCTTTGAGGTGGCAGAACAAGTTTCCTAATCCTTGCTAGAGGCTATGGACTCTCCAGGAATCCATAATGTTATTTGCCAATGATAAACATCTCATAGTAAGCAGGATGAAATTTTAAAAAGCTCTGAGTTTGGTGTTTGTGTGGAGTGTGGGTACTAACACTATAACCAACTGAACCTCCCATCTAAAACATCCCATTAGTAACACTTCTTACTTATGGCAGTAAAAAGGATAAGTAATATGTTCAAAAACCTTAGCTCTCTTTTTATGACCTTGCTTAATGTTAGGGCTGGCTGTGGTCTTCCTTCCAAATATGTCTGAAATAATAATGGAATATAGAAAGACTCTGTCACCCCTTTGCTTTGGACTTTGGTCCTAAGGTTGTGGGTGGAATAGTGGTCTTGAACCCATAATACAACTCAGGTGTGCTCTGACTATTTCCTTATTTTACCCTGGCTCTCTCCTTTACTCAAGATCTTTTACAGGAGACCCAGAATTTACTTCATTTTTCTCATTGCACAGAAAAAGTAAAGCATTGTAGGACAGAACTAAGTGCAAGTAAGAATTTAATAAAAAAGATGTGTACTTCTGGATCCTCAAAAGACATGGAATGCTTGCCTCTGGCAAAATAATTTGTAGCTATACCACAATATACTGAAAGATGTTTAAAGCAACTTCCCCAATCTCATGCAAAGGTATCAGGAATTAGCCTAACTGACTAAAGTTGCTCCATACCTTATTTTTTCTGACTTATCTATTGCCTCACAGATTAATTTCCCTTTTCTCTTTATTTTTGCAGCCAGAGTCGGCATGCCTATGAAACACCCAGCTGTTGCCTCTTCACCGACTCTGCCAGCTCAAAAGCCTTTGCCTGTACTTGAAACTAATTCTACATCCCAGGTATTCAGTTTGATCAAACTGGAAACTCTCTTTGTCTCTCCAGTCTATTTCTGGCACTTTCTTCTGAATCCGTGTTCTTTAAGAAAGGCCAATTTTTAGACTTAGAACAACTTTATTGTCAGTTTGAATGCACACTAATCGGCATACATTAAGATGAAATTTCATTGCATGTTTGAAGTGCCTGATTTAACAACTCATCCTCTTCTGTCTTCTTTACTGTTGAGGGTATTGTTGATCACTTAACATTTTTCTGTGGGTTTTATGATTATATTTACATTCCTCCTCCATCATGCCATGTATGACGTACCAATACAAATTTGATAAATGCTTATGTTGTCTGTCTGGGATTATACAAATACAGGTTGCCAAAGGCCCCACAGTACTTGAGTTGCAATAATTGCCACTTAGCACACTTCAGTTATTAATGCCTTTGCAAAATCAGTAATCCCATTTATTTTATTTAAATTAAAATAACTATTAAACACTGATAATTTTTTTGGAGGGGAGGAGGGGAAGGTCCCAGGGACTGGGGTAAAAATGTTTGCCAGAGAGAAATAGCCATGTTGAACTTGGTTTGTACATTTCAAACCACATATCAGTTACATGAGGAAAAGCTGCATCAAAGATTGCCACAGAGTTGCAGAATAGTAAGACTCTTCATTGATTTGGCTATTGCCAGGAAGCAGTACCTACCAAAGCTAATGCTTCCCTTCCCTTCCCTTCAATAAATCTCTGTCTGTAATTTTTAGTATTAACAGTTTCATAGGACCAAGCCAAAGAAAAATAAGTCTTTGATGCCTGTAAAGAATAAGCCCTTTTAATTGTTTACATTACTAGTTTGATTGCTTCATCTCCATAGTTTGCTGCCCAGAAAAGTATGGTTTTGTTAAAGAAATATACACTGAGTGAAATGTAATGACACCTGCGAATTAGAAATATGCTTAAGGGCTTTATGGTTGTGAAGAAAATTGTACGTAAAGAAGCAGATATTATGTTGCACGTAGGATCCAAAAGTGGGATATAATGTTTGTGTATAAAGCCAGTTTGGTGTAATGGTTAAGGCATCAGTCTAGAAACTGGGAGACTGTAACTTCTAATCCCTTCCCTTAGATACAAAGCCATCCGGATCATCTTATGCCAGTCACGTTCTGTCATCCCTAGGAAGGAGGCAATGGCAAACCAGTTCTGCCAAGAAAACCACAGGGACTTCTCTGAGAATTGGATGTGATTGGATGGAAGGGGGAGAAAAGGATATCTCTAATTATATTGCTTTCTTTTAAAAATATAAAATAATGTTTTTAGGGTAAAACTTGTCCCAGGATGCTGATGCACACACAAAGAAACAAAGCATAAATCAGACCAATATTAATATTCACCAGCTCTCAATGTTAAAATGATAAAAAGTAAAACATTCATTCCAAAATGCTAAAAGCCCAGCTACGATTGCACTTCTGAACAAAATAGTTACTTTTGGATGAGTAAATAAGTTTTGAGGGTTTTCTTAAAGTATCAGTCACAGTTGTCAGATGGCATCAAGTGAATTTATAAGTATTTTATTTATCTGTTTTATTTATTTATTTATTACATTTATTTTCTGCCCAACTCATATCAAAACAAATCTGGGTGGCGTTTTATAAGTGTAATTTTGAGGCACTGTAAAAAAAACTCCTCCCATGCCTTCATCAACCTAGCAACTTTGAGAGAAGTGTTAAAAAAAGATTATTCTAAATGTTTTTTTGTGTCTTTCATATCCTTAACTGAAAGGCCAGCTCTCGGTCTCAAGTCTGTGTAAATCACAGTTCATGGAGACATTCTCATCTCAATTCTTGTTGTCTCAGGACAGTGTTGCTGAAAGCCTGGCAGAGGATTCCTCGCACACTTCCCTCAGCAGCCCTTGTGCAGCTTGCCAGCAACACGTTCACCTGGTTCAGCGCTATTTGGCTGAGGGCAAACTTTACCACCGTCAGTGTTTCAGGTGAGCTCTTCCTATCCAAGTCCACTGAAAACGGGTCTCTCATCTGTAGTCCTCTAGAAAAAGTCTGTAGTTGTGCCAGGGTGACTTAGAACACCTCTTGCTTTTTCAGTCCTTTCAAGCCCATGATGTCCTTGCAGTTTACTGTGTTACCATGTTATTTGTTTTTAAAACAGGAAAAAAAAAATAAGGTCACCTCCGGTTTCTAGGCTCAAGTGGATCCCATAATTTTTACCTTTGAAAGAAATAAAGAGAGGCCCTATTTTGGTTTTTCAGGGCTGTCTAATTAATACAGGAATATAAAGTACAGTACTGTGAGATTCAACAATGTCATTTCCAGCTCTGTGAGACTGTCTTGTTGAGTTGCAAACCTAAAACCTAAACCCCTCGGGCACAGCCGTTAAGGAGTTGAACTTAGACCAGAGAGTTTACTATTTACTGTGAAGCTGTCACAGCTTCACATCACAGATTGTTGTTGTAGGGATAAAATTAGGGTAAACATCCCACTTTGCTCTCTTAACATGAACTCTCAGAGAAAAGGCAAAACATGAATGCAATACAGTAAATACAGTTTTAAAAAACAGTTTTTTATGTCATTCATGTTGGAAAATGATTGTGGATTTTAATTTCTACAAGCAGCAAGGTCAGATACAGGAAATTAGGATGGGATATGCTAGTTCAATAAAGAGAAGCTCTCCAGGGAATGTGAGATGGAGGCTTACAATATAGCCATACAAAGTATTATGGGCTTAATAACAGAAATATTGTCAATCCTGATATTTGGTTTTCATGTGGACATTGTTGGTGGTGGCAGTTTTGGATCTGCTATAGTCAAATTGCTAAAGTCCTCCAGGATGGGACCTGAATTTACAATAGCCTAGGAGTAGGCATATTTTTTTTCTTTTACAGGTTTCAGTGGGATGAAGCTATAGACAAAAATGAAACTTAGTTGGGAGAGGGAAGCAGCAAAACGCTGCCTTTCCCTGTGCTACCTGCATTGGTGTATATGACAAAACTTTTACCATCCACCTGCTCTTGTTGCTTAAAAGTGGAGATGATGGGAACTGATAAAAATGATAAGTGATTTTTCCCAGTCTCTGAGTAAATCTGTAGCAAAATCACGGATTGAATTTTATTTTCTTTGGGTGCTCCTATTATCAAAAGGCAAGCAAGAACCTGAGAGTTTTCCTCTTTGTCTTCTCTTTCTGATCATGGATTCACAATCTCTGGCAGATGCAAGGAATGCTCCAGCACGCTCATTCCTGGATCTTACAAACCTGGACCTGAATTGGGCACATTTGTGTGTACCCAGCATCGTGGTAAGCTGAGCAAACTGAGTGGGAGGACTGAGCACCAGCTAACTCCAGAACCTCTACTTGGAAAGGAAAGTACAGAAACTGGGACAGTGAGTAATGAGATGGAAGAAAAGAATGGCATATCAGAAAGTCACTCATCAGCCATGGAAGAGATGAGCAAAATAGGGGAAAGAACTGTTGGTGAAGTAAGCACACAGCTTGAGATACCTTGTACCCGGCCAAAGAATGAAGTGCCCACTTCCACTTCTGGCTCTTGCTTACAGATGCCTCCCAAGCCTCCTGTGCCAACCAAGCCACCAACACTTATCCAAGAAAAGGATAGCCTTCAACATGGACTGCTCAATGAGCCTCGACCTATCCCTGCCCCTCGGAGGAGCACAGACCCAGCTAGTCTGTCGCCACTGAGCTTATATCCTGTCCCAAGGCCCAGAGCCAATATGCAAAATGAGAGTTCCAGTGAGCCACCATCTGATTTGGTCAATGGTAAGGAAACATGGACAGAGGAAGTAATTTAAACCTTCTAACTGGACGCCTTGTCCAGTATAATCCTCTATGTTGAGGCCATGCCAAAGTAAGGAAAATAGGTGTCTTTTATAGAAACAAGGACTACTGATGTGTATATACATTCATGGATTTTTTTCCCCCACAAAGGAATCTTACTGCTTATTTTTCTAAAATGTTTTCTGCTAGAGTGGATAAGTATTCCTTCAATTTTGTATTGCTTGTTCCAGTCTTCCACATGTTTTGGGCAACGAATCTCAGTATGGTCATTCTGATTTGGGATTATGGGAATTGTAACGCAACACATTTGGAAGAGACAGATTAGGGAAACCTGGCTTACTTTAACACCCATAATTTAATATTTTATTTAAATACTTCTTTGCAGTCTGAAGTCCTGATGGAAAACCTAATGACGACTAGGAAAGTCTGATATATGAAATACATAGAAAGATTGTGGAAATTGAGAAATAGCTATTCCTTGGGAATCTCTAATTTGGTGCTTTCCCATTAGTTGGGCCAGAATGTCCTTCATTCCTTACCAGCACTGGCCATCCCTGTTGGGATAATGTATATGATAGTACTATACATCCAAAGGGTCTCTGGCTTTTAAGCATGTGCCAAGGAATTATGGCAGAGTCCAGGAATAAGAGAATGTGCATCTTCAGAAAAACTTCTCCTTTAATATAAGATATTGGATAGATACATAGCCAAGCTTTCATTCTTAGGTATAAAGGCAAAGAATAGACTTTTTAAAATAATCACAGTGTAATGATTTTGGAAGTGGTTTTAGAAATTAACACCTAATTATGTCTTCTTCATTTCTGAAATAGGTAAATTTCCTGAGCTCAGCCCTCCAGTTCCAAAGCCCAGGAGCAGACCTACTTCCTCAGACCGGTATGTTCTTTTCTTGCAAATCTTATAGAGACGGAGGGAAACGTGTTACCAAGTTTCTTTTTCCTTCCTTCCTTCCTTCCTTCCTTCCTTCCTTCCTTCCTTCCTTCCTTCCTTCCTTCCTTCCCAGTATAATATATACTGTACATACCCAACACAGCTGAATCCGATAGTGTCTGACAGATTGGCCATCACCTATTGGCCTAGTGCTGCTGACCATAAAGCCATGGCTTAGAGAGCCCTGCATTATGTTGTTCATGGCTGCATTCACCTTTGAACTACACCCAGCAGCTCGGCATAAAGCAGTCCCTAAATACGGTTGTATCTGGATAACAATATCTGCTGAAGCTTAGATTGGCAAATCTAAGCCTCAGTCTTATTCCACTATTCTGTAGGAATCATAAGACACATATATTCCACATGATTCTTATCACTCCCTCATTGCAACATTGATGCACCTGCTCACTGAAGTAGTGAATGAAATATGGGCAGGTGATGTTATTATTAGTGTAATAGGCCTTGGGGTATGATCTATATTATTTATTTATTTATTTATTTATTTTGTCATAACAATATATGTAGGCATCATACAAAAAGATTATATAATATATAAACACATATATGGGTAAATATAAGGAGGTATAAGCATATATGTATATAGGAAGAAGAAAAGAAAAACAATAGGACAGGAACGGTAGGCACGTTTTGTGCGCTTATGCACGCCCCTTATGGTCCCCTTAGGAATGGGGTGAGGTCAATAGTAGACAGTTTTTGGTTGAAGATTTTAGGATTATGGGAAGAGACCACAGAGTCAGGTAAAGTATTCCAAGCACTGATGATTATGTTACAGAAGTCATATTTTCTGCAATCTAGATTAAAGCGTGGAGGGGGTACCCGGATGATAGCATATGTCAGATCTGATGTCTCTGAACCATCCTGTTACCTGTACCTAATGCCTACCTCAGTTATCATAAAATTACCTGGCTCTGCTTAGAAAAGATGCTAACATCATAGGTTTCCTACTGCTCCTAGAGATAAAGAAGAGTGGATGAAGCCTAAATAGGTATTTGATCATACCTGAGGTCAAAAGATGTTTAGTAGACTTCACTTGCTAATCCAGGCCTCGAAATGGTATGAACTGGATTCAAGAGAGAGAAAGTCCTGCTTCTCTTGAGCTTCGTTATTAGCTAAGCAGTAGATAAGAGGAAGTGGGTTTATTGAAAGACAAAATGTTGTTTACAGTTCAAATAAAGGTGTGTATTTGGATTGCAAACCTCAGTGCATTATCAGTAGTGTGTATGCAATAGCTAATTAGAAGAATTAAATTCTCCCAAGTAGTCAGGCCAGCTTTATTTGGAGTGGGAAGAGGGAGAGGTTGGAAAATATGGGAAATATTGAAAATATTACCCCAAAAAAAGGCTAAATTGAAAAGCAAGGAGAAATGAGGTGAAGAAATGCTTGTGTCTTTCTCCTTCACTTTTAATATTTCCCCTGGCACTGCTGTAAAGGTAAAACATTTAAGAAATGCATACTTAAGTTAAAATGGGATGAAAGGAATGGAGAATACAGACAGATACACTCATCATCAGCAGTGAGAGCAATCCAACTGTAGGTGTCTTGAAACAATTCCTGTCCCCCCCCCTCTTTATTCTCTTGCCAGTAATTCCAGTAGTTCCAGAATGATTCCTTTAGTGCCCCTTAAATGCTTGCAGTTTTCCGTCCGTCAGATTTCTCCATTTATCTTGAGCCAATAACAATAGATATATAATGCTATTTTTGCCCAGGCAGAAAATTTTTACAGGTGGAACTCAGTTGTAAAGCATCATTTTCAGTTTCAAGAACTGGAAATAATAAGGAAAATTATTTAGCATTGGACTTAAAACCTCATGTTAGAAGTTTAGTCGTTTAAGAAAAGGTCATAGACCATACAGGAAAAAAAAAAGGAAAGGATCCTTGAGATTTAAAACAATGTAGATTCAAGAATTGAGTTCCGAGAAAGGAAGAAATGTAGGTCTGAGGGGACTGGGAAAACATGGTTGTAAATTATTGGCAGGAGACAAAGTGGCGAGCTATTTGCTTTCTCAAATCTATCCTAACTTTGGATCTGTATATGTTGTTGAACTCTAGCTTTCACCATCTTTAGTCAGCTTCTCTACTGGTCAGGGATGGTAAGTGTTGTCGTTTTAAACATCTGGAGATCCAAAGTTATAAAAGGCTTATCTACACCTTGTTAAAAGATTTTGTTATTTATACCCACAGTGTAGAATGGAGGAAGTAGCTTTATATACACATTTGAATTAAACAGACAGTTACTTCACTGCAGGCTTTTAGTCTGAGTTACTTTACTATTAAGCTCTTTGGCGATTGCCTGACACCCAAGTAAATCTTTCCAAGCAAGCTTCCCACTGAGTCTTCTTTAGTGTGATTTATTGAGATGAAAGGGGTAGGGTTACCAGATTTCAGCAACAGAACTATTTCCCACTTACAAAATGGTTTATCAAATAATACATTAAGGTAAATGCTTTTTTAGTTTCCTTTTAGCTGCCTTCCTGTTACTCTGTGGGAGCTGGGTTTGTTCATTCATCATAGGAAAACTTGCAGCTGGCCGTTTACATGACTATCTACTGAATCTTTATCGAAGTGGGAATTAAGCATAACATTTACTTAAATTCATTTTGCTTCTTTTACCTCTGAAGAAGAGCTGTGCACGGAGAAGAAATCCATTTTGTTCCTCTGAAATAATTACCGTTGTTGTTATCCATTCATGTTTAAATTTGTACTTGCAACCTGAAGGATATAAGCTTACAGAATTAAAATGAAAGACAAAATGAAATTGCAGGAATAATTATTTCGTGTTTAGCTATTCCTTTATAGCCTTTCTTTGTATTGTATTGTGTAGCATTCTTTCAGAATATTTAGATTTGTGCATATCAAAGTGCATGTTGTTTTTCTCCCAAGGAGACATAGGAACACATCTGCTTATCTTCCTTTATTCAGGAAGAACTTTCTAGGTGCTGGGATTCCAATCTTCCTTTTCATCCTTCCTTATGTTCTGTCCCTTTTTGCCCTCCAACCAGCGCTGGTGAATTGCTAAGGCCCAGAGACCCTCCATGGATTGCACTGGTTCAGACAGAACCCAGGAAGAAGCCGGCTCCTTTACCACCAGGCAATAGCAAGGAAAGCTCACCAGTGGCCTTCGAAGAGAATGAAGGTAGAGCAGGAGGAGGAAAGGCACAAATCAGGGAAGACAGACCTGTCATAGAAGAGCCAAAGCCTTATAACCCCTTTGAAGATGAAGAAGAGGAAGAGGATGAGAAGGACGTTGTCATACCACAGAGCACGCAAAAGCAAGAGCAAAGGGAGGGGGAGGGTGGTCTCAAGCCTACTCATCCCTGGTATGGCATTACTCCCACAAGCAGCCCCAAGACAAAGAAGCGACCAGCTCCAAGAGTACCCAGCGCCTCCCCACTTGGTGAGTTTCTTCAGCATCTTTTAAAATGGGGGAAAAATGTCTCTAGATGCGTATCCTGACTTATCCAGCATGTCAATGCCTTCTTCTTTTTACAGTACAAATCGTGGATGATTTGATCTTTCAGTTGTTTCCAAAACAAATGCAGTTACCTAGTCCATCTCCGGTTATTCTTGAAGGACTAAGGAAATGGCAGAAAGCTATTGTTGAATATTTTCTCCCCTCTCCTCCATTTCTCTTCTGTTCCTTAGTGAAGGACTTTTCAGATGAAAACTTCCCTTCCAGCATTCCGTCTTGAAAATAAGTTTTCATTCTTCACCTAATGACAAGGTGTTGTGTGCTGTATTGTCTCTTCTTTCCTCCTATTTTTTTTAAAGGTGTGTTATTTATGAAACCCAATTGATCTGCAGCTGAAAGACTGGGAAGGACTTGCTTAGATTTTTTTCTCTAGGTATTTTCCTTTTCCCTCTGTTTTTACCCACTGTAATTTGGAGGGCACAGAGCAGTGTGCCTGAATTTCATGGTTCTGTGCAGTCTTCGAAAACCTGAGGGGAGCCCTCACAAGACTGCTGCTGAAATGTAAGATTATGTAATAGAAGAGAGAAATTATTTTATTATCTTAATAATAAAATCAGTATAATTTAACTTAAATTGGAAAATATTCTCTTTCCCAGTACTGTTTTGTTCAGGCCTCGTCTATTTTTGGAATGGGCTTTCTGGAACATAGCCTTTATTTTGGAAAAGGTTGCACATCCTTAAGACCAAAGGGACAAAAGGGTGGGGGCTTGAGGTATGGTGCTTTTCGGTCACTAGTTGCAGGACTTCCATCGATGGACCTGACTAGCCAAAATATTCTTTATGATACCTCCAAACTGTGTCTTTCCTATTGCAGTTCACCATCCCATCTCCAGACTTTCCCACTCAGAACCATCTTCTTCCACGCCGTCCCCAGCCCCCAGCTTGGAGAGCATCACATCTGAGTGTTTGGCCAAGGCTGCTGATAACCTGAATGATGCCTCTGTGCCAAAGAGCTCCTCTGAGCCTACAGTTCATGCTCCAGCTGCTTCTATCCTTTCCCACTCGGACTCCCCACTGATCAGTGTCCCTTCTGGTGAGGGACCTACAGTTCTGCCCGCCTGTTCTACTGATTCCTCCTTATCATCATCCAGTGATTTGACGGTCTATGGGGATGAGGCACAAGGTGGACATTTACAGACTGCTAGAATTTGTTCGTCTGGAAACTTTAAAACCAGCCCTGGGAATATCTTTCCTAAGCCTCCTGCTGGAGCTTCTCCCACACCCATTCTCTTGGCATCAGAGTTGAACAGTGGGTCTTCAAGTAACTCTCCTTCACCCAAAGCACAGCCAAAGGTAGGTAGCAGGCATAGCTGGAAACTCTCTGTCTTTTTCTTTCCTTCCCTTACTCTCCCTCGTCTCCCCCTACCAAAGCTATTCATTGGTATACATAGCTTTCTAGGAAATATATGGGATTTGTTCGCTATAAAGCATTCAGACAATTCCATCTTTGTCCATGAAATTCTTCTTTGGTCTTTTGGCATCACTTAGAATTGGGGCCAGTGGTATTTGGTTCTGAAGTTCTGTTTAGAGCTGGCCATTTTAAAATGTATTATTTGGTTCGCTTTTGACCACAACTTGGTTTTCCTCAGAGGGTTTAAAACTAGGCTCATTTGGAGAGCAAAAAACTATCTCGCTTTTGATTAGTGAGAATACTCTTGTTGCTGCCTTCACCAAGAAGTTCATTTTATTTGCTTCTGAATTATTTCCCCAGAAATGATTATGGGACAAATTATATAAACTAGAGAAGATAAGAACTGCCCCACAGGGAAGGACCATAGCTCAATAGTGGAGCACACACTTTGCATAGTAAGGATTGTATTTTCAGGTAGGGCTGGGAGAACTCCATCATGAAATCTGGAAAAGTGGCCAGTAATAATAAAACTGAACCTGTGTTCTTATACGATAGTAACCTAATGGTACTTTTCTTTTTATGCAGTGATTCCATATCACCTAAAGAGTCTGTATCTCTTACCTAAGACAAACAAACAAAATACATTACTCAACATTCAGTTCCTGAACTAAATTATGCTGTCCAAATTCAAGCTGCCATTTAATTAAACAGCAGGGCTGGAAGAACTTTTGTCTTAAATTGTGAGTGTGCCAGTTAGATTCTAAAAGATGGATTGTCAGTTTAAGCGCAATTTCCTACAGTCTTAGATTCTTGGTTTTTAATGTTGACAGAAAATACTGTTTAATCCTTCAGTGTTTTCCACAGTACTTGCAACTTCTTATAGCACCTATTTTTCCTTTCTCTGAAATCTCATATTGATCTAAATGTCAAATGACCTGGACAATATATTCATTAGTTCCTACTTATTTGACCTGGAGGGGAAAATTCTGCATTTTTTGAAGGGGATACACTTTCTAGCAATGCATTTGGAATGTTCCCATTAAAGACGGAAGGTGCAGCGCAGAATCACGTGTTTTTATCTTTTGTACTTAGTCATCCTGTAAGGAGAATCCCTTCAACCGGAAGCCATCACCTGCTGCTTCCCCCTCTATTAAGAAAGCTTCAAAGGGACCCAAACCAGCAAGGCCTCCTGCTCCTGGACATGGTTTCCCACTAATAAAACGGAAGGTAATTGGGATTGGGGGGAAAATGGGCAAGTACTTTTGTATGGTGCTTCCTGAACTTCCTTTTTTTTTTTTTTACAGATGTTGAAAGAGGGTTACTAGCCTTCTAAGAGAGGGGTTGAATACTAAAATAGCTTAAATAATCTTCATTTTCCAGAATTTTCATCAATGCCAATTATGGGTGGCAAATTTTGGGAGTTGAACATCACATATCTGAAAGGGACACAGTGTAAGAAGGCTGCCAAGAGATCCTATAAGGAAGTGCATTACTATGTAATGGTATAGGGGCTTTTTCTGAAGACTGCACTACAATAAAAGTCACCATCTCAGGTTCTAAAATTGTGGCCTTAGAACTCAGGTTGGAACATCCCAACCTCCATTTCTCTTTTTGTAATGATTTCCATACATTGTTATTACCATAGTAAAATTACAGCTGCATGCATAAATTTAGGCACAAATGGTATATTTCAGTGGTGAAATTCAAATTTTTTTACTATCAGTTCTGTGGGCGTGGTTTGGTGGGTGTGGTGTGGTTTGGTGGGCATGGCTTGGTGGGCGTGGCAGGGAAAGGATACTGCAAAATCCCCATTCCCACCCCACTCTGGGACCAGCCAGAGGTGGCATTTGCCAGTTCTCCAAACTACTCAAAATTTCCACTACCAGTTCTCCAGAACCTGTCAGAACCTGCTGGATTTCACCCCTGTTATATTTCAGTGCCTTCATGGTCCAGACTTGAAAATTATTAAGATTCTGTGTGGAAATCTCAAGCTTCCTAAAAGAAGAGTTCTACCACTAAGATGGAAAAAAATTCCAAGAACGAAAATAGAAAGATATTTATCTGACTACAGGGAGCACTTGGAAGTTTTCAATTCTTCCAAGGCTATGTTACAAAGTGGTGACTAAAAGGGTGTTCCCAAACTTTGTGCATGCAATATTCATTCTTTTTTTTATTTTAAATTTGTAACTATCTATACATAGATAATAAGCATGTATTCAGATTTGCAGAAAGATGTATTTTAGCTTAGTGTCTTGTAGGGACTGTGCCAACTTCTACTCATTGAAATGTACAATTTGACTAGAGGTGCCTAAATTTTTATATAAAACAACATAAGGAATGATATACATTGAGAGTGAATTTGGTGTAGTGATTAAGGCATCAGGCTAGAAATGGGAAACTGAATTCTAGTTCCACCTTAGGCACAAAGGCAGCTAAGGTGACCTTGGGCCAGTCACTTTCTATCAGCCCTAGGAGGAAGGAGGCAATGGCAAACCACTTCTGAAAAATTTTGTCAAGAAAACTTCAGGGACTTGTCCAGGCAATCTCTGAGAATCGGATACTATTGAATGGGGGCGGAGGAATTGATTCCTGACAGTTAACTGGGAATTTGCTTCCTTAGGCTTCAATGTTCAGTTAAATAAAAGACAATAGACCACTCCCTGCCTGCCTTTCATGGTTTTGAAGGAGCTAGGCAGTCAATGCCTGTTTCAGGCAAGAAGTCAGAAGGAATTTGGCATGTTGTATCTTCTCCCATATTCTGTCCTGCTTCTGTCTCATTGTTAGTAACTGCATTTCTCTCTGCCTACTCTGGAAATAGCTGATACTTTATACAAATCTTGTTTGGAATAAAACATATGGTTCCTTATTTCCCCCCCTCTTTTTTATAGGTTCAGTCAGATCAGTATGTCCCAGTGGAGAATATTTATGGTGAGATGGACAGCATTGAGCAGCAGCTGGATGAATTGGAACGCCGAGGAGTTGAGCTGGAAAGGAAACTCCGGAGCATAGAGAATGGTAGGATAGCTGATGCTACTCCTAAGGCTGGACAAGGAAAGGAAATGTGTTTTTTTTTTTTGACCTCACCCTGTCCTGTCTCCAATTGGCAGATGTCCCTGAAGATGGTTTGCTGGTGGATTGGTTTAAGCTGATTCATGAGAAACATATGCTAGTGCGTCGGGAGTCTGAACTTATCTATATGTGAGTACAATATAATGCAATCCCAAACATGCTCACTAATGTATTGAGTTCAGCGAGACTTACTTTTGAATAAATATGGTATGAATTATATTTGTTAGGTGGCAATGAATCCAAAGGAATCTGGAATCCTGAAACTTAATTATTTTTAATAAATTTTATTAAAAGTCATTAAGTTTCCCTAAGCTGCAGCTCACTTCATTTATGCATCTGCTCATGTGAGCTGCATTCATGAAAATTTATGAAGTAATAAAATTTATTTGTCAGAAAAAGTGCTATTAGACTATTTCAGATTATTTGCCACTATAAATTAATGTGGCTCTCTTCCTAAAATTCTTACAGTGAGAAGCAGTTTATTAGTTGGGTAGTTTCCTACATATGGGGCACAGAATGAAAGCAAAATGGCTAGCATTTTTTTCATTCACTTAAATTCCACTGGCAGCCCTGAAAAATTATGGAAGAATCTTGGAGCAATTTAATCAGAAATAAAGTCATCCTCAAATATACTACAGAAATAGAAGTAACGTAGCAGAATCTAGATGATTCAGGAACCATTTCTTGGTTCTGTCAAGATCTTCCAAGCTGAAAAGGTAGAACTGAAGAATTGGATGCTATTTAGCCCATCACACCTGGAAACTACCAATGTCTGATACTTTCTAAGCGCATTACTGAAACGCTCTTTTATTGTTAAACAACTTTCCTGCAAAACTCTTTAAGCTGGATTTTTCTCCTAAAGAAAGTCCTGAAGGATATTCCATACAAGTGAATTCAATATTGTTTCAAAACGATCAATTGATTATTTGTAGGAAGCCCAGAGATATGAGTGTTAAAAACATTCACAGTACTGTATTTTTCAGACTGTAAGATGCTCCAAAGTATAAGACGCACCTAGCTTTTGGGGAGGAAAACTAGGAAAAAAAATCTGTCTCTGCCTTTGCATCTCAGCAATTTACCTCCTTGCAGCAAACAGCAAACAGCCTGGTCAGCTTCAGTACAGCCTGATTTAGCACACGCAACTGATTGGCGGTTGGATCGGCCTCCCAGAATACTGCCTATCAGCTGTTCCAGACTGCAGGGATTGCCACTATCCGTCGCTGTCCATCTCTGCTGCTGCTTATCGTCGCCTCCGTGCGCCCCGTTTTCAGCCTTGCATCCTGTTTTTGGCCTTTTCTAGGCAGCGAGAATCGCTGCCGCCTCCGCCGCCTATCCCCAATGCTTGGAACGGGCCAAAAATGAGACACATTTTTGATGCTGAAGCTGACTAGGCTCTTTGCTGCAAGGAGGTAAATTGTTGGGAGGCAGAGGCCAAAGGGTGGGGGCTGGTGGATGGGCGGGCTTTGGCAATATTTGCTGTATAAGACGCATGGACATTTCCACCCACTTTTTTGGGGAGGAGGGGGAAGTGCGTCTTGTACACCGAAAAATATGGTACTTCCTTTGACCTTTGGAAAAGTGATCTACCTGGATTTCATTCAATCATGACAAATTCAGTAATGACAACAGAAATGCAAATATGGGGGCAGTCATAAGCAGTGTCTTTCTTACATAGCAGAAATTGTGCAAAAATGCTGGAGAATAAGGCATATTTTCTTTTACTGAAAGAAAATTTGAGAGAACTATGTCGGTCCTTAAAGATGGTATATCAGTTTTTACAATAATTAAAGCAATAATACATGCTCTGTTTCTTCTTTTGAGTTTTAAGCAGCAGAACTTGGAGCAGCGTCAAGCTGATGTGGAGTATGAACTGCGATGTCTTCTTAATAAACCTGGCAAGTCTTAAAGGGTGTTAGCCTGCCGTTTGCTTTTTTTAAAAAAAAGATCTTAAGTGAAATATGTTGTAACATTAGGAAATTATTTAAATCATAAGCATCTGTTCTCTCACTGGGCTTGGTTCTTTCCTAATCCAGTATCGGTCATGCATGGACTGTGCTGGAGGGAAATGATGAGAATTACAATTTGACACATCTGGGAGGAATTACATGGAGGAAGACTGAGTTGTGCTTATTGCTTTTTTATATCTTTTTATTTGTTTCACCATACCTTGGCTGCCAGCAGGGAGTACTGTTCTATAAAAGCAGAGTCTCTCTTTCTAACCAAGAGCTTTTCTGCATGCACTCTATTTCTGCCCTAATAGCAAGAATCCAACAAAAAAGAAACTACCAAAATAGGCTGAAAGCATAATGACCTTTTGAAAGATATCAGAACTTACTGATTCATGACTGGGTTCAAATGTGTATTGAACCCACATTTGATCCTTTAATATACATGATAATAATAATTATGATTGTATAGTCAGCCAGATGTTTAGATTGGATTTGGCATTTTTATACACCTTTCAAATCTTTCCCAAAGACCTGGGATAGACAGACGTTGTTTGATGGTGTCAAAGGTATTGTCACAGGATGTAAGCTGTTCCAAGTAAACCTGCCATTTGCAATTGACTGGTGTTGATTTTGTCGATACCAGTAGTGTTCAAGTGGTGGTCCAGAGGTTTTGGGATTATTATCCTTCAATCCCACCTTTTAATTTTTGTTTTGGGGAGCTCTCATTGTTCATTTTCTAGCAAGAAACTCAATGGCACATAAAATATAGGAACCTGCTTAGTGTTAATCTACTATAGTTTGTTCTGATGGCAGTGGATTGCCACAGAATCCTGGTGCTGTATTACTGAAGATGCCACTATACAAGCAAGATAGAAAAACAAACTTTGCCCAGTTTTTTATATATTCTCAGTGTGTTTAATATGTATTGAAGAAGATGCATAAATGGGGGTCAAAAGAACTTTTCTCATGTAATATTTCCTAGAGCATAAATTGCCTTTAGCATATAATTTGTTTCCTCTCTTTCTTTCTGTTGGGTGCTAGATAAAGACTGGACAGATGATGATCGGATCAGAGAAAAGGTATTGATGGAAGAGCTTGTAACCATTATTGAACAACGGAATGCCATTGTCAACAGTCTGGATGAGGATCGGCAAAGGTAGTGAAAGGAAAAGCAAATGGCTGTATTTTTGGTTAATTGAAAACAATTGGCCTGGGAAATCTTGATTGTAGCATTGCAAAGCCTAATTGCATGTGTGATTCTTACCATTAATTCTTCAATAAGCTAAGCCAGGTGGTAGCAACTTGGGCAAAAGGGTAGTTTATACAGTAGGAGAGGGATGGGCAATATGCAGCTTCTGGAATTCCCTGCCACCGTTAGCTATCTTTTCAGGAAAGGATACTTTCATAAAATGCAATGAATGCCCCAAAATAGATTTAATAGAATTAAAAGCTATTTTTTAAAAAAATGGAAAACACAGGCAACAGCATATGTGTGATGCATCTTCCCTATTTGGACCTTCACCCACTTGAAAAATATTAAACGCAGACTTTGGTCAGCAAATAGCAGCTCATTGCTGCTTTAGGAGCATGATTGTAATCAGTCCCACTTTGGCTACATTGACTAAAACAGGATCTGATTGTTTTGCTTGTTTTGCCAGGGAGGAAGAGGAGGATAAAATGTTGGAAGCCATGATTAAAAAAAAAGGTAAGAAGAATGAGGTCCAGTCATTCAGACTTCCCAGTCTCAGATGCAGTTGCTGTTTGCAGAATTATGCACTGATATTGCTGTTTAACTATTAAATATGTTTGTCTTCTATATAAAATATGTTTAATACAAGGGTGAAATGCTACCGGTTCAGACTGGTTCGCCCAAATCGGTAGTAATAAAAGCTACCAGTTCGGGTGAACTGGTAGTAAAAAAATGCTACCGGTTGGGATGAACCGGTATTTCCGACGATCAGCTGTGCCGCGTGATTTATATTCACTAGAAAGTAGGAAATCCTGCTTTCTAGCAAATCTAAATCACGCGGCACAGCTGTTCCGCCCCTCGCTATTCTACTTAAAGGCTTCTTAAGTCTCCTTTTTCAGCGCTGTGCAGTAGTGCCTGTGATGCACATGCGCATGCAGTGTGCGTTTGCTGCGCACCGCGCATGCAGCAGCAAACTAGTAGCAGACTTCGGAGCATTTCATCACTGGTTTAATGTCTATACCCATACCAACTTTGGTTCTACCCTAACAAAAGCTAATTGTATAATTAGGTATAAAATATAAACCAAGTAGGTAACTTATCTTGTTTTCCACAACACAGCAGTAAAGTATACTTTTGTTCCTTGCAGATGGGAGGAATTAGAAATGGAAAATACAAAGTAATGTTTCTCCATCCTAAATTGGCTTTGGCTATATATGGTGTGGCACACTTTTCTGTTGTCGGGGAACATCTTTGCCAAAAGAGGCAGCACATTTGCTACCGTGAACCAAGGGAGAGGGATGGTGTGTTGGTTTAGCTTCTTCCCTTTTGCCAACACAGGAGAGTAGCAAATAACTTACCTTAGAGATCAAAGAAAGTTATGTGAAAAGAGGAGGTAAACCGAGGCATTATACCAGTGAATCTAAATCTGCATTTCTCTTCCACTGCCCTATAGAAGAGGGCAATCCTCCTTCCCTTTGAAGCAAATACCTCAAAAGGAAAGAATGCAAGTCATGAACATTTTTCAGGGACATGCATTTTATTTGTTATTTTACATTGATTTTGCCAGTTGTGGAGCAAAAACAAATAGAACGCATAGAAGTTCTGCCCGAAATATTGCAAATCCAGGATCCTTTGTGATTTGTCATAAAGCTAGACAAGAACAGTTCATTGTTAAGAGAACATGTTTTTTTCTTTGACCTGGAGAATCACAGCATACATACTGGATGGGACTGATTTCTGACTACAGTGTAAAATTAAGATTCTGTTTTCATTCCCAGAGTAGTGCAAATTCAGTAATGAATAAGTTCAGTGGCTGTTGTGGTCTTAATATTTGCCACCTGAAAATCTTTTCTTTCTTAATCCAATACAGGAGGGGGGGGTGTCTGAACACAACTGCAGATTCTGTAAACCTTGCTAGCTCTGATTCCAAGATGATCTAAGTTTTAGAAAACATGCAGATAAATGGATGTATATTCTTAGATAATATCCATGTACAAGTTTTGAATATTTGTTTTGGCCGGCACTTAGACTTCTAAGGAAGCCTAGGTCAGAACAATATTAGTCACTAAATGTAAAATTTAAAATATAAAATTTACATTTCTGTAAATCCTGTCATTGAGGTATTTTCTGGGTGTATTGCTTAAGCATCTGTGGTCTAAGAAAGTCTTCCCACATTATAGGAAGGACCTTGGGTTAGTTCAGTGCTTGATGAGGTAGCGTTAGGAAGGAATAGTTTCCGAAAACCAAGAGCTTTTTGTTCAGTTTAAGCAAAGCCAGTTGAGTAGTCTGACTGATTCTAAGGGAGCCTTCTATGTTCCCAATCCCCTCTACCTTGCTTGCCACTAACCCTAACCCTTTCTCTCTCCAGAATTTCGCAAGGACTCTGAGGCTGATAGCAAGAAGAAAGGAAAATTCAAACCAATGAAAGTGCTGAAGTTACTTGGAAACAAACCTGACTCAAAAAGCAGATCCCCCAAGGAAAAAAGCTAAAGCAGCTGGCAGCTAGAAGAGTAAGGAGGGCTGCCAGTCACTTTGACTGCTCAGCCCCATTTAGCTGGGCGTGCCTGGCAAGTAGGATGGTTTCCTGCTTTTGCCCATTTTTTTTTTAAAAAGAGGTTGTGCCTTGCCATACACCAAAGCTGGCTTTATCTCGGAAAAAATCCAACCACCTTCCATAGCAGCAGGTGTTAGAAAAGGGGGAAATATGGCAAGTCTTTTGAGCACATTACAGAGAAAGACAGACATGGAGGAAACAGCTGTTTGCCATTTTCTCTTTCAAGGTGGGGATGGGAATGGACAAATAAAATAGCTTTAGACTTCCTCAGTTGTGCACCTATTATATCTTTGACTGTTCAGAACTTTTAATCATGCGTGTTTTGGGGAAAGTTGCACTAATTGTCCTCCTCCTTTAATTGTGATAGTCACATGTGCCTAATAATCTCTTCGGGGGAGGGAGGAGGAAGATAATCCCCATGTAGTTTGGGAGCCTCTGGTTATCTCTTTTGAATTCCTTTTCTTATTCTTTTTCTCCTCGTTGGTCAGTCAAAATAATAATAATAATAATAATTGGGCTTCCAGGCAGATTTTTGTTTTGGGAGGGTTACATTTTTAAAATATTTTGACCATTAAAAAAAATCTATTATAAAGTCTGTAAAAACAGCCAAAAATTTAGTCAGTGCTCTATTTCGGGAAGATTTCTCTGCCACCAAAGAAGATATTATGCTGTGAATGCTGATTCTCTTGGCAACCAGTTAACAAACCACAGAGGAAAGGCTAAGACAGCTTTGGCCTCTGTTGTAAAGTAAATTGCAGTTGCTGTCAGAGGGTAGATTTGTGCAGGTGTGAATGGAAAACAACTGGATCTTTTTAACCCTCTTAGTTGCTTCTGCTGCTGCTGCTATTTATTATTGGGACACAGCAGGCTGGGACAATAACTCATTGCCTGCCAAACATTAGAGCCAGAAGAGGATGTCAAGCTGTCTTCAATATCAACAAGGTACCACTGTAATTCTTTTTAGCTCCCTCCCCTCAGGGTTTATGTGCATGGTGTTTTTTTTCTAAGAGTGCGAAAGATCTTTATAATTTTTGTAGCCAAACTCCCACCCTCTATCTGACTTTCGGCTTTTTTTTTTTTAGTTTTGTGTGTATGTATGAATTCAGAGGAGAGAATGTCTTTTTTTCTCTCTTCTGGCTTCTCTAACTTGAGGGACTATTTATTGAGATGTTTGTTTGGTCTGAGTTAAATGTTGATAATATTGTAGGTGTTGGTTTGAGTTCTTATTAGCAAATTGCTGTGCTGCTTTATTCAAATGTGATGAATTGGCAAACAGTCCTTGACTGTGATATTCAGCCTGGAGTGCCCTCCCTAACTTTGAGCCCTCCAGATGTGTTATGCTACCATTTCCATCTGGTCAGCCAGTATGTCATGTTAATACTAGTTTGGGAATGATAGATAATTCAACACATCTGGGTTTAAGCCTTTTCAAAGCAGAGCTGAATTCATTGGTGGTGTCAGCTCTAATTGGTACCACCTTCTCAGCTTCTACAACAGGGATGTCAAACTTGCAGCCCACAGGCTGGATGCATCATACCCTGGCCACCCCCACCCCCTTTTTAGCAAAGGGGGGGAAAGTTGCGATACGTCACATGATGACAGCGTGATGACGCACGTTTGGCACCCCTGCTGTACAAGTACAGTAGCCACCATATGATTCTTGCTCTCTGCCTCAAGATTGTCCAATGCACAGCTCTTCCTTTTATAAAGCAAAAAAAAAGTCAATCTTTTAAAAATGTCCTCAGATACATTCCCATCAGAAATTATCAGATTCTGGTGAACATAATTAGCCTGTGTTAACTGCAATCTCCACTGATGGGCACAGATGAAATCAATAATAAAATTGATAAAACCATTATATTTTGTATCTGTGGTGTTTGTTTCTTTATTTTGAGATGTCTTGGCAGGAAGTGGACACAAAGCATTATGGTATAGGGAATAAAAAGTAGAAAATCACAAAATTCTTAGGACTTTTAATTTTTTTTACAAGTAGAATAATACATCAAAAGTGAGCTGCTGGACCAAAACAAAAAGTACGCCAATGAGAAAAACATCCCTTATTCCCACCCATTTACTGTTGTGGTATTAAGTCAGTCTTTTAACAAGTGACAGACATGTGAATAAATAGTCACTTAGTCATAATAGTCACTAAGTCTGTAATTTTACTGAAGAAGCATTCATCAAAAATAAGTGCCATCTAAAATCTTCCGATTCTCTCTTTCATTGTCCGATAACAACAGTCACCACTGTTTGCTTAACAATTTGTATGACAAGTGAAAAACTGCAGTTTTGACTGGAAGCAGCCTCCCAGTGGATGACAGAAACATATATAAAATATTTTGATCTATTCTAAGAGTTGTACTGTTCTAATTCTAAAAAGCAGCAGCACATAAATGGTAAAAACACAGATGCTATTTTCCAGAGATGAAATATGTGGAAATCTTTTCCTTTTTTTTGTCAAGGCATTGTAAACCCAGCGATTCATTTGAACCCTTTTGTTTCTGGATCAAATTTTTGAAAAGACTTCCTTCCATTACTCATTGAAACAAGTCGTTCCTACTTTTTAGGATTCATACAATATTCCTGGAAGATTAAATATATTCTATAGATACCTGCCACAAGAGGATCAAAACTGTACTAATAAGATATTCTTCACATTCACTTACGTCAGCAGAAAAAGGGTGAAGGAGTTATATCCTTGGTGTGTGTGTGTGTGTGTGTGTGTGTGTGTGTGTGTGTGTGTGGAGTGAGAACTATTGGTCTACTTGACCTGTGCTTGGATTGTCATGTTTGATGCTTATGTTGAAAGACTTGGCTATTGCCCCTTTCAGTTCTGCAGTTCTCTGCTTGTCAATCATCTCCATCTCTCGGAGCTTCTGCAAAGAGCAGAGAAAGGAGACATAGTAAGAATTCAATGAATTTTAATTTTCTTACAAGATAATATACAAGTCTTACTCCAGATGAAGATGTATTGCCATCTCCTGTATAATATTTTTTAAAGGTTCTTTTTCACTTTAGATACCCACATACCCTTCTGCTAAATCTTTCCCTACTTTCTCATAAAATCATGAGCATATCCAATTTTCATATTGAAAAAAGACTGCATTTAAGCCTATAAAGGTCAGAATTACCAGGTACCTGTGATATTTCAGTTTGGATAATTCCTTGATACGCTTTGCTCTGTCCCAAAGCTTCCATTTCTGACAGGAAATTTTGTCGATCTTGAATTTCATTCAGCACTGAGCATAAAGACAAAAGAAGCAATGTGGAATGAAAGACTAAAGGGCAGGAACATAGTTGTTCTTCTGATATTTAAACCATTAATTCCCCATTTATTTTATTTAAAAGACTTCTGTAGCAGCTCATCTTATGGGCCATAACCTTGGGAGGCTCACAACAACAGCAACATGAAAACAACATTGGAACATATGCTACATTAATTCCCTGTATGCTACGTAAACCTGTTAATGACCATGGCTTCCTCGGGAAAAATAGATGAAATGTGTTTTACAGTCATGGGAGAAAGAACACCCTCTGAGTTCTATGGTTTTACATATCAACAGTAAAAATCATTTGGTCCTTAGCAATTTTTAAAAGTAGATAAATACAACCAAAGATGAACAACAACAACACACTACATATTACACCATGTCATCATTTATTTTACAAAAAGAAAGCCAAAATGGAGCAGCTATATGTGAAAAACTAGGTTCACCTTTATTGCATTCATAAATATGAAGAGGCTAAGTAGCACCCAGATGCTGCTAATCAAGTGCCCTTGATCAATTGATCATCGCAAATGTGACTATCTCTATAAATGCTGGAATTTTAGGTGCTTGGTGGTTTCTAGCACTGAGGTATGTGTTAACACAATGCCAAAGAGAAAAGACATCAACAATGAGTTTAGAGAAGCAATCGTTGCTGCCCATCAATCTAGGAAGGATTATAAAGCCATTTCCAAATAATTAAAAGTCCATTATTCTACAGTGAGAAGATTATTCGCAAGTGGAAAACATTTAAGACAGTTGCAAATTCTCCTAAGAGTAGATGTCCCAGTAAATTCACCCCAAGTTCAGACTGTGCAATGCTCAGAGAAATTGCAAATAAATAAATAAAAAAAACAACAACCAAGAGTTACATCTCAGACTCTGCAAGGTCTCAGACAGCATGTTAAATGTGGAAGTGCAAGACAGTACAATTAGAAAAGAAAAAAAAAACAGAATAAGTATGATTTCTTTGGAAGAGTTGCTAGGAGAAAGCCTCTTCTCTCTTTAAAAAAACCCACCCTGACAGCACAGCTTAGGTTTGCAAAGTTGTATTTGAATAAATCACAAGACTTCTAGAACAGGCCTGTCAAACTGGCAGCCTGGGAGCTGGATATGTCACACGCAGGCCACGCCCACCCCAGCTCTGCAAAGACAAAAAGCATCGTGTTATGTCAGGAACCAGCCCATGATGCAATCAAGTTTGACACCCTTGTTCTAGAACATTGGGCAGATGAGATCAAAGTGAAGATATTTGGCTATAACGCACAGTGTTTGGCAATTACCAAATACAGCATATCAGCACAAACTTCTCATGTCAACTGTCAAGCACAGTGGTGGAGGGTTGATTTGGGTTTGTTTTGCAACCACAGAACCTAGGCACCTTGCAGTCATTCAGTCGACCATAAACTCCTCTGTATATCAAAGTATTCTAGAGTCAAATGTGAGGCCATCTGTCTTAACAGCTAAAGCTTAGCCGACACTGACTGATACAACAGGATAATGATCCTAACCACACCAGCACATCTACAACAGAAGGGCTGAAAAATTAAAAGAATCAAGGTGTTGCAATGGCCCAGTAAAAGTCCAGGCCTCAACCAGATTGAAATGCTGTAGTGGGACCTCAAGAGAACTGTACATAAACAAAATGTCCAGAAACCTCAATGAACTGAAGCAATGTTTTAAAGAAGAGTGGACCAAAATTTCTCCACAATGATATTGAGAGACTGATAAAACCATTCCTGCTAACAGTGGTTCTAAAAGCTATTGAATCATAAGTTTTTCACATATGCTTTCTCTATTTTGGCTTTCTTTTCTGTAAAGGAAATGACATGGTGTAATATGTCATGTGTTGTTCATCTGTGATTGTATTTACCTACTTTTAAGAACAGCTAAGAACCAAATGAATTTTTCTATGTTCTGATGTTCATAGAGTCAACTTGCTTTTTTACATGACTATAGGTTTAATAAGGTTATCATATACAAAAAGGAAGTCTTTCATAGAACATAGTAATAATGCCCGGGAGGTTGGTTGATCTAAAACATCCACAAGATCCATGCCACTGAATACTAATTCTGGGGAACAAAAGCAAACAATGTAAGAGAAATATTCGGGACAGTAGACAAACTGGCTCTCTGCAATACAGCCTTTATGTTTTAAGCTAGGTATAATTATAACTCAGTTTCTTGATAACAGACAAATTGATTATGCATGCTATGATGTGATGGATTATGGTTTATTGAATCAAATGTTAAATGTTTTGCCCAACACTGAGCCATAAATCATGGTTTATAAATCATAGTGGCTGTTATTATGGGGGGGGGGACATCTTAAAAGTCTATTGTGTGACTACCCTGCTCTTGATTAGTTTTGCCTTGCATGTGCTCTGCTGAAACTGATGTATAGAAATCTCTTGTTTATTGTTAACCTGAAATACTGTTGCATCAAATCGTTTGGTGTCATCTTGGTTGGTAGTCTATAATACTATGCCAAAATAATGATCCTGCTGTACTGCATTAGTGGGATACAAGTAGTGTTACTGTGCTTCATCCTGGAAGTATGACCAATCTTTTGCCAAGACAACTTAGCATGTAAGTCACTGATTTGACAGTGCTCAGAATCTAAAGAGACAAGCAGGAGGGAATAGCTGTTTCCTATCTCTATCAGCTACAAACAGGCAGTATTCATAGAATATGCTTTCATCAGATAAGGTCAATTCTTAGAAGCTATGTTCACACATTCTAGTTGGTATGAATCTAACATCTAACTTGGTTAGAATTAACCTTAATTTTTAGTGATAGCATACTATATGAACATAGCATCTTTGCTTAACTTTCTGGTTCTATATATGATGCCAACTCAGTAAGTGGATTAGCATTATAAATTAATCCTAAACACTATTAGGGATCATCACACAGCCAAATGTTTACATTGGATTTGGTATTTTTTGTCAATTTATTGAATCTTCCCAAGGACCTATTATAGGCAAATTTTTGATGGCGGTGTTGGAGGTACTGTTGCAGGATGTAAGCTGTTCCAAGTAAAGCTGCCTTTTGCAATTGACAGATGGGGATTTTGTCAGTGTTAATGGTATTCAGGTGGTGATCCAGTTGTTTTAGGATTGAACATAACGTGCCTATTGGTGCTATCTTTGCTTTCTTTTGCCACAGTCCTTCTATTTGCAATTCTTTGTATTATGTTTTTATTCCAGAGGTATATGTAGGTATAAATATCTGAGTTCCTGAACTACAACAAACCTTTTATTCTAGGGCAATGTATTGTATGAACCCTGCCAGTGTGTGTCAGATCACTGCTTTTAGCTAAGTGGGGGGGGGGTCCACTTACATTCATCGAATCGGTCCACCTCTGGTACTGTTTCTTCTACCTTGACTGGTTTCTTTTGAGTTTTTGTCTCTATTTTGTCCTTTCCTGTTGCTAAGATGTTTTGCAGTCTTTCTTTCTCCTTCTCCAGGTCTCCTGTAGATACAAAAGAAATATTATTACTGTTTATAAAAATATTGATCAGAATTCCTGGAGGGGATAGCATACATTGTCGTTGTCCCCCCACCTCACAGTTGGGAAGGACCATGAACTTGTTTGAATTTGGATTGCTGACGCTTGATGCTCAGCAGTTCATGGTTTGATTCAAATCTTTTTGAATCAAAAATACATTTATGTATTTTAGGAAAACTATTCTTTTTGATCAACCTCATCCTAAACTACTAAATAGTAAATAAAAAGTACCATACAATACAAAACATAAAGGACAGACTATGCTCAAAGAAGACAACTTTAAAATGTCTAAGCAAGTGAAAATAAATGAACTCTGATACTCAAATGGCAGCAGTTGAGACTGCTAATGGAGAGAATTCTAGGGATAGTATTTCCCCACACAAGACATTCCCTTGGTTATCATTTTCTCTTTCTCAGGCATTTTGTCTTTGAAGTGTTGCACTAATCTGGCAGATCACTTAGAACAGGGGTGTCAAACTCGCATTGTCACGGGGCCATCACATGACATATTGTAACTTTTTTCCCCTTCACTAAAATGGGCTTGGGCGTGGCCAGCACATGATGCATCTGGCCCATGAGTTTGACACCCCAGACTTAGAACATTAATCCTTTCAGCAGGTAGTCCTTGTTTAACTACTGGAACTGGGACCAACAGTCAATAAGCAAAATGGTAGCTAAGTGAAAAAAATATGTGATTGTGCTTACACCTTTAGAAGAGCTTTCCTTTACAGCATCAAAAGGATATGACCCCAAACAATCAGGTGATCTCAAACAGCAGGGAAGGTTTCTCGAACTTGACTCACAAGGAAGCCAAGTAAAAGGGCAAATCTTATGGCTCCTTTTTACCATTTTGGAAGTTCACTCAAATACTGGGATAATTTAGTAAGGGAATTAGAGAATTCATGTTTGGAGAGGAAGAGATTATAAGAAGCAAGCAGCAGGGGTGGGTTCTAAATTTTTTTACTACCGGTTCTGTGGGTATGGCTTATTTGTGGGCGTGGCTTGATGGTCATGTGACACTGGACATGGCTTGGCAGTCATGTGACTGGGTGAGAGTGGCTTGGCAGTCGTGGCCAATAACAATAAATAATAAAAATAATGTATACAAAACAATAATAGGTACCAAAAACGAACTTTCACACTTTACACACACACAACACAACACAACACAATACAACTGATTCACGCACAATGTAAAAACAGCTGCACTTCACCCAAAATGGCCCCTGCAACAAGCAGGAACTTCACACAGCCACAAAAAGCTCAAAACCCAACTTTCACACTTTACACACACACAGCATAACACAACTGACTCACTCACACACACAAAATACCACATACAGCTTTGTGAGATTTTGTGTGTTTGTGTAGTTAGAGTGAAACACTACAGAAACACACCAAATCTCAGAAAGTTACACAAATATTTTATTTTATTATTTTATTTTATTTATATTTTTTAGATCAGAGGTCTCCAACCTTAGTAACTTTATGGACTTCAACTCCCAGAGTTCCTCAGAAAGCTGGCTGAGGAACTCTGGGAGTTTAAGTCCACAACCTTAAAGTTACTAAGGTTGGAGACCCCTGTTTTAGATAAAAGCAGCTAAATTTAAAACTTCCTTAACTTTTAATTGCTGTCTAAAAACCCAATTCCTTAAAAAAAACCCAATTAACTATTTTTTAATAGTTTAGTTACCCAACTGAGGCAGGCAGATTGAGTTGCTCACCAATGAGATGGATTGCAGGCAGGCAGAATCAATTGCTAGCTGATGCAACTGATTGCAGAAGCCATGGTTTTGCGAGCCCGAAAAGAGCAGTAATTAGGTAAGTGGGGCAGGGGGCAATTGGGTGGGCATGGAGGGGGCTGTTGTAAGAGGTTGTAAAAAAGTGATTTTAAAAGCCTGTGATAATCAGGAAAGTCATCTGAGATCACCAGAGGGAAAAAAAAGATTTTAAAAGGCTCCTCTGACGATCCCAGCTGAAGTTGCCTGAAGCAGCCCAGAACCTCTTAAAAGGATTTTTTCTACAAGCTCTTTGGCTGAAGAGCTTGTAGAAAACATGTTTTTAAAAGGTTCTGATAATCAGGCAATTCAGCTGGGATCACCAGAGGAGTCTTTTAAAACCTTTTGTTTTTACAATCTCTTTGGCCAAGGGAACCGGTTCGGGGGCGTGGCCAGCTGGGGATTGTTACCGGTTCCGCCAACTTGGCCAGATTTTTGCCAGCGCTTCTTAAGAACCAGTCAGAACTGATAGCAACCTACCACTGGTAAGCAGGCATACAATGTGGAATACAGATTCCCAGCTGTTTGCCTAGCATACTTAAGAGCGCTGAGCCACTTAGGGGACAAAAAACAACAACAACACTTCAGTGAGACATTGATTATAGTCTGGTCAATTTCAGGCAGCAACTGTGCAGATCCATGATTCTAATCAAGTAATTAAGATCACAAGAGTGGTTAAATCATGGTTAGCACTTTTCAATGACACTCTGCACTGAAGAGAGAAGCAGCTCAGGAAGAGATAGCTTGTTTAGGCAATCCTTCTGCACTGTGAATGAGGTAGAGAGAAAAAAAGCAGGCCAGGCAATGCACAACACGTACTGTGTTTTAATGGTGAACACATGACCAAGAGAAGCTTTGAAAGCCATAAACATGGTCACTGGTTGCAAAGTTATATTTTCATAGGTTACAAAGTTACATTTGCATCAGGGATGAAATGTAAAATTTGTTACTACCAGTTCTGTGGGCGTGGCTTGATGGGGTGACTGGGTGGGCGTGGTCAACTTTTTTCTTTTTTCTTTTACTTTTAAAAGCATTTTTTCTACAACCTCTTTGGCCAAAGAGGTTGTTAAAAAATGCTTTTAAAAGCGTGTAATGATCAGGCAACTCAGCTGGGATTGCAAGAGGAAAAAAACCTTTTAAAGAGTTCTGACGATCCCAGCTGAGTTGCCTGATCGCCAGAACTTTTAAAAACATTCTTTCTACAACCTCTTTGGCCAAAGAGGTTGTTAAAAAAATGCTTTTAAAAGCCTGTGATGATCAGGCAATTCACCTGGGATCACCAGAGGAGCCTTTTAAAAGCTGAAGAGGTTGTAAAAAAAATCCTTTTAAAGGGTTCTGACAATCCCAGCTGAGCCGTGGGATCATCGGAGGCTTTTTTTCTTTTAAAAGCATTTTTTCAGCCGAAGAAAAAAATGCTTTTAAAAGAAAAAAAAAAACCCTCTGATGATTGTGCGGCTCAGCTGGGGCGGGGGGGAGGAGGGATTTTTGCTACCAGTTCTCTAAATCACCCGCTGCCATTGCTACCGGATCAGACGATCCAGTCCGAACCAGGATTATTTCACCCCTGATTTGCATCACTGTTGTAACTACAAGTGGTTGCTGCCTCGGTAGTACAGTAGCTGAACAAAGATTACTTGTAAATAATGATGAGTATAATCATTGTTATTTATCTCTCCATTCCTTCATTTATCATTTGTAAATGTTTCTTGCTTACGAGTGGCTTGAGGCTTGAATTTTTCTCTAATATATGCATTTCCTGCACGACAGATCTCGGCAGGCCGAAGGTGAGGTCTGCCAAAGGGACTGGTGGTCAAAATAATCTTTGGTGGTACAGGCTTCGGAAACTCTGGTTCTCTGCTGGATGTTGGATAACAGTGTATGGGGAAAGCATCACCGCCTAAGAAAGAAGGGCAGAGATTGGTCAGAAAGGAATTAAATGTGAGGCCGATGGCATGCATGTACCATTTTAAGTATACATGGCAAGAGTCTCCTTTCAGCCAAGCTCGGTCTCTGGCAGCTTCTTAGAGACCTCCACGTAATATTCTTGGCAGTGTCTAGATTTGACCCCAAGGTTAAATTGCTAGGTATAAATATAGCAATAGCAATAGCACTTAGATTTATATACCGCTTCATTGCACTTTTACAGACCTCTCTAAGCAGTTTACAGAGTCAGCCTCTTGCCCCCAACAATCTGGGTCCTCATTTTACCCACCTCGGAAGGATGGAAGGCTGAGTCAACCTCGAGCTGGTGAGATTTGAACTGCCGAACTGCTGCTAGCAGTCAGCTGAAGTAGCCTGCAGTATTGCACTCTAACCATTGCTCCACCTCGGCTCTTGTGTTTCTATTTAATATGTGTTCCAATTTAATATTTCAGGAGGGATTCTGTAAATTGGCTTGCTTATAAACACATAAAAGAAAATGTATAATAGGAATTATTCATGTTTTAATATGAATTCAGAATTGTTTAAAGCTAAAATAGTCTTTCAACCTACCTTTATAGTACTGAAAATCCCAAACTTTTACAGATTTCTTATCATCCTAGAGAGTTGGATAAACTAGAGTTTATTAAGAAGTATTCATCATCTGTCATTTACAGTTTTCCACTAATGTTTTGTTCACTTCCTGAGTTTATATAAATTTCCTTTGCAAAGCGGTGGTTTGTTTCTTTAGCTGGAGAAAGTCACAGGTCTGAATTAAATTAGAAATCTGAAAGCCAGAACTAATAGCAGCTAAATTTTAAAAGAAAGCTAAATTTTAGGCATACTTACGTTTCATGCAATTTACAAGATGGCGTTGCTGGAAACAAGTAAGCTTAGATTCTTGCATCATCACTGAAAGAGAAAAATTATCTATACAGATCAGCAATACCACTACCTTTGCAGAAAGAGATTTAACCCAAACAGTACCTACATACAAAAAGGAATGCCAAATATTGAGCACAGATATGGCCCAAATGCTAAAAGGCTACAGTCCAATCTATCTGTAGCAGCCTTTTCCAATGAGATATCTTCCTGCTCTCTTTGATATAAATATAATTGAAAGGCATCCAGTTGTAGAATGTTAAGTGTAATTGTAGTGTAATTTAAAACCCTTTTTCAGAATATCTAATTGCAAAAATGGGTTTTCACCCCAAAATTATTATTTTAATTATTGTGGATATTCTGGAATACAGAAATCCAAAGTGATTTTTTTCCTGGATTTTTTACTTTAAACAAGTAGTATTCAAAAGGCTGGGGTGTTGTTGTTTTTTTGTATGTACCTGTTTTCAGTTTATAACTTTATTGGCTTGATCAGATCTTGTGATTAGCTGCTTAGGTACGCAAGAATTTATACCTCATATTAAGGAACAAATTCAACACAGGCATTTTCCTAGTCACTGAAATTATCAAAGACTAGGGATCCTTAACTTACATCCTCAATTTGCACAAAAAGTAATTTAATAGTAGTAATTTAAAATGCAGCAAGATAATAACCAGGAGTGGGGAGCATTACTTCCTGGGATACTTTTCTATTCTGCTTGCTGATTACCTTTTAACAACTCTTGCGTTTCCTGGCTATATTCCTTCACAGTGGGAGCATGCCAAAATCCACTTCCTTTTATCACAGGCCTGATCCTCTCTTGAGAAGCCATTGTAATCTCTGAAAGAAACTGATAAAGAGATCTACAGTTATTAAGATCACATCTCACACATATTCTGTGTTTATTTTTTCTACTGATTCTTTCACCAATGTTCATTTGCCTTATTTCATTTATTAAATTTTTATGCTGCCCATGTCAATGCAATGTTACTGAATTTAGGACCCTTTCCCACATTTATCACTATTGCAGCATCCCCATTGTCACATGATCAAAATTTAGATGCTTGGCAAGTACCATAACTCATATTTATGACGGTTGCAGTGTCCCAGGGTCAGGTAATCACCTTTTGCGACCTGATAAGCAAAGTCAACGGGGAAACCAGATTCACTTAGGAACCATGTTACTAACAACTGCAGTGATTCATTTTATTTTATTTTTTTATTTATTTTGTCACAACGGTATATATAAGCATAAGCATGAAAGTAACTATATAATATATAAGCATATATATATAAGCATAAGCATGCAATAACTATATTAATTGGATATAATGAAAGAAAACAGTAGGACAGGAACAGTAGGCACGTTTGTGCTCTTATGCACGTCCCTTTCGGACCTCTTAGGAATGGGGTGAGGTCTATCTACGGGACCGCCTACTGCTACCGAATACCTCCCACCGACCCGTGCGCTCTCACAGAGAGGGACTCCTCAGGGTGCCGTCGGCGCGTCAGTGTCGTCTGGCGACGCCCAGGGGAAAGGCCTTCTCTGTGGGGGCTCCCGCCCTTTGGAACGAACTCCCCCCGGGACTCCGTCAACTTCCGGACCTCCGAACCTTTCGTCGCGAGCTTAAAACGCATTTATTCATCTGCGCAGGACTGGGTTAGTTTTTTAAATTTATGGGTTTTAATTGGGTTTTTATTATTTATTCTAAATTTTTAATTCCGGCCCAATTGAATAAGTTTTTTAATTGTATTTTAATTGTGTTTATATTGTAACATTATTGTGTATTTTATTTGGCTGTGAACCGCCCTGAGTCCTTCGGGAGAAGGGCGGTATAGAAATTTAAATAATAAATAAATAATAAATAAATAGTAGACAGTTTTTGGGTAAAGCTTTGGGGATTTTGAGAAGAGACCACAGAGTCAGGTAGTGTGTTCCAAGCATTAACAACTCTGTTACAGAAGTCATATTTTCTGCAATCAAGATTGAAGCGGTTAACATTTCCGGACACGTTCAATTGTATTGATGTCTGAAATGTGGTATGAGTTCCAGACAGGCGAGCTGTATTCACTTAACAACTGTGGCAAAAAAGATCATAAAATGAGGCAAAACTCACTTAACCACTGTCTCGCTTAACAACAGAAATTTTGGTCTCATTTGTGGTCCTAAATTATGGATTACCTGTAGACCAATCGTATATTCATTTGTGAAATAGGTATGGGCTGCATGTAGAAAACCTAAAACTGGACTTTTTAAAGCAAAAACTGGAGATATTTGTGCTACATCACAACCATTGCACCCGGCATCTTATCGCAGCCTAATCATAACTTTGACATCACGGTGCAATTTAAGATAGCAGAGATGCATCTAAAACGGACGCGTGAAACCGTGACCTTTCCCGGCTTGCAGGCACCCATCTCAGCTATTCCCACAGTAGCCGATTTTCCGACCGATCACGGCTCCCTTTTCTGGAGGGATAACAAATACGGGGTGAGAAGCCAGAGAGGTTTGCAAAAAGAAAAGTCTTCCCCCGTCCTCCCCCCCCCCGCTCTTTTCTTACCCGAATTGGCGGCTCCCGTCACCATGACAACCACCTCCGGCGCTCGCTTCCGCCAACGTCAACTCTGACCCCGGAAGTGTTCGCACTGTGCTTGCTCGTCGAAGGGAAGCGCGTGGATTTGTTTGCTTCCTTGGCGGTGGAGATCTTCTCGGGACTCCTCGCGACTCCCGTCAGGCCGCTCGGTTTGTGGTGGGAATTGATATCGTTGAGGGTCTGTACTGAACGAGGGAAGGCCTCAACATGTCGGACAACGAGGATAAGTAAGCGCGCGAATAAGAAATGCATCTTCTAACCGCTTGCCCCAGTTTGGCGTCTCGTGAGTATTGGGGCTAAATTCTCTTTTCCGGAGCCGGTCCAGGGTGGAGGGAAGGCTCGCTTAGCCAGCCCGCCGTCAGTTGGGAAAAGAGCCTCCTGGAACTGCTTTAAACCGAGCGGTGAGACGCTGCCCTGGATTCAACTTCAATTCGTGACTTAAAGAAGAATGTGAATTTTCAGCTATTATTTTTTCCCACTGTATTGCTATGATTTAATATTAACACTGTTGTAAGTGTTGGAGGTATCCCACT
The DNA here is from genome assembly GCF_028640845.1 of Ahaetulla prasina. NCBI lineage: Eukaryota > Metazoa > Chordata > Lepidosauria > Squamata > Colubridae > Ahaetulla > Ahaetulla prasina. The sequence continues at coordinate 68,620,436 of NC_080545.1, read as the reverse complement.
TTCACTGTTAAACCAGTCGCAAAGTGATGATGAGCTGGGTCTCATGGTTAGGGAGAAATTTGAAGCCAAGTCCCACTTAGGCTTACTCAGATAATTGTACCACACTGATTTTTTCCCCAAAAATATTTTTAACTGGCATGGCCTAATTCCTTCTCTGCTCATCGCTGAAACTGGAGAGTAATTACAGTGTCTCCCACCCATATATAAATTTGGATCTGACTAAAACTCTGTCTAGTCTAGCATGCTTTATTCCGAGAGGTTAAATGACTCACACTTTTAGTATGTGCTCTTCAGGATGTAGCAGTTGAAATACAGTTAATGTCAGGAATCCTTTGTTTTATAATTTCATTTGTTCTTCTTTAGTGTTAATCACCGGTCAAAGAGGAATTGGGATACAATTAGCCACATCAGACTTTAAAAATATATATACTGATATGTGTATTTTAATTAAGTGTATACTTTTGGTCAAGCAGTTTATCCTGACCTGATGGACAGAATTTGAGAATAGAATGCATTTTTTACATAATGTTAAATAGCAACAGACATGCCAATGGGTTCCCTAACTCATGTATGATTTGACCCTAAATTCCTTAGAACTTAGAAGGAAGCAGTACATGGTAGTAATCTCTGAAGTTGCAAATTTGGAAAGCCTAATATTTAGCTGTTGTTTAGTCACATTCAGGGAACAGAATTGCTATAGATTCCAAATTCATGCCTATTGGTTTAGTGACCTTTAAAAGATCAAGAATGTTTCTTTTTTCTGGCTTGCGCCACAGAATTTGAAAGAAGAGCAAGTTAATTTTCTCCAGCCTAAAGACAGACCTATTTCTTTTCTGGCTTCTCTGTGATCCCTTCACAGCCTGATCTATAAACCTGGGATATCCTAGTGATCTTCCTCTCACATATGAATCAAGTCCAGTCCTATGTTGTTTTTGTCAAGATAGCTAATTTAGGTGTTGACAGCAGCTGTGACATTTAGCTTGCGGTGCTTGTGGAAACATACTTTAGGGTTTTGCTAGAGAATTGCCCATAAAATATTAATACATTTCTCCTATTAGTTTTGATGGAGATGATTTTGATGATGTGGAAGAAGATGAAGGACTTGATGATCTAGAAAATGTTGAGGAGGTAAGTGATTTTAGCTTGTGATATGCTAAAACAGCCTTAAATTTGGTGAGTGATTTTGAAATAGGAAGATGTATACTTTATGAGTGAAATAGCTTCTAGATCAGTGGTGGGTTGCCCCCGGTTCAGACCGGTTCTATAGAACCGGTAGTAAAACCGATGGGAGGCTCCGCCCACTGACCCTAACATCATCAAAAGCGATCTGTGCATGCACAGAAGTTTCTGCGCATGCAAAGAAGAGCATTCATGCTGCGAACCGGTAGTAAAAGTAAGTAGAACCCACCCCTGTTCTAGATGAGTTAGATTTCAACTTCTGTCATTCTTAGCTGGCAAAATGAATACTTTTGGAAGGCTGTATTTATGTATTATTAGGGTATAAAGCAATAGTGGGTTGCCCCCAGTTCTATAGAACCGGTAGTAAAACCGATGGGAGGCTCCGCCCACTGATCCTAACATCATCAAAAGCGATCTGTGCATGCACAGAAGTTTCTCCGCATGCACAGAAGAGCATCCATGCTGCGAACCGGTAGTAAAAGTAAGTAGAACCCACCCCTGTTCTAGATGAGTTAGATTTCAATTTCTGTCATTCTTAGCTGGCAAAATGAATACTTTTGGAAGGCTGTATTTATGTATTATTAGGGTATAAAGCAATAGTGGGTTGCCCCCAGTTCTATAGAACTGGTAGTAAAACCATCGGGAGGCTCTGCCCACCCGCCACGACGTCATCATGGGTGATCTGCGTGTGTGCAGAAGTGCAAGCACACAAGCGAAGCACGCGCGCAGTCTCCCGTTGCGAACTGGTAGTAAAGGTAAGTAGAACCAACCCCTGGAATATAGAGGTGATTTTATGGAACTTACAAAAGGGCCACTTAAGAGGAGAAAGAAGGATCAAACTATTAAAGAGGGACTTTGCGAAAAAGTTACACCAATCCTCAGAGGGAAGCATGAGAAACAAACTCCCCATGATTTTGTTTAGTATAAGATGGGATAGAGAGAAACTTGGATAAATTTTCAAGAATTACATCAGTCCTTTGAGGTAGGCCAGGTCAAGAAACTGGATTCTAGGAATTTTATCATAGTAAGACAAAATAATAGAATCTTGAACTTTTTTGTGTAGTGCTCTCTTACGTATCTCAAAGTCTGTTCTCTATTGTTTTACACAAATTATACGTTTTGTTTCTTTGACTAGAAGCTAAGGACAGTGAATAGGATATAAATTTATACTGGTAACCTAGATCTGTAAAGTCCCAATGCTTAAGTGGTATAAAATGTGAACTTTAGAAAATGGGTTAAAATACATGAATTCATAAGTTAGTGTCTGTTTTACATTTTATCATCATGTATTAGGCACGTTTACTAAGAGCATTCTTGACATAGAACCTTATTTAATATTTTCCATTCATATTCTCAGTTTTAAATGCATGACTGCTCAGATGACAGGGCATACAGCTGTGTGTGTTTACATTTGCTTTGTATTATTCCATAGGAGGGTCAGGAAAATGTGGAAATCTTGCCATCTGGAGAGCGACAACAAGCAAATCAGAAGCGGATCACTACTCCTTACATGACCAAATATGAGAGGGCCAGAGTTCTTGGTACCCGTGCCCTACAGATAGCGTAAATATAGATATACATTTATTTAGTTATTTGTCTTTTTATACCAATTATTGTCTGAGGGCATTTCCAGCTTTCCGCTGTATGTCTCCAATGTATAATTCTACTTTGCCATAGTTATAGCTCTTTGGCAGAGCATGTATTTAAATTATTAATGAGATACCATTAAAAATAGGACATTTATTCTAAATATTATGTACATGGCTTTCAGAGTTCATACAGAGAAATATATGAATAATGGGAGGAGAAGGCTGCTAGCAGAATATTCTATCCCTCATTCAAGAATTGGGCAGTAAGAATGGTAGAGAAGGGACAACTTTAAGATCATCATCTTTTAACGACCCCATAATCCCTTGCAGGGTGGAGTCTGGGCAACTGAATGGAGCTAGCCGAGTATTGACTGGCTAGATGCCCTTCCTGTTTTGGTTCTGAGTTTTGGTTCAGCAGATTTTTTTTTTTAATTTGAATTTATATCCCGCCCTTCTCCGAAGACTCAGGGCGGCTTACACTGTGTTAAGAAATAGTCTTCATCCATTTGTATATTATATACAAAGTCAACTTTATTGCCCCCAACAATCTGGGTCCTCATTTTACCTACCTTATAAAGGATGGAAGGCTGAGTCAACCTTGGGCCTAGTGGGACTTGAACTTGCAGTAATTGCAAGCAGCTGTGTTAATAACAGACTGCTTTAGTCTATTGAGCCACCAGAGGATATATTCTTTGTGTGCCCAGAAAGAGAAATACCTGCCTCTATCTAGGATTGAACTCACAGCCTCCTGATTGTGAGGTGAGAGCTCCACCCCTAGGCCACCATACCACTTCTAAGGGACACCTTTAAGATGAGCAACTGAAAACAGGTCCATAAATAAGGTTGCATTTTTGGGGGTTACACAATGTCCTTCAGATTAAATCTTTTCCTCATTTTGAAGGTGCTAGACAGGAAAATTTTACTTTTCTTTGTGGAAAACAAAATATTTAGAAGAATTAGCCACTAAAGATAGATAGATGTTTCATTATCCAGTATGTTCCCAATATTGCTCCTTGAAGGAATATAGTCCTCTTGAGCTTATTTGAAGGATCTTACTGGAGGTTTAACAAGCCAAAACTTTACAGGTTGTCCTCATTTATCAACTGCAAAATCAGTGACCAATCAAAATTATGATGGCACTGAAAAAGTAGATTTATGATCAGTTCTCAAACTTATGTCACAGCGTCCCTGTGATCAAGTGATTGCAGTTTAGATGCTTAGCAACCAGTTTGCATTTATGATAGTCATCATCTTCTGGCCACATTTGCTACCTTCATAGCTGGCTTCCAATAACATCAGAGAAGCTGACAGTAAGTTGCAAATTACAGTCATGTAACATCTCACTTAATGGCCATGGGTGATTTGTTTAATGATCATATCCAGAACTGATGTAACTCTGTATGGTCACATGAAGTTTCACTTTACAATTATGTCACTTAATGATGTGGCTGGTCCCAATTTTTGTCAGTAAGTGAGAACTAGTGGCTGGTTATTCTTTATTTCAGTAGAAATCACATGGTAGACAGTTACTTTGATAAGCCAATGGAGATTGGTTTGCTAGACGTGAATAACAATAATGTCCATGTGTGAGAATTTAGTCTCTCCTACTTTTATTTTTGTATTTTATTTTGTTTTATGCCCAAAATAGCAACCCCATCTCCCCCCCCCTTCTGTATCCAATTTACAAGTATAATTCATTTGGACATTTTATTATTGAAGTATATCCAACAAATATCAAAGAGCCAGTTTGTAGTTAAGGTACCAGGAGAGAAATTGGGCCACTTTCTCTCAGCCCTAGGAAGGAGGCAGTGGCAAACTACTTTTGAAAATCCTTGCCAAGAAGGCTGACTCAAAGGTACACAGACCCCCAGCTCTAAAATGAAAATCTTTAAAATGTCAGAAAGCAGAGATTATAGTATAGGTTCTCAAGAGTAAAAATTCTAGGCAAATTACAAGTTTGACAGGAAACCAAATGGTATATCTTATTCTCATCTAACTTGGTAACTTTTAATATCCACTGTTTACTCCAATTGCAGTAAAAGTTCTTAAATCTTTTCCCCCCTCAGGATGTGTGCCCCAGTAATGGTAGAGCTTGAAGGAGAAAGAGATCCCTTGCTGATTGCGATGAAAGAACTGAAGTAAGTTGAGAAGTTTTATCCATGTGCAGGTGTGCATAAACTGTTCCCTCTCTAATTAGATTTGGACATTCTGCTTTAAGGCAGGAGGGGTTGTATGGTGAACATGCTAGTTTCACTCTTCCTGTTCTTCTAGTTGTCCTTAAGATCAAGAGAATTTTCTGCAGCCTGAAATCTTGCCTACATGTATTGGTTCCACATACAATTTAAAATCATGATTTTTAGGACATGATGAGAGTAAGCTCTATATATAGTAAATATTTATTGCTACATATGTTTGTCTTCCAACTTACGACAAAAAGGCAATTGGGGGAAGGAGACAGCTAGTTAATTTTATGCACATATAAAATATCTGAATTAATTTCTGTTGTCCAACAAGAAACACTCACATAGGATGTTCCATTTTGTAGGTACCTTTATTTTTCTAAGTAAAGGTAATAGTATTGTTTTGAATAGGAACAAAATACTAATTATAAAAATAATAACAGTATTTTTATAATTTATTTTTGTCACATTTTCAGTACCATAATTTTCCCAAGTGTATTTATTAAAAGCATTAAAATAGTTTATGATTTAGTCCCTGCCATCTTTGTTTTTTTCCATAGAAGTATGGTCACAGTAGATGATTTCCCTTTTCTTAGCATTGAAACGTTTCAGACTGTTATTTTGAGATTCGGGGTTTAAATAGATAATAATTTGGTTTCTCCTTTTTTTAATAAGCGTCACTGGTTAGAAAGCTCTAATGTCTGATTTTATATTATGTAGAAACTGAAAAAGTGACACTAAGCTGTACTGTTACAATGTGCTTGAGATTCATTAGTTCCCATTATAAAAAGAAATACAAAAGACTACTTTTTTCTTTCTTTATATTTGGCTCACATTGTGCACATTATGCAAGAGTTTTACATTATTTAATAGAAAAAAGTTTGTAAACCCAAACATTAGTATAACTAATTGTTTTAATGTTTACTTGAACTATGTAAAGCTGTAACTGGTACCCCAATACAAAATCAAAATGTGAGAATTTCCCTGAAAAATTCTATTCTGATTATGGCCCCAGGACCATTCTGTTGAACTCCTGTAACTTTAAAAAAATATTTTTCTCTTACTTTGCAAGATTATAAGCCTGATGTCCTGGAAAAATTCCAGGCTGGCTAATTACATTGTTGACCTAAAAAGTCTTATTTAGATTAAACTGGATTTAAATTTCTTTCCTTTAGGTTCCAAGTTTGCAAAAAAATTTTAATAGTTTAAAACTCAGAACATTTCTTTGGTTTATGGCATTACACTATATGAAGACTATATACACAATTATACAGTATGTATTAGAAAGGGTCATTTATGTGATCCCAGTTTGGTCATTCTATAGTGCAGTTGTCTCCCTGTCTCTTAGGAAAGTTCTTTGGAAAATTAAGATTCAGAAGTCCTACATTCAGGTTATTTCTTGCTTATTTTTAAGACATGGGAAGGAACAGTTAATGATTTTCTGTGGGTGAATTTTTAGATTTGGGTTTGGAAGCTTTCATATATTTTATTATAGTAGTGGAGTCTTGCTGAATACCAACGATTTAATGTCCTTGACTATGAATGTCTCTTTCTCTCCTCCAGAGCTCGGAAGATTCCTATTATTATCCGCAGGTACCTGCCAGATGGAAGTTATGAAGACTGGGGTGTAGATGAACTAATTATCACAGATTAAATCTCTTCCATGCGCCAACTCCAACTTTTATGGAAATATATATATTGTGTAAATAAATACCAAATCCCCCTATAAGTGTCTTGGATGTTTCCTTTTTACATAAAATAATGCTAAAGAAAACCAGCAGTCTGCCAGTCTTGTTCTCTTTCTTTCTCTCTTTTTAGTGCTTTTATAGCTCAGCCTTCCATTGTCTTAAAGACCCATTAGGTTTAATTCTGTTGTTGTTTTTGCCGAGCCAAGCAAGGTATTAGAATAGAATAGAATAGAATAGAATAGAATAGAATAGAATAGAATAGAATAGAATAGAATAGAATAGAATAGAATTTTTATTGGCCAAGTGTGATTGGACACACAAGGAAATTGTCTTGGTGCATATGCTCTCAGTGTACATAAAAGAAAAGATACGTTCATCAAGGTACAACATTTACAACACAATTGATGGTCAATATATCAATATAAATCATAAGGATTGCCAGCAACAAGTTATAGTCATACAGTCATAAGTGGAAAGAGATTGGTGATGGGAATATTTGCTGCCTTTCAAATGCTATAAATGCAAACTAGAAAGGTGGCGAAGGAGAAGCTTCCTCAGTGTTGTATCTAATCATCATGTTATGCGCAAGTGATTTTAAAGTGATCCTGCAGCTGCCAAACTTCCAGATGCCCTTTAAAGACAACTGAAAGACCCCTTTGCCTTCAACCTACGCTTTTTTCCAGGGGCCTGTAGTAGAGGAGGCATTTCTGTTGCTTGCTACCAAACAGACATGCCTTTGTGCCCAGGAACAAGTTGCCTTGGAAACCCCCAATTTCCCCTCTGATCAAGGCTGGCTCTCTAGGCTTCTCAGGAGTATCACAGAGCAACTCTCATCAAATCTTCCATTGTTCCTTTTCCTGGCCTGACTTCTTATCAATCAACAGGATCCCCTTACAGTGGGCTGTTCTACAGCAAAAAAGCATAGTTGCCTTGATGAGCTATCTAGCGAGAGTCAGCTTGACATCTGTAATCTATGCTTTATGGTACCTATGCCTCAGTACATTTCTTTCCCACCCTATCTGGCATAGCCTGACTAAGTGCATGCTCATATTGTGAAGAACGACACGATCCCTAAAATGTGAGGAAAATAACTTTTAAACTTGCATAAATAAACTTATTGCAAAATAAACCTCCAAATCCACTGTGTGGCAAAAGAGTATTTTAAAAGTACTTTTGCAATGAGAAAAATTTATGCTTCTAAAGAAATCTTTACTTTCTGTAACAAACTTTTGAGGGGAGCTTTTTAGAACAAATCTATTGTCAGCATTGTTTCTTTAAAAAAATCAGGATATTTTAACATAATCTACAAAGGCTTTGTAAATATGATTTCTGTAAGGTTCCAACCCCCAGTCCAAGTATAAGTCCATGGTCCATTGGGAACTGAGTGATGGGTGAGCAGGCAGAGCTCCGTTTTGTGTTAAGCAGTGGGCACACACGCAAAACCATTCCCTTCCGCACCCTGCTGATGCTGCCAGTCAGCAGAGCCGGAAGAGTTGGGGACCACTGCTATAAGTTAAATGCGTGTAATGTATGTTGACCAAAAAGGTTTGCTTAAGATGCAGATTGCCTTGCTTTTGGCTCTTGATGCAAACTTAATGCATACTTTCTTAGATGTAATTTCTTTGAATGCCACTTCTTTTTAAAAATAAAACACTTGTTTTTTGTATGTAACATTCAATCCTGTACCTTTGTTTCAGATGTGGAGTTTGGGGGGAGAAACTAAAGCTAACCAGACTCTGAAGAAAGATTCCTGCTGGAATAGCCAGATGTGTTCCTACTGTGGCAAAATTCTTTTATAATTCTACTTTATGCCCAGGAGTTACTACTAGAAGGGCACATCAGACTTGTCCCAGATCTGAGATGTTTTTCCAGGGAGCTTGTGAAATTAGGGCAAAGGCTGTAGACAGTCTTAGGGCTTCAAGTTACTTATTCTTCCCTCCCCCCATTTTGTTTATACACAAACACATATATGCAAATTAAATTTATATTTTGAAATAGTTTTTTAAGGGAGTAGTTTCAGAAATAATGTGACACGGAAGTTAACAGAGTGCAACAACTGTCAACAGACAAAGGCACTGAAACCACAAGGAATGTGTTGCGTGCTCACGGCAACTATGCCAATCATAGGTTAATTTGCAGAGTTATAACTTACAAATCTCCTTGGCCTCTCCACTCCCTCTGGCGTTTAATCACGTTTGTGTGATGAAATTTCAGTAATGAAATGTGTCTTTGTGTGATCGTTTTGGCATCCACAATGGAGCGCAGGAGTTGTTTTCCTGGTCCTCTTTTTCAAAAAAAAAAAAAAGCTGCTTTGTTTTAATACTCTCCCTTCCCATCCCCCTTCCTCAAGCCTTGCATCTACATCAGATACAATTAAAAGGATAGCAAAAGGCTTTAGGCCAGCTCCCACCAGACTGGCCGGGGAATGTGCAGTCCCTTTGTGTCCAGCATGGAAGCTGGTAAATGCTGGATCCTACTTTTGTTCTTAAGACAGAAACGGGGCAATTGGCATCAACGCCTGCATTTTATTGGCTAAGAAAGCCCATCACCTCTTCTTAATCAGCTTTCCTTCTGAGGATGTGCATAGGAAGCACTTGAAGTAAGCTGGAAAGATTTACTTTTGTCCCTTGTATGTGGTTTCTTTAGCTGTGGCAAACTCCCTATTGGCAATAGGTCATATATTTCCAGTTTTAACCGTGCTTCCCTAGAGCTATGACAAAAGTTCTTTTGGCTATCCCTCCCAACTTTGCCAGTGAGTTTTCTCATTAGCTTTTTCTTTATTTTCAATGAGCTTCCTCCAAATAGGGCATCCTCCGGATGTGTGAACTCCCAATTCAGAATTTTCAACTAAGGCTATGCCAGCTGAGCAATTTTGGATGCTGACACACCTACTTTGGGGAGGACACAAGGGTGAAAAAGACATCTTTGCCTTTACTTGAATATCCAAAAGGCAGCTGTTTTATTTTGCATCAAAACCCAGAACTCTGGTAGGGTGGTTGTTGTTTTTTCTAAAGGAAATTTGTAAAACGAGAGAAGGCTTTTTGAGTGGTGGTACCCCCTCTTTGGACTACTGCCTCCATAATTTTCAACTTGTGCAAATGCTGGGATCATTTCTCCTTCATGTATAAACTTCATGTATAAAGTTTATGTATAAACTTCATGTATAAACTTCATGTATAAAGTTTAGCTCACAGAATCATCTATTGTAATGTCCTTCCTGTCAAAGACTACTTCAGCTTTAATTGCAATAATACAAGGGCAACAAATAGATTTAAACTTAATGTAAACCGCTTTAATCTAGATTGCAGAAAATACGACTTCTGCAACAGAATCATCAGTGCTTGGAATACTTTACCTGACTCTGTGGTCTCTTCCCATAATCCTAACAGCTTTAACCAAAAACTTTCTACTATTGACCTCACCCCATTCCTAAGAGGACCATAAGGGGCGTGCATAAGCGCACAAACGTGCCTACCGTTCCTGTCCTATTGTTTTTCTTTTCTTCTTCCTATATATGTTTATATGTGTATATACTATATAATCTTTTTGTATGATGTTGTGACAAAATAAATAAATAAATAAATAAATAAAATAAACTTACTGTTTACACAGATGTTTCAAAACTTTAAAATGGAATCCAACGTTCTTGCTTTGGTTTTTTTTTTTACAGTTGTTTCATTATATTTCATTAGTAGTTTTTTTTTACTGTTTTTTGTCTTTCCTGTATACCTCTCATCCTCAGCAGCCTTACAATGTATGGAGTTCAATCCCAGAATTCTCCCAGCAGCATGGGTGCCATGCTTTATAATTTAGATAATTATTTAAACATACTTTCATGCTTAAATAATTATCTACCATCAAAAGTTTTTGCAAGAATAAAAGTTTGCAAAGCAAGCTTCACACTTTTCTGAGAATCAGTTCTCTTTTATTGGATATAAAAATGTCCATATAGATGACGTTTTCTCATTCCAAAATGCAAGAGACAGAATAATGAGTTTAAGTTATAGGAAGGCAGAGGCCTTATCTATCAATAAGAACAGTTCAACAATGAAACAGGTGGACTGCTCTTCACTAAATATATTCAAATTCGGACTGGAAACCACCTGACTAGAATGCTTTAATTTGGATTGCTTCACAGGAGGTTGGACTTAGAGGGCCCATGCACCCTCTTCCAATTCTGATTCTATTTATCTAGTCTTTAGGATTTGTAGTAAGAGGCGTGAAGAAAGAAACTATGGCAATTCTGATCTAAAATGAAGTATATCTTGTTGATTCATTGGTCAGCTGAAGAAAGGCATTGATCTTATCACTTTCCTATTAACCTCCTCTTGTTACTCTCCTTTACCTAGGAAAATTCAACTTGGATTGCTTAGTGATAATTGAGTCATCTGGTTAAATAACTCCTAGTGCCATGGCAAACATATAGCACAAGTTGCCAATTTTTGGGAATTTAAAGCATTTGGCCAGACATTTAAACAGAGGCCTAGAGCCAAAGATTTCCATCAGAGTCAAAGGAGATAATGTCAAGCCAAATGCATAACCCGCCCACCATTACATTTTTCATGTGCCCCCACGCAGAATAAGTCAAAAGGTACCCTGGTATGCAAAATATGGCAGTTTCTGAATTTTAAGTACCATCTTGGCTACATATCTCCTTTTTCTGACATTGCAACCCTTTGGTTTTGGAATGATATTTCAGGCTGAAAAATGTATCATTTATTCATAATCTTAGGAATCTTGTGGAATGAAACAAAGTTGAAGGAGCAGACGAAAGTGGGAATTTGTTCCTCCTGATTCTTAAGTACCTACCTGAGAAATCAGGAAGGATCAATTGGTTTCAGGGATGTGAAGCTTGAAAGTCCATTTTTGTAATTCCCCCCCCCCCAAAATGGCAAATGAAGTGGTAGAAATATTTTTTTTGCTGAAGAAGGCACACACTTTTTCTCAAATAAAGCATTGCAAATGCAAATCAAATGGGATGGTAAACTGGATGGATAACTTGAATTATAATTGTATTATTCTGATCTCACTTTAAAATATATATTTAGAATTTAAAATTACATAGTCAACCTGCTTGGCTGTGTCACAAAAAGGACCCCTCATTAATGTGATGCAGTTGATTTATAGAATGTATGCCACAAAAGGATTACATACAGTTCTGTAGAAAAGACTTATCAATTACAGTTATCCTTGGAAATTAAAGATATTACCCCATATTCAGAGGCAGCTGACTTTAGAATAGCAAATGTAGTGAAAGAGCTAGAAAAGATGACAAGGTGCTTGTAAACATCCCAACTGGGTTTAACAGACAACCATGGAACTGGAAAAATACAGTAAAAAGTATGCTTGGAATGTTTAACTGGAACAACCAACAATCCTTATCTGGTCCATTGCTGGGTGAAAAAAGTGGGAATTGTAGTTCTGACTAGGGGTGAAAAAACAGGTTGATCTGTTAACAACGCACAGTGTGAAATCTATGGACAAGAAGATTATATGTAGTATACTAGATTTTTTTTCTCTCTTCTCAGCCAATTTTGGAGGGGCATGAGGCAGAGCATAGATCAAAATAGGAAACACACATTGACATACATAGCTAAAACATTTAAAGTTTATTACTCCATACATTTGATGCAAAGTTAATGATGCTAGGACAACTTAAGTTTGTAGCATTGGGGACAGGAAAAGATATGCTACTTGCATAAATAAGGGTGCATAGCAGTTAATAGATTATAAGAGATACAGCCATACTACATGTTCTTTTCAAATACCATAGAGAAAAGATAATTATCCATAGCTGAACATGGAAGTAAGCATATATAAGTTCATAACTTGGGGCAGGCAAACCTCAGCCGTCTCAGTCTAAAGATGTTGGGAAAAACAAAACGTAACACTAACATACAATACTATAGCTCAGTGTTTCTCAACCTTGACAACTTGAAGATGCTGGTTGGAGAATTCTGGGAATTGAAGTCATGCGTCTTCAAGCTGCCAAGTTTGAGAAAGACTACTACAGCCAGTAATGGCTTTTTCTCATGTACTTCCATAGTATCTGTTGTTTCTAGTGCATTGATGTTTCCATGCTTTTACTTTGTGGCCAAAAGGCATGGTAACACAGTCCTCCATTTATAGCTGATTTTGGTTAATGATTGAAGGGCAGCAAATGATCAGCTAATATTTTTACCATTTCTGGATATCATTTGAACATTCTGCCTCAGGCACCCAAACATCCTAAGATGTTTCATGAAACAATAAGATTAATGCTGTGGCACTTTTGTTCTCTAATTAAGCATGAAGGAAAAAAACCATACTGACTTGCTGTCTTTCCTCAATTTCCCTACACCCACATATACACACTCATACATGGAAAACACATTCATAAGCATGCCAGAAGAAAAAACATTGGCTTTGGCAGGATATTTTTTTGACTATTAGAAGGATAGTTGGGAGAGTTAGAAAGGAACCATGAAGTACTGGGAAGAGACTAGGAATACAAAACGTTCATTACCAAGAATGAAAATTCAGTCTGCTTTGCCATTTATGGTCAAGGGACCAGCAGGTGTGTGCACATGGATGCACTTACATGCAAAAGTGGCCAGATCATATAATACAGTTCCTGAGTCCAATGTACTGTGTAGTTAAGTCTTAAGAGAGCCAGGCAGCAGAGAGGCGATGGAATAGATAGGCAGAAACTGAGATGCCAAGTACAACAGGAAAAGCAAGCACAGGGTGATCTTCCAATGGAGAACTAAATTTCATGCATGTGCAACTCTGAAGCACGAATGTCCTAGAGCTCTGTCCACAACAGCTGCATCACTGCATTTCTTCTGTAACATATCCACCACAGCGTGCCCAGCTCTAGCCATAATTTACCCATAGACTGTGGCAAAGTTATGGTTATTGGTTTCTTTCTTAAAATATCAGACAGATTGTTTGGACAGTTGAGGATGGGGGAAGAGAAGGGAGGAATTATCTCTCAATGTTATTCTTGTAATTACTTAAAACCCTCAATCTGCCTTACAAAAACCAACCATGACTTGTTGCTCCATGCCTAGAATCACCCTCCTTTAGAAGGCCTATGGGATCTTGAAAGCCACTCAGGGACTGGGAGTAGGGGGGGTGGTTGGGAACCTTCCTCCAGCCAGGTGAGCCATCGATAACTGTGGTCATGATAGACATCCCCGGATATTCTGTGGATTCTGGCGAATGGATGACACCAAAAGACCTTGGAACTTGGAGGCTCATCTTCTGGGGCTGATTCTTTGGAGCTTTTCCGCTGCTGCTTTGGTCACTGCTCCCCATTCCCTAGGGTCTTGAGAGGGTTGTATACACAGGCTGTTCCCAGTGTGTGGGGCTGTGGGACTGTGGCACTGAAGGGGCTGGGTCAGAGATGGCAGTGTACAGAGGACGCTGAGAGGGCCCCATATATGAGAAGGCTGAGTAGAGACCAGAAGCCTGACTAGAGTGGCTGTAATAGGGTCCTGAAGGTTGGTGATCAGGATAATCAAACTGGGGCCTGGATATAGAGGGAAAAGCTGAGCCATAATGGGGCAGACTGAGTGATGTGTAAGCTAACTGGGAAGTGGAGGGTTGGTCAGTATAATGACCCCCAGGAGTAGAGCCCTCTGTTTTTACTTGTGTCTTCGAATCTACCACTGAGGATGTGGCAGCAGACAAAGAGACTCCATGCTGCTTGGAGATCCAGGCAGAGTGTCCACTGGCTGCAGCCAGGGCACTACCAAGGCCGTAACCAGCAGCTGTGGCATAACCCCCCACATGGCCTGGGTGAGCAGCATGTCCATTTGGTGGAAGATACTGATCAAACTCGTTGACATCGAAGGGCTCCATATTGGACATCACTTCGTGGCTGATCTCCCCGATATCCACATTGCCAAAGTCGATGTGGGGCTTTCCTCCTTCCCCAAGGGAACGCCCATCCCGTTTGGAGTCAGCCTTACCCGTCTGGAGCTCCGTCTTCGGTGTAGTTGGTGGAGTGGGAGGTCCATGGCTCTGACCTATAAGGTTGACATTACAAGAGAGGAAAGAGAGAGTATGTGTAAACTATTCAATTTATACAAATATAACTTTCATAGCAACATTATATTTGGATTGGATCCTTTCCAGGTTACCAGGGTTTGACTCCATGAAAAACGAAAAACGACAAACCAGTATCTTAATAAACTTTTTTTAACCTTCATTACGCAGACTGCTTAGTTTTTATTTGTTTGTTTTATTTGATTTAGGCACTTCCTGACTTTGGGATGGCTTCACAAGAGCTTCCAGTGAAAAGGCAAAGAAAGAAAGAAAGAAAGAAAGAAAGAAAGAAAGAAAGAAAGAAAGAAAGAAAGAAAAGGTAATCAGTAAAAAAAGCACAATTGCAAGATGTAATTGTGGGCTGAGGGCTGTGGCAATTGTGATATCACTCTTTTGTTATGATACTCATCTATGCCAATTCAATTAAATGTTCAGCTTTGTCAGAAAAATAAATGGTGGTTTTCATGATTCTGCTCTATATTTAGGCAGTTCCTGGTTTACTATGCCACTAGAATTCAGATTGTTGTGGATCTGACTGCTGGCTAAATTTATGAACTAACCTGAAGAATGTTCAGGATGCCCATCAGACAAGGGAGATCCTTCTCCAGGATGCCTATGGTCCATATGGGCATTCTTATAGTGGGCTTGAATAGCTGCAGCTCCACCAGCTTCCCCATCAGCCTGGCCATCATTTTCTCCTTGGGCAGCCTTGCCATTTTTCCGACGCCGTGGTTGGTACTTATAGTCAGGGTGGTCTTTCTTGTGCTGCATCCGTAGCCGCTCTGCTTCTTCAATGAAAGGTCGTTTGTCACTTTCATTCAGTAATCTTAAAGAGGTGGGAGAGATAAGAGAACATGAAGAAATGTAAGCGACCAATGTTTTAAAAGGGAAATTCTAAATAATCAGAATTGTATCAATTGATAATAGAAACCCATTAATGACTATCAGACACAGCATTGCAGATGGGAAAGAAGATCAGCAAAGAGGAGATGTTGAGAGCTGTGCTACCATGATCCTGGAAGGAGATTGACCAGAAATTTTGCAATGGAACAGTGAGAACTTTTAAGACTACCAGAAACATCAGCAGCCATTTTCTTTTGAACTCAGCAAGAATGCTACACTCAGCTAGTCAAAGCTCTGCCTCATATCATGAGCAGATTTCAATTTAGCACATCAGCAAAGTTTCTTGCCATAATCACGCTTTTATGTAAAATTCACTGGCATGAGCAACTGTAAACAACTATGTATTTTATTCAGCTGAGAATCAGTTTAGTGTAATGGCTACAAGCTCTGGGCTAGAAACCAAGAGTTCTAATCTAATTTAGGCATAAAGCCGACTAGGTGACCTTGGGCCAGCTCCTCCCCTCCTCTCTCTCAGCCATAAGAAGCAGGCAATGGCAAACCACTTCTGAAAATCTTGCCAAGAAAACTGCAAGGACTTGTCCAGACAATTGCCAGGAGTCTGACCTGAAGGCACACAAACACAAAAAGCACATCTGGTACATGTTTTTCTACTGACCTACCAAGCCTTGTAATGCGTGAAATTTTTATTTAGCAGAATTGGTTAAATGTTTGTAATCAATTTCACTGAAATGGAACAGAAAGATGTTCCTCAAAGATTGTATAAGTGGGAAAATTTTACATCATACACTTGTACAAATTCTAGTCTTTCTGTAATAAGATCAATTTCCATTTACTGGTATATACAATCTTTTTCAATTTATTCACAGAACAGACACCCAGGATTGAATGAAACTGTGAGAGATTGGTACACTCTGGTATTTCTTTCCATAGTTCAAGCTACATCACCTGTTAAATCTGTAACATGCATTTGCTATGGCAGCTTTATTTTTCAGATTGGGGCTATCATACATTGGGTAGGTAATATTTTGATCTCCAGATGTCATCTTCAAAAAATTCTCACAGATACTATGTAAATGGAGTATTGTTTTGCCTTAAAATGTCATATATAACAATGGGGAGCATCCATGCCCCTTAAAAATCCCATACAGATGCAGGAGAATGTTTTATTTTTGATCAACAAGGGGTAGAGAAGGATAAACAACTGCTATCCAGCAAGGTGACTGCCCAAATCTACACCGGGTTATTGCAAGCTTTTTGTAAAGAAGAGAAACTACCTCTTTAGCACATTCTGAACTTTGCTTCTTAATGGGGATTGCCATTGAGACCAGTTTGAGCCCAACACTAACTTTGAGACCAATCAGACTCTTATTTCACAGCTTCATCTAATCAAGAATTTTTCAATCGCTTAACATAATCCCTAAGTGGCTTGTGTTATTACTTGAGACAATATTTCCTGTTAAGTCGCTGCAAGTGGGCAGGGTTGTTGAGCTAAGTAGCATTTTGGAGCCTTGAACAAAAAACCTATTATCTGGAGTTTCAAAATGCTCAAAATTTGTCTATAAGTTTAGATGATCATTGTTTCCACAGGCGGGAAATATAAGGCAGGTATCACTTCAACATATAACTTTGTTCCCTATCTTTTTGCATCTACCAGCTGAGGCAATCAACTGACTGTTTAATAGCAATAGCACCTAGACTTATATACTGTTCCATAGTGCTTTACAACACTTTCTAAGCAGTTTATAGAGTCAGCATATTGCCCCAAACAATCTGGGTTCTCATTTTACTGACCTCGGAAGAATCAAAGGCTGAATCAACCTTGAGCTGGTCAGGATCGAACTTCTGGCTGTGGGCAGAGTTAGCTTGCAGTACTGCATTCTAACCACTGTGCCACCACGGCTGTTTAATGGTACTGTAAAGCCTATCCCAGAATGTTTGCTTTGTAAAGCTTGCTATACTATATATATTATATTCAAATTACAGATTGTCTACCTTATGGCTTAACATTAAATTTTAACAAAACAAATCTCAGATTGTTGAGGTTTCAATAAAAGTGAAATCTTTCTTCTCTTTCTCTGTCTTGCCCAGTGAGGGGAAAAACCTCTGTTTGATAGACAAACAACAAACAGAACGAATCTTTTTATTCCTCAAATAACCTATGAAGAATTATTTTGGCTATTTCTTGTTTAGCAATTAGATCAGTGGCTTTTGTTTTCATCAATAAGAGCAGTGGTGGGATTCGGCCAGTTCACACCACTTCGGGAGAACCGGTTGTTAACTTTCTGAAAAGTTTGGCAAACTGGTTGTTGGAAGAAATCATTAGGGCAGAGAACCGGTTGTTAAATTATTTGAATCCCACCACTGAATAAGAGCCTAAATACTCTGTTGGTTTATGTAAATATAAAGCCCTCCATGGTATAAGGTTAGATTTTGAGGGACCACTGCTTCCTGATTATGTATATCCGGGGAGGCCCAGCATGATATGGATCCCATTTATTAGAAACTGTCATCTAGCTGGACCCAGAAAGAAAGCTTGTTGTGATGGCCACTTTTTGGCCACTTTTTAGATTAGCCCCAACCTTGTTAAACTTTTGGGTGGTTTTGAAGAATACGCCACTGGGCATGGAATCAAAATGAGAGCCCCTGGGATACCTGCATTGATGGTTATGATGGTTTTTACCTTGGCTGCCAATCTTTAGAATAGAATAGAATAGAATAGAATAGAATAGAATAGAATTTTATTGGCCAAGTGTGATTGGACACACAAGGAATTTGTCTTGGTGCATATGCTCTCAGTGTACATAAAAGAAAAGATACGTTCATCAAGGTACAACATTTACAACACAATTGATGATCAATATAGCAATATAAATCATAAGGATTGCCAGCAACAAGTTATAGTCATACAGTCATAAGTGGAAAGAGATTGGTGATGGGAACTATGAAACGATTAATAGTAGTGCAGATTCAGTAAATAGTCTGACAGTGTTGAGGGAATTATTTGTTTAGCAGAGTGATGGCCTTCGGGAAAAAACTGTTCTTGTGTCTAGTTGTTCTGGTGTGCAGTGCTCTATAGCGTCGTTTTGAGGGTAGGAGTTAAAACAGTTTATGTCCAGGATGCGAGGGATCTGCAAATATTTTCACGGCCCTCTTCTTGATTCGTGCAGTATACAGGTCCTCAATGGAAGGCAAGTTGGTAGCAATTATTTTTTCTGCAGTTCTAATTATCCTCTGAAGTCTGTGTTTTTCTTGTTGGGTTGCAGAACCGAACCAGACAGTTATAGAGGTGCAAATGACAGACTCAATAATTCCTCTGTAGAATTGGATCAGCAGCTCCTTGGGCAGTTTGAGCTTACTGAGTTGGCACAGAAAGAACATTCTTTGTTGTCCTTTTTTAATGATGTTTTTGATGTTAGCTGTCCATTTGAGATCTTGCGATATGATAGAACCCAGAAATTTGAAGATTTCTACTGTTGATACTGTGTTGTCAAGTATTGTGAGAGGTGGAAGTATGGAAGGGTTTTTCCTAAAGTCTACCACCATTTCTACGGTTTTGAGTGTGTTCAGTTCCAGATTGTTTTGGTTGCACCACAAGGCTAGTCGTTCGACCTCTCGTCTATATGCGGATTCGTCATTGTCTCGAATGAGACCAATCACTGTTGTGTCATCTGCGAACTTCAGTAGCTTAACAAATGGATCATTGGAGATGCAGTCATTGGTATACAGAGAGAAGTGGGGAGAGCACACAGCCTTGGGGGGCCCCTGTGCTAATTGTACAGGTATTTGATGTGATCTTGCTTAGCTTCACCTGCTGCTTCCTGTTTGTTAGGAAGCTTGTGATCCACTTATAAGTCTGTTCTGGTACCTGTAGCTGGTTTAGCTTAGTTAGAAGAATGTCTGGAATGATGGTATTGAATGCTGAACTAAAGTCTACAAAAAGGACCCTTGCATAGGTCTTTGGAGACTCAAGATGGTTCTTTTCCAAAAACACCACACTACTAACCAGAGCGTATAAAACATTTGCTAGACCAATTCTAGAATACAGCTCACCTGTTTGGAACCCTCACCACATCTCTGACATCAATACAATTGAACGTGTCCAGAAATATTTTACAAGAAGAGTTCTCCATTCCTCTGAAAACAACAAAATACCTTATCCCACCAGACTTGAAATCCTAGGCTTAGAAAACTTGGAACTCCGTCGCCTTCGACAAGACCTAAGTTTAACTCACAGAATCATCTATTGTAATGTCCTTCCTGTCAAAGACTACTTCAGCTTTAATTGCAATAATACAAGGGCAACCAATAGATTTAAACTTAATGTAAACCGCTTTAATCTAGATTGCAGAAAATATGACTTCTGCAACAGAATCATCAGTGCTTGGAATACTTTACCTGACTCTGTGGTCTCTTCCCATAATCCTAATAGCTTTAACCAAAAACTTTCTACTATTGACCTCACCCCATTCCTAAGAGGACCATAAGGGGTGTGCATAAGCGCACAAACGTGCCTACCGTTCCTGTCCTATTGTTTTTCTTTTCTTCTTCCTATATATGTTTATATGTGTATATACTATATAATCTTTTTGTATGATGTTGTGACAAAATAAATAAATAAATAAATAAATAAGATGTTGTAGGATGTAGTGCAGAGCCATATTAACAGCATCATCTGTTGATCTATTTGCTCGGTATGCAAATTGCAAGGGGTCTAAGAGCGGATTCGTGATGGTTTTCAGGTAGGAAAGCACTAGCCTTTCAAAGGTTTTCATGACTACAGATGTTAGAGCAACTGGTCTGTAGTCATTCAGTTCCTTGATGGTGGGCTTCTTCGGCACTGGGATGATGGTAGAGCGTTTGAAGCAAGAAGGAACATAGCACATCTCTAGTGATTTATTGAAAATATGGGTGAAGATGGGGGCCAATTGGTCAGCACAGACTTTTAAGCAAGAAGGAGTTATCTTGTCTGGGCCTGGAGCTTTTCCTGGCTTTTGTCTGTGAAATAGGTCCTGCACTTCCTTTTCTGTGATCACTAGGGGTTGTGAACCCAATGAAATGGGGTCAGTCGTAGGAGGCTTGGCTGTTGTTGGTGTGTCTGAGATGGGGGTTGTGGAGATAGGTGGCTGTAGTTTCCTTTCAAACCTGCAGTAAAACTCATTCAGGTCATCTGCCAGTTGTTGATTACCTTCAGCCTGGGAAGGAGGTTTGCCATAGCCGGTGATATTTTTAAGAGTTTTCCACATGTTTGCTGGTTCATTTGCTGAAAATTGATTTTTTAGCTTTTCAGAGTAGCTTCTTTTTGCTGCTCTTATCTCCCTTGTTAGTGCATTTCTGGCCTGATTGTACAGCATTTTATCACCTTTTCTGTAAGCTTCCTCTTTGGAATGTCGTAGCTGCTTAAGTTTAGGTGTAAACCAAGGTTTGTTATTACTGTGTATTCGCAAGTTCCTTGTAGGTACATAGGTCTTCACAGAAGCTGACATATGATGTTACAGTATCTGTGAGTTCATCCAGGTCTGCAGAGGTATCTTTAAAATATTCCAATCAGTGCAGTCAAAACATGCCTGTAGCTTTAATTCTGATTCCTCCGTCCAGGTTTTCACTGATTTAATTATTGGTTTTATGGCTTTAAGTCTTTGCCTGTAAGCAGGTACAAGGTGAATCATGCAATGATCAGAGTGTCCTACAGCTGCACGTGGTAAAGACCGATAGGCATCTTTTAGTGTTGTGTAGCAGTGGTCTAGAGTATTCTTGCCTCTGGTGGGACAATTGACATGCTGAAAGTATTTTGGTAGTTCTTTCCTTAAGTTTGCCTTGTTTAGATCTCCCAAAACAATGGCCAGTGAATCAGGGTGTTTGGCTTCAGCCTCCATGATTTGGTCAGCTAGAGTTCGTAATGCCTCGTTTACACAGGCTTGTGGTGGGACATAAACAGCAATTAGAAGAAATGAGGAAAATGTTAGTATGCTATTATTGTTGCTTTATGTTTTTAACTGCTGTTCGCTGCCCAAGGTCATGAGATTAAGATGGGCAGGTCTATAAATTAGAGAGAGAGAAAGAAAGAGAGAGAGAGATTAAACCACAAAAATTCTGAGCTTCATTTCACATGATTATTTAATATTATTCTGTTATTCAGATGCTCTGTCATTGCATGAACTGTGAATAAATTCTAATGCTTTGTTTCCATGTCATGAGGTTTTGGCACCTATCAGCACTCTGAAAGCATCTGAATATACAGTATATCAAGGATGAGTCAGTACATCCCGAAACCCCACTATTTGCAGCCTTCAGACCCTTCAGGGAATTCATTTCCCCAAAGTCTAGAAGTGCTGACAAGCTTCCAGCATGTTTTTTTTAAAAAAAACAAAAACCCTCAAAATGGTTTTACACATTTGCATTTTAAAACTGACTAATTGAGTTGCTTTAATTGGGACTTAATTTTGCAACATCCGAGACTTTCAGTCTAAGGCATTATAAATCACGCACAGAGATTGGCAGCAACAGTGTTTAATGCATAATATGTAAACATGGAGTTATAATGAAAGAGCTTCATTGGAACAAAAGCTTGAGCTCTGGTATTTGTTGTAAATATCAAGCAGCTGCTTGAAACATGTGAAACAGTATTTTATTAGGACTGCAAGCTTTGTTTATTTGGCATTTTTTTCTAGCAAGTGGATCTTAGTTTTAATTGGTATAGAAATTACAGAACCATACTGGTTTACTGTTTCTAGGTTTTAGAAGAATGGGGAATCAAACAAAAATATTCAAGATAATCCTATCTTCCTATATTTATATATAGGTTAGAAAAGTCATATAACTTTTCTCTTCTTGCCTTTGCTCTCCTTTCCCCTCATGAAAATTATGGCCCAGTTTTCTGCCACTGGCTATCAAAATAAAATGCTTAATGCAATATATAATGGGTACACAAATTATGTCTATGATAATTTCCACCGGTTTCTAGCAATCTCTGCCTCAAAATATTTCATCTTCAGGAGGAGAGCAAAGGCAAGAAAAGGCAGATTTTTGGGGTTTTGACAAATGTCAAATTAATTTACATTTAATTGATAGGTCATTTAAAACACAGATGACTAGTGAACTAACCACTCTATAATCAAGTGTTATAACAATCAGAGCATGGCCAGAGGCGCCATCCCTTCCTACCTTCCATTCAATAGCATTTGAAAAAGTATCTACTGTGCCTTGAGTCAAATAAAAGAGGCAAGCATTTTCAGGTGTAAGAGCTGGAAAAGCTGTAAGGACATTCCCTTTTCCTCTGAACCTGATGCAGAAATACTTCCCAGCCCCTTTGGGCATGCCATAATGATGAAAGTGCATTCCTATTTTTCTGGTGGATTTTGTTTTAGGTCCTTCTTTTCTTCCACATCCTTCTACCTTCTTCTTGCAAATATGCTTACAATCTATTAATTGTCAATTGGATTATCATTAAAAAGGGGGGGAATTAATTTCCAAATTAAAGAAATAAAGGACTTAGGGAAACATGGATGCATGTAGTCATACCGAATGCCTGGAACTATTTCTTTCTGCCTTACATTGTCAGGTTTGCCATGTTCACCTACACCTGTTAACATTTTGAAGTACTGGTTGGTTTTGTGCCTTTGGTCTTCAGGCAAGCTTAAAAGTTTATGAATTGTGTCATGTTAAGATGTGAAATTGCTCTGAAGAGAAGGTGGGATCATGACAAGAGGCCACGACAGTGAGTCTCTCAAAGTGAAAAAATTAGTCATAAAAGAAAATGGGCATATCTTAGGAGGAATATGTTTCATTAGTACAACAGCACCTGTTTTTAGATATCTCTCGACATTCCCCCAAAAGACTATTTTAGCTAGCCTATTAGCATAACAATAGTTTTCACGGATATATAGCTTTTAGATCAGGATATATAGCTCACGGATATATAGCTCACGGATGTATAACTTTTAGATCAGAACCTGGGTTCTGATTACTAAAATTTCCAGCCAGCTTAGCTCTCAAGATCTGCTGTGCTATATTCTGAATATCACTCCACAGTATTCTTTGTTAAAACATGGACCAACTCTATTGTTTCTGTCCATAAATGCTGTTTCTTTTGGATTCAATGAGAAACAGAACAATTCCCCGGTGCTTCTTGTGTGGTTTCCAGCTAATTTAGACACAGTTGTAAATTCTCATGCAAGTCTGTCACTCTGTACAAGATTTCCAGTTAAGAATTTTGATTAAGTTCTGGGAAGGAGCACCAAAATACTAAATTGATTTGAGTTTCTGTGAGTCTGTGCAAGCTCTGAAGGTTCTTGCATTATTGAAATTAACATCCAAGCAGACTTTAATATTAGAAAGTCAAGCAGAGACTAGGTTCACACATCACATAAATCATGGTTTTTAAATGGTTTGCTGGTGGGTTTACATATTATTACTAGCTCAGAAACTATGGTTTATAAACTAAAATTGTATTCACGCAACATATTGCTAACAATACAAAATCAATCACATATGTTCTGGCTTAGTTTATTATATGAACAGGAATACTAAATACTGATGAATGATTAGCAGCCCATAACAAAGTTAATGGCAAACAAAAGACTTGGCTTTTCTTTTCTATGACCTGTAGCGGAGTCTCTTGAAAGCCTGACTTACTATCACACCACCTGGTGCTGAATGGCTTGTACGCCCAAAATTTCATTTTTATACTTCATCATTTTAATCTAAGATATTTAAAGCACTGATTTTCTAGGAGTTAAATGCCAGCTTTCCTGATTCTCTTTGTGGCTCTATGGATTGCATTCAGAGATCCAATTCACCCTCCTCCTTTGTCTTGAATTGTTCCAAGCAGAGTTCTTCAATGTGTCTAAAAAGCTAAGTAAAGCCCCAGCTCAATAATACTCAGTTGATTATTTTCTAAAAGGATGAAATCTGGGCAAGCCAATGAACATACGGTACTTTGAAAAGTGCTGAATATTATTCTGGGATAAAACAAAAAGTCACTGGAAATTCATTCAGAACCTTTTAACTTGCATAAATGAGGACTGTAAACGTAAATTCATTTATACTATAAACTCAATTGCCAAAACCAACCCTACCTACAGTAAACTTAGATCACATCCTGATCTATCCTTTCTACAACGAATACGTTCTCGTGAACTTCGCACAGAACTTAAAAGAAGACTAGACAATGGTGAATCCAACCTATACATCGACTACTGTGCCAATTGCATAAAAAATAAAACCTACAATCAAAAACTCACCTCCAAACCCCCCCATCACCCATAACAATCAACCAGCCATCCCAGCGTTCAATCAAGCACCCATCACCCTACCACCCATTCAACCAACCATCTTACCAGCCATCCAAACAGCCATTCAACCAACAATCCAAGCAGCCATCCAAACAACCATCCAAGCAGCCATCCAAACAGCCATCCAAGCAGCCATCCAATCAGCCATCCAAGCAGCCATCCAAACAGCCATCCAAGCAGCCATCCAAACAGCCACCCAACAATCCACCCAACCAGCCATCTAAACAACCATCCATCCAAACAACCAAACTACCATCCAACCATCTATGCAACCATGTGTTGTATACAACCCCCAACCTACTAACATCCAAAACTAGGTATGCATGCCCCTTACCTCTTCAACACCAATCACTTCAGATCTCAAATGCAAATTGATAAATGCAAGAAGCATAGTCAACAAATTACCTGAACTTATCCTCTTATTAAACAGTGGCACATTTGATATCATTTTTGTTTGTGAAACATGGCTGAACTCATCCCTTCCTGACTCCATTATCTCAAACAAAGAATATCAAGTCTATCGATCAGATCGTGAAAACCGAAGAGGTGGTGGAGTGGCTATCTTTTACAAAAAGTCACTGAATCTAAAAAATATCCAAGTAGCACATAAACCCTCTCTTCCTGAAACTATTGTATGCGACCTATCCCTTGACACTACTCTTCGATTCTTACTATGCTACAGAGCCCCTGATTATGACATTACCCATGCAAATATGCTAACCTCAATGCTAACATGGGCTACCTCTTGCCCATATCCTCTCATCTTCCTGGGTGACCTAAATCTACCTCTCATTAACTGGACAACTAATGAATGTTCAACTGACCCAATCCATACTACACTATACAACGCTGTTACAAACCTAGGTCTTGAACAACTTGTAACTAACAATACAAGACTCAACAACTGCCTTGATCTCATCTTCTGCAACAATTCAAACTCAATTTATGGACTACAAATTAAAGAACCTTTTTCCAACAGTGACCACTGCATGATTGATTTTCGTCTCAATATACGTCCATACTTAAATCATCATAACAACAGTACTCCCAACTACAACTTCAAAAAAGCCAATTACGACCTTATAAACAACGATTTTTCATTTCTGGACTGGCAAAATTTGTTTGCAACCTGCATAACCACTGAAGACCACTATAGAGTCTTCCTACTTGAAATCAATAGAGTCATTAAACTATATGTACCACAAATGACTACCATGATCAAGAAAAACAAACTACCCATATCAATAAAAAAGCTTCAATAAAAAAAAAATCCCTCTGGAAAAGAAACAAAAAAGGCTATGTTACAAATTTCAAAAACCGCTACAGAAACATATGCAACCAAATAAAAACTGAATGCACAAATTACCACACCAGGCAAGAAGAGAATCTTCTGCGCACAAATTCCAATCGTGCCTTTTATAATTTTGTTAACAATAAACTTAAAGACTCTAGATCCATCCCACCACTAAAAGATTCTAACAACAAAGAATGCAATGACGAAACAGTTAAAGCAAACCTCTTCAACATTTCCTTTGGCTCAGTTTTTGTTAACTCCGATAATACATATCCGACATTCCACAAACGTACCAGCAATGATTATGATGATTTAACTCATATAGATTTCACAGAAGACAATGTTGGAAAAGCTCTTCACAACTTAAAACCATCGCTCTCTATTGGACCCGATGGACTGTGTGCATACTTCTTAAAAAACTTTCCATTAATATAGCAGAACCCCTAAGTATTATCTTTGATAAAGCTTTCACTACCAGTTCTCTTCCCAAACTTTGGTCACTAGCCACAGTCATCCCTATCTTCAAAAAAGGAGACCCCAGCTTAGTCGAAAACTACAGACCGATCTCCCTTTGCTGTGTCACCTGCAAAGTCAAGGAATCTATCATCAACCAATCCATTACCTCACACTTAGAAACAAACAACCTACTCTCCAACAAACAATTTCCTTTCAGAAAAAAATTATCATGTAACTTACAACTTCTCCACTGCAAAAACATATGGACTTCAAATCTTGATCAAGGCAAATCAATAGATGCAATCTACATAGACTTCTGCAAAGCTTTTGACTCAGTAGTACATGATAAACTTCTCCTAAAACTAATATCCTATGGCATCTCAGGGCCCCTCCACAAATGGATATCTGCTTTTCTATCTAACAGACAACAAGTGGTCAAAATTGGCAATGCTTTATCAAATCCTGTTCCTGTCAAGAGTGGCGTTCCTCATGGCAGCGTCCTTGGACCAACACTCTTTATACTATACATTAATGATCTTTGTGACCATATCTCAAGTAATTGTGTTCTCTTTGCTGATGATGTCAAACTATTTAACATCACAGACAATACTTCTATCATTCAAAACGACCTTGATCATCTAACCGCTTGGTCTAAAAATTGGCAGCTCCAAATTTCAACCAGCAAATGTTCAGTCTTACATATAGGAAAAAAGAACCCAAAAACTAAGTACATACTAGATGGACATTACCTTACAGACGACCCCCATCCCGTTAAAGACCTTGGAGTTTTCATGTCAAATGATCTAAGTGCCAAAGCCCACTGCAACTACATAGCAAAAAAAGCTCTAAGAGTTGTAAACCTAATTTTGCGTAGCTTCTTTTCCAAAAACACCACTAACACTAACCAGAGCATATAAAACATTTGCTAGACCAATTCTAGAATACGGCTTGCCTGTTTGGAACCCTCACCACATATCTGACATCAATACAATTGAACGTGTCCAGAAATATTTTACAAGAAGAGTTCTCCATTCCTCTGAAAACAATAGAATACCCTATCCCACCAGACTCGAAATCCTAGGCTTAGAAAACTTGGAACTCCGTCGCCTTCGACAAGACCTAAGCTTAACTCACAGAATCATCTATTGTAATGTCCCTCCTGTTAAAGACTACTTCAGCTTTAATTGCAATAATACTAGAGCAACTAATAGATTTAAACTTAATGTCAACCGCTTTAATCTAGATTGCAGAAAATATGGCTTCTGTAACAGAATCATCAGTGCTTGGAAGACTTTACCTGACTCTGTTGTCTCTTCCCACAATCCTAAAAGTTTTATCCAAAAACTTTCTACTATAGACCTCACCCCATTCCTAAGAGGACCATAAGGGGCGTGCATAAGCGCACAAACGTGCCTACTGTTCCTGTCCTATTGTTTTTCTTTTCTTCTTTCTATATATATGCTTATACCTCCTTATATTTACTCATATATGTTTATATACTATATAATCTTTTGTATGATTTCTACATATATTGTTGTGACAAAATAAAATAAATAAATAAACTTGCTTGGTATGAAATACTTGTCAGCAGAAAATAGGATCTACGTAAGATGGCCAACATTTTGCTTGGAGATTTATAGAACCAATAGACATTTTTGTTCAGAGTCTGCTTTCATCAGAGATTCAATGGGCTACTTCTTCTGATAGCATTATGTAATATATTTATTTATCATATTTAAGAACTGTCTATCTCCATCGCAGAGGGACTCTTATATGGCAGGATGTGCTTTTTATTTAAAAGGATCACCCTGTTTTCTGAAAACACAATTGACAGGAAGATCCATGCTACTACAAAATCAGCTTCAATTCTTTTTGTATTAGCCTTTGTACCCAGAACTGAATCTCTGCATATTTGTTTTCACCATCTTTCAATGAATTGCAATCAAATCCATGCTGATCTACCCATCTCTTTCTACTTAACCAAACCAACTGTAATAAATAGAAAGTGATATGAGCAGGCACAGATCTTTCCCCCCCCCCAGCTCAATCTCCTTGTCTCTATCCTTTTTTAAAAGGAATTGGATGCAATCTTTCACCACCACCCCACACACCAAACCTCACCAAAGCAGATGGGGGAAGGCAAACTAACCTGTTAAACTATTGCTCCTAAGAAAGCTTTAATTGAACTCCCAGTTCCCTGATCCACAAATAAAGAATATTTCACACAGTTCAAGTAAAGTTTTCACATTGGCTATAATATCGGTGAGGGATGGTCTTTCAGTCTTAGTTTTTCACTGTCACGACAGTAGAAATCTGGTGAATATCGCTGAGATTGACTGCAAGCAATAAACTCACAACCGTCCCCACTTACTCATCAATAGCAGCTGCTGCTGAATCAGTGTGGTGAACAATGAAAACAAGGGGAAGGTGGAGGATAGAAGATCACACATTCAGCATGAATACCCATAGACAACTACAGATGTTTGAACATTGTGACTATGACAACACTATTCCAACATGACATGGCTCAAAGTTATTTAGGCTGAGATTGAAAACTCTTAATTATGCACTTCAAAATTTCTACCATCTCATATTTGACTTTTGATAGGCCATTGAGTTAAAAAAAAAGATGCTTCAAACAAGCCACACCTAAAAGATAATAGGTTATATTTTGTACATTTGACTTTATCAGATGAAGAATATAGGGGCCGTGGGTGGCTCAGGCTGTAAGATAGCCTGTTATTAAAACACAGCTGCTTGCAATTACTGCAGACTCGAGTCCCTCCAGGCCCAAGGTTGACTCAGCCTTCCATCCTTTATAAGGTAGGTAAAATGAGGACCCAGATTGTTGGGGGGGCAATAAGTTGACTTTGTAAATATACAAATAGAATGAGACTATTGCCTTACACAATGTAAGCCGCCCTGAGTCTTCAGAGAAGGGCGGGATATAAATGTAAATAAATAAATAAAAAAAATAGAAAACAGGCTTAAGAAAAATTTACGTTTCTAAAGTCATGAGTTCTACCAGCCAAATCTAGCTGACCACAGTAATGTGCCATCTTTGGGGTTTGGAACAAGAATACTTCTGAATAAATAAAAATAAAGCATTTTTTCTTTTGTACAAAAGTTCACTTTCTATAAAGAAAGTCCGTTTTAGAGGTCTGAAATTCTTCCCAATCTGCACAAATCATTCCTAACATCAAGTCTAAATGGCCACATGCCAAAAAGATAAGGTTATGCTCCTATAGTACAGAGTTCTCTATAGACAAAAAAACCCCAAAGTGCAAGCGTAGTTTTAGGACAATCTACATCTGTTGATATCACTCTCTTCTTCACAACTACAAAAGGGTCAAGAAGACTGTCTCTTTTTGCATTTGGCAAGCTTGTCTACCAAGCAGGCTAGATAATATCAGAGATGTAGGAAACATTTGATGATATACATCAAATGATATACAGTTGGTCAAAAAGTTGGTGGTAATTGAATAAAAGAGAACCTTGCCTACTCACAAATTCTGCTGTAGTTTCTGCTCATCTGTGTGTGTTAACAATTCAGTTCACATGAAGTTACAATAAAGTTGATAAAAAATGTGAGAAAAAAAATAGAAGTATTTTTAAAGTCAAAATTGTTGCCCTCATTTACAAGGATTGATTTTAACAACAATCCTCCATATCTTGTTGGGTATAGTTCCCATAATCTCTGAACGTTGACAGTATTAGCCCAGATGGATAGAAGCTGCTTTCCATTACCAGGAAAGATAATTAGTTTTTCCTTTTCAACTTGTTACAAAACAATTCTAGACATGTATCTGCCCACTCTTCTGCTTAAATATATTACATACATACTTCTATCTGTTCAGTATAATTTGTTTGAATGTTGGGCCAAACCTATGTAGCACATGATAAAAACTTACATTCCTTAGGTGTAAGATAATTTGTTCTCACACAAACAATTTTAGCACCTACCAGATTCTATTAGTGGCACAATTTTAAAACAATTCCTCTCTTTCTATTCACTCAGCACATTACCACATTTAAGAGCATAATTTTATTAGTTTTGGTTTCTCACATTTCCTCAATTTTCTACTCCAGTTCTCTTTTGCATTTGCTATTTATTTACATTTTTTTAAAAAAAATGCATATGTTTAAATGAATTTTGTTTAATTTATTCATTTTTCCAAATGATTGATTGCCATTCTTATTAACATATGCATGTTCATTAGAATATGCAATACAGAGTGGAGAATTGCTTCATCATAAGAGTACCCTTCCTGAAGGATAATTTGCAGTTCTGTTTGACTATTGATTTAAGACAAATGCCATTTAGTAGATTGCATGCAAATACAAGCTGAACAATTTTCTCACTTTCCTAGGCTGTCAGACTTTTTTCTGAGAATATTAAAATCAAAACATTGGATGGAATTCACACTTCTCAGGTCATGAATAACAGTGCATGCGCTAAGGCATTATGAAAAAGGAACGAGGAAAAAAAGCAACTTCAATATTATCCCTCCACAATTTTCTTGCTACGATTTTATTGATTATGCATGTCTGGTTTTGATGTGCCAATATTATTGGATGGACAGTGACAAAGGCAGGGCATATCCTGAGCTATTGCACCCACCTACCTCCAATCTGGGCCTCCATTTCAAGGTGTGCTCAAGGTGTGCTGGATTTCAACCATTGATTTCTAACCAGCCTAACTATGTATGGCAAACTATGAATTTTAATTTTAAATGTTAAATGATGCACATTAAGCAACAATCTAACTTCATCTGCACATTAATGTGATCTGAGCTGCCTGTAAACTAATCTTGAAAAAGGTCAACAAAGAGGATAACTTTGTCCACAGCAGTTGTTGAAAAAAGCAGATCCCATCTAGGAATCAATAGGAAAGGGACTGAGAATAACATTGCCAATTTTTTTTTATTATATACATCTATGGCACATCTATGTTTGAAACACTATTTACATTTATGGTCGCAGTTGAAAGAAAGATATAATAGAGTTAGAGATATAGTTGAACTATACTATATTTCTCTATAGCATAGAGAAGAGTGAATAGTTAGGAGATTCCTTAAGAACTGTTTATGCAGCATGGCATTAAGAGGGCTGGGAGACACCTTTGTTCCTCTTTCAAAACACCTGGTGATCCACTGAAGATGACTGGATTGACATTAAGGAAAAGACAAAAGAAAGCACTTCTTCAACCAGTGCATAATAATCCTAATTTAGTTGTCTTTAAAGGAGGAATGGATACATTCATGGAGGAAGGGCTATTAGTCTTGAAAAGTCAGTGTTATCTTTGCATTAAAGGCAATGTTGCTCAAAAATTAGTTGTAGGCAAACAACAGCAGGAGAGAAATATGTCTCAGTCTTCTATTTGTGAGCATCCAGATAATCAATGAGAAACAAAATCCTGGTCTAAGATGGGCTTTGGTTTTGTCCTATTCTTATATTTTCATAAATATGTTGATTAGGAGTAATGGGGGACTTAGAGGTCATCTGGAGGACATCAAATTGGGAACACTGAATTATTTGATTAAAAAAATACATGGAAAGATGTACAATTGCTTATGTACTATGATACTGGAATACTGGTTTTTGGTCTGTGTGCATGGATGTGTGTACTGCACTAATGCTTCACGTATCTTGCAGTGTTCAGAGCTTAATGATCCTCTTCCCAATACCTGAATTTGCTCATCAAAAACTAAACGTTCTATACACCAGAGAATTTTTATGAAAATTTTTTATGACAAATTCATCTTCCTCTTCTCATGAATACATGCAACCATTGGGCAATCACAAGTCTAAGTATTCTTTTTTTTCCCCCAACCACAGTAAATTCCTATGGATTTATGTTGGGGAATGATTTTTATTCTTGTTAGAATGTGTTATTGGATATCTTGTCCAGGAGAGGGTGCTGTAAATAGCAGCATTTTAGTCTACATGCAGCAGCCTGGCCTTTTTTATGACAGATACTGATTTTGTTATTGTTTTTCTTTCCAAATGGATCAGGCTCACACACTTCACAAGGTGTAGAAGAATCCACACTTACATCTATCTCTACGTTTCTTTAGGGTCTTTGCACTTCTGCCTGTGCAAAAATGCCCTTTCAATCTGAAAGTATTTCAAGGCTTCCACATCTCATGAATTTTCTGGGCGGGCAAAACCCTGCACTTCCATACCTTTCTCGGTGAATCTGGCAGACAATATTTTTTTTAGCATTTATTCTTAGGCACTAGATACTATTTCCATACAGAAAAAAAGTCCTTGAGAAGAATCAACCAACAAATTATAATATGCAAAAATTCAAAAGCCTTTTTACTCTATCCTCACTAAAATTGGCAAAATGGATAAAAAATTCATTTTCACGGCATTCAACTTCCCAATGATGTAGACCTAATTAAATGAAAAAAAAATCCATGGATTTTAGCTTAGTCTGTTTAGTGAACATAGCTAGTTTTGAATATTCAACAAACTTTTTAAAAGCAAACTGTGACTTGAACCTAATGTCTAAATCTGGTTTGATCATGATGAGAATTAAAAGAGTATCAACTGAGAATTATCATCTACACTGTCTACTAATGATGCAGTAAGCAGAAGAAAAACATGTAAATGAAATTAGATCTCAATTTTCATTTTATTTATGTAGTAATCATTCAGATAAATCTATTACGTCTATTACAGCCCTTTACCTGAATCCCTTTTATTGGTCAGCAATTAATTTTTAGAAGAGATTTAGGGATCTGTTCTATAAATTCATAGGAACTGAAAATTCTGTTTTCTTCATTTTAGCATTAAAGCACATTAATACTATTAGTAATGTTCAATTACCTACATTTTATTTCAAAGTTTCTTTAACAATTAAGAACCACATATAATTTTTTTCCAGACATACCGGTAATTATAATTGTATATATTCCAGAAATTAGCAATTATCCTTCTTTTGGGGAAAAAAGATAACGGCCTTTGCAAAACCAGGAACTACAAAACAAATATTCTGGATATGAACCTGTGCATCTAACGAAACTCATGAGCAGTTTATGATATCCCTTGGGTATATCATTGTTAATGCTCCCATGCCAGTTTACATGTGCACACATGTAAAATGCTATCATATAAATTTCCCAACATATACAGGCGGCAATTGAAAACGATATTCAGATGCTGTGATGTATATACCTATGATGATTAATATAATCCAACCAATGATATTCCTATTTACAGTCTTTGAAAGCTAAGGTAGGACTTTAAAGAAGCAGGATAGAAAAAATATTGATCCCTTTGAAGGTTGGGGTTGGAGAAGATTCTGGGAATACTGTGAACAGTCAAGAAAGCAAACCAACGGATCATCAAACAGATCAGCCCAGAGTTCTCACTTGAAGCAGAAATGGCCAGGCTCAATTGTTTTCTACATCAGACACACTAAATGAAGAACCTAGTTCTCTACTGAAATCTATCATGCCGGGAAAGAGGAAAGGAAAGAGAAGACGGGACAACCGGCAGCACAGTGGACGGACTCAGCTTCAGTGATAATGAGTACGTTGGAAGACTTGAGGGATGAGGTTAGGAACAGATTGTCTTGGAGAAAATCTATCTGTGTGGTTGTTAAAAGTTAACACTGACGTAATGGCACATAATCAATCAACATGTGGCAAAAATAAAAATGTACACATGAGGTAAGCACATGTAATTCCTTCAATAAAGATAGCACGGTGTAAGAAATGCATTACACATGAGGTCATAAGTCACAGGTTGAGAATAAGAACAATCTGGTAGTTGAGAACTATCCCAAATCTCAATTCAGCTCCGATACTGTGTGTAAAAACTATACAATATGAGAGGATACTTTAGACAAGCTATTCTCAGTAAAGTAGGAATATTGCTGACATAAATTGTAGCCATATTATGAGAGCATGAGCTAACACATATGATGTATTTTTTTAAAAAATTAAATACAATTTTAAAGTATCTTAGTAAATACAGGTTTTCTCTTCCCATTAAAATATTAATTTTCCCATGGGGGTGCAGGTATTATTTCCACAGTGAATAAGGCAGATACCCTACTGCGTCTATCAGTAAAAAATTCAGAGGAATTTCCAAATTTTATTTATTTATTTATTTATTTTGTCAATCATATATAAGATAACAGATAAAAGTATAAACATAATTTGGATACATGAAAAGAGTAAGTAAAAAAGGAATATTAGGACAGGGACAGTAGGCACGCGGGTACAGGAAGATTCCTTATTATAGCAGACTGTGGGAGCAATGATATAGGAATATGAGTGAGTGAGTGGGGAGTAACCTTTTGGATATTGCCACTGAAAAAATATTGATAAGAGAAGAATCTTTTTTTAAAAAAAATCTCCCAGATACAATAGAGCTGAAATAGTCTTGGTTCCTGGTTGTTCAACAGTTACAAATTCAATACATCAGGCAAAAGACACGTACTTTAATCCCTAGGGAGTAAAATAGTTGCACTTGCGCTATAGCAGATGCTTTGGAGATGTGACGAGAAGCAAGGTGTAAACACCATTATGGTTTATGAAGCTAGTAAAGGTGTTTGTTACATTTTATGTGCCTGGGAGTTATATTCTGGACTATACCTTAAAAAATAAAGAGAGCTTTATCAATGGATTTTCATTCCACGTGGAGGAGGAGATTCTATCGACACTTTTAAAATAATAGTGAAAATTCTGGTTTTGATTTTATTTCATTTTTGTCCAGAAATGGACAATTTTTTTTTTCATAAATATGAAAAAAAAATAAAAAAAATAAAAAAAATAAATAAATAAAACACAGCGTATGAGGCAAAGTTTGTTTGTTTTAGTCTCTGACCAAAAGTGTTGTATAAAAGATAAACATTAATGTTGTTTGTTGGTCTTTTTAGTAGTGCAGGCATGCTTGTCAGGACAAGAAAAGCGACAAACCAGACTTTGACTTCAGTTCCACTTTAGGAATCAGACAAGTTTCTGATTCCTGGAAGCGTTCATATATTAATTGCCTGCTCTGGAATAGCCCATCCCACAAGGTGAGGATAGCCCTCTCCTTGTGAACATTTAGGAAGACAATGAAAACTTTCCCCGAACGCAAGAGTTTTGAAACAGGAAACATCTGGGAGAGGATTTCTGATTTGGGAACTATTCTATAGTTAACTAAGATAGCCAAGATAATATGAATCACATGGACTTTACTAATGGTTTTGATCACTGTTAAATGCAGCATTAATCTAATGTTAACTTTGAAACTTTTACACTGTGTTTTATTAGTTTGTAAATCTCTTTTTTTATTTTATGTTTCCTTGGATTATGCTTTTAAAGATCTGTTAAATAAAATTTAATTTGGGATTATGATATTTATTGGGGTACTATAAATATCAGGAATTGATAGAGCAGGCGACATACATATGCATGTAAGAAATAAACATATAAAGAAAGAGATTGAAATCTTTCCTGACTTTCCTTAAGAAAAGTGTTATTTGTCAATGAACATTTTGTTGATGCAAGGGAATGGACTGGTTTTTGAGCCATTGGCTACATTTGACGTGTGAATAGTGTGCCAAAATTGCACTCCTAGAAAGGACAAAAAGTCAGAACAAAACCAAAATGTGATTAAACTGAAATGAATTAATTAAATAATGTTCATGACCATTCTTTCTATGTTTAATAATTCACCTCTTCTTTTGTATTAAAAAGTGCAACTCAGGGACAATTTCTGCAGAATTTTGGAGGCTGTTTCAAACCTGGGGCCACCATTGTTCAAAAGTGTCTTTGTATTGCAGTTTATTTCATTTATCATAGGATAAAATGAAAGCTCCTTTCTTGCTTTTTGGTACCATAAATTAGCCTTCTTATCCCGATGCCTTCTGGAGGTATTAGACTATATCACCATAATTCTATTCCATGAGATGGGAGTTGTAGTCCAACATATCTGGAGGACATCTGTTGGCCAAAAGGTATTCTACAGACTTGTTATTGTTATTGTCCATTTCCAAGTTAAGTGACTCAATCAGTACAATTATTGTAGCATCAATCCACTGAAGGCTATTTATTGTGTTGCCCCTTGATTGCAATGGATGCAATGGTATGTGAGAATACCCCTGGGAGATGGAGGGAAGAGATGCCACCTGGATAAAACCTGCAGCTGCATAATGAGCAAAGAAAGAAATGCAGAAAGGAACATCCCTAATTTATCAGAGAGTAAAAGAGATGGCAAAAAGTTTGTACTATCAGACTTCCAAGATTCTCTTAATACAGCTCTTACAATTAAGTAGAATTAGGTCATCTGGTCGGTTTCCTGTCTAATCTACCTGGGAAGACAGACATGGGGCTTCTACAGTTCAGAATTCCTGGAAGTCTCAGACAGGAGTGGCAGCTATAGGTCGCATAGAACATGGTCACGAGATCTGAGACACACGGTCTGTGTGTCTGGGTTCAGAAAAGAAAATGACTTTGGTTCCAAACTTAACATTTTAATGACTGAAGTTCTGCTGCATGTGAGCTTTATACCGAAAGCATAAAATAAAATTGTTTTATTTTTAAAAAACTCAAAATATTTATTTATTTATTTTGGATTATATAGCTAAGATAATATTTATTTAAAGAATATTTAGCATGATTTTAAAATGTTGGCAGCAAGATATAAAAAGAGAAAAAAGAAAAATGCTGTGTAAGAGAAGAGCGATACAAGGAAGTTTTCATTAACAAAAAGCAAACAAGACAAAGCAAATAGAGACATAAATCAGGATTGTTGAGAAAGCAGCCATTTTG
Organism: Ahaetulla prasina; assembly: GCF_028640845.1. Classification (NCBI taxonomy): domain Eukaryota; kingdom Metazoa; phylum Chordata; class Lepidosauria; order Squamata; family Colubridae; genus Ahaetulla; species Ahaetulla prasina. The sequence goes on along the minus strand of NC_080545.1, from coordinate 68,583,093 downwards.
ATTTGTTCCTTAGATATATTGTGACTGTTTTCCTAAAACCAGAAATAACCAAGCAGGACCACAGCAAGCGGCAATAAATATAATGGGAAATTAAGGCAAAAAGGAAAATATATATGATCAAGAGCTGTGCCTGAAACAAGATATATATACTACTATATAATATTAAAAAAGAAGTCAGAGATATTGTATGGAGCTCTTCATAATATAGAGCATAATTAGCAGGCCCATAATAATAATTGTATCATGATTAATTATAATTATAACTGTATGATGATCTGATTGTGTGGTACTCTTAAGAGTGTTCATAAGCAGATTGTGTTGAATTCAGCATGCATCATTATTTTGATGTGTTTAAGAGTGTAGCCTCTCATTTTGAAATATATACAGGCAAAAATATAATAAGATAAATATAAGAGTAAGTGCAGCATCAAATTTATGAAAATGAAAACGTAAAAATATGGCTATCATTCCATGTCCTCTTTTCAAACCAGACATTTTCAAAAGCTAATGGTTACAATCTAGTATCATCAATGAGCTTGAAGTTGACTTTAAAATAAAATAAGAATTTGGTATATCTTCCTCTATGCCCAAAGAAGAGATGCACTTCAAAATGCTTTTTATTTGATTTGCCCTTGCAGGAGTCACAATATTTAATATGGTTGATTCTTAATGCTATTGAAATAGTTCAATAATTGCTGCATCCAATCATCAGAGAAAAAAAATGAAAGAAAGGTCTTATAATGATCCCTGATTTGATCTAATATGAAGGGGAAGATACTTATAGATATCATTCACTGCCGTTTAATCTACTCATTGCCAATATGATCGACACTGATTTACCATTTACAGTATGTATTTGTCACTGATCTTAATGCAATTAAATAAAGACTTTGCCTTATTGGTTTATATCTCAACACTGTCTATATTTACTAATTTATAACTAACTTACACCAATATTTGCAGAAATAAATTTATAGATGGTCAAAGAACAACTCTTCACAAATAATTGTTTATAAGGATCAAGAAAATTAATATTTATTAAAAAAATTCTTCAACTAAATAAAGGTTATGCTAAATAAACATGTATTTATTTAAAACATAATATTTATTTATTTAAATATAAAATTAAATAAGTAGAGGTCATTTTTAATTGAATGGTTGGTTTCCTAAGATTTAAACTGTCTGGGTGTCAAAACTATGTTAAACTAGTTTCAAACTCCAAATATTAGTAGTAGCAGCAGCAATAACAGCATTAGTAGTAACACTAGATTTACTAGTCTATGTAATAGTGAATGCTAAAGATTCCTGTGAAATAACAATATCTTCGTAACCTTAAGAAGCTAGAGTTTATCAAAGTAATTCATCATGAACTGCTTATAAAAATTCTTCTGTAGGATATTTTGGGAAAAAATGAGATATGAGCAGGATATCTTAGAAATCTTATTTGTGATCTACCATGTTTATTTATATTCATTTATTTTTTAGGAAGCCCTTTTGTTTGGGTTAATCAAAAGAAGTAGGAACAGATTTTGATAAACTGGAATCAACAAATTAGTCTGTCAAATATTTTGTGAATGCTCTCCAGCACCAAAGAGACAAACTAAAATACTGGAGAGAATACGTTTCACAGAGGTTCTGCAATTTAATATGACTTGCACTCTGTTTTACATCTACCTAGTCCAGAAAGATAGTTGCCTTTAAATCACATAGCTAAAGAATTGAGACCCAAAACCTTAATATTAAGTTTGTTTTCTCTAAGAAAATCCCAGTGTCTTAATGGAGTACATATCAAACAAGTTTAGGGAGGTAACTAAAAAAAAAAGCATGCTGCATATAAAGTTCGATCACTAGCCCAGCGCAGTTGCTTGTCCTATTTGTCAGTGGTTCTTCAAAGTTTAAATGTTTTCAGCCCTACTTGAGAAGGACATAGGAAGTTCAGTATGCAATATGTACTATTGTACACTATTGAACTCTTGTCAATCATTTGCCTTTTAGCTGAAGTCAGTTACAAATGTGCCAGAAAAGAAGTGGAATTCTTAACTCGACATCACATGGGTACTGTGTTGCTCCCCATAACCAAATTGCTTAGCAAAATGAATCACATGAACTAAGCCTTATTTAGATATTTTAAAGGAATGATAGTTGAGTGGGATGGGACAAAGTCTTGAAAGCAAGCAGTGTGGCTAGATCCTGGAATTTCGAGTCCCTTGTTGTTTATATTTCCTTGTCTGAAGGAATCACGTGATATGATGAAAATTGTATATTTCATTTTGTTTTGTTCCAAAGCTATTTTCTAATATTCCATTATCTGAATAAAAGTAATTTTTTTAAACCCCAATTCTGAGGATCATATTAGAAATAATATAATTAATTTAACCTTTATTAAATGTTAAATTAAATTGATGTTTAATTGCTTCAGATGTGTTACAATGAATTCAAAAGAATATCCCATAGCAACAGAATCCAACTTTAAGGTTTATTTCAATGATCAATCAAAATCAAGTCCACCTTGTCTGAGACTTTGAGACTTTGCACGAAACTCCTGCATATCCAAAATTCTAAAGTTATAATACAATATGACAGGAAGAGAGGTGAATTTTATACTTTCCCCTTAACCATCTTTTTAAATGTTTGATTAGACTTCAATGTATGAGTCAGTTTATACATTCCCCACAAAATCAGTTAACTTCTAATGCAAAAAAGCCCCATGTTAAAATAACCATTTTAATTATACAAATAAATCCTTAAAATATAACATCAGGATTATCTGACATGAAGATTAAACTATCAAAGGCCTTTCCATGCTTTGTTTCCATCCACTTAGTTTCAGCTCCATTATAGTCCTCTTTTACAAGCTATTTTACAAGCTATTATTATGGCACCTATATATTGAGTTGTATCTGTTTTAAATCAATGATGCCACAGTCACTCTCCAATAGATACCCTTGACATCCTCATAATTGTATTCTAATAGGTTCTTCTAGATGTGATAATTGATTGCGTTTTTCTCCCGGCAGCAATCTACTGTAATCTGAATGCTGGGAAAACGTAATGCCTCTGAAATATAAGTGCTTCCTCAAATCTAGGTCCATGTAACAGAAGAGCAAAGACAATGCAACAATCTCTACTGTTGGGTAGGTGCTGGCTTGTTCCTGCTAAGCAGGGAGTAGATTATTTCCATAAAGATAACTCTGTTCCTCAGTTTGATCACCCAAAAGTTACAAATGCCCAGTTCATCAGCCAAATATTATCTATTTATAAAGGAGGAGTGTGGCTAATTAGCAACATAGCGGATCCTATCTTTAATTTTAAATTCCTCATCTCTCCGCTTGTCACTAATCCTATATCAAATCCCATCATCATATCACTTTCAGATAACTACAAATTATTCATCCTTGTGATTAAAAATGGGCTGGTTTCTAATAAGAACAAACTGCTTCTTTCATTGTACCTGCATCTCACCACATCATTAGTAATCATTCTGTTCTTTCTCCCCAATAGAAGCATTTGTTTTCCCTCATGGAAGAAAAAAAAAGTAGTTATTTGAATTGTTTTAGAAGATAAAACGTCTCTTTCCCAACATTGTTGGATTCCTGAAAATCATTGTTCCAGTGTTAGATGCTTCCCAGCAGAACAAAGGCCCCTTGGTTTGACAAGGAAGCAAAGGTTTAAACTTGCCTATCCCATTTGGGTGCCCTCCAAATGCCTCCAAATATAATTTCCATCATTCCCTGCCAGCATGTCAACTGCTTTAGATTAGAAGATGATCAAAAATTTAGACTGAAGGAACACAACTGAGAAGGGGCAGAGTACTACACGGTATCTGAAATAAAAACTCATGGGCCTAAGACTGAATGGCCAGGTCAACTGGGCCTCATGGCAGAGATAAGAGAATAGACAAGATCAAAATATGAGTTAAATTTTATATTGACAGCACTCTGGATGTTTCATTCTATTGGCTGTCTGCCTATTCTTTGACACTCCCTATTTTAACACCATAAATTGCAAAGATATATCCATTAAATCAAGACTTGCTGAGCTTCTCTCACTCTCCATTGTGCCTCTATTTGACCTTGCCTTATGTGGTTTCTTTACATACACACACACACACCCCATTTGTTCTTACCTCCAGAGCTTCCCAAGTGTCTTACTAAGTTCTGCATTGTGAAGGTGAGGATACTGATCAGCCAGCTTCCTCCGGGCCGCTTGAGCCCACACCATGAAGGCATTCATAGGCCGCTTGACATGGGGCTTGCTCTTGCTGCTTCCATTGACACGCACAGGCATGGGCACTAGGGTCCAATCATAACCACTCAGTACCTGGCTCACTGCCTCCCGGATGCACACTGGAAACTTATCATCATCTGCCTCTGTGTCTTGTTGTTCCTTCTTCACTTTCCCCATCTCACCATTGCCAGAGTTGGTAAGATGAGAGTTGGTGTCTGATGCCATGGAAGGTCCTGGCGAAAGACAGTGGTGGTCTTCAGAACCAACAGGACTCATTTCTACTTCAGAAAGGTCTTGATCATCTGTCATTGTTTCCTCTTGATTTTATCCTTCAAAAATGAAGTTTCAAGCTGGAACTACCATTTAAAAAATAGATGTGAATATTAAAGTCAAAAGTGTTCAAACTTCCTGAACAATCAAACAAACAGTCAGTAACCATTAAAAAAAAAAAACCCGACCAGGGCTAAATTTTATCACTTGCAAAATTCATGATCAAAAATGGGAGGACAAAATCCAAATTAATTGATGCTTCCGATTCTTGTTGGAAAAGTTTCTAATATGGCAACCCAATTTTTGAACACATGGGCATAAAATAAAAAATTTGGGGTGGTCTTAGAAGGGTGAGAATAAAAAAAATCTCTATGTTCTAATTTGTCCTTCTACATTCCAAATATGGCTTCTAATATAAGCTTCTTTTGAGACTGGAGTCAAGAATATTGGCAGCAGAGGAGAAATAGGTGGTTTTAGTATTAAAGGATCATAACATGAATGCCTTGTGATTGTGTAAGACGTACATTTCAGAATGCGTCTTTACACATTGTGCCCTTCGAAGCCAACAGGTAAAAAGCAGCATAGAGGGGATACAAATATTTTGTCTTTAGGTTTTTGTCGTGTTTCACTTACACTCTAATTAAAGGGAGGGGGGGGGAGAAACTTTTTACGAAATTCAAAGCTGTAGCTTTAGTTCGTCATTACTTCTACCACCACTTAGTTTCTGTGAGATATTATCCAACCATAGGGAAACAATATTTAAAAATAAAGTTGACCAAAGCACCTTAAATGAAATTAGTCAAATTAAAATTTGGCTTCCAGTTATATGTTTACAGTAGTTTGAACAGAACAGTTGTAACTTTGATCTGCTAAAGTAATAAGTGAAGTGAAAGCTGTCAGTTAGTTAAAAAGAAAGGAGTGAGAGAAAGGGGGGAAAAAAGAAGAAGCAAGTTACCAAGTGCAGGTAAGGAAACTTACATCAGCCGGTCTCTCGGGCAATCCTGCGTTAGCTGTAATTTGTGTCCCACTACCTCTCTGTTCTCTCTCTGTGTCTGTTCTCTTTTCACGAGGCTGGTAGCTTTCAAGAGCTGTGTGCTGGGAGAACTATCAGAAGTGCCATTCTTGGAGGGAGGCTTGGTTGCTCCTAATACCCTGCATGAATGTCTCTGTGACTGGCTCGTTGCTTAACACTGGGGGAGGGAAAGTCAAAGGGTGGAGCTAAGAGCTCTCTATGGCCCAAATACATCCATTGTATGCAGACAGGAGACGTTCGGCATCCCCATCAACTACATTTCAACCCCTATCTCAAATTAACACTTTTCTATCATACAGCCTATTTAGAAGGTGGCTATAGTCAACTTTTATTTCATCTGTTCAGACGTTTAGCATCAGACCTTCCTTTCTTCCTCCCCAAATACTCCTTTCAAACCATCTTTTGTTTGAAAAAGGACCACATTAAGGACCACTTTGTTATATCATTCCTCTACAGAATGAACGCACTTTGTGTGTCATTCCCTTTGATCGCTATACCAACACTTTTATTTTTATTTATTTTGATATCTACACATCTCTATATGAGTGTGTGAAGAATATTAGTCAATTATTCGATACGTGCATCTACTGAAAACAAGATAGCCTCCATGTATGTGAAATTATATAGAATTGCCTTTAGGATGACACTTACTGTTCTGATGTTGGGCAGGCTTCCAATACTTGAGAATTCTGCAAACCTGTAAGATAAATGCTTTTCTCCTACAAAAAGAGTTCAGAACATTCTGGGAAATAAGAACAATCTATAAAGGCTTGTAATTGAATTGCCTGTTGCCAATTGCAGTTCGGCCTGTACTTCTCAACCTTCTCAACTTTTAGATACATGGACATCAAGTTCCAGAATCCCCCAGTCTGCATATTGAAGGAAGTTGCAGTCAACACATCTTAAAGTTGCCAAAGTTGAGACACACTGAGATAAGTTAGACTTCTCTTGTAGACTCCATGCTTGGAAGATACTGAGGACAAGGAATGGGTGGATTGATTAAGGGCTTCATCCAAACAAGATGATTTGGGACAATTTTGAAAGCATTTTGTGAGAGGAAGTGTTAATTTGTACTTTTACAGTTATGTAGTTTATTGTTGTTTTTCAATCTGTGGTAGGAATTCCTGTCTGTATAAACACTCCTGAAATGCAGATCAAATTTAAACACATCTCAGTGCAGTGACTAATATATGTATCTAATGACTTCCCTATTGTAGTCATAGACAAGAAGGCCTAAAACCATCCCTCCTAGGATTTTTCCAAATTCTTGTGGAGAAAACACATAGACAAAAAATCTACATCTTCTTTCTCTTTGAGTTACCATTTTAAGTTTCCAATGATTCTTGCAATATTAATATTAATATTGATGGAATGGACTTGCAGACATTTAACAGAATCCTCAGGAGACAGCTCCAAAGATGCAGTTAAACCCAGAAAAGACATTTGCACAACAGAACCATGAAATATAGATTCAAGTATAGATGATTCCATAATCTTGTGGAATTCTCACTACTTTTGGCATTCTAGAACAGCTGCAACAAAAATGTGGGATTTTTTAATCAGCTGAATCCTGGTAATTGTCACATGCAACCATTCCAATAAACAATTTTTTCCATTTAAGTATCCAAATGGTCATTTTAACCATGATGCCTAACAATCCCCATTCCGATGCAAAAATAAATATTATAATACAAATCAGCTTATTATATATTTGGGACCATTGGTGAAATCTGGTATTGCGTAGGCTGTATTATCTATCTTTCTTTTTGGTCAGGGAGCTGAGAAATTATGCCTGAAAACAGGAAGTTGCTATATTTTTGCCTAGACTACTCTTGAGAATGTAACTGTTGTCTTTCTCTCCTGTTTGTTAGGAAGATGCTGTAATAACACAATGTTGTGGTTTTTGCTCCAGCAAACACGATGGGTGAAGGCAATCTTGGGATACTAACACAGACACTAAAAGCAGCTGTGATTCCAACATGATAGCTGGACTCACAACTATTGCACACAAAGCCATAATATGTTTAACCACAGTATATTTAATAAATCACAACTAGCTGGTTTCACATAACATAACATGTTAAACTAAAACCAACTGAACAATATTACAGCTTAAGGTGCAGTCAGTTTCTAGCAAGAATTAGACAACGTCCTGCAGATTTTGTGAATGTAGGTCAGGAATGATAAAGTGCAGGTCTTAAAACCATTCCATATATTGCCATCCATCCAACAGTAATTTGTAATATGATGGAAGAAGAAAATTATAAGTCTATGGAAAGACCATATTCATGTATTCTTTTTTGTTATGTTTTATTTCTATGCCACTTTCATTGACAGAGAAGCACGGTGATTTACAAAATAAAAGGGGAATAAAATTATAACTCATGTTTAAAAATAATAAATACATACATTCAAAATATATAATTAAACAGATATCAATCATATGATTAAAAGAAATAAAAACAATTCCAATATGGGAAGTGGAAACCAATAATAGTATATATTTTGGGTTTCACATGTATGAACCCAGCTATTGTTCCTAATGCTATTACAGAAGGAGTGAGTTTAAAGACTGATATTATAGTATAGTTAGGCATGTGTAACTGACAGATTGGATGCCAAATTGTGATTTTAATATAGATTTGATCTATTACTTTATTTTATAATTTTTAACTGGCTATTCCTTGAGTGTTTTTATTTGTTCTGGTCTCTGGTCTTTGACTGTAATAAACTTGATTTGATTTGAATTATTACAGAAGGAGTGAGAATGGACCCACTAGGAGACCAAGACTTAATGCTTTCTCACTCATGTCTTAACTAAATTCCTAATGCCAAGTTGCCATTTGCCCCACTATTGGCAATGTATTCAACTGAACAGTTACATTAATGATAGTAACTGAATCTGGGTTCATGGTGGGTCACCCAAATGAGAGGAGGCAACCTGAGGGTATAAGGTTGCACCAGGTATGCACTACAAAAAAAAAGTAGCAGCAGAATGGTAACTTTTTTCTCTTTTAACAATAGTTAATGTGGTTGCAGCAAAGATTATGCTTGACAAATATTATAATTTGTCCAAGAGGGATCTTGGAGTCCTAGTGGACAACCGTTTAGATATGAGCCAGCAGTGTGCAGCAGCTACCAAAAAAGCCAACACAGTTCTGGGCTGCATAAACAGAGGAATAGAATCAAGATCACGTGAAGTGTTAATACCACTTTATAATGCCTTGGTAAGGCCACACTTGGAATATTGCATTCAGTTTTGGTTGCCACGATGTAAAAAAGATGTTGAGATTCTAGAAAGAGTGCAGAGAAGAGCAACAAAGATGATTAGGGAACTGGAGGCTAAAACATATGAAGAATGGTTGCAGGAACTCAGTATCTCTAGTTTAATGAAAAGAAGGACTAAGGGAGACATGATAGCAGTGTTCCAATATCTCAGGGGTTGCCACAAAGAAGAGGGAGTCAACCTATTCTCCAAAGCACCTGAGGGTAGAACAAGAAGCAATGGGTGGAAACTGATCAAGAAGAGAAGTAACTTAGAACTAAAGAGAAATTTCCTGACAGTTAGAATAAATGGAACAACTTGCCTGCAGAAGTTGTGAATGCTCCAACACTGCAATTTTTTAAGAAAATGTTGGATAACCATTTGTCTGAAATGATGTAGGGTTTCCTGCCTGGACATGGGGTTGGACTAGAAGACCTCCAAGGTCCCTTCCAACTCTGTTATTATTATTATAATCTATAACAGTAAAACAACAACAATGGTCAAATTGTCGACATAGGGTTTGGTAAATAATTGACGTTGTAGCAAAGACCTCTCCTGCCTTTGAATTAACTTTTAATATTGAATTTTAACTATCTTTGCCTCTTATCTAAATAGTCCATACAGTTTTTATATTTTCATATTTTACTTGTAGACTGCCCAAACTCCCTCTGTGAAGGAGAGGGGCAATTTTTAAATTTGATAAATGAAATAAAAAATAAATAAATAAGGTGGACAGATTAACAGGATAATACATCATAAAAACTCAGAAGTAAAATTGTTTGGTTTTATTAACAAATGTGTAACACAGTTACTACTTTGGACTATAATAACCATGAATCCTAACAAATACAGCAAATGGTCAGGGATTGTGCATTTAGTTGTAGCCTAAAGCAATGTTTCTCAACTTTAGCAAGTTTAAGAAGGGTGAATTTCAACTTTCAGAATTCCCCAGCCAGCAACACTGGTTGGGGAATTCTGGGAATTGAAGTCCACCCACCTTAAACTGGCTAAGGTTGAGAAACAGTGGCCTAAAGTATTTGAAAGATATTAATGGATCTACATCAGTGGTGGGTTGCTCCCAATTCTGTCCGGTTCTATAGAACTGGTAGTAAAACTGGAGGCTAAAACATATGAAGAACGGTTGCAGGAACTCAGTATCTCTAGTTTAATGAAAAGAAGGACTAAGGGAGACATGATAGCAGTGTTCCAATATCTCAGGGGTTGCCACAAAGAAGAGGGAGTCAACCTATTCTCCAAAGCACCTGAGGGTAGAACAAGAAGCAATGGGTGGAAACTGATCAAGAAGAGAAGTAACTTAGAACTAAAGAGAAATTTCCTGACAGTTAGAATCAATGGAACAACTTGCCTGCAGAAGTTGTGAATGCTCCAACACTGCAATTTTTTAAGAAAATGTTGGATAACCATTTGTCTGAAATGATGTAGGGTTTCCTGCCTGGACATGGGGTTGGACTAGAAGACCTCCAAGGTCCCTTCCAACTCTGTTATTATTATTATAATCTATAACAGTAAAACAACAACAATGGTCAAATTGTCGACATAGGGTTTGGTAAATAATTGACGTTGTAGCAAAGACCCTCTCCCTGCCTTTGAATTAACTTTTAATATTGAATTTTAACTATCTTTGCCTCTTATCTAAATAGTCCATACAGTTTTTATATTTTCATATTTTACTTGTAGACTGCCCAAACTCCCTCTGTGAAGGAGAGGGGCAATTTTTAAATTTGATAAATGAAATAAAAAATAAATAAATAAGGTGGACAGATTAACAGGATAATACATCATAAAAACTCAGAAGTAAAATTGTTTGGTTTTATTAACAAATGTGTAACACAGTTACTACTTTGGACTATAATAACCATGAATCCTAACAAATACAGCAAATGGTCAGGGATTGTGCATTTAGTTGTAGCCTAAAGCAATGTTTCTCAACTTTAGCAAGTTTAAGAAGGGTGAATTTCAACTTTCAGAATTCCCCAGCCAGCAACACTGGTTGGGGAATTCTGGGAATTGAAGTCCACCCACCTTAAACTGGCTAAGGTTGAGAAACAGTGGCCTAAAATATTTGAAAGATATTAATGGATCTACATCAGTGGTGGGTTGCTCCCAATTCTGTCCGGTTCTATAGAACTGGTAGTAAAACTGGCGGGAGGCTCTGCCCACCCACCCCAACACACAAGTAAAGCAAGAGCACGCTCCCATTGCAAACCAGTAGTAAAGATAAGTAGAACCCACCCCTGATCTACATGGTTGAGCCATAGTTATCATTCAACTTATATTATGTATGTAAAATAGTTTATATATTTGTGAAAACATGAACATGTTTTTTTTCTGTTAGCTCCAGGAAGCTGAAAATGTCCCTATATATCCCAGACTGACATAATTGTTGCACAAAAACTACAAAAATGATTAAGTCAAGCCTAATATTACATCCAAATGTACCACTTTTAAAAATATATTATGACACATGATGACATTATGCCATATCATTCTGCATCTGCAACTAAATTCTGTGAATTCTGGCTATATTTTATGGAAAATATAGTGATAAATATATGTTTTTCTAGAAAATATATGCTAATTGGGAAGAATAACTTTGGCATTTCAAACCAGGCCCCTCTGTGACCATAACCTGAATATCTTCATCCCACCACTTAAAAGGAACAAACGAGAGTTTGGTAATTTCTACCCAGGGGAACTGTTCATTTCTATGGCCTACTTCAAATGGTGTAATTATATTACATCAACTCAGCTGTATCAAGCCTGGTTAGAAAGGGTCATCTTTAGCCAGCGTGAGAGATGGAAGACTCTTCAGATGGAGCAATAGCCTCAGGGAGGGGAAGGCGGTGTGTGTGTGTGTGTGTGTGTATCTCTTGGTCCCCTGAGATAGCACCATGAATTGGAAACACTGGTCTGATTGTTCCAAAGTCAGGCTAAAATTCAGCTTTGAGTGGGGAAGTGCAACTTGGGAAACAATGGAAAAGAAAAGAGGTAGGGCAGCAATTTTCCCCATGCCCAGGTGCAGTTTGCTAGTGAAAGACAATAGTATTTTGAATGCCATAGCGATCTTCAAGCATCTGGAATTACATGGTCAAGCAAGAGGAAGCGAGGCATCAATTGACAGAAGAGCCCACTTCATGAAAGGGGACTCAACCTCAAACCTGGAAGGGCACTCCAAATCTCACCTAGAAAGGAGAATTCTTGCTTCTCCTAAGACTTTATGATGGAAAACTGGACATCCGCAGAAGTTTCTCTTTGTTTCTGTGTTAACTATGAATGAAGCTGCTTAACTAGGACAGCGCAAAGAAAGGTATATTTCAGAAAACAACACGTATAGATCATTGTTTCTTTGAATCTCAGAAGAAAAGTGGCTCCTACTTAGAATGAGAACAGAACTCTGTAGCAACATGACTAATCTGTGCCCCCTGTTTTATCTGACCTCATTTTTAAAAAAAAGATTATTTAAACTGCTAGGATGCAGCTAAGCCAACCGTTAACCTCCCCCCAAAAAATCTTCATTTCTAGTAATCATCTTGAGCTGCGTACTGGTTCCCTAGATATTTTTAGCCAATAACAATAATGGATAATTTCAATTTAGTGCTCTGTTTGCAGAAAAAAGTATATAATAAACGGAGATTGTAGGAAATAGACTGGAATGTCACAATCAGAACACAAATCATATGGCCACCATTTTGTGAAATAATCCACAGCATGCTCTCAAAATACCAAAAGGTTACCTACCTCTGGATTTAAATTATTATCTCCTCCCCCCATCAGTCATGCTTTACAATCAGAGATAGCTTTTCCCATCACAATACAAGGTGAGGGGGGGGAGGTGTGGATTTGAGAACCAGAAGAATTTTTTCATAACCACAGTTATTTTGGAAAGCATTAAAGTGGTAATTTATGACATGAGAAACCTGGAAAATGTAACTTGTTTACTTTGCTGTATTCTTTAAACTGGCTAATTAAATAGTTAAATGGTTGCATTGTGTTTAAGTTCAGGATGCATTCTTCCATGTTTTTATTATAGTTTTAAACTGTTTTGATTGACTTTTTAATGGTTTTGTTTTTAATTATTTTGAAGGTTTGGTGTTTTGTTTCTTGACAGTATACACTGCCCAGAATCATTTAGGTGAGATGGACAGCTATATACATTTAATAAATAAATAATTGTTGCACTTAGGAAACAGCCTATTAGTGGAGCTGAAACACATTCACAAATCCATGGTCACAAATAAACTTGATGCTTATTTTCTCATTCTGCAACTACATGTACCCTATTTAGTGAACATATAGTGTCAGTATGGAGATCTCTGATATATTTTCCACTGCTACATATTACAGCTACAAAGAAAGTGACATTACAATCTGGTGCTACTCTGATTAGACTAGATCTCATGCTTGTAAAAATAGTTTTTCAAATTCAATCCATCAGATCTTGTTGGCAAGACACCTGTCTATAAATCTGAATGTTTACAGATAGGCAGCCTTCCTATTTGTGTTCAAATTGTCTGATTTCATAGCATAATTTTGGTGGATTGTTTTTACTGTTTAAAATCCCAAGGTTGCTAGCAGATGAAGAAATGTGGAACCATCAATATTACCACTTCTACCGAAAACAGAAAATTTTGTAGCAAGCCCAATTACTATGAAAGGAAGATCCCAGAACAATACACAATGGCACAAACTCTAAATTCAGGTGGGGAGGGGGTTCAATTGACTTTAATGTTGCAATTGCATCCTTGTCTGGAGGAGCCTTTGGTTAAGAGAGCTTTTGTTCACTCTATTCAGCTTTGGGCTGAATAACACCTGTCTGCAAATCTTAAACGAAATGTATCTTTTCCCAGGATTATGCTGTAGTTGTGGAGGACAGATGTGCAATCCCAAGAAAACACTCAGCTGCTTCAACAGTTGCTGGGGTGCTATAGGAGCAGCCCCTCCTGCTCTGAATACTTTTTTGCCTCAGAAACTGAAGCCTTGCATAGTTTTACTAGACACGGCTTGTCCAAATGTGTGGAATTACAAATCCTGAGAGTTGTAACTCCAGTGCTTTTGTAGTCTCAAAACAGGCCAAAATCAGAAAATAAGATACATTAATTACAAGACAATATTAAGCCAGTCAGTCATTTTAGAGTATATATTATATAAAGGAACAAAGATAGGAAAATGTGGACTCCAGATTTTGGATTCCATTTTCCCACAGAGCTTAATTAAACACAATTAATATACTTACTTCCCATTTCATGATTTCCATTTTCTGCTGCATTACAATTGCAATTTTGTAGCAACATTAATAGGCATCTGCATATTACATACCAGCCTTTTAAGAGCCATGCATGACCTTCAATTCTCTGTCTCTATCTACTGGAGCTAACAGCAGTTCTTCAGGATCTCTGGCAGATGACTTGTTAGCACTTGCTTATTTCTAATTGAATTTATTTCTAATTGAAAGTGTCAGTGACTGAACATTAGATTTTCTGAGTGTGAAAGATACCATTAAGTACTAACTGTATTAAGGTTCCTTCTCCTTTAGGCTGCCACTAACGAAAATGCATTACAAGTATGTTACATTAATAAAAATTGGACTACTGTGATTGCGGTGGTCCTTGTTCAGCATTAGTCTCTGTTGCATTGGTATTATTTTGATATTTTTTTGATATTGGATATCAATGAACTTGGATAGCATGAACTTCTCTACATAGGGATGTCCATCTTAACTTTCTCTGTTTAAATCAACAGCAAAAACAAAGGCCTAATCTAGACCTCCCCAAATGAACTAATTTTCTATTCAAAATTAAAAGAGAAATAATGAACACATTAGAAAAACAACTTGTCAGAAGAGAAATTAGTCAATAGATTCCACATATCAAGGAGAGCTGAAGGAAGAAAATTAAGCTTCCATGATATTATTTATTTTCTCAGAAAACGTTTCAGCCACTGAAGAGCTCTGATGTTTTAATTATCTCAACCTTTGAGGGAAATATACATGCAGGTAGGTTATATAATTGCATAACCTTTGTGTCCAGACACATTGTAAATATGATAGAGGTCTCTGTTGCAGATGATGCTTGTTTTGGGGGCAACAGATTGGTGTCATATCCCTTTGGAAAATTGGAAGGACTCTATTAATTATTTCTATACACTAGAGCAATAACGGGTGAAGGAAAGAGGGGAAAACGTTCAACACGCAATGGCTGAACAATAACGCCAGTGTGTAGACAGAAAGAGAGACCCATGAATTGAAAGTTTGATAAGGGCTCTCTCTTTCTCTCAACAACCCCTTCAATTTCTCCCCCCTTCTCTTGCCTGCTTTCTTGTTTGGGTTTTTTAACAGTGCACTGCCTTTGTTCAAGATACAGGTGAACAATAATCATGTGATTAAAACGCACGCACACACACACACCACACACATGCACACAGCTTCTTAAAGGCCCGTCCTTTCTTGCCCAGAACCAGGCAGCACTTAGGGCTGTAAGAAGCAGAGACCACAAGAGCCGGGCTAATGGTCACAGGACAACTATGGCTGAGCCTTTTCTGATGGGTCTGGACCGTTCAGGGCCTCCCTGGAATGAAATGCTACCTCACAGAACAAGAAGTCGCCTCAGACAGTGGGAGAATGGGAGGAGAGGCCCATTGCAGTCCTTGCTTCAGAGGGAACTATAAACCCCTGGTTGATGGTACCTTTATATATATATATATATAAACCATGCCGGTTTTCTGATTCTCCACCACTTTCCTAGATCATACTGGTAGAGCAGATTGTTGGCACTACTTGGAACTGTCAACTTAATCTGCCACAGCCAATGTTTGGAAGTCTTACTGGAGCTAAATCAGGGGAATGAAGGTTAGTTTTATTTATTTATTTATTTTCTTTTTGTTTTATTCTGTAGAAGGAAAAATGTATAAAGTGCAGACTTCTAGCTTCTCTTCAAATTCTGATAGATGCTAAGATGGTGGACTCCATTCAAGAAAGGACTCACATGTCCTCTTCCTTTTTCAGATGTCATGAAAAACATCTAGGTTCTTCTTTGGAAGAAACACAGAAATGAATGTCACCCTCTACTGGGTTCTGTGGGGTACATAGGCTTGCTTGCAAGAGCAGCTAGGCAAAGAGATGGAGATGGGGAAGCTGATTTTCATTAGACCTTTTCAAACTAGGGTTAAGGCAAAAGGCTACAAATGGGACTCCATGTATTTCAAACAACTTGTAATCTAATAGAGATAAATTTAAATGATTTTGTTATGATGAAGTCTAGTGTGTAAAAAAGTAATAAAGCCACAAGTGTTGAAGAATTGGAAGAAGTAACAGTACTTTTGCATGTGTATATGTAATTTCTTCTTCTTCTTCTTCTTCTTCTTCTTCTTCTTCTTCTTCTTCTTCTTCTTCTTCTTCTTCTTCTTCTTCTTCTTCTTCTTCTTCCTCCTCCTCCTCCTCCTCCTCCTCCTCCTCCTCCTCCTTATTTCTATCATTGCTACTTTATTTAATCTTTTCTGTATTACAAATAGTGAAACACTTTTGCTGTATGGATTTTTAATACCACCCCCAACAGAAAATCCTGGGATTTGAGAACTGCTGCTCAAAGATAGTGAGAGTTTCTGATGACACACAACAATCTGAATCCTTATCTCAAGTCTATACAAAAAGAAATGACACTAAAGTCATACAAATTTGCATAGGATCTACAAAACATTCCCTTTGTGCACTATAGATTCAAAGATGATGAGCAGAAGGAAGGGAGAATGGAATGCGTCCCTTTAGATGATGTTAAATCTATTTAATTATGAACATGAATGTAAATTGGCTGATTATTCCTCATATTGCTAGATATTGATCTCTATTTTATTAAGATAGTTCGACTTCTTTGAGTTGGATTTTAGGTACTACACTACAAAATTAATGGGTGAAGCTAAAAAATGAAAATTGATTTCCATTTATTTGCATTAAATGTAATTAGATTTAATATAGTTGACATTACTATTTTCTGATAATGTATAGTATATATCAGATTTTTTTCTCACAAATTGATAACTGTTCTGAGATATCTCTATGGGTTGTATCCAAAAGTTTCAGGAATATAATGGAACCTAACTAAGGCCTCAGAGGACACCTTTATTTTTAGAAAGATACCATTTATTAATTTCCTTGCTTAGAATGATGCTTCAGATTTGTCATCTAAGTCTATATTGTGAATATATGCAATTAAAGAAACAAGTCTATTTTTAACATATTTCTTTTTCAGAAGTATGAGATGTTAATGTAGAGAAATAGAACATATAGGGCACAATCCTATGTGAGCCATCTTTTCTATGTAGTTATTGACTCTTTTGAGGCTACAAATGTAATGATATGTCAAATTATAATTAGGAAATTCTAATTGTAATTACAATTCTGGAAGGAGCAAGGCTTGGGAAGTATAGTTCAGCCTAGATAGACCTTGTGAGCAATATTAGCTTTCCTAGAGTCTCTTCCAGGTTTGGATTAAGTTCCCACATTAAAATGTCTTAAAGTTAATATTAAGATGCACTTCCCAATGTGCTTTTTCCTGGCTGCTTCCTGCTGCAGCTGGGAAATTTGTTGGTAACAGGAACCTTCCATTTTTAGGCAGTAACTGTCATTGCGTAAGTTTGTATGGCATGGAGTAATTGTTAATTATTGGAGGAGGCTCATCTGACCCTCTTGTTTTCTATATTCCAGTTTAACAGCAAGAATTAAGACTCATAAGTGCCCACAAAAGATTGTAAAGGTATTTGGTTACCCCAATAAACATGTCCAATCTCTCTCTCTCTCTCCCTCCCTCTCCTTCTCTCTCCATCTCATCTCATTGTGAGATGCTCTTTACTAGCTGACTGGCTGACTACCTAGCTATATACTTCTGAATGATGCTGCATCTCTGTAAGCACATTTGATTTGCATAAGGAATAAACATGCAAATTCCCATAGTCATCTATATCAAGAAAGCCCTTGCTAATCCTGTTTCATTTCATGTTGACGTAAGGTGATTTAAGCCACAGAAAACTGGAAGCACCATAAGGACAGTAGCAGCTATCCTTCCCCAAAGAATTTTGGAAAATACAATTCTAGTTATGTATGGTGGCCACATAAATCAATTTATTTTGTACACAAGGGATCACTTTTAAAATGGATCATTATTACCAATGAGGTACTTAAAGGCCATCTGGGTCCCAATTTATCTTCATGTCTGTTTAACTGGTTCAGAAATCAAAGTGCCATGCTTTCTGTGGACTTGATCACTCTACATCACAGGTTGACATATTATGTTAAACAGATACTATAAGATCAAATCTCCAAGATATTGATTAGCAATTTTAACTTTTTTCCTTGAAAGTGTTTCCAATTGTCCTAGAAATTCCTGTACTTGGTGAAATCTAATTACTCCTCTAGTGAAGAAACCCTGACCAGGGAATATCTCTGAATATTAAGGTTCCTGTTATGTTTTAGTAGCTAAATAATTAATTATTCTTATTCTTCTCTAATGAGTTATTTAACAAACATCCTGGATTAGACGCCGCAGTTGATTTAGTCTTTTTCCATAGCCTGGAAAGTAGTCTTATTCACGTGTTGGATTGCTGTGTGTACATACTCAGTTCTTAAGGAGATTAAAGGAAAGCTTGAAAAAAAGGCATATAAGAGTAACTTTTAAGCCGGGATTCTCAGGTACTGTAGCTAAGTTTTAGTAAATGCTATTAATCATAGGAATGGTGACAGAGAATTAATATCTGCAATATATGGAAAGAAGTCCATCAATTTGCTCTGCTCCTCAGGGCTCCCAATACAGATGCTTGGTTATCACTGTAGTTTATTGCATAAAGAGGTGAAAGAAAAGGCCCTCGGTTACATAATAGGTTGCATGTCTTCTGTCTGTCCTGTTTGGACAACCGTGTAATTTTCTACGATTAGATTAACCATATGTTCAGGTTGGGTATCTCTGCCCTTCAAAACATCTTTTAGAATTTATATTATAGTTTACATATGCTTCCTGCCATGAAATATATCTCTGCTGACTTGGGGTGAAATGATCAGGAAAAGTTTATGAACTGCAGGTTATCCATCACTGGTTGAGATGAATTTTGAGGATCATAATGTAATTCAAAAGCCTGGTACAATTCTGAGTTTTACTGACATCTGTGACATTTTTACTTGTTGGCATGCTTGCCAAAAATGCTATAAATTAAATATTGTTGTATTATGCCTTTCTGAATTGAAAGAAATTTCAGGACCTAAGTTTTGTTTCTTTTAGAAGGTAGCTAGCTGGAAATTTGCTGGCAATAGATGTCAGATGATAGGTAGGTAGGTAGGTAGGTAGGTAGGTAGGTAGGTGGATACAGTAGGTAGGTAGGTAGATATAGATAAGTAGATAGGTAGGTAGGTAGATATGCAGGCAAGGGCAGACAGACAGCAGAAAGATAATAAAAATTAAAATATATAGAATGTAACATTTAAATTTACTCAAAAAAACTAAGGAGGAAATAGAGGAGGAAAACTGAACATTTTTTTCACAAACAAAACAGAACATTAGCTTTTGGTAATGATAAACAAATGGAGGTGGGCTTTTAATATGGAATACATGCATGCATACGTTCATACATACATACATACATTTGAATATGACATTGAGTGCCCTTGTCTCAAATGGAATTGCTAGGCCCCTGGAGAGCACTCAGAGGAGCCAGAATGCCAAGGACACCCACACCCACACACCCACTGAAATCCAGGCCAGGTATATCTGACTCACGCAAACTGGTAGGGCCGGTGGCAGGAGGCTCCGCCCACCCACCAGGAGGTCATTATGTCCCATTGTTGACCCTCTGCGCATGTGCAGAAGGCTTTGCGCATGCGCAGAAGAGGCGTGCATGCTCTCATTTTCGAACCGGTAGCGAAGGTAAGTGCATTTCAGTGCTGCACACACACCCAGGCTTCCTGCTTCACCTAATTTTACACATTACAATAATAAATACATAGGAAGCTGGGATGGTACAAAGGAAAAGTACTTTTATTTCCAAAAATGTTTTTAGGGCACAAATGGCTCGGTGCTCATTTAAAAAAAATAAAAAAAATATCTGTGCATGCATATGTAATCATTTCGTAATGGTCTATCTTATCTCAGCAAGACTTTTATGAAAGTATTCCAAATGAATCCATTTTAGGATAGCTAAAGACTAAACTCAGGTCTACATCTTCCAGTGTCTTTCTCAAGTTACATTCAGACTGTGGTGATTTTGTCTTTAATGACAAAACATTTTGCATGCTTCCCTTACATAGAGGAGTGTGGGTCTGGTAATCTCTTCTGATCATCATCAAACCTTCTCGCCTATCAATTAACATCATGGATTATTAGGACTACTTTGTCAAATTAAGATATGGCTTCTGTGCCAGCCATACTGATAGGCCTACTTGCAGAGAGCTCAATCTAACAGAAGTTAAGAACATAGGAATATTATCAGTATCCTGTATCTCATTTGTGGAATACTGTATACTTGAAGTATTGCACGATGTGTCTTTCTCTCTTTTACATATTTATAGGCAAAAGTAACTGGAATGATTTTTATGAATTTGGGATCCAAAATGCATCTAGATTAGGCTTTTCTTACACACTGCCTGGCAAATTACCCCTAACATTTTCTATGGGGACCCAGATATATCTGTTCATTATTTATAATTCTTTTTTAAACTTTTCACACTGTTCCTTCTTTCTTTTGTGCATGAGGAAAAGGTAGAATAGCTATGCAGTATGATTTTATTGAAATCCTTGGATCAATCTGAAAAACGTAAGAGAGTCAACATAACATATCCAACTATTTTAGAAAGAAAACAAGGTCTACAATTGCCAACTGATCAATTTCTTGCCTACTTCCAGGTTTAAACAATGAAAGAGGACAGGTGTACCTCTTCACTTCCTATTCCTTTGTTCTTAACCCTTCCTGCCATGATGTAAAATAAGAAGTTTCTAGTATCAATTACAATATCAGTTTTAATAGCTTTTTAAAATTAGCCATCACCCTCCCAGACTTGCATTATCTACTGTAAGATTATGGATATCTTTTACCATTAAGTCCTATATGGGTTTTGATATCATAATTAGTGTGACAAAGAGTGTTTTTAAAACAGTTTGCTAGGCCGAAGGTTAGCATGTATGTGTGAAACAGATACGAAGGTGTTTGGCCCATGTTTTGGCAAGGCACTCATTCTTTTAGGGAACATTCATGGAAAACCGGAGTCACGCAGCAGCACTTGTGTCTTTGGCACCCTTGCTCTGTGAAACATCCCAGGAAGTCAGGGAAAGGGTTAACCCAGGAACATTTCGGCCTGCTGCCTCCTTCCTTGTAATTCCTCCCAGGGAATAAGAACAAGGAGCTCTTTCTGTTTTCAAGAATTAATAGCAAAGAGTCATCTGGGGTGTCATTCAAACCCTGATCGGCTCCCAGAAGAATGTGTGTGTGTGAGTAAGTAAAAGAGAGAGGGAGAAAAAGAGAGTGTCCCTGAGGCCGAGACGCCAAAGCAAGGGCAGAAATAATTCTGTTGGCAAGTAGAGAACAAAATGGAAAATGTTCAGGAAGACATTTTCCCTTTCTTTAAATTGTTTCCATCCCAATGGCCCAACCAGAGATTAAATGCTTTGAGCCACATTGATCAGATCTCTCTCTTTTATTATATAGCTGCTCTTTCCTTATTTGCTGTGCCTGTGTCTGAATCTATATCCTGACAAATTTCTGATTAGATCAATGTTACCTGCTTTAAAATATGAAGTGCAACTTTTTCTGGCTCAAGAGCTATAATTGGGGCATGTCTGGGGGCATGTTGCATGTTGCATGTTGAAGAACATGCAACATGCCCCCAGACATGCCCCAGTTGTCAGGCCTGGAAACCAATTATAGCTCTTGGTGCAATTCTTGCAAAATTTTATAGCTTCCAAGTCAATTTTGTGTCCATGTGGTCAGATTTATTTATTTATTTATTTATTTTGTCACAACAATATATGTAAGTATCATACAAAAAGATTATATAGTATATAAACGTATATATGAGTAAATATTAGGAGGTATAAGCATATATATATAATATAAGAAGAAAAGAAAAACAATAGGACAGGAACGGTAGGCACATTTGTGCGCTTATGCACGCCCCTTATGGTCCTCTTAGGAATGGGGTGAGGTCAATAGTAGAAAGTTTTTGGTTAAAGCTTTTAAGATTATGGGAAGAGACCACAGAGTCAGGTAAAGTATTCCAAGCACTGATGATTCTGTTACAGAAGTCATATTTTATAACCTCTGTTGGGGAACTAGGACTGATGAACTTTGCCAAGATACAGTACAAAAGAATCACTGTTATTGTATCTTGCAGCTGGATTTTCCACTGACAAGGGTTTCCAATTCCTAAGCTTCCCCCCGCCCCTTCGTTTAAACTTCTCATCCATGTTATCCTTGTAACAGTCCTTTTAACCTGGACCCAAGGGATACTTTGCAACTTACCCTCACAATGGCAGAAAGTGTTTTTTGAAGCTGCCAAAGAAAAAAGCATTGCACTAAGAGTAGGAATTGGATGTTAGTAGAATGTGTTCCCTTCTTGGTTAGGTGGAAGGCCAGCACAATGGCATGGTGGAAGGAACTCTTCTCAGTCAGCAGAATGAATTCCAATAATACCCAAATACTCCAGAATTATCTTTTCTGTTTTTATACTATATTACAGTGCACAGACATTTGCCTTTCCTAGAGTATGCAACTCCTAATTAATTCTAAATTCCAAATGATTGGATGTGCCTGTGTCTGAATCTATATCCTGACAAATTTCTGATTAGATCAATGTTACCTGCTTTAAAATATGAAGTGCAACTTTTTCTGGCTCAAGAGCTATAATTGGGGCATGTCTGGGGGCATGTTGCATGTTGCATGTTGAAGAACATGCAACATGCCCCCAGACATGCCCCAGTTGTCAGGCCTGGAAACCAATTATAGCTCTTGGTGCAATTCCTGCAAAATTTTATAGCTTCCAAGTCAATTTTGTGTCCATGTGGTCAGATTTATTTATTTATTTATTTATTTTGTCACAACAATATATGTAAGTATCATACAAAAAGATTATAAAGTATATAAACGTATATATGAGTAAATATTAGGAGGTATAAGCATATATATATAATATAAGAAGAAAAGAAAAACAATAGGACAGGAACGGTAGGCACATTTGTGCGCTTATGCACGCCCCTTATGGTCCTCTTAGGAATGGGGTGAGGTCAATAGTAGAAAGTTTTTGGTTAAAGCTTTTAAGATTATGGGAAGAGACCACAGAGTCAGGTAAAGTATTCCAAGCACTGATGATTCTGTTACAGAAGTCATATTTTATAACTTCTGTTGGGGAACTAGGACTGATGAACTTTGCCAAGATACAGTACAAAAAGAATCACTGTTATTGTATCTTGCAGCTGGATTTTCCCACTGACAAGGGTTTCCAATTCCTAAGCTTCCCCCCGCCCCTTCGTTTAAACTTCTCATCCATGTTATCCTTGTAACAGTCCTTTTAACCTGGACCCAAGGGATACTTTGCAACTTACCCTCACAATGGCAGAAAGTGTTTTTTGAAGCTGCCAAAGAAAAAAGCATTGCACTAAGAGTAGGAATTGGATGTTAGTAGAATGTGTTCCCTTCTTGGTTAGGTGGAAGGCCAGCACAATGGCATGGTGGAAGGAACTCTTCTCAGTCAGCAGAATGAATTCCAATAATACCCAAATACTCCAGAATTATCTTTTCTGTTTTTATACTATATTACAGTGCACAGACATTTGCCTTTCCTAGAGTATGCAACTCCTAATTAATTCTAAATTCCAAATGATTGGATAGGAAAGTCCTTTCAGTTTTATGTGTGATAGATGGACAGACAGAGACTCTGGATAGTGAGATGGGCAGCATATAGTTTTAAAATGAAATAATAAATAAAATAATAAAATAAATAATAAAATAAAATATGATCAGTCTTATAAATTCACACATTAATCTTCAGAGTTTGATATATTTAATCAAGAATGCTTACATGTTTTTCCCAACACCACTCGCAGACTACAAATATACCAGTATTTTAGCAATTAGATGTTGGGAAGTTACAAAGTTGCCAATTTTACTGTCAATGAAACTTTCAAATTATAAAATGAATATAGAGAGTGGAATGGCAATTGTTATTTTGTAACTACTGATTGATATCAATATTTGTAAACTGAAAATAATGAGTAAATAACTGAAATCAGGAACATTTTAATTGAGGTGGCATATTTCAAAGTTATTGCAGGGACAAATCTCAAATTCTGTTAATACATTTTTCATGATTTTTATTCATCAGACTAGTAAAAAGTAGCAATAAAAATAATTCACCCCTATTGTTCCACTATGTTATTTTCTAATATGTAAATCTGTTGCATCCCACCATGCTTTTCTTTACATCCTCTCCATTTCAGTTCCTGCATTTTGTCATTTGATTTTCAGTTATAATCTTTTATCTTTGGGGCTATTCTTTTTTCCTCTGTTTGCTATTGATTTGCATTGCTTTATTATCACTTCAGTTTTATAAACTGAGTTATATTTCATACCAGCCATCATCCATCGGAGCTAAAAAAATGGAAAAGTGCCTACAGTTGAATCTCTGTGCACTTCTTTCTCAGTACCTCAAAGCAATTCTGAATATACAAACCCTTCACCCTATAAAATAAGGGCCCATTGTACAGGAAGGGTTAATAAATGATGTAAAGAGGGGACCATTTAAGACACGACAAACCTTGACCTTTCATAAATCATACTAGCTTGGGTGCAAGTGTGTGGGGGCTCTATGCAGCTGCGCGCGACGTTGACATTGTTCCCACCATCTCTAAATGCAACAAATCCCTCTATTGTCTTCCTGGTTTATCTGGTTCCTCTTGTTTATTAGCAGAGGTTGTTTGGCACTGGTTCCAGCTCTGGGCGGGTGGAAAGAGTGCTGGCACGCACCAAGGAGGGAGGGAGGAGCGGGTGATGAGAAGGCTGTATCAATGGCGTTATTGTCCCACCATTTTTGTTTCGCTGTAATGATATGTTTGAAAAAAAGGGGGGGATTTAAAAAGAAAAGGAGAGAGAGAGGGAGGGAGGGAGGGAGAGAGAGAAATCTGTGCAAAGGACTTGGTAGGAATTGTTGTCTGGGTCTCGAGCGGATGCTACTGCAGCTGGAGGATGGCCCAGGACATAGGCATGACAGGGTTGCAGTAGCCCTTTATTCTACTACTTTGGATTCTGATCTGTCACTCTGTGACAAGCACTGGAATCCACAGGTGTCAATTATTAAAAAAAGATCAGTGGTCATCCGCCGACTTTCACATCCATTCACCAGAAGCTCGCTGTGACAAGTTCATGCCACATAGATATCAAGGGGATTATTGTAAAGTTATTGCTAATGTGTTTTTGTCACAACTCTTCTCTTTATTCCTTCTTGTCTCTTCCTTCCCCTTTCCAGAAAAGCTATATTTATATAATACTCCTCTCATAGGATTAGACTCCATGTATCTGATCATTACACTGTCAACAAAAAGTTAGGTAATAATAAATTTGCTTTTATAATGCCACAAGATTCTTCTTTGAAGCATTTCCTAATTATTATTTTAAAAAGAAGCAGAAGTGATATTTACTAACCCTGAATTTCATGTTATGTTTTTTTTTTAAAAAAATAGCACATTGTTTTAACCAACCCCTGCTGGCATTGTGTCTTGATTAGACAGATAATTTAGAGCTAATCCATGCATTGTGTAGGATGGTACACTTTTGACATGGTAGAAATTTCTTCCCAAATTTCATATAGGAAAGTATTCACTTCAAGGAAAGTTCCATCTTCTTTTTCTAAACTTGACAGAATTCTAAATTAATCCTTCTTTCTGATCCATGTGAATGGGAATTATTTTTAAATACAGCAGTTTTCATTTAATGTCTCTCCATTATTGGAAAAAAACCCTCCTGAGTTAATACAGATATGTAAAAACTTAATTGTATTATGAATGCAACTTTGGGAGAAAAAAGGAAGAAGTTATAATTCCAAAGCCTGACAAGAGATTATTGCCAAAAAATGGGAAAATGTGCTGCAAAAAGGAGATTAAAACATATTAATTTGCATGAAATGTGTACTAGTTTACATGTTGAGATGCACATGTAGTCATAATTTTTATTATATAAATAAAATGTTTTTATAATAAGGAACCACTGTGATTGGATGGTTTATGGGCTAGCTCAAATTGCCATCCAAAGTATTGAAGGTTCTTGTTCAACTTTCTTAAGATTCTTTATCTTCTCATTGAAATTGATCTGGGCAATTATTAGGACTGTGCTTAACAAATTCCCACAAGTAGACCACAGATGGTCAATCAATGTATCATCTATAATTTCATTATTAGAGCTTTCTGATTTGTATTCCCACTATATTAGCCTTCCTTAACTTGGCACTTTCCATCATTGCAAACTAGGAATTATGGCAGTATAATTCATTATGTCAGGATGGCACCCAATAGGATTAGATTTTCAAAGCCTATATTACATGCTAGCGGAAAGATTTAAGTGGTGTTATTGACATGAATAAACATAAACATGAATAAACATGAATAAAAGCTTTACATCCCAAAGACAGATAAGCACTTTATTTAATTTTTAAATCAATAAGTCAATATTTTGATTTTTGGAAGAATTGAGCCAATGAAATAGTAAAAATGGTAATGTACCTTATTTGGAAAAGGTGAGCAGTTTTTTTTAAGAGTTATGGGATCACATCAAACTTGACTCATAACTATAGAATACAAATCTTATGGGCCTTGCTTCCTCAAATCATCATCAATTAATTGATTTGCAACCAAAGATATTTCTCTTATGAAGTTAGTTTTCAGGATCATCCATTGAAACTAAACATAGAAAAATATAGAACTGAAAAAAGAAGTATTTCTTTACACAGTGTTTAGAACAGATTATGTTGAATTTATTTCCAACAAATATAGATGGTTTTAAAGAGGAATGAACAGATTTAGGGAGAATCAGACTATCAATGGATCTAGTGTTGTTGGTTGGCTACTACCTCTGGAATCATAGGCAGCAGACCTTAAAAACCAGCTGCAAATGGAGCAACATCGAAAGAAAACGATTACCCACATGTCCATGCTTATGAACTTCCTGAGTGCTTCTGATTGGCAATTATATGGCAAATTGCAGAATTAGATGGTGTGTTTTCTGATCTGACAGGGTTCTTCTTATGTTACTCTCCACAATAAAAACTCCTCTGGATCCCTGACTTTGTTCATTCTGCTGTACTACTTTGCAGAAACCCAAATGAGTGCATCGGACGATGCTTTTGTTTCATTGTTGATTACCTACCGTCAGTTTATTACTCAGGATCTTGGTGCAAGTGGGGAGATCAGTGAGTGATCTTGGGCAAGAGAAATGCCATGTCTTTTTGCAATCTTTGGAATCAAACCTCAGAGAACCAGTCCATCCATTACCAGCAGCTTCCCACCCTTTTCTCAGAAATACACATTGCAAGGAAACTGGCCAAGACCTTTTAAAAGAATTCACATTTAGATGGAAGAGTTTCACATGCTTTCAGCTAGATTTGTCCTTGTAACTGAAAATGGAGATAAAATAGTCTTTGTTGGAAGATCTAAAGAAAAAAATATGATTTGTTCCAGAAAACAAATTGGAACATATTTGGGTTATACACACTCATTTTGCCTCATTCTCTAGCAATCAGATTGTTGTTTTATTTCAGAAATAGAACAATTCTAGGAATCAGATTGTTGTTCTATTTCTATTTGGTCTCGTTAGTAAGAGTGAAGGCACTTCTACACATTCTGTTTCCCAGTCCTTCAGTTCCGAAAGTAGTGTCACTATCATTTTTATTTATTT
This sequence comes from Ahaetulla prasina, assembly GCF_028640845.1. NCBI lineage: Eukaryota > Metazoa > Chordata > Lepidosauria > Squamata > Colubridae > Ahaetulla > Ahaetulla prasina. The sequence goes on along the minus strand of NC_080545.1, from coordinate 68,555,371 downwards.
ATTTATTATTTATTTATTTGTCACAACAGTATATATAAGCATGCATGAAATAACTATATGATATATAAGCATAAATATAATCATAAGTATGTAATAACTATATGAAATTGGATACAATTAAAGGGAACATTAGGACAGGAACAGTAGGGACGTTGGTGCTCTTATGCACGCCCCTTACAGACCTCTTAGGAATGGGGTGAGGTCAATAGTAGATAGTTTTTGGTTAAAGCTTTTAGGATTTTGGAAAGAGACCACAGAATCTGGTAGTGCATTCCAGGCATTAACAACTCTGTTACTGAAGTCATATTTTCTGCAATCAAGATTGGAGGGGTTCACATTAAGCTTAAATCTATTGTGTGCTTGTGTATTGTTGTGATTGAAGCTGAAGTAGTCTTCAACAGGCAGGACGTTGTAACAGATGATTCTATGAATTAAACTCAGGTCATGTCAAAGGCGGCTGAGTTCTAAATTTTCTAAACCCAGGATTTCAAGTCTGGTGGCATAAGGTATTTTGTTGTAATCAGAGGAGTGGAGAACTCTTCTTGTAAATTATTTCTGGACATGCTCAATTGTATTAATGTCCGAAATGAGGTATGGGTTCCAGACAGGCAAAATATATTCAAGAATTGGTCTAGCAAATGTTTTATATGCTCTGGTTATTAGTGTAGTGTTTCTGGAGAAGAAGCTACGCAAGATTAAGTTTACAACTCTTAAAGCCTTTTTTGCGATGTAGTTGCAGTGAGCTTTGGCACTTAGATCATTTGATATGAAAACTCCAAGGTCTTTAACGGGGTGGGGGTCATCTACAAGGTAATGTCCATCAAGCTTGTATTTAGTGTTCAGATTCTTTTTTCCAATGTGTAAGACAGAGCCGTTTGCTGGTTGAGATTTGGAGTTGCCAAGTTTTTGACCATTCCGACACAAAGTCAAGGTCTTTTTGAAGGGTAAATGTATTGTTGGTAGTGTTAAATAGTTTAAATCATCAGCGAAGAGAACACAATTACTTATAATATGGTCACAGAGATCATTAATGTATAATATGAATAGTGTTGGTCCAAGGACGCTGCCTTGGGGAACGCTGCTATTGACAGGAACAGGATTTGATAGGGCACTGCCTATTTTGACCACTTGTTGTCTGTTTGACAGGAATGCTGTTATCCAATTGTGGAGGGGTCCGGAGATGCCGTAGGATTTTAGTTTTAGGAGAAGTTTGTCATGTACCACAGAGTCAAAAGCTTTACAGAAGGCTATGTAAATTGCATCTATTGCTTTGCCCTGATCAAGATTTGTAGTCCATATGTTTTTGCAGTGCAGAAATTATAAATTACAGGATAAATTTTCTCTGAAACCAAATTGTTTATTAGAGAGTAGGTTGTTTTTTTCTAGGTGGAGGATAATGGATTGGTCACAATAGTCTACTTTAATACCACTTTATAATGCCTTGGTAAGGCCACACTTGGAATATTGCATTCAATTTTGGTCGCCACGATGTAAAAAAGATGTTGAGACTCTAGAAAGACTGCAGAGAAGAGCAACAAAGATGATTAGGGGACTGGAGGTTAAAACATATGAAGAACGGTTGCAGGAACTCGGTATGCCTAGTTTAATGAAAAGAAGGACTAGGGGAGACATGATAGCAGGGTTCCAATATCTCAGGGGTTGCCACAATGAAGAGGGAGTCGGGCTGTTCTCCAAAGCACCTGAGGGTAGAATAAGAAGCAATGGGTAGAAACTAATCAAGGAGAGAAGCAACTTAGAACTAAGGAGAAATTTCCTGACAGAACAATCAATAAATGGAACAACTTGCCTGCAGAAGCTGTGAATGCACCAACACTGGAAATATTTAAGAAAATGTTGGATAGCCATTTGTCTGAAATGGTGTAGGGCAGGGGTGTCCAAACTACGGCCCGCGGGCCAACTGCGGCCCGCGAGTCAGTTTTTATTGGCCCGCAGCAAATTCTCGGTGGACAGTGGGGTGCGGCCCCCGTCCTGGCCCCCAAGGAAGCCGCCGCTCGCCCGGTTGCAGATGCGGAGTGGCTCCGCTGGGGCGATCCCCGCCCACCCGGGGCTGCGGGCCGGCCATTCCGCCACTGGGCTGTAGGGGGCGCCCAGGACGCCCATGGCTCCAGCCCGGCCCACCAGACAGAGGAAGAGGCGGGCGGGCGGCGACGCCCATCGTCCCCACGCGGGGCTGCAGCCCCGGAAGCCAGGCGGGCGAGGCGCTCTGCTTCCCAGCCCCGCGCGGGATCCTCTCCGGGCGCGGCGCTCTGCACGCGCTCAGGGGGCGCTTACTTGTCGCGGATGATGGTCTGCAGCCCCCGGATCTGGTCGTTCATGGGCAGGAGTTTGAGCTGGGCCGCCGCCGATCCCGGCCAGTCGTGACGCGTCGCCGACGTGGCCGTGGCCTCCTCGGCGCCCCCGTCGCCCGCACAGCAGCCGTTCCCGCCAGCGCAGCAGCATCGGCTGCCGTCGGCGCTGCTGCTGCTGCTGTCCGGGCTCAGGCTGTCACCGCTGCCCGGCCGGGTCGGCGGCGCAGCTGCCGAGGCCCGCCGCCGCCGCATCCCGCCTCTGCCCCGCCGGGCCCACCACGCGGTCGCGGCAAGGCATCGCCTCCATGCGCCGCCGGCAGCGCCGCGGCGCCCGCCACACGCTCCGCTTACCTCAGCCGAGCTCGCCCGCTCCCATTGGCCGCCGCCGCCGCCGCCGCCGCGCCGCCACTCGGCGTTCGGAGGAGGGCGGTGCCCGCCCACTCGCCCCTAGTTAGCCCGTCCCTTTCTGGCCTGGGTGGGAGCCGCGTGGCACACCTGAGTGGCTGCGAGGAAGCGGTGCGGGCCTCGCCTGGGCCTCCCGGAGTCCCTCCATTGGCTGCTGTGTCTCCCTCAGTGGGAAGAGAGTTCATGACGGACGCGGAAAATCCCCAGTAAATACATGCTGGTTGCCAAAAGCTTGACTTTTGATGTAACTGGGGATGCTGCGAAGGTCATAAATGCAAAGACTGGTGGTAAGTCACTTTTTTCAGTGCTGTTGTATTGGTCGCTAAATGAGTGGTTGCAAGCCGAGGATTACTGGTAGCCGCTGTCAGTATTTAGGTCTCTATGTATTTAGGTTTCTATGCCCATAGCCACATCCACTCAGTCACATGAGGAGTTAGCCACACCCACCAGTCACATGACCACCAAGACACACCCCCAAAATAAGCCACGCCCACAGAACTGGTACTTTGGACACCCCTGGTGTAGGGTTTCCTGCCTCGGCAGGGGGTTGGACTAGAAGACCTCCAAGGTCCCTTCCAACTCTGTTATTATGTTATGTTATGTTATGTTATGTTATGTTATGTTATGAATAGGTAAGGAATCTTTGCATGGATGTGCCCTTAGACAAATAGAAACAGTGTGATGAAATAACAATTTTCTCAAGTAATTGACAACATTCTTAAACCATCTTTTCCAGTCCTACATAATTATACATTAAAGTTAGTTCTATACATCCACATACCTTCTGAAATTTGACCAATGGGGACACTGCCCTTGACTATGATACTTATATTCTTAAATATAAGAGCCTTCAAATTACTGAAAAGGTCCTTTTTAAAAAGTTGACTAGTATATATAGCAAAGTCAATTTTAACTATTAATTAGCTGGACAATAATTCTCATAATCCTCAGCCATTCTCATGAACAATTAGGAATGTTAGGAGTTTATTTATTAATCACATTTATATCACAATCATGAAATATTCTTGGTGGCTCACAACATATAATAAAACAATACATAATAATACAAGTCAGGTGTATAAAAACTTACAAGCTGAAAAAGCATCTGGCATCAACCCCTACATGCCTCATGGAAAAGCACTATTTTCAGCTGCTTCTGGACTGTGACCAAAGTTGTGGGTGACACTGAATAGGCAGTGTTATTTAGGGTCCCAAAACTGGAAAGCACCGATATAGGGGTTGTTTAGGACTGTGAGTTAATTGTACCATGAACTTTATACATTGTGACAGGAGTCTCCAAACTTGGCAACTTTAAGACTTGTGGACTTCAACTCCCAGAGTTCAACTCTGGAAGTTGAAGTCCACAAGTTTTAAAGTTGCCAAGTTAGAAGACCCCTGCATTGTGGCAAGCTGATATGAGTCTGGAAGAATTGGGCAACATACAAATTTAATAAATAAAAATAAATAATCATCATCATCCTTGGAAAGGACTCGATAGGTAGACAAAAATGCCAAATATAGTCTGAACATCTGATGAACCACCATCATCACCATCATCACATCATTGTTGTCGTCATCATCATCATGATCGACAAATTCGTCATCAGTCAATTGCAAAAAAGTGCCTTTATTGGGAACAGCTTCCATCCTGCAACATCTGTAACACCATCAAACATCCAGATCTGCCTATCCCAGGTCCTTGGTAAGGACTTGATAGATAGACAAAAATGCCAAAGCAAGTCTGAACATCTGGCTGACTGATGATTAATAACAACAACAACAACAACAACAACAATTTAAATTTAACAATTTAACCACCTTTAAAGCGCTCCATGGCATTGGGCCGGGTTATTTACGGGACCGCCTACTGCGACCGAATACCTCCCACCGTCCCGTGCGCTCTCACAGAGAGGGTCTCCTCAGGGTGCCGTCAGCGAGGCAATGTCGTCTGGCGACGCCCAGGGGAAGGGCCTTCTCTGTGGGGGCTCCCACCCTCTGGAACGATCTACCCCCCGGACTTCGTCAGCTTTCGGACCTTCGGACCTTCCGCCGCGGGCTTAAAACATACTTATTTAATTGTGCAGGACTGAGCTAGATTTTAAATTTTGGGTTTTAAATTGGGTTTTATTTCTATTTTTAATTGGACGGGCTTTAGAATAAGTTTTTTAAATGTTTTATATTGTATTTATATTGTATTTATCTGTTTTTAGTGCCTGTAAACCGCCCTGAGTCCCTTGGGAGATAGGGCGGTATATAAATACGATTAAATAAATAAATAATAATAAATAATAATTCAGTACTTGCCATGACAGATGGCCTGATGGATTCCCAAAGACTCAGATTCCCAGGCAGAGGTCTTTCCATCACATGTTGCTTAATCCTTTTCATCATAGATCCTGAAGTTGAATTTGAGATCTTTGTGTCAAAGCAGATGTCATGAAAAGCAGATGCTCTGTTACAGAGTCATCTTTTCCCTCAGGTTGTTAACTGAACCATCACAGTTTCCTGTGTGACTTTCAAGATAAGTTTCATGATCTGTCCCATCATATTAATGAATACTAGAAACAGGACTTGTTCAATAGTTGTGCCAAAACATTGGAATGCCTTTCTTTGCAAATCCTTAGGCTTCTTCCTAACATTTTAGAGGTTATTGTTTATTGTAACTTCCTTTTTAATGAACTTTAAATGTCCTGATCTGCTGCTTTATGGAACACTCTGTGTTGAGTGTATGAATGATTTCAATATTGTAACAGTATTCATTTAAGTATTGATTGTTAGATTTTTAAATAATAATGCTTCATTTTGTTCAAGGTACTGTAGATATTTGGTGCTAATGACCGAAAAGCAATATGATGGTGAGCTTGGTTACAATAATAGTTATGTTCAGTGGTGAAATCTGAACCGGTTTGCCACTGGTTTGCTGGCTGCACATACGTGGTGTGCACCAATTACGCGCTGCGTGCTCATGTGCAGGGCACACCAAAACGCACGCTTCGCACAGAAAAATTAGGCTTGGGAAGGTAAGTAGAATAGCAATGGGAGGGGAACAGCTGTGCTGCACGATTTAGATTCACTATTTTAAATCGCGCAGCACAACTAATCGTCAGAAGTACCGGTTCAGAGGAACCGGTAGCTGTTTTTTACTACCAGTTCACCCAAACCAGTAGTTTTTATCACTACTGGTTCACGTGAACCGGTGCGAACCACTAGCGTTTTACCACTGGTTATACTGCAGTGAGTCCACTTCTAGTTATTAAAGACTAGCTGGAAGTCATGATACAATATTTAGCATCAAGCCCCAACTATGAAAATGGCAGGACAGGTTTTGTTGTTATCCTTTGCTGTTTATGCTGTCTTTATAAATGTTCATTCAAGTTCAAACAGTTGCAGCCTGTTGCAATCAAATAATTTATGTAGGTGGTTTATATCCTTTGTTTATTTTCTTTAAAAGCTTAAGATACTGTACTTAGTATTCTGTTGTCCATGTTTTTCCACAGTTCCTTGAGAGAAACTGGACTGAATAATAGTGATTGTCCCAAACTTATTTTGTGAGCCTGTAGGGCTGAGGCTGGGTTTGTACCTGGATCTTTATGGATTTAGTCCAGTACTCTAACTACAGTACTGATTATTCCAGGCAGTCAAGCAGACATCTCCTCCATCAAGCCACTTGTTTGCAATGGATAGTCCTTATTCTGCATGGATGGCAGAGTTCATTTCTAGTTTATGGCACTTTTGTGTCTGTTCATAAACCAGCCACATTCTAATTCCCTACATATCCATCTGCAGTTTTACAAAATCTGCATGGACATTTGCATTTAAATAACATCTGATACTTTTTTAGATACATTTTCCCCAAAAACTGTGAATTTCTCAAGATATGATCTTATAGCATAGAAGAGGTAGAATGACTGATGCTAAAGGAATTTCCAAGTTCTCCTCTGGCTGATGTTTTAGGTTCTTCAGGGTTTTTAGTGCTGAGGCTTCCACAAAGAGCACATTTTACTGGCATTTGTTTGTTGTTATCAACAGTATTTACATGCTGCCCTATAGTTTATGCTCTGTTTTGTTATCAGAGCAGTTTACAAAAATTAACTGGCAAAACATAATAAACAAATAATCAAATAGATTGAAAAATAAATAAATAAATAATAATAATGAAAATAGCACAGTAGACACATCATTCATGGAAAAGACTGTTTTTCCTCTTCTCTTTTTTAAAATAATGATTCCAATAATTTTAAAAAAAAATTTTATTGGTTCACACCAATATTTGATTGCATTTGGTGGAACTCATCTGGGCTTGGTAGCATAAACAGATTTGGTTAGTACTTGGGAGATTACAAGGGAATAGGAATCCCTCTATCTTTTGCTCAACAGGTTGACATTAATAGCTCTCAAATGGCTGGAACTTGCTGGTAAATGGTCCTCAAGGGACTAATCTGAATAAGCAACTCAGTTTTACAATAGTTCTCTGGAAAATGCTCTAATGCTGGAAAACATGGAAGCAAGGAGAAGTGGAAAAAAGAGAGACATAGCCAGCAGCTAGAAGGATCATAGACTCAATTGCAGTGGGGTTTGGTGCATCTTTGGAAGACCTGAAAAATAGACCAGGTTACGGACAGTTCATTATGGAGGAAATTATCTATGTGGTCATTAGGAATTAAAAACGACTTGATGTTATATATAATCACTATCTTATGGAAAAATATAAATAATGCAGCTGCTTAAATGCTGTCCTAAAATAATTATTTCTATTGTTCTTTTCTACTTTGGAGAACTTTTCCTTCTCTCTGCCCCAAGTTTTATTTTTCTCCATCAACCTCCGAACATTGTAATCAACTACCATTTTTCCAACCACTAATAACCATTTTTGGAGTCATGTTATTCCCGTCCCCTCTTGGAAGGAATAATAGTGATGCTTTAGCCATGAAAGCCTTCGGCCAGTCTCTCTCTCCATCCATCTCAGTAGTAAGGAGTACATACCAAATTTATAATAGGGCTTTAGCCCCGCCCCTTTTGTGATGTCATTTCTAACCCTGCCCCTTTGTGACGTCATTTCCGGTCCCCCCGCCCTTGGAGGACTTGTTTAGCTCTACCCATTTTGTGACATCATTTCTGCCCCCCTCCCTTGGAGGACTGTGACATCATAATCCCTCGCCCTCCTGTCTGGCTTCCAGCCCTTTTTACAGGAAGTAGCACAACATCACTTCCGGGGTTCCTCCCTGCCTCCCTTGGAGGACTGTGATGTCATAAACAGCAGACCCTTTTACAGGGAGTAATGGGGGGCTGGGTTATGGCTAGAACTGCAGGGGGAGCAAAATTAATTTAAAAAGTCTGTTTACACACAGAGAATGGTGGGTTGATTGTATCAAGCCAGGAATAGTTTTTGATTGAAACAAAGTCTGGATCTATTCCTATGATTGTACCAGAGCTATATGTAAATATACAGAATGGATTTAGAGGTAAACAATGTCTGGATCTATTCCTGAGCCGGGACAATATTGTAATGGAAGGAGTTTGAGCAATAGCCTGTATTTGCTCTAGGAGTTTTACGTTGCAGGCTTTTAAAAATGAAATGCTATTTTTGCAAAAAAACATTTTGTATGAATGCTTTGCTTTTCTGAAAGGGGTCAGGGATGATGGCAAAAAAGCTGGATAAAATAAATTAAAAAAGGAATTTGTACAATGTCTTTTCTTAGTCCTAGGTTTCCTACATTACAGAAGGGCTATAAAAAATAAAAATACTATTTTGCAAAACCCTTTTTGTACCCTGAACAGCTTACAAGGGTATATATGTATGTAAAAGTAAAAATAAAATGGGGTACTTATGCGCATGCTTGTGTAGGGCTCAGGGCTTGATGTGGCATGTCCCCGCATGTGGGCGTGAGCTGTGTACACACGTGATGATACGCGTGACCAAAGGGGGTAGGATGTGTTCAGGCCTGTCCCATGAGCAGTCAACTCATCTGCTTAAAACGTAGGTGGCTTTTTAATAATAAAAATGGGCATAAATAAGAAGTTTGTAGACCCTTCTAAGTCATGGGCCATGTCAAAGCCTATTTGGAATGACTGCCATAAAATATGCTGTACAGTGCCTTACTTCAGTCCTATTTTGTTTGGCTATCGTTTATCCTGTTGTGATGTAAGGGCTGCCACAGAACGTGAAGAAGTGGATGATCTCACCAGATCTTACCTGGCAGGTTGGGGAAGGACTAAGAGCGGTTCTTTATCACCTATCCAGAGCACAGGACAGGGTAAGTAAAGCACCCCCTTGTTATATATTCAAAAAGGTTAAATACTTATTGATGTGGTTATTACTATGATAGATAATGAATGACTGCATTTTTTTCCAGGTTCTGTTCCGGGTTATAGCCAAAATCACAGTGACTCCTTAGTAACAAACGTCTCAACCAATGAAGAGGCTGCAGAGGATTTCTTAGGTAAATGAAACTAAGTTGACTTTTTTACTACAGCTATTGTTGATAAAGTTATATATTAAAGGTGTGGGAGGAAGTGTCTTTACAGAGGACAGAGGCTATTGTCAGAGCCCTACGAATCCTGTTAACAATAGGTTTGCGGATGGTGTTAATGACGATATTAACGAAACTGTTCTGAAACTTACTGAATACCCCTTTTGTCTAACGGGATGTAAAAAGAGATTGCAAATGTAGATAATGTTACCGAAGGATGTGCATGTGGTCATGTTGATTGTATTTGTGTGATGACTACAGAAGCTGAAGATAATGACGATGATGGTGATGATGATGAAGGTTATTATTCCAATGACCATGCTCGTGTCAGTGTACTCTGAATTATAAATAAAAGGGTTGTGTTAAAGAGTAAATTGTCTTTATTGTATGCTGTGAATGGAGCAGAATGAAGTATGGAAAAATTCTAAATGAGCTATATTATAAACCTGATAGTGCATGCGGCTATCGCGGTGCAGAATCACTATATAAGGTTGGTCGGAAGCGCATTAAAGACTTAACATTGAAACACGTCAAGACATGGCTTGCTGGACAAGATGCTTATAGCCTTCATAAGCCTGCAAGAATTAACTTTCCTAGGAACGCAACAATAGTTTCTTGCATCGACTGTCAGTGGCAAGCCGATCTTGTGGACTTATCGGGGTTTGCCAGCGAAAACAATGGCACAAAATTTATTTTAACTGTAATTTATGTGCTATCCAAATATGCCTGGGCTGTCTGTTTAACCAATAAGTCAGGACGGGGGGTTGCCGATGCCTTCCAGAGTATCTTCCAAACAGGAAGGGCCCCCAGAAAGTTACAGACCGATGCCGGAAAAGAATTCTTAAATAAACCTCTGAAGAGGCTTTTGGTTCGTTATGGGATACATTATTTTGCAACACATAGTGAAACTAAAGCAGCAGTTATAGAGAGGTTTAATCGAACTCTGAAAAATAAACTCTGGAGATATTTTACAGCAAAAAACACACACCGTTATGTGGATGTTTTGCCGGCCATCATTCGGGGCTACAACAGTGCTTACCATCGCAGTATCCTGACAGCACCCAATATGGTAAAGCGATCTAATGAAAAAGAGGTGTGGATGCGTCTCTATGGGAAAAGAATTAAAATGAACAAAAAGTTCAAAACCCTTAAGGTGGGGGAAAATTTGAAAAGGGTTATCAGCAAACCTTTACAGATGAAATATTTATCGTCAAAGAATATGTTAGGAGGGGGGAAAGGGTGTTATATAGATTAATGGATTATGCAGAGGACCCCTTACAAGGATCTTTTTACCCAGAAGAGTTGCAAAAGATACCTAGAGATCATGAATGTGTCTACAGAATTGAAAAAATACTGAGGAAAAGAGGTAGGGGAAAACAAAGAGAACTCCTAGTTAAATGGGCTTGATGGCCGGAGAAGTTCAACAGTTGGGTTAAGGCTACAGAAGTACAACATCTTTGATATGGCGGATTTTTACATCACCCTTCCCAGCAATGCTTCCACAGCAATTTTTCCCCAAAACAAAAATTCTAATTTTACTATTCAATTAGCAAGATAATTGGATCTTCCTGGTTCATGGGAAGTAGGGTTAGCAGAGATACAGTACCCCCATAGTTGGCACATATTAACATCTCCAGGATATTTTGAAATTGCTAATGAGAGAAAGAGATGGTCTTTTTCTTTGAGAAGTGGATACTATAGCAGCATCCGACAATTATTAGAAAATATGAACAAGATTATATCAAAGGCCAAGGACGGACCTAAAACAACCCTACATTATGATTCTGCGGATCGAAAAATTATTCTTAAAGGAGATGAACCTCATACCATTCTAGTTAACAGAGAATTGGGACATCTGTTAGGTATGTTTCCCAGATTCAGCACCTTATATGTTTACACAGACGTTGTAGAGCTCCAGATAGTGGGTGACTTCTATATGCCATTACTGCGATATGTGCCTGTGTGTGGGAAAGACAATGATTTCATCACAATGACCTATGACCGTCCACATTATGTACAGGTCAGCAAATATCACATTGATACCATTACTATAGAAATTAAAACCAACCAGGACAAAAACATGCATTTTTTATCACAGGAAGGTGACTGTCAAGTTTCATCTTAGGCCTCGGAAAAGTGAGGATGGTTGTAACCAAGGAACATGGGAGCCCTCAAGTTTATGTGGCTTACTACCGGGCACAAGCTGGTGGCGGCCTTCCAGGATTCCGAGGTGCCCCATTATGTATGGGATAGGTTTAGCGGGTCTGTTCCTGTGGGCTTTTTCGAAAAGCAATGCCTTTTTTGAGGCGGGGCTTAGAAATCATTAAGCTGCATGTGAAAATGGCTGCCAAAAACATTGCCAGAGATGCTGCGGGGCATCTTGTATCCCACGTTGCTGAGAGGGGACAGGATGGATCAGGGTTGGCCGTAGCCAGGAAGAATTATGCATCAGGCCCACCTATTCCCTTTAAAAAGAGAAGAACTGTGAAAAAACCCTGTCATACCAAGAGGAAGCGTGCGCAGAAGAGGAAGCGCTGTGACAAGGAAGACATATTCTAATACAAGATGGCATTTATTCATTCTGCTTCAGAGGAATGTGTCAAATCAGAATTGGATTTTTTTCAACTGGCGCCTACACAAACCAGTATTGAAAACAGTACCTATGTCGAGATCCCTCCTTTATCGGCGCTAACACCTAATGCTCCCCTGGAATTTTTTATCACGGGGCATGGTGAGCATTACACGGATTTAAACAACACCCTGCTTTATGTGAGTTGCAAGATTGTAAAGGCTGACGGGATGGATATTGATGATGGGGCGAGGGTGGCCCTGACCAACTATCCCATAGCATCATTGTTTAACCAACTGGATGTTACCTTGGGAGACCGTCCCATTACACAAAGCCATCATTGCTATTCTTACCAGGCCATGATTGAACTGACTTTGGCGGTGACGCGCTGGGTACCCAATTTACCACAGGGGGCTTTTACAAAGATGACTCAGACCTCATGGAGAGTACTCTACTGACAGCCGCAGAGAACTCCGGCTTCAAAGCGAGAGCAAGACACACGGCTGGTAGTCGTAAATGGGACCTGCTTGGGCCTCTGCATAGCGATCTGTTTTTTCAAGACAGACTGCTAATTAATGGCGTTGATGTGAAAGTCAAACTCACAAGGAGCAGAAATGAATTTTGTGTGATGAAGAATGGCAATGAGAATTACAAAGTGCAACTTCTGTCGGCTTCTCTCTTTGTAAAACGTGTAAAAGTTGCCCTGGGAGTGCGCCTTGGTCATGCAGAAGCATTGCTCACCTCCAATGCCAAATACCCCATTGATCGAGTGGGGATGAAGGTTTACAGCATCCCTGCAGGTAGCCTTGTGTGTAATCAGGAAAATCTATTTCTGGGACAGTTACCTAAACAATTAGTGATTGGTTTTGTGGACAATGCATCTTTTAGTGGGGATTATGAAAGAAACCGTTCAATTTTCAGCACTGCAATGTCAATTTTTGTGCCCTGCATTGTGACGGCCAGCAGATCCCCGCAAAGCCTCTTCAGCCTGATTATGAGCACGGTCTTTTTGTGAGAGAATACATGCAGATGGTGCAATCAACAGGTAAAGGCATGAAAGACAGACCGCTGTTAATCAATCGGGATGAATTTAGCCGAGGGTATAGTTGGTATTGTTTTGACTTGAGTCCTGATCAAGGGTGCTCTGAGCACTATTCTTTGATCCGGAACGGCAATCTCAGAGCAGAAATTAGATTTGCGCTGCCCCTCCCCATCACCGTCAATATGATTCTCTATGCAATCTTTGAAAACCTTATTGAAATAAGTCACACAAGGAATGTGCTTTTTGATTATATGTATGGACACGCTGCAGCTCCTCTGGTTGTTTTCTGGAAATACTGCATTTCTACGGGTCTAACCTTGTGACCTGCTACCCCAGAGACATATCTCCAAAAGGCCTTTTGGATTAATTGTAAATACCCACCCTCACACTCTGCCTGGTGAACACTGGCTGGCCCTCTACTTTCCATCTCCCGGACACGGTGAATTTTTTGATTCTTATGGAAGACCTCCGGATAGCCCTGACTTTCCTGGCTCCATAGTGATGTTTTTAGAGCAGCAATCTGAGCAGTACACATTTCACCAACGTCAACTGCAACATCCCGATGCTGTGACCTGCGGGCAACACTGTACATTTTTTCTACTGAACAGGACTAAAGGAGTGGACTATGAAAATGTTTTAAAGATGTACTCCAATACCGATATTAAAAATGATCAAATGGTAAAGCTGTTTGTAAAAACTATAAAGGTGGGAAGGGGTCTCAGAATCTGTAGCTGATACCAGTGCATGCAGACATGCCAGCCTTATTGTAAAATAAAGAAAAAGACTTAGACATTTTTACTTGTTTTGTTGTGCTTTATTCATTTTACAAATTGAACCAGTTACCAAACTTGAGTCTACTTCTAGGATTTAGCATCCAGGGGCTAGAGGGAGTGCCTGTAAACAGAGGGTTCTGAGCCCCAAAAGGGGTTGTCATAGCAGAGGCGGGGACCGTAGCAGTTTCATCCTTAACAATCAGAGAATCCTTCAGTTTTTCTACTTGCTCTTTAACAGCTGTAGACCCCAACAAGGAGGTTGGAACATTCAACTTGGCCATAGCATTCATAAAGTCATCCCAGCCTTTAGGTTTCCACTTCTCAGGAGGGGCTCAGTGTTGTGAGGCTCCTTTCACCAAGTCTAAAATGTTAGTTCCAGGGATAGGGATACCTTTGTATAAAAAGGTACCACGATCATCCCAGGTTGAGACGTCCTGATGCTGTTTCATTTTGTTCAGCAAAAGTTCCGCATTTTTCCTGTAACGGGTGCTCACGCCCCTTAGGATCTCATCCAGCGCTGGGTCCTGTGTCGTTGGTGGTGGCGGCTGTTCTGGTAATGCTGCAGGAGTGTGAGGTTCTTCTGGTGGATAAATGAGGTTCAATCTGTCCTTTTCAGTCTCATTTTGTCTGGTCAGTCTTAGATACCTCTGCAGTACAGAATTGTAGAGCTTAATCTTGTCATTCTCATGTAAATCAGGTCTCTGAAGAATGGACCGCATCTCATCATCCAACCGGTTAGTGGCTGTAGCACCCATAGTAGGCGCCCGCTCTCGTAGCTGCTCCATCTGGTGCCTCGACACCAAATACATTTTCTCTGCATGCTCCATATTTACCGATTAGACAGCAATGGTATGGCTGCCCCTAGTAATGGACCTATAAAACCACCTGACTGAAGAATAACCTGTTTCTTCTTTTTCAGAGAGAGCTTACTATCGCTCAACTTTTTAATACAGTCTTTCTTTCTCTTTAAATTTCGGTATTGTGAAGGCTTCAGAGGCAGGTTACCTTTTAAAGTATTCAGAGCTATTTCGGCTATGGCCCCCACAGGTCATTATTAGCAGTGCATAAGATGGCCTTTCTCTGTTTTGGACCGGCCTTTACTAAGATTTTTAAAACACCCCAATTCCTGCGCACCCTCTCTGACATCCTGGATGAACTGAGATCCCCTTCGTTAAAATGGCTACTTTTTACCCTTCTTTTTTATAGTGTAAACTACTGGCCATTTAGGAGGGAAGATGCCTGTTCTCAGCCTAAATGTTTCTGGAGTAGTGGCTGTGAGATCAACTAAAAGTATGAGAATAATGCTAAGGTTTTTGTGATGGACATAATGTGTAAAAGCTTTCTCTATTTGCTCGCTGTCACCTGCTGCAGCCATGAGATCATCCACCACCGCTAAATTGGTTTGATTCGGAGGAAACAAGCCAGTATCTTCAAAAGAGGCGGGAAGACCCTCCATAAACTTAATATTAGGAAATTTATTAAGCAATTTATTGTACAGAGGTTGCCAACAGTTATAAAACCATATAATGTTTTGAGGCATTTCAGATAATACATGTTCACCGTGTTCTAACATTTGCTTTATAAAATAAGATTTCCCAAAATTGGAAGGACCACTTATAATACAGGAGAAAGGCATTAAAAACTGGGCTCTGATTTTCAGCATACTTAATAGCCATAAGGCAGGGAAAGAGCTCTGATGCTTCCTGTGCTTCCCTCCTTCACCGTGTGAATCGGTCCACCTGCCGGCCTGCTTACCTTCCGTGGCTGGTCCAAAGTCCAGAAGGCAAGCTCACTGGAGTTTTCAGAGGTCCCCCAGCCAGCCACTGCTGCTGGAAAGCAGCGGCTGGCTGGGGGACCGCTGAAAACTCTGGTTTCTCAGCAGGCCTGGCCGTCGAAAAGTATGCACAGAAAAAACTGCTGCCATCATTGCCATGTTCTTCCTGCATGCGCATCCCATTGGACTTGGAAGGCAATGGGATTGCGCGTGTGCGAAGAACATGGCAGCGGAGAAAATTGTAGGCAGGGCAAGCGAGCGGAGACTGGGGAACTGGTTTGGGGGCATGGCCAGCCGGTTATCATTACCGGTTCTACGAACTTGGCCAAATTTTTGCCCCTGGTTCTTGAGAACTGGTCCTAACTGGTAGCAACCCACCACTGCCTATCACCCCTTTCTTATCAGCTTCAACTAAATACACACCCTGTACCCCCCACCACACGGCTGTAGTGTCACATATAATCCTTTGAGTCAATACCCTTTACAGAACAGAAATAACACATTTCCAAATGGTTCAGTATAGCTGTTTTATTTGAAATTCCGTCCATTTACATTAATATTTTCTTGTAATAAATTTCTGACACAGATTGGCATATTAATCTGTTGACAGATATAGGTGTCTTGTCTTGTATCTTTGTCATTAACGCCAGTTGGTCCTCCGCAGTGGTGGGATTCAAATAATTTAACAACCGGTTCTCTGCCCTAATGATTTCTTCCAACAACCAGTTTGCCAAACTACTCAGAAAGTTAACAACCGGTTCTCCTGAAGTGGTGCGAACTGGCTGAATCCCACCACTGTGTGCCTGTTTATGGCCAATTTATCTGTTTGGTAGGCTTCCAGGAATTATCTAGCAATATTGGACTTGGCTTGGTCTAGGATGCTCACAGTTTTCCAATTAAAACTATAATTAGGTCTGCCTGTGTGTTGTGAAATTAAGGAGTTTTTATTACGTCTACTGACTGCTAGTTCGTGTTCATGGATGTGCTCTGCTAATCTTCTGCCTGTTTGTCCTCCATGGTGGCCATTACAGTGCTTCCACTGTATATTGTAGATGACTCCTGGTTTTTCTTCTGGAGATGCTGGGTCTTTTGGTTTTCTTGGGGTGTTTTAGAGGGCTTTAGTTGGTTTATATGCTATGCTGGTGCCATATAGTTGTAATAGTCTATGGTTCTGAGATGCTTTTGATGTATGGAAGTGTTATCTTTTTTACAACTTGTGCTGGTATTGTATATTGGGTTGAGCAGTTAGGCGCTTTTTGATGGGTATCCATTTTGTTTGATGATATATAGTTGATCTCTTTCCTGTTTCTGATGTTCAAGGTTGCCGCAGTCTGTGTTCTTTGTTTTCTTCTTTCCTAGTGAATTTTATTCCTTTGAAGATGTTGTTGATGATTTTTTTGTGTATTCTCTAGTTAGTCCTTTTTTATTATGATTAAGATGTCATTTACATACCGGATCTATACAGCTAAGCCAGTACCTATATAGAATAGAATAGAATAGAATAGAATTTTTATTGGCCAAGTGTGATTGGACACACAAGGGATTTGTCTTGGTGCGTATGCTCTCAGTGTACATAAAAGAAAAGATACATTCATCAAGGTATTTGGAGCTGATTTAGTAGTATTTTATTTCTTCCTATGATTTTTCCCATGAGTGCAGGGTCCATACCATTGATCCATGGGCTGCGACAGAAATTAATAAACCGGCTTGTCACCCAAGCCTGACATCATGGACTGAGAGAGAATGACAAGCCCAATGACACCCAACTGGCTTTCACGCCTAAGGCAGGATTAGAACTCACAATTTCTGATTTCTAGCCTGGCTCTCATAGCTGATTAATAGTAGTAAACTGGAAAAAAAAAACACCCTTTAGCACAAATCTTTGTTTTGAAATAATAGAAATGGTCCTCTGACTTCTCAATGTTTTCTATACAGGCATTGACTTCATTCAAGGTGTCCCTTGTGAAATATAATTTACTCATTTTGTCTGAAATATTAATAATTGTCCATACAATTTGAGGTTTAGATATTTGAAGACACATGCTTTTAATAATGTCTATCTAGACCCGTTCCAGTCCGGTTTCCGGCCCGGTTACAGCACGGAGACGGCGTTGGTCGCGTTGGTGGATGATCTCTGGAGGGCCAGGGATAGGGGTTGTTCCTCTGCCCTGGTCCTATTAGACCTCTCAGCGGCTTTTGATACCATCGACCATGGTATCCTGCTGCGCCGGTTGGAGGGATTGGGAGTGGGAGGCACCGTTTATCGGTGGTTCTCCTCCTATCTCTCCGACCGGCCGCAGTCGGTGTTGACAGGGGGGCAGAGGTCGGCCCCGAGGCGCCTCACTTGTGGGGTGCCGCAGGGATCGATTCTCTCGCCCCTTCTGTTCAACATCTACATGAAGCCGCTGGGTGAGATCATCAGTGGGTTCGGTGTGAGGTACCAGCTGTATGCGGATGACACCCAGCTGTACTTTTCCACACCGGACCACCCCAACGAAGCTATCGAAGTGCTGTCCCGGTGTCTGGAGGCCGTACGGGTCTGGATGGGGAGAAACAGGCTCAAGCTCAATCCCTCCAAGACAGAGTGGCTGTGGATGCCGGCATCCCGGTACAGTCAGCTAAATCCGCGGCTGACCATCGGTGGCGAGTCATTGGCCCCGATGGAGAGGGTGCGCAACTTAGGCGTCCTCCTGGATGAACGGCTGTCTCTAGAAGATCACTTGGCGGCCGTCTCCAGGGGAGCGTTCTACCAGGGTCGCCTGGTGCGCCAGTTGCGCCCCTTTCTGGACCGGGAGGCCCTATGCACGGTCACTCACGCTCTCGTGACGTCTCGCCTGGATTACTGCAACGCTCTCTACATGGGGCTTCCCTTGAAGGGCATCCGGAGGCTACAGTTAGTCCAGAATGCGGCTGCGCGGGTGATAGATGGAGCCCCCCGTGGCTCCCGCATAACACCCATCCTGCGCAGGCTGCACTGGCTACCTGTGGCCTTCCGGGTGCGCTTCAAGGTTTTGGTGACCACCTTTAAAGCGCTCCATGGCATAGGGCCGGGTTATCTACGGGACCGCCTACTGCGACCAGATACCTCTCACCGACCCGTGCGCTCTCACGGGGAGGGACTCCTCAGGGTGCCGTCAGCTAGGCAGTGTCGTCTGGCGACACCCAGAGGAAGGGCCTTCTCTGTGGGGGCTCCCACCCTCTGGAACGAACTCCCCCCAGGACTCCGTCAACTTCCAGATCTTCGGACCTTCCGTCGCGAGCTCAAGACTCATTTATTCATCTGCGCAGGACTGGCTTAGATTTTTTAAATTTAGAGGGGTTTTAAATCGATTTTAATATTTATTTCTATTTTTAACAATTGGTATTATTAACTATTGGCATTAGAATAAGTCTTTTAATGATTATTTTAATTTGTATATTGATGTTTTTTATATGCCTGTATATATGCCTGAGTCCTTTGGGAGATAGGGCGGTATATAAGTTTAAATAATAAATAAATAAATAAATAAATAAATAAGACTTGATTCTACAATTCCATCCGTCTGATCCTCGTTTTGCAGACAGCCCAATAAACAATGATGGATAATTTTGACAACACAACTCTTGACAATTTGCAAAAGCCCGGTATTCTGATGAGCAACCGTCTCTGAAAGAAGAAATACATTACATTATATATTCAATTTTCAAATCATGAAACTTTTTTGTTCTCTACATTCTGCATACAATTACCATTTGCTGTTCGGCAGAACCTGCGATAACATATCTTAAGCACCAAGCCTCACTTATTCTTGATGTTAAACATTTTACAGCTTTTCCTAAGACGGCAGGTTCTCTTTGGTGCTTCGGGCCTCACATCTACATCGAATAAATCAGCCTCTGACTCTAACTTAGCATCGTTTTTTTTTATTGCTGTCATTATGATCCATTTTTATTATTAAAAAGCCGTTTTCGTTTTAAGCAGATGAGTTGACTGCACATGGGACAGACCTGAACACGTCCTACACTCTTTGGTCACGCGTATCATCATGTATGTACACAGCTCACGCCCACATGCTGGGACATGCCACAACAAGCCCTGAGCCCTACACAAGCATGCGCATAAGTACCCCATTTTATTTTTACTTTTACATACATATATACCCTTGTAAGCCGTTCAGGGTACAAAAAGGTTTTTGCAAAATAGTATTTTTATTTTTATAGCCCTTCTGTAATGTAGGAAGCCTAGGACTAAGAAAAGACATTGTACAAATTCCTTTTTTAATTTATATTTTCCAACTTTTTTGCCATCATCCCTGACCCCTTTCAGAAAAGCAAAGCATTCATACAAAATGTTTTTTTGCAAAAATAGCATTTCATTTTTAAATGCCTGCAACGTAAAACTCCTAGAGCAAATACAGGCTATTGCTCAAACTCCTTGCATTACAACATTGTCCCGGCTCAGGAATAGATCCAGACATTGTTTACCTCTAAATCCATTCTGTATATTTACATATAGCTCTGGTACAATCATAGGAATAGATCCAGACTTTGTTTCAATCAAAAACCATTCCTGGCTTGATACATTCAACCCACCATTCTGTGTGTGTAAACAGACTTTTTAAATTAATTTTGCTCCCCCTGCAGTTCTAGCCATAACCCAGCCCCCCATTACTTCCTGTAAAAGGGTCTGCTGTTTATGACATCTCAGTCCTCCAAGGAGGGAGGGAGGAACCCCAGAAGTGATGTTGTGCTACTTCCTGTAAAAGGGGATGGAAGCCAGACAGGAGGGCGAGGGATTATGATGTCACAGTCCTCCAAGGGAGGGGGGCGGAAATGATGTCACAAAATGGGTAGGGCTAAACAAGTCCTCCAAGGGCGGGGGACCGGAAATGACGTCACAAAAGGGGTAGGTAGTAAGGAGTCCTCCAAGAGCTGGGGGCCGGAAATGACGTCACAGAGGGGCGGGCTTAGAAATGACGTCACAAAAGGGGCGGGGCTAAAGCCCATTATAAATTTGGTGTGCACTCCTTACTACTCATCTCCCTCTCCCTCTCCCCTTCTCCCTCCCTCCCTCTCCTCTTCCCTCTCCCTCCCTCCCCTCCCTCCCTCTCCCTCCTCTCCCTCCTCCTCCCCCTCCCTCTCTTTCCCCATCCCCCTCCCTCCCGCTCTCCCTCTCTCTCCCCATCCATCTCCTCCTCTCCCTCCCCTCTCCCTCCCGCTCTCCCCACTCTCCCTCCCTCTCTCTCTCTTTCCCCATCTCCTTCCTCTTCCTCCCTCCTCTCCCTCTCCCTCCCTCTCTGTCTCCTCCTCCCTCCTTTCTCCCCTTCCCTCTCCTCCCTCTCTCTCCCCTTCTCCTCCCTCTCTCTCCCCATCTCCTCCTCTCCTCCCTCCCCCTTCTCCCTCTCTCTCTCCCTAACTCCCTCACCTAACAGGGTGGTTGTTGTGGGGAAAATAGAAGGAGAAAAGTGCGTTGGACATGTTCGCTGCATTGAATAGTTTATAAAAATGATAAAGGCGGTACACAAATAGAGATATAAATATATCTTTAGTGTGATCAGATGCTATAGTCAGTAGAAGGGACACATTTGGGAAAATGAGAACTTCCTCCAATCCATCTCATTCAGAATTCCTAATTTTGCCCACCAGGGTCAGAACAATGGCAGTGAACTTTTCTACTACTATTTAAAAAGCACTTTGCAAAATAAATATATAAATAAAAATAAGATTGGCACTCAAGGAAAAAGTTCAGTTGTCACAGTAGAAAGGCTTAGTTGTCCCAGGTGCTAAAACTTTGTTGTCAATCTAGTATTTATTCAAGAATAAATAATCCATAGATATTAGACACCTCTGTGGAGACAAGTGGTAATGAAATGAATAAGAAAATGGATTAAAATATTTGATATAATTGGAAAGTTTACTGGGTAAGTTATCATTAATTCATATGACTTCCAATTAAGGTATAGAAATTACAGGTGGTCTTCAAATTACGATCACAATTGAGCCCAAAATTTTTGTTGCTAAGCAAGACAATTGTTAAGTGGATTTTGCTCCATTTTATGACCTTTCTTGCCACGGCTGTTAAGTAAATCACTGAAGTTGTCAAGTTGGTAACAAGGTTATTAAGTGAATCTGGCTTCCCCATTGACTTTGCTTGTCAGAAGGTCACAAAAGGTGATCACATGACCCTGGGACACAAATTGTCACAAATACATGCCAGTTGCCAAGCATCTGAATTTTGATCATGTGACTATGTGGATGCCGCACGGACATAAGTATGAAAAACTGTCATAAGTCACTTTTTTCAGTGCCATTGTAACTTCAAATGGTCACTAAATGAACTGTTGTAACTCAGGGACTATCTGTATAGTTGAGAATGGGATCAGCCCTCCCTACAAATTAATTGCAAAAGAACTAAAGAAAGATAGTGTGAAGGGAAGGAGTTAAATTAAGGAGGGGAACTGCTAACTTTAGCAATAGAAAACATGAAGCAAAATAATAATAATCACATCTAATGTTTCGCTACAATATATAAAAATGTGGTAGACTAGGAAAAATACATATTGAGATGTAAGTATAATGTATAAATGAGATATCGGAAATCAAGTGTAATAAGATTAGGGAAAATATATTAGCAATAAATTGATAATTTATTAATAATAGAAAAAGAATCATTGTGAGCCTATGAATGCATCATAGAATAGCACTGAACTACTCTCCTACTCAATCTATGCAGAATAGAATAGAATAGAATAGAATAGAATAGAATAGAATAGAATAGAATAGAATAGAATAGAATAGAATTCTTTATTGGCCAAGTGTAAGTGGACACAAGAATTTGTCTTGGTGCATATGCATATCTTCATTATTTAGTTTCCCCCTAATTTGTAACTTTAAATATCATCACACATACTCCCCTCGACATAAGCTTTGCCAGGTTTTCCTCTTGGGATAAAAGATTTGCCACTTTTGGACAAATAAATGCCATCTATTTTCTGCTTCCTCTTCCTCACCTTCCAAGCAAAATGTCTTATACCCCACCACCTTGTCCCCCATTCCCCAAACCAGTGTGTGTGTGTGTGTGTGTGTGTGTGTGTGTGTGTATACGCGCGCGCATGCTTGCGCTTCTCTCTCTCTCTCTCTCTTACTCACTGAAAGTTCCCTGCAGCTGCAGAGCTGGCTAGACAATCGGGTGTTTTAGAGAAATACATTTTTGGGCTAATTTGCCATGCATAAGTGTTTCTCCTACCCTTTAAAGGCAGGGAACAAAGAGTGCATTCTGCGAGAACTCTGCCCTGTTGTGAGCGCCCTGCAGCTGTACAGAGCTAAGCTATGCTCCTCTCTCTTGCTCCATTCTCTGCTTTGCTTTTTAGAGAGCTGGGCCTTTACCAATGCCCAAAAGACCACGCCATCTCCAACTCCCACCAAATGTGCCTATTCTTCCTTTGAAAGGCAAATGGAGCAGGTGGGGAGGACAAGAGGCAGTAGCAATATGGCCCTACCTATAGTGGCTTGTATCTTAAATAAGTTTACTTCTTTAAAGGACATCCTTTTGTTTTAAGAGACATCTCTAGCTTAGTACATGGTGCCCCATTTTCAGCATCATACTTAAAAAAATGTTTGACGTGATGACAATCAGAAAAATGGTGATCCTAGATAGGATTTAGGTTATACATTATTTATGGTCAAAAGCATAACGTGGTTAAGCCTATACTGGTAGAAGAGAATTTTTGTAGCTAAGGGTTGAACTGTGGGGTCCTTGCTCTGAGCTTGGTTGCACACATTTCATTACCAAACTAGGTAACAACTTCAGTGCTAGTATTTATTTATTTATTTATTTATTTTGTCACAACAGTATATGTAAGTATCATACAAAAAGATTATATAGTATATAAACATATATATGAGTAAATATTAGGAGGTATAAGCATATATATGAGTAAATATTAGGAGGTATAAGCATATATATATATATATATATATATATATATATATATATATATATATATATATATATATATATATATATATATATATATATATATATATATAAAGAAGAAAAGAAAAACAATAGGACAGGAACGGTAGGCACGTTTGTGCGCTTATGCACGCCCCTTATGGTCCTCTTAGGAATGGGGTGAGGTCAATAGTAGAAAGTTTTTGGATAAAGCTTTTAGGATTATGGGAAGAAACCACAGAGTCAGGTAAAGTATTCCAAGCACTGATGATTCTGTTACAGAAGTCATATTTTCTGCAATCTAGATTAAAGCGGTTGACATTAAGTTTAAATCTATTGGTTGCTCTTGTATTATTGCAATTAAAGCTGAAGTAGTCTTTAACAGGAAGGACATTACAATAGATGATTCTATGAGTTGAACTTAGGTCTTGTCGAAGTCGACGGAGTTCCAAGTTTTCTAAGCCTAGGATTTCAAGTCTAGTGGGATAAGGTATTTTGTTGTTTTCAGAGGAATGGAGAACTCTTCTTGTAAAATATTTCTGGACACGTTCAATTGTATTGATGTCAGAGATATGGTGAGGGTTCCAAACAGGCGACAAGTAATAGGGAGTGAGGTTTGCTTTCATTTTATATGCTAGTGAGTTGCTCTGTCAGTATTGATGGGAATGGTCTTGATAGTTCCTCTGGCTGTTGTTTGCTTTTAGCTTGTTTGTCTGATTTGCTGGTTCCTTGACTGGGGTATTGTTTGCTTCTTTATTGTTGGTCTAAAGTTAATCTTGGTGTTGATCTGCTCATCTGGATACAGGTTGCTGATGCAGAGATGTTTTGGGTTTTTTTGTTTCCTTTTTGGCTATTTGATTCTCTCTTTGGATGGCCTGTAGATCAGAGGTGGGTTTCAGCAGGTTCTGACCAATTCTGGAGAACCTGTAACGGAAATTTTGAGTAGTTCAGAGAACCAGTAAGTACCACCTCTGACTGGCCCCGCCCCCATCTATTCTCTGCCTCCCCAGTCCCAGCTGATTTGGAGGAAATGGGGATTTTGCAGTAACCTTCCCCTGCCTCGTCCACCAAGCCATGCCACACCCACCAAGCCACATCCACAGAACCGATAGTAAAAAAAATTGAATCCCACCACTGCTGTAGATGTTTATCTACAGCTATGTGCCTGTTTATGGCCAATTTATCTGTTTGGTAGGCTTCCAGGAATTATCTAGCAATATTGGACTTGGCTTGGTCTAGAATGCTCACAGTTTTCCAATTAAAACTATAATTAGGTCTGCCTGTGTGTTGTGAAATTAAGGAGTTTTTATTACGTCTACTGACTGCTAGTTCGTGTTCATGGATGTGCTCTGCTAATCTTCTGCCTGTTTGTCCTCCATGGTGGCCATTACAGTGCTTCCACTGTATATTGTAGATGACTCCTGGTTTTTCTTCTGGAGATGCTGGATCTTTTGGTTTTCTTGGGGTGTTTTAGAGGGCTTTAGTTGGTTTATATGCTATGCTGGTGCCATATAGTTGTAATAGTCTATGGTTCTGAGATGCTTTTGATGTATGGAAGTGTTATCTTTTTTACAACTTGTGCTGGTATTGTATATTGGGTTGAGCAGTTAGGCGCTTTTTGATGGGTATCCATTTTGTTTGATGATATATAGTTGATCTCTTTCCTGTTTCTGATGTTCAAGGTTGCCGCAGTCTGTGTTCTTTGTTTTCTTCTTTCCTAGTGAATTTTATTCCTTTGAAGATGTTGTTGATGATTTTTTTGTGTATTCTCTAGTTAGTCCTTTTTTATTATGATTAAGATGTCATTTACATACCGGATCTATACAGCTAAGCCAGTACCTATATAGAATAGAATAGAATAGAATAGAAGGGATTTGTCTTGGTGCATATGCTCTCAGTGTACATAAAAGAAAAGATACGTTCATCAAGGTATTTGGAGCTGATTTAGTAGTATTTTATTTCTTCCTATGATTTTTCCAATGAGTGCAGGGTCCATACCATTGATCCATGGGCTGCGACAGAAATTAATAAACCGGCTTGTCACCCAAGCCTGACATCATGGACTGAGAGAGAATGACAAGCCCAATGGCACCCAACTGGCTTTCACGCCTAAGGCAGGATTAGAACTCACAATTTCTGATTTCTAGCCTGGCTCTCATAGCTGATTAATAGTAGTAAACTGGAAAAAAAAACACCCTTTAGCACAAATCTTTGTTTTGAAATAATAGAAAATAATGTAGCTCGGGTTTTAGATTTTGGCAGTGGTTTGCTCTCCAAGCTTATTTCAATTTAGTTTCTGAACGTTTTGTTACCAGACTAGGTAATATCATCAGCAGGATTTCTTTGTCCAATTCCTCTTTAGATTATTATAAATCTCTTGCGTGCCAGTGTGGTCAGTTGGTTGTGTGATTGTTTGCTATTTTAATAATAGCCATAGGAAAGGGACAATCAGAACAGAAATAACAGATGCTTTTCCCAGAGGCTGCAGTCCTAACAAAAATCCCTGAACTTATTTGTATTTTTGGCTAGTATTTGTCCATTCTACAGGAGTGGGAGTTTTTGGGCTTGTTTTCATGGCTTCTCGTTCTAATCCTGGTTATTCCTACTGAAACCATAAAAATCAGATATATCAAAGGCATCAGATATATTTTGTGTATTGTTTAGTTTATCTCTCATATAAATATAAAATTAACTGCCTATCTGGGAATACATTTTATTCCAAAATATCTCAAATTAACTATTTTATTTTATTCCAAATCTCCAGGTAACATAGCTAACAATGAGGAATGTAATTGTAATTCAGCAACTTTGGACAGCCACAGGCTCCCCTCATTTATGAAGAAGAATGATGGTTTAAATAACATTCTGGAGGTATTGAAAGGAGAAAAATGGGTATGGAAACTACATTTCAAGCTAATATTTTTAGAAATGAATGAAAACTGTAACTTCTTCAAAAACCCTTTATGAGCCTGATTTGGTCACTTTATCTTTTTCCTCCCACCCTTAAAATTTCACAGCTGAACCAAAGGTAAAGGCAGAGGTTCTGCCTTGTCAGAACCAGTAGTTGGCATTCCTCTTTGCATAAAGCTATGGTTTCCTTAACTATGGTTTGTTGAAAGACCACCGCTGCATGTGTGTTAACCCAGCATGCCATAAACCATGTTTTACAAATACATTGGTTGTGCTCATACAGCATGCAAACTCAAAACTAATCTGCTGCATTATAGTCTTTTGGCCACTTGAATGGGAAAGGGCTTCAATTAAATAGCTCTTAAGAACTACCAGCTTCTTCTCAAAAGATGAAACAAGAAACTTGACCTGCTTGCAATTTGGTTAAGTGTTTAATTGTCTCAAAAGCTTCAGAAGCAGCCACCATAGATGATGTACCCCACCTAGGTACCTTCCAGATGGGTGGGCTTTAATCATCAGATTTTATAGCAATAGGCACAACAGCAGGATATTCAGTTGTTTGAAATGTATTCAGGGGGTGGTTAATCTAAATTGCAATAGGGTATGTGTGTGTCTGTGTCTGTGTATTTATGGTGTTAATTATTTTTATGTTTATTTTTTATATTTGTTACTTTTATCTGTTATATGCTGAACAGAGTCTTTGGATAGCATATAAATATGATAAAATAAATAAACACAGTTTTGTATTGAGCTGCCCATAGAACTCTTTGTAGATCCGTTGCTTAGCTTGAATATTTGCTGTCCATCATATAGTAGTTGGATCTTGAGAACTCTGCTTTGAATAAGATATTAATGCTTCAATATGGCAATATGCAATACCATTTACTGATAATTTTGGCATTCACTTGTATGAAGGACTGTTTCACACATGTTGAATACACTGCTCTTTCAGTAGATGAAAGACCGTTTAGCAGATTGTGAAGGAGTATAAAACCACAGTGCCTGTGTACATTATGAGAAGAATAGTGAGTGATTAGCTAGCAGCTCTATAAAACAGTTAGATTTTTGTAAGCAATAACAATGTTTCATGAATTTACTTTTTCATTTATTTTTTGCTTTTTAATGAATAACAAAATTTTAAAAAACAAAAATAAAAGTGAAGATGATAGAATAGAATAGAATTTTTTTATTGGCCAAGTGTGATTGGACACACAAGGAATTTGTCTTGGTGCATATGCTCTCAGTGTACATAAAAGAAAAGATACGTTCATCAAGGTACAACATTTACAACACAATTGATGATCAATATATCAATATAAATCATAAGGATTGCCAGCAACAAGTTATAGTCATACAGTCATAAGTGGAAAGAGATTGGCGATGGGAACTATGAAACGATTAATAGTAGTGCAGATTCAGTAAATAGTCTGACAGTGTTGAGGGAATTATTTGTTTAGCAGAGTGATGGCCTTCGGGAAAAAACTGTTCTTGTGTCTAGTTGTTCTGGTGTGCAGTGCTCTATAGCGTCGTTTTGAGGGTAGGAGTTGAAACAGTTTATGTCCAGGATGCGAGGGATCTGCAAATATTTTCACGGCCCTCTTCTTGATTCGTGCAGTATACAGGTCCTCAATGGAAGGCAAGTTGGTAGCAATTATTTTTTCTGCAGTTCTAATTATCCTCTGAAGTCTGTGTTTTTCTTGTTGGGTTGCAGAACCGAACCAGACAGTTATAGAGGTGCAAATGACAGACTCAATAATTCCTCTGTAGAATTGGATCAGCAGCTCCTTGGGCAGTTTGAGCTTACTGAGTTGGCGCAGAAAGAACATTCTTTGTTGTCCTTTTATAATGATGTTTTTGATGTTAGCTGTCCATTTGAGATCTTGCGATATGATAGAACCCAGAAATTTGAAGGTTTCTACTGTTGATACTGTGTTGTCAAGTATTGTGAGAGGTGGAAGTATGGAAGGGTTTTTCCTAAAGTCTACCACCATTTCTACGGTTTTGAGTGTGTTCAGTTCCAGATTGTTTTGGTTGCCCCACAAGGCTAGTCGTTCGACCTCTCGTCTATATGCGGATTCGTCATTGTCTCGAATGAGACCAATCACTGTTGTGTCATCTGCGAACTTCAGTAGCTTAACTGATGGATCATTGGAGATGCAGTATACAGAGAGAAGAGAAGTGGGGAGAGCACACAGCCTTGGGGGGCCCCTGTGCTAATTGTACAGGTATTTGATGTGATCTTGCTTAGCTTCACCTGCTGCTTCCTGTTTGTTAGGAATAGTGAAGGCACTTGCCATTTCTGAGCAGATAGCTTATAAACATAGTCAAGTATAATGAAATTTGAGTCACATATTTCATTACACTTGACCTACTTATATAGGCAATTTGCTCATAAGTGGCGAGTGCAGGCAAGTCTTCAGTCCATTGAATAAGTGAAGTAATGCATTTACCTTTCCAATGTTTCATGGATTTACTTTATATTAACACAAATGCAGTAATATAGACAAGAAATTATTTAATAGTTCAATGAAGTGGACTGCTGCATTAACTTTTAAATAGATTAATTTAGAGATAGAAGAGGTATCTAGAAGGAAATCAGGAAAAAGAAGAGATGGGTTCATATAATTGAGATGCCATGCTATGGATAAGTTCAAGGAATACTGTGCTACTGAAAAATGATGAACTATCTGAACAACTAGTAGATTGGAGTAGGTGGGGCAGGGACTTGGAGTAGGGACTTAAGACTAAGTCCCTTCATGCTGCCATTGTGATGTTTTATTGAACATATTTTAGAGCACATGGTTCTCTAAAAGAGCTTATTGCTTTGCTCAGTTGTCCCTAAGGCAGGGGTGTCAAACTCAATTTCATTGAGGGCCGTATCAGCGTTGTATTTGACCTCAGGGAGCACTGTGGGTGTGGCCAGTTTGATGTCACTCGTGTCGGGGGCATCTGTGGTGGCCTGAGCGCTCTGCCAGTGAAAATGGGCTCCCGAGCTCTGTTTTCAGCCATAACGGCCTCCTGCCATCCTCTGCTAGCGAAAACGGAGCTCGGCGGGGGGGGGGGGATGTGCTGCCTTCTGATCTCCATTTTCACTGGCAGAGGGCAGCATGAGGCCATCGCAGCCAAAAACAGAGCCTGGGAGAACCATATGTGGCCCTCCCGAGCTCCGTTTTCACTGGCAGAGGCATCACTTATTGGTTTAATATTTTTAATATTTTTAATATTTTTAATTTTTTTTTTAAAAAAAAATTCTTTTAACTGGGTTTTATCATTTTAGGGTTTCTAATTTTAAATTTTAAATCTTTTATTTGGCCTTTTTCTAATATGCTCGGTTTTAAATTGTTGTTTTAATTGTATATTTCTTATGTTTTTATCTTTTGGCTGTACACCGCCCTGAGTCCTTCGGGAGAAGGGCGGTATAAAAATTTAATAAATAAATAAAATAAAATAAATCACAGGCCGGTCCTTTGCTGTTTCTTGGGCAGCTCCCCAGGCCAGATTTAAGCACCCATGTGCTGGATCCAGCCCCTGGGCCTTGAGTTTGATATCCCTGCCCAAAGGCATTGCTTCAAGGAGGTTCTGAGTAGAAACACTGGGACATAGCTTTGGCATATGGCTGCATGAGAGCTTCCACATTACATCAACCTATGGGTCCTATCAGAGTGATAATGTTGCCATGTTAGTTGGCTGGAGCATGAATGATGGCACTGCTGCCATGGGAGACAGGCTATATGGGAGACAATAATAATGGGTTGACCTCAACTACTAGCCCTCTTGGGTAGCTCCTAACTCTATCAGGTATGAAAAAAGGAGATGAAACAGAACTAGACTGGTTAATAATTATCTGTTCCAGAGAAAGGGGCAGTTGTTAATGAGTTCAAAAAACACATGGTGATAGACTATCCCCTAGAGCAGCGGTCACCAACTGGTAGTCTGTAGATCACTGTGATGGTCCATGAGAAAATTTTGGTGATCCACAGAAAAATTATTTGCATTTTTTATATTGCACTACATCAGGGGTCCTCAAACTATGGTCCCTCGGCCGGATGCATACAATGAATATTTGTGTTGCTGCAGAGAGTCTCCCCTTTGGGGTCTTTTTTTGTGGGTCGGAGGGGGACAGAAATTCCGACTTGGAGTCTGCTTCGGCCTCCTGGTGTGGGGCTTTGGCCAAAGGCTGGAGGGAAGTGGCAAAGAACTGGAGGGCCTTTTTCCAGTAGGACTACATCATGGCCTGAAACTGGCTGACCATCTCAGCTCGCTGAGCCTCCAGGCACTGGCACCTGGCCTTGCACTCCCACAGGTCTTCTCTCTGCTTGGAAAGCCTATGCTCATAGTCCTCATTGAGGTGCTTCTGCTGAGCCTCTTTCTCGGCCAGATCCAATTTGAACTGAGCTGTTTTGCCAACTCTTTCTCATGGTGGCTGCTTAGCTCCAACAACTGCTTCCTGTAGGGGGTCTAAGGAGCCCAGGTGGGGAAGCAAGGAGTGGCTGAGAGGGGAGGGGTGAGTATAGGCTGGCAAGGCGCCCCTGGACATGACATCGAGTTGGCTACGCCCACCCAGTCACATGACCACCTACCCATGCCCACCCAGCTGGTCATTAGGCAGATCATATTAGTGATCCACGGGATTTAAAATTATGAATTTAATGGTCCCTGAGGTCTGAAAGGTTGGGGACCCCTGCCTTAGAGTAAACATGGTTTTTGAGTTTCATAGCCTACTTTCAAAATCTTCCATTTTTAAATCAGTACTCCTCTTTGGCGATGGCTATAGTCCCTTTCCTAGAGTTGCCTTAGGCAAACTGAACAGTGAACAAAATCCCTCATAACAAGTTAGGGATTGCTTGATTGTTTGTGCAGCTGTGTATGAAAAGATAGGTTACTGAATTAAATACAACTATGTTGAAGTGAAGTTATAAACTAATTGACCATTTAGAAGGATGGTGAACTTTGGAGCTAGACCATTTTTCCTTCTAGGGTTTTAAATTTGTTGCTTCAAAGTTTTCTCACATGAGCATGCTGCCTGTAACTAACATGGTAAAGGCTTGCAATTACTCTTTGGGAAATGAGGAAGCATTTTTTTCTTGTTACAATAATCAACAGAGCAGGGTATGAACAGAAACACCAACCCAGTCCTTGTTCCTGGCAGAGCCAAGGACTTCTTTGCCTGATTGCTTGTTTCCAGAATAAAATGAAATCTTTCAGCCAAAATGTCTGGATATAAAGAAAATACAAAGTGCTAAATATACATGAACAGGGAACTAGCATGCCCAAATGACTCCTTAACAATAAAATGAATGGCATGGCATGGGAAACTCATAATTTATCATTTTAGCTGCTTTAGTCTATACAAAAGTAGTAAACAAAGACTGAAGAAATGTTTAATTAGTGTTCCTTTTAAAAATGCTTTCAAAATAATAATAAAAAAGATTTTCGTTGTTGGCTTTTCCGTAAGATGGTGTACTATATAGCCTTAGTCATATTGGTGCAATGCGTGCAACATTTAGTGGTAAGGGTTGTAATGGTCAATTCTGAGACATTTTGTCCTGTTTGCCACAAGACATCAGGATCCCAATTTTCCTTAAAGCATGCTTGCGCTTTTCTATGCAAGCCAGACTCTCTAATCTGGAACATTTTACTAACAAAAGAGAATATTTGTGACTCAGAGTTGAAATGTAGGATCCTTGGTGCTCTCAGAGCTTGGTTGTTTTCTTGCAGATGTTTCAAGAAAGCCCTGGGAGTACCAAGGACCCCACTGGAATCTTTTGCTAGCTGCATTCCTTCATCTTTGTCAAATGATGTGAAAGTCTCAGTTGATCACAAAGAGAAATGGTGAAGTCACACTTCAAATAAAATAAGGGGGAAGCTCAGAAATCAGCGAGAATCAAATTGCAAAACAAATCTATGAAGCCAGAGTAAATGGGCGGAGAAATGGAGGAAGACCACAAAATTGTGGATGACATATTTGATGAAATCCTCAAAAAGGAAGGGGCAAGAATCTTAAATGCAAAGTGCAATGTATAAAGACCGTATGACTGATAGTTTACAAGGATAGAAAGCTATGGAGAGATATAGTGAATGGTTTTGGTGTAAACAAGATTGAGCTAAGTATTTTTTTCTTTTTCTTGATTCAGCCTTTAACTTTTTGGCATAATATTTTTACTCTGTTTTGGCACTCTGCGTACTGTTGTTTACCTCAAATGTAATTATTTGATAGCGGTGTGGGTATGCAGGTAACATACAGAAATCTCCATAAGAAAGATCAACAAAGTAATAAGGGTAGCCACAACCATACCCCCTTTTTATGTACATTATATGCATAAAGCATGTGGGAAAAGGAGTGAGGATTCAACAGTACGCCCACTGCTGCCTCCTTTTTTTTACCCCTTTTTGGGGTGCATGTATGTGTATGTATATATGTATACTAGAGTAAATGTGCGTCTATGTATCTTTCTGTACGTATGTCAATCAGAATAGAGCTGGAACGGACCTTAGAGATCTATTAATCCAACCCCTTGCTCAAGCAGGAGACCCTATATCATTTCAGACAAGTGACTGTCCAGTCTCTTCTTTAAAAACTCCAGTGATCAAGCACCCACAACTTCTGATGGCAAGCTGGTTAATTGTCCTCACTGTTAGGAAGTTTCTCCTTAGTTCCAGGTTGCTTCTCTCCTTGATTAGTTTCCATCCATTGTTTCTTGTCCTGCCTACAGGTGATTTGATAAATAAATTGACCCTTTCCTCTTTATGGCAACCTTTCAGATACTGGAATATGGCTATCATGTGCCCCCTAGTCCTTCTTTTCTCTAGACTATCCAAACCCAAATCATGCAACTGTTCGTCATATGTTTTAGTATCCAGGTCTTTAATCATCTGTTGCTCTTCTTTGCACTTTTTTTTTCTGTGTGATTCTGTAGAGCCGCTCAGACAGCGTTAATCTGCTGTCAAGTGGCTTGAAAATCTCTTCCCTTGGGCAAAGAGGGAGAGGTGAGCATTCGGGCTGAAGTAGAGCCCCCAGCAAGCCCCAGGAAGAGTCTAGTGGCTTGGTGGGAACGCTCCTTCTATAGCCCGAAAAAAGCTCCAGAATCCGGAACGCTTCTGCCAAATGGCAGAACAAAACGCAGCGTCCATCTCCGCGACTGAAATGGATTACTGAAGGACTGCTAACGCGGACAGAGTTGAAACAGGAGCGTTGGCATCTGATTGTAAGAAGATTTTAACTCCCTGACAGAATGTATTCGTAGTCAAGATTGGAGATGATGAAAGGAAATGGCGTTTTGTGTATTGAAAGTAAATGGCGTTTTGTGTATTGGAAGTGAAAGCTAAGGAAATGCTTATTACAATTGCTGGCGTGGAACCTTTAAGAAGAATATAACAAGATATTTTTTTTTAAATGGAATTTTTTTCTTGTTTCTTTTTTTATCTTTTTATTACAGTGTTTAAGAAGAATAGTTTACTGAATTTTTCTTTTTTCTTTTTCTTTTTTCTTCTTCTTCTTCTTGGTATTACTTAGTTTAAAAATGGCTCTTAAGCAAAGAGATTTAACTACTTCTAAAATATTGGAAATTTCTTCAATTCAGATACGGAAATTGAAAGAAGATATCAAAGAAGGTGTAAGGAATTTTTTACAGGAGCTTATGGAGGCTCATCTTTCTGAAATAGATCAAAAATTTAATTTATTTATTTATTTATTTATTTATTTGATTTCTATACCGCCCTTCTCCCGAAGGACTCAGGGCGGTGTACAGGCAAAAATAAAACAGACAGTACAATATATAATTTAAAATGCAATTAAAAAACTTATTTTAAAATTGGCCTGAAAATTAAAATATACAGTGAGCTAAAACCCCAATTAAAATTAGTAAATAAGAATTTTAAAAATTTGATGAAATTCAATTTAAGACAGCCCCGCGCGAATAAAAAGATGTGTCTTCAGTTTGCGACGAAATGTCTGAAGGTCAGGTATTTGGCGTAAACCCGGGGGAAGTTCGTTCCAGAGTGTGGGAGCCCCCACAGAGAAGGACCTTCCCCTGGGGGCCGCCAGCCGACATTGCTTGGCGGACGGCACCCTGAGAAGTCCCTCTCTGTGAGAGCGTACGGGTCGGTGGGAGGCAGGTGGTAACAGCAGGCGGTCCCGTAAGTACCCAGGCCCTAAGCCATGGAGCGCTTTAAAGGTCGTAACCAGCACCTTAAAGCGCACACGAAAGGCCACAGGCAGCCAGTGCAGTCTGCGCAGGAGTGGTGTTATATGGGAGCTACGCGGAGCTCCTTCTATCACCCGCGCAGCTGCATTCTGACTAACTGAAGCCTCGAGTGCACTTCAAGGGAGCCCCATGTAGAGAGCATTACAATAATCCAAGCGAGAGGTAACGAGCGCATGAGTGACCGTGCACAAGGCATCCCGATCAAGGAAGGGGCGCAACTGCCGAACCAGGCGAACCTGGTGGAAGGCCCCCCTGGAGACGGCCGTCAAATGATCTTCAAACGACAGCCGTTCATCCAGGAGGACACCTAAGTTGCGCACCCTATCCTTTGGGGCCAATAACTCGCCTCCAACAGTCAGCCGCGGCTGCAGCTGACTGAATCGGGGTGCCGGCATCCACAGCCACTCCGTCTTGGAGGGATTAAGCTTGAGCCTGTTTCTCCCCATCCAGACCCGTACGTAATGAAATGGAGAAAGAAATACTGGATTTTAAGGATACAGTGGAAGAGCAGAGGAGGGAGATGAAAAAATTAAAGGAATCAATTACCCCATTACTGCTATCTAGTATTCAGACTGAAGAAAGACTGGAAGAACTTAACCAAATTAATTTAGATTTGCAAAGGAAGATAGACGAGGTTCAAATTAATTTTAATTTAGAAAATAAAATAGATGATATCCAGGTTAAGGTAGATAGGGCAGATGAAGAAAGGGTTATATTACAATATAAATTAATGGAATATGCTATAAGGTGAGGGGATTAAAAGAATGTAAGGAAGAAAATTTGAAAGAGATTTTTACTCAGGCCTTTGCTCAGATAGATGGAGTGGAACCAGAAGATTTTGAAGTTAATATTGAAAAAAATTATCGTGTTAATTCTTGGTTGGCAAGGTAGAAGTGTTTACCGAGAGATGTGGTTATTTATTTTACAAATAAGAAGATTAGGTATGGAATTTTGCAAGCATTTTATAAAAATAAATTTCAAATATTAGGACAAGATATAATAATGATGAAGGAAATTCCTCCTAAAATGTTAAGAAAGAGAAAAGAATTTGCCTTTTTAGTGGATGAGCTTAAGAAACACCAGATATATTTTAGATGGGAGGTTCCAGCTGGCTTAACAGTGAATTATAGTGAATTATAGTGAAAATAGTGAATTATAAAGGAAGAAAGTATTTTCTTAATACAGTTTTTAAAGCACGAGACTTCTACACTAATGTATTAAAGATTGGGAATCCTTAATCGATAGATGCTAAGTTGAATGGTGAATAAGGGCCGGAATAGCTCAGGCTGTTAAGAAGCCTGTTATTAGAACACAGTAGCCTGCAATTACTGCAGGTTCAAGCCCGGCCCAAGGTTGACTCAGCCTTCCATCCTTTATAAGGTAGGTAAAATGAGGACCCAGATTGCTGGGGGGGCAATAAGTTGACTTTGTAAAAAATATACAAATAGAATGAGACTATTGCCTTATACACTGTAAGCCGCCCTGAGTCTTCGGAGAAGGGCGGGATATAAATGTAAACAAACAAAAAAAAAAGATCATGGAAAATGTGTAAGATAGAAGATAAGGGGAGGGAGAATGTTTAATTCTATTATATATGATTATGGTTAATTTTTGTAAATGATTTATATTGGATATAAATGTGTAATTTTAGGGGTACTATTTGATATATTTGAGGTATAAAGGAATAGGAAGATGGAATATTGTTTAATTTTGGAGGATAGATAGTAAAATTTAGGAATTTGGATTAAATATTATATTTGAGAGATGGATGTAATGTTGTTATATGGTTAACTAGAATTTAATTGTTATAACTGATATATTTTGGATAAGTTATAGGTGTAATTTTAATAATGTTATTTGATATAAGCAAGGTAAAGTGAAGATTTTAATTATTACAACTGATATATTGTGGAGATAATATAGGATTAATAATAATATTTGTAATATTATTTGATGTATGTAAATGATACCAAAGATATGAAAAGATGGATTATTTTTTACCTTTGGAGGTTGGACAGTAAAATTTAAGAAATTAAGTTGGAAATATGAACTATTTTTGAGAGACTGCCTAATGAAGAAAGACATTACAGAAGAATCCTTGGTGAATATTGGAAGATGGAACGTTCTTTTGGTATTGATTGATGAAGGTTGGATATTAAAACTATGTACCTTATTGAAGAACAAACACCAACTCAATCGGAAATTTCTGAGAACTCTAGGAATGGAATGGTTTGATATATAATGGATTGGAAGAAATGTATTTTCTTTGTTTCTGGAAGGGGAGTTGAGATTTTAAGGAGTGACTATGGATTATGATTTGTGTTATATTTTAATTTTTGACTGTTAGTTTTATACCCTGTATTTGGTTCTGGGAGGTCCCGGGGGAGGGAGGGGGGGGGGGGAGGAGGGTAGAAAATGGATTGATGGTTAATGTACAGAGATGATTGAAGATGTATAATTAATGTAAGATCGGAGCTGCCTGGCTACCATTTCAGAATGATGGGAAGGAGGGAAGGAGAAGAGAGAAGGAGGTAGGAAAGAGAAGAGGAGGAAGAGGAAAGGAAGGAAGAGGGATAGAAGAGGGAGAAGAAAGGAGTAGGGAGGAAGGAGGAGAGGATGTAGATAAGAGAAGGGGAGGATGGTCGTGGAAAGTAGAAGAAGGTAGAGAAGGGAAGAGAGTTAAAGGAAGGGGGTGGTGACCGGGCAGGTCCGATTAATTGTATATATGATGGTACACTAAATATGTTATTGGATATGAATGATAAAATAAAACTTTTTTGGGGAAAAAAAAGAAAAAAACTAAAACTGCTATGCATGCATGCTCAAACATAAGTTTTAATAAATTGATTAGAATATATTTCCAGATCAGTTCATTCCTGCTCATGGTCTATAATTAGTGCTCATGGTCTATAATTAATGACAAAAAATATTCAGATTATTCACATAAACATATGATTTCCTGGTTTGTCCATTATTTTCATTCTCTGCATTAAATTTAAATTTATTTCATCTAAAATCATTGATTTGATTAAATAATTATATCTGCTGTACGGTTAGGCTCTGAAATAGGAAGTGATAAATAGCAGGATTTATATATCATGCTAATCCATGTTGTAGCTTAAATTAGTATTAATGCTTTGTTTAACAAACCATTATTAAAGCAATTATGGTTTAGCACAAATGTATGAACTCCAGACATTCATAAATATTTGTTTCTATAACTCTGAATATAAGCCAATAGTAGTATGAATAACCTTCAATTAAGGCCATAGTAACTTTCAATATGGAGAAGCAGCAGAAGCTGGGCAAGATTATATCTCTAAAGATAGATTACAGTCTGCTCGTCCCTAGTGTACTGTATATCAGCTCTGATTTTTATTACCTTCTCTTCCTTCCCAATTGCAATTTGCTACAAAAAGGAAAACAGAAAAAATATTGTTTGAGAGCTTTCTTTCTCTATTTCTCTTTCTATTCCTGCAGCCAAAAGCA
The DNA here is from genome assembly GCF_028640845.1 of Ahaetulla prasina. NCBI lineage: Eukaryota > Metazoa > Chordata > Lepidosauria > Squamata > Colubridae > Ahaetulla > Ahaetulla prasina. Next base: position 68,517,493 of record NC_080545.1, on the reverse strand, counting down.
ATTGGAGGCAGGAGGAGATTTCAGTCAGGAAGAAATAGATCATAACCCCATTCAAAACCTCCTAAGTGATAGCTTAACATTTGCACTAAGATATTACTTGCTTACTCCTGAGTTGTTGAATAAGCCACAAGTAGATAGACTCACCCAGTGAGAACCCATAATTTCTGATTTGCAATGGAGTTTGTTTCAGTGGTGAAATCCAAATTTTTCTACTATCAATTCTGTGGGCGTGGCTTGATGGGCATGGTGTGGCTTGGTGGGCATGGCAGGGGAAGGATACTGCAAAATCCCTGTTCTCTCCCCACTCCTGGAGAAAGGATATTGCAAAATGTCCATTCCCACCCCACTTTGGGGCCAGCCAGAGGAGATATTTGCCAGTTCTCTGAACTGCTCAAAACTACCGGTTCTCCAGAACCTGTCAGAATCTGCTGGATTTCACCCCTGGCTTGTTTCCCATAGTTCGCTCATCTCCTGAAGTCACTAAGGCTCATTTTTGCAGACTCCACTCTACCTCTAGCATCATCAAAATAAAGCAGCAAATCATCAGTTTTTTTTTTTTTTTATTCAAAAAGTTTTATTAGTCAAAAAAAAGGTTTATACAAATACATATCAGGTATGGTAAATTTTCATTTTTCTTATCTAAAATAAGAATTTTACTCAAATTTTTTAACACATACAACAGCCATATGGCAAGCAGGTAACACGAAGTAGCTAAGTTTACAAATTTTAAATACGTAATAAAGAAGGGTCAAGAATAAACAGAATATCGTACTAAAGAGAATAAGGAAAACCAACACAATCCCAAATATCTTTATCACTTCCTAGTTTTGGATCTCAGAACTCTGGGTTCAGCCTGACCCAACTCCAGGGCCGCAACAGCGGCAGCCGCTCCGCCCATGATCTATAACCTCCCTTCTTCAATTCCTGGGTCATCTGATTCCAGGAGGCTTTGTGTTCCTCCACATAGGCCGTAGCCTCCGCAATTGTACTGATTTTTTCGTAATGCCCTCCCGGAAAATCATCAATCCTCTGGCATCAGCCATCTGAAGCCCACTCCTTCTGGTACAATTTGCTTGACAAAAATAATATTTCTTTCTTTTTCACGTACCTGTCTGGGAATCTGCCTCAGAATGGCTATCTCCTGCCCCTGTAAATCAGTGCCCCACTCCTATGTTTTCTAAGAATTTCATCTCGCCTCTTCTCACAAATTTGACATGAACCTCTCTGGGAACTGCATGCGTGCATATTGCTAATTAACTCTATAAACTCGATCCACATCCCAATTCATGAAATCAACACCTCTCCCAAGAAATTCTCCCAACAATTTAGTCACAACATCTCTCAAGTCTTCTTGGTCCACTTCTTCCAAATTTTGAAACCTAAGGAAATAAGACATTTTATCCATCTGTAGTCCAAGCACAGCATTGCCTGTCGTCTCCTCTCTTTTCTGCACTGCCCGCATCTCACCCTCCAAACCTTCCACTTTCTGCTTGTTTTCTGCTGAAACTTGTTGAGTATCCTTTAAATCCTTTTGGATAGTCACAATTTCTGCTCTTATTTCATCCAATTTCTTGTCCATATTAGATAACTTTTCCAAAATTCTCCATCTCTCCAGCAGTTGGTCTCTGACCTTTTGCCATTAAGGAAAAAAATACAAAATCCTCAGGCAGGCACAGTATCCTTGTAATTTCCTCCGGATCCACCAGGGGGCACTCACAGGAGCAACGAGTCCAGAGTACAGTTAGTCAACCAGGAAGCCGAAGGGAAGTGATGTCATCAAAATTCTCATAGTGAAGGCGGAAGCTGGGCGCCACCACTGTTCCCCAGAAGGAGGGGCCTCAAACCCTCCCTCCTAAATTTCTCCATCACCTCTTCTCTCCAGAGCTCCACAAAACCGGTAATCTTCTTATTTTAAGTTCTCCTCTCTCCAGAATAACTCGTGCTCCTTCCAACCGCAGGGGAGAAAAACCCTCCCGCACTCCGGGCACTCCACTCACGTTTACCGATATTCCTTCCTTCTCCTCCTCAATTCTTCTCCGTTCCTGTTCACCACCAGGCTGCTGCAGTTATAAATCCAATGCCCGGTGTCACGGGCACAGCGCCCAGGCGACGACCAAAATAATGGCGCCTGTGGCCTCAAACCCCGCCAAGCCTAGGACGCGCCAGCATCGGTCCCCACAGTCCTGTATGTCGGCTGGGAGACCCCTGGCGAGCCGTCCGTGCGGCAGGTGTCCTTTTCGGAACACCTGGCCCCTAAGGGCCTCGGCGGCGGCCGGATTCGGGCGCTGGAGGCAGGAGAAGCCTTCCAGACGTCCGTTGCCGCTGGACACCGGAAGTCGTCTTCAGCAAATCATCAGTTTTGTTTGGTGCAATGTTTCATGTTTTAAAAAAATGATTTAAGTGTTTAAAATAGTTTTTGCTTTGAGTTCACTAGGGGTATTCCAGAAGAGGCAGCTGTGGCCATGGGAATAATGCCCTGCCCCTTGCAACACACTTTTTAAAAAGAGACAAGGCTTTGATCATGCAATGGTCATTTGGAAGAAAAACCCCACCACAACACACAAACGGGGATGGCCTTGCAGCCCACAGAAAACCCACAAAGAAGGCTCTAACTTTTTGTTGTCCCATTGTAATATTATTGCATCATCAAGAGCCTCCTTGTTGGGAAATTTTTTTTAAAATGTAATACAAATCAAACACACCATACTGTGGTTTATGAGTCAAATATAAAGCAGGCAACTAAGTAATTAATTTCCATATCTGGTGTGGGCCTGAGACTGCAATACATATGTATAGAGATAATCTGAATTCAGTGATACAACAATGAAAAATGCATAGGGAATTGGAAGAGAAAATATTGATGAGCAGAGGTACATAACAAGAAATACCTCAGATCCCTTGCAGGAGGTACTATTGGCAGCATTTGTAAAGCCTAAAGAGAAGGCAAAGGAGATCAAAGGGAGTGATGGGGTCATGCTTCCACATGATTTCCTCAAAGTGCTGCTGAACTATACACACTCACAACACATGTGATCTCGTATTTACGAAAGCAAAGCATAAATCAAAGTGCATCATCATCTGCCTGTCATCCCACCCAACCCACATGTCTCTGAAATGTCTAAGGGCTTTGTAGCACAAAGGGCACCAGGAATATAGAGACAACTAACCCAGGAATATCACACAACTCCTTTGGAGAAATTGTTAGTCTGGCCACTGTCTGTTGTCATGCCCCTATGCTGAGCTTCAAGGGTATTTCCAGGGACAGCATTATCATCATTTTCCAGAATATGGTGTCTCACTGGCTTCGTTTCCTGGAAATATTAAAGTGTAGAATTTGTGGCTTGCTCTGCTTCACTACAAGTAATCAGAAGTCTGAATAATCAGTACTGTCACATGTCTGATTAGTCCCTGATACTTTCATTGCTCCAGAAAGCAAAGTGATTCTCCTCCCTTTGTTTTAACGCAGCTATAATGGGGACTAGTCCCGCTGATTGTGTCCCATTCCTTTGAATTATAAGGGTTGCCCAACGAACACAAGTCTTAAATAGTGAGATTGTACTGAAATGGGTGACATTAAAAATTTCATTCTGAAAATGTGAATCTTACTGGAAAGCCACCAAACAACCATCACAACAAAAATGTCCAGTTAAACTGTGCTTTGTGGTTATCCCCACAGTTGGCTAAACTGTCTAAAACTATTTTGAGGACTAAGCAGTGGTAGGTTTCAAATTTTTTTACTACTGGTTCTGTGGGTGTGGCTTGGTGGGTGTGGCATTGCTTGGTGGGTGTGGCTTGGTGGGCGTGGCAGGGGGAGGATACTGTATATCTCCATTCCCACCCCACTCCGAGGGAAGGAGACCGTAAAATTTCCATTCCCACCCCACTCCAGGGGAAGGATACTGCAAAATCCCCATTTCCTCCCAATCAGCTGGGACTTGGGAGGAAGAGAATAGATGGGGGTGGGGCCAGTCAGAATTTTTACTACTGGTTCTCCGAACTACTTAAAATTTCTGCTACCGGTTTTCCAGAACTGGTCAGAACCTGCTGAAACCCACCTCTGGGACTAAGTATCAAATATCATAAATATAAAATATCATAGACATCAGCATTTAATATTCCAGAGGCAAGTGACGTTCAGTGTTCAGGACTGGGATCTGCAAGGTTGGCATTTGCCAAATATGTCTAAATTAATGAAAATGAGAGCACGATTTGAACTTTTTTTATCTCCCTTTGCCAAGTATAAGAACAGTAATAGTTCCTCAGGGAAGGAAGAACAACACTGAATTGCCTTGCCATCTCTTTCTGACAAGGGGGTTGTGATTGGGCTCAGCAGGACAACAAAGAACAGGTAGTGGTAGCAGTGAAAAAAACATGGCGGATGGCTTAATGAAAGTTTTTTGCCTAAATATTTTCCATAATGTAATGGTTTGGGAGAACCTCTAGCTAAGATTCTGTGCAGTTCAGAGAACCCCCAAATCCCACTCCTGGACGGCCTTGCCCCATCCCTCCCCTCCCAGGAGTTCCCATGCGGCCTGTTTTGGATGCAGATGTGCAGGGTGTGCGCGGAGGCTCAGGACGGTGAAAAACGGGCCTACTGGAAGTTTGGGAAGCCCGTTTCCGGCCTCCAGAGGGCCTCCGGAGTCTGGGGAGGCCGTTTTTGCCCTCCTGGAGGCTCAAGAAAAGACTAGGCCATGCCCACCATGGCCACGCCCACCCAGCAACCAGGCAGACAATCTCTTGCTAAAATTTTTGAAGCCCACCCCTGGATATATTCTGAATATATTATTTTGTAGGTTGGTCAACTTCCATTCAGCTAATGTTTAGAAGCTTTGAGTGGTAGCACTAATGACAATTAGCCAGTAATGAAATCCTCAGGTTGGCGAGGAACAATCTGCCACCTGAGCTTACAATAAGACAAAACACAATATCTTGGGGTTCTCATAGTTGCAGAATCAGTTTTAAGACTTGCTTTAATAAACCTTTATGTCCCGATTGAGGTCAGACATGACGAAACCAGTCATTGCTTCTTCTCATTCTCAAATAATATCCTTAACAGTAAAAATATAACTATGGCGCCTTCCTCTTACACCCTACTGCATTGCCCTCATGAAGGGTTAATTCAGCCAGGCTCTTTTTGCTCGGAATTGTTTTTTAAGAATCAAAGAGAATAGTTCTCTTGTTACAAACATGGCTTCTGGGCATTTGGTGATGCTTTCCCTTTTTTCTTCTCTTCTTGTACTACAAAGGAATCTTTTGTTCCGTCCTCCCAGACTCCTTTCCTCACCCCCATCCTCCAGCTCTGGCCTCTTCCCCTCTTGGCTGCCAACTAGCTATGGAATGACAAAAAAATGACCAAACCATAGTCATGGCAAGTATTTCTCTGGTTATTATTTGAGTGGGATCTTAAGGTTTTCTGGGATGGGAGTGTCCCATTAGTGGATAAATCCAAATGGAAACAGATCTACTCAGCCCAATACATGCATATGATATCTTTCGTAGGGATTGCAAAGGAACAGTCTCCAGAACTGGATAAACAGTTAGAACCAGTCTGTGATAGGAAAGAGTTTAGAATAGAATAGAATAGAATTTTTATTGGCCAAGTGTGAGTGGACACACAAAGAATTTGTCTTGGTGCATACGCTCTCGGAGTACATAAAAGAAAAGATATGTTCATCAAGAATTCTAAGATACAACACTTAATGGTAGTTAACATAACATAACATCAGAGTTGGAAGGGACCTTGGAGGCCTTCTAGTCCAACCCCCTGCCCAGGCAGGAAACCCTACACCATCTCAGTCAGATGGTTATCCAACATTTTCTTAAAAATTTCCAGTGTTGGAGCATTCACAACTTCTGAAGGCAAGTTGTTCCACTTATTAATTGTTCTAACTGTCAGGAAATTTCTCCTTAGTTCTAAGTTGCTTCTTTCTTTGATCAGTTTCCACCCATTGCTTCTTGTTCTACCCTCAGGTGCTTTGGAGAACAGCCCGACTCCCTCTTCTTTGTGGCAGCCCCTGAGATATTGGAACACAGCTATCATGTCTCCCCTAGTCCTTCTTTTTGTTAAACTAGACATACCCAGTTCCTGCAACCGTTCTTCATATGTTTTATCCTCCAGTCCCCTAATCATCTTCGTTGCTCTTCTCTGCACTCTTTCTAGAGTCTCAACATCTTTTCTACAGGGTTGTAGGGTAAAAATTTAACACTTAATGATACAACACTTAATGATAGTCATAGGGTACAAATAAGCAATCAGGAAATAATCAATATCAATATAAATCATAAGGATACAAGCAACAAAGTTACAGTCATACAGTCATAAGTGGAAGGAGATGGGTGATGGAACGATGAGAAGATTAATAATAGTTTTACCAGATTTAGTAAATAGTTTGACAGTGTTGAGGGAATTATTTGTTTAGCAGAGTGATGGTGTTTTGGAAAAAACTGTTCTTGTGTCTAGTTGTTCTGGATTGCAGTGCTCTATAGCGTCGTTTTGAGGGTAGGAGTTGAAACAGTTTATGTCCAGGATGTGAGGGGTCTGTAAATATTTTCACAGCCCTCTTTTTTACTTGTGCAGGTCTTCAATGGAAGGTAGGTTGGTAGCAATTGTTTTTTCTGCAGTTCTAATTATCCTCTGAAATCTGTGTCTGTCTTGTTGGATTGCAGAACCAAACCAGACAGTTACAATGGTGCAGATGATAGACTCAATAATTCCTCTGTAGAACTAGATCAGCAGCTCGTTGGGCAGTTTGAGTTTTGGATGCTTTGGACAAATGGTCGTAACATCAGGCTATTAGTCACCTTTGAAAAGCTTATAGGACTTCTTTTCCAAAAGCAGATTGAGGTCGGAAAACCTAGATTCCAATTGCTTCTAAAATATGAAGATGGGTTTGCTGAACTGGATCCTGAAAACTGAGTTTCCTCATAGACCTCAGTCAAGATATTCTTTTAGCCTATAGAAGAAGCACCGGATTGAGAATCAAAGTACAGAAAGGCAAAGGAATGCTTGAGTTCAAAGCAGTATACTTTGATAATTCACTTGAAAAATAGGAGTTCCTTCTAATAGTCCTGTACTCTGATTCAAAATAATTAGAACCAGCTGGATTTTCATAGAGGCTAGTTTTCTGTGAAAAAACTTCTGGTTGAAACTTGGATTAGTGATAACGCTGATCTTGTGATTGATCTTTGTAGAATTTGTTTTTATGAATGCCTAGATGAAAGACACCTGCAGGAACTGGCAAGGATATGACACAGGTTGAAGGCGGTGTTGTGAAATGGATTTTGTCATTGTGAGAAAAGTGTTGCTTCTGCCTAGATCACACCTTGTTGTTCAACCCCTGACATTGTATTTTTGTGCATTGTACAATGAGAAATCTCAACTAAATCCTTTTCTGTTGTGAATAAACTCAACTTCTTTAAGTGGAACACAGATTAATGGAACTATATAAATATATAGGAACAGGGGGAAAACCCCTAAATTAATTATTTATTGGTTATTTCCCATGATATCAGTAATTACTTCTTTCTGTTTTGCTTCATGGCAACTTTTGGAAGGGCTCTGAGAGCCACAACTAAAGCTATCTTGGAGGCCTAGGACTGCAGATTGTGCACCACTAGTCTACTGCCATTCAGAATTACAAATCATTTTTCTTAAAAATGCAATAGTAGTGAATTGGTATTACCAACTGTCTACTGTTAGCCATGAAGAACACAGAATGGATTATTCTTTAGATACATTTGTGTGCAAGACATTGATAAGGAAACAACAAGTAGTCTGAAATGTCCAGAAGAAAGTTTCCTTTTTCCCTCTGTTTCTTCCAGGATTTGTGGTGACAACTTGAAGAAGACAATTGGCAATGTAAGAATTGTAAAAGGAGAGCATCATTTGAACCATTTTCCTCTATTTGGGAGCTCTCCAATCCAAATCCACTTTAGAGAATTCAGATTAAAGACCCATATTAGGAAAGAAGCTCAAGAACTTTGAATTTGGACATCAAGTGTGACTAGAGGAATCCTTGTCAGAGGTAGACAAATCTGCAGGTACTATTATGCCTGAATCTGTGCCTGGCCCTGTTCCCAGCCCACCTGCACATAAATTTCTAATCCAACTGGCTGGCTGCCATGAAAGCCTTACTTCTCCAACACTCCCCAAATGCCTTAACTCTGAGTAAGAACACTGTGGAGACAAACATATAGACGGGCTGATATGGAGGTTGCAGGAATAGGCATTGAGCTGTTGTCTTTTTCTGTCTTCTCCATTCACCTAAAGCAGCTACTTTATCCTTTCTAAAGGAAGAATCAACCTGACTTTATCCTGACCATACTCCAATCAGATATATTGTATTTCTCATCGAAAGTAGTCATTGAACAAGTCCAAGAAAATATCATGCAAATTAGCATCCTCATCTCCTAATATTTGGTGATGCATTTCCTACCAAGACTGGTTTACTCAAAAATAAATCTGGAAGTGTAATAGAGTTATATCTGTCCTCTGATGGGCGTGGAGCACATCTGTCATGGAGTGAAATTTTCCTTACTATCAGAATATTATTTAAGATTTTGTTTCCACTTTGCGGTAAAAATTAATTAGATATATTTGAATTGTTGATCTTATTATTCAGGAATCAGATTGTTGATAGGATTTTGATTAATTGGGTTGAGTGGTATCATATAATGAACTGAGAGGTATGAAAAATATGTCTTTCAACAGTAATTTATTCATTAATGGAATAAAAAATGCCTTCATTGCCCAAATATTTAAGAAAATTTTGAAAGTGACATCCTCTCATTTTAGCGCAAAGGAAGGCAGATCATGGTTTCTTATTTAGATGGTTGTAGATGGATAAGGAAAGGCGGGCAGGAGGGCTAAATAAAGCCAATGAGATCACATGTTCCGCTTTTTTATTTGCTTCTCTCGTTCTCCTTTTGGACAACAAGGCCTCCATTGATACTCAGTTGGAAAGGAACAGGGAGGGCAGAGGAAAGGGGGTGTCAGTGTCACCCCAATGGCCCCCGGTCACTTCTCCACGCTCCTTAATGTGATGTTCCCATCGACACAATGAGGCTGAAAAACAGAATGATCTCATGATTTCAAAACTGATTCATGCAAAAAGCACTAAGAGATGAAGAGAGAGGTGGACTTGAAAGAAAGAAAGAAAGAGAGAGAGAGAGAGGATGGGAGGGAGGGAGGAAGGAAGGAAGGGAGGGAGGGAGGGAGGGAGAGAGAGAGAGAAAGGAAGGAAGGAAGGAAGGAGGGAGGGAGGGAGGGAGGGAGGGAGGGAGGGAGGGAGGGAGGAGGGAAGTAAGTGAAAAGGGACAGGTGCATAGGCAGAAGGGCGAACTTCCAGAATTAGTGGCAGGTAGATCACAGGGAGCAGTAGAGTGAAAAAAGGAACAAAAGGAGAGATCTTTGTGATGACAAATGGGGAAAATGAGATAAACGGACAAGTGGAAAGATTTGGACAGCTTGTTGGCAGAGTAAGAAAGAAGATTAGAGACTTGCAGAGCAGTACAGAAATCCATACTGTTAATAAAGATCCATCCTGCATCAAAAGTCTCTTATCACAGAACAAGTCAATCTTGTTTTCTACTTTTTAGATAATAAATCCAAGGAGTAAAATAGACAGGGGAACAGACATAATGTTTTAGATAAATTACTTTTAGAATGCATATATAGAATATCATCTTCGTAAAGTGATAGGACAGTGCTCTAATTTAGGCAGAGGAGGACTTGCATTTTTATGTATTTAAATTTCTGGCACCTCATCCTCCTTATGCTGGTCTTTGACTGTAATACAGGTTGATTTGATTTGTCCCTCAGGTTTGGTTTGGTTTGCTTGTTTTTTACTTCCTAGTTTTGGAAGGGGCCATCTAAACCGCTGACTCCAATCCTCAGTTCCAGATGAAAGCATCCATGACAGATGGCTGTCCAGCTTTTGCTTGAAGACACCCAATGAAGGGGAACCTGTCACTTCCCCTAGTAATTGGTTCCACTGTCAAGATTTCTCTTGCTGCTAGGAATTTTTCCGAATATTGAGTGGGATTTTGCCTTCCTGTAATTTAAATGTCCTTATTCAATGGCTTGCCCTCCGGAATTATTGGGAACATATCTTGACCTTCTATACAGCATCCGTTCTGATGCTAGAAGCATGCTATCATATCCCTTTTCATTTTCCCTTCTCAAGGCTAAGCATGCTGAGTTCCCTCATTCTCTTTTCATAGGACTTTGTTACTAGTTCCCGGATTATCTTTGTTGCTTTTCTCTGAAACTCTTCCTAACGATTCAAATCTTTCATAAAATCTCATGCCTAGGCTGAGGCAAAATACTCTAGATGAACTCTTACCAAAATTGAATAAAGTGAGACTATTGCTCCCTATGATTTAAAAATGATCAATCCTTACAATTTACAATTGCAATTGCCTTTTTTCCAGCTACATCATACTGCTGATTCATATTCAATTTTCAGTCCAGCACTATTCCAATTTTTTGGGTAAGTAATGTTATCAAGCTAGGTAACCACCTCCCAACACATATTGCAACCTACACCTATTCATTTAATTTTTCTTGTCCAAGTGAAAAACTTTGTGTATGTATATTTGATAAGCATTCCCTTCACATCTTTGTCCAGGTTTTTAATACTGTAATATTATTGAGGAATCAAAATGCTAGCCTGTGGCAACCACTTAGGAATTTCTTCCAGCTTGATGAGGAATTATTGAGGAATTCTCTTTGCATATGATTTTTAGCCCCCCTGCCCCCATATATCCACTGAACCAGTGGTGAAATCCAACTTTTTTTTACTACCGGTTCTGGTGGGCATGGTGTGGCTTGGTGGGCATGGCAGGGGAAGGATACTGCAAAATCTCCATTCCCACCCCACTCTGGGGCCAGCCAGAGGTGGTATTTGCCGGTTCTCCAAACTACTCAAAATTTCCGCTACCAGTTCTCTGAACTGCTCAAAATTCCATTACCGGTTCTCCAGAACCTGCTGGATTTCACCCCTGTACTGAACTGTCATGTCATGATTTAGTTCACATATATCTAGCTTGCTAATCAAAGCAACAAAGGGATACATTTGTTGCTTTGATTAGCAACGAATTAATCAACAAATTAATCAACAAATTTGATTAGCAACAAATGCGGCTGCGCAGGTGATAGTGGGAGCCCCTCGTGGCTCCCATGTGACACCACTCCTGCGCAGACTGCACTGGCTACCTGTGGCCTTTCGGGTGCGCTTCAAGGTTTTGGTAACTATCTTTAAAGCGCTCCATGGCTTAGGGCTGGGTTACTTACGGGACCGTCTGCTGCCACCGATTGCCTCCCACCGACCCGTGCGCTCTCACAGGGAGGGACTCCTTAGGGTGCCGTCCGCCAGGCAGTGCCGACTGGCGACACCCAGGGGAAGGGCCTTCTCTGTGGGGGCTCCCACCCTCTGGAATGAACTTCCCCCGGGACTCCGCCAACTTCCTGACCTTCGAACCTTTTGCCGCGAGCTTAAGACACACCTATTTATCTGCGCAGGACTGGACTAGAATTTTAATTTTAAATTTAGTTTTTAATGGGGTTTTATTATTTTAATTATAATTTTAAATTTCGGCCTAATTCAATAAGTTTTTTAATTAGTGTTTTTATCTTGTGTTATATTTGTGTTTTTATCAGGCTGTAAACCGCCCTGAGTCCCTCGGGAGATAGGGCGGTATAAAAATTTGATTAAATAAAATAAATAAATAAATAAATACATTGTCAAACGCTTTGGTAAAATCAAGATATATTATACCTAAGCATTGTCTAATCCAGGGATCCACAACCCACGGTCTGTGGAGCAGCACCAGTCCGTGGCGGTCCATGCGAACAAGCAAAGCCTCATCTATGGGATGCAGGCAGCACGCAAAACCACGCCCCTTCCGGTTCAAAAAACCTCTCTCCACGGAACCAGTTCCTGGTGCCCAAAAGGTTGGGGGACTGGTCTAATCCAGGGGTCTCCAACCTTGGCAATTTTAAGACTTGTGGACTTCAACTTCCAGAATTCCTCAGCAAGTAAAGCTGGCTGAGGAATTCTGGGAGTTGAAGTCCACAAGTCTTAAAGTTGCCAAGGTTGGAGACCCCTGGTCTAATCTATGAAATAGGAAAAAACAGACTAAGGATAATCTGGCAAAAGTTGCTCTTAACATGCTTCAAATTATTGTCTGGCAATTACTAGATTTCTTTAAAAAAATATGAATAATTATTTGAGAGCTGTGATACAAGGATGTACTGGGGAGGCTATTAGTCACTGTTTGAGTAAATAAAATATTTCTCAAAATGACGCAACATTAGTTTGTGTGTGAGAGAGAGACATGTATTCATTTTTGGCATTGCCCAACATAAAACTGTATTTCATAAAACACTTTGCGCCATAATTTCTATCTCTAAGGTCTTTGGCAGTGGTGGGTTTCAAATTTTTTTACTACCGGTTCTGTGGGCATGGCTTGGTGGGCGTGGTGTGGCTTGGTGGGCGTGGCAGGGGAAGGATACTGTAAAATCTCCATTCCCTCCCCACTCCAGGGGAAGGTTACTGCAAAATCCCCATTTCCTCCCGATCAGCTGGGACTGGGGAGGCAGAGAATAGATGAGGGTGGGGCCAGTCAGAATTTTTACTACTGGTTCTCCGAACTACTCAAAATTTCCGCTACTGGTTCTCCAGAACTGGCCAGAACCTGATGAAACCTACCTCTGGTCTTTGCGATAGGTTTTGGGATAAGAGCCTTCAGGAAATGTGAACAAACAATAAACAATCATTAAAACCACAGAAGGCAAAAGAAGGAACCAGCTGTGCATTTACTAACCCAGAAAAACAAAATAGGCAAAGATGATGTTGTGGGATGAAACTAGAAAATAGGGAGATCTCAGCTTTTCTCAATTCTTTGCCATTGAATTCTTTAAACTGGGCACAATCCTGTAAGGTTCAGAATGTCTTTAGGATATGGTTGAAAAGCCAAGACAATGGCTATGATGTGCTTCAATTGTGAATGCACTGAAGGAACATTTGCTAAATGTCCATGCTCATTTGTTCTACAGAATGAAAATATCATTTCCAGCCTTATTAGGCAGCAGGGCAAAACTAGAAGTTACGCATTCCTTGAAGCAACATTTGAAGTGGCATGGAATAGTAACATCAGAAACTGAATCTGTTATTCACATTCATTGCTAAACTTTCACCTTCTCCTGTAGTTTGGAGAGGCACAAATATAAATAAGGAGTTCATAAGTTGCTTAACCTTGCCTAAAGATAGGCTTAGCATATCAGGGCAATAACAATTCTGAAGACCAGTAGATGGCAACAAAGAGACAAAGAAAATATCAACTCTTTGCTGTCCTCTAGTGGTTGTTTGATTTTTGCAGCCCAAATATAGCTGCATAGTAAACTGTTCTTGATGGTGCAACAATTGTTAGATGACCTTCTGACAAATTTTCTATCATTTAATTGAGAATACAATAGAACAGGGGTGTCAAACTCAAGGCCCAAGGGCCAGATTCAGCCCACAGGATGCTTAGATCTTGCCTGCGGGGCTGCCCTGGAAACAGTGAAGGACTGGCTCACGGTCTGCCAGTGAAAACGGAGCTCGGGAGGCTGCAAGCACTCAGGCCACAACAAGGGCCCCTGACAGGAGTGACATTGAGCTGGACACACCCACCCAGGCCATGCTCACCCAGCCCCCCCAAGGTCAAACACAACCCTGATGCGGCCCTCAATGAAATCGAATTTGATACCCCTGCAATAGAACAATTAAGTTCTGACCCTTTATTCTGATATACCCATATTCTCAGTAATTATTCCCATTATTCTCCATAATGGGAAGGAGGGAAGGAGCTTTCTGATATATTTTTTCTATTTAAGATGGAAAGCTTAGAAAGGTAGGCAAAAAGATCATAAGGAAATGAAAAGCTATTTCTTTGAGAATGCAGCAAAAATTCTTGGCATCCCACATCACTAGGTCTAAAAGTGTTCCATTTTTTCCCCCTTTATTTTTCCAGTAATCTTAGTTTCCGGGTATTATTATTATTATTATTATTATTATTATTATTATTATTATTATTATTATTATTATTATTATTATTATTATTATTAATAATAATAATAATAATATCAGAGTTGGAAGGGACCTTGGAGGTCTTCTAGTCCAACCCCCTGCCCAGGCAGAAAACCCTACACCATTTCAGACAAATGGCTATCCAACATTTTCTTAAAAATTTCCAGTGTTGGAGCATTCACAACTTCCGTAGGCAAGTTGTTCCACTTGTTAATTGTTCTAACTGTCAGGAAATTTCTCCTTAGTTCTAAGTTGCTTCTGTCCTTGATTAGTTTCCACCCATTGCTTCTTGTTCTACCCTCAGGTGCTTTGGAGAATAGTTTGACTCCCTCTTCTTTGTGGCGACCCCTAAGTGCCAGAGATCAGTCACAGTTTTAGTTGCTGTGATCCTGACTGGCTTTCCCTGCACTTCAGGAGATTATAGTTTTTTCAAATATGTATTCTTTCAATCAAGCTCCACATAGTAGATTACAGACCTGTAGTTATCCCATCAGAAATAATATTCTACCAAAAAATAAGAACTCTTTTTGTGTTCAGGGCCACTACCTTTGGGGATAAAGTGCAAAGGACTGCAAGCAGATGTGGCTGGACGGGGAAGCATAGCCCCTCTCTTTCTGTCTCTGTACTAGTGCCTGCTAAGGGACAAATCACTTTTGCCAAATGTCTGACCTCTTTATTTGCAGAGGGCTTTTAAGATTGCCCGCCACTCAACCTTCCTTAACATTAGGCAGGAGCAAAGTTTTCAGTGATGCCTTCCCTGCATTCCCCCTTTGCTCCAACTACCAGAAGATAGACATGTGTCCAGGGCCACTTTTCAAACTAACTAGAAGAATTCCTTGCTGTATTGGAACTGATGACATTCTGTTTGGGTCAAATTGTGACTCATGATCATGCTTGGATTATAGATAACCATTTAATATTTATGTGTTTGACAATCATAAAACCACATGGGTTCTTAAAGAAGGATTGCTTGTGCTATCACCCAAAATCTGGGATCTCTTTCTAAGTGGCAGCTGGACAGGACTGGCAGCAATCACCACAGAAGGAAAGCTGGAAACTAGGGAGGCTAAAGAGCAAATACACTCTAAGAGCCAATTACAAGATAGAGGTAGGGCAGAAGCTCCAAACACAAAGCAATTCATTTGACTCAAGTTTTCTATTCCAGGAGAGTATTTGTACAAAGCACAAAACAGCTATTTCTCAGAAAGCAAACTCTTTCTCTCCAGGAGAGAAGCAACCTAGAACTAAGGAAAAATGTCCTAACAGTGAGAACAACTAGCCTTGTGGTGCAACCAAAACAATCTGGAACTGAACACACTCAAAACCGTAGAAATGGTGGTAGACTTTAGGAGAAACCCTTCCATACTTCCACCTCTCACAATACTAGACAACACAGTATCAACAGTAGAAACCTTCAAATTTCTAGGTTCTATCATATCGCAAGATCTAAAATGGACAGCTAACATCAAAAACATCATCAAAAAAGGACAACAAAGAATGTTCTTTCTGCGCCAACTCAGTAAGCTCAAACTGCCCAAGGAGCTGCTGATTCAGTTCTACAGAGGAATTATTGAGTCTGTCATTTGCACCTCTATAACTGTCTGGTTCGGTTCTGCAACCCAACAAGAAAAACACAGACTTCAGAGGATAATTAGAACTGCAGAAAAAATAATTGCTACCAACCTGCCTTCCATTGAGGACCTGTATACTGCACGAATCAAGAAGAGGGCCGTGAAAATATTTACAGACCCCTCGCATCCTGGACATAAACTGTTTCAACTCCTACCCTCAAAACGACGCTATAGAGCACTGCACACCAGAACAACTAGACACAAGAACAGTTTTTTCCCAAAGGCCATCACTCTGCTAAACAAATAATTCCATCAACACTGTCAAACTATTTACTGAATCTGCACTACTATTAATCTTCTCATAGTTCCCATCACCAATCTCTTTCCATTTATGACTGTATGACTATAACTTGTTGCTGGCAATCCTTATGATTTATATTGATATATTGACCATCAATTGTGTTGTAAATGTTGTACCTTGATGAACGTATCTTTTCTTTTATGTACACTGAGAGCATATGCACCAAGACAAATTCCTTGTGTGTCCAATCACACTTGGCCAATAAAAATTCTATTCTATTCTATTCAATGGAGTGGCTTGCCTTCCAGAGTTGTGGGTGCTTCATTACTGGAGGCTTTTAAGAGACTGGACAGCCACTTGTCTAGAATGGTGCAGGGTCTCCTGGTTGAGCAAGGGATTGGACTAGAAGACCTCCAAGTTCCCTCCAACTCTGTTATTCTGCAAAGAAGATTCTTTAAAGAATGTTCTGCAAGCAGGTCATGCTCCCAAATTTCTCTACATCAAGTATTTATTTACTTCAATCTCTTCCCCAGTTCTGTGTTCTCTTACTTCCAAATAAATTAAATGAACATATCTTTTCTTTTACGTACACTGAGAGCATATGCACCAAAACAAATTCCTTGTGTGTCCAATCATACCTGGCCAATAAAAATTCTATTCTATTCTATTCTATTCTATTCTATTCTATTCTATTCTATTCTATTCTATTCTATTCTATTCTATTCACCAGAAATTTAGATTTGCTCAGGCTCTTCTCGATGGTCAACTTAAAATGTTATCCATCAGCTCTTGAACCAACACAAGACTATTAACTACATAACATTTACTACTCCCATTGGCAATATTTATTTTGTCCCTGGCAAAGGGCGAGTCCTGATTTATGGTGTACAGGCCACATTAATGTTGGTGGATTGTCTCAGCTGACTTTCCATTCACTTCAACGAATTTCACAATTGGTAAGAAAACACTCACTAATCGTTCTCCTTAAAGTATGTCAAGGCTGGGATCATGGGGAGATGAGTTTTAATAAGTGGCAGGTTCAATCATTTGTCAGTATAGTGCTCTATTTTTGCCTATGTATTTTGCTTAGGTGCAGTAAGAAGCTGTTCAGAGGACTAAACTTGGATTCAAAAACAACTTGAACAGCTGACAGACATATGGTAGGAAGGGTTGTATCATGAGTCAGCAGAGCATTCCCCCCCCTCCCTTCCTCCCCCCCTCCCACCTTTCTCTCATATTTTATTGTCCAACTTCCTTTGCCATCAATCACTGTTACTCAGCTGCTACCCAGGCTGGTCCCAAGTCTCTGAGCCAACATGGTAATCTGGTAGATTCAGAGGGAAAGCCTACTTTGAAATAATTAGACTCTCTTGCTGCTCAAACAGACTTGCCCTGAAGGCAGTATACACGGACTGGAGTAATGGGATGTGCCTGCATCAGACTAATGCCTGGCTGAATAATCCTGGGAGTTGAGGTTCACACATCTTCAAGTTGCCAAAGTTGAGAAACATTGGCCTAAAGGGACCAATATGGTTGGGTGACTCCATCCTTTTAGGGTGTCATCAGAATAGTCAATGAAATATATCAGACTGCATTCAGTGAAAAACCCTGGCTTGTTGCCTGCTCAAATGGGAAAATACTACTGAACACTGGAACAGTTTACAGACAACTTTATGTTGTGGTCCGCCAGCAGCCTGCGGAGCTGGCAACAGAGTTGGACAGCGATGAGACTGAGGTGGGGCCGGGGCCAGGGCCATCGGGGAGTGAGGTGCGGACTCCAGAGTCTCCAGAGACTGATAGTAGTGAGGCAGAGGAACAGGAGGATCCTGTTCCTAATGCACACATGACAAGAGCTGCCAGAAGGCAAGAGCAGCTCAAGCAAAGAGGACAACTCGGGAGTAGGGCCAAGAGATGATTGGCCCCTCCCATAAGGCTTAAAACCAGCAATGGCATTTGGGCTTTGCCGGAAAACGATGTTGGTAGCTTTGTCTTCTTTTTCATCTATGTCTTGCTTTTATTTTTTGTATCTGTGACATCTGAACATTTGCCAAGAAAGGCCTTTGGCAGTTTGCCTAATTGGATCAAGGTTTGCGATAGGACTGAGGAATTTGTGTTGGGAGGAATTTGCTTTAATTTAGTTGAACTACGTTGGGAATGAAGTAATTCTCAGCTGTTCGAATAAAGTTTGTTTTTTCACTGACTGAGTTTCCTACTACCTACTTGGGCCTGGGTTACAACACTTTACTCTTGCTCATGTATAGGTTCAGGATGAAATGAAGGCTATGCCAGGAAGACATGGGGAAAAATAGTTTGCCAGAACAGGTTTGTGATATTCCTACCAGATCATTTAGCACAAACAAGGAAAATAATGCAGGTTTCCCTTCTTTCTTGCCCTCTTTTATCTGGCCTTGTCCCCACTTGCACCTTGGCATAGCATAATAACCTGACAAGATCAGTATTTTGCACTGTCATCATGGCCACCCAAGCCATCAGTGAAGAGGTCTTAAATCCTCATTCGGTATATCTCTATCAAGTTGATCTTTCCCCTTCTAAGCTAAAACAATCCAGGCACAGCTTTAAGGTATGTAAAATTGAAATACCTTGTCACTCATTAACTTGGAGGTGAGATCAGCTAATAAGGTGTTGGGAGATGAGGCCATGTTCCCTTCCCAAACAGCGTCCACTACAGTCATTGCTCTCATTGACCATGAGAACTGTACCTCTCACAATCATTCCCATTTTTGATACCAACGTACCTCCAGACTTCTAAGAAGAGAGATGATGCTACTTTGCTACTTTAGTTACAGAAAAAAGAGGATGTACCGCAGTGGTGGGTTTCATTTTTTTTTACTACCAGTTCTGTGGGCGTGGCTTGGTAGGTGTGGCATGGCTTTTGGGCCTGGTTTGGTGGGCATGTCAGGGGAAGGATACTGTAAAATCTCCATTCTCTCCCCAATCCAGGGGAAGGTAACTGCAAAATCCCCATTTCCTCCTGATCAGCTGGGACTTGGGAGGCAGAGAATAGATGCGGGTGGGGCCAGTCAGAATTTTTACTACCGGCTCTCCAAACTACTCAAAATTTGTGCTACCAGTTCTCCAGAACTGGTTCAGAACCTGCTGAATCCCACCTCTGATGTACCGATATATTTGCACAAGTCCACTTTAAGGATATTTTGAAAGGTATCTTTTACCTTTAGATCTAGCATCCCCATTTTTCTGCATTGCGACATCCAGAAAAAAAATGAGTGATGTTGACTTTTGTTGTTTATTTATCTGTTCTCTTATTTCATTCACTTCCCTCCTCATTGTGTAGTAAGCAATTAGCTCATTTAGAGCTAATTCTGAATGTCCTTTATTTTAAAAGGCAGGCTCTTCATCTCTCATATTATTTTGTTGGAATTAAATAATTCTTTCCAGCTTTCTTTTGATGCACACAGGTAAACTTCCTAAGGAATGGGGTGATTGGCTGCTCAGGGAAACTCCTTTGTGATGTTGTATATTTTCAAGCAAATAATTTCAGAAAAGAAGACACAAATACAATAGCTATTTCCTTTTTCTTTCTAATCATACTATAAATCGCCACATCTGAGTATAGATGCTATAAATCGCCTAGACAATATACATTTTCTAAATAAATAGATAAAGGTACCGTTATGTAATAGCAATAAGTACATGTAAACATTTCCTACATTTAGTTTCTTATACAAACATAGAGCTGGAAGGGATGATTTAGACCAGGGGTCTCCAACCTTGGTCCCTTTAAGACTTGTGGACTTCAACTCCCAGAGTTCCTCAGCCAGCAAAGATGCAATAATTACTTTCAATTACAATAAGAGAAAGAACCTGTGATTTGATTTAAGATGGTTTATTAAGTTCCGTCTTCAGTTTATTCATAACTATGCCACAAGCTGGCAATAGCCTGGTCATGAGAACATGCACTGATTCATTTCCTTCAGAGACAGACATAGGGGAGCAAATAGGAGGCGTTTTATTATGAAGCTCAAGGTGGTGGACAAAGCTGCAGAAATTTTAGCTTCTGGAACCTTTCTTGGAGGCTTGGGTAACTACTCCAAGTTTGATAAATGGTTTATAATTACATAGAGAGGGAATTTCTTTCTGACAATTGATAGAGAAGCTGCCTCCTTCCTATGAAGGATGAAATGGGTGTGGGAGCCACAGAGGAAAATTATGATGGGTAGAGCAATGTTTCTGAACAATTCAGCACTGTCCCGACCATTGCATCCCACCCCCCTGAACAAAAGGCTCACACACAAGGGACCTGGCTGTGAAACTTCCATCTGCTTTCATCCATGACCCCTGGGAGCAGCCAGGTCATGAGGTCATCCTGCTTAAACTCAGGATTTTTAACCAGAAATAGAGTCGGGAAGTGGCAAGGGGTAACCCTGGGTAGGGGTCCCAATTTTATGAGGGGAATTTTTGAATAAATCACTTTTTTAAAAAAAAATCAGCTACATATTCCCCTTATTAATTAAATAAAAGAATGATGTTATTGTGAATAACAGCTGCATTTTACGTTTATGAGTTGATAATATGACACATTGATTCATAAAGAACAAGAGTGAGTACTGCCTATTTCAAATTCATCAGTTTTGTGATCCACAAATACTGTCAAAGGGTTCTTTGGCTCATAATACTCTTAATAAATACCTAGAACCACTGAGGCAGTGCTGGATTTCAAACTGTTCTTCTGTCCAGAGTTCTGAGCCCAATCATTCCTTATGGATTCATGGAATAGAGATACAGTATTTGACAAAATTTCACTACATATTTGAAATTTTAGAAGAGCACCACACTGGAATAAACTGTGGCATTTTCAGTAACTGGAAGGAAAGATTAAAACAGGGATCTCCAGAAGGTATGGTGGAAAAAAATAAAATGGAAGCCATGATGGGGTGATCAAATTCTCTCCATTTTTTTATGTATAATCACATTGTCATGACTGCCATCCTGACACCTTTGAAGTGAACTGCATGCACTCAAATTTCCAGGTACAAAATTGAGAAGACTACAAGAAATTTAGAGGACACAAATTTTCATTCATTTGAGAGTATCTGAGGAACTATCTTACCCTGATGAGACTAACGCTTCAGATTCTGTTAGCCAAAGAATTCCAAGTGGCAGGGTCCAGGATAAGAGCCTTGTCTGCTGTGGTCCCCATCCTCTGGAATATTCTGCTGTCAGAGATGAGATCTTCTCCCATGCTCCTGGCCTTTGGAAGAGCCTAACAACTTGGCTCTGCCATTTGGCCTTGGGCCCCAAAAAGACCTGCTACATTGGGGGTACCTCAGGCCCCCAAGCTGCCCATCATCTTGATTCTTAACTTCTTAATCTTTTTATTCAAACTTTAATTGTTTTTAGCACTTTTTAACTTTTTATTATATTGTGAGCACCCAGAGTTGCTATAATAGTGAGATAGACATCATAGAAATTTAATAAAATTATTGTAATACTGTATGCACAAAAATGTGAAATCACAGCTGCCACTGCCATTCATATGCACAAATAAGGCTGTAATCCAGTGGTAGCATATAGGTTTTGTATGCAGAAAGACGGAGGCATTTCCATGTAGAAAACTCTGGGGACAGGCAATACATGTCTCAGGCCATTAACTGTCTTTTAAATTTTATATATATTGCTTTCACAGCCCCTTATCCTTTAAATCAATAAGGCAATAAGTTGACTTTGTAAATATACAAATAGAATGAGACTATTGCCTTACACACTGTAAGCCGCCCTGAGTCTTCGGAGAAGGGCGGGATATAAATGTAAATTTAAAAATTAAAAAAAATCTGCTTTTGTGCATTGCCCAGTCACCTTTGATGAGATATGCAGCTATATAATTTATTGCATAAATACATAAATGGTAATTTGTATTATATGGCAAGACCGTTCACCTACATCTGGGAATCATCTGGCCGATGCATGAGCCTAGATAACTTCCTCTCAATCTCTGTACTGAAGAAATCTTCCATAGGTTTAAATGTGATGATCTTCCCAAGGACAGTCACTGGATAGGAATAGGCAGTTGTTTTCTAGTATTTGTCATTTTGTGTCCAGTAACAATTACTGGACTGTTTTTGGGTCCTAACTATCCAGAGTGATTATTTGAGACGATCTCCATCTCAAAACTACATTGGGGTAGTTGCAATTTAAAGGGGTGCTGGGGTCATTCTTCCTTTTTAAAAGTGTGTATATTGCAAATAAATAAGAGTAGTACATACATAGTTCCATAATTAGAAAAGAAAAGAAAAAAGGTTGTGTACAGAATTTGAATTTATCTGGGACACCTGAATACAAAACTGGATCAATATGGAAAATTGCAAATGACTTTGATTTATTTTACAGGGAGAGAAATTGAAATAACAGGTGAACATTTGTAACAGTAATAAAATTTAGAGAGATATTTATATCTCTAGTACCAACCATGAGCTCCATTTTTCTGGGTTTTTTCCATTGTATGCTGATTCAGATACCTATTTCACAAATTTGAGCTTTTTTTCTGAGGATGCCACTTATACCAATGAACCTCAAGGGTTTAGACAAGTGTGAACTGCCTACGGTGATGTCAGATCTAAACTATAATTTCTAATAACTTGCATAAATTGTACTGACCATGGTTGGCATTTATCAATGCACAAATTCAATCACTCTTACAAAAGCCCTTTCACATAAAAAAGAAAGAATGCCCTAGAGTCAAGCTTGACCCATAGTGACTTCATGGATGTATCCACACAATTTTCATGTTCATAATAATGTGGTTTGCCATTATCTTCTGCCAGTATGATTCTCAACCTCCCAATTTAGCCTCTAGTCCTGGTATTTCCTGATGAACTCCTGTCCAAGTGCTAACTAGGTTTGACTCTGCTTAAATTCCAGTCAAGGTGTAATGTATTTGAATTTTAGGAGGGAAATTTGGGCGGGAAAATGCACGTTGCTGATTGGCTGATGCCTCAGCCAAATTACTATTTAAAGAGGGGGTTTTGCCTGTTGTTCCCGGCTGGGATCACAATAAACCAAAGAGCTGTTGTCACTTGTATCGTCTCCTGCCTCTTCATTGCCCGAACATAACACTTTCTCTGAAAAAGAAGAAACAGGTTTGTACAGCGGTTCGAGTTAAGGCAAAGAGTTCAGCGAGAGGGCGAATCGATAAGCGTGTACATGGCCGCATTAACAAAAGCCGCAACCCACTGTGAGTACAGAGACTTGGAGGACACTTTATTAGAACAAATCATTTGTGGGGTCAGGGACATATGACTACAGAGGCGGCTGCTGTCGAAAAGCAACCTAACCCTGGCGACAGCCCTGGATGAGGCCAGGGCACACGAGATGTCCACCAAAGCGGCGGAAACCTTAAAAAAGCCGAACATGCCAAATGCCGCGGCGAAAGCAACGCCAGTCCACAGCGAAGAAATCCAGGCCGAATCGGACAGTGAAGAAGAGGAAGAGGTTTTCCACACCGGGAGGCCGGAGAGAGGCGACCGGGATGAGTGCGTGAGTTGCGGAGGCCAATACCAACGACAGAATTGCAGGTTCAAGGACGCAATTTGTCGGCGGTGTGAAAAGAAAGGACACATAGCTCAGGCCTGCCGAGCCTCCCAACCTTCCCACCAAAAATTCAAACCGGCCAATCAACAGGGCGCCGGATCCGCGAAGCGGCCAGGGATTGGTCAGTTCAAAAAAGGCGCGAAGTTGAATCAGACCACTGTGCGAGTGGGTCACGCATCGACACGGCTAGAAAAGAAAATATTCACCAAGACATACATCGAAGGAGTGCAGTGTAAAATGGAGGTGGATCACGATTACGATTATTATCATCAATCACGATTATGTCTTTGGACACAATCGAAAGGGACCTGCCAGACGTCGCGAAACGCCAGCTGCAACCCCAAAAGCTGAGAGTGCAAGACTACCAGGGGAACCGAATCCCTGTTCGAGGAGTCACGTCCGTCAGAGTGAAATATGGACAATTCAAGAAAACCCTGCCGATCACCATCGTAGATGGAAACCTGCCCAGCTTGCTAGGTCTGGACTGGTTCCGAGCCTTGGGCATGGGAATAACCGGGGTTCACAGAAGCGGAGTCAACCTGAAGGACAAATTGTTGAGAGAATTCAACAATTCTCTCCAAGACAGCCTGGGCAAGTACATGGGGACCCCCTTTCATTCAATTTGGACCCCCAGGTGGCTCCCATTAGATTAAAAGGGCCGGAATAGCTCAGGCTGTAAGGAGCCTGTTATTAGAACACAATAGCCTGCAATTACTGCAGGTTCAAGCCCGGCCCAAGGTTGACTCAGCCTTCCATCCTTTATAAGGTAGGTAAAATGAGGACCCAGATTGTTGGGGGGGCAATAAGTTGACTTTGTAAATATACAAATAGAATGAGACTATTGCCTTATACACTGTAAGCTGCCCTGAGTCTTCGGAGAAGGGCAGGATATAAATGTAAATAAAAAAAAAAAAAGCTAGGAGGGTCCCGTTCGCCCTCAAACCCAAGACTGAAAGGGAACTAGACAAATTAGTAAGCCAGGGAATACTAGTCCCCGTCGACCATGCAAAATGGGAGACACCAATAGTGACCCCAGTCAAACCGGACGGATCAGTCCGTATTTGCGCTGACTATAAGACAACGCTTAACAAAGCATTGCGAAAGAGTGCTTACCCCGTTCCCGTAGTGCAACATTTGTTGCACTCGTTAGGGCAGAGACAGGTCTTTGCCAAACTCGACCTGGCTCAAGCCTACCAACAAGTACCAGTTGATAACGAAACAGCCGAAGCGCAGACGATTGTCACACATCGGGGCGCTTTTAAATGCACTCGACTTCAGTTCGGAGTTAGTGTAGCCCCCGGGTTATTCCAAAACCTAATGGAACGACTCCTACAAGGTCTACCGGGAGTAGTTCCATATTTCGACGATGTACTGATATCAGCAGAAAACATGGAAGAATTAGGGGTCAAATTGCGGAAGGTTTTGGGCATTTTCAGGTGTGCGGGGCTTAAGGTTAAACTCAGCAAATGTCAGATAGGAGTTGAATCTGTAGAATTTTTGGGTTACTGGATAGATAAGGAAGGCATCCGCCCAACTGAGAGCAAAATGCGAGCCATTAGAAAGGCCCCAACCCCAAAAAACAAAACTGAATTACAAGCATTTTTGGGGCTTGTAAACTTCTATGCGGTATTTTTAAAACATAAGGCAACGGTAGCCGAACCGCTACATAAACTGCTAGTGAAAAAATCTGTTTGGACTTGGGGCAGGGTTGAGGCTAAAGCATTTGAAGGCGTTAAGAATCTTCTGTCCAGTGATAGCCTTTTAATTCAGTACAATGGGACATTGCCACTAGTACTAGTTTGTGATGCGTCACCCTACGGGGTAGGGGCTGTCCTCAGCCACAGGTTACCGAACGGGTCAGAAGCCCCTATCGCATATTTTCCCGCACGATGTCCGCAGCAGAAAGGAACTATAGCCAACTAGACCGGGAAGCCCTTGCTATAGTCTCTGGGGTTAAAAAATTCCACGAGTATCTGTTTGGGCGGCAATTTGAAATAGTCACAGACCACAGACCTTTATTGGGACTCTTGGCGGGGGACCGTCCAACACCGGTTGCGTTATCACCCAGAATGACCCGTTGGACTATTTTCCTGGCAGCATATTCATACAAACTGTCTCACCAACCGGGCAAGAATTTGGGAAATGCGGACGCTTTAAGTAGATGCCTGTTGCCAGAGACTATTGAAGACCTGACCCCAGGGACGCCTGTCTTGTTAATTGACTCTTTGGACTCTGGTCCAGTCACATCTACGGAAGTGACTAGGGCATCTTACAAAGACATTATTATAAGAACTGTGATCGGTTGGGTGCAGAGGGGATGGCCCGCTGCACCGGGGGATCATTTCAAAGAGTTTACAAAAAAGCGTTCGGAACTGTCAGTACAAGGGGGTTGTCTGTTATGGGGAGAGAGAGTGGTTATTCCGGAAAAATTACGAGGGCATGTGTTGGAGCTATTGCATGTGGGCCACCCAGGGATTGTGAGGATGAAAAGCCTAGCGAGAAGTTATGTGTGGTGGCCACAAATGGATAAAGACATTAGCGATCGGGTGGGGAAATGCCAAGCATGTCAAGAATCAAGGCCACTACCCCCAACAGCCCCCATATGGGAATGGGAGAAACCCCAGGGTCCTTGGTCCAGGATCCACATAGATTTTGCCGGGCCGTTCCATGGGCAGACCTTCTTAATTGTGGTAGATGCCTACTCAAAGTGGTTAGAAATATTACTCATGAAAACCACAACAGCGGAAGCTGTAATCACAGTTCTGAGGCATCTATTTGTGACACACGGGTTGCCCGACACCATAGTGTCCGATAACGGCCCACAATTCACGGCCACCCAGTTTGAGGGGTACTTGGCAGGAGAGGGCATCCGACATGTCCTCTCGGCACCTTTCCACCCGGCAACGAACGGACTTGCAGAACGTTTCGTACGC
The DNA here is from genome assembly GCF_028640845.1 of Ahaetulla prasina. NCBI lineage: Eukaryota > Metazoa > Chordata > Lepidosauria > Squamata > Colubridae > Ahaetulla > Ahaetulla prasina. Next base: position 68,491,053 of record NC_080545.1, on the reverse strand, counting down.
AGTGCCAAGGAAGCACTATCTAGAATTAGCCCAGGAGATTGGCAATCCAAAATTGATACCTTCCTGGCAGTCCAACATAGAACTCCCTGTGTGACCACCGGCCGCAGCCCATCGGAGTTATTAATGGGAAGAAGACTCCGGTGCCCCCTAGATCGGTTAAACCCTACATACTCCCCTGATGGGTACCAAAGCACGAAGGGAAAAACCAGAACAATGGCAACAGGTGACCCGGTATGGGCACATAACTATAGTGAGGGACCAGCGTGGCTAAGGGGAACAATTGTAGGAGTGACGGGCCCAAAGTCATACTTAGTGGACATGGGGGATGGCCGAGTGTGGAGACGCCACATAGATCAAGTACGAAAAAGAATACAAGACGATCCAGAAACCAAACAGCTAGATCCTGACTACCAAACATTTGAACCAACAGCTAACTCAACCCCGAGGCGATCGGAGGACTTAGCTGTGTCTGAAGAAGTCCAGCGACGCCAACCGGCTCCTCCAGAGGACAGCAGGGACGACTCTGCCAATAATCCAGGGCCGGAGGGCCCAGAGGAGGAGCTGGGAGGAACAAACAGTCCCTCCGACCAGCTCGACTCACTCCCAGGGAATGAATTGCGCAGGTCAGAGTTAGGAGCCGCCCTGTCTACCTGTGTGACTACGTGGAAAAATGACATGCAAATGCTATGCATAAATTATGTAAATATGGTAAAATGTGTTCTGGGAGGGGAGAAGTGTAATGTATTTGAATTTTAGGAGGGAAATTTGGGCGGGAAAATGCACGTTGCTGATTGCCTGATGCCTCAGCCAAATTACTATTTAAAGAGGGGGTTTTGCCTATTGTTCCCGGCTGGGATCACAATAAACCAAAGAGCTGTTGTCACTTGTATCGTCTCCTGCCTCTTCATTGCCCGAACTTAACACAAGGTATTGCTACAGAAAATATCTCAAATATGACCTGTCAAAAGATCCATAATGCATATGAAGTTAGGTTTTAAGTGAAAAGTTATCAGAAGTAATTTTTACTTCCTCCTTGATATGGACTAAATTAGATAGGAATTAATCAAGAGATGCCATTTGAATCTCATCAATAGAATTTGTTGCAATGGAACAGTCCAATTCATGCTTTTTTGACCATGGTTAAGATTATAAGTAGTCGTATTTCCTTCAATTATGTATAAAACTGCATTTATATTCTGTAATAAGAAGAAAATATCGTCATAGAACAAATTCTTGATTATAACAGGGCTGTATGTGATCAGTAAAATTTCTAACCCATCTCCCCAAAAATTCATTGAAGTCCAGTAAAAGCAAGGAATTAAACATTTTCGTAATGATATGGGTTTCATTTGGAAGCCTTAGGCAGATGATCTTTTAAATTAAAAGGGCTTATATAAAGAATATTTGTGTTTGCATTGTCAATCAGGGACTAAAGCCCATTCTCCAATGCAGCCCTTGCGATCTCCAATTCATTTTCTACTTATACTATGGTATGAAAAAAACATAAATATGTTCATTACTACATTAAAAAGAATTATGCATGACTACGATTTATATTTTATGTTTTCTTTCTTTCTTGTGGTCAGATGAAGGAAAAGCAATCTTGATACTTAGCCACATGATGGTGCTCTTGTACTATTTTTCCTGTTTATTCAGATTTTTATCAAATTCAGTTCTTTGACTTGCATAATGGGGGCTGAGCTCTAAAAAGTCGATGGGGCCATGGCAACTTTACATATATTTTAAAATACGTTACAGCTAGCCCTCTCTTAACATCTTGTTCAGGAACCATTCGTAGTTACAAATGCTGAATAATGAGACTTATGACTGGTCCTTGAAATTGTGGTTCTCACCGCATCCCTGTAAGTCACATGATCATGACTTACAGCATTTACAACAGTAATACCTTCCCATGGTCACAGGATCACCATTTGTGATCTTTACAATCAATGAGCAAAATTAGGGAAGCCAGCAGGAAGTCACAAGTCACGGTCATATGACATCATGCTTAAAAACCCACAGTAATTTGTTTAGCAGTTGGAACTGTTGTAAGTGAGCACATCACATTTACCAATTTAAGCCACTTCGTTTAGAAACAGAGTTGCCAATTCCAATTATGGTTTTTTTTTTTTAATTTGCATTTATATCCCGCCCTTCTCCGAAGACTCAGGGCGGTTACTATGTTAGCAATAGTCTTCATCCTATTTGTATATTTATATACAAAGTCAACTTATTGCCCCCAACAATCTAGGTCCTCATTTTACCTACCTTATAAAGGATGGAAGGCTGAGTCAACCTTGGGCCTGGTGGGACTAGAACCTGCAGTAATTGCAAGCAGCTGTGTTAATAACAGACTGTCTTACCAGTCTGAGCCACAGGGGCCCTTGTGGTTGGTTGGTTAGGATGGTTGGTTAGGATTACCTGTACACTGCATGTACCAAAGCATTTTATCTTATGCGACTATGAAATTTAAAATTCAACTGCAATGGAATGGCTGCATGTTCACAATCTTGCTTACACCCCTTTTCAAGTAATTTTATACAATACTTTTATAAAATGGAAAAAAGGTGTGATTTTATTTTTTTATTTATTTCTATCCCTCCTTTATTATTTTTACAAATAACTCAAGGCGATGCACATATCCAGCACACCTTCCTCTTATTTTCCCTACAACAACACCCCTATGAGGTGGGTTGGGCTGAGAGAGAGAGAGTGGCCCAAAGTTACACAGCTGGCCTTCATGGCTAAGGTGGGACTTGAACTTATAGTCATCTGTTTTCTAGCTTGGTGCTTTAACCACTAGACCAAACTGGTTCAAATATGTATTTTATATTGTACTGAATTATATACTGATTATTTGGGATTTAGCATGTTCAGAACAAAGATGGATTATTTTTATGCTATAACAATAAAATAAATAATTGTTGGATGGATAATACTTTATTTCCAGATATAAAGGACTAGATATCAGAGAAATGTGATTTAGCAATTTCTTTTGATCCTCTGCATGCAGTGTTCCTTATCTACTGATTTCTATTCAGGTAAAACATTTCCTGTAGAAAATATGTCCAACTAGCCAAGTCTAGGTATGTAATCACACTTTATTCCAGATGAAATGGTTAATCCATTTAGTCTAATATTGTCTACTCTGATTTGCAGGCGCTCCAAGACATCATCTGGATTTCAGGTGGGATCCCACCCGTCACCTGCCACTGATTTTTTTTTTTAGCTAGAAGATATCAAAGCTTGAATTTGTAACTCTGCATACAAAACAGATATAGTTGTAATGGATGATGATTATTCTCTCACAGTACTGTTGCTTATAATGGGTCCTTCACCATAATTCAATTAGTCGGAAGAATCTATTACTTGTCTCACATATATGAACATCAAACTCCTTCCTACGCATGACATGCTGCCATTCAACATGGGTGGCTTCACTGTCAGATGCTTTGATCAGTACTCCCATTCATGTCACTTAACTGTGCACTTAAAACCTAAAGCACCAAAGGAAAGAGAAGCAATTGTTAACAAAGTCATGTCCCACACAGACATATTTTTAAATAAAAGAACGGCTCTCTTCTTCATGTCAAGAGTCAGGTCAGAAGACTCTTGGCTCTTCAGACATTTTAACAGCAGCTGAGGGGGGAAATGGCATATGATGCAATCAGATTCTTTCTTGATTCCTTAAATCAAATCCCCTTTTTAAGACTTGAATTCTTTTACAGAGGTAAAAATGTTTGCAATATTTTCTCTGTCAAGCTATACCCCACGCTTGGTTGTATTCTTGCTTAATTATATTGTCAGTACATAAATTACAGGAGTGCTATATAATTAAATCTTGTCATTTGCAAGGAGCCGTGAAGTACTTGTTTTTTAAAAAAACCTAATCTCATAGCATGACCATGTTTCTGCTTCTATTAGAACAAAACTGAATGAAGAAACTTCTGAATTTCCTAGCTAGGGTGTTAAACCAAGAGAGGAAATACAGGTAAGAAGAGATAAAGGAGGTCTTTGCTTTCAGCTGCCCTAAATGTTAGTGAACCTGAACACAGAAAATAATACATTTGCCTTTTATCTCATCACAGATATCAATGTCTAGAATCATTTTAACATTAATATTTTATTGGGTTCTACTAATTTAGATTAAATATTAATATATATTGCTAGTCCATGTATGATATTACCATATACTTACTTATCGGTACTTGCTTACGTACTTATTTACTAAATAAATAAATAAATAAATAAATAAATAAATAATCACATATGTTAATTAGCTTCCCAATGCTAGCATATTTCATCTGTATGATTTTTTTCCCATCCTGGTATCTTGAAACATCACAGCGTTTCTTAAACTTGGCAACTTTAAAACTTTACCTGACTCTGTGGTCTCTTCCCATAATCCCAAAAGTTTTAAACAAAAACTTTCTAATATTGACCTCACCCCATTCCTAAGAGGACCATAAGGGGCGTGCATAAGAGCACAAACGTTCCTATTGTTCCTGTCCTATTGTTTTTCTTTTTCTCCTGTTTTTCTTCTTCTCATATATATGTATGTATGTATGTATGCTTATTCCTCCTAATATTTACTCCTATATATGTTTATACACTATATAATCTTTTCTGTATGATACTTATATATTTTGTTGTGACAAAATAAATAAATAAATAAATAAACTTGTGGATTCCAAGTCCCAGAATTCCCCATCAAGCATGATTCCCATTTTTAAAATAACTCCCATCTTCCTGTGGCAGGAAATAACGGGACCAAAGGGGGCAATACTTGTAGCTCCGGGTTGAAATGATGATGTTACCTAGTTTGGGTAATGAAAGGTCTGCAAGAAAACAAGCAAGCTCAGAGAGCGCCAAGGACCGACTCGCACTTGTGTAACAGTAACAGAGTTGGAAGGGACCTTACAGGTCATCTAGTCCAACCCACTGCTCACGCAGGAGAACTGTACCAGGGATTCGAACTGCCGACCTTTCTGATCGACCTAGGCAGGTGTTTAAGCCACTTGCCCATTTGTACCTCTGAAACTGGATCCTAGCCCGTGAAAACGTTTGCTACAACCAATCTTCTGCCGTTTTACTGAAAACTTTGCGCTCCACTTCGCACCTGCTCACCTTAACTAAGGAAACCAGACTTCTTCCCTCAGTTCCCCCGCCCCGCCTTTGTGACGTCAAGAGAGCATCTTACTACGGTACGTACCGAGACGGCTCATTTCTAACACTAGATCTCACACAGTCCAAGCTTAGTATCGCGAGACGTTATTAAGGTGATTTCTCCCCCCCCCCCCCGGTGTTTCCTATACCTTCCTTAACTCAAAGGCTCCTGGATCTATTGCAAGTTGGTCCTCCGGGCAGGTTTGGCAGTGACGTGGGAGACAAACCTCCATCCCCCCCTCCCCGGGTCCCGCTGCTTTTCCGGGAAGAGAAAACGGGTAGGTGGGTGCGGAGCTGGAGGCAGAGGCTTCCGGTGGTTGACTGGCTCCATTTCTCTTGGGGAGAGCGCGTTGTCCTTCCACTGGAAAGGGGCGATGATTGGGGGCAAGAGGGGTTCCCTATTGGCTTCGTCAGTTAATCCCCCCCAGTTTGGCCACTTAAAACAGGTGGTGTTTCTGGTCCAGAGTCCTTTCTCTATGCAAGGTGACTCCTGTGCCTAAGATTGGCAATGGGGGTAAAAAGCTGCCCAGCTTGTTGTTTGATTTAAATAAATTTGTTTATTTGTATATTTCATTGTTGTTTTGCTGAGTGGGGTGGGGGTAGAAAGATGGGAAGTGGGGGGGAGACAGCCTGGATTCTTTTTATTACCTATTTGTACCTTGCAAAAACCTACCCTATATGAACATTTCTGTCTGCAGGTGAGTTTTCAGTCCAAGTCGATTTTGCAGCCTGGTGGCTAAATTCAACTTTTTCCGGTCCTCAAAACTAAGAATTGTTTATTAGATGTATGTCTTTCATCAAGAAGCTCCGGGTGGGATATATAGCGCTGCCTGTTCCAATTTTTCTCTGCAAAACTCCTTGAAGTTGGTTAGAGCAACTAACCCAAAGTTATCCAATGAGTATTTGTGGCTGAGGATGAACCAGAATCTCTCCAGCTCTAATCCAGCACCTTAACCACTACATATTGATCTCACCCCATTCCTAAGAGGTCTGTAAGGGGCATGCATAAGAGCACAAGCGTGCCTACCGTTCCTGTCCTATTGTTTCCTTTCGTTATATCCAATTAATATAGTTATTACAGACTCATGCTTATATATATGCTCATATATTGTATATTTATTTCATGCTTATGCTTATATATACTGTGTGACAAAATAAATAAATAAATAAATAATCACATTCTAACTATTATAGCAGTATTGCTGTCTTCTTCTGAAAATAGGTGACTCTTTGCACCCTCAGAAAGAAGCTTTAGCACCAGTTTGTATTTACATATCTAATTGGATATTGAAAGCAATTAATATGAAACTTTTTAAAGGCCTTTCTTTAAAAAAAAACTATTAAACTTTTCAAGATACAGGTCATTATGATGTTTCCAAGAAATGGCAAAATAGGAAGAGAAGAGATAACAGTTGTCAAAGACCAACAGTTAACCAACTTGAACTTGATTAGCAGGTTTTGGTCATTATGAATCACATAGATTTTTGAGAATGCACATACCTAATTGCTGTGGCTTTTATGCATTTATCTTAAAAAAAAGTTACTTGTTCAGTAGCTAGCACAAATAATGATAGCTAAAAGGTGGTTTAAGCTTTGACAGCTCTGCTTGAAGTAGTTTCCAATTGAAAAGTCAAGAAGCAGGACTGAGAAATCAGGACTGCTTGAGATTGGGAAGTACTGCCAGCCAGACCAGACAGTACAGAGTTGATAGACTAGTGAATCTGATTTAAAATAATGTTGGTATTTTTAGTCTGATGCTTTATCTGAGAAAAATATTTGATATATTTATAACCCCAATTAGGATCGGAATTTTGGCTGCTAAGTGATATCATTAAATGATTGGACCCAATTTTATTACCATTTTTACCATAGTGGTTAAGAAAATCATGTAGTCTGAAAATCAGGTAGTCTGACAATAAGCAATTGATGTTGCTTATTGGAAACTGCTGGAAAATCACAAATTGTGATGTGATAATAGGATCCTGCAGCTACTCATGAATGCCAGGTGGCCATAAAGCATCTAAATTGCAATCATGAGACCAGAAGGATAATTGACAATTATAATTTTGAGGACAAATCACTTTTCCTGAGACTGTCATAACTTTGAACCATCATTACATGATTGAGAACTACCTGTGTACCAAACTTTAGGACCCATAAAGCACTTCTAGCAATTGTAAAGTTGTCATGCCACAACTGCCTGGCATGATCACATTTTGGGTGCTTGACCACAGACTGGTCTTTACAACTAGTTTCCGCTCCTTCAGTCATGTGACCATGGTTTGTGAGTTTTTTTGCTGGTTTATGGCAAAAACACTCATTTGGGAAGAATGGGTTCATATTTGCCACTGTGGAATTTGCTTAATGACTTTAGATTTGCTTAATGACCACAGTGATTTGCTTAATGATGTCAGATATCACCCAAACAGAATCATTACTTGAAGACTGGACTTGAGAAATAAAACTTTGGTAGTATTGAGATATAGCATCTGTTATAATTTATACTCTTTTAGCTGTAAACATTTTAAATTAGGAACTAGGCCTTTACGTTTTTTGTGATATGTTTCGTATTTTATTAATAGCTTCGTAGATTGTTTAATGATAATAACCTGAGAAGGGAGGCAGTTTTTCTTACTGTTCAGCAGATACAATAGAAGTTAGAAACACAAAAACAAAGATTTTGATAAGCATATGAAAAGATGAGATGAGTAATCTCCATTGATAATCTTTTTTTTTTCCTTTTAGGTAGTCTGGAAAAATCAGATTCTTCACAAAGTGTTCAGTAATTTAGAACAATGTTTACAGACTTGGAGTATGACATTGAGGAAGACAAACTGTAAGTTTTCTTTTTCCCTGTCTCCTGCTAGTAATGTGTGTCTTTGTATTTGATTTGGGGAGAACTGGAATTAGAATTGTTTAGAAATCACACAACAATAATTTCTCAAATGGAAAAAAAAAGGAGCAACAAGAATTCAGAGAAAACAGCAAAGCACACTCAAAGACTAGTAGATTTAGAGCCAAATCAAAATGCCTTAGTTCTGGAGTTTTATTCATTTACAGACCTTTTTCTTCAGTTTGGATTGGGAAAGTGTATTCTATAGAAGTCAAGTCAAAATCTTCAGTATTTCCTGGGTTAAATGACTAAAAAGAAACATGTAAACAAGGCAATTATGGATATAGTTTGCATTAATTTCTCTGTTATTATTAGGTGATTACTCTTTTTCAGCTTTTACTTGATTGAATTTATATTCTCCTGGCAGTCTTATTATATAGATTGTGAATTCCAAATCCAACAGATTTGGAGAGAACTGAGAAAATAATAAATTACAATAAGAATATAGATATAGATATAGATATATACTGTTAAAATTACAGGAAAAGTTTGTGATACATGTCTGAAAAGATCAAATTTTAATGCCTGCAAGAAAAACAATCAGTTTTTATTTTTAAAAGGACAGTAAGTCCTAGAAGGAAAATCGGTGCAGCAGTGATCTGTGCTGGAAAATAACGGAATGAACTTTGTAAATTTACATCTGGCTTTATGTTGCTATGAAACTAATTTAAAATCTAAGGTGTTCTGGCTGTAAGTTAAAGCTGGTAATCTGAGGCTAAACAATATCAGTGAGAGACCACAGTTTAATCATGCAAGATGTTTTGGCTCTTGCTATGCTTCTGCAAATAATTTGCGTGTTTTAATCAAGATAAACAAAGATATTGTTCACACTTTATATATTTAAGAAATAAACATCTGACACAACAAAGCAGGGGCAGTTGGCAGGTATTTGTGTTTTTATCTCTGTTTTAGGGGGATTCCTACAGTTCCTGGAACAGTGACCTTGAAGAAAGACTCTCAGAATCTGATTGGAATTAGTATAGGTGGAGGAGCCCAGTATTGCCCCTGCCTGTATATCGTCCAGGTTAGTGTTAGGGAAGAGGAATATATTCTGAGAAAGAAAAATAAATAAATAAAAATTGTATGCAACATCCGGGGAACAGAATTTTGATTGTGGGGACATTTTCTGAAGATCCAGCCTTGTAGTCTGTAAGCGATAGCAACAACAATAGTAAAAAAAAAAAAAGAGCAAAGAGTGGTGGACTACAGTGCATGAAGCTTATGGGATAATAAATAATTTATTTTTAATGGGCTATTTAATCCATTTATAACATCAATGAGATAAATTAAACTACCAAATATATGTATTTTCTGGTCTGATATAGCTAATTTCTCTTTTTCATAAAAATAAGCATGGTCTGGACTAGAACGATACTTCAAATTCACTGAATCTTATATGTGAACTCAACATTTTAAAAAAATCCTGCCATGGATGTTAAACAAAAGGGGTTCAAGGAGAATTCAGTCATAGTTTTGAATGTATTCTGATTTCAAAAGATTAGACTATGAACCTCTTCACAAGTGGCAGTAAGATTTCTTTCTGTGTTTAATGAAGTATGATATGGGAAGCTGCCCAAATAGTGAGTGAATTATGGAAAGTCAAAAAAAAAACCTGGTTTGAAATCTCTGGATTAAAAAACACTTCAGGTCATCTAGCAGCTTTTATTATAGAAGAATGGATATCAAATAAACCTGCAGTAGAATGAAATCTTTCAACCAAGTAATACTAGCTTTTGTATGACTTCAGCACCACATAGTATAGATACAAGCAACAAGTGTTTATGAAGGTATGATATTTTATGATATTTTTGAAAATTAAGGAATTTTTATAAGTAACAAATATAGAAAGAAAAGTAGTAATTATGCATGGAAACTATAGTTCTTTCTCTATGGCTTCTTTGATCAAAGCAATAGCTTATATACCACTTCACAATACTTTTACAGCCTTCTCTAAGTGATTTACAAAGTCAGCATATTGCCCCCAACAATCTGTGTCTTCATTTTACCAACCTCAGAAGAATGGAAAACTTGAGCCATTCAGGATCGAACTCCTGGCAGTGGGCAGAGTTAGCCTGCAATACTGCATTCTAACCACTGTGCCACCACGGCTCTTCCATCATCACTATGTATTTCTCCTCAGGTATTTGACAATACTCCTGCAGCCCTTGATGGAACGTTGGCAGCTGGTGATGAAATCACAGGTGTGAATGGGAAATCAGTCAAAGGGAAAACCAAAGTAGAAGTAGCCAAAATGATACAGGTGGTGAAGGTGAGAAACTTCAAGGATTGCTGGAATGTAATTTTTGGGGTTTTGCTTATGCAAGAGAAATGCTTTTCTCTTACAAACCCATAATATTTGGTTTTGGTCTTCTAGGGAGAAGTGACAATTTATTACAACAAGCTCCAGGCTGATCCAAAACAGGGAAAAACTTTAGACATTGGTGAGGAAAGACTTTGACTCTCTTGAAGATTTATTTTTAGCCTGTTTTTGTGATGCAGGGGTTATGCTACATTTTGGAAAATGTTGCTTATGTCTCTTTTCTGGAATGCAGTGCTAAAGAAAGTGAAGCACCGCCTGGTAGAGAACATGAGCTCAGGGACAGCAGATGCCCTAGGGCTAAGCCGAGCTATCCTCTGCAATGGTAAGTACCATGCTAGATTTGCATGTTTTAATCAAGATAAACAAAGATATTGTTCACATTTTATATATTTATTTATCAAATTTAGAGGCCACCTGTCTCACTCTCAGATTGTATTTCATTGTTGCATTTGTCTTTTTAGTCTTAACCTTGGTTTAGGAAAGAAATATCTGACACAATCTTGATTCCAATTATTTACAGTATCTCTGTTGTGGTGAAAGCAGGGTCAGTTGGCAGGTTTGTGTTTTTATCTCTGTTTTAGGAGGATTCCTACAGTACCTGGAACAGTGACCTTGAAGAAAGATTCTATCATTCCCAAGTGCAGGATGTAAAAATAATAGATGTAATACTTTATGCTCCTAAAATAATTTACTGTTGTAATCCACTCCTTCTAGATGGCTTGGTAAAGCGATTAGAAGAGTTGGAGAGGACTGCAGAACTATATAAAGGTAATGACACTTTTTTTTCTTTGTAGTCTGGAAAAATGTTATCTTACTGCTCATATCAATGATGATTTCTTGGGAGATCAATTGATCTGAGTAAGTATATTGAATACACATGTGCAGGCTTTCAGCCCTTAATGACATACATGCAGTGGCAGGTTAGGTCTGCTTGTACCTGGAACATTTGAGGAGCAGATGTGGACTGTCTCTCTTGCCTCTCTCATCTACAAAGCCTTCTTCCATCCATTGCCTTTTTAAGATAAACCCACTCTTATGCAAACACACAGAATGAGGTAATTTCCCCACTAGTGACTTACAGCATCTTCAAGAACATTCTAAACACTATTGTGCCAAATTAATAATAATCAGGACAGACTTTGTATCATTTCAACCATGGCTGATGATATTGTGAAGATGCTAGCCCCCACTCCATTAACACACGAGAATCGAAAAATAGTAAAACTCCTCTCGTATGTGTTGACATTGCACTATCTCCCACCTTCTGCTATCTTGCAAATTAGTACAATAACAGTTTATGAATTTGAGAGTGAATGTTTCTCAGCTGTTTACAGTAGAAGGAAAGAAGCAGTAGTAGAGAGAAGTAGAGAATGTTTGGGAGCTACAGTTACCCATGTTTCCCCAAAAATAATATTAATTTTTACTCCAAAAGACACATTAGGGCTTATTTTCCAGTTAGGTCTTATTTTGGGGGAAATGTGGTACTAAATGGGTCCGATTGGGTGACAATCTTAACTGGGATTTATTTTGGGGGTAGGACTTATATTATGAGCATCCTGAAAAATCATGCCAGGGCTTATTTTCCAGTTGGGTCTTATTTTTGGGGAAACAGGGTAGATCTTAAGATCAGGATCACAATTGACTGGTGGAATTGCCCATTTGTTTGCTTATATCTTGTTTATCATATAAAAGCACCTTGAAGCATTATTTTGCTTGATAATATTGATAACATGGCTGATTATCAGTAAAATTTTCAGCATGGCTTATTTTTAGTCTTGCTAACAAGTTATTTGGTCTGTAGGTAGAGTGCTCCTTACCTAGAGCCACAAGCAAATATCCTACATTAGATGGCCATGGAAAGAGTTGATGCTTTTGTGTGGTTTAGTAAATATACGTCCATTGTGGTGAGCAAACTATTCCCAGAAGCACAGAATATGACTAGTGAAGAACAAAGAATGACTTTTGCATTTGGTCGGTGTAGCTTTCGCCACTCAGTTACTTCTGCAGGCAATCTCAAAATAAAAATAAATCAGTGTTGACTTGTCCCCAACCATATTTTGATTTTGTTTTCTTTCACCAAATATCTGGTTTAGTATTAAAATGTAGACTGAAAAGTAACAAAAGTTCCTTGATAAATGAGATTTTAGTGAATCAGTAGCACTTTTTTCCTTCTCCTTTGCCTAGGGATGACGGAACATACCAAGAGTCTTCTCAGAGCCTTCTTTGAACTGTCTCAGACTCACAGAGGTAAATGGATAGAGCATTTGCCAATTATGGCCATAACCTCTTTAAAAGTAACATAGCAGCTTGTATTGAGATGCTAATGTGTGCTCCATCAATTTCTTTTTCCTTCTGTTCAATTGTGTCCAATTTTGGAGACTGCCAGGACAAATCCATGCAGTTTTCTTGACAAAGTTTTTCAGAAGTGATTTGCCATTGCCTTCTTCCTAGGGCTGAGATAAATTGACTGACCTAAGATAACCTAGCCGGTTTTGTGCCTAAGGCAGGACTAGAACTCACAGACTCCCAGTTTCTAGTCCGATTCTGCCAATTTGACTCTTATCTAATTTATTTTTTAGTTCATTGTAATTAAAATAAATATGCAACTAGCATGCTACAAAATAAAAAGCCAAGTAAGCATGTTATATATTTCCAAGATTCTTCTGGGCCCTGCTAATGTCTGAGAGGTATTTATAAGAAAAAACTGATAGGGGTCTGCAGTGATGTTTTGGAAGTGCGCTTAGTTACCCAGAAGACAAACCAAAGGAAACTAAGGAAACAGAGAATAATCTCAGGTTTGTCACTGGCCATAACCATCATGGCACCAATTTTGTCAAAATGGCTTTAATATTCTTTCTAAATTCCAGATATGGCCACTGGTTTTCAAAATTTGGGCTGCATGCAGGGCTGGCACCAGGTCTGTGTGAACCATTTATCCAGGGCAACCTATTGGAGAAATAACTTCTAGCTTACTGACTAGAATGAGATTTAAAGTGGGACAGCATAAACTCTAAATCTAGACATGTTTGCCTTCTGGTGCCTTCCTGACATGTCAGGCTTCAAGTTCCATAATCCTCAGGGTATCAGTCATTCTTAACTGGTGAAAAATTGAGTAATTTAGACCAGAAAATGCACCTATAATTTTTGACTCCAGTTTCTATTGCATGTTTTTGCTGTATGATGACCAGCATTTGGTGATGTTTTTTCGGTTATTGGTGTACGGGAACCTCAGCCAGCGGCCAGTGAAGCGTTTGTAAAATTTGCTGATGCTCATCGCAGTATTGAGAAATTTGGAATCCATCTTTTAAAAACCATTAAACCAGTAAGAATATGTATTTTATCTTTATTATGCTCAAAACAATCATTCTTTATATAAAGACTACACACGCATGCTTAAAGACTATATTTTTAATAGGTCTGTGGAGATTCTCAATTTTTTAAATAAAAACAATGATTATAATTGATAATTTAAATATGTATTTGTTGTTTTGTTGTAATGGTCGTATGCTCCCTAGAATCACTTCATGTGAGATGGATGGCCATATAAATTTACTAAATAAAATAGATAAAATATCATTTTAGTATGATAATCTAGGTAGGTAACACAACTGTTTGAGAGTTTCGAAGTGTTCTACCATTGTGCCTGAGGTTCAGGTAGTACTAGTAGTAGGTAGAATGTCTGTCACTAAGCAATGCAGTTGTTAAAGGAATAGTGTCTGATTTCTTGCTATAGTTATTAGGTGAATCCAGTTTCCTCCATTGACTTCACTTGTTGGAAGCCCCCTGGGAAGATCACAAATGGTTATCAGTGACCTTGGGTCACTGCAGTGTCATAAATACACACTAGTTGCCAAGCTGCCAAATTTTGATTATGTGACCACAAAAATGCTGCAACAGTTGTAAGCATGAGAACTGTTGTAAGTTGTTTGTTTCAGCACCATGTCAGGCATATGGTAACCTAATGGTTTTAAGTTTGAGAACTACCTTTATAGAATTCCAGTGTAACACTGTCAGTATCCCAAAGATATAGATGGGAACCTTTTTCTTCTAAATCAGGGGTGTCAAAGTCGATTTCATTGAGGGCCGCATCAGGGTTGAGTTTGACCTCAGGGGGCCAAGGTGGGTGTAGCCAGGGTGGGCATGGTCAGCATGATGTCGCTCATGTCAGGGGTGCCTGTCGTGGCCCGAGCGCTTGCCAGCGAAAATGGACTCCCAAGCTCCGTTTTTGGCTGAAATGGCCTGTAACCCTCTACCAGCAAAAATGGAGCTCAAAGGGGCCACACGCAGCCCTTGCAAGCTTTGTTTTCGGCTAGGATGGCCTCCTGCAACCCTCTACCAGCAAAAACAGAATTCAGGAGAGCCAGGCATGCTGAGCTCTGTTTTCCCTGGCAGAGGTACCTTAGGCCAGTCTTTCACTATTTCCAGGGCAGTCCCATGGGCCAGAAGCAGTCCCCAGGCCTTGAGTTTGACACCCAAAATGCTGTTTTGTGAAGCTTACAACTATTAGACTGTGATGGTGACAGAGAGATGACAAGGCCAAGACCAAACAATAATTTCGCATAGTGTTCAGCTCTTTGTATTATTTTACATACATTCCCCACTCTCTTTCTCTCTGCTGATCAACTCACACAAAATAAGGAGCAGTGCTAAAAGTTTACTGTTTCTGGGGATGTAAAAAAAAAAAGGAGGGATAAATAGTGTTTGATAAAAGGCATAATAAGAATGTGAGATGGTTTCATTTGACTACACTAGTGAGCTACTTTGCTTTCTATGGCCCCTTTTGGTTATTAATCTGTGAGGCTTTCCACATGACCTGTTTATTTGGCTTCCTTTTCTTAGTTCTTTCTAAGATAGATGAGAAATAAGGGCAAGGCACTTTCCCATATCAAACTTCAGATAAAGTTTATTAGCCTGACTTGTCTTGTATTGTGACAGGACAGCATAATGGCAGGGTAGAAATAATATTGTTTTGGACTAGAACAACACAGCACTGGTACTCAGAGCTAGCTCAGATTGGCTCAGGAATAAGATTGTCATCTAGTCCATTGACCTCACCCCATTCCTAAGAGGACCATAAGGGGCGTGCATAAGCGCACAAACGTGCCTACCGTTCCTGTCCTATTGTTTTTCTTTTCTTTTCTTCTTCCTATATATATATTGATGCTTATACCTCCTAATATTTACTCATATATGTGTTTATATACTATATAATCTTTTTGTATGATACCTACATATATTGTTGTGACAAAATAAATACATAAATAAAATAAATAAATAAATATAATGACAAAGTTGATCTATTATTATCTGTCAAATGGTGTAACTACTCTGAGGATAGAAATGTTCCCAAATCATATACTAGCTAATTTTGGGTGGTGAGCTTTCTCACATGCGAAAGCTTGTCTGTTTTATTTTGCTTTATCTTCATTTTTCACTCCCAGTATTTCCTTACAGATGTTGACTGACTTGAACACCTATCTGAACAAAGCAATTCCTGACACCAGATTAACTATCAAGAAGTATTTGGATGTCAAGTTTGAGTATTTGGTGAGCTGTTCTTTTTGTTTTAATTATTCCTTTAGAAAAAACAAGGGGCTTAAAATGCATATTCTTTGAAAGAGAATTTCAATCTTTGTTATGCTTTGAATGTAAACGTTTCTGCTTTTTAAATTTTTTATGTGTGCATATAATATATCTAACAATTCAGGATAATGCTGCATTTAATGGAATGGACTGTGGACATTTTATTTTTGTCTTAGTTATAACTGGTTGGTTATTCTGTAACTTGTAAACACTGCGCTTGTTGTTCCCTTTCAGTCGTATTGTCTAAAAGTGAAAGAGATGGATGATGAAGACTACAGCTGCATTGTAAGTACAGAGGTTCTAATTTCTACTGAGATTCCAGATTTGTTCATAGACGTACTCAGATACTTGCTTGTTTTCAAAGATTTAAATTTAGGGAAGTTTATTGTGTACATTCCGTGTTGAATCTTGCATTGTGTCGCCAAGCGTTATCAAATGAACCTTCTAGATGCCTCCTTTTCCGTAACTCTTAAAATGCTTATGAATTAAGTTTACACCTTATTTCAAATTTTCAAACTGAGATTGTTAATGTTATATGTCACCTATCATTTTCATCTGGCATGCTCCAAGGACAGCCTTTCCTTCTTGACACCTTCCAAAAACGCAGGACGAGATTGGAATTTTGAATGCAGTAATACAAGATTGATTCACTTGTGTTGCACAATCATAGATTGTTTAAGTATTAATGAGTTCTACTGAAGAGAGGCCAAACGTTTGATTGTCACTGCAGAGAAGCCAGATAGATAATATCCCAGTGGACTCAATACAGAGATGTGTTTTGTGGCTTTTGTTTCCCATAATGACGACTATGGTCTCCAGCACATCATCCTTTCTCAGCCTTAGATGGAAAGGCCAAATTGTCTGCTAAGCATCTGGTGTGCCATTATTTTTATTTGAGCAAAAGAAAAGCTTTCTAAAGTTGAAATCTTGAGGACCAGATTCATAGCAGACTTTTCTTTTTTTACTGAAAAAACAAATTACAAATTACAGAGATTAAAGTTTTAGGTTTAAAGATTAAGATTAAGAGTGTCAAGCAAATGGCTCCAGGGAGTGTTGAACATATTCTGTCAATATTGATTTGCACTAAAGTTTCTGTAATTATGGGATAGAATCACCATTAATTTGGAATGGAAAAACTGACCATCTTTCTGATTTGGCCCTTGATCTCATTTACCATGTGATGATCTTGTGATGAGTTTCTGTTTTCTTAAATGTTGGTTTTCTTACCCTCTGGGTTCTAGGCGTCTGCTCCTTTAGCAAAAGATGCTTTAATGTCTGACTGTTGGCCAAGTAAAGAAGTAGCACCGTCATGTGAGGAGCTCACAGTTTGCTAGGATGCATGAAAGAAGCTTTAATAGATATATGAGACGTTGCCCAATCTACCCCGTCGGTTGTTATAGTAATGTAGTATTTTTGGTAGGCCATGGGAGAACCTCTCTACCGGGTTGGAACTGGGAACTATGAATATCGCTTAATCCTGCGCTGCCGCCAGGAGGCACGTTCACGTTTTGCCAAAATGAGGAAGGATGTGCTAGAAAAAATGGAGCTGCTAGACCAGAAACATGGTAAGCGTGGGGTGCTTTTTGTTTAGATCCAAATGACCTCCCAGAATGTTGAGTGACCTAGATCTGCAGATGAAAACTATCAAGCTCCTTAGAAAAAAGAATATGGGATGAAAAGAAAATATGTTTGATCCTGAAAGAACCAAAGTATCATCTTATTTATAACGTGCTTGATTATTGCCATGTATTGGAAGACAAGCACATGCTAGGCCAGGGGTGTCAAACTCAAGGCCCAGGGGACGTATTCAGTCCATGGGGTGCTTAGATCTGGCCGCCCTGGAAACAGCGATGGACCAGCCCACAGTGCCTCTGCCAGCGAAAACGGAGCTCAGGAGACATGACTGACATTGAGCTGGCCACGCCCACCCTGGCCCCTCAAGGTCAAACACAACCCTGATGCAGCCCTCAATGAAATTGTGTTTGACACCCCTGTCCTAGGCTATAAGCTGGGGGTAATGTGTATTTTTGTTCCTCTTTGTTCAATGATTTCTCTCCTTTGCAGTGCAAGATATTGTATTCCAACTCCAGCGTTTTGTGTCCACGCTTTCCAAGTACTATGATGATTGTTACGCTGTGCTAAGAGAAGCAGATGTTTTCCCAATTGAGGTGGACCTAGCACGTACCACATTGAGTTACGGCCAAAAGGATGTCTTCACAGATGGAGCAGAAGATGAGGAGGAAGAAGAAGGCAGTGGAAGTAGAGAATGCAATAAAAAAGACGAAGAAAATGGAGAAAAACTCATTGACGATGCCTAAATTTCTGAATCCTGTCAAAATCCCATCAGAGACTGATAAATTTTATTTCTCTAGACAGCTTGTCCACAGTGACTCTTCTCTTTGTACAAGTCCAACTAGGGAATCAAGATTCTGTGTTGAATGGGAGCATTTGGGGTAATGACATATGCAAAATCTTGCAAAAAAAAAAAATCTCTCTGTCCGTTTGTGCTTTTCTCAAAATCTCACGGATCTCCTCCAGAGCTGGTGGGACTGAAATTACCTTTAAGCAGCCTTCAACCATCTCCCCAATAAGGCTTCCTGCGCAGATGGACTATGATTAAATATACAGCTCTTTCTTTTCCTGTCTCTCAGTCTCTCTCTCCCTCTTTCTTTCTCTTTCAGTAGCTGAGTATCTCATGTAAAAATGCTGAGCGCCTTTGGTTTCCTAGGGTTTTCTTATTCCATCACTTTTCTGTTATTTTTAATCTTGAATGCTATTGCTGCCAGCAGGTGAATTTAGTGTTAAAATGTTGACTTCTCTGCATTGTCAAGGCCCTTAAAAGGGAGACATAAAGATTATTGAGGTTTACAGTAAGTCCACCATTTTAGGACCTAAGTTCTTAATTCATACAATTCACTATCATTACATCTACACATTTTTTCCCGTTTTGAATGCTGCTTTTGTGGAATGAGAGACTATTATGTGTGTCCCCTTAACTTAACACCTCTTTTCCTCCCATTAATCATCAATTCGGCAGCCTTAGAAATGAGAATGATAAACTCAAAGGAAATGGGGAGAATTACTAATATTTCTCTCTCTTATATTTTCTTGAATAAGTACAATATTCAGATGTGATCTAAAAGCAAAAATACAAAATAAGCCAGAAATAAAATCAAAAAGATGAAAATTGTCTGCAATAATATTTATGCCAATGGGGACAACCCATCAGAAATCATTGATAGAACATATTACATGATAGCTAATAATGTGAAAATTTGAGAATACCACTAATACACTGTGAAGAAATCTCCCCATCCTATATCACAGTTTCCATAGGCTGCCGCCCTCCAGTTGTCCCATCACCCACAAAGTAACAAAGTTGAGGAACGCTGCTCACAATTTTGTTGAGTTTTCAAATAAAATATTTTAATTATAAAGCATTGTCCTTTGAGAAGAAAGGGCCTTTTTTTTCTCCTTAAATTGGTGTAGTTTGTGCCAATTGGCAAGAAGAAAAACTATTTGAGAGTATTGATGATGAACATGTTTCCCTGTGGTTTTGGTTTTTGCTTCCTTTTCTCCCTCACACATACACACACCCCAAAAGAAAGCCAAGCTAGGGTCAGAATGATCTTAGTGGGATTTTACAAGTCAAACAGAATGACTAACGAAGAGAAATCTTAGAGGTGACATGATAGCTGTCTTCCAATAGTTGAAGGGTTGTCACAGGGGAGAGGGCATCTATTTATTCTCCAAATCAACTGAGGGTTGGACAAGAAACAATGGGCAGAAGCTAGTCAGAATGAGA
Source organism: Ahaetulla prasina (assembly GCF_028640845.1). Lineage (NCBI taxonomy): Eukaryota > Metazoa > Chordata > Lepidosauria > Squamata > Colubridae > Ahaetulla > Ahaetulla prasina. The sequence continues at coordinate 68,471,286 of NC_080545.1, read as the reverse complement.
TTCAACCTAAGTAGAAATTTCCTGACAGAACAATTAAGCAATGGAATAGCTTACCTCCTGCATTTGTGGGGGCCGTCGCTGGAGGTTTTCAAGAAAAGGTTGGACAGCCATTTGTCCATATTGGAATAAGGACTTCTGCTTTGACAAAGGGGCTGGATTAAGATAACCTCCAAGGTCCTAGCCCCATGATTCTAATTGATTCGACTTCACTCGACTCTTATTCTCTAATAAGAATATGAAGTTTCTGGTCTTTTTCCTTCCAACTTAAGCTTTAGGTTTGTGTCTCCTTAATCCTTCTGTTTACACCACAGTAAAAAAAAATCAATAATGAAAGAATCAAATTCCTTCCAGATTGTAGGAGTCATTTGGTTCCAAAAGGGAAATGTTTCCAAAATATTCCTAAAAATCAACCCCACAAAACAGATAAAACACAGCAACTCCTCAAATGTGTTAGAAATGAGAAAAGTTGTATTGATAGGCACCTGTCATGTATGAGCAACCAGACCCACACTGAGGTCAAACAAGCTGCTTTATTGTTCTATGTCTATTCCACAGGAATGCCCCAGCTGATAGATTTTGCCTGGGGAAAACTAGATAAGGCTCAAAGGCATTCCGGAGGGGTCAGACTTCGCTCTCTTGTGTTTACATAATGATTCCAGACTAATTTCCTGCTTGACCACTTCTCTTGACTGGGACAGTTGGTCTCCATCAGTACCCCACTGAATATTTCAGTGTTGGACTATGGTGTCATATACTAATAAAAAGGCTATTATAGGAACTTTTCCAATTGAATTTCCTTCCTGGATCCACATCAAATGTGGCAAATTCAATGCAGTTTCTATACCTACAAATAAGGCTGGCTGTGTGCAGAATTATTACAGGAAAAACTGGCCATCAGAGCAGATAAATAGGTTTCTGTGCCTATTGCCTTGTTTGAAAGGGAAAGTTGGTCTCTGGGATTCTGTGCTCATCTCGCGTGTGCAGCCTAAAGTACTCCTAATCTGTTGGACTACAGCAGTGGTGGGTTTCAAAAATCTGTACTATCGGTTCTGTGGGTGTGACTTGGTGGGCATGGTGTGGCTTGGTTGGTGTAGCTTGGTGGGCGTGGCAGGGGAAGGATACTGTAACATCTCTATTCCCTCCCCAATCCAGGGGAAGGTTATTACAAAATCCCCATTTTCTCCCGAACAGCTGGGACTCAGGAGGAAGAGAATAGATGGGGCGGGGCCAATTAGAATTTTTACTACCGGTTCTCTGAACTACTCAAAATTTCTGCTACTGGTTCTCCAGAACTGCTCAGAACCTGCTGAAACCCACCTCTGGACTACAGCTCCTATCCTACTCCAACCACATTACCATTATTGTAATCTGAGAGACAGCACATTTTGGAAGATTAACATTGACTGTTCAGAATATATGGAAATAGGGTTCAGTTTAGATTAATGTTATGGATAGTCATAAAGTCACGTGGCAACTTCTTGAATTCGTAACTTTCTGCTTGAGCAGAATAATGTTACTGGCTTAAAATATTCAGTGTTCTGCCATTTTACCTCTTTCTTTTTGCCTGATTTTCCCTTTAACATTTCCCCTCATATCACCTCCCAGGAGGGGGGAGACATCTGGCAAACATCCTGTCTCATCCACCCACCCCTAGCATTGTTTGAACTGAAATCCTATATTGATTTTGCTGTCCTGTGTGAAGAACTGAGCTATAGGTCACAAAAACTCATGCATACTTTTAATGAAATGTGTTAAGTGGAAAAGATGCTATCACAGTGTTGGTGAACCTTTTTGACACCAAGTACTGAAACAGGAGTGTGCACACACGCGCGGGGGAGCGCCAGAAACCGGAAGAGCAGCTCCCCGGCAAGCACGCATGTGCACGCCGGAACTTGGAAGAACAACTGGCGATGGCTGGCATTCCTGGAGAGATGGCTCTGCGTGCCACTTCCAGCACGCATGCCATAGGCTCGCCATCCCACTGTGCTATTATTCCTGATTTTTGTTCCCAAACCAAAAGAGCTTATCTACAATGTCTGCAATCATTAACAGCATCTATAAAGCCAAACTATAAAAAAATAAAACCTTAAAAAAAATCTGTTGCCTTCCAAATTCACATCTAGAAAGCCCTAGAAATCTCAGCGTAGCCAATCCATAGCCCTTAATCTAAGGCAGCTGAGATTGTTTCAGTGTGTGTGTGTGTATGTGTGTATATGCACACACATAACATACACAATATATTATATGAACAACACATGGATCAGATAAGGTTTATTTTTTTTTAAAGTGAATCTATCTAGTTGTGTCTAGACTTTTAAAGATTCCAAGACTATTTTTTCCAGCAGAATGCAAGCAAAAAATACAAAACCGGGTCTGTTAATAAGATAAATATTTATGGCATGTTTTTACTTTTAGTCACATATGCTTACAGTTTTACAACTCCGAAAACATATTAGGCATACAAGTCTTATGATCTCTGTTTTGAACAATAAATATGAGTGTTTACTTTGGCTTTAAACTTCTGTGCCCCCAGTCCTGCATCATATAATCAATGAGGATCTAGATGATGAAGATAGTTTCTTAGTTTCTAGTAGCAAATTGTTCCCACAAGGGACAGTCATTTACAGTTTATGGTTTGAGTTATAGCATAAATTATCTGATATATCTGCAATGGGCATACAAAAATTGTAATTTCCATAGCACCATTATGTTAGCTCCTATTTAAGGCAAAGCTAAAATTGTTTCTAATTTCCTGTCATGTGTATTGAACAGGCTTATTCTGAACTTTACAGCATCTGGCCAACGCATCTGTCATCTAATGCTAATTTAGAAGGGATAAAAGCTTCTAGTTTTGACCAACAGAAATGCCGTAACAAAGATATGATATTTGGCCACAGTTTTAAAAATGCCTGCTTGCCAGTTTGTAACGTTATTCCTTCTTCAATCCCAGCTACAAGGATTCTTCTGTTCTACATTTTTGATATTACAGGTAAACACATGTTCAAGCTAGAATAATCACAAGGTTTAATTTTGCTGAACATCAGGACTGTAGAGGTAGATGGATAAAGAAGTTATATTAAATTAGCAGCCAACTGGTCACTAAGACTAATGTAGGTGTAAGGTAATGTAAGTGCTGATATACAGCACTTACATTACCTATATATATGCATATATATACATGAGTGCAAACCCATATAATATTGAAGAGAATTATACAATTCTTTATTCATGTGAGAGGTATACTATGGTTTGGATTCCATAACTTTGTTTATACACCATTTTGATATGTGTATTTAAAAAAAAAAGCTGCTCAGGATTCTTTCTCTACCATTCAACAATTTATACTTTCCATATCCTCCACTTGAGTAAATCTGATCCCATGTGCTGATGTCACTGGGTCTTTGGATCTTTTTGATTTGTTTTTGGATCTCTATGTTGCTAAAACTCTTTTCTCTACCTGATTAGTACTGCAATGATCTGGAACCAGAGCTATATTCTCCCCTTTGGGCTGTCCATCATTTTTGTATATTGCAGTATGATTCCCCCTATCACTTCCAACACTGTCAGTGCTTTGGGCCAGAGACTGATCATGGTCGAGGCTTTCTTTTGTTTCCTGTAGATCGGCTTCTGCTTCTTCCGTTTCACTGTTACTTCTAACTTTAGATGGATTCTCTAACTGAGGGGTAGTTTCTTTTTTCACATCCAGGCAACAGTACGAAGCAACAGCCAGGAAAACAGCAGACAAGACGACTTCTGAGCCAGCCAGATAGAATATAATTTCATATTTCTTGAGTGCGTCCACCAGTCGCCCTGCAATTTTGAAACAAAGCATAGCATAGCTGCATTGTAATCTGTTGCCACCGTTTCATATGGATGGCATATATAAGGCACTTAAACTTGCAGATTCTAAATTTGCAGGTTTTGTAAATGCAGAACTTCAGTTAGGCCTGCATTTAGTATGAGTTCCAAACATGCATATAAACACATTTTCATACATCCCCCTTTTCATTCACATAATTATTGAGGGTTCCACACAGTGGTGGGTTACTACCAGTTCGCCCCGGATCGAGCGAACCAGTAGCAGTGGTGGCAGGAGGCTCCACCCACCCGCCCGGACGTCTCTGCGCACGTGCAGAAGTGTGAGCGCACGCGCACCCACAAGCAAACCAGTAGCAACCGAAACTGAAACCCACTGCTGGCTTCACAAGAATCACTATGGAAAAGATAAAAACAGTATTTCTGTAACAAGGTGGATTGGACTGAAAGAGAATAACTGGCCCAAAATAACCCAGCCAGCTTTAATGGCTAAGGCAAAACTTTAACTCACAGCCTCTGCTTTCTAGATTGGTGCCTTAAACACTAAACCAAACTGACTCTCCCACTATACCTGTGATGGCGAACCTATGGCAGGATGCCACAGGTGGCACACAGAGCCCTCTCTGTGGGCACGCAAGCTGTCATCCCAGCTCAGCTCCACGGCGCATGCACACGTGCCTCCCACCAGCCAGCTGGTTTTTGGGTCTCTACCACACATGTGCAGGGGGCAGGGGGCATGTGGGAGATGTGCAAACATGTGTGGGGGGGTGGGGCGCATGTGCGGGGCTGCTTGCATGCATGCGTGGGGGCAGGGACACAGGGAGATCACACGCGCATGCATGGGGGTGGGGTGAATATGGGGGTTACATGCGCATGCATGGGCGGGGCACATGCGTGGGGGTCGCACATGCATTGCCTTATGTGTATGTGCACATATGTGCACACTTTCTGCACTTGGCACCAAAAAGGTTAGCCATCACTGCACTAGACCCTGTATGGGGCTTTCAAAATGCTGTTGACCTCAGGTATCCATGAACCTGATCAATAACTAATGGGAGTTGCATGGACATTCCACACACATTCCACATCACTCATTTACTATAATCCTAGAAACAGAACATGATAAAGTAAATCAAAGAGCAGGTGGCTGTAGTGGCTGGGAGAGCTTTTGCACAGCTTTGTATTATGTGTCTATTGTGCCTGTTCCTTCCTGGCCCAGGAAGCTCAGTCACTCATGCCCTGGTCACCTCCTGAGTGGATTGCTATAATGCATTTTACCTGAGGCTGCCCTCGGCAAGCATCAGCTGATGCAAAATAGAGCACTGTGGAAGAGTTATGTGTATCCCTAGAGTGGCCATACCTTTGTTTTGCAAACTGCATTGGTTGCCGATTTGTTTTCAGGTCCAATTCAAAGTGTAGGCTTTGACCTAGCCATTATTTGGGGGCCACCTCCATCCAATGACATCTGCCCATCCCATTAGGTCTGGCAGAAGACGTATGCTGCAGATGAGGTTTACAGAGTCAGCAAATTGCCCCCCAACAATCTGGCTCCTCATTTTACCCACCTCGGAAGGATGGAAGGCTGAGTCAACCTTGAGCCTGGTGAGATTTGAACTGCCAAATTGCAGGTAGCAGTCAGATGAAGTAGCCTGCAGTACTCCACTCTAATTCCTGTGCCACTGTGGCTCGTGAGAAACAAAATAAATAAATAGGACTAAGCCTGAATATGCCCTTATCTCAAAGGAAGCTCTACACAAGAAAGGTGGTTAGGTTTACCTGCGGAAGGTGGTCCAATGAGTACAGCAACAGCCTCAACGAGCAAGTTAAGCCCAATTGCGCTGGAGAATTTCTGTGATCCAACAATAGTCATGAGCACTTCAAACTGCAGAGCTCCCACCATGCCATAGGAAATACCAAAGAAAACGCAGAAGATGACAAGGGATGTGTAGGTGTTGGCCCTGGCACTAAGGATATCCGTCAGGCCATTGAAGAGCATTGCAAAACTGAACAAGTAGGTTACATGGGGTCGTATCCTCTTCATCCCGGCAAACATCCCACAGGATGGACGGGCAAAAATATCTATGAAGCCAATGATGGACAAAAGAAACGCTGCCTCTTTGTCAGGTATTCCTATGTCTTTGGCATAATTGACTAATAGAATTGTGGGCACAAAGAGGCCCAAAACCATGATGAACTTGGCGATGGTGTAAATGATAAAACCCCGGATTTTGAAGATTGAAAAATTTAATAAGCTTTTCGTTTTCTTGGCCTTTTTCTTCTTGAGTTTCTTGGGTTTCTTAACATTGTCCAGGGTGCCGTCCACCTCTTCTGCTCTTCCTCCCATTGGCAGCATCTCTTTCGTTTCATAAGTGTCTGTGACTTTCTCCCTTGTCTTCTTCATGCCAACTGCCAAGGGTCTCATGAGTGCCCCACATGTGCAGCAGTTCAGGAGGAGGCCCCCCATGATGAGGAATCCCCCTCGCCAGCCAAACTTTTCCAACAGAACTTGACCCAGTGGAGAAAGCGCTGAGAGAAAGACCGGGCTCCCAGCTGCAGCTAGACCATTGGCCAGTGGCCTGCGCTTGTCAAAGTAGGATCCTAACATAATCAAAGAAGGCTGGAAATTCAGAGCCATTCCTAAACCTGAAAAAAAAATTGCAAGAGGAACAATTGATGGAAAGACATCAGCTCTCAACCAATGCAAAGGTTTCAAGGTCCCTATATTTGAAGGAAAGGTTCCCTTTCCCTCCCCCAAAAGTATGCTATTTAATTTACCTTAATCAATGCAAGTTGTCCTTTAACTACAGGTAGTCCTCGACTTATGACCATAATTGAGCCCAAACATTTTGTTGCTAAGCAAGACATTTGTTAAGTAAATTTTGCACCATTTCATGACCTTTCTGGATGCCGTTGTTAAGTGAATCACTGCAGTTGTTAAGTTAGTAATATGGCTGTTAAATGAATCTGGCTTTCCCATTGACTTTGCTTGTCAGAAGTTCGCAAAAGGGGATCACATGACCTCAGGACACTGCAACCATCATAAATATGAGTCAGTTGCCAAGCATCTGAATTTTGAGCATGTGATCATGGGGATGCTGCAATGGTTGTAAGTGTGAAAACGGTCATAAGTCACTTTTTCAGTGCCATTTTAACTTTGAATGGTCACTAAATGAACGGTTGCAAGTCAAGGACTATCTGTATAGCCCAGTGTATGTGAATTACAATTCTCAGAATCATTTCTCACTGATCATGCGGAATCTTCTGAGAACTGTATATTAGAAATATCTAGACCAGCTTTGGTCGCATTGGTGGATGATCTCTGGAGGGACAGGGACAGGGGCTATTCCTCTGCCCTGGTCCTATTAGATCTCTCAGCGGCTTTTGATACCATCGACCATGGTATCCTGCTGCGCCGGTTGGGGGGATTGGGAGTGGGAGGCACTGTGTATCGGTGGTTCTCCTCCTATCTCTCTGACCGGTCGCAGACGGTGTTGACAGGGGGGCAGAGGTCGACCGCGAGGGACCTCACTTGTGGGGTGCCGCAGGGGTCAATTCTCTCGCCCCTTCTGTTCAACATCTATATGAAGCCGTTGGGTGAGATCATCAGTGGCTTTGGGGTGAGATACCAGCTGTACGCTGATGACACCCAGCTGTACTTCTCCACCCCAGGCCACCCCAATGAAGCTGTTGAAGTGCTGTCCCGGTGTGTGGAAGCCGTACGGGTCTGGATGGGGAGAAACAGGCTCAAGCTTAATCCCTCCAAGACGGAGTGGCTGTGGATGCCGGCACCCGATTCAGTCAGCTGCAGCCGCGCTGACTGTTGGAGGCGAGTTATTGGCCCCAAAGGATAGGGTGCGAACTTAGGTGTCCTCCTGGATGAACGGCTGTCGCTTGAAGATCATTTGACGGCCGTCTCCAGGGGGCCTTCCACCAGGTTCGCCTGGTTCGCAGTTGCGCCTTCCTTGATCGGGATGCCTTGTGCACGGTCACTCATGCGCTCGTTACCTCTTGCTTGGATTATTGTAATGCTCTCTACATGGGGCTCCCCTTGAAGTGCACTCGGAGGCTTCAGTTAGTCCAGAATGCAGCTGCGCGGGTGATAGAAGGAGCTCCACGTAGCTCCCATATAACACCGCTCCTGCGCAGACTGCACTGGCTACCTGTGGCCTTTCGAGTGCACTTTAAGGTGTTGGTTACTACCTTTAAAGCGCTCCATGGCTTAGGGCCTGGGTACTTACGGGACCGCCTGCTGTTACCACATGCCTCCCACCGACCAGACGCTCTCACAGAGAGGACTTCTCAGGGTGCCGTCCGCCAAGCAATGTCGGCTGGCGGCCCCAGGAAGGTCCTTCTGTGGGGCTCCCACCTCTGGAACGAACTTCCCCCGGGTTTACGCCAAATACCTGACCTTCGGACATTCCGTCGCGAACTGAAGATACATCTTTTTATTCGCGCGGGGCTGGCTTAAATTGATTTTAACAAATTTTTAAATTCTTAGAAATTAATTTTAAATGGGGTTTTTTAGCTTATTATATATTTTACTTCTCAGGCCAATTTTAAAATAAGTTTTTTAACTGCATTTTAAATTTGTATATTGTACCGTCTGTTTTATTCTTGCCTGTACACCGCCCCGAGTCCTTCGGGAGAAGGGCGGTATAGAAATCAAATAAATAAATAAAATAAATAAATAAATAGGGAACCATAAGTCCCCATGATTGCTTTCCACACTTATTTAAAGCAATTTCTCCTTACAATCAATAGGAGCATATATGAGCTTCTCTTAAATATTGAATCTGAAGTGTAAATATTCAAGCTACATTATATGGCATACATCATCCTGACAATATTCCAACAATGTCATTTTCTGAAGTAAACTTACACAATGGGGCTTCTTTCACTTTGCAGATGCTCACCTGTCAGCACTCCAGCCGACAAATACAGTTCAATTATGTTGGTGGTGAAGGAGGCCAGGATCATTCCAGAGGAAGCCAGGATCCCCCCAACAAGCATCACAGGCCGACACCCAAACTGGTTCACCATAATGCTGCTCAAAGGTCCTGCAGGGCATCCAAGAAATCAGAAAAGGGGGAAGACCAGAAGAATATGAAAGGAATGCAAAATGGCAGCAATTTCTTAATGACAAACAGCAGATGATCTTAAGCTGGCTTGGATTTGTTGAGTACTGAAGGTACCTTTGCCATTATATGTTTTTTGTGGAGATTGAGAAATTTAAGCTTTGCATATGTAGTGTTGGGAGCGGGGAGCAGGGGGGCGGAGAATGCCATAACTGTGGAACAGATACAGATTTTTGCTTTCCTGATTAGCAATGATTGTGGGTAAGAGTTTTCCCCAACCAGATGCTGCTAGATGGATTCTAAGTCCCAGCTGCCTGGGCATTGCAGACTGACATTATTACAGGTCACTCAGTTCAGGAAGAGTGAAAAACTGCAAGCTTTAAAATGCAGAGTTATGCTAAAATATTGAAAAGTAAGATGTTTTGGAGAAGTGCAAAAATGTCTAGTTTGTTACAGAGCTTCCTGGAATCTTAGATTGTATCTTATCCATCTTATTGGGTGTATTTAAAGTGTGATAAATAGAATAGAATAGAATTTTTTTATTGGCCAAGTGTGATTGGACACACAAGGAATTTATCTTGGCGCATATGCTCTCAGTGTTCTGTTTCCCTCCCCCAATACTCCCAACAAAGAGTCAGTTAAAGGCCTTCTTTTCTAATTTATTTACACAGATAAATGTTCTGGCCACATCTACCCACGGGCCTGCCAAGTCTCTGGAGATAACGAGGAAATTATAGATAAGGCCAGAATTACTCATGAATATATTCTTCCCTCCATTGATACAGTTTGCCCGCGCAAATTCACTGCTTTGTCCAAGACAAAAAACCAGGAAGTTCCGCCTCCTTTTTGTAGTCTCTGCAGATGTCACTGCATGACCATCATTCTTTGGCTTTGTCCCAACGCTTTCCTCTGCTGCGCGCGCCAGTCACGTCTGCGTAGTATTGCATCACTCCAAAACTGTTCTTGGGGCGTTGCCAAATCAGAAGAAGGCCCTGGAGAATCAGGCCTTGCCGGCCCCTCCTCCTCGCTTTGGGTGGGTGCCAGGGAGGGAGAGGGCCCAAGAGAAACAGGCTTTGCCAGGTCTTCTCCCTCACTTTCTGAATCATCCGAGTCCAGGAGTCCGGGTCCAGGAACCTGGGTCACAACACTATCCCTCACCGCAGGGCCCTTCCCCCGGGGCTGACGATCGGGATGCGGTCAGGCTGGGTTCTGCTCATGGAAGGCCTGCACCAGGTCAGGGGCATGAACGTCGAAGGCATCTACCCAGGAGAAATCAGTCCCGTATCCCTTCCACGTGATCAAATATTGGAAACGACCCTTCAGCCAGCGGGAGTCTCGTACGCTGTGGACTTCGTATTCCTCCGACCCGTCCTCGGCGACAGTGACAGGTGCTGTTGGGCACCAAAGGGGACTCGGTGTGGCCTCAGGAACCAGAAGGGACCGGTGAAAGACGGGGTGGATCCGCATGGATCGTGACAGGGTCAGTCGGTAAGCTACCGGGTTGATAACTGCCTCGACAGGGAACGGGCCGATGAATCGGTGGTCCAACTTCTTTACCGGTCGGTCGGACGGGAGGTGTTTGGTGGAGAGCCACACCCGGTCTCCAACCGCCAGCAGGTGCGTTGCCCATCGGGAGCGGTCGGCGGACCGTTTGTAGTCCTCCTTTGCCCGATCCAGCTGCTGACGTACCAACTGTTGGACCGCATGCAATTCTGTCAGGAAGGTCTGCGTTTCGGGAACAGGAGAGTCCGGTGGTGCCAGAGGGAAGAGCCGCGGATGGTACCCCACATTGGCAAAGAACGGGGTCATCTGAATAGAGGTGTGCTGAGAGTTGTTAAAAGCAAACTCCACCAGGGACAGGTAATCGGCCCAGTTGTCCTGCTGCTGGTTGATGAAGCAATGGAGATATTGTTCCAGGATACCGATGACCTTCTCTGTACCCCCGTCTCCGGATGGTGCGATGACGACAGACACACCTGCACCTCCAACGCGGCCATCAGCCTCTTCCAGAAGCGAGCTGTGAACTGAACTCCATGGTCCGAAACCACCCTGTCCGGTAGACTGTGGAGGCGGAAGATGTGCTGCAGGAAGAGACGGGCCGTTTTTGCGGCTGTGGGTAGTCCGCGGCATGGGATAAAGTGTGCCATCTTGGTGAGCATGTCCACCAGCACCGTGGTGAACCCAGAGGATGGCGGCAGGTCCATCAGGAAGTCCATGGAGATCGCCCCCCAGGGTCTGTCGAGTGTCAGCAAGGGCTGGAGGAGTCCGTGCTTGGCTTGCCAGCACGGTACGCAGGATGTCAGGTAGGCATGTACATCATGCCGCACTCGGGGCCACCAAAAGGTCCGTGTCACTAGGTGGAGGGTCTTGAAGAACCCAAAATGTCCTGCTGCAGGGTTGTCGTGGCACTGGGTCATGACGAGGGCTCAGAGTGGTCCTGTGGGCACGTATAATCGCCCCCGAAACTTGAGTAAGTCCTCCTCCAAGGTCCAAGGAGACGCGGGGCCCACCTCCGCTCTCCTTTGCTGCGACCAGGCGTCCTGGCACTGCTCCTCTCGTACCTGGGCCCGCAAGTCCACTGGTTCCCGTGCTGCGGCCAAGGCTTCTGCCGGCAGCACCGTCCGTGGAGGAAGGGGGTCCTTGGCGCAGAGGTATTCCGGCTTGCGGGACAGGGCATCCGCCCTCGAGTTGTGACCGCTGGGAATGTAGGTCACGCGGAAGTTGAACTGGGCAAAAAACAACGACCACCGGATTGCCGCTGGTTCAACTTCCGAGCTGTGGTGAGGTGCTCGAGATTCTGATGGTCCGTTCGGACCTCCACCTGATGTCGGGTCCCCTCCAGATGATGTCGCCAAGCCTCGAATGCAGCCTTGATAGCCAGCAACTCTTTTTCCCAGATGGTGTAGTTGTGCTCGGAAGGATTGAGTTTCCGGGAATAGTAAGCGCAGGGAAAAAGTGTGCCGCCATTCGTCAGAGCCTGTAGCAGCACCGCTACAAGAGCCACATTGGACGCGTCCGTCTCCACCACAAAAGGCCGGAGCGGGTCGGGATGCCTCAGGACGGGTTCCGTGACGAAGGCTTTCTTGAGGGCTGTGAATGCTTCTTGCTGCGGGGGACCCCACTGGAACACGACCTTCTTCCTGAGGAGCTGGGTAAGTGGAGCCGTCAGTGTGGCGAAGCCTGGGATGAAGGTCCGGTAGTAGTTGGCAAAGTCCAGCAGGCGCTGAACATCCTTCACCCGACGAGGGACTTCCCAGCTACACAAAGCTTCTACTTTGCGTGGGTCCATGGCTATGCCCTCGGGCAAGATGGTATGCCCGAGGAATTCTATGGAAGTCCGGAAGAAGACGCATTTCTCCAGCTTCGCATTGAGTTGTTGCTCCCGCAAGCGTTGCAGAACCAGACCGACATGTCGAAGGTGGCTTTCCCTGGACCAGGCGTAAATCAGGATGTCGTTCAGGTAGATAACCACAAACCGATCCAACATGTCTCGGAACACGTCGTTCATGAAGTGCTGGAAAACGGCGGGAGCGTTGGTCAACCCAAATGGCATGACAGTGTATTCGTAGTGTCTGTATCAGGTGCTGAATGCCGTCTTCCATTCGTCTCCTTCTCGCATCCGCACCAGGTTGTAGGCCCCCCAGAGATCGAGCTTGGTGAAGATCGTGGCCTCCCGCAACCTCTCCAGCAGCTCCGGGATGAGCGGCAGGGGGCAGCGATTCCGCACCGTAATGGCATTTAGCCGGCGGTAATCACAGCACAGGCGCAAGTCCCCTGTCTTCTTCTTCACAAAGAGGACCGGGGCCGAGAGAGGGGACTTTGAAGGCCGGATGAACCCTTGGGCCAGATTTTTGTCCAGGAAGTCCCTGAGGACGGCCAACTCGGGCTCCGACATGGAATACAGGCATCCCACAGGCAGTGGTGCGTTGGGCAGAAGGTCCACGGGGCAATCGTAGGGCCGATGCGGGGGTAGTCGGTCTGCCTCCTTCTCGCTGAACACATCGGCGAAGTCCGTTAGCTCAGGAGGCAAGGAGATGGCAGTGGTGGGGACGTTCTGGCTGGCACAGGTGTGGCGGATGTGGTCAACGCACTGCAGACTCAGGAAAGAGATGGCGTTCCGCGACCAGGCCACCTGAGGATCGTGGGTCTGAAGCCAGGCCAACCCAAGGACCAAGGGAAAATGAAGGTCCGCCGTGACATAAAACTGGATCGCCTCCCATAGTCCCCAATAGCCAGGCGCAAAGGCTGGGTGGCGAATTTAATGGGGCCGGACACCAGTTCTCGTCCATCAATTGTCTCTACCCGCATCGGAGGGTCCACCGGAACCACCGGGACTGCAAACTGGGTCACAAAGGCCTGGTCCATAAAGTTTGTTGTGGCCCCTGAGTCCACCAGCACATGCGCCTGGAGCCCGTCCAACTGGTTCCCCAACCGTATCCGTGTGTCCAGAATCAGATGCCAAGGGGGCCCAGAGTCTACTTCTGCAATGTCCAGTGGGGGCTTAGTACATGCCCCACCTAGGGTTTCCCCGAGGTCGGGCCTGCTCCATTTCCCGATTGGTCACGCTGTGATTCAGGGACCGGCGTGCGTGCCCCACTTCGCTTTCTGGGGCAAGAAGCGGCGAAGTGGCCGGGCTCCCCACAGTACAGGCACAATCCCCCTTGGCACCTCCAGTTCCGCTCCTGGCTGTCAGGCGAGGTCTGGCCGCTCCCAACTCCATGGGCTCTTCCGCAGCGGTTACAAAACGTGGGGCGACCCGGGGTGCTGGTGGCGCAGGAAGCGGGGGTGCAGATGTCAACGGCGGGTCCCGGGGTGTGCGACAGGATGGTCGCTGTTGCAGACGGGCGTCAAGGCGGAGACAAAGGGGCACCAAGTTGTCGAGGGTCCGCGTTACCTCCACCCGGGCCAGCTCATCTTGCAGTTCCTCTGAGAGTCCCTCCTGGAACGTGTCCACCAGCGCTGCATCATTCCAGTCGGAGTCCTGGCACAAAAGACGAAATTCGGCGATGTACTCCTGCAGGGGGCGTTTCCCTTGACGGAGTTCCTTAAGGCGCCTGGTTGCCATCAGCGTCCGAACAGGGTCCTCGTACATGATGCGCAGGTGCTGCCAAAAACGCTGTTGGTCCGCCAGCAGGGGGCTGTCCTGGAGCAAGAGGGGCGTGGCCCATCAGGTAGCCGAGCCGGAAAGAAGGTTAATCACGAAGGCCACCTTAGCCTGGTCATCTGGGAAATCCTCTGGCCGCATAGCCATGTAGAGCTGGCACTGTCCCAAAAAGGTCGGGAACATCTCAGGCTGCCCAGAAAACTTATCCGGCATGGTTATCAGGCACTTGCGACGAGGAGGAGGAGTGGGAGGACGGGGGGGGGGGGCTGTAGGCACATTCCCAGCAGCAAGTTGGCCTGCCAAGTGAGCCACTTGCTGCTGGAGCTGTTGATTAGCCACTTGTAGCTGCTGTAACTGCTGCTGTACCTGCTGCTGGTCCATCTTTGGTGGAAGATGGTTTAGTCGGGGTCTTGGACAAAATGTTCTGTTTCCCTCCCCCAATACTCCCAACAAAGAGTCAGTCAAAGGCCTTCTTTTCTAATTTATTTACATAGATAAATGTTCTGGCCACGTCTACCCACGGGCCTGCCAAGTTTCTGGAGATAACGAGGAAATTATAGATAAGGCCAGAATTACTCACGAATATATTCTTCCCTCCATTGATACAGTTTGCCCGCGCAAATTCACTGCTTTGTCCAAGACAAAAAACCAGGAAGTTCCGCCTCCTTTTTATAGTCTCTGCAGATGTCACTGCATGACCATCATTCTTTGGCTTTGTCCCAACGCTTTCCCCTGCTGCGCGCGCCGATCATGTCTGCGCAGTCTTGCATCACTCCAAAACTGTTCTTGGGGCATTGCCAAATCAGAAGAAGGCCCTGGAGAATCAGGCCTTGCCGGCCCCTCCTCCTCCCTTTGGGGGGGGTGCCAGGGAGGGAGAGGGCCCAAGAGAAGCAGGCCTTGCCAGGTCTTCTCCCTCACTTTCTGAATCATCCGAGTCCAGGAGTCCAGATCCAGGAACCTGGGTCACAACACTCAGTGTACATAAAAGAAAAGATACCTTCGTCAAGAATCATAACGTAGAACACTTAATGATAGTCATAGGATACAAATAAGCAATCAGGAAACAATATCAATATAAATCATAAGGATACAAACAACAAAGTTGCAGTCAGTCATAAGTGGAAGGAGATGGGTGATAGGAATGGTGAGAAGATTAATAGTAGTGCAGACTTAGTAATTAGTAGTGTTGAGGGAATTATTTGTTTAGCAGAGTGATGGCATTCAGGAAAAAACTGTTCTTGTGTCTAGTTGTTCTGGTGTGCAGTGCTCAATGTTGAAACAGTTTATGTCTAGGATGCGAGAAGTCTGTAAATATTTTCACAGCCCTCTTTTTGACTCGTGCAGTATACAGGTCCTCAATGGAAGGCAGGTTGGTAGCAATTATTTTTTCTGCAGTTCTAATCATCCTCTGAAGTCTGTGTCTGTCTTGTTGAGTTGCAGAATGTCAGTTTTGGTTGTCCTGGGCTACATTCCAACAGGAAAAATTGTTGGGAGCTGCATTGTGTGTAGCAATGGGTACAGCCATTTAAACTTTTATGTCACCCTCTTTTTTCCCCCACTCTATTTTGCTGACATAATCTTCCCTTTCATTTTCTTTTTACTTATCCAGAAATCTGTCTAGGGAAAGGACAATATAGTTGTCCTGTAGCTTTGACTGTAGCATTCATAAAGATTTTTTTTAAAATTAGGTAACGCAAGCAATGAAGTCAAAGGCTGCAGCTTTAACGTTTGGCGTGGAATAAGGTTTTCTCTGCTCAGCTTTTCGAAATTGCAAGGAAGCCCTGCAGGGTAATTATTAAGAACATAACATAACCCATGATCTAAGGCATGGTTCGAGAAGCTATTTTTATCTTGTGGGGTTCACTATTTGTCTGTGCATGTGTGTGGGTGCACGCGCTGTGTAGAATGAATAGATTTGAACTTTTCAACTTTTAAAAAAGATGTATTTGCATGTTGGAGGGTGTAGGGGTTTTCTTTCTTAACATTTCACACACACACACACACACACACACACCAAATAAATATTGGGATTGAAGACTTTTAAAAAGCTCAATGGATATCGTAGGTCTCTGCCAAGCTTAAGGTATCAGTAGCCATGGCCTGTGAATAGAATGAAGACAGATGGAAAGGACTGACTTTTGCGTTGCCGTTCTCATTAAATAGACAAATCTTTGATGACATTACTGTGGCTGTATGCAGTTTTGCTCTAAAGATATGGGGATATTTTGCTGTCCGAATTCATGGAGGCCTAATCCTAACCCTAAATGGATTTACTTCCTATGGGATTTTTCCATGTATTTTACCAGAAAATGTAGTTAAGGTTGATTCGAAAAGTCAATGCCCTCCTAAACATACCAATACACTCTGAATTTGTTGCCGATGTTTATTTTGCTGTCCGAATTCAAGGAGGCCTAACCCTAACCCTAAATGGATTTACTTCCCAATGGGATTTTTCCATGTATTTTACCAGGCTTGTGCTGTTCAGGTAATAAATTATTTACCTTAAGAATTAAGAGCTGTCTCCTTAAGATATTGCATTGTGGGAGATGTAGACAGAAATTGCATTATGGGAAATATAGTCCAGGACGTGTTAACACATCTGTGTGTCCGATTGGCCACTGGGGCTCTCTGCCTGGGCTATAGAACAAAGACCTGGCCATTATGAATTGCCACAGAGGAGAGAAGCATGCTTTCTGAACAGAGGGACAGATGTACCATCTTTTTACTATTCTGTCCCCAAAGCATCTGGATCCGTGGGAACAAGCAGCTAAACTCTAGCAAACAGTTCGAAAAGTCAGTGCCCTCCTAAACATAGCAATACACTCTGAATTTGTTGCCATGTCCATTTTGATGCCTGAATTCAAAGAGGCCTAACCCTAACCCTAAGTGGATTTACCCCCAATGGGATTTTTTCCATGTGGAATGCTTACCTGTTCCATACAGCATGGCCAGCATGATGGATGAGATCCAAGCTGTGTCACTGTATCCCACATGGAAATCATGCATCAGGTCCTTGAAATAAATGCTCACTGCCTTGGGGAACCCATAAGAAAAGCCAGTGATGACAAAGCAGCCCAGCAATATGATCCAGCCCCAGCCACCATCAGGAGGCTTTGCTTTCTCAGGCAGTTGCCCTTGCTCCACATCATCTCTGCCCATGGCTCAAACGAGGAGAAGAAGCCTGAAAGCAAGTGGAGCACAGATTGTAGCAAAGACAGAACAAGAATGGTCACAGGGGAAGAAGGCAGAGGCGGCCAATGGACCATCTGTTGCTTTGGGCATTCGCCTCCTTTTTTGTCCATGTACATCATTTTCTTGCCCCTTAAATTTAGACCAGTATTTTCCAACCTGGTGCTCACCAGAGAGGTTGGATATTAGTATTATTAACCGATAATATAGTTGTTTTTAAAAAAGCAGAGGACAGACAAAACAATTTCATTTTTAAATTTTGCTTTTTAAAACCAAATATTGGGAATAAAATGAATCAGCCTTTACAAATGTCTTCCTCGGGCAGTAAAATTCATACTCATCTTTGAAAATATATTGGTAGTCTCAGAGGTCCAGACTAAAAGTTCATTCCTGGCTAATATTAATAATCATGAATGGAAAGGACCTACTGAGCTAATGATTGCCCCCAAACAGTGTTCTGACCTTATGCTTCCATGCCATAGCATGTGCAAATAGAAGTGACCTTACCCAGGGGAGGGCTACTGGGGGTTCACAGGGGCTCAGGAGAACATCTAGCTAAGGTTCTGTGTGGTTCAGAGAAGCCCCAAATCCCACTCCTGGCTGGCCCCTCCCACCT
The DNA here is from genome assembly GCF_028640845.1 of Ahaetulla prasina. Lineage (NCBI taxonomy): Eukaryota > Metazoa > Chordata > Lepidosauria > Squamata > Colubridae > Ahaetulla > Ahaetulla prasina. Next base: position 68,453,486 of record NC_080545.1, on the reverse strand, counting down.
CACCCTGCCCCACCCCGCCCCTCCCAGGACTCCCCACATGGCCTGTTTTTATGCAGGTAAGTGCAGGGTGTGCGTGGAGGCTCGGGGAGGGCGAAAAACGGACCTACTGGATGTTCGGGAAGGCCAAAAATGTGCCTGTTTCCAGCCTCTAGAGGGCCTCTGGAGCTTGAGGAGGCCGTTTTCACCCTCCTGGAGGCTCAAGGAAAGCCTCCAGAGCCCAGGGAGGGCAAAAATGCCCCCCCCCCATCATGATACAGGAGGCTGGCTAGACCACGCCCACCATGGCCACGCCCACCCAGCAACTGGGCAGAGAACCCCTTGCTAAAATTTTTGAAGCCCACCCCTGGCCTCACCTGTAAAATATGTAAATGGAACTGAGCAACCACCAAGTTTTCTCTGCCACTATCACCAATGTAACATCATGCCCAGTTAATGGGTTTGAAGGCAAAGGTTTACTTTAATCCTTTTATTATCCATGCTCTCAATATGTTATCAATATGAAGCTCCAAAATTCTCCAGCTTTATATGTGCGCCACTACCTCAAAACAAACCTCTTGGAGGTTTCAGAATCTTTTCTTCAGATTACCTGTCTCTACTTAGGCATGAAGACTAACAAGTGGTTCAGTGGACTGTACGATTCACAGAATGTTGACTTTGTGTCAGGCTTCAAGCGCTAAGTACAGAGGCTTAAAAGTGATTTTAGGCTAGGGTGATTATTCCATCTGATCGACCCACTTGGTCAACTGAACTTGACTGCTTATTTTCTGCTGATCACTTGGCTTACAAGAAAACCCCTACAAGAGGCATGGCCAGTGTCGCAACGGAACGGACACAAACCCCGAGAGCTCCGGGGTGAGTGCCGAAAATTGTCTCGATATGGGGGTCCGATCTAGACCATAGCTGCCCTGCAGGGGCAGTGAAGAGTGATGGAGCTGCTGGAGCGGACAGGGAAGTTGAAAATTCCCTGTAGCTCCGGCTTTTTCCCCTCGACCCAGCGAGGAGGACCGCAGCCATCACCAGCTGCCTGAAGTCGGGACAGCCACAAGAATGGGCAGGAGGATAAACCATAAGTACTGAACAAGATATTGAAGCCGAGTGAGTTAATACCAGCTCATGAAGAGGCACTAGGAGCAATTTTGCCAACAAGCATTTAAAGAAAAATTGAGAAATAGCGGCAAATTTAAACAGGAAATGAAAACGGAAGGAAATAATGATACCTAAAACCTGACAAAAGTTGGCTTGGAACCTAAGTCTAGAACCCTAATTGAATAGAGAAAACAGAGAGAAATATGACTTTTAATTAAAATTGACTCTGGAGAATTTTGGAGGCTTTTATCGATTATTTAAAGATTATAAGCAAGAAGAAAAGAGAGGAATTAACTAAGATTTTAAAAATGGACTTTACTTGAGCATCTCCCAATTCCTCTATTCTTTATAAATTTGGATTTAAAGGATTATAATGAAACTATTTAAACAGGACTGAAAAGAGGCAACAAATTGAAACAAAGAGAAAAAAGGTGTGGCTCGAAAATGGATACTTTGTTAATTGTGGATTGTAACTGTAGACTAAAGACTGACACCTAAAGGCAGAAGAAGAAATACAGAAGGGAAATGTCTTCGTGATTTCAGGACAATTTCAAAGGAGGATTTCAGCAACTAGATAGATGACCTTTAAGACTTATAACATCAAAGAATAAAACAGAAAACAACACTAAAGATTGACACCTAAAGACAGAGGAAGAAATACAGAAGGGAAATGTCTTCGTGATTTCAGGACAATTTCAAAGGAGGATTTCAGCAACTAGATAGATGACCTTTAAGACTTATAACATCAAAGAATAAAACAGAAAACAACACTAAAGATTGACACCTAAAGACAGAGGAAGAAATATAGGAGGAAAATGTCTTTGTGATTTCAGGACAATTTCAAAGGAGGATTTTTGTAACCAGATGGCTGACCTTTAAGATTCATAACATCAAAGAATAAAGTAGAAAACAATGGACAATAAGAAGTATACAACTGTCATTTAAGCAAGAAATATAAGAAATGATTACAGAACTGGAATATTAAAGAAATGAGCTTCATGCAGCAATGATAGAGAAGAATATAAAAAGCATGATACAATAATGTAAAACTAAAATTTATGTTAAAAATTAGAGGATTATAAAAATGTTGAGAAGAGCAGGAATGGGATAACAAGGAATCCAATAAGTTAAGAAAATATGCAGTTTTTAAACATATGTAGTGAAATTGAAATAATTTGGGATAAAACTTCCAATAAAATATTTGAATATAACTATGGAATTATGTGAGAAATGGGATGTGTTTGCTCCTTTTCATTTTGTTCTTTTCATCTTGTTTATTATTTTACATTTTTTCTTATTTGGAATGGGATTATGAAATAATAAGTGATGGGAGACGTTTTTGAAATTAAGGTGAGATTTAATGTAGGAGAGATTTTTATAGAGATTATCTTGTTTTTATCTTTTTTTGTTACTGGGTTTGTCTTTGATAACATTAGGGATAAGTGTGGCTGTGTTTTGTTTAATGAAGAAGGGAAGGGCAAGAAAGGGGGCAAAAATGTGGGAACTAGATTTGATTCAATACCATTCAGGATACAGGGGCGGAACAGATGTTTTAATAGAAATGTGCAAATAATAAAATTTTAAGAGGGGAAGGGGAAAATATTGGATAAACAATACAATGAGGGGGTGAAATTTGAAAAGTGTTTAATTATGTACCTGACTGATATCTTGTTCAAAAAATTTGCATGTGGTTTTTTTTTTAAAAAAAAACCCATTTTTCAAAAAAAGAAAAAGAAAACCCCTACAAGAGCCACAGATTACTCACCAGTACTTTAAATAATCCGATGTGGTCAATGTACTCCATGTCTTAGAAATAAGGAAACCACTGGGAAAATTAACACTCTGTATTTAATTATGTTATCATCACAAACCTTGCTGGCCACTATAAAGATTATTGTACAGGTAGTCCTTGGAAAAGGACTATCCATGGTGTTGGGATGGGTCGGACACAACTTCGCAACTAACTAAGTCCTTGACTTAACAACCATTCGATTAGGGATCATTCAAAGTTACAATGGTACTGAAAAAGTGACTTCTGTTTTTTACACCCATGACTGTTGCAACATCTCCATGGTCACGTGATCAAAATTTGGATGCTTGGCCACTGGCATGTATTTATGATGGTTGCAGTGTCCCTGAGTCATGTTGTTGGAAGAAATGTCCATCTGGTTCAGCTCCAAGCCAGGAGAAAGACACTGGAAACATGGAGACTAATTGGAAAGATGGTTTAATGGTGAAGCAGAACCACATGGGTTTGAGTTCCTGGGCAGCGGACTACATGGAGTTGAGAGTGGGGGGTATTTATACCTTCTCTTGGGCTTTGCACTTGAACTTCCTGTTCCTGTGCAAGAACATGTATTGTATTAGCTGTTGTAGAGATCATAGCTGGCTCTGTCTGAGCTCCCAGGTTTGGTTGAAGTTTGGACTCTGATGCAATGTCCCTAAGAGATTGTACAATCTAGCGAGCTCTGCTGCTAGTGGGTTAATCCTATTATGTCCTGGAGGGTCATGTCTTAATCCCATTGTCAATTTGCAAATCCCTGGTCTGCTCTTGAATTCCCATAGGCAAGGGGGATGGAAAACCAACAAAGCAACATGGCAGCCAAAGACAGGAGCACATTCCAGACATATCTTTCCCAAGGCTGTCTCCCAAGGTTACCCACAGCAGCCGGAGGGCAACCTGCAAAATTGCGAATGTGATTGATGACACACCCTGGGGGGGAGGGGGAAACAGGGTCATGATTAGGGCTGTAAATTACGTGGGGTCAGAGTTGGCTTCATTTGGGTACATGCTGACATGGAGCTCCTAATAAATAACTGGATTTCTTTTGAAGCGTGACTCGAAGTTCATGATTTAATTAGGGCATCTGTCGGAACCCCGACACCCATCAGCCTGGAGCTGAAGGTCTTTTGTTTTGTAGATAGGATGGCCCAGTCTTTCTTAATGGGCAAAAAATATCTGCTGGGGACTATTAAGAAAGGTGATGGCTGCTTTCCATGAGCATGCTTCTCTGTTTCTCATCCAGGGAAATATAATATTCTACCTTTTTAATATTTTTCAAAATATTTCATTCTTCTAGGAGAAGAGGTCTTCCCTCAATGTCATCACCTTTTGTGACTTTCTGACAAGCAAAGCCAATGGGGAAGCTGATTCACGTAACAACCATGTTACTAACTTAACAAGTGCAGTGATTCACTTAACAACCATGACAAAAAGGTCATAAAATGGGGCAAAACTCACTTAGATGTTGTCAACGTTCCAGAAAACCCCTCCTGCAGAAAAGACTCCGAAGCCAACATCTTTCAAAGTTCTTTTACTAGCATAGGTAAACTGGCAGAGTTGGATGAAAACCAAAACTGGGAATTCCGGTTCGTCCCTCAGTAATACAACCCCCAAGATCTCTACCCTCATGACCCCTCTGCCGGTCACATGCTCCAATCTCCAACCATCCCATGTTGAAGCCTCACTCCAGCCATTCCTTCTCCAGATGAGAACTCAGCCTGACCTTGACCGGCAGGAAAAATGTTGTTATGTCTAATCATCCCTTGCACTACCACCCTCCTCCCCTCCTTTCCCACAGAGGAGAACGTGGCAGCATGTGGAAGCCTTCGGCCTAGTATGGCTTCCAAAGCTGACAGATGTCTTGCTTAGCAGCATAAATTTTTTACTCAATTGTGGTCATAAATTGGGGATTATCCATGGAACAGGAACCCTCAGTTACCTAATAGTTTTGCCATTGGCTGTTGTTTTGCCGGCTTGCTTATTTTTTCTCTCTTTTTTTCTTTTATTTTTTCCTGAACTGTCTAAATAAAGACCAACAGTCTGAAAAAATACACATAAAAATCTAATTAGTAAAGCTAGCCACAGCAAATATAGAAACTTCACAGTGATAGCCTGTCTGACATGGAAATTGATCTTGAGAAATGTTCCTGGCTCCGCTAATAGCTATTTTAAACGGGTTTTTTTTCTTTTCACGTTTGATGTTCAGATCTTCAAAATTGATTCCCAGCCACTTTGAAGTATTAAGTTGCTCCAATACTTATGGAGCTGACCCTGAAGACAAAACTCTATCATAGCATAGTCTTTTTTAAACAGGGCAGTGGCTGGAGAACAAATGCAGCAGCCATTAGCCTTTGGGGTTTTTGTTTGTTTGCCTTCCATTGTGAATGCCTGCAATGGATTTCTATTTATCTTGATATTTTATTTATCAATTTTATATAGCCACCGACCTCACAGCCTTGACTCTGGGTGAATATACATTAAACAAACAGTGAAAAACAAATCTGAAACAATAAAAACCAATTAAATATAAATACAGGTTGTCCTTGACTCACAACCCCAATTCAGCCCAAAATTTATGTTGCTAAGTGAAACATTTGTTAAATAAGTTTTGCTCCATTTTACGACCTATCTTGCCACAGTTGTTAAGTGAATCACTGTAGTTATTAACTTAGTGACACGGTTGTTAAGTGAATCTGGCTTCCCCATTGACTTTGCTTGTCGGAAGGTCCCAAAAGCTGATCACATGACCCCAGGATATTGCAATGGTCATAAATATGAACTAGTTGCAAAGCATCCAAATTTTGATCACATGACTATGAGGATGATGCGATGGTCATAAGTATGGAAAATTATAATAAGTCACTTTTTTCTGTGCCATTGTAACTTTTGAATGGTCACTAGATGAACTGTTGTAAGACTACCTCTATAAATAAGACCATGGGAAATTGCTCCATATACTGACATAATGCAGGAATGTAACTGGATTGTTAGCCATGCATTTTCAAAAAACATCTCATTATATAAAATAGATGGACCCATTTGTCCATCTATTTCTCAATAATCTTTTTCAATATTTATTACCTGGGAATAGGTAGATCCTACTACTGAGCTTTGTTCCTTCCCTATATCATCTTTCTAAACAAATGCACACAAGCATACACATCTCCTTCTTTTTCAGGTTCTAAGTCGTATATTTTCAATAACTTCAAATATCAGCACACAGAGTATTTTTTGACTGCTAAACCTGTTACTGTATAATACAAACTAGAAGGCAAATCATCAGAAAAAATGATTATCCCTGAATAAGTAGATGAAGAAGATTCTTAGTTTCATGACATTAATTAATTGAGAACAACGGGATTGATTGATGGGCACATAGCTATAGTTTTAGGATGTGCATGAAGTTTGCATGCCTTCTCTTTGCTGCTGGCTTGTACATAAATGTAGATAAAAGGTTAAATGGTCTAAAAATGAATGGATTCAAGAGTTAGAGAATTTATTCTGAGATCAATAAATGGTATATGTACACATTTCTGTACACCGGAATCCACAAGGTTAGAAAGTCTTTCATTCTTACTTCCAAGAAAATTAGAGAGCTCTGCATTTAAAGTCATATAGCAGCCATGTATAAAAATAATTTGGAGGAAGCTGTTAATTAAATTATTTTCTTTTTCTTTTAAGTTTAATAAGGCAAGAACAGCTAGATTCCAAAGCTTTTAGGGCAAATTAATTTGGTCTTTACTGACACATGTTGAACAGTTTACTAAGATACCAGATCAGTACTTAGCCTTAATGAAAACTAGTTGGACATCTTCCACTGCTCAGCAAGGTGAAATGGACTTGGTTATTGTGGCTGTGAGTGCACAGCTGGAAGACCTGAAAGATAGGATAGGATAGGATAGGATAGGATAGGATAGGATAGGATAGGATAGGATAGGACAGGACAGGACAGGACAGGACAGGACAGGACAGGACAGAATACAATACAATACAATACAATAGAATTCTTTATTGGCCAAGTGTGTTTGGACACACAAGGAATTTGTCTTTGGTGCATACACTCTCAGTGTACATAAAAAGACAAGATACATTTGTCAGGAATCATAAGGTATAACACTTATTGATAGTCATAGGGTACAAATAAGTAATCAAATCATACTAGGAAACAATCAATATCAATATAAACCCTAAGGATACAAGATCAGGCTAGGGACAGATCATCATGGAGGACATCTACCTATGTGGTCCCTAAGAGTTGACACTAGTTTGATGGCACATAATCAATTTTTAAAAAAATCAAAATTAATAACAACAGATAAATACATTCATCACGTTGAAATAATACAGTGTTGTCAATATAAATATACAGACCTGGATATTCTGTGGCTTTCCTTACCAAGGAGACCAACACCTTTGAGAATCCTCTCTTTTGGTCAGGTATAGTTTGAGGGAGGGAGGGAGGGATATTTCTTTAACCGGCTCAGACCATGACAATGTAACTCTTGGAAGAAGCCTTCTGTTTAGTTTCCAGCCAGCAAAAGTTTTTCTTCAAGCTGGGATTCCAAAGTTTCAATGGCCAAGAGTAGTAATCATCTAAATGGCTTCTAGCCTGGCCCCTCCAGATTGTCCTGGAGTTCAAGGACCAAGCTGTTCAAAATACATGGATATGGGTCAGCAGCTGCTTATGTTGTGAAAGTGCTAAAGAAGCAGAAATTGCTTTAGCAGAAAGAAACCACTTCTCTATTTTTAAGAGGCTTTCCCAGCCAACGGGAATGAAAAGATTTATAATTGGGCCAGAATCCTCTGAGGAATTCTGTTTTTTCCCAAAAAAGAGGAAACAGGACTCATTAAGGATTTCTGCTCTAGAAGACTTCCTGCAATATTTGAGGAAGGGGATTAGTTAGGATAAATTAATGAAATATAATAAAAATGCAGTAGTGCTGCTAATATGATACACTAAAATAGTATGGCACTGAGAGGAAACAACAAGCTATAAATCCAGAGTAAAAGAAATGGAAATAAAGGCAGGTTACAGGAAGCATCAGATAATCACCCCAAGGCACAACTCCACTTCCAAACCATTTTTATACTTGGGTTGATTTCCTTCCTCCCTCATCTCCACCCCTGCAAATAAAAGAAAGATAAATAAAATAGTCATTCCAAACATTTTTGATCTGATTTCCCCCATTTAACTAGAGGCTAAAGCCAAGGTAATTAAAGTAATGATTCTACCAACGCATCAACTCTTTCATAGTATATGTCAGTGCACCTTCCTATGGTAGAATATTAAATGTGCTTAAAGAGCCCATTAATGAAAGAAAATCATGAGAAATTTATAAGACTGATAATAAATTTAGAAATTTTTAAAATTTATTTAGCCTCCAGCATAGTAGTCATGCTTGACTTTTGAGGATTGCTAAACCTGAAAATTATTTTCCCTCCCACCCTCCCTTTCTTCCTTCCTTTCTCTCTCTCTCTCTTTCTCTCTCTCTTTTTCCTCCCCTCCCCTCCCCTTCTCTTTCAACAGGCATGTGGGCTTTTTTAAAAAAATCTTGAACAATACTATATTCTTTAAATACAATAAATATATACAATATATACATTGTAGGTCTTTGGTTATTCGGGTTTTCTCCCGCGTAAAATTGGAAGTGTCTTGGCGATGTTTCGACGAAGTCTCATTCGTCATCTTCAGGCTTCAGCTTCTTGCTCCCAGAAGCACGAAGCTGAAGCCTGAAGATGACGAATGAGACTTCATCAAAACGTCGCCAAAACACTTCCAATTTTACGCGGGAGAAAACCCGAATAACCAAAGACCTACATACAAACACCCGTGAAAACCTCAGAAAACAAATATATACATTGTATATATTTATTTCACAATGTGGCATCAATAGGCCCTGGATCATTCAAAACAATCAGTATAAACAATGTCTCCAAACATAAGAACCATAAAATCAACCGAAAAACCATAAAACTTAACAGAGGCTGAGCAAAAGAGCAATGTGCAGTAGTATCCTATGCAACCATCAGCATTCCTTATGTCTGTTGAAAGAGTAAAACCTTCACTGCTTTCCAAAAACAACATCAGAGAAGAGATTGTTCTGACTGGGGCAGAAGGATTGTCCTGTTCCGCCCCAACTTCTCCTCATTTCTTCTGGCTTGTGACTCCTGCAGGCACCTTAATCGATCCCAGCGCTCCTTTGTCTTAGCAACTTTAAGATGTGTGGATGAGCAGCATGGAAGGGGACAGATTCAAATAAAGCCATAGCAGGTGCACTATTGGAAGGTTAGGGACAAATCACTAAGGAGGAAATGTATTTATATGGTCACTGAGAGTTGATACCAATTTGATGGTACATAATCAATTGATCCAACAGGAGGGAAAGCTCTATCCTTAAAGAAAATACTTAGGAGAGGATTCTGTGGCACGTTATTAAAAGAGAAAAGTAGTGGAAAAGTAAGTGGGGGTGAGACTAGATCCCTCCTATAAACTGGCTCTCCTGGCACCACTGAGCCCAGGGACTTTTAATACCTACCCTCCCAGAAGTGAAAGGTCCTGGCTTTTAAGCTGCTAAGCTTCTTAACTTCATTCTCACCTTCACCCCCTTCCTTTATCCAAACATTCCTGTCATAGAAAAGGACTAAGAGCCCAGGTAGGAAAGGCAGCCTGAAAACTGGGCTTAATTTCTTTTAATAAGGCTAATCGGCTGAAAGGGCCACAACAGGTCTCTCTGCTTCCCCTCTTCCCTCCCACCTATGCAAGCTACTGAAACAATGCTGCATTTATGTGGAGGCCCACATGAGGCCTGGAGATGTAGGCTTTTCTGGGGAAGGCAAAACAAGCTTTCCTGATCAAAATGAGCAACCTCTGACCATGAAAGCCAGGCATATTTTCAATTAAACTAGGTTTAAAGGGTGACTGACAGGTGTTTTGCCCTACTCAACTGAAGTAGAAACCGAACTCCATACAGGTGGATGGACAAGGGACATGCTTGTGTGACAAGGGAGGTAAATGCTATCTGTCTGTGTCGGCCTGCCCGTCTGCCTCATCCCCCCCACACACTTCTGTCAATCTGTCTGTCTGTCTGTCTCTCTCTCTTTCTTTCTCTATCATCTCTGTCTCTCTGTCTCTGTCTCTATCTGTCTCTCTCTCTCTCTCTCTCATTTATCCATCTAATCTATCTCAACCATCTATCTATCTCTTTCTATCCATTATCTCTATTTACCTATCTATCTATCTATCTATCTATCTATCTATCTATCTATCTATCTATCTATCTATCTATCTATCTATCATCTCTATCATTTGTTTGTCTATCTATTCTATCTCAATCATCTATCATCTATCTCTCTTTCTATCCATTATCTACCTACCTACCTACCTATTTATATCAATTATCATCCGTCTATCATCTATCTATGTACCTATCCAGCTATTCACCCATTTATCATCTATCCATTTATTATTATCTAATTTCCTTTGAAGAAAATAGCTGCCAATCAAATTAGGTCTTTTATTATTTTGGTTAATTTTCTCATTCTAATAATAGCATTTTCTCATCATTTGAGAAAGTGGTGGCCTCTGAAATAATGGAAATGATATTTGGATTCATTGCTCTCCGACCATCTTTTCAGATTAAAATAGTTTTGGTGTCCCTATCACAGTCTCTTCTAATGTAGCATATTGGGAATATGTTAGAGTATTCACCATCTGAACTGTAAATTTGGATTCTGTGGTCCTACGATAGTGGAGGAATGGGAAAATACACTTTAGCTGATACTGCTGGATCTTTTAGCAATTTCCAGTCCTTTCAGTTATGAAATACTTTTGAACTTCCACTCCAGCTAGAACCTGGAGGATTATGTTTCTGGTGATTCCGATCATTTCTGGAGGGGCAGTTTCAGACAATGGGACTGGAGGTCTCTTGTGTCATGTCTCAAAGTTCCATCATGTTTCATGATGGCTTTAGTTTTAGTATCTATGATATTTATTGGGAGACATTCCCAACAAGCATCGCCCCTTACCTGCTTGCAATTAGTAGAGAACAGTGGAAATTCTGCAGCAGGATTTTGGATGGATGAAAGTGAATATAGGTAGTCCTCAATTTATGACCACAATTGGGAGCAGAATTTCCACCTCTAAGCAAGGCAGTAAAGTGATTTTATTACCTTTTTTCTGTGGTTCTGTGTCCACTGCACGGACATTAAGTGAATCCAGTTCCCCCCATTGTCTTTGTTTGTCAGAAGCTGGCTGGGAAGCCCACAAATGGAAATTAGCATGACCCTGGCATGCTACAACCATTGTAAATACATGCTGGTTGCCAAGCACCCACATTTTGATCATGTGACCATGGAGCTGTTGCAACGGTCTTAAGTGCAAAGACCAGTTGTAAATCACTTTTTTCAGAGCTGTTGTAACTGCAAATGGTTGTAAGTTGAGGACTACCTATAATGAAAGTTAACCTAGGTATGGAAACTATGGTAGATTAGGAAGACTGCTGATATAAATGGATGATTATTTATACCTGCTTTTGGCTAGAAATGTACTGACTGTGAAAGACTAGGATTATAGTTTAGGGACATAGAGAAGATCAATATTTTGCTGTGTGTGGGCAGACATGTTTCTATTTCTTGCCAAATGAATGCAATCTTATAACAGCACTTGGAAGAGAGACACTACATCATCCCTTTACCTTTTTTCTAAATCACCTCAGTGTGTCATTGTAGACACTGTAGTAAGAAGGACTAAAGCAGTGGTGGGATTCTGCTGGTTCTACCCCGTTCGGGCAAACCGGTAGCTGGGGCTGCGAGAGGCTCCGCCCATTCACCCGGACATCATCACATCCTTTTTTTATGCTCTGCACATATGCAAAAGGTCCTGCACATGCGTGGAGGTGCTGCGCGCAGAGGTGGTTGCTCACATTTGCGAACCAATAGTTAAGATAAATCAATACCACCCCACCCCTGGCCGCAAGCCCCGTTCAAGTTGATCCTGGGACAGCCCGCCCAGCCTTCCTGCTGCCGCGGAAAGCCCCTGTCGAGTGCTGACTCCTGAGCCAGCCTAGACTGCCACCGCTGCACACTCCCCCCACATTCCATCCCCATCCTTGCCTGGCTAGCTCCATCACCACATCTCCATTGCGTGCAGCCTGGCTAGCTAGTCCCCAGGCTTGCCTGTCTTGCTTCGCTGCCAGCACTGCGGCTCCATTTCCACACTACCCAGAGCTTTCCGCTTGCCTCTGAATGCCGACTAAGAAGCCACATGGCCATGCTAGCTGGGAGAATGCTCTCTCCCCCCAGCCGGGAACCGCATGGCCATGCAGTTCCCGGCCAGGGGGGAGAGAGTGCTTGCCCAGCTAGCATGGCCCCACTGGGAGGACACTTGCCCCACTGGTCAGAAGGCTGCTCACCTGCCTGGCCAGTGTCAGAAGAGAGGGAGGCAGAAGAGTTCAGCCAAGTCTTCTCCTCCTTCTCGGCCTCAAGCAAACAGGCACACGCAGCTCACGGTGCCAGGACCTTCTGCAAGGAGACCGTGCGTGCCCATGCACGGTCTCCTTGCAGAAGGTCCTGGCACTGTGAGATGGGTGCATGTTCTCTGTGTCTTTCAGGCTGAGAAGGAGATGAGTTGCCCAAACTTTTTCTACCTTGGAAGCTGCCTTTAAGTAGCAAGGACAGGCTATGGCAGCTGCCTTCCAAGCAGCTTCGGCTGGTCCGAAGAACAGGTAGTGACGGCAGTGTTGGGTCAGGAGAACGGCGGGACATGTCAGGACAGTGCCAGCCTGAAGCTTGTCAGCAGGCCGTCCTCCTGGCCGGGCCTGGCCGTGATTGACACCAGCATCGGCAGGCAATGGGGTGTGCAGCCACTGGAAGTCCCATCCTGTTCTTTGCGCCGGCCATGCACCCATTGCCTGCCGATGCCAGTGCTGCTTGCGGCCAGATCCAGTCAGGAGGATGACCGGTTGACAAGCTTCTGGCTGGTGCTGTCCTGACATGTCCCGCCGTTCTCCTGGCCCATCACCACCCTGTTCTTTGGGCCGGCTAAAGCTGCTCTGTCTTCTACTTCTTTGAAGCTATTTCAGCCAGTGTCTTCTCATATCTTTCTTTAGTTCCCATTATTTTAACTTGGGAGATGTCCAATGGAATGTTTGAGCCTAGGAAACTCCAAGGAGAGTCCATAAAGTCAGACATTCTTATTTCTGGCAAGAGTGGATGTTTTCCCTGCTGATAGTGCTGTGCTGAAGATGAATAGCAGCAAAAGTGGAGAAGAAAACTCGCAATTTCTCTTGCCTATAATCAGTGGCTCACTCGCACAGGTCATGGCAACCATACGTGGCAATGATTCGGAGGCAGGGCAAAAATTAGCAAGGGAGATAACAAATACTAGGGAAGGATTGCTTCATGGAGAGAAGGCATGAATATCACTTGTATATCAGAGAAAGGCCAATAGTTATTTTAACTCAAGAGCCTGAATGACTCAAGGCAATATTCTAGGGGCTAATTATATTACAGTTGCCAACTCATCCACTCCAACAATGGGACTCAGGCAGAATATTTACAAAAAAAATCCATCACTGCAAGATCCTTTGACCGTTAGTCTCTGTTGCCACCTGGTGGTTATTAGCTAAAACACCAGACAAGTCAACTACTAGGCCATGGCGAGATATGGCACCTGTTTCCCAAAGATACACCAACATTATTTACATTAAAATTATTATGATTGATTAAATGTTCAATTATTACTTTGATAACATTGGGTGAAATTTTCAACTTAGTTCTTCCATGGAAAAATGCTCTCATTTTTCATATTCATACAAACCTTGGAGTTGTACCACAGCTACCCTTTCTTGTGTGCGTGTGTGGAGTTACATTCACACAAGCAAGGAAAAATATGAATCAACAATACAGGATGAAATTATGGTGAAATGAAAATCACTAGTAAGGTGTGTCTGTTGGTTTGTCAAATAGGTTTTTAATCCCATTGCTTCTACACAGTTTTGGTTCTCTAGGTTTCTTTAAAACATAAATCAAATTGTTTCCAGTCTTCACAAGGGCCAAGCTTCTCCACAGCAACACATAGACAGGAAGGCCACAGCACTAGTATAAGTCTCCTGGATGAGCAGGGGGTTGGACTAGATGACCTCCAAGGTCCCTTCCAGCTCTGTTACTGTTATTTTCTAGAAAGATTCATACACACACACACACACACCAAATCTTGGTAGGATTCATCCACATGGGGATTTAAGTGATCTCAAAAGTGCATCAGCCCATTAGATTCCCACATTAGCACCAGCTTGAGCAGCCAAGCCAGTTTCCTTCAGCTTCACTAAGTAAAATTATAACAAAACATCTATTTTTGCATTGGAGATGCCAGAGTTCCTTGAAACCTGAGTGTGGCCTAGTTTCTTATTGACTAAAACTCTCACCAACCCATGATTCCCAGTTCCTCAGCTGTCCTCCCATTCCCTGGAGCTGATTATCTTTTCATCAGAGTTTAGGGTGGCCCCTGACCATTTGCCCTGTGCACCAAGAAAGCCAGCAAGGACAGGAGGTGGGAGCAGTGGGGTGTGTGTGAGTATTTGCTACCCATTCCTTGCTCAGCTGGAGGAACTGCCTCTTTGGGGCAAACGGGTTGCATTGTAAAATTGAATCTAATGGGTTGGGAATGTAAACCGTGGTGTGTAAAATGCATTCAGTTATTTTCCCTTAAGTAGATTTGCAAGTAAAAGTTGGAGTATCAGATTTGGGAGAGTGCCAGATTGGAAATGACTGAAGCAATTGTATCAACATGGCCTATTTTGTCTTGAAAGAAAAATACAACCCAAAATAATAGAGGTAAAAAAGAAAGGTTAGGGTGGATTGATCTATTCTAGAGAGTGTCTCCTGCTGTATTATTTACCTGTCAGATGTATGAAATATACCAGTGTCCAACATGATTTTAAAAAATGATATCCATTTATTTTTACTGAAAAAAACTGTCTTTTGGTTGATATTTACTAATACAAACTGGAAAAAATGCCTAATAATATTCCAGAATTATTCCCTAGTTGTTATCAAGACAAGTCAAGTATTTGATTATAGTATGTAGATCAGGGGTCTCCAACCTTGGCAACTTTAAGACTTGTGGACTTCAACTCCCAGAGTTCCTCAGCCAGCTTTGCTCCCAGGAATTCTGGGAGTTGAAGTCCACAAGTCTTAAAGTTGCCAAGGTTGGAGACCTCTGATGTAGATGGATGGATGGATGGATGGATGGATGGATGGATGGATGGATGGATACTACTAAAGCTGGATGCAACAAGACCTCAAACTGTATGGATTGCATGAAAGAGGGAAATGTTGCATATACCAATGGTTTCCTAGTAGCAATACTACATCCTTATAGATCAGGGGTGTCAAACTCGATTTTATTGAGTTTCAATGAAACCCCGCATCAGGATTGTGCTTGACCTTGGAGGGGCATGACCAGATCGACATCACTTGTGTTGGGGGTGCCTATGGTGGCCCATGTGGGGCTGGGGGGATCCATTGTCTCCAGCAGCAGAAGGCAAGACCAGGGAGAAGGCCAAACCTTTGTCCTCCAGAGGAGCCTTGCCATCCCTCTCAGGCCACGCGGAGGATCCCTGGATGGTGGTGCAGGTTATCCAGAGCCCTAGGCAATGGAAGGCAAGTGCCCAACCCAGGCCTCAAGCTTCCAGGCCACCAGGATCCTGCAGCCCAGCCCAGCCCTGCTTCCCCGAGGGGGTGTCCGGCTGCACTTACCTCAAGGCTGCAGCTGCTGTGCTTGCTCTCCTTGTTCAGGTTGCTCATGGTGTGTGTGGAAGAGCAAAGTGTGTGGGTCAGAGGGAGGCCCACTCCCTCTCCACATGAGGAGACCCAGCTTTGTAACAAACCATCCTCAGTGATAGGATGGGAGACCACCAGGAGAGGTCAGGAGGAAGAGACAAGGGATGGCAAAAGGGCAGCAGGGCTGCTGGTAGCCAAGTGCTAAGGCAGGACTTTCCTCAGACCTCCCTCCCCTCATTATAATTTCCTTCCTTCCTTCCTTCCTTCCTTCCTTCCTTCCTTCCTTCCTTCCTTCCTTCCTTCCTTCTTCTTCTTTTTCCTTCCCTCTTCATTTTCCTTCCTTCTTCCTTCCCCTTTCCTTCTTTTTCCTTCCTTGCTCTCTTCCCATCTTTCCTTCTTTGTCTTTCCTCTTTCTCTTTTTCCTTTCCTGTCCCGGCTTGGATGCTCAACTGCAAAAAGGAAAACATTTCTGGATGCCTCCTTGCCTTGTGATGCAAATGCCACTTTTCCTGGTAGTTTGTTTTGGTAGCACTCTGCCAGCGAAAACGGAGCTCGGGAGGGGCGTGCACACCCCTCCTAAGCTCCGTTTTCGACTGCGACAGCCTGCCCCAGCACTTTGCCAGTGAAAATGGCTGCCACCAGGTTGTAGATCAGCGCCCAGTTGACCTGGGCTGGTTCTTCACTGTTTCCAGGGCAGCCCCCATGGGCCAGATCTAAGCACCCCGGGGGCCAGATTTGGCCTGCCAGCCTTGGGTTTGACACCCTTGATATGGATTATTGGATAGCTGATTTGTCACCACTGAATAAAAATGAACATTTTTTTAGATAAAAATAATTTAAACAGGTAATTTTACCTATAGCCACAGTGTACTGTACTTGGCTTCTCTTAAATCCTGAATTGTACCTCTACCCACTGTTCTTCTTCCACAAGAGGGTTCATCAGAAGGTAAGAGAAGAGTTGCTTCCTGCCTAATCATTCAGAAAACCCCTTCACACATTACACAGCAACAAACAAGAGTTTCCACCAAGTAAAACGCTAGAAAGTCATAGATAATATCAGCTTTTGGTCTAAGGTATCCAATATGTCATATAGAATAGATCAGTGGTGGGTTTCAAAATTTTTTACTACCGGTTCTGTGGGTGTGGCTTGGTGGGCGTGGCTTGGTGGGCGTGGCTTGGTGGGCGTGGCAGGGGAAAGATAATGTAAGATCTCCATTCCCTCCCCAATCCAGGGGAAGGTTACTGCAAAAATCCCCATTTCCTCCCAATCAGCTGGGACTCGGGAGGCAGAGAATAGATGGGGGCGGGGCCAGTCAGAATTTTTATTACTGGTTCTCCGAACTACTCAAAATATCTGCTACCGGTTCTCCAGAACTGGTCAGAACCTGCTGAAATCCACCTCTGGAGTAGATATAAAAACCTGCACACCCTTGTTAAAATGCCACATTTTTGATATGTTAAAAAAAAAAAACAGACCAAGAGAAATCTGAATTTTTTTCACTTTTAATGTAGCTATAAGCCATACAATTTAACTGAAAAACATGCCGAACTCTTTTAGGGGGAGAAAAGATAACAATAAAAAACGTACAATAACATGGTTGCGTAAGTGTTACGATGAAATTATCTTCATCAGATGATTGGTGCTGATCGATCATTGGTCACGGTTGGACGCAGCTTGACAGTGGCAAATGGGTTGGTACCTCTAAATGGATGAAAACAAAATGAAATGAGTTCAATCACTGGAACAGTAGAGAATGTCACATCTTCAAGTTGTCAAGTTTGAAAAATGCTGCACTAAAGTGTAAGAAATGTATCCGTGACCCAGTCCTCCTGGAGATCCCTTTGGCATTTATAGCCAGCTGGCTGTGAAATGCTCATAATTGTTCAATGTTTTCTTGATGCATATTTAGAATAAAATAACAGAGCTGAAAGGGACCTTGGAGATCTTCTAGTCAAACCCCCTGCTCAAGCAGGACCTTATGCTATTTCAGACAAATGTTGTCTTAAAAACCTCCAGTGATGGAGCCCCCATAACTTCTGAAGGCAAATCATTCCACTGATTAATAGTTCTCACTGATACTAAATTTAATCTTATTTCTAGATTGTGTCTCTGTTTCTTAAGCTTACGTCTGCTATTTTTTGCTCTGCCTTCAGTGGTCAGTGGTGAAATTCAAATTTTTTTATTACTGGTTCTGTGGGCGTGGCTTGGTGGGTGTGGTGTGGCTTGGTGGGTGTGGCTTGGTGGGCGTGGCAGGGGAAGGATATTGCAAAATCTCCATTCCCACCCCATTTTGGGACCAGCCAGAGGTGCTATTTGCTGATTCTCTGAACTACTCAAAATTTCAGCTACCGATTCTCCAGAACCTGCTGGATTTCACCTCTGCTTCAGGTGCTTTGGAGAATGGATTGACCCTCTTTTCTTTGTGGCAGCCTCTCAAATATTGAAACATTGCTATCAGGTCAATCATCTCTCTTTTTAATAACCCAAAGTTCTTAGATTAGAAAATGATCTAACAGCAAGCGAGCAAGTCTCAAGCAGTAAATGACAAATGTTTAGAAAACAGGTGAAAGTGATTCTGGTTATTTCTTTTTAAAAACCCACAACATAAAATTATAGCACACATATACAAAACAATGGTACATTTGATCTTGCCTATTCTTTCAGGGAGTGCAAAACATGAGATATAAATATTTTACAATGCAATCCTATAGCCATGGCACAGTACCCTTCATCCAGCAGTTTCCAAGAGACTGAACAAATATAATAATTATGCCAAGTGGTATTAATATCATGAGCAAAATTGCAGCCTTAATAGGACAGTAGATAAAAATATATAGCAGGCAAAGTCATTTAACTTGATTTAACTCACTATTAAAAAAAGCCAGAATCCAATCCAAAAAGACTGAAAGTGTGGCTAGGACACTTATGTTTAAGGAGGGTGATCTCTAAATGAAATATGAGGCTAATTCAGAGGTGAAATCCAGCAAGTTCTGACAGGTTCTGGAGAATCGGTAGCAGAAATTTTGAGTAGTTCGGAGAACTGGCAAATACCACCTCTGGCTGGTCCCAGAGTGGGGTGGGAATGGGGATTTTGCAGTATCCTTCCCCGGCCATGCCCACCAAGCCACGCCCACCAAGCCACACTATGCCCACCAAGCCACGCCCACAGAACCGGTAGTAAAAAAAATTGAATTACACCACTGGGCTAATTTTTTTGTTGCAGGGCACTTTCATTTTAGAAGGAATTTGGAGACGATCTTCAGTGGAACAGGATGATACAGGGAGAGGGGTTCCATAAGGAATTGGATCTTATGGAAAGTTAATAGTGACATGTTGATAGTGCTATATGGCTGGGACAGAGCCAGCTCTCTCATTAGGTTAAAGCAACTATTTCAATCAGCAGGATATAAATTCTTCCAGCTACCCTTATAAGGAAATAGATATTTAAAATCTCCGTAGCTCAAAGTTCCCGGCACCCTTATAAGGAAATAGATATTTAAAATCTCCGTAGCTCAAAAGTTCCCGGCACCCTCAAAAGATCTCACGGCACCCCTTAGTGCCGCGGCACACTGGTTGGGAACCACTGGGTTAAAGCAACTATTTCAATCAGCAGGATATAAATTCTTCCAGCTACCAATGAGCTAGACAGCCACAAGGTGGCAGCAGAGAATTGCAGAAAAATGTTGGCTTCCTTCTAATAGCCATCCAGATTTTAGCACACCAGAGCAGGCGACCCTTACTTAAAAGACACAATTTTATTTATTATTTATTTTACTTATTTATTTTGTCAGGTATCATACAAAAAAGATTCTATAGTATATAAACACATATATGAGTAAATATAAGGAGGTATAAGCATATATATATATATAGGAAGAAGAAAAGAAAAAAAAACAATAGGACAGGAACGGTAGGCACGTTTGTGCGCTTATGCACACCCCTTATGGTCCTCTTAGGAATGGGGTGAGGTCAATAGAATGTTTAATAAAATAAAATAATAAAATGTTAATAAAATGTTGTTGCTAGATGAAGGGAGAAAGACATGTAGGAATTTTAATTTTTAATTTTATTTTTTGCCTCTTGGCTGCTTTAGATCATATAACCGCATCTTTTGCTCCACTTCCAAATAACAAAATGGCTTGGACTGAAATAGTTCTTAGAAACTAACATAAAATTAGTTTGCAAAATGAAGCTATGGTGGGTTTTTTTGTTAAATGGACATTGGTGCAATTTGGGTGACCTGAACAAGTCTTCTGCATGTATACTCAACCTCTCCATTCCTCCCTTCGAAATAAGCCAAGATATTAAACTGAATTTAATTATCTAAATAAATGATAATTTAGAATGAGCTAAATCCTGGTTTACTTCAGTTATTGCATTTGCAATAGCACGAAGGCAGAAATTTTAGCCATCATCAAACAGAGATAAAAAGTGTATCTAGAAAGATGGTTTTTTGTTATTATTTATTTATTTATTTATTTATTTATTTATTTATTTATTTGTCACAACAGTATATATAAGCGTAAGCATGAAATAACTATACGAATTGGATACAATCAAAGGGCACATTAGGACAGGAACGGTAGGCACGCTGGTGCTCTTATGCATGCCCCTTATATTAGTTCTTGAGTCTTAATAAATGACTCAAGAAAGAATGGACAGCATTGATTCAAGCTCAAATTTAGAGAAAATGTACCTGGGGAAGAGCTCTGGAGGATGGTCCCATCTTGCTGGCTTCTGCAACAAATCAAAAGTATATTAGAGCTTGGAGGAAATCGCCTTGTTAATATTCAGAAGAGAGGGAAAAAAAGTATGAACACAGCAAATGCATACACGCATACACGCATATGACTCCAGAACTGCTTTTCTAAGAGGCCAGTCTAGTTTTGGCTCAAGGGGTAGACACTATGACTCTGTCCCTGGTGTGATTTAATCACACACTTTGCTCAGGCCACCTTCATTCCCAGCTGTCTGGCAAATGAACACCCCACCTCTGCTTCCTTTCACAGTAAGCAGGTACAGGCAATCCAGAGATACATCCCTAGTCCACCTAAGCCCCAGCTGTAGGACCGTGATATGACCTTTCTCAAGTAGAAAGGTGACCTTTCTCATCTTTGAAAAGATGTAGAGCATTTTTTTAAAGGAAGGAAGAAACTGGTCTTTAAATTTTCTTAGGCCATTTCTACACCATCGTGACTTGCATTCCTCAATCAGTGAAAAACAGTTTTGAAGATTATTCTCAATTTCCTTCAGGTCCTGCTATCCTAAGAACAAGAAGCAGTGAATCACAATCCTGCCCCAAGCAGCTGGAAGTTCTAGAGGAATAACATTTCCCCCACATGATGGAAGAAGGAAATAAAATGAATTACTTGAGACACATGTACTCCTGCCTGATCCATGTTCTTGTTTTGTGTACATCAGAGGTCTCCAACCTTGGCAACTTTAAGCCTGGTGGACTTCAACTCCCAGAATCCCCCGGCCAGCAAAGCTGGGAGTTGAAGTCCACCAGGCTTAAAGTTGCTAAGGTTGGAGACCTCTGATGTACATCATGTGCAAAAAGAAACAAAAAACCCAGCTATTCTTACAAGGGGGATACAAGGGCGTAAAGAACCCTTTCTCCTTGAAAGACATGTGGACAGGAGGGTGGGACACAGTAAAGCTGGGATTTCTGGACTGTGTGCAAACTTTGCATGGGCTCAGTATTTTTAAAATGACAGATTAAATTAAGGATGGTTTCACATACAATACAGGTGAGCCAGAAATATTGGCTTTTCGTGTGGAGAGATTTGGTTATGTGAGCAACTTTCCTTCTTGTTTCACTTTGTTGAGATGCATATGCACACTTCAAAAAACACTCACTACACCCGAGGTTATGTTCACATGAACAGCACTGGAAACTTTGGTAATGGCTATTCCAATGTGTGCACTGAAGATTTTGAGCTTATTTCAATTTTATATGATATACATAATGCGTATAGTGTAATACTTTCTGTGCTTTAGTATGTTATGGACCATTCCAGGAGAATGAGTGGTTTTGATCAGATTGCTCCTTCTTGGGTGACTGCTCTCCAAGTTCTTATAGCTGCTGTGCTTTCCAGCTTTGCTGTTGGCATGTCTTTTAAGAGATATACCCTGGCTGATAAAAGGTAAAGGTAAAGGTTCTACTCGCAGAAAAGGTGGTCCCTATTTTTCTACTTGCATTTTTTATGTGCTTTCGAACTGCTAGGTTGGCAGAAGCTGGGACAAGTAATGGGAGCTCACCCCATTACGCGGCACTAGGGATTAAAACCGCTGAACTGCCGACCTTCTGATCGACAAGTTCAGCGTCTTAGCCACTGAGCCACCGTGTCCCTTATCCTGGCTGATTAAAGAAATATAAATCCTTGCAAAGTTTTAAAATGTATTTGATTTGATGTTTGATGTGATGAGCAGGAAAGATGACTTTTTTCATTTTTCAAAAATAAGCACTTCTCTATGGAGTGTTCACATATGTTAAGATGGAAACTGAAAACTCAGGTGTGTTTCTCCCCATCATACATGTTAGGTGAAGTATCTGAAGAAATCACAGCATTCTTTTAATGAGCAGATGAGCATATTTGTGGGATAAAATTGCATGTGAGTCTACAGTAAATGCATCACTTCAGAGCCATGGATCAGCGTTGAATTCTAAACATCAGGTGTGAAGGATAACACAGCCCATAATGGGTGAGGCAGGGCCTTCCTTGTAATCCCATCCCAAGAAAAATTATCTACAGACAAGTCCTGAGAAAAGCACTCAATGTGGGCAATGCAAACTCCTCTTTTAAAGGAAAAAGTAAGTCCACAGACTTTGAGGAGCCCAGGATGCATTTTAAGATCACATCCTAGGTCAGGGGTCTCCAACCTTGGCAACTTTAAGCCTGGTGGATTTCAACTCCCAGAATTCCCCAGCCAGCAAAGGGAATTCTGGAAGTTGAAGTCCTCCAGGTTTAAAGTTGCCAAGGTTGGAGACTCCTATCCTAGCTGGCGTGGAGTTGCCCATTTACAAAGTAGCCGTCACTGGGATCAGTCATAAACTGTTTTCCAGAAGGAAAGGCACTGAGGATGCTTCCTGTCAATATCTCAGTGTTTCTCGACTTTGGCATCTTGAAGATGTATGGACTCCAGTTCCCAGAATTCTCCAGCCAGTGGAATTCTGGAAGTTGAAGTCCCCACATCTTCAAGCTGCCAAAGTTGAAAAATATTACTCGAGACCACCAACAAACTTTCTACTCTCTGTGGCTTCCAGAAACAATGGGAGTGTAAAATAGGTAATTCAAATGTTGCTTTCCTCAGGTCAGAATTAAAGAACATTGAAGCACATTTTTTAAACCCTTCATGTGAACACAGCCCAATTATCAATCCACAGCAAACAACAACACTGTTTTTCATTTCTGGAAGCAGGGACCACCATAATACTAGCATTCTTTTATAAATTAAACCCCTTTGGAAGAGGTACTCCAAAGTGCCCAGCCCAGAAAGAAAGCCAAGGAAGGCATCTCCCCAGCTGGCCCATTCCATCACCACTGTCCCAGTCCATGTTCACCATTCAAGGGTCCTACTGTTAGCAGAAAGAGCTGCTGCCCCGGAGCCACCAGAAATCAGGCTGGGATGTCATGGAGGAGAGGAGAGAAGTGAAGGGACCCTAAGAAGGGAAAGAGAAGTGACTGAGAAGTGACTCTCCTGATGGGGCAGAAGGGCAGAGGACCAAAATTGATACAGATGAGGGGGGGACTGGAGAGAAGCAAAGGAGGACGGGTTGTTATGCTTCTACACAAAAAAGGAAGGAGAATGACAGCTCCAAAAAAGATTGAAAACTTCCTCATAGTAAGGACTGTAAATTAATATATCATGAGGAATTGGAGAAGTTGTGGGAGGTTATGGCGAGACTATGACAGAATTCACTGGGTATGAAAAGGGAAATTCCTCAACCATTTGGGGTCAAGCTAGGTGTGATTTTGGAAACACAACAAACATGCAAGATTTGTCCCTTTGTGGAAACAGCAACTTTTAAGGGAGCAATTTTCACTTCAGGCCTCAGCAAGGAGTAACTAATGAACTCTGCTTTCCTATCTCATGCAGTCCTGCTACATCTTGTGGGAAGGGTACGTGGGGGTCTTCTCCCTGCAAGTACTAATTGTGTTTTCAATAAATGCTCATGTTTATTGTCTTGCAATAAATGGGTCCATTTTATGCAATGGGTCCAATAAAGAGTTCATATTAAAGTATTATTTTAAGATAGTTGCTCTCTTTGGCTCAACTGATGGGGTTCACAATCTAATTGACTATCGTATATCCCATAGCAGTATCTCTCCCATAGCAGTATCTCTCCCATATTCAGTTTAATTGCAGGTGTGCAACTGAGGATATGATGTAACACTGCTTTACAAACTTTGAGATCAAGCATAACTTGCTGTGCCCTCAAACTCTGGAAGTACCTTATCCTGAACTGTATGCTTACGTTACTACCCCACTTTCACTCCAGGGCAGACTGGCATGCCACATACAATAGATGAGTAACTATTTTTGTACACCAAACTCTACTAAATGCGCAACTTCATCCTTTGATACATGGCCTAATTTCTACTTGTGCATCTCTAATGCCTAATAAGAAACATCTAACATCTCTAATAAGAAAACTAATATAGGATGATCAGGAGATGTTAGGTCTACCTTACCTGCCAGCCAGAGGTGGGTTTCAGCAGGTTCTGAACAGTTTTGGAGAACTGGTAGCAGAAATTTTGAGTAGTTTGGAGTAAATACCACCTCTGACTGGCCCCACCTATTCTCTGCCTCTTGAGTCCCAGCTGATCGAGAGGAAATGGAGATTTTGCAGCATCCTTCCCCTGCCATGCCCACCAAGGCACGCCCACCAAGCCATACCCACAGAACCGGTAGTAAAAAAAATTGAAACCCACCATTGCTACCAGCTTCTTCCTATAGGAGAGCACAAGGAAGGGCCAGTAAAAACATTTCCCATCAGAAGTTGTTTGTCCCGGGGAGGGGTGGGGACAAACGACATTCTTGGTCACAAAGTCTGCCCTACTCAGTCTCATAATCAACATCAAGCTACCTGCAGAGCTCTTTGCTCTGGAGGGAGAAGTAAACAAGAGGAGGCTAATTTTTACAATATAAAGTAAAGGTAAAGGTTCCCCTCGCACATATGTCCGAAGACGTCTCTGTGGTCATGTGACCAGCATGACCAAATGCCAAGGCACACAGAATGCTGTTACCTTCCCATCAAAGATGGTCCCTATTTTTCTACTTGCATTTTTTACATGTTTTTGAACTGCTAGGTTGGCAGAAGCTGGGACAAGTAGTGGGAGCTTACCCCGTTACGCAGCACTAGGGATTCAAACCGCTGAACTGCCAACCTTTCAATCGACAAGCTCAGCGTCTTAACCAATGAGCCACTGCATCCCTTTTACAAACCCTATATTGTAATTTTTTACAATATAGTGGTTGCCAAAAAATGCCCACTCCTATTTAGACCAATTCAAAAATGCTGCCCAGATTGTGTTTGCTTTCCACAGTTTTGTGCTCTAATTAATTAATTAATCTAATGTGGGTGACCATATAATTGTCCTTATTTTCAATGCAGCTGCGGCTAGATTGGTTCTAGCACATTTTCAGTAAACATAGGAAATAGTATGATCCGAACACAAGCCAACTCTTCTACTATATTAAACAATGTAAGAAAGATCTTTATAGAATAAGCTTCTCCAACCTGGTGTTGGGGCCCAAACTACCAGAATTTCCAAGCAGGATGCATTCCTAACCCCTTTGGAAGGCAATGTTGAGGATGTCTGCTGCAAAGCATCATCCATCCAAATTCACTGATCTGTGAATAAATCTGAAAAGATCCTCAAATACTACTTGTTAATATACAACTTTACCTTGGAGCCCGTGCTGGGAGTTGCAGCATTAGATATGCTGTTTGAAAGAGTGCCTGCTCCCACCGAAGATGGAGAAGAAAATGGAGACTGAGGCCTACTGGATTTCTGCCAATAATTATCTGGCGCTGAAGCAGTAGACTGACCTAGAAGATTGTCCACACTGCGACTGCTCCTCAGGGGGGAACTTCTAAGCAAGAAAGGAGAAAAACATTGACAAGGAAATGAATAAATATACCGTTTTATACAGTCTTAACCTCCAAACGTCCTGCCATTGAACTGTAGTATACCTATTTCTCTTCCCTCATTCCCTTGCTGTATCATCACAAAAAATTTGTACAACTTTATATGCAGTAATTTGCCATTGGAAATAGTTTTAGGACTGAGGAGAGATTTGAACCTGAACATTCCCAGTACAGTATTAGGCTATGGTTCCATAATACTCTATGCTGGTCAAACACTTCCCAGTTTACTCTCTTTCCCACGCTACACTTTAGCCAAGATTTGAAGCTTACTGTCTTGTCTCATTCTGGAGTGAATGTCAGTTTGAATTTGCACAGGCTGGCATCTGAAATGAGTTTGGTTACAAATTCCATTTTGTGTCATGTCAACACAGTGGACACTTCAGACTGGAGTAGTACAGCAATACATGAGGAGATAAGATGGCTACACATTCAAGCTCATTAGCCAAGTTTTCTTCATCTGGTGCAAGGGTCCCCAAACTTGGCAGCTTTAAGACTTCAACTCCCAGAATTCCCCAGCCAGCATAGTGGGAGTTGAAGTCCACAAGTCTTAAAGCTGCCAAGTTTGGGGACCTCTGATCTAGTATGTCTCCTAAACTTCATCTCATACACAATTCAGGTTTGGAGTACTGTACCTGGGGGTTGACTCCTCCAAAGACTTTACAAAAGCTTCAGGAAACCAGCCACTCCTGAAATCAAAGGCACAAGGAGTCACTTTTGATGTGGAACCAGGAAAAAAATTGGACATATATTTATATTTAATTGAAATTTAATTACAAGAATAAAATATATATTCTTCTTTATGTCTTATACAATGCTAAAATAGCAAATCTATACCTGGGTTACCTATATGATTTTTAAAGCAAAATTTTGATTTAGGCTTTTCTTGACAGAGGGCAAGAGGGATAATTTTTGAGCAAAGCTTTTGAAATTTTTTAATGATATAAAGTTCCAGAATTTTTGAAAATATAATTTCAGTCACCATTATTTTACATACAAAAACAGTAATTGTTTTAATAAAGCAGAATAACAGAGTTGGAAGGGACTTTAGAGATCTCCTAGTCCAACCCCCTGCTGAAGCAGGAAATCCTATACCAGTGATGGTGAATCTTTTTCACACCGAGTGCCCAAACCGGAACGCAAGTATAACTTGTTGCTGGCAATCCTTATGATTTATATTGATATATTGACCATCAATTGTGTTGTAAATGTTGTACCTTGATGAACGTATCTTTTCTTTTATGTACACTGAGAGCATATGCACCAAGACAAATTCCTTGTGTGTCCAATCACACTTGGCCAATAAAATTCTATTCTATTCTATTCTATTCTATTCTATTCATGCACCAGAGCATCGGAAACCCAAAGACCAGCTGGCCGGCACGCACATGCCTATTTTTTGGCTGTTTTCAGGCGTTTTTTGAAGAGCAGCTGGCCGGCAACGAAAACCAGAAGAGCAGCGGACAACAGAGAGGGCTCTGCGTTTCACCTCTGGCATGCATGCTATAGGTTCACCATCATGGTCCTATACCATTTCAGACAAATGGTTGTCCAATCTCTTCTTGAAACTTCCAGTTTTGGAGCATCCCCAGCTTCTTGGACGCAAGTTGTTCCACTGATTAATTGTTTTAAAGGTCAGGAAATTTCTCCTTAGTTCTAGCTTGGTTCTCTCCTTGATTAGTTTCCATCCATTGCTTCTTAACCTGCCTAAAGGTAAACCCCTCTTCTTTGTGGAAGCCTCTTAGATATTGGAAGACTGCTATCATATCACCTCCGATCCTTCTATTCATTAAGGAACAAATAAAATTATATAAAATATTATTATATTTAATAATTTCAGCCTTCTGTCCCATTAACAATTATTGCATTATGAAAAGATCTGGGAGCTGCATCAAAGTTTACCAGGCCCACCATCTGCCATCCAACCCTATTTGACAGAAATAAACCTGATCAGACTTACATTGATGTGCCTTCCAACTTGCCGTACAGCCAGCCATTTTGAGCTTCTGGTAAGAGGACAGTAACCACATCTCCAACGCCAAATGGCAAAAGAGTCTGGTTTGAACCCGCGACATGAGGCACAATTGCTTGCACTTTGAGCAGTTGGCTGCTGTTGCCCTCTTTACTGCCAGCCTCTGCCCTTCGTGCTGCTTGTTCTCCGAAGGAGTTGGAGCGAGAAAGACCAGGAGAAGCAGAGCCTGTGACATATGAGAGACCAAAACTCTTCATGAACTTACATTGCTGTTCCAAAAGAGACCCAAACTCCATAATGATTGGTTCATAAGATCTGCCACCTGAGGCAAAACTATTTGGTGTCTGTCTTCTTTACTTTCTCCCTCAGAAGTTAAATGAGTTCCATTTCTGTTAATGTCCAGGACATTCTCAAGACTTGGTTATGCCAACAGACTTGGGGATCCCAGAGAACCAGGGGAGATGGCTCCCCTATGGTGGATGATATGTAGTTGCTTTCTCTCTTTGTGGTGTTTTTTTCTTTAAATGATAATGATTGTCCAAAATGTTATAATGATTATTTTTATGATTTATTTTATATTGTTGCTTTATTTATTTATTGTGTGCCGCCCAGGGTCATCGGGTGAGATGGGCAGCTACTGTATATAAATTTGATTAATAAGTACAATTTATTTGTCATAATTGCTTTCATTATATTCATTTTTATGTAATCCCAAATTGCTTTATTTGATCCTCACAATAATGCTTTAAGGTAATTTAAATCCACCCACAGACTCACAAAAAGGCATAAACACAAATGTCCGTATTTCACTCACAAAAAGGCATCTCTACCAAATGTGTTTTAGCAGAGATTCTCAATCTTGTAATCCCTACGTTATCCCTGTACAATCTTACCGAGTGAAGGAGTTCTTGGCATTGTTTTCCTTTTTGTTTCTGGCTGAGAGGATGGCACCATCTGTAGAGGCTCTTGGGAGAAGGTTTGTCCTGCCATAATTGGACCAAAATCGGTTGGAAGCCTTGGGAGCTATACCAAAAGAAGGAGAGCAAGAGTGAATCCTTCCAGAAAAGCATTCAAGAAAGCAAGTTCCATTGCAGCGACTGAGATATTCTTATGCCCAAAACTGCCATATCTTCTGTTGGTCCAGACTAGGAGGTTTAGGCCCACTATTTCCTTTATGTTCTCCAATTATTTTAAAGATATTTAATTATAATTTAAAAGTAAGTTATTGTTAATTAGTTTAATTAATATGTAATTTAAATTAAATTGTGCACATACTTCTCAATTAGTGCTGGAAAAATAAATTCCCTATTTATTTTTTTTAACAATTCTACAACTAAGACAAATACCAAAACAGAAAATCGAAATGCAGAGTCATATATAGCAAGCAAGGTTTAGAAAGGGGACCAATGAGAAAACTGGATATGAACATTATTATTTCTTTCCATACAGAAAATTCATAATTTTACTAGGATGTGGCTAAATCTAATACAGTATCACCAAATGACAAACTACAAAATGATTTTGTTCACCCTTTTATTGATCCGGAAACAGTTGCTACTTGGTTGTCTAACTATCATCTAAGTAAAATGAGTTTATACAATATAAACTTACAGTTTAATAATGACCATGGTTATGTGTACAAAAAAATATTATAACCCACTTGCATGTCTAAAAAGCTACATTTATAAATAATACGTATTTGGGCAGGAACCAAGAAGCCGAAGAGCATCAACAGCATTTCTTTGTGTGCATTTTGTATCTCTCTCCATACTATATCCCAATGAAAGAAACTATAAATGAACATTAAAATGTGTATGTGACTGGAGCAATATGCATATAGCTTCTTTATATTTCTGTCTCATTGTCAATTGAATTCCTCTGCAACGATCTGTGTGGTTAACAAAAAAATACTGAACAGCAGAAAAATCCTCATTTCTTACCACCACTACTCCCATTTGGTATGTATCTAATATCCTACAAAAATAATTTAGCATTAGTAGAGTTCAGTTTTTCAGATGCTGCAGAGTTACCATGCACTCCTATAGTATTATTTTTAACCATTTTTGGTTGAGGCTGAGAAAAGCAATAATCTAAGAAAAGAACCTACAACTAGATATAGAGACTTCAGGGGAACATAAATGAAATTTTAAAGCTGGCTCCCTCCTTGCTGGATAAGAGATGCATCCATTGCCTCCTCCCTCTGGGGACCTTAGTTCCCTAGACACCTGACATACTGCTCTCATTGAATCAACTGTCAGTTAACTTATACTTTCAGGACAGAAGTGGGTTTCAGCAGGTTCTGACCAGTTCTGGAGAACCAGTAGCAGAAATTTTGAGTAATTCGGAGAACTGGTAGTAAAAATTCTGACTGGCCCCATCCCCATCTATTCTCTGCCTCCCAAGTCCCAGCTGATCAGGAGGAAATGGGGATTTTGCAGTATCCTTCCCCTGCTACGCTCACCATGCCACACTCACCAAGCCATACCCGCAGAACTGGTAATAAAAATTTTGAAACCCACCTCTATTTCAGCTGGAAAGGAGCACAAATTCTGAATATCTACATCAATAACTTCACTTATCATACTTTCCCCTAACCATCTTTTCTATTTTCTACAGTATATCTGAAACATTCAAAGCATTTATATTAGTCCGGTGAACATTTGGCTTGTTTTCTTTCAACAACTTTTTAAAATATGCTAATAAAATTGCATATACTATAATATCCTGAAGATTTTGATGGCTATAACCTACTTTTTAAGTCTGACCAACGCATGTATCCAAATGCAAAAGAACTATGCAGTTCAGCTAATCTTCAAAGATTATGATTCCTCAGTACTTCCACCACAGGTGAGTGTGCATACTTTCAAAGCCCCTGATTTCTGACTGGGTTCGCCATCTCTTCCAATTGATAATTCATGTTTCTCTCAGTCCCAGCCAAACCTGGCAATAAGGCTTCAAGTAGCATTGTAGTAATATGAAAGTCGGCATGCAACTTTTGCAGGCATTGATGAACTTCTGCATTAGGAAATGAAGCAGATGTAATTTCCCAAAGCAATCTGCCCAACTGCACTCACAAAATGCATAATAAAAACAGATATGCGAGGAGAAATGCAGAGATTGCAAGACAGATGAATGCTTGAAGCTCTTTTTGCCTTTCCTGGCTTGTCTTTTTGTTATTTATCATTTCACAGAAAGTGGGGAGAACAGTGACAAGCATCATATTTGAAACAGAAAGAATGGGGACTGATTGGCTGATTCTCCTATAGTTGCTTTGTCTTCTAGTACTAAATTGAACTGAATTTGAATTGGGTGAAGGTGCTGTCTGTGAACTGCAGTCATGCTGGCACATGGATTTAAAAAAAAAGGCCCAGATGCCTCTGAACTGCAGAAGGTGAAGAGAATTAGAGTGAAAGTTGATGCACAAAAAGTTGAGAAACAGCGTTTCGGGAATCCATATTGATGTGGTGGTGGAGTCTCGTCTCCACTCCTTGCTAATTCTACCCTAAAAGTCATTCATTTGAAGCATCCTCCCTTCCCGGAGCTGCTGCGTTACTCCACTTTCTCTTACATTTTCAAGGTGAGTAGGAGTGAGGTGGCCAGAGGAGTGTCTCTGGCTGAGCGGGGAGTTAAGCACATTCTGCACAGGATTGTGAGAGGCCTCCAACTCCTCTTTCCACAGTGGTGCCTTGTTCAGGATGAGGGTCCGAGCCTTCAGAAGCAAATTAATTAAAACATTAGTTCATCTGAAGAAAGATAAGACAAAGGAGCCATCATCAGTTTTAGCAGGGCTAATAAAAAAAGATTTCATTCTAAATATTACTGTAAAAATCTGTAGAACAGTGTTGGCGAACCTTTCGCGTTCTCGCGTGCTGGCCCACGTGCCGGAAGTGGTACACGAAACTGTCCCGTGCCGAATGCGTGGCCTTGCCGGCTCCTGTCATGTTCGTGCACTCAAATGCGTGCCGGCCAGCTGGCCATCGCACGCGTGGTGCCGGCGACCCCAGAAGTGTGCCGATCCATCGCACATGCGCACGACGCCAACCCGGAAGGCTGGGTGCTGGCTCACGCATGCGCGATGGACCGCCGAACTTCCAGGGTCTGCCAGCACCACGCGTGCGATGGCCAGCTGGCTGGCGTGCGTTTGAGCGCAGGAATGTGATGAGGAGCTGGCGAGGCCGCGCATTCGGCACAGGACGGTTTCACATGCCACTTCTGGCACACATGCCATAGGTTCACCAACACTGCTGTAGAAGATGTAAAATGTTCCAAAATATTTTACTAAAAGAACACATTTGAAATGGGTCTCTGGTTTCCTTAAAGTGTGCAGAGGTTCTCCAGGAATGAGTAGGGTGCAATTAAAAGGTTGAGAGTTAAGGGTTAATCGCATGGTTATGGCCCTCTTGATTTTTTGATTTGCCTGCAGACCCTTTTCGAAGTGCTCCAGTCTTGAGTGCCCTGAGGAAGATATAAATGCTCTCAAATGTAAAAATAAATAATATCAGACAATCAATAATGTAAAACCTTGTGATTTGTAGGCATCTTTATTTTGCACAACCAGCGTTTTTTCCTTCTTTTCCTTTCAATTCATTTACCAGGATTCAAAATTTTTGGAGTTACACATATTGAAACTCAACAATTCTGGTGCAGTACAAGCATTTACCATCACAAAAAGGGGCTAGAATCTTTCTTTTTTTTAATTAAATAACAGTCTGCACTGTTTGGCCACTGTGTTCTCCTTCAGTTTTTAAATCTTAAGCCATTTCACCCTTTCCTGATCCAGAACTAGAGAACTAGAAGGTCAGCATCATTTAAATACATGGGCTTGGGGTTCTGTCCTGTTAAGATGTCATCATCTCTTCATTCATGGTATAAACCAGGGGTCTCCAACCCTGGCAACTTTAAGACTTGTAGACTTCAACTCCCAGAGTTCCTCAGCCAGCTTTGCTGGCTGAGGAACTCTAGGAGTTGAAGTTCACAAGTCTTAAAGTTGCCAGGGTTGGAGACCCCTGGTATAAACATTCCATGCTTGTATTTAACGTATGAAGGCTGACAGAGAGAAGTAAACAGCTTATATTAAGATCCTTGTTCCTTCTCTCTTCACACCAGAAAAATACCATATCCAGGACCTTTTAAAATAAAAATAAAGGTATCTCACATAAAAACCAAGCTATGCCAACGCACACATTTGTCTCCATCTCTTCCCCACGTTACATTTGCCTCCCCTGCTCCTCACTTTGGTGTAGAACTGGAGAAGAGTATTGGACAGTAACTGGTGCTTCTCAGCCAGGAAGCGATAGCGGCGTTTCTCCTCCAGCTCAGCAGCCTGTTGGCTTTCATTGATGAAAACTTGCAGCTCACTACGCAAGTGAATCATGTTGTCCTGGAGTTAAGGAAAGAGAGAGCGGGTGGGGAGAAAAAAATCAACCAGGTTCTCCAATAGGGAAGGTCATTTCAAGATACCAGGTATTGTTGAGTTTTTAGAGTTGACTGGGCCTACACAACAGTCATTGAATCATTGCAGTGCAAGGTCCATTCCCTTCTGAGATATTTTCTCCACCTCCATCCTTCCTTTGGACTCAGATTTCATTTATCGGATCACTGTCTAGGTTACAGCTCTTCCTCCTGTCTCCCAAGGTTATTCTCACAGTCCATTACATTGCTTGATGTTTGCTTCATAGGGAATAGCTTTAGGATTACGGCATAGTAACATCCATGGTGAGTGTATCCAAAGTCAAGAGGGTGATTATGAATAACACACCTACAAAAGTGATAATACACTTGAGGTTCCCATCTTGATTTTTTTTGAAGCTCTCCTTTGGATCCCCTGGTAGGAATTATGTATGACCTATCTTGTGGGAAATTGGAGTCAGATTTAGACATGTCCTAGCATCCTACTATTTCTCAAAACAACTCAAGGCAACTAACAAGATCCTTTATTTTTATTTTTTATTTTGAAAAAGAAAAACCCTCAGGAAACAAATTTAGTTTTAAAAAAATAACTAAAGTTGCCTATAAACAGTGGTGGGATTCAGCCATTTCGCACCACTTTGGGAGAACCGGTTGTTAACTTTCTGAGCAGTTTGGCAAACTGGTTTTTGGAAGAAATCATTAGGACAGAGAACCGGTTGTTAAATCATATGAATCCCCCCACTGCCTAAAAGGATATATCCATCTGTAGCTGTTTGGGAGGAATTAACCTATATAATTGACATGTAAGAAGTAAATTTGTACAAAGATAAAGAAGTATATTATTTATTAGCTTAAATTTGATAACAATGTTTAAAACCAGAGATGTTAAACCATGTCCATTGTTTTTTTAATTTGAATTACTAATTAAAAACGTTTTTTAAAAAAGGGATACATCCATACAGGGCACTTTATGGATGTGGGGATTTAAACCAGTCTCTCCATTTTAATCCAATATTCTGGAATTACTCCACTGTTTTTTAAGCATTTAGTTTGCCATAGCTGGATCCTCAACTCTAGTCTTCCTCCACTTCCCACCAGATCCAGCCAGGCTGCTTCCTACCTTCAGATCCCAGACATTCTTATCTCGATGATTCTTCATTCTCTGCAGGTCCATCATGGATTTATCTATACTGGCTAATCTATGCCGGTATTCCTTCTCATATCGTTGGCGACTATCCTACAAGTGAAATGTTTAAAATAGATAAAATCTTTACTCTGAACTCACGGGAAAAAAATCAACAAGTTAGTATAAATATGGTGGAGCTCCAAAGGCTATAGCTATGGCTGGGTAGATTTCCTGGGCATCTAACATCAAGTATCAGCCATTATGTACACAGCTGTTTGGTTCATGAACAATAAATTGTTTGCTCAGCCGAGTCCAGCCATTAGTATACTGTACATAGCAACTTATAAAAGACAAGAATAATTCAAAGGACACAGCACCTGTAGTGGTGGTTCAGTAGAGAATAAGAGAAAGCTAAGAAGAAGGCAAAGGATCAGTCTCTTACATTAATAAACTGCACATCCAGCTTGGTGTTTTTTTCCATGTGCTGCAACAAATCTACATGAAAGGTCTCTGCCTATTCAAAAAAGAAGGCATTGTCAGAAATCATGTCTTGCTCATTATACCTGGGCATTAAATGGGGATGAGATCATCATTCAGCAGTAGAGGAAATACTTTATCTATTGTATCAGACATCTTCAGCTCCCTAATTAGAGTTATGCAGTAAACATCTTTCTGCCTAATATTAATCAAGGCATAAAACAGCAGCAACCAAAGAACCACATTTGCAATTATGATCAAATAGCATATGTAGGGCACTGAAAATCAATTGTTGACTAATGCTGCCTACAAAAATCAGCAGTGTTGCATGTGAATGTTCTGGATTTTTTGAGCAATCATCTCTTAAAATGCCTGCAGCTTCCCTGGCTTCCTGTTTTCCAGTTAAATTCCAAGGAAAGATATGGGGGAAGGAGGAGTCTCATGGGCCTTTTCCGGTAATAATGCTGCTGTTACAACTCTATTGTTAGTTTTTTTTCCTTCACTTGGAAAAATATGGAGAAATCATTCACTCAATTTTTCGTTTCAGGAGAGTATGTTGACTTGCAAGGAAGTGTCTAAATTAGAGATACGATCTTGCATAAAAAACAAATGTCCAATTCCGGTGCTCATCTCCGTTTCTTAGCATTGTCCATGATCATGTGACTAGCATGACTAAATGCTGATGTGCACGGAACACTGTTATTTTCTCATTGTAGTGGTACCAATTTACCTACTCACATTTCCATGCTTTCAAACTGTTAGATGGCCAGGAGCTGATGCAACAATGGGAGCTCACCCTGTCACATGGTACTTAGGACTCAAATTGCCAACCTTCCAGTTGACAAGCATCTTAATCTTGCCGCCACTACCTAGCATAGAGTAATGTAAAACTGTACACTGTGACCAAAACATATCAAACCTAACTATTAGCAGGAAAAATACACTACTAGGGCTGGTAGCCCAGGTGATACCTCTCTTACCAAAACAGCAACATGTGAAAACCTTGTTTGATCAGTGCCATAATAGTGGGCCACTGTCTTTGGGCTCACCTAATGATGACCAAAACATATGGAACTTAAACTGTAAAAGAAGGAAATGCTAAACAGCATGATGTAATGAATGAAGTTTTTTTTAAAATAGATGTATATTTGTAAAATCAAGTAAAGTTTGGGGGATTCAATAGATTTGAATGATGCTAGTCTATTTTGTGTTGATGAATGTCTCCAGTAAAGTGAAGGTTTAAGTTTAATTATAGATGATACAGCTGTTTGTCAGAAACTAGGATGTGGCATCCATTTAGACCAGTGTTTTTCAATGTCAGCCACTTTAAAATATGTGGACTTCAATTCCCAGAATTCTGAAAGATACTGAGATTGAAAAAAGCTGATCTACACTATTGTGACTTATAAAATAGCAATATATATAATTATATCTTATATATACATATATACATATACATATATAAATATATATATGAATACATACATATATATATATATATATATATATATATATATATATATATATATATATATAAAAATACATACATACATATATATATGTGCCAAAGCTCACTGCAACTACATCGCAAAAAAGGCTTTAAGAGTTGTAAACCTAATCTTGCGTAGCTTCTTCTCCAAAAACACTACACTACTAACCAGAGCATATAAAACATTTGCTAGACCAATTCTTGAATACAGCTCAACTGTCTGGAATCCATACCACATTTCAGACATCAATACAATTGAACGTGTCCAGAAATATTTTACAAGAAGAGTTCTCCACTCCTCTAAATGCAACAAAATACCTTATGCCACCAGATTTGAAATCCTGGGTTTAGAAAACTTAGAACTCCGCCGCCTTCGACATGACCTGAGTTTAACTCATAGAATCATCTATTACAATGTCCTTCCTGTTGAAAACTACTTCAGCTTCAATTGCAATAATACACGAGCACACAATAGATTTAAGCTTAATGTTAATGCTACAATCTTGATTGCAGAAAATATGAGTTGTTAATACTTGGAATACACTACCTGACTCTGTGGTCTCTTCCCAAAATCCCCAAAGCTTCAACCAAAAACTGTCTACTATTGACCTCACCCCATTCCTAAGAGGTCTGTAAGGGGCGGGTATAAGAGCACAAGTGTGCCTACCATTCCTGTCCTATTGTTTCCTTTCATTATATCCAATTAATATAGTTATTACATACTTATGCTTATATATAGTATAGTTATTTCATGCTTATGCTTATATATACTATGTGTCAAATATATATATATACATATATATATATACATGTGTGTATGTGTGTGTATGGTGATTGTTAGATGTTACTTCTTTTCTTCCTCTTTTACTGCTTTGGATTAGAGTTAGATATTACACCCCAGTGAATTATGAGAATAGAGTAATAAGGGATTAATTTTACTGAGAACTGTAAAATTCTACATCCAAGGTAAAATATTATGTAAGATTATAGGAGTAGATGGTTGAGAATGAGTTGAGAGTGGTCATTTGAAGATGGAGAAATGAGCAAGAATGTAATTGTTCAGTATGTAAATCTCTTTGAATATGTGGCTTAAACATTATTCAGGAATACATATAACAAAGCAATAAATTCAAGAACATGATTGATTGGCTTACAATGATACAGAGGAGGAATTAGTGATGCATGCAAAATTAGAGGTTCTGAATAGCGATGGGCCATTGTTTATGTAGTAATGTCAAGAATAGATGTTGGGCAAAAATGGACAGAAAAAAAGTGAAAAAAAGGAGAGGGAAAGTAGAACATTTGCAAAAATAGAAAGTACAAATCATGTATGAAATAGCAGCAGAAAATGTATAATTATAATTAATAATTAATAAATTACTTTCCCAACAGCTTGAAAGAGAAATTGAGGTAAGAAAATACAATCGGGAAATTGCTTGTGGTAGAAAGAAAATAATTATATTACAGAGAGCCACAGAAGTGTGTGGAGTTGTGCTTATAGGAAGTACAGAAGGATGATAACACAATGAAGTGAGGTGGTGTAAAAGAAAAAATGCTGATAAGGGAATGATTTCTGTCAAATTAATTTTATTTATTTAGCATATGGCATTTACAGAGGTCATGCAATCACTGATTGTAATCACTTATTTCTGTCAAGGGAGAGAAAATGCAGAATGATTTTGATGGAAATAATTTAAAAATATTACAGAAATGGGTGAAAAGGACTAAACAAGGAGCCTTCAACAAAGGGAATGGAATGAAGAATAGCAATGATGAAATGATTGGAATGAAACTGAAGAGAGGGAACATTCAGTACTTCAACACTGCATGATAAGTAATATAAGGAAGTGGCACTCCCCAAGGCAGCGTTCTTGGACCAACACTCTTCATATTATACATTAATGATCTCTGTTACCATATTGCAAGTAATTATGTTCTTTTTGCTGATGATGTCAAACTATTTAACACCACCAACAATACAACAACCCTTCAAAAAGACCTTGACTTTGTATCTGAATGGTCTAAAACTTGGCAACTCCAAATCTCAACCAGCAAATGCTCAGTCTTACATATTGGAAAAAAGAACCTAAACACCAAGTACAAGCTTGATGGACATTACAGATGACCCTCACCCTGTTAAAGACCTTGGAGTTTTCATATCAAATGATCTAAGCTCCAAAACCCACTGCAACTACCTCGCAAAAAAGACTTTAAGAGTTGTAAACCTAATCTTGCGTAGCTTCTTCTCCAAAAACACTACACTACTAACCAGAGCATATAAAACATTTGCTAGACCAATTCTTGAATACAGCTCGACTGAGGAAACCATACCATATTTCTGACATCAATACAATTGAACGTGTCCAGAAATTTTTTACAAGAAGAGTTCTCCACTCCTCTGAATACAGCAAAATACCTTATGCCACCAGACTTGAAATCCTGGGTTTAGAAAACTTAGAACTCCGCCGCCTTCGACATGACTTGAGTTTAACTCATAGAATCATCTATTACAATGTCCTTCCTGTCGAAGACTGCTTCAGCTTCAATTGCAATAATACACGAGCACACAATAGATTTAAGCTTAATGTTAACTGCTCCAATCTTGATTGCAGAAAATATGACTTCAGTAGCAGAGTTGTTAATGTTTGGAATAAACTACCTGACTCTGTGGTCTCTTCCCAAAATCCCCAAAGCTTCAACCAAAAACTGTCTACTATTGACCTCACCCCATTCCTAAGAGGTCTGTAAGGGGCATGCATAAGAGCACAAGAGTGCCTACTGTTCCTGTCCTATTGTTTTCTTTCGTTATATCCAATTAATATAGTTATTACATACTCATGCTTATATATATGCTCATATATTGTATAGTTATTTCATGCTTATCCTTATATATACTGTGTGACAAATAAATAAATAAATAAAAATAAAGTGTGCATTTTCCTTGATTATTGACTGCATTTGTGGGCATGAGTAAGGAATACTTGCAGGGGTGTTAGAAGTATATTGGATGGAAACATGAATATGAGTGTACTGTACTTTATTCAGGCAATGACATGTTGTTGGTTGAGAATTTCTGCATAACCATGTTCAGAAATTTGTGCAAATTAGAAAGAATAACTATATTTAGTTAAGAATGTAAAGCATTTATTTTTCCCCCTTCTTTATAAAAGGCTGCTAGACTGGCCTTTAAAATAATAAAAAAGAAGATAAGACTCAACCTTTCACACCTGATATTATTTCCTCTTTTTAAAATTGTGTGTGTGTGTTTGTCTGTAAATTGTCAACCTTTGGCCATTAGTCATGCTAGATGGGGATTAAGTGATCTGAAATGCAACATATCTAGAGGCAAACAGGTTGAGAATACTGTACATATGTACAGGACACAGATATAGCTATAATAGAGATACCTTATGTAACTTTGCAGATACTGTATGCCTCTGCACATGTCCCTTTCCCCCATGTCTTCATTCAAATAAAATTTGAGTTGCAAGCAACTGAGAGAAAATAAATTCTCTTTTCAGTAATTGTTTAGGACAACACACAAAATATGTCCAAAGGGTCACAACTACAACTGACATAGCTTTTTGTCATAGTTCTCTTGACAAAGTAGCAATAGTAGCATATTAGTAGCAATATCTCCAAGATACTTACAACTATTTCCAAGTTGCGGTTCAGATGCATTTGGGTTTCCGACATCTGTATCAAAATTTCACCTTTAAAAGGTAAAGAAAAAACATTTAATTATTTTTCTTCTGGCAATGGCTGGGAATTCTAAAAGATGTAGCGCCTCCAAGCACATCCACTGTCACTATTCATCAAGAATTGTGATTTATTGAGCATGTGGGGGGAGGAAATTGGAAACGTGGTATTATTCCAGATGTCAAGGAACGATCATCAGAAATGTGTGATCTATTTGTTTTGAAAAAAGCAAAACTGTACTTTTTACTAATCGAAGGATACAGCAATATGGCTGTGATACAATAATATCTCATGTTATTTATATTATAGCAGTGAATTCATTGATAAACCAGCCATTTTTTAAAATGTAAGTTTTTTCTGTATTTTGTTTTCTCCTTTTAACTATTTGAAAATTTTATCTGTTTTTAAGATTAAAGATTGCTTTGTTGCAAAGATTATTTGCATTATTGCATTATTATTTATTAAATAAATAATAATTGTAATAATTGTACAATTACAATAATTGTAAAAAAATTGTAAAAATAATTGTAAAAATATTACTGATCTGATCTGCATTACCTGAACCAGAGATAAATTATCTAGATTTCATACTTCTCCAAATGTCATAATAGCAATAGCACTTAGACTTATATACCACTTCATAGTGGTATATGTGCTTTACAGCCCTCTCTAAGCAGTTTACAGAATCAGCATATTGCCCCCAACAATCAGGGTCCTCATTTTACTGACCTCGGAAGTATGGAAGGCTGCGTCAACCTTGAGTGGGTCAGAATCGGATTCCTGGCAGTGACCAGTAAATTAACCTAGAATACTGCATTTTAACCACTGTGCCACGACGGCTCATGCAGTTCTCAACTCAAAATACACATCTGAATGCATTTGACTCCAGATTTTAAGAAAAATATTTAAAAATTAATGAAAACTAAGAAACAAAATACATTATGTGTATTTGTCAGACTCTTTGTCAGGCTCAGCCAGACTAAGTCTGTCTATTATTAACACAGCTGCTTGCAATTACTGCAAGTTCAAGTCCCACCAGGCCCAAGGTTGACTCAGCCTTCCATCCTTTATAAGGTGGGTAAAATAAGGACCCAGATTGTTGGGGGCAATAAAAGTTGACTTTGTATATAATATACAAATGGATGAAGACTATTGCTTAACACAGTGTAAGCCGCCCTGAGTCTTCGGAGAAGGGCAGGATATAAATTCAAATTTTTAAAAAATTAAGTTTATTTGTTTTTGTTTTTTAAAAATAGGAACTTTAAAAATTTGCACATGAAAGCAGAACTGAGTCAGATGAGCATGTTTGAACTAGTCCAAAATAGGAAGTAAATTGATCAGTCTATTGTATCTGGATATACAAGTTCGTATTTTAGCTCAGCTACACAGTCCTTGCATAAGATTGAATTATATCAGTTTGAAACATGAGTGTACTGTGTAAAGGATGGATCAATGTCTAGATATAAACTCACAAAATATCTTTGCATGCTGAACCCAGTGGACTAATGAGCAAGCATGGTATATTTAGCCCTCTATATTACATAGTAATATAAATTATTGTTATTACCAGGTGACAATCATATATCATCTCATGGAAACCCATGTCTTACCCAGAATCTGTGACGTAGAACTCTGAAGAGCTTGTTCTCCAATCTTTTGAACTGCTGTAAAATATACATCTGCTGCCTCAGATAATGCTGAGGGATTTTTTTTAAAAAAAGAAGAAAATTAGAATGCATTTCTTGGTGAGAATTCTCTTTCTCTTTTTAATTTTTTTTTAAAGAATTGTTCTTCAATTATTAAAACATTTTCAAATAATTCATTCCTTGGGTTTTCCTCTGCCAAAGATTCAGGTCAGCTCCCAAACTGCCTCGCTGCAAATCTTTTGAAGTTTGTGTTGAGCAAAGAAAAGAATAGGACTGCTTGGAAATTCCATTTGTTTCATGTTATCCACAAGCAGAGCATACAAAGCTGTGCATTTCTCATATGTGTTACAATATGCACAGTGCAGATTGCAGTGCATCTGATTATACAGATGGATTTGTCTGCACACTGGTATTCTTCTCTATCCATGAATGGTGAGAAAGTTCACCTCCCCGCTCATGTATATATGAAATTCTACCGAATTAAACACAAAC
The DNA here is from genome assembly GCF_028640845.1 of Ahaetulla prasina. Classification (NCBI taxonomy): domain Eukaryota; kingdom Metazoa; phylum Chordata; class Lepidosauria; order Squamata; family Colubridae; genus Ahaetulla; species Ahaetulla prasina. The sequence continues at coordinate 68,411,373 of NC_080545.1, read as the reverse complement.
TAATCCAGTTGTTATTTGTTATGTTATGTCTGCCCAACTCCAAATGATTACGGGCAGCTTATTTTATTTTAAAAGCATGAAACAATAAGAAATAATGAAACAAATAATGCAAGTGAAAAGAGAGGACATTATATGGCATGAAAAAAATTATAATAACTCAATGGGCTATCAAGCCTACTCCAGGTCCAGGAGGACAACCAGTTTTTCAAGGAATCTTGGAGAATCAGCAAGGTGTGTGTGTGTATGTGCTGCAGTGTCACAAAGAACGTTCCAGACAGTAAGCAAGTAGACATACAGCTAGTTGTGTTACTTACCATAAAAAGCCTGCAGATACTTATTGCCCAGATATATCAGCTTCTCTAAAGCTGGATTAAACTGTTCCAGGATGCTCTGTTATCCATCCAGATGAAGAAAAAATAAAAACAATCTTACATACAGCATCTGGGTCTCTTTAAAGAAAACTTACTGTAGCCTAAGCATTATTGCTTTCTACATTCTAGACCGGGGTGTCAAACTCACATTGTCACGGCGGCATCACATATCGGGACTCTCCCCAACCTTCGCTAAACCGGGCATGGGCGTGGCCAGCATGTGATGCATCTGGCCTGCGGCCCGGGAGTTTGACAGCCCTGTTCTAGACAATCAATGAAGTGGGCTATCCATAAGGTTTATGGATGTGCTTAAAATACCTTATCCAGAGTTACTGGCCCAAATTTGGAAGAAAATTGGTGCCAAACAACATAAGGTGGTGTTATGGACCCAATGTTGGGATTAACAGTGAGCAACATGAGGGTAGATACAACACTTTCTTCCCTTCCCCCACCCCCAGAGTTAATCAAGGTCATTAATTATGCTTAGTTAGCTATCTTCCATGGCTAGTAGAATGTATCATGTAGTAAAATGGATGCTCAGATGCCTTTTTTTCCTTAAGGATTGTTCATTGAGTTAATATGATCCCATTTTACACCATCTTTCTCCACCTTTGGTGATCTTCCCTTTACCCAGAAACCTTTTGCTGTCTCAGCCATCTTGGATCAGGCTATTCTTCAGCAGCCAGAATTGCCTAAATACAACTTAGTTTGCCAACAATCATCTTCTATTCTGCTTTTCCAACTCCAACACAGCTCTGCCTTCCTGCAAATTCCTTAGCCAAATTCCTTTCTCACCCCCCCCCCCCCAAAACAAGAGCTCTCGCTATATATGTGGGGAAGATAACACTGCATCATTTATTCTTTTTACCTTCCAAGTTGCTATCTTCCATATGCTTTGGCCATTACCTGAGGGGCCCATAGATCTCTGCTGCCTTACATGGCTTTTGTCAATTGAAGGTTGTGCATAACACTTTTGTACACTTTCTCTAAAAAGTATAGCTTAAGTTATCAGTCTCAGTTATATCTCTCCATGTACAGTATTCTCTGTCTAATGGTAACAATAGAATTAGTGTGTTTGGGCAGAGTTAACCATGATCCAGCATGTTCGATAAACACTGCCTTGCTAGGTTTACTTAGATAACTATTGTAAATCAGTGAGCTTGCTGTTGAGTAAGTGTGCAAAAGATGTCAACCTTTGTGTGTGCTGGACAGCCAACTCTAGTTTCTATTTCATCTAGCAATTAGTTTTCACTGCATATTAGATTACCTTCTTGTTACTTCTAAACTGAACCTCTTGGCCTCTCAATACTTTTTCAGCTTAGCTAGGCCAAATGTCACTGGGCAAGAGGTTAAACCAGATGTTATCCAAGATTTATATTCTATGATTCTATGAAATGCAAAATTTTGGGGGAATCAAAGAATGGGAAAAAATGGAAGTCACATGCTTATTACAATCCCAGTTGGGAACAACCTACTAATTTCTATGTTCTGCTTATTTCAAAACATCTCCTTACCTTCAACTATTTCTTTCATTCTTAATGTTCTTCAAGCTTGTCAGCTGGTCCAAAATCAATATCCCTGTTTTCATCCAATTTTTCTATGTTACTATTTTCCCTCAATTTTTAATGTTGGATTTCTCTATACTGTAAAGTCAATTTAGCATTCGAAAAAAGATCAACTCTATTTTTAGGAGACGTTCCACTTCCATTCCATAGCTTTCTAACAGGTACAATTATTTCCAGAGATACTATTTTATCCTATTATACAGGAGAATCCTAATTCTATCCATTCAACTAAAGATGCTATATATGCATATTACAAAGTTGCCCAAAATTAAAACTAATTTGGCTTTGTAAGGGTATGTATAGTGAAATAGGGAACTCATTTATACAAAATACAATAGGCTAAAAGATATGGTATACATATGTATTAGAAATGAGTTTGTGTGTGTGTGTATAAAATATATGTTTGTGTGTGTCTGTATGTTTGCATTAAATAATTATGTAGAGAGTGGATCATATTATACTTTATATTTTGGGTTTTTTCTATTTTTTTTACTTATTTTTGAGCACTCATTATGCATTTTTATTATATATTTTTGGATTTTGTGCCTTTTGTTTTTTCTTTTTCTGTTATTTTAAAAAGCAACAAAAATATTTTTAAAATACAGAAGGTCCTACCAAGATGTATGAATTTGGTCTTTATTGGAAACAATGCTGCCTCTACTACGAATGGCTGCATGATCTGATAATAGAGAACAAACTATCTGGGTACAAACACAATTGCTGCATATGTGATTAAATTATTTCCGTATTTCTAAATTTGCAACTAAAGCAGACTGAGATTCAAAGAATTAGGTTCCTCGGTTACTCTAAGTATCTCACAATTTAAAACAGAGATTATTAATTTATGCAAGTTTTTTAAAGCTATAGCATGTAGAAGCTATACTGTTATACAATCCGGATCACAGGTTTTAGTAATCAAACATTTTTTCTTCATTTATATTTTAATAGCTTCTACTTCCATTTTGTCTTCTGTAGAATCCATTATTAAGGAAAAGTCTTCTTAAACCACATGTTTCTCTTGGCCAATCAAGAGAGCCTGTTATAATCCAGGGAACAAAGAAAATTAGGCCTCACCTTATAAATAGTGATTGTCGATCTGTAGGATTGCTCCATCCTCAAATATTTTAAGACCCGAGATTCACTTCTCCAGGAATTGAAGTGTTTGAGAAGATATGCTGGCTTGCTTTGAAAAAGAAGAACACACTGCCAGAGAGTTTAATAATTAATTCTTATGTCGTGCTGTTGGAACTTGATCTTTAGGTGTAATCAGATATCAGGTAGGGCGGAATCTTGTGACAGCTATGGGGGGGGGGGGTCATATGATCTTACTCTTAATTATGTATTGCAGTTTCCATATATGGTTCTTTGTGGAGCATTGTTCCATCGAATTATCTTGACTGAAATAATTATGATGGGTTAAGCATCTTGAACAACTTTTCCACTTCTGCCTAACCAGGCAATACATATACTGGCTGTACCTTTTTTCTGCTATGTCTTTATGACATGTTATCTCATCTTCAGTCCATGAGTGGAACAAGCTTGTTGCCCTTAGTTGTCCCAGTGTTAAAGTAATGTTTTCCCTTTTATTCTAAAGTCATCACTTGGGTGGCCATGGATAGAAACATAAAGTTCATCATCAACATATCTCACTCCATGGCTTCATGTAGATGTTAAACAGGAATGAAAAGAGTGCCAAGCTCTATGAAACGCCACAAAAAAGGGACCATGGTTAGATCTTTCTCCCCAATCAATATTGACTGGAATGAGTCCCAAAGCAAGAGAACCAGCATCACATTATCTGCTTACTCCCAATCTCCAAAAAGACACTCCAAAGATACCATGATTAATGATATCCTTTCACCAGGTTCGCCTGGTTCGCCAGTTGCGTCCCTTTCTAGACCGGGATGCCTTATGCACGGTCACTCATGCTCTCGTGACATCTCGCCTGGACTACTGCAATACTCTCTACATGGGGCTCCCCTTGAGGAGCACCCGGAGACTCCAGGTAGTTCAGAATGCGGCTGCGTGGGTGATAGAGGGAGCCCCTCGTGGCTCCCATGTAACACCCCTCCTGTGCAGATTGCACTGGCTGCCTGTGGTTTTCCGGGTGCGCTTCAATGTTTTGGTAATGATCTTCAAAGCGCTCCATGGCATAGGTCCGGGTTACTTATGGGACCGTCTACTGCCACCGAATGCCTCCCACCGGCCCGTGCGCTCTCACAGGGAGGGACTCCTCAGGGTGCCGTCGGCCAGGCAGTGCCGACTGGCGACGCCCAGGGGAAGGGCCTTTTCTGTGGGGGCTCCCACCCTCTGGAACGAGCTTCCCCCAGGTCTTCGTCAACTTCCTGACCTTCGGACCTTCCGCCGCAAGCTTAAGACACATCTATTCATTTGCGCAGGACTGGACTAGATTTTTTAAATTTTTAAATGTCTAAATTTTAGATTTGGTTTTAAATTGGGTTTTATTGTTTATATGTCTATTTTAAATTTTGGCCTATATAATAAGTTTTTTAGATGAATGTTTTACTTTGTATATTTATGTGTTTTTTATATGGCTGTACACCGCCCTGAGTCCCTAGGGAGATAGGGAAAAGTATGAATAAATAAATAAATAAATAAATAAATAAATATCAAAAGCCACTGAGTGGTCAAGAGCAGCAAAGATGGCAGCACAAACACCATCCCACTTCCAACAAATGTAATCAATGTTATTTTATCCTGTACCCAGGTCATAATCCCTACTGAAAGAAATCCAGATAATCCAGTTTCCCCAAGGTTTCTGGAAATGCCACATAACCATCATCTTTCCAACCCTCCCTATAAAGGGAGGATTGGATATTAGTTGAAAATTGTTCAGCGTGATTGGATCTAGCGAGTGGTAGACCAACTTTCACCTTTGTAAGGGACAGAGGAATCACCCCTCTCAAAGAATTCACCATCATCAGAACCGAGCCACATTTCACCTCCTAGGACATCTTAGCCAACTGGAAGGGACATGCTAAAATATAGATTCCTGAGTTTGTAGCCCCAAGGACCCTGTTCTTGTCATTAAGACCAAACTCTTCTCAGAGAACCAAGCCAGACTGAGCCTTGATCACCTCCATAAGACCTGCAAGAGTTCAATTTGGAATGTATCTAAGTGACTTTATGTGATAGGTGCCTAGTGCAGGGGTCTCTAACCTTGGCAACTTCAAGCCTGGCAGACTTCAATTCCCAGAATTCTGGGAGCTAAAGTCCGCCAGGCTTAAAATTGCTAAGGTTGGAGACCCCTGACCTAGTGTATTCCCCACAGCAATTTTCCAAGCAAACCTCCGAGTCAGCCCTTGTCAGAAGGGCTCAATTTATATTAACCAAAGCCACCAAGTGGTTATTCACAGACAAATTCCAAGCAAACACAGGATCAGCCTGAAACAAACACATCCACTTATAAAGGCCCACCACTATTAATTACTGAGTACTGATTGCCAGCGAAGCAAGGCAGCCTTTCATAAAATTGCATTCCCATCTGCACAAACAAACAGCAATTGAAGGGAAAACCTTACTAAGGCGAGGCGTAATTAAGCACAATTGGGTTGGCATTAGGCTTTAGTAGGTAAAAGAGATTTAATTAATGCAGCTAGGTTGAGATTTGCATAGGAAGCATGTGCCATCTCTTTGGCACAAAAGGGAACTATTTCATCCAACAACCAAGGAAAAAACCAAGGATTTCTCTTTTAGATTAACACAGTGTCCAAGAACATAGTGTCACGTTACTTAGTTCCCTCTTTAGTTCCCTTGTCATCAACGCATGATCAGTATTACTCCCAAATAAAAAGCAAGAATGACATGTGCTTCTTTCTTCTTTTATAGTGATTTAAATAAGGCCCTGCTGTAATAATATTGATGTAAGATTGGCATAGTTTACAGTGGCATGCAGTTTTGTTATAGATATTAAATTCGTTCAAAATGGAAGAGGGTCAGCATCTTTAGCCCCTCTTGACTATGAGTCAGCCTTGATCACACCTGGTGGGATTTAGAAATACTCAGCTATACTGCTTGTAGCTAATGTAAAAAATGTTGAATCGTGCACTAAATGTTCCTTTCCAAAAGGCATCTTGCTTGTTAAAATGCGGGTCTTATTAGTTTCGGCAGTGAAAGAATAAAATGCTTATAACTTGAGTTCTGTCAATTTTGGACTCGGGGTAGCAGACAGGGAGAGCTGCACACACACTTTAAAAACCGGAAACAAGAAACGAAGCCACTGTTTTACACATCACGTTGTGCATAGCAAATCTATGTGTGTGCTAACTCTGCATTAAGCTTTACTGAGCTGAATGGCTTGTATTCCCAGATTCATCTGGACTGGTGATGCTATCTATGCTGTGGCTGGATCGCTTCATCCAGCTTACTCTATGTTAAGATCAGCTGGAAATTCAGGAAAGGCAACATTAAGCTGTTTTTCCCTTCTGTGTGCAAAAAAAGAAAGAAATCAATAAAGTCTGTACTCAGTTGCAAGTATAAGGAAACCCATCCAGTTACTGTATAGTAACTCAAAATGACACAATAGAGCATTGTACACCAGAACTAGACACAAGAAGAGTTTTTTCCTGAATGCCATCACTCTGCTAAACAAATAATTCCCTCAACAGTCAAACTATTTACTAAGTCTGCACCACTATTAATTGTTTCATCATTCCTACCACCCATCTCCTTCCACTTATGACTGTAACTTTGTTGCTTGTATCCTTACGATTTATATTGATATTGTTTCCTGATTGCTTATTTGCACCCTATGACTATCATTAAGTGTTGTACTTTATGATTCTTGATGAACATTATCTTTTCTTTTATGTACTCCAAGACCATATGCACAATTCCTTGTGTGTCCAATCACACTTGGCCAATAAAGAATTCAATTCAATTCAATTCAATTCTATAGTTGGTTTCATTGAGTTCAAGGCTCCTTACTTCCTTTCAGGTACCATATTAATCAAACTGTCCTTATTTCCTTCCCAAATGTGGTTTGTTTAGCATTTTCAGTGGATAGAGAAGCTTTGCCCTAGGAATAGGGGATGGGAAGAAGCATCAGTGTCTCAGCTTTGTTCCCTTTCAGCTACTTTTGTGAACTGGACCTCCATTTATTTACTTCCACCAATCATTTCCTCCTTTTATCATTTACTCACTGAATGCAAAATGATACACATGTCTACCCACTCACAGGGATTTATTTGGGGGAAGGCCCCCCCCAACTCTTTCTTTAGGTTAAATACAGCAATTCTCACACCACAAAATATTTTAAAAATTCACTTATGCCATACACAGCAGCCTTTCTGTGTCAGGTGACTTCCCGATATTGGCTAAGAATTGCTAAATTTGATCCAATGCATTACTAGTTTGAATTACTAGTTTTTAAGAGGTTACTTTTTTAATAAGGTGTTCAGTTTGCAATAAAAGCAAGCTAAAATACATCTCTGACATTGGAGATTACAATTTGTATTAAGATATCTTAAATGAAAACGATTAAGAGAGAGAAAAGTCAGATTTCAGAAAATACTTTTTTTATTTAACACTTGCTTTTGGGGGGGGAGGACTTTTTAACATCAGCATAATTTTCATCTGAATTTGAAACAGCTTGTGAAAATAATAATGGGAGAGTGAAATATTTCCTGTTAGTTTCTCTTTATCAGTTTTTCAACAATTCCAGTGCATCCTATTAAGTCAGTTAAAACTTAGAAAAATAGTGCATTGTTAAACATCAGTACACCTTATATTTTTTGTCTAAACAAAACAGCAAATACAGCATTCATTTCTCTTTATCAGTTTTTCAACAATTCCAGTGCATCCTATTAAGTCAGTTAAAACTTAGAAAAATAGTGCATTGTTAAACATCAGTACACCTTATATTTTTTGTCTAAACAAAACAGCAAATACAGCATTCATGAGTAGAAAAATTAATGAAGGAAGAAAGTATGAGAAAACAGAAAAGCCAACCATAAAAACATGGGCCCGTCCACTGACTTTGTCAGTCAATGGTCTCCTTATTTGATGTGTGCCCATTCCTACATTTTTTCATCCTTATTCAGAAATGTCTTTGTTTGGGAAGACTACCTCTTATAAGGAAGTACTATCCTCCATTCTTCCAGGACTCTTTTGTGCCACTCATAGCAAAGTGATTTCTTCGGGGCGATGGGTGAGAGGACTCAGAAAAAAAGGAGTTAGAAGTAAGGAAAAAAGCACTTAGGAAGGTCTAGAATGAGCAAAGAAGTTTGCCTAGTATCAATAATGTTGAAAGGGAATGGTAGGTTTTCTCATGTGCAAAAAAAATAAATAAATCCTTCCACACAAGAAGAAACTCAGGAAATGACTTGTAAACAACGAGAAAAGAGCAATTTCAATTGTTCAAGTACTCATGTTACAACCTTAGATACAAAGGTATAAGTAATTAATTCATAGCACACAACTAGTCTTAGATTCCAGGCAGGAATAATCCAACTCTGATCAACAAACAAAGTGAAATGACTTAAACCTTTAAGGTTACTGGTATAGCAGCACATTGAGGTGGGGAGGGAGACGGTCACAGGACCTAAAACAACTGATGGATGTTTTGATGGGAGCAATCCTCAAATTCTTCCACTTGATTTTTCTGGTACGAAGACAAGGGGCAAGCCGCTGGCCAGCAGAATCTTCTACTTCTCACCGATAATACAAGCTGCAGCTCAAGGCAGGCATTATTTGTACCAAAAATCCTCACAAAAGCTTTATTTGATTAGGAGCTGCTCTACCAACTGCTCGAATTTATCCCAGTGTTGATAAATGTACATCTGGGTCTCCCAGAGCATGTTTACCAGGATTGTATTGCTCACTTCATCCAGCATGATGTCTGTCTCCAAAGAGGGATTGAATCTGCAGGCATCACGAAGATGTTAACAAAAAAAGCAGTTTTGTGCATACGCTGCAACTGAAGATACAAACGTAGGGCAAAAAAGCGTCCAACAGAGGAGAGCACAACAGAGAAAACAAAATACAAGGGAAACAATGTGTTGCAACAGGAGCATCCTAGGACCTTCACTTTTAGATTCCAAAAGCCCACCCCACCCCACCCCACCCAATGTTTTCTGGATATCACCGATAGAACCTAGTGACCAAAAAAGCCAACAGAAATAGACCACAACTTACGACCACAATTTTATTTTGGCTTATTTTGCATCATTGATGCAGCCATTAGGTACGTTGTACCTGTTTTTACCACCTTTTTCCATGGCTGTTAAGCGAATCACATCCCTATTGAGCAAATCCAGTTTTCTTCATCAATTTTGCTTGTCAGAAGCCCCCGGGGAAGATCACAAATGGCAATCATGTGATCTCCAGGATGCTGCAACTGTTGTAAATACATGCCAAGCCTGTGAATTTTTATCACGTGGCCATGGATCATGTTATCATGTTGCGGTGGTTGTAAGCACAAGGGCCCATCGTAAGTCACTTTTTTCAGCACCATCATAACTTCAAACAGTTGAGAACGTAAGTCAAGGACTATCTGTACGGTTTTCATTTTCCATATAAATATTTGAGCTCTTCCCTACTTTTGAGTCTACAAAGTTCTCTACAGCAAGGACTGAGCCATTGCCTCATCTAAACTTTGTTTCCTGTTCTTGCATTATCCTGTGTCATAGTCCTGTTTTCTTAACTAAAACTAGCTTGGCTTCATATAAAACTGTCATTCTGACTGTAGCTCAAACACTGAGTAATTGGTTAATATTTCCCTACTTCTCTGCTGAATCTCACCCCATTAAAAAGTGGTGAGGGCCTCCTATATAAAATACCTGAAAAGCAGAAAGTAGCCTAGAAAATGACTATTTATGAGGATGGGGAACTTGTGACTCTTGAAATGTTGCTAAATTGTCATTCTCATTAGCCACCGCAAACATGACCAACGATGCTGGAAGCTCAGCAACATTCTGAGAGCTAGAGCTTGCTCAACTCTTGCCTATACAGGCTGCCAAAATGCATAATAATCTTCAGCTATAAATCAGCTTTGCCCTCAACTAAAGTGACCAATAGAACCCCTTTATGATGATCCTTGTTTATTATATAAACTCATATTCTGAAATCACATTCACAAGTTCAAGCTCTGGTTTTTCTGACGCAGTATTATAATAGGCATGGCTTATACCTGAAATAATGGGCATCTATCATCTCACACCAGGCGGCTGCACGGTCAACACATGGTCCATCTGGATCTGTGCACTGCAAAAATAAAACAAATGAATCTAATGTTATTCAAGGTATGCCAGTTTTTCTACAGAACAAATTTCCAGTACAATTTTTAAAAAAAACACCTCAAAAGAAAAAAACAACCAAGCAGGTTTGGATAAGCACACATTGGATAATTAAATTTTAAGGACAACACAGATATGAAACATATGGCAATGCAGAGTTTTCCTGAGGATGAGACCAAATTTTAAGACCCTCTTTTTGATTAACAAAGCAAATAATTATGGTATTCTGTGTTACTAGTGGGCTAAACTGATGACAGTACATTATTGGCATTCAGGATTTGGTTGTGTCTTTTTTAGATTTATAAGAAAGAATCAAGTAGCTGAAAGTCATATTAAAGCTGTTTGAAAATATGCTATCATATATGCATAGGTGTAGGAGGAAGCTGGAGTAAAAGTAAGGTAATATTTTACCTTTAGCCTTTTACCAATTCCTGTAAGGATTTATTTGCATACTGGATTCATATAGAATATAGTCTTAATTTTGAAAATTCCCAGGAAAATCCAATCTGATAAAGGAGGCATAGTTTGTTATTGTGGATAGGTGGAGACAGTAGATTAAACAGTAGATTGAGTGTGACACTAAAGATTGGCTACCTCGCTAGTGGACTTTAAGAAAGTTGGAGAAATAGATAATTTTATAGCAGTCTTGAAGCCTAAGATTTTCCTACTAAATAAGATAGAAAAAGAAATGAAAAAGGGGGAAATTATACGTAATAAAGGGAAGTATTTGGTTCTTGATAAAAATAGTCACTTCTGTAAGACATTGTACATAAATCAAGCTAAAGACTAAAACACCTCCCACTAGCAGTTAACACCCAGATGAGTGAAGATTAACACCAGGGGTGAAATGCTCCCGGTTCACCCAATCCAGTAGTGATGGCGGTGGGTAATTCGGAAAACCGGTAGCAAAAATCCCTGCCCCCCACCCCCGCCCATTCCCAGCTGAGCCGCGAGATCATCAGAGGTTTTAATTGGGGGTTTTATCATTTTTATTATAGTTTTTAAATGGGGTTAGCCAAATCGAATAAGATTTTTAAAATGTTTTAAATTCTATTTATAATTTGTTTTATGTTGGCTGTAAACCGCCCTGAGTCCTTCGGGAGAAGGGCGGTATAAAAATCAAATAAATAAATAAATAAAATAAAATAAATCAGAGGGGTGTTTTTTTTTACTTTTAAAAGCATTTTTTCTTCGGCCGAAAAAATACTTTTAAAAGTAAAAAAAAAAGCCTCTGATGATCGTGCGGCTCATCTGGGGTTGTCAGAACCTTTTAAAAGCATTTTTTCTACAACCTCTTCGGCCAAAGAGATTGTAAAAAATGCTTTTAAAAGGTTCTGGCGATCAGGCAACTCAGCTGGGATCATCAGAATCCTTTAAAAGCATTTTTTCTACAACCTCTTCAGCTGAGGTTGGAACACTATATTAGATTTTAAGTAATTTACAGTACATCTAATCATAGAAGCAAAGAAGTAGCTCAGAAAGCAGCAATGTTAATTTCAAAGGACTGTAAGATATGGGCAAGAGTGGATCAGGCAAAAATATTGAAGCCCATGTATGAAAGAAACTTAGATAAGCATCTCACACACATATATTTATCTCCCTCAACAGTTGTCAGCATCTCCCAGGGAAAAGTATTTTTTTCACCTTTATTGGGCTTTTGAATTGCTATCATATTACAAACTATCCAAAATATTCCTTTTAAACGCAGAAATCTTCACCTTGGATCTGGTATCATGATGCCTACTCTCTATCTCATACTCACACAGTCCACCACCAGCTTGCCTAGTTCTTTAGCCCCATAGACAGTCTTGGCCAGTTCCCAAGGGTTAGAGGGACGAAAGACATCCACAGAGCTCACAGGCACTTTTGGTGCTCTGCCTGTTCCAAGAGAGACGACGACTCCCAACTTCTTCACTTTGTCACCTTGCCCCTAGAGAGATGGAAAGAAACTTAAGCAAGTACTCCAAGCTTCCAAGGATAAAGAGGATAAGAGTCTTACCAACATCTTCACATATATTGCTTGCATTTAGCACAGAAGAAGCATGTGAATTGTCCATGTGAAATAGATTTTGGGAATATTATTCTGGTTTACTTTTTCCATTCCTCAAAGAGGTATGGAGATTTAGCAAATGAATTGTTTTAAACTTGTTCACAAAACTGATTGATAGCTTTATAGCTCCCTGATGCCTTCATTTATTTTGAATTTTACACCAAGCTAGAAAGTTTATTTAGTGACAAATCAGGGTTTGGTACTTGGGTTGCCTTAGCATTATTAAAAGAAGAGTTACGGTGCAAATCCCACTAAACTTTGTAAAACTTCCTTCCTGGTAAACCTTCAGGAAATCTTCTTTCCCTGTATCATATGATGCTCCTTGCCAACCCATTTTTTGGTAAAGACTTGCTTTTTGACAATCACTGCTTTCGTTAGTTTTGCTGAACAGATTAATGCAAAACGCTCTGGCTAGTTTTGCAGACATTTTTGAAACTCCAGATGCTTCAACCGAATTTGCAACGCCGTGAATCACAGATCAAAGCACATAACTTTTCTTATAGTGGGGGGAAAAGCCCTAAGTAGCTTAGGAACATATATCCTTAGGAATTGTTTTCATACAAAAATCTTAACAGAGCACGAATACAAGAGGTGTGCTGGTACTTGATTATTTTTCCAATTAAAACATGTCACTCTCTCTCGGATGTATTGCCAGAAATTGACTTGCAGGCTTTTAATTTTGCACCCCTAATTTTTCATTTTGTCTAATTAGAATCTTTCTTTACTTGGATCAAACTTTAAAACAAAAGATAAATAACAACAAAAAAGAGAACAGTAACTCTAAAGTGCTGGCTATATGATTTGGCTTCTGTAAGAAATTGGTTGATGCAACTTACTCTGAGGGGATTTGATGAAAACATTCTGATTATGTTGTTTGCCAAATACTTTTAGATCCCATTAGTGATCTGGAGCACCCATAAATTATACTGCCAAATTTGGCAGCAAGACACCTACCGTATTTTTCAGAGTATAAGACGCACCTTCGTTTTAGGGGAGGAAAATAAGAAAAAAGCTGATTGGTAGGTGGATTGGCCTCCAGGAATACCCCCAATCAGCTGTTCCCAGAGGTGAATTTTAGCAACAGGTTCCTTGGTTGTGAGCTCTGTGCCTTGCTTATTTTTGCTTTTTTTTCTGCCTCTGAAACTCCGTTTTAGAAAAAACTTTTTTCTGCCTCTGAAAGCCTCCAAAACAGAGCTTCAGAAAAAAAGCCTCTGAGGCTCTGTTTGGGGGCTTCTTTTCTGAGGCTGTTTGGGGGGTTCTTTTCTGAAGCTCTGTCTGGGAGCTTCTTTGCTGAGGCTCTGTTTGGGGGCTTCGTTTCTGAAGCCTCGTTTCTGATGCTTTTTTCAGTCTCTGAAACCTCCGTTTGAGAAGCTGGGCAGGGCTACATTCGGAGTATAAGACGCATCCAGATTTTCACCCTCTTTTTTGGGGGAAAAAGGTGCGTCTTATACTCTGAACAATATGGTAATTTCCAGCAGTGCTACTTTATGCTCTTCTTGCCCCACAGCTAAACAAAACCAACTAAAAATTTCATCTTTTAGTCACCTGGGGACAGTCATCACTTTCTGAATTCCTTAGAAATCTGTTTTTTTAAGAGAAAATACCGTCTCTTGGGGAGGGGGGCAGAATGGTTCACTCTTAAGATATTTTAGAAAATTGCATGTGCAGATTAGGATGAGTCTTTAGTAAGTATTCTTTCACATTAAAGCCGTACTTTCTGGATTAAAGACTTATTATATTCATTGATCTCAGTTATAGCATCCAAAGTGGGGTTGTTGGCTAGCAGCCCTCCATCCAGAAACCGCCCTACAGGTCGAAAATATGTTGGAGCAGCTCCACTGGAACGGGCAGCCTGCCACACCAGTTGATCTATAAAGAGCAAACAAAAAGCAGTGCCTATCAGCAAAGAATGTGTATCAATATCATAATACACAACAAAGCAAGACTATCTGGCAATTTGTCTTTCGATGAATTGGAAATAATCACAAGAAAAATCCAAATCAAGGAAAGATTTGGAGGCAGTAGGGAAGCTAAAGGAAGATCTCCTTACTTTATTTTGATTACACTTTAATTTTGCAGAAGAAGAAATAAAAAGCCCACCCCCCCAAAACACATTATGGTGAATAACAAATATTTTCCCAAAACTTCTGGCAACACAAATGCAGTCAAAGAGAAAACACTGATGGCTCCATGTGTGCTTCCTTTACAATACTTAGCAAAGTTGTCTAACATCACATTTTTAGCCTTAGGGCTGCTCCAAATAGTTTTTTTTCCCCTATACATAAATTATCTTTGTAATGGGAGAAAAATATAGCTGCATATCAGTGGTGTGTTTCAAATTTTTTTTACTACCAGTTCTGTGGGCGTGGCATGGCTTGGTGGGCGTGGCTTGGTGAGCGTGGCAGGGGAATGATACTGTAAAATCTCCATTCCCTCCCCACTCCAGGGGAAGGTTACTGCAAAATCCCGATTTCCTCCCAATCAGCTAGGATTCGGGAGGCAGAGAATAGGTGGGGGTGGGGCCAGTCAGAATTTTTATTACTGGTTCTCCGAATTACTCAAAATTTCCGCTAGCGGTTCTCCAGAACTGGTCAGAACCTGTTGAAACCCACCTCTGCTGCATATGCAACCAGTCTTTAATTGGTTATGAGCAGAAGATCATGGAGCAGTGATTTGTTCCGATCTTATTTAGAATATGTAGTAGTATACATTCATTTCAGACATGACATATGCTAAGTGTGTAATTATTTTGTTTCATCCAATTTCTCATAAGCGGGTGAATGAGGAGGAATTATGTATTCCTTACAGGGTCCTCCCACCACTCCCCACTGCTCCCCCTCCCTGCAACTTTGATCCCTGGTCTGTGGGAATAGGTACAGATAGTCCTCAACTTACAACAGTTCATTTAGTGACTGTTCAAAATTACAACAGCATTAAAAAGTGACTTATGCCTATTTTTCACACTTATGATCTTCGCAGCATCCCTATAGTCACGTGATCAAAATTTGGATGCCTGACAACTGATTCATATTTATGACGGCTGCAGTGTCCCGGGGTTATGTCATCAACTTTTGCAACCTTCTGACGAGCAAAGTCAATGGGAGAGTCAGATTCACTTAACACCCTGTTTTACTAATTTAATGACTGCAATGATTCATTTAACAATCGTGGTAAGAAAGGGCGTATAATGGGGCAAAATTCACTTTACATCTGTCAACAGAAATTTTGGCTCAATTGTGGACGTCAGTCAAGGACTACCTGTATTTACCTTCCGGCTTGGTCATTGGTTGAAATAAGCCCATCATTCTGAAACGGGATTTGTTTCTTCCTTCTGGCGGACTGTAATTCCTGAACAAATGGAGCTCAGCAGGCTGTCGGTCACATAGCGTTGCTGTCAACATGACTCTGTAAAAGGTTGAACAAGACAAAATTTCAACTTCATTGTAAGGCAGAGACCAAAATGCAGTAGCAATACTTATGATATCAAGGCAGAAAGTGAGTGACTCAACCTGCTAGTTAAAGGAGATCAGGTAGCACTTGATGAAAAATACCTTTACTAGAAAGAAGAAAGATGGATCATTCATCTGACCAAGACAGTTTAGTGTGTATTATCGTTCTTCTACGGGTCATAAAGTGGTATTATAACTTTGCTAGGCATGAATATGAATTGTCTTTTCCTATCTCTCCCTCTCTCTTCTTTTTCTCTTTTTCTCTTTTTTTAGGCAGGTGGCGTGATTAGAAGTTAGGCAGGAAAGAAAGAAAAAGTTTTTAAATATAGGATGATATGATTAAAAGCTAGAGTAAGAGATAGAAATAAAGGGAATATTAATGTATTACATTTTTATTTGATAAAATCAAAGTAATAAAATGAGAAATGTAATAACTGAATAATGATAGACTGTAACCTAATCTAATATAGATGTGTATTGATATGGGAATTTCATAAGTTGATTGAATGTAATTATAATGTTTAATCTGATCAGTTTTGTTTGTACTGAAATGTATGGCGCCCAGGTGCCACACTGTTCAAGCATTGATTTGACATTTATATATATATATATATATATATATATATATATATATATATATATATATATATATATATATATATATATATATATAAAAACCTGTTAAAAAAAACTTTGCTAGGCAATTTACTATTTAGGTACTGATGAGATGCCAAACCTACTTTGAATAACAGAAGGTATATAAATGACCAGCAGAGCTAATTAATGAAGAACAGAGCAGGGGTCTCCAACCTTGGCAACTTTAAGCCTGGAGGACTTCAATTCCCAGAATGCCCCAGCCCAGCTTTGCTTGCTGGGGAATTCTGGGAGTTGAAGTCCACCAGGCTTAAAGTTGCCAAGGTTGGAGACCCTTGGAATAGAGGGTTCAGGAAGCCATCCCAATGGTTTTCATTTCGGCTTACTTAGGACTCTTGATATCTGTCATTTTGGAATGTTCTCCAAACTCCTTTTTCAGGAAATTCTCAAGAGGCTCCGATTCGTAGGGCCGTGACCCTCGAAAGACCTCATCTTTCATGCGAAAGTACACACAGCGCATGTAGTCCATGGGCTTCCCTGAGAAGAAAAATAACATGATTGGTTTCCTGGAGAACACCTTTGGTTCCCATCCAGCTAATAGAAGCAGGCAGAAAATTATCTAAACATCTTTGTGGAAGTATGGAAATCTATGTTTTGTGCAATGAGTGAAATCACCAAATGTGTGACAGAAGAAGGGGGACATCAGGAAAAAAAAAGTTCAGTAGCAGGAAGGAATACATAAGGTTATGCCAGAGGCAAAAGGGCAATGTAGATGAGCCATTCTGTGTAACGGATGATAAGGATCTATATATTGCATGCTTTGGATGCAGGAGATCCCAGATTCAATCTCTTGCTATCTCTTTGAGAAGAGATTGGTAGAAAAACTAGAAAACCAATTTTGCTGTATACATGATGTACAATAAAGGCTGTGCTATAAAAAACACTTGGTCATTTAGAACAGGGGTCTCCAACCTTGGTCCCTTTAAGACTTCTGGACTTCAACTCAGCTTTGCTGGCTGAGGGACTTCAACTTCAGCTTTGCTGGCTGAGGGACTCTGGGAGTTGAAGTCCACAAGTCTTAAAGGGACCAAGGTTGGAGACCCCTGATTTAGAATATAGACCATGAGGACTAATGATTAGATTATCATTAATTACATGATAAAACATGGCAGCTTCTGATGAAGAGTGGCAAAGAACAATTGAAGAATTGTTTGACACACAAAATATATCTGAATGACACAGTAAATACGGTAATGGGAGTAATACAATATAAACTAGGATTGACTTCTATCTACTCCCAGCAACGGAAGCATTACACTGAATCTTAATTTCTGGATCAGGAACCCTTCGTTCTTTTTTGCCTAATCAAAAAGCTTTTTGCCTAATCAAAAAGCTTTGTATAGCCCTCTTCTAGATTGAATGCATGTTACTTGCTTAAAAGTTTGGAAATAAAATTTAACTAGGAAGGAACTGAGCTTATGAGGTTACCTATTTAGAAATCTAGCAGAAAAATAAATAAAGCCAAAGCCAATACAGCAATGAGACTGATTTAGACAAGAGCACAACGAACTACATAATGTGGTGGTTTGACATGAAATCTAGAACCCAATTCTGATCAAGATTTTAAAGAGCATCCCGCCCCCCCGCCCCCCATTTTCTTCCCAATTCAGTGACCATTCCCATCCGACATCCTGAGTCATTTTCACATGGGATTACTTGTTATTCACATCATTTCTTACCATGTATAATAGCCAGGGCCAGAATTCCCCCTGTACTAGTCCCCGCCACCCAGTCAAAGAGCTCTTTCGCGGGCCGCCCTGCAGCTTTCTCTATAGCGATGAGAAACTGGATGAGTACAATGCCCCGGACACCCCCACCGTCCAGGCTCAGGAGGCGGTCCTCACTAGAGAAAGGGAACAGAGAAAACAAGGGAAGCGTCAGCCCCAAAAGTAACTCTGCCTTGTTCTTCACATTCAGATGACTCAGGGAGATAGTTAAATGTTTATATGCATTATATAATAGATCTAAAGTACCAAAGTAATTGTTCCTGACAGTACAACTGAGCCACAGAAAATAGAAACAGTAGGCATGGAGCCTTTCTTTCCAGGAATTTGGTGCATCTTTACTGGATCTTCCCCGTGCAAGGATATCTAAACCACCTACTGTATGTAACCACTGACCCTACTTGCTTACTTTCTCCTCTTCTCAGGGCCAGAGTCCACCACATCTGGTCTCTTCAGTAAGTTGCCAAGAGCTGCTGAAACATGGATGATGTCTTGGTAGTCTAGAAAAACATAGAGCAACAAACAAAATATAAAATGCCCAATTTTCAGGACACAGCAGCAACGGGTTAAAACTGAGAGTTTAAGATGTATTTCCTCGGTATCCAAATTCAATAGAATCTGAGGTTTCTATTTCTCAAGGCATTGCCCAGAAGGAAATGATGTGACAGCCATATCTTTCTAGAGTCACCATAATCAGTGACAGTAAATCATGCCTGTTAACTCATTTCCTTGTATGCAATGCTTTTAAGAGCCTTGACTCTAGCGAATATAGCAATCCTATCTGCTAATTCAAGAACTACTTATTAATCTGTTTTGAAATAGATATTATTATAGCTGTAAGAATATGAAGGAAAAGTGAAGGAAAAGTCACTGGGGTTATAATAGGGTAAATTACAATAGAACAGGGTAGATAGTCACAAGATTGGTTGTCCTGATTGCTGCAATGCAGTGATCACTTTTCTAGCACACCCACACAGTACTGGACATCTGTAATCAACAGAACTGATTAGGGTGACAACATGGATGTGTACACTGGTATTCATTTCACACATAAGAATTCTTATTTTAAGTACAACCCCATGTTGGAAATCTTCAGATGTGTAGTGGCCCAAGAGGGCGAAAAGAAAGAAAGGCACAGAGCTAGGTAGTAGGTTACCTAAGCCAGAACTCCGTGGGGATGATGATCTTTCTGGGAGAGTGGAAGTGGATGTTGATGAGGTAGATATGCCAGGTGGAAGGAAACGTTCAATCCCTATAATTTTCAGCAGATCTAAAAGAACCTTCCGGTTGGCACCTTGCATAAGTGAGGCAGGAATCACATGCATTAAACAGAAAATTATTAAAACAAATAAAAAAAATCAGTCACTACTGCAAGCTCTGAGCCAACCTATTTCTTGTACCCAGGAAGAGCTTGTATCTGAAAGACAGGTGAATATGCTTGCCATGGGCAATAGAGAGCAATTTTAATGAGGTAGCTTAGGGCCCAATTCTTAAGGCTTCCCTCCATTGTTGGTTATTAATCTATGATTCTTAATTTCTATTCCATAGCAGACCTTCACCGGGAAGTACTGATCTATGCCCTAAACCCCAAGATCCAGGGCTTCAATATACATGGATTCTGGTCACAATGTTAACAGAATCCAGTTGGGTAGACCAAGGTCAACCCTCCCCCCATCTACTTCTATGCAAAAGTTCTTCCTACCTTTGCTTGTCCTGGCTGCCACCAATCCAGGTGTCTCCCCTAAATCATTGGGGATATCCACATCCGCTCCAAACACAATAAGGGCTTTGATCATTTCTATGTGGTCTTGCTATTGGGAAGAAAGGAACTTGTTAATGGAAACATATTGTCCTATTTCTCTCCATCCATTGTTTTCTAGTCTATGTTGGAATGCCCACCCACTTTACCATCTTTTTTGTGTTCCTGTGCCACTAAGTTTCCTATAGATCTAAAACTGCTTAAAGAATATCAAATCTTGGGTTAAAAAATCTACATCATTCTGATCAACATTATATGGCAATGCCATTCCTCAAGGGTAGGCTAAACTTCCACATCCTTAAAAGCCCTCTTGAATAACAAATCTTTATGAACCTCCAGAAGCCCAATAAAGTGGAAAAGTCTAGATGTAGATTTTGCCCAATGCAAACTACCAATTGGCTCAACCATCCCAAACATATCAGGATCTCCAGCCTTCTTTTGGTAGAATAGCTGGTTTACCTGGATTAGAATGGCAGGGGTGAGATAAATAAATATAAAAGCGTATTGGATCGAGTGACTGATGTAACAAGATAAAATTGGAAAGTGTGCTCACTGCAAAGATGAGAATAGCTTGCATTTGTTGGCTCTGTCTTCTTTTTTTTTTACAAAAACAATACAAACTGGAAATTGGTAGAAAAGACATTCAGACAGGTTTAAAGAAGCTGGAAACCAAAGATAGGTTTTAACTTATCAGAATGCAATTTACTTTTTCCTTCACATATGAAAAGCAAGCTTCCTTTGTTAAACCCAGGGAGGGCATATTGTTAGTTCTATTACCAGAAAACTGGGAGTGAGAAATTTAGGTTGTTTGCTGCAAAAGATTCAAAGGTCTTCCAGAGGTACCTTGTGCTCATCCTCTGCTCTCTCCATTTTAAAAAGAAAGCACCTCTCTCATCTGCTGGAAAAATATCCAAATGATGAAAGGCCCACCTGCATGGCCAGATGAAGTGGTGTGTTGCCATTCTTCTCTTTAGTGTTTGGCATAGCTCCATGTGTCAACAACACCATTGTGCAATCAAAACGCCCACGCCGCACAGCAATATGAAGGGCCGATTCCCCTGATGCACTGAGGGCATTCACTTCACAGCCATACTCAATAAGCATCCGGGTCATCTAGAGTCATAAAGGGAGAAATCACAAATAGGAATTGCAGCATGTGCCCTTCTCTTCTTCCAAGAGCTTCTTCTATGATATTTTTCACGATGGGTTTCTTCATCAGTCCTTTTAAATATTTGTAGCTCTTTGAAATTTTTTTATTTTTTTGTTACCAAACCATTCACCTGTACAGGTAGTCCTCAAGTTATGACCATTCGTTCAGCAATCATTGAAAGTTATGACTGCACCAAACAAATGGAAGTTGGGCCTGGTCCCCAAAGTTATGGTTGTTGCGGCTCCTCTGCAGTCACAGGATCAACATTTGAACAAGACAACTGCTATCGAGACTTATTTACATAACAAGAAAGCACCTCAAAATGTATTTCAGTCAATCTACAAAATCCAATTTTTCTTGAAGGATCCAGTGACCTTTCCTCTCATACTTTGTTTTCTAGGGTTTAGTGTGTAAAAATGAAAAACAGAGTTGACCATAGCAACGCCTTTCTAAAATATTCTCACAGAGACCCAATCTTTTTTATTTGTGCCGCTTTCTGAAAAACAAGAACCAAAGACACTGTTCTTTTCCCTTTGACAACCAAATTAACTGATTTCACAACTAGGGGTTTTAATTTTGTTTTTTTCACCAGAATGATATTAGCCTACTGAATTATGATGCAAAAAACATACATTTAATGAATCCTATGCCTTGAATTTTGTCTTGATTGCCAGAATTGAACAAAATTCACCATACTTCAAAACAAAAATCCACTTTCAGTTTTTCTGATTGTTCCCCCACATTTCAGTGATACAATTGCATAGATCAGTGGTAGTCAACCTGGTCCCTACCGCCCACTAGTGGGCGTTCCAGTTTTCATGGTGGGCGGTAGGGGTTTTGTCCAATACTGAAGCACTTTCCTTTTTTTAAAATTTAATTGACTTTTTAAAAAAAAAATTCATAGCATTATTTAAAAACATTTTCATTAGGTTTTCATCAAATTCCCAGTGACAATTTAAATTTCTGAAAATATACTATTTGTATTGCCCACGCATAAGTTTAGTTCATATTACGTAAGTTAAACTAAATGGTGCTATAGTGTGACTGCAAACAAAAGAGCCTTGTCCCAGAATAGCTCGCGCATCTCCCCCCACACCACCCAGCTGTAACAGACAAGCAGAGCTGGTAGCCGGCGCCCCCTGCCCCAAACCCAATCCACGATGCGCGAGAGGCATGCGCAGATGACTATACACTTTAGAAATCACCATTAACCGTGGAACCGGTGGGTGGTTAAAATTTTTTACTACTAACAGAGATACAAAAGTGGGCGATAGGTATAAAAAGGCATTATCTATCCCTGGCATAGATAATTTATTTTATCACTGCTTTAATTAATTTATCTGGAGTCAGGGGTTCACACAATGGATTTTATGTCACTCAATAGATTTTCTAGCAGGTATATTTTCATCTTCCATCTATTCCGATTGTATAACAAGTTTTAGCATTCTCCGAATCCTCAGAGAAGTAAACTCTGTATTTTCTGCTGATTTAGAGTTCCTTAATAGCAATGGCACTTAGACTTATACACTGCTTCATAGTGCTTTATAGCTCTCTCTAAGAGGTTTACAGAGTCAGCATGTTGTTCCAACAATCTGGGTCCTCATTTTACCAACCTCAGAAGGATGGAAAGTTGAATCAACCTTGAGCAGGTTAGGATCAAACTGCTGGCAGAGTCAGTCTACAATACTGTATTCTAACCACTGTACCACCACAGTTCTTAATGTGATGAACCTACTAGCATATAGCGCTACTTGCAATTATAAAAGAGGAAAATTAACTATAACAGCTCTATGATACTCCAATCTTGTTCACCCCACAAGTGAACAAGTCCCTTTAATGGTCTGGAGCAACCCAGCCATTCAATCTTTCTTACCTGAGATGCTAAATCAAGGAGATATCTATATCATAGGAAACATTTTTTCCCCCAATAATTCATTGGTTTGGCTTAGATATCAATTTTGCCTAATTTTAGGATCAGTCCTTTTTGAAAGTTCCACTAATTTATCCCAAGAAGAAGAGTGAGTCATATCAGCATCAGAAGACTTACAAGGGTAAATAAATCAATCCTTTGTTTTTATAAGGAGATGGAACATTTGCATAAAATGGTACTTTGATATGTAAAAAATATTTTTCATTTTCTTCTGTGAGAAAAATATAGCCACATTTTTAAAACTTTCTTAACCTAGTGTCCTACAGTCTCCTCTTAAGCTATCCTTCATTTTGGGTATTCATTTTCTATAATAAGATCTTTGTCTGAAGCAAGCAAATTGTTCAATCAATTTGGTGCTTTGGAAAGAAGATTCTTACAGCTGGAATACAACTAATGCGGTTTCTCCACAATTTTCACACAATGGCATGGGAAAGAATGTTTCCAGGTCTTTTGGTTCTACACAGATATTAACAACCCAGAGCTCAGCAAGAACATAGATCATGTCAGCAATGGATTGGGGAAAAGAATTATTGTCAAGAAAATAAGGTAGTCAAAGCAAAATTAAAAATAAATGATTTGTCATCTCCAGTGATATTGTACTTTTTCACCTCTGCATTTCTGGCCCAATGAAGGGGTGTAGCACCATATCGTGGGTCTAGAAACTGAATCTGGTTGATTTCTTTATCAAGAAGAATTTCTGCACACCTGGAAGAAAAAGGAAGGAGAAATAAACAAACAATGCCACAAAGATGCCCTGGTCAGCTCTATAAAATATTTGCATTTTCAGTAAGAATGGGATTATTTTTCAATGGTCCAAGAGCAAGCACAGAAAATATGTTATAAGCCTTAAGATTCTGATTGGGAATACAGAAAAGCCAATTTCAAAATATAATTAAGCAACTTTGAAATACCATGCCTTTGAATGATCATATCCTCTGATTTCACTGCATTATCACTCGTGTTCACTCATATGTCCCCTCTTGTCCTCCCTGCCTTGCTATACTGTCTGCTGCACTGTTATTTTGATTGTGGAGCTTCCCTGCTTTTGCCAGCCTTCACCTTCTGCCACAATCTCCTGGAGCCCACTGACCATCTTAAAAGAGTTTTACTAAAACCTTTGGACCAGAGGTATATTTCAGTATGTTATTTCAGTATATTTCCTATGAAGGCAGTACTCCCCACTAACACACACATACTCCTGTAACCCAATTGATGAGGCTATGGACAATAGATGGGTTTGGCACACCTCTCTCCTTCCCCCCTCCCCTCCAAGCTAGCATTTGTAACAGCAGTCATTTAGAGCAATCACGGAATTTCCCCACCTACTTAATTGTGAAGGGACACTTCCAGGACTCTTGTGTGTTCTGCCACTTTGCAGCCACATTCAGAAGCACAAAAATGGGCATAAGATCAGCATTCTACAGAGCACCACTTTTAATTCAGACAAGCAAATTACTGCCAGTTTCGTGTGAGTGAAAGATGTGTACTTTGAGGAAACTTCCATGCAAGACCTTTCCCCAGTTTGAAATCATTTTTGGAAGCATGCATGACTTCGGTTTGATTGAAGAGCTTTGGATTTTTCCTGCCTTTAAAAGCCATTTTCTAGGCGAGGGTGTCTCTCTGCTGACTTGGTAGACAGCTCATTTCCCCATTTGTAACTCTTATCTCGCTCTGCATCTTGCCTTTGTGATTTCAGTTGGGCCTACCAGATATTTCAACAGAAAAGTGGTTGGATGGTTTTGAGGCTTTCACATGAATCACTCGGGGTTTAGAGAAATGCTCTCAGCAGGAAATAAAAACATGGATTTGAACCTGGAGAGGGAAAATAGCCATACATTTTATTTCCATTTTGTATTGAGTGGGAAAGAGGAATATTTTTTCTTTCTTCAGGACCCATGGAGCAAAGTGTGCAGTGGCCTTCTGTTCCTTGTTTTTAGCATGGCATTCCTTTTCTAAGGTCTCAGTTGATGAAAACTGAAGGTTAACAGTATAACAGGGTTGGAAGAGACCTTGGAGGTCTTCTAGTTCAACAACCTGCTCAAACAGGAGATCCTATACCAGGGGTCCCCAACCCCCAGTCTGTGGACTGGCATCAGGCCTCCGCAGAATGCAGGCAGCAGAAACCTCTCTCCATGGAACCAGTCCCTGGTGCCCAAAAGGTTGGGGGCTGCTGCCCTATACCATTTCGGACAAATGGCTGTCCAATTACTTCTTAAAAACCTCCAATGATGGATCATCCACAACTTCTGGAGGGAAGCCATTCCACTTATTAATTGTTGTCAGTGTCAGGAAATTTCTCCTTAATTCTAGGTTAGAGCTCTCTTCTGTAAGTCTCCATCTGTTACTTCTTGTCTGCCTCAAATACTTTGGAGATTAGGTTGACCCCCCACCCCTTTGTGGCAGCCCCCCAAATATTGGAAGACATAAAGTTATCCTTAGTCCTTCCCTTTATTAGACTAGACATACCCAGCTTTAGCAACCATTCATTATATGTTTTATCCTCCAGTCCCCTAATCATCTTTGTTGCTCTTCTCTGCAATCTTTCTAGTGACTCAACATCTTTTTTCTACCGCGCTGACCAAAACTGGACACAGGATTCCAAGAGTGGTCTTACCAGTGCAGTACTAATACTTCACATGATCTTGATACTATCCTTCTGTTGATGCAACCTAGGACTGCATTGGCTTTTTTGGCAGCTGCAGTACACTGCTGGCTCATATTTAAGTGGCTGTCCCATGAGTGACCAGCCAGGTACACAATGAATGATATTTGAAATCATCATTTGTTCAACATACAGTTTACACTAGGGAATATAATTAAGATCAGCTTTAAAAAAATATCCAAGTACACATGATCTGGAAGGAATATCACACAGATGAGTTATGTTACTTGAATGGTTTGACCCTAAAATAAAGGGGAACAAGTGCATATTCAGTACAGTTGGCTAACGTATAGGGTTTTCTATTTACAGAAATCCTTATGTTTTGATGCCAACAAAGCTAGGCAAAGTTACCTTTTCTGAGAATGCTTCATAGCGATGTGGATGGGATAACCCAGTGCGCCCAAGTTACTGCACTTGGCATGAACCTTAAGAAGAGAGTAGACTGCATCTTCTTTGCCCAACTGGCAGGCCAGGTGCAATGGACTCTGTCCTTCATCATTCAGATGGTCCAAAGCAACAGTTGCTTTCTTGCCCAGGAGCTGAACAATTAAACAAGTTCACATGTGACTTTCAATTCCTCCTTCCAGATGTGTTCTCCCCAATTTCCCAGTCAATATTCTACTTTTATCTAAGGAAATGCTTAGCATTTCTCAGACTCGTTTCAAACCTCTTGATATGTACACAAAAGAGAATTTATCTAGATAAGGATGTTGCCAATTTTTAAGAAGAGAAATGAATCAACTAATATGCATTCTTTATAGTAGGATACACCACTGTGTTTACAGTACTTGAAACAGTCTGGTGGTACATTCTTTTTAGGTATGTAAGGCATTATTATGCTTTTCATTTTGTATTTTTGCTCGTTAATCTATATGTATGTTATAAATCTATATGTATGTTATAAATTCAATATTATACAGTTGATTGCTATTCTAAGAACATTTGTAATTATCAAATGCTAGGCTGGTTTCTCCTTCAAGGTTTATATTAATACTTCATTTTCCAAATTTCCACTTTAATGCTAAATATATATTTTTTTCTCTGTATTCCTATCTAAAATAGGATAGAAAATCTCTTGAAGTCTCTTATAAAAGTATTTCTAGTTCTTCATCTGTAAATAAATTACTTTTGAAAATAAATTTAATTTTCATTTACTTTGCCCTGCTACTTGCAGAGATTTTTTTGTGATTGCAAATATTGATGGGCAACTTTGGTTCAAATATATTTAATACCTGATTTTAAGTACTATAGTTGTAAATGAACTGGGCTTTTTTAACCATATCAAAGACCCAATAGTTCATGTTATATCCAAAAAGAAATAAAATTATATTGCAAATAATCAAATTCTTCTCATCATCCACAACAGTTGCTACTTACTTTTCTTCAGTGTTCAAATCGACATGTTATTTCTTCAAACAGGCCCTTAAGCCCATTGTGGGAATTTGGGGATGGGGGAATTGATGGACAGGAGGATACATTAGATACATAAGGCAAGCATTAAACGTTTTCTCTAAAGAGTGCATATATGTGCACATATCTAGAGAGTGCATATATAGATAGATGCATGGATGCAAACTTCTGCTTCTCCTGCACTCCTAGGAAGAGATGAGACTTTACTGCAAGCGGGAGACTCTTTAAACCCTCACCTCTATAATCTTTGGGTTGCTCCCTCGAACAGCATAATGGAAGACAGTTTCTCCATTTTTGTCTGTAAGATCAACACGGGCATGGCACTCCTCCACCAGCTCCTTCAGACATTCAAAATCACCTTTTTGGCAGGCTAAGTGAAGTGGGGTGCATTCATTGTCAGAACTGTTGCTATTTATGCAGCTAAAACAAAGATAGAGTAATGCTAGGTATGCAGTCTTATGTACAAACTGGCCTACCTAACAGATTTTTTTTTCAAAAGTTGCGATATTATCTGATTTTTCAATCCCGCCGCTCTTCTATTTATTGTGATGCAGGCCATATTTCAAAATTAATTGTTATACATTTGTAAAGCATTTGTGTTTCCACTACAGTTTTCAATATGATAGAAAAAATCCTTTAAAAATTACAGCCTTTTTGTTTAAGAGCTAAAACACAAGAGACTCTCGATCTTTGTTGCTGAAATACCTTGAGCCACACATAAGCAGAAGACACACTGTGGTTTAGCAGTAGGTTTCTGAATAATCTGCAATAGGTCAAAAATTGGAAATTTTGTGATTTCTCTAAGCCAATTTTTAGAACTTAATTCTATTGTGTTTCTATTATAATGATTCAGATTTGTATTCTGATACCGGTAATAGTATAATGTAGTGTTTTAATAAATCAGTATAAAGTATTAGGTTATGGATTCAAACAGACATCTTGCTATGTTTTGTGAGCTAGCTTATTTCATTAAAGAAAAAAATAAAATCATCTTAAAGTCTATCTTAAACAATTGGATTCATACCTCATGCTAAACCAGGGGTCTCCAACCTTGGCAACTTTTAAGCCTGGAGGACTTCAACTCCCAGAATGCCCCAGCCAGCAAAGCTGGCTGGAGCTTTCTGGGAGTTGAAGTCCACCATGCTTAAAAGTTGCCAAGGTTGGAGACCCCTGTGCTAAACTACTCTTTAGTAAAGCACAGCCAACATGGTTCATACAATAGCCAAAGAAAAACAAGTGCATACTAGGTCACGCCAGTAGTCCATCCAGTCCAGCATTCTCTGTCACATGCTCCCTAACTATGTGCATTCAGGAAATTAAGAGACATGAGCAGGAAGAGGTTGGAAGCCTTTTCTACCATTGCTTCTTAGCAGCTGGCATTGACGGTAACCATACTATCTGTGGTTATGAAGAAAAATGATAGCCATCAAACCTACTACTGTAATCACCGAAATCCTATTTTTGTCTGTTCCCTCCCTTTTTAAAGCCATTAGACTTGGTGGCTATCAGTTTAACCCGTGGCAGCAAATTCCACCTGTTAATTAAAGGTTAAGTCAATTCATAATACTTTTTATTAGGCTCGAATCTCCACATATTTAGCTTAATGGATGAACCTAAGTTTTAAGTTAAAAGGAGAAAAACATTTCTTTCTGCAAGCATGGTTTTATAGAATTCTATCAGGACTCTTCTGACCCATCTTTGCTTAAGTGGAAAGAAAAATTCAAACCCTTGTTTGTCACCTTCTTACAAGCAAAGTCAATGGGGAAGCCATTCACATGTTACTAACTTAACAACTTCAACGATTCACTTAACAACTGTGACAAGAAAGGTAGGACAAAATTCACTTAAATAATGTCTCACTTAGCAACAGAAATGTTGAGCTCAATTGTGGTTGTAACTTGAGGACTACCTGTAGTTGTGTGCTCACTGACATTATCACCAAATTATAAACCATTGACTCTGAGATCTCTTCTGATATAGGTCACCTCAGATTTGATTACTCCACATACAATTTTTGGTGAGGGTTTGTGCCCATATGAATCAATGTGGTACAAAAGACCCATTCCACATCATACCTCAGAATGAGATTGTGTCGGAAGCTTCCCAGAAGTCCAGACTCTACAGCTATGTGTGCTAGTGACCAGCCGGGGTGACTTCGCAAACAGTCCGTCAGCTGTTGCAAAGTTTCCAGAGACAAAGGATCATGATAGCTTTCGTAGAAGGGACGCAACTGCTTCGCGTACAGATCAAAATATTCATATGCACTTTGTTCACTGTCAACTTGAAAAAGCCTACAAAGGAAATGGTTTTAGAACTTTTATAACCTTTCTATGGTTTTAATAAACTAGAAGTCAATGCATCTGCCACAAAATGAGAAGAAAATCACCTCAAATCTTGAAATTTGAGAAAATAGTAACTGGGGCACCTCACAATCCACTTCAAAGGCAGTTCCATATAGACTTTATTACAAAGAGCTGATTATAAGCATAAAGAATATGAAACAAGGAAGCCATATAATCATTCACAAACATAAAGAGAAAATTACATGGCAACAAAAGTAATATTTTCTTTGTTTTTTTACAACGTAGTCCCTACTACAGGATAGAAAAAAAATATTTTCTATATACATAATCCCAAAGTTCTTGGACTGCAACATTATGTAATACCTCACTAAGAAACTAGTAATGCTGAAGCACATATTAATTTCTGCGTAGGTCTGCAAAGAACACACCACCTTTTATCAAGCAATTAAGAACAAATCCAGCTCCTTTTTGTTTCTACGTCAGCTATGGATGAAGCTAATTCTACCACTCACTTAAGCAACCAGAAACAGAAAGCAAGCATATTTTGGTTGCCTTACATGCCTTCCAAGCCATCATTCACATCTTTGTCCAGAGGACTTGAGAACTACCATATTTCTGTGTTCTCAACCTCCCATATGAACAGATAAAAGGTAAAATATTTTTTTAAAAAAAAATAAAGATCTGTTACTTACCGTAAGGCAGAGCTTTGATTCTGAGGGTTAATAAGCAGACAGTCCCAGGATCGAGCTGAACTGTTTTCATACAGGATTATCCTATCGTCTTGTTTAACAAGGTTCCGAGAAGTATAGTCTGTCAAGGATACCTCCTTTACCCGGTGAGGGTTTGTGAACAAGTGGGTGACATTGTTCAGAGTATGGACAAGTCGTCCAAAGAACTGCATGCCTCAAAAATATGTCCTAAACTATCTTCTTTCAATACTCTGGAAACAATGAAAAATTCTTTATTCCCACAATATCATGAACATCCACTAACTCTGATCTAGCACAACCATTTCCTTATTCTCTTAGTGTGTAACGATAGAAAAAGGATCAACCTTACTCGTCTGGAGCCCACTACTTATGTTCATTGGATTGGAGAACTCAAACTGGGGAGATTGGTTTAGTAGTTAAGTCACCAGGCTAGAAGCCAGGAAACTCTGAGTTCTAATCCTACCTTAGGCAAGAAAGCCAGTCGAGTGACTTTGGGCCAGTCACTCTCTCTTAGCCTAATTCACCTCACAGAGTTGTTGTTGTGGGAAAAAGAGGAAAAAAATGAGTGTTATCTGTGTTCTCCACGTTGAGTTATTTATAAAAAATAAACAGATACAAATAAATAAGCAAACAAATAAGCAATCTTTGTTTAGAACTATCTACTATGAAATTCATTCAATGTTGAAGCAACTAAGTAGCCAAAACAAGATGACCAGAGAGCAACAGACTGAAAAATGAACAGAAAAGTTTGGCTTGTAATTCTATTTCCACATTACAAGTCTACATTGAACAGTAGGAAACTTTACTTAAAAGTAAAGGAAACTTTACATAATACCCTTGCATCCATTGCAGATCTAAGAGTTTGATTCCAAAGGCAAACTCCTATTGAGAGAGGTTAATACATTAATTTGATTTTAAGATGAAAAATATTGAACACAATGTAAGTAATCTGCAATTCAAACTATATTGGATAGATTAAATATTTTCCAGTTACAGGTGATTTATTGCACTAGCTATTTGCAAAGAAAACATCAGTACTGATTTTTTGGGGTTCTGTTTTAGCTTTGGAGGATTTAGTTTAAAGAAAACATGTCTGTTCTACTTGCACTATACTCTACAGCAGGGATCTCAAACTGGCGGTCCATGGGATGGATGTCACGCACGAGCCACATCCACCCCAGCTCCATGAAGGGGGAAAACCTCATGTGATGGCAATGCGACGTGGCAAGTTTGACACCCCTGCTCTACAGAATCATTCTGCCATTCAACTGAAGATCTTCCTTTCTCACTTCCATGGGAGTAAACTTTCCACAAAGTTACTCTCCAGTGCAATGACTTTTATCAGTGCATTTTGTGGCATTATGCAGTTCTTCATTAAGAAAAGATCATAAGTATACAGTAGATTTTATTGTTTAAGAGACATAATTTGAATATTTTCTTAAAGTAAATTTTGAACCAAAAACATAATGGCAGATTATATGCTATTTGAAATAATGTTAGATTGGATATACTATTTGTATAATTATGTTCTACTTTCTTCTATTAATTTTCAGGGTAAATATTTTTATAAGAAAAAATGGCAAATAATTTTGATTTATATATAATAACATTTCCTTGGCATGCAAACATTGGGAAGCCATATACAATCTCTAGTATATTTGAACAGCACTGTATATTTATTTGCAATGTACAACATAACATAATCTATGCTGGACTTGTATGCTTTTTTTAAATGATTCTATGCCAAGGATTCATACTACAGATTTGTTTTGAGTATACAAATCAATGACAAAAACAAGTGTGCCTAATTTTTATTCAGACTTCTTTCTTTTTATGGTTTTACTTTCACAAGACCAAGAAAAAATAAAGAAGTCTTCTATTCACTCTATAAAAATATACATGGGAAAAGGAGAAATGAAATCTAATTCAACAATATAAAAAAAAATAGCAAAGTCTTGAAAGCTAAACTTGGAATTTTTAGAGTAGCATTTGTTGTGTTTCTTTTCTTTACTAATCAACCTTGCATTTTTCTAGGGGAAGATTATTATTGCATCACAACGGAATAGGGGAAAGCATTTAAGGAACATTATGATAAAGCATTTTGGACATCACAAATATTTCCATTTGTCTTTATTTCCATGCTTTGAATTATATCCATGCTTTTATTATAGTAACTCAGAAACCTGCTCATGTTAAAAGAATACCATGGAACCAAATGGAAAACTTTCCACATCAGGAGAACTATATTTCCTCACTGTTGAATTTAGTGGTATATATTGTGTACCATTATGCAAAATCTCTTTCCCCACCCCATTTAAGGCTGAGAATTCTTTCAGAACCCATTAAAATTACCCTTTCTATGTTGCTTTTTAAAAAAGAAAGTTCTTTCAAATTTCAAGATGAAATAAATTATCTAACTCTTGTTTAATGAAGCAAATTCACATGTTCCTAAATTAAGTTAATTTTGAAAAGGCTGATATATATGGCAACAGTGATTATCAGTGTAAAATTTTAATGATAGTCAAGTGCTTTTTTACAATACTTTTAGCCTTTCAAATAAAGGCATGGGAAATACTAACCCTTGTGTTTTCCTCTAGTTAAATGACCTGTGCTTAACATTGGAATAATTGAAGCCCCTGAAACAATGAAATGTATTTACTCAAAAAACAATTAACTAGATTCATATAGCTCACCAAGCCACAGAAATAACCTGATTTCTAACTAACCACAATATGCTAATACAATCGATGCAGTTTTATGTAGAAATCACCCTTTTTCTTGGCATGATTCTTTTTCCTTTATGATTTTGCAGGAGATAAAATCTTTGCACTTCCAAACCTTTCGTTGTGGTTAAACTGGAAGTCCCCATCCCTAGATTGCACAATTACAAAGAAGCAACCTTACCCAGCATTTCCTTCTGGAGATAAGATCGCACTGTAGGAAATTAATGATTATATAGAAGTATTATAATTCTCCAACCCCAGAATCAAATAACGGATTGAAGCAGGGGTGAAATCCAGCAGGTTCTGACAGGTTCTGGAGAACCGGTAGTGGAAATTTGGAGTAGTTCGGAGAGCCAGTAGCAGAAATTTCAAGCAGTTCAGAGAACTGGCAAATACCACCCCTGGCTGACCCCCGAGTGGGGAGGGGATGGGAACTTTGCAGTATCCTTTCCCTGGAGTGGAGTGGGAATGGAGATTTTGCAGTATCCTTCCCCTGGAGTGGGTGGGAATGGAGATTTTGCAGTATCCTTCCCCTGCCACGCCCACCAAGCCTTACCACACCACACCCACCAAGCCACGGCCACAGAACTGGTAGTAAAAAAAATTGGATTTCACCACTGTATTGAAGGTATATCGGAGTCTATGGAGGCATCTTTGGATAATCTGCAATAAGTTAACACAATTTTCTTTTTTCCTAACGGCAAAAGGCCTTGTTTGGAGGATTTTTAAACGGAAAGCTGGGAGGAAACCAGGAATAATATGCGAAAACTCTTCTGAACTAAGTTCCTACGTTGAGCTGCAGGGCTCAGAGATACTCACCTCCTACTTAGCTATTATTCACCCAGCTATTTCCGCCAACAAAGTCCCAGTTGCCTCACGTGATCGCGCCTCTACCAATCACGAACTGCCGCCTCGTTGTCGACTCACAGGATCTTCTCACGAGGGCGACGTGATTACGCTCGAACGACCATTGCGCCTGGACGTGGAGGAGGCAGGTCAGCCATCTTTCTGCCGGGCGGATGTTAGTTTAATACTGTAGAACCGACGCCGCCATGTTTGTAAAGGGGGGGCTTTAGGGCGTAAAGTACTCCTTCCATCTTACCCAGTGATCGGTTATCGGGACGTTGGCGACGCGTTGAGTCGAAAGCAAATAATAAAAGCTAGAAGTATGGGAGAAAATGTGTACAGAGGATCACAATGGGAAGATACAGAATAAAGACTCTCAGAATGAAAGGCGGGATATAGATTTTTAAAAAATAAAGTTTTCTTATTGGTGTGAAGGTTGCAAAGCCTAAATTCCACTGAACGCAATATCTGTTACCACTGCTAACGGGAGACTGAGAGACAGGCTAAAATTGATTCGGGTTAAAGACACTATAGGGCCTTTTATGGAGAGTACAGGCAGTCCTCGACTTACAACAATTTATTTAGTGACCGAAGTTTCAATGGCACTGAAAAAAGTGACCTGACCATTTTTCACACTTATGACTTGTGGCATCCCCATCCATGGTCATGTGATCAAAATTCAGATGATTGGTATCAGGAACCAATAATGTTGGAAACATGGGACAAAATTTGGATTAGAAATGTTAAGTTTACACAAGCACAGAATTTAAGGGAAAATTTTTATAAGATGTTTTATAGATGGCACTTAGATCCAAAAAAATTATCATGTATGTATCCTAATATCCAAGCGAAATGTTGGAGGTGTGATTGTGATGACGCTACATATTTTCATATTTGGTGGACTTGCAAGAAAATTAAGGTCTTTTGGATAAGAATTTGGTGGATTATTCAAAATGTACTGAAGAAGAAGATAAAGTTCCTGCCACAATTTTTCCTTTTGGGAATTATAACGGATTGTACAGGGATTGAGACTAAATTGATTCTGAATTTAATAACAGCAGCAAGACTGTTGATTGGACAATATTGGAAGAAAGAAGAGATACCTACAATAGAAGAATGGATACTGAAAGTTATTAATTTGGCTGAGATGGCTAAAATCTCAGCTTTTTAAAAAGACAATACGCAGGAAAGATATTTAATTGAATGGAAAAAATGGATTGATTATCTACAAAATAGATATCAGATTAAGAAATATCAGATTGCCTTTGAATAATTAGAAAGTTATTTTATGTAATGGGGAGGGGGTTGGGAGATGAAAAGCTTTGGATGTGGTTATTTGGATTGGAAGGGAAAATTTTATTCTATGTTTGGTTTATGTATAACAATACCTTGTGATTGACCCGGGAAGCCGGGGGGGGGGGGAGGGAGGGGGGGAGGGGTTTTTTGGGAGGGAGGGCGGAAAAGGGGAAAAAAATTTTTTTGTTTTTTAATACTCTTTCAATTAAAAAAAAAAAATCAGATGATTGGTAAGTGACTCATTTATGTCCATTGCAGTGCCTTGGGGTCATGTGATCAGCTTTTGCAACCACCTGCCAAAGTCGATGGGGAAGCCAGGTTCATTTAACAACCATGTTACCAACATAACAACTTCAGTGATTCACTTAACAACTGTGGCAAGAAAGGTAAAACGGAGCAAAACAACGTTTCAGTTAGCAACAGAAATTTTGGGCTCAATTGTGGTTGTAAGTCGAGGACTACCTGTAAAAAATACTGGCAAAACACTTCTAAAATGCTGCAGAGTGAAGTATATGGATAGAACTTGAGCCAAATCTAGGGTCGGTTCAGGAGTTTTGAGAAATGGAAACCCTCTTGAAAATAATTTAGCCCCAGTCAAATGAAGTATCGGTTACTAGTAGCCATATACTGTTGAGTATGGTGTGTTTGGTGAAAGGAGGCTTTTGAATTTACAATATTTTATTAAGCTTTCTGAAGTCATCTTGGGTCACTTGTAGGCTCATCTGAGCCTTCAGTGAGTCATAATCTTTTGCTGCTGGAGGGTCTTGTAAAAAAAATCTGCAAAGTGCAATAAAGTGAAGTATAGTAAAACCAGGTATATCTGTACATACGTTTAGCTGTAAATTAGTAGATTTTCTTTCAAAAATCTGATTTGAAGGGTACCTGAGTTTATACTTCTACTTATGTTGATGTGAAGGATTGGAAACTTCAAAAACAAGTGTACCATATTTTGCCTTCTCTGCATCATGAAACTGGTATATTGGAGGAGAAACAAAACGTTGTAAACTGTCTCATTACATTACATTAACTCATGAATAGCTGCACCTGCAATTAAACCTTTCAAAATAAATAAATCTAATGAAAGTCTGTGATTGATACTAATATTGGTAAGAACTTCACATTTATTGAAGGTAAGGTTATCAATTGTGCCTATATATTTCCAAAATCAAAGATTATGTTTGACAACACATTAATGCATGATAATGGAGTCATCGTTTGTTGAATTGATTCCATTGGTTGGGGTCTCATGATAAAATATCCAATCACCTTTCAGAGTGGAATGTTTTGTAAACCCAGTTCCAATTGTTAAGGTTGTTGAACAAGAGAATGTACTTCCCACAGGAATTGGTTGTCTACTGTAGTAAACAAGTAGGTAGAACTTTGTCACCAATTTAGCAGAGATGTCTTTATAACCTTATCACTGTGATTATCAGTGATTGTGTTTAAATTCTACAATTTTGAATAGGCTACATAAACATTAATCCAGCAACAGTGTTAAAGAGTTAGCTTGGGTTCACGCAGCACATTATGATATAAAATGATTTGTATTGTGTTATGCACCCAACCATTGTGATATAATATATGTTTATGTATAAATATTACTTACAGTGATGTCTAAATGTAGCCTTATTCAACAAACTGTGTTTTAAAAATCATGCAGTATATATTTAATATCATTTTATTCAGTTTAGTACCAGTGGGCATCTTTTAGTTTGTTCTGTTAATCAGTGTGATAAAAGAAGGTGTGATAAAAATCAATGTGATAAAAAAATGAATTTCCTACACAAGGATAATACTATTGCATGATTATATATGAATTGGCAATTCTTACTCATTTTAGTGAGTAATGCTAGTCATGAAAATTACAACCTCTCCAGCTTTTAGTACATACAGCTAAAGAGTTGTAACCTCGCCTTCATCCTTCAAAAAAGCCAGAGTTTACTTGCACAGATTCCTATCTTTTAACTTTATGTTGCTGTTATGTAAGAATGAAGCTGAGTGTTTAAAAAACAAAACAGTTGTTTGGTTTGGTATGAAGAAATGGAACCTGTTGGTTGAGTTTAAACAGCAACATTTTCTTAGCCATGTCTAGAGGTGAGGCAGGTCTCGGTGCAAATTTGGAATATTAGATGTTTACCTACACAATATTCCTGTTCTTGCTTTGTGGCATTGAATGTTGTCTCTGAGGCTGTGAAAGACAACAGACCTCTTTAAGAAAGCTATAAAGCATTCCATGATGGGCATGCTAACTACAGAATGATGTACTGTACTCCAACATTAGAAAAGGTAGATTCAAACAGATCTATCCAAGTGCCAAGCCATGAGCTATTCAAACATTTTCAGAGGAAGCAATAGAAGCCCTTTAGAAGTAAAATTCAGTGCTTTGGAAAAACAGCCCATTCATTCTGAAAATGTGTTATTATTGAAACAGTTTCCCATACTCTGCTTTAAAAGATGAAGTTCCAACACTGCAATCTGATATATTTTGGAATTTAGCAGTAGTACAAATCCAATCTATCTATATTCTACTAGAATTCTCATCATGATCTTTTAACTGGGTGAAAAGGTGCACCAGAGGGCAACTGTTGAAATAAGGTGGTCTCAAATGGACTAATTTATAGAAAGTGTCTAAAATCTGGGACCCATCATTCCTGAGAGAATGAAATTTGGGGAAATTGTGGCTTTTTCAATGCTAGTGGCTGCTGTTGCAGTCAGGTCATCTTTGTTTTCAGGGTTCTATAACAGTTTTCCAGCAAGTCTTGCACCTTTTCCCACCCACCAGCAGCCATTTAGCTGCCTGCTAGAAAGGGAAGATTTCTGATGCTCCCTGCAGAATTTCCATGAAGAAACTCAGTGGGGAAGCCAGCAGAAAATCACTCCTGCTCCCACTTCTTTTTTGCCTATCCTTGGTCATTCTATGTCTCTGTAAACAGGAAATTATGTATTTCTGAAACGGTGACCCAATAGGATATTGGTTATACCAGGGGTCCTCAAACTTTTTAAATTCACAGTCCCTCACACTGTTGGGGGGCCGGACCAGCTGGGTTGGCGTGGCTAGGTGGTCATGTGACTAGGTGGTCATGGCCAAATTAGCAGTCCATTAAACAATACACACAAATTAAACTTTAATTTGTTATGCTCCTGGGGGTGGAAAGCAGGTTAGTGAAGGGATGTGGCTGCCTTGGGGGCGGGTGAAGGACTTTTGTTTGTGTGTGTGTGTGTGTGTCCCACCCCCCTACCCACCTCTCTCTCTCTGGAGGCTGGGGAGGGTAACAATATTACTCCAGTACCACTCTGCCTCTCAAAAATGGGCCCGTTTTTGGTCTCCTGAGGCTTCCACACATCCCGTTTTTGGCCTTGGCCCGTAGAAGGTGGGTGGGGGCCGGTGGATAGGTGGGGCGATGTGGGCGGGGCAGCCTCATGGTCCCGTGCGGGCCGGATTAATGGCTTTGGTGGGCCGTATCCGGCCGGTGGGCTGTAGTTTGAGGACCCCTGGGTTATATCAATATTAATTTATTATAATTATTCAGTTATGTTATATAATTATATTATTCAATTATAATTGATCATAACTAAAGGTCTTCCATTTTATACTGTAGAAATATCTGTTTTGAAGCAAGTCGCTTGAAGCTACACTTATTGTTCTGAGAGAAACATTGGTCCAGTCTTTCGCTGCTTGTAGAATCACAAGGCTTCATTATGGCATTACTTTGGGATTTTACTTTCTCTAGGGTGCTGGGTAAAGTTCAGTGTATTGATTTTGACCTTTAAAGCCTTTAGCAGTTTGATCCTTTTCATCTTTAAAGCATTATGAAGCTATGAACTATAGACATGACTTCTTCATCTTTGAGTAGTAGCCTTCTTGTTAGAATACTCAGATACCCTACTTCACCAAAAGACTTTGATGTGCCTCAGAGGACAACTCTTCATCTTCTAGGACTGCTGAGTTCAAATCTTGTTTAAGGAAAATCAGGTGAAGAGTAAGGACTTTTCATTGTATTGAACAGCATGGCACAACATCAGCCCCTAGACATACACAGATTAACTGATACAAAGTTCACTTCATTACAGCTTTCTCTGTTGTAGTGAGAGATACTATATTGCTATTTAAATAGTAGTAATTGCATGGGTTATTTTTATTTAGTTACTTATTAGAGTAGTTTGTTATTAAATGTAAATTCTGGGCTTGTGTGAACATTAGAGGTAACTTTTTAAATGTATTTATTGATTATGTTATACATTCCACCTTTCTTCCTTGACCTCTCAGCACTTCAACCAGTCTGGATGCACCTGGAATCTGTTTTTATTTTGTACTGACAACCGCTGTGCAAGTACTTGAACTGAGGGATGAACTTAGCAAGTTTTCATCATTGAGTGTGAAAGTGGAGTTTCCCAGCTCTAGTCCAATGCTGCTACATACTGCATCACGCTGACATGCATTTTTAATTAAAAATCGGTATTCTATATTATGCATTCCTCCCCCACCCCTCACCCCGCCTTTTTTTTTTTTTTTGCTGATGCTCACATGGCCTCTTTAACTGTGAATAGTTAGATCAGCTAAAAGTATATAACAAAGTGTTTTTGAAAACTGAAGGACAATAGCTTCTATTAATTCATGGAAGTGTGAACAGAATTCAGGGAAGCCAGTAAAACTTATTTTCCAGATGGTCATGATATGCAAATTGCATTGTGCAGATGTGACCTTAATCTAAAGGGTTTTTCGTCTGCATTGTGTGTGTTGTCTTTCATTATCAACAGTTGACAATTGTAATGTCAACTCCACAGGGTGTTTAACAGGGTAGTCTTAAGCATATTTATACGAAGACTAAGGTCTATTTCCTTTTAAATTCCTAATTTTGAATTCATCTATACATATCCATTCAAATGGTTGTATCTTTCTAACAAGAATTTAAAATGTTTCAAATAAGTTTAGAGATTCTTTTTCAGACCTCAGTATTAATGTGGTGAAGGAATGCTGTAGTTTCTATGTACAATGAATTTCAGAATTCACATAACATTCTCATCTTACTCTTCGGCTTTTTCTAGTTTACTTTCAAGCGCATTAGGTTTCATATACCTGGTATTGTTTCTTTCAGTTCACACCAGTCAGACAGAGCAAATTACTCCAAGCCACTCAGGGATCTGGAAATTGATTTTCTTGCTTTCTCAGAACAGTGATAGTGCTGCTAGCTAAATGCTAAACGAATTAGGAAGTCCACAATTGGAATCAGAATTTTCATTGTTAAACAAGACAGTTGTTAAGTGAATCAAGCCTGATTTTATTATCTCCCCCCCTCCACAATTGTTAAATGAATAACTGCAGATGTTAAGTGAGTTACATGGTTGTTAAGTGAATCCAACTTCCCCCATTGACTTTGCTTGTTGGAAGCTGTCCGGGAAGGTCACAAATTGTGATCATGTGACCGCAGGATACTGCAACTGTTCTAAATACATGCCGGTTGCCAAACATTCAAATTTTGATCATGTGACCGTGGGGAATCCTGCAATGGTCCTAAATGCAAGAACTGGTCATAAGTTTATTTTTTTCAGTGCCATTGTAACTTCAAATGGTCATTAAACAAATGGTTGTAAGTCAAGGACTACCTGTATAATGAAAGCAAATGTAACAGATCTTCACTGAGTCTTATATACAGGTAGTGTCAGTTTTGGAAGACAATTTTCTTTTTTGCTTCTTAACTGCCCCATATTTTATCTGGGGAAGTTGGGAAGGGGTTATTGTTGGAGCGGTAGAAAGTTAGTCATAACAACATTCCGTATTCAAGGACTTTTGCCTGCGTCTGATGGAGACTGCCTGAAGAAGTTGAGTGAGAAGAATTGATTGGACAATGTGATGAACTTGTGGGTGTGGGGCAGGGCTGTGACCTGGTAGCTGGGTGTGGAAAACCTGGAAGCTTTCGGATTCGGGTTTTCCCAGATGTGCCAACATGACATCTCTAATAAATTAGAACTTTGAGGAACCTCAAGCCTCAGAGCTTTATTTCATTGGGGGTGTTCCTTGGAACTCTGACAGGTAGTCCTTGACGTGTGACCATTCATTCAGCAACCATTCAGTGTTGACTTATGACCAGTGCCCAATCTTACAATGGTATAGCCCACTTGCACTTACAACCACAGAGGTGTTTCAATGCCCCATCTGCCTATCCTCCTCCATAGGGGCATTTCAATTCCTCCATCTGCCTTTTGGGGGCCCTGCACTCTGCCACCATTGTTGCCCTCACTAATCTTCACTGATTTCTTCCTCCTGATGCTGGCCCAAGATCCAGGAGCTGGATGAGAGCCCAGTCCTGGGATGTATACAGTGAGTACAATAGTGTCAAAGCCAAGCCAAACAGAGCTTGCCAGGCCTGGCCAGGAAAAGGCTGCAGGATGGTGAAGTGTGGTACTCTCAATCGCTGGAGGAGGCCAGGGAGAACAGTGGTGGCTCTCCAGACAAATGTGGAGAGTGTGTGAGAGATGCTGTTTGGGGTGGTAGCAGAGATGTCCGAAATGACACAGCCTTCCCAGAGGCAGAGTGTACACTCTGCAGTTTGTATTGGAAGCGTACCTGCAAAGCCTCACAAACTGTTCATGAGGCTTTGCACTGCAGGAAGTCCTTTCAGGAGTGAGGCTGTGCACTACACTATAGTTCTAGTGCTGCTTTTTGCTTTTTGCCTTTTTTCCCCTTTTCTTTTCTTTGCAGAATATGACAAGCAACACTAGAACCATGCGGTTCTGGGACTGCTTGCCTTCCTGCAAGGCAGGGTGCAAGGAAGCCAAAAGGACAGAAATGCTGGTGGGGTGGGCGAGATAGGTGGGAGGAGGGGGAGGTAGTTCTTAACTGAAGCTTGGGGTGAATCCTCAGCTAATGATTGGTTGTGTTCTCTTAATGACAACATCAAGGAGTGCCAAGATTGTTGTCACTAAATGATGCACTCACATGATGTCTCATTTTATGCCTGCATCGCTTAGCAATGAAAATTCCCATCCCAACTGTAGTTGTAAGTCTAGGACTATCTGTAAAAATAAATTGTGGCACTACTAGGAACATGTCCATTGCTGAAAGAAGTGAAGATGACCAATAACATTTTCTTTTTGCCGTTAAAAGCAAGGGAGGGGATCACTCTGAAGAATCTGTTCAGAAGGGTCCAGTGCAGGAGCAGGTTTCAAAATCTGTTGCTTCTGGTTTGCTTGTGGGTGCACACGCGCTTGCGTGCGTGCGCAGAACCATCTGGGGTGAGTGGGAGGAGCCTTCTGCCCCCGCTACCAGTTCACCCGATCCGGTGCAAACTGGTAGCAACCCACCACTGGTTCAATGGTTCAACAGCAGCATGAGATCTACCAGTTGATTTTCTGTCCCATGATGAGTTTGGAAGGCTTAACATTAAAAATGATGAAGGCAGATGCATGAGGCTACATTGTGTATGTGACCTGAACTGGATAGTTTCAGCAAACATTAATCTTCTGAAAGGCTTTTGTATGCTATGTGGTAGGTTCCTTGCTCTGCAGTGGATGTAGGGCTAATTAGGGATAGTGTAAATTGACACCTTTCCATATAAACAAAATGTATAGTTTTGGTAGAATAGAATAGAATTTTTATTGGCCAAGTGTGATTGGACACACAAGGAATTTGTCTTGGTGCATATGCTCTCAGTGTACATAAAAGAAAAGATACGTTCATCAAGGTACAACATTTACAACACAATTGATGGTCAATATATCAATATAAATTATAAGGATTGGTAGTGGCTTAGGGTAAGTTATTTTTATCTACTCATTCTTCAGTTCTTAATTTTTGTACAGAAATAATATCTGCTCCTATCAAAGCATTGATTCTGAAGGCTAGCTATCAACTGCAAAGCATTTGGTATGGTCCCTTTAAAAATAAATGCCCAGTACCAAGATGGCAGCTTCCTTTCACCATTCTTCAGTCTGTGCCCTTCACTAAGATGGGGAGGGAGGGGAAAGAATGATGTCATTGTATGACTGTGTTTTTATGAATGAAAAGAATCCTGTGAGTGAGTAATTCCAGGAAACTCATAATACAACTCAGCAGATCGCAGCGCAGCGCCCAGCTCAGCCCTTCGCTTCGGAAAACAACAACTTCATTTGGGGACATAAACAAGGCGATTTGAAAGCTTAATTGTCAAGAAAACGCGGCCCCTTCGACTGCATAGAGGAAAACGGCAAACAAAAGGACGATTTGGTAGGCAGTAAGTGAATCTTTCGTTTATAATTCTAGTTTACAGACGTCAGGAACGGATGGCGGCTTGCACTATGCCAAAGTGAGGCTTTTAATGTCAGACGCAAGAGAGGTGAAAGCGATGGAGAAAAGCGTAGCCGTGTGGGTCATTGTGGATTGTTTCCGTGCGGTAAGGAGGGGCTGTCTGGTGTTGATTTTCTACAGAGCTAGACAGTAATAGCTGTTTCACGGGGAATGTTTCAATTTAGCTGATGGTACAGCGTGTCGCTCTGTTCTGAAGAAAGAATCTGTAGAAGGAATCCGGATTTGGAGCAAAGCGTGTGTGGTTGGTTGTTTTTTTTAAAGAAACTGTGTTGTGTTGATTTGCCTTTCACAGTTGCGAGGCACGTATAAGAGACAGGAAATCGCTTAATAAATAGGAGTTGCTCGTTACATTATTAGTCCTGTGTTTGCACGTGCTGAGGCCTCGGTCACATGTAAAAAGCCGTTTGGCACCAATGCGAGTTCCGATGTGCGGGTGGGGTGTGGATTCCATTGGAAAAAATCATGTGGATCGGTCTAAATCCGCCCTTTCCTTTCCTTTCCTTTCCTTTCCTATCCCGCCAATAATACATGAGTTGACAATGGTTCGGTTTTAACGGTGGTGTATATCGGCTTCGGAGGAATATTCAGGTGGATTCGGGAGTTCCCGGCGAAATAGGCTGAACCTCCAGAATGGTGCTGAACGCCTGATGACGCAGGGAAAGTGAAGAGCAAACGAAGGGTGACTTGGGAGTTTGTGGAACTAACCGTGTAGATAACCTGCATCAGCATTAAAAAACCTAAACAAAACTTGGCCTTAACTTGTGACTTTCGAATTTTTTTTTTTCCTATTGGAAGATCCTGGGATTGCTTCCATGCATAGGGGTCCTTAATTTATCCCCCACCCCCGTCTTCTGAAACTCCGTAAAGATCATGAAGGCTTTTGTTGTTGTTTTTTACGCACATCTAGAGGGATGTCTTCGATTTTAATT
Source organism: Ahaetulla prasina (assembly GCF_028640845.1). Classification (NCBI taxonomy): domain Eukaryota; kingdom Metazoa; phylum Chordata; class Lepidosauria; order Squamata; family Colubridae; genus Ahaetulla; species Ahaetulla prasina. The sequence goes on along the minus strand of NC_080545.1, from coordinate 68,367,303 downwards.
TGGGGTTATTTCCTGTTTGGTGCGCTTCATTTAGATGAATAAACAAATGCCCAATCCTACTTTGTTTTCCATTTGGGATTAAAAGGATCTCGGGATTGTTTTGGGTTTAATTCTTTCAACAGCGGGTTTTTTTTAAAGTACCAATATAAATGACAAAGTTGAAAAACAGATCAAAGAGAGGGTGGGGGGTGGAAAGCAGAAGTAGAACAGCCATCTTTTGAAAGTCAAAAGGAGGAGTACTGTAAAAGCAACCAGAATAGGAGCAGGTGGATTTCTCCAGAGGGAGTGGACCGCGGGTATGGAAATGCTGCAGAGAAGAGCTTGGGTTATCCAAGGCTGGTAATGCTAACCTAAGAGGCACTCAGTCATGGACTGGCATCAACAGGTATTGTGATTTCAGTCTATAGTTATTAATTCACAAAACAGCATGCATTTTGGATAAAGTGTTTGATATTCTTTTTTTATATAAAGATGGCCAGTCTCTTTTTTCCCCCCTGGAGCTTTGTAGCCTCTTGGTATACCTGTCCAATCCAATGTCCGCCAAAATTCATTTGGCTATAGTGATCCTCTCATGCTCAGCCAGTGTAGTCACAAACATATCTAAGGTCTGCAGAATAGAGAAGAAACTTTTTTTTTCTTGAAAGGTTACCTCTCTTGCTAGATGTTCATTGGAATTTCATTGAGGACAAGCTCATAGTGATATTTATGCTGGTGTAACCACAATTAAGTGATTATTAAGCTATTGAATTCCTTGGATGTTTTGTTTAATAACTCTGCTTCTGTGCTCTGCAAAAGTCCTGGTATGCCAGTTCTCTTGAAAGTGTTATATTTAATCTGTGGGGCAGGTGGTTTGTAGTTAACCATTAAAAAGAAAGAAGAGAATTGTAAATTGCAGATGGTAAAATGAAAGAAGAAAACCAAGGCAAAATGTATCTCATAAATGTTTATTTAGAAAAAGGATTTAATCTGATGTCAAAGTTGCCTTCACTTGTGAGTAAAACAAAAACTTTATAAGCCTTGTATTATTGAGTTTTTGTTATATGTAATTCAGCAGCAACAAGGATTCCTTTTCATCTAGACACCAAAATAAGTACAGTTTCAATTATTCTCTGTCCTAGTTTAAACTAATGTAGCTTAAGAAACAAAAGGGAACTATTGTAAAAGGGTAGTTTTGCATTAATTCCACTTGCTCCTGTTTATAGACTCAACAAACAATTTCTAGCCCATGTATTTGTAAGCTTTCTCTTCTGTAAAAGTGCATAGAAAATATTTCAAAGGGAACTTTTAAGGATTTTTAAATGTGTGCCTGCATAGTTTCACATTTTTGAAAATGTATGTTCCTCAAGATCTATTGTTTCAGAATACAGTTAGATTTTACGGTTCCCATAATGACACACACATTCCTTTTATAAACTACAGCTGATATTTGTTTATAGATTCTAAGGAACGTGTACTGGTGATGTGCCCCATCCTTTAATTATTGCTCTGATTAAGCCTATATTTAGTAACACCTTGTGTGTCTATCTTTTTTTGAAGATGCATTAACTCTCCCCAGGTTGGCGCCTACCAGATGTATACAATCGTATCTTTCATAATTCCCAGGTAACTTTGCTTTTATAACCATAAACAGTCTACATTTAGGCTTACATCTGAATAGATATCTATAGGATTTTACCTGGCAGACTAGATCAAGAAAAGCAGTAGTTAAAAGTGCAAATTTCTGTCTCCCATTATCTATATAAGTAACCATCCAGTGTTTAGCAACTCGCCAGAGTCAACCTGCAGTCAACCTGCAGTTACCTGCAGTTCTGTGCAGGTAAGTAAGCAGAAGGGGTGGATGGGAGATTCTTCCTTTGGTAACTAGCAAGGAACAGTCTTTTTCCTGAGCAAAAACATTTTAACCAAGGTTATTAAACAGCTATGTAGCTTCCGTTTCCAGGTTCAATTTAGAGGAGGCAGTTTCCCTTTTTTTGAAACCTGCCTGGTAACGCAAGTTGCTTTTTTAGCAGGCAAGTAAAAAATACGCAAACCTGCAACTTTTGTTACCTTGTTCTTAAGGCTGTTACCTTCATCCGTGACACAACACTGAGGACCAGAATGTAGATTCTGAACTTACAAGTACATTCATGCAGATTTCTAGTAACAAAATTAAATCCATTCTTCCTATCCAAATTATACGGCAGGAACAGAGTGAAGGAAGTTTGGGGATAATTAAGAGTTTTTGCAGAGAAGATTTTTGAGCTTTGCTTGTAGCTGATATAATTGCCAGGAATGGGGATGTCTTAATTTACATGCAAGTCTCTGACACCATATTGTGTTTGGTAGACTTTGGGATTATAGCAAAACTGAATAGTTCCTATAATTGAAGGTTCCTTTGTTTTATTTAAAGAATGAACTGGAAGGGTGTGTTTTTCTTCGCCAGAGAATCTGTGGAAAGAGTTTGAGAACTGAAATGAATTAAAGCTACCTGTGATGTGGTGTTTCAAATGATCATTTCTGTGTAGGGTTGGATATTCAGACTATTTTCCTAATTCTCATCCTTTGCGGTTATTTTAACCCTTTTGGTGAGAAATTTTGGAAATTATAGTCTAATACTATAGTGTATTAGAGAATGCTCTTACATAAACCTGTGAAACTCCTTTTATTGAAAGAGTGGACAAATCATGCTAAGACATGGTTCATTTGACAACATCTTACAAAACAAAATGTAACTGGCTGGGAGTATACGATGTTGTAACTATGATTTATAACCATAGTGGCTGGGTTTTTACACAATATATTAAGCCAGTTCTGGAAATGAGGCTTCCTTGTTATGCCTATAGATTCTAAAAAGCCCTCATACTGAATCCCTTTACTGTAATTAGAATTTGCAGCAATCTCAAAGATGCCATTCTGGTTAAAGGATCCCCCAAAAGGCAGATGTTTATGATTTGATTGTCACATAAAAACTGAAACATCTGTTGAAGATGTGAAGAGGGGAGGACTGTGAAAAAATGCCACTGTGAATATGCTTACTAGTTAAGGTTTCTTGCTGAGTATTTCATAGAATTATCATCAAATCCTAGGTTTGGGTTTCTTGATAATTTTTATATAGCTGCAACTCTTGGGAAGTTTTATTTTACAATGGAAAGATTCTAATCAAAGTCATCTGGGATTAAATTTCTTGGCATGTAATGCCTGTTATGGTGAGCAAACAGTTGTGCCCGAAGTGTATTTTAAAGGTCCTTAAAGTTACCACAGGTTACTTATTTGCATGACCACAAATTTCTAAAATGTATAACATATTGACATGATCGCTTTACATTTTGCTTTCTTTATCATAATTTGATCAAGGAAGGGAAGAGATGGGTGGGGAGAGAAAAAAATCAAAGTGCCAATACTTGGTTGAAAATATTTTACAGATTATGTGCATATTCTATACATCATTTTTATTGACCACTCATTTGCACAGTACTGTGGTGGCTCACAAGTAAAATAATAAAACATATTTAAAAAAAAAAAACCAAGGAAAGAAAAATCTAAAAGCAAATCTGCATTGGTGCTGAAAATGCACACCATATATGGACAGTTGAATGCTAATAGGTTTTCTTGGGTCTTATGTTGGAAATTGCTCCACATGTTGTGCTGAAGGGTCATTTTTATTGAAATAATACATCAGTGTATGGATGCTAAATACACAGCTTGGATTTAGGCGTATTTCCTCAGGAATAAATCCCTTTGACCTTGGCGGAAGAAAATTTCTGAGTGAAATTTGCTGAGTGTGCATTTAAGGATATTCATTTCATTACAATCAAAATTCCATCAAGGCAAATTTGTTTTAGAATTTATAGGTATTGTTTTACTCCTCTAAAGAATACTGTGTTGTTGACATGACTCTGGGTGAAATTCCTGGAGGGCATTTTATCAAGGGATATATTATTCCCAATCATGACTGTTGGTTGTTGTTTTTCTTTCAGTTTATCAGAGTTTTAGATATTGCAATAGATATGTTAGCTCAATTCCCATACTTCCAAACTATATATGTATCAATAGCAGAATAGAAGCGACAACTACCACAAGGATTTCTTACAGCGGATATCTGGGTAAAATTTGATCCTGAAAATGGTATAATTGCTCCTTTGCCCATTTTTGTCATACCTAACAATTGTTGAACTATAAGGGCTATGAATTTGGAAACAGTTGAATAGATGAGCTGAGCCAGAATATTAAAAATTGTGCATACATCTTTGTTTTGAAAATAGTGAACCTGTTTGGAGACAGGTTCACTATTTTCAAAACAAAGATGTATATTTGTTTCCTTACTGTTTCCATGTTGTCTTGGATATTTGATACCCTATCTGAGAAGTCCACAACTTGGCATCAGAAAAGTTAACATACCATTTGGGGGGAAATCAGTTTTGCAGTAGTTTGGTACACTAGCAAAATAATAAACTTCTTAGACGCTGGATGCCAAATCCATAAAAACCGCATACGCTGTGCAAACAGCTGCTATACTATATATTGATAGACTTACAATGAATTATGCTAGCAAATAAATTATCCAAATATTGATCTTCTTATACTTGTGAAACAGGAGGGAGTGTCTTTGCTGTACTTTATCCTCTGAAAATTGAACGGACAAATTGCAAAAGTCTTTCATTAGGCTAGAACAGGGGTCTCCAACCTTGGCAACTTTAAGTCTGGCGGACTTCAACTCCCAGAATTCCCCAGCCAGCTTGCTTTAAAGTTGCCAAGGTTGGGGATCAGTAGTGGGTTTCACTTACCTTCGCTACCAGTTCAGAACTGTGAGCATGCGCTCGCACATGGTGCTTCTGCGCATGCGCAGAACCTTCTGCACATGCGCAGAGCATCCGTGATGAGGTCCAGGTGGGTCGGCAGAGCCTCCTGCTGCCACCGGTACTGGTTCGCCCAAACCAGGGCAAATCGGTAGAAACCCACCACTGTTGGACATCCCTGTGCTAGAACACTCCAGGAGGAACTGTGTCAGTCTCAGGGAATCGTATTCAGAATGGGAATATATTTTAATTTGTGGTTTTGTTTATTGGAGTTATACAGTAAATCATGACAGAGGCAAAAGTTCTTAGCATTTGGTTCTTAAGCAATGGATTGTGAGAGGTCCACTATTTCCCTTATCTAGCAAACATGTTCCATTTGCTTCATGGAATGTGGTTACACAAGTACCATGGAGACTTATTGGACATTCCCTCTGATGCAATTAGTGATGTCTGGGACAAGTTGCTACCCTCCTCCACATATAATGGTTTGCAGCACTCTGTGAACTTCCTTTTAAAATATATTGAAAAGGGTCACAAAAGGGTAAGAATGTGTGTGTACCAAAAGAAGAATTAGTTTTTTGCCCACATCCCCTTTATTATATTTGAGCTATCCAGTTTGAAAGAGTTTGGTACATTATTTAATTTTATAAACAGACAGAAATGTATTCAGCATCTCCATTCTGCCCTGATTCTGTATAGAAATTTCAAACAGCATTCAACAGAAATATATTTGGAGAATATATATTCCAACCTACTTTCTTTGCTGGGGTATATAGTCATTATATTATATACCGTTAGTCATTGTATACAGCAGTGTGCAGCAGCAGTCAAAAAAGCCAACACAGTGCTACGTTGCATTAACAGAGGGATAGAACCACATGAAATATTAGTACCACTTTATAAGGCTTTAATAAGACCACACTTGGAATACTGCATCCAGTTTTAGTCACCGTATTATAAAAAAGATGTAGAGACTCTGGAAAGAGTGTAGAAAAGAGCAACACAGATGATTACAAGGGTGAAGGTTAAAACATACGAAGAACGGTGGCAGGAATTGGGTTTGTCCAATCTAGTCAAAACAAAGGCTGGGGTGACATGATAGCAGTGTTCCAATATTTGAGAGACTGCCAGAAAAAAGAGAGGGTCAATCTATTTTCCAAAGGCAAGACAAGAAACAATGGATGGAAATTAATCAAGGAGAGAAGCAACCTAGAACTAAGGAGAAATTTTCTAAAAGTGAGAACAATTAACCAGTGGAATGGTTTGCCTTCAAAAGTTATGGGTGCTCCATCACAGGAGGCTTTTAATAAGAGACTGGACAGCCACTTGTCTGGAATGCTACAGGATCTCCTGCTTAAACAGGGCATTTTACTGAAGACCTCCAGTAAAATACTGGACCTCCAGTAAAACACTGTTATTCTGTTAAACAATTAAAAGTTTAGAATGGTGAGAGAAATCTACAAGGAACTCCAAGAACAGCAAGAATTTTGCACCCTGTGAAATTTGTTCTGTTTCTCCATCCATAGAAATAGCATATGGAGCTACTGGTGCTGAGCTAAAGCATCTAAGAATGACAAAGAATGAAATGGAGCATGTACAGAAAATGGACAGAATGGCTTTGGTGAAGACAAATTCTTAGCATCTTATAATGCTTGAATTGAATATACAAGGACCTTGCTTTGAGCTATTTAGATAATTCACATAATCAGTCTGCTGTCTCTAGATTAAAGATGATACTGTACTATCAGCATTGTTTCCCCTTCCTACCCCCATTTGTATGTTTATTTCTTTGGAAATAAACTATTATTCTATGTTAAAGTGCTTAAAAATCATGTGCTTAAAAAATGCAGCTTCAGAAAAGTGGCTAAACCTTAATGCTTTTTTAGTCTTGATTTTACAAGGGTAGGCCTTATGATTCGTTAAACCCTGTTTTATGGTTTATTGGGTTCTAGCTAATTATGATTTCTTCAGCATTATTTAAGCAACCAGTGACCTAGTCTAAACTGTAAACTAGTTCCAGTCTTACTAAGACAACTAAAAAAGTAAAGAGACTTAGGTAAACTTTGGATTAGTGCTCCTATCAGGAATTGGATAGTTGCACATTTCTTTAGGTTGACACTTAAGAGACTGGCATTCCATTGTACTATCTTCCAGAAATAATGTACTACAAGCACCAGGTTTTCCAGCTGGTGGGTTTATGTTGTAAGCCTCAACTTCTTGATTCCCAATTTGTTAGCTCTTAGGAGGATAGTTGTTCTCAATGCATATTTAGTTTTGCCTTTGCATCTTTTGGTGATGAGACCGTCTCACGAGCAAGGGGTATTTATTTCCCAAGTTTTTTTGAATCAGCATTGAGATAATATCATTACTTCATATTAATTATACACTGAAATTTAACTTTGCATTGATGGGTTATGGCAAGCATCTTACCCTGGACTAGCTGACTTTACTTCAAGAGACTCTTCACCTGAGATGATGTGGTGCAAATTTGCTTTGAAGATAAGCAAAGGATGAAAGCTCGATGGCTTTTAAAAATGCTGTCAGTATTACAGTCCAATGTGTGCTTTGTATCACTTGCCGCTCCAGACTGTACAAATCTTGGAATCTCTTCAGTGTCATTCATACAACTTTTCAGTCATCCATGTGCCTGTAGCAACCCCCTTTCTCATCAATCTCTTTACCTGACCTGTTATTATTTCTTGCAATATGTCTTATCAGCTCTACAAGGTTTTTGGATAACAAAGATCTGTATATCTGCCTGAATACTTCACAACTTGGATTCCACTTCCAGTAATGCCAAAAGGCACAGTAGAGATGGTAACACATTTCTGTTTCTGCTGATTTACAATGAGATTTTTTTTTCCTCCTCCATTGACCAAGGGGCTTTAGATACACAAGGCTTTAGAAAGGAATAGTCCATCCTACCCTGATGGTATGAGAAGGCTGAGAAATTATATATAAAATTGAATCTATTCAAGACTAGATGTAAGATCCCTTGGTTATTCCTTGGTTGGAGTAAACTAAGAGTGAAAAATTAGTAAATTCAGCTGTAAGACATTTGTGTCTATGGGAAAGAAGAAGAAAAATTCTTTGGTCTAGATTTAAAAATAGGTCTTCTGCAAGGTCTTGCTTAATTAACGATTGTTAATTAAACCATGTTTTTCTAGAGATGAAAAGGGGAGATTATACTCTTAAGGCGTGTTTTAATTAGGTTAGATATTTGTTTCTATCAAAATCTATCATTCATAGTATTGTTTTGCAAGCAGGGAATTTATAAGATATTTTAAAAATTGGAGGTATAACATTCAATTAAGTCACTTGTATTTCAACCAAGGTAGTTTTATTAAAAATATGAGAAGATTATTTGCTCTGCAGTCATAAGCTCTTTCTCTAATGGAGGGGCCAAAGGAATATTCATGATTTCCAGTGGAGCAACCATGTAAATCTATTACAGTATCTAAACCTTATCCCATAATAAATGTCAGCCTTTAAGACTGCTGAAGGATTGTTGTTGTTTCTATATAATAGTACTGCCAATTTCAAGAGGAAAAATTAAGCTTTCCAATGAGACAAGTGTATGAATGTGATCTCAGCAATAACTATTTAGATTTGTAGCCAAATGACTAATGGCACTTAAAAACTTAATTTTGACCAGAGGATGAAGTAAAAAAAGAAATACTACTTAAATTCTGAATGTCTTTCAAAAAAAGCACAACTTTCCTTGATGTGCTCATATTCTCAGGGGTATACTTTCTGGCCATCTCTCATGTTGTGAACCATGAACTCTATGCTTTGCTCTGAAATCTATAAGTGTTGGTGACCTAATTCTAGGAAATCACTGCAGATGATTAAAAAATATACATATGATCTTCTGCTTCAAATTTTATCCCTGGTACTCCAGAAAGCCTGTGAGGTGAAGTAAGAAGTTTAGAAATCCCGACTTCAGAGATTGAAGTTGAGATATGAAGCGTTTGTACTTTCTGAGAGATTTAAAAAACCCCTAAATCTTCCTTAAACATTTTCAGTGTTACCTACGGCTGCTCTTACTTATTCTGTACTTTTCCATTTACATTCACATCCTCAAATCCTGGACTGAGAATAAATATCAATATCTGAAAATAAATGTAAAACATTATAGTGATAATTGGATTTTCATTAGTGTGAAGGAATTGAGATTCTGGATTTGTTTTATTTATTTAAAATATTTATATAGCCATCCATTTTATAACCAACTCTGGGCAGCTCCCACTCAAAGTTTCCTAAAAGAGTTAAATAGATGATAATTAACAAAGGAGTAGAGATATCTAACCACCCCCATGACTCTGAATTTCCTGCTCACATCTAGCCACATCATAATACTTAAAAATAATAAAATAATTTAGGGCAATCTCTCTCTCACATTTAACCTCACTTCAAATCTTGGAAGAATTAGGCTGGAACAACAACTGTTTCAAAGTCATCAAGAGCTCACCAGATATATCAGCTCAGTCTGATCTTTGCCCACTAATATGCTGGGCTTTACATTTGGGTATCTTCAGATCCCATATATGAATAGTTTATTTAGCCTTCTAACTAAAGTACTAGATTACATTTCCCATAGCATAGATGTGAGCTTTAATCCAACACTTCTGGATTGGGAACTTCAAAGAAAATTGACAGCACTAGAACCACTTGCGTGAAATTGCATGAACCAGTATTATAAAGTAAAAATTCATTGGTACGATCCATATTCTTAAGAGCTCAGCGACACGAGGGCATAATCCTTAAAACATAACTTTACATTTGAACAAACATTCTCAGAAAGAAGATGGATATGTGATGCCACTAGACACCAATATATACAGTACATGATGAAACTAAGTATTAGGGCAGTGCTTCTCAACACTGTGGAATTCTGGGAGTTGTGGTTCACACGTTTTAAAGTTGCTAAGATTAAGAAACTGTGTATTAGGAAAATGGAAGCTCCTTGCTGTCCACCATTGCTGAACTACAATTCCCAGGGACCTCAGGGGCAATTCTGAAGAATGCTGAAAACTGCAATTCAGGGACATCTGTAGAACCACAAATTCTCAACTCTTGCAACTGAAGTGAAATAATAATTTAGTAAAGTATAAACACCTTAGTCTGAGCTTCACATACTGTTTCTAGAAGGCTTCCAAGAATAAAATACAATGTTGTGACTGCTAGTTGCCAAAAGCTCTACGTAGCACAGTTGTATTGGAGGTCAGTTTTCCAAACAAGAATGACAAAAAGACAAATGTCAGCAAGATGTCCCCTTCATTGCTGAACTATCAGAAAAATGCCAGGATCATTAAAGAAAATAAGAGAAAGGATGGTAGGAAAGAATGGAAAATTATATATATTTGTCCTCAATTTTATACACCACTGCTACTTAAGTTGCTTTGGAAGGTCTCCATCTAAACATTAATGTATCTGTAGATTGTTGCTGGACTATCCTGGGACACAACTCCTCTGGTAACCTTTTAATATGCATTGTTTGTTGTGTCATATGTTGAATTCCAGGATTTCATTAAAAGGCTATTATTTGAGGTGGCTTGCTGACCTCAAAGTACTGTTGTGCAAAATGAAATAGCAGCTAGATCCAGCCACCAGGTATTTTCAGGGTGCCAGGTCTGGAGGGAAAAAAGAAAGAAAAGGACTAATGTAACTATGGGCCATAATCTTCCAAGAGATCGGATGCTGCCATTGGCCTTACTATATAAGAATCCTTTTTTAGTCACAAATATGGCAGTGTAAAAATAAGGGCTTCCCTCAAAGGAGATAAACCAAGAATAATCCCAATTTCTGAGAACAGCTGATCCACAGATTGTATAGATATATCTGACTGCAGACACAGCTTTCTAATGCAGTGTTTGGAAAACACTATTCTAATGCATAATTCTTAGTAGTGACGGTTGGCATACATCTGCCCTTTGGGATGTAAGGGTTTGGCTTATTAGTCACTCATTAGTTGTCCCCCCCTCACCCCAGTGGACTGAAGTTCTTGTTCTGCCAAAGACCAAAATGTATTGCTCTTATTCCCTCCCTCATGTCTCCTTTCAGGCCCTGCCATTTCAGAGACACACCCGTCAGCTGGCTCTCCACTGTTCAGTTTCCTTCTCAGGAAATGTTTGCCCTTCTGTGTTTCCGGCAACTGCAGAGCATGTCCATTATAGAGTCACTATACAGTGGAGGAGAGGATGTACTGGAGATACCTCATATTTTGCTTGGGTGGCTAGGTAGGCTGTTCTGTGCAAAAAACTTTTTATTTCGGGCTTAGAATTCCGGGAGATGACATCTGCACATCTTAAAGTTGTCTCGTTTGAATTACACTGCTTTGGAGGAAATTAACAGCATTAAAAATTATATTTATTAAAACAAAACAAAAAACACAGAATCATTTAGATGCTGGGTCGGTGCTTTGGGATCTCTGTTGCTCCTGCTGAAGTAAGGAACTGTGACTCCAGGATTTTTTTATTTTTATTTTTTTAAAGCCAGCTGGGCAGGATGGGTAGTAGGAAAATGAGACAGGAAGACTTAGACAGATGAAAAAGAAGGGAAATTCTGTGAAAGACACAACCTGTGGAGACGCTTTAAATAACAACAATCTTGAAAAATGAATAGCAATCACAGATCTTTTTATTCCCTCTCTCTGTTCAATTACAGGCTGTTTCTGGGGGACTGTCAGGAGTGCCCAAGAAAATGTCAGCTGACAGCTTGTCAACCAAAGCCCTAAAGGTAAGGAGATAGCTGTTTGGAAAAACACGTTTCTCTTTGTAATTTTTTGGCAAGCTGGAGGGTTTCCTAAAGATTTCATGTCCTTTCCATAAAACTCTGGTATTCTGCTACAACATATCGATCATCATGACTTAAATCAGTAATTATTATCTGGCATTTAAAAACAACAACAACATCCAGAGTTCTTATTGGAAGAAAAGTAAACCTTACAGACTCTACAGAATTTGTGTACAATTTATGTACATCTCCTTTCCCCTGATCTTCTTTGCAATTATTCTAGCCCCACCTTTCACTTTCCCTCTTCTTTGTGCCCTTACTTCCTTATCCTCTCTTCCCTCCATTTCTCCATTTTTTTCTTCCTGCTTGTGTTGTTGTTCACTTTCTATTTTGGCCTCATCCTCTTTTCAGAAATGGTGAACATGTGTGTGGAAATTTGTATGGAATTAAATGATTTCCAATAAGTTGATACAGAACTTCTTTTTGAAGAATAGCCAGTCTGTAATCCACACTGTTGCTGAAGCACATAAGGGCGCATATTTGCAAATGGTTCTAGCAGCATTGAGCCAAAAGGGGAAGGATGTTCTATGTCTTTCCTAATGTAATTTTCCTCTCTGAGAGTTATTGCACTGATGTGGCTTTGTTAATGTGAACTATAAATTCTTGCCATACAGTCCCATACACAAACACATTTTGGCAAGCTGGGCCCCTTTTAATTTCCTCAGAAATATTTGAAGAACGGCACTTGCTTCTCCATATAAGTATTTTCCCTGCTTGTATCCAAGAAAAGAAACAACAAAAAAATTGAAACTATTGCCTCCCCGTTCTTAAGATTGTCACAATGTTTGTTTAATAGCAATAGTGCTTAGGCTTATATACCGCTTCATACTGCTTTACAGTCCTCTCTAAGTGCTTTATAGAGTCAGCATATTGCCCCCAACAATTTGGGTCCTCCTTTTACTGACCTTGGAAGGATGGAAGGTTGAGTCAGAATCAAACTCCTGGCGTGAGCAAGCAGTGAGTTAGCCTGCAGTACTGCATTCTAACCACTGCGCCACCACTGCTGTTGGAGGACAGAGGCAACCCATAAAGCCGAGGTGGTGCAGTGGTTAGAGTGCAGTACTGCAGGCTACTTCAGCTGACTGCTAGCTGCAGTTTGTAAGTTCAAATCTCACCGGCTCAAGGTTGACTCAGCCGTCCATCCTTCAGAGGTGGGTAAAATGAGGACCCAGATTATTGGGAGCAATATGCTGACTCTGTAAAACCGCTTGGAGAGGGCTGTAAAAGCACTATGAAGCGGTATATAAGTCTAAGTGCTATTGCTATTATTGTGTGCTATTATTGTGAAAAGTAAGGACTAAAGTAAGCACTAGTAGAGGTGTGTCCTGCAGAAAAGTCACAGAAATTGCCAAGGGAAGCCAGCCCCTCCTCTATATTAGAGTAAAGAAATGCTTCATTGTCAGTCTCTAGCAGTAAGTTTTTTAAAACAAAAATCCAGGACAGTAATTTTAGGAACTGTATTTACCTGCTTCACTGTTCTAGAAGAGGAAATCAACACATTAACTTAGAACAGATTTTGTATGAAACAGCCAGGGATACGTATGCTCACCCCAAGGTTTTTTAGGGAGCCAATAATTATTGTCCGGAAGCTGGTGAATTTTGTTAAAAGACTTGCAACTAAGCAGGTATTAGGAAATTATGATAATATCTTAATGACAATATTCAATTATAACTTTGTTTCTAACAATGCATGATCTGCAAAGGAACACTGTGCTATTGTTCCTATTGCTATTGTTTACATATGTCTATTTTCCTGACACTATTAGAAATTGCAACTGATTAAACAAAATAGTTTCAAGCAATATGTAGTCTAAGTATGGAAACTCAGACTAGGTTGGTTTATTTGGCCAAATGGTCACTTCCTTCTAATTATTTAATGCCTCAAAACAATTTGAATATGAATGGCTATTTCTGCTGTGTTCCTATAAACTGGAAAAGTCAAGACAATATAAAATGTTGATTCACTAACTTTTGCTTAGAAACACCTCAAGGCAGAGAAATTGCAAATTTTGTTTATAAGAAGTGTTTGAAAATTGATCTGGAATGCAGCCAGTAGCATTTGAACTGTAGCAGGAAAATATCACATGTGTCTTACACCAATATTGAGCAATGCTTAGTCAGTGTTATATGATAATCTTGATGTTCTCAAAAGCTAACGTCTCAAATATAGTATGTAGTTACTTTCTCCATTGAGAGTTTGGAAACAGAATTTTTCATCTGTTTCTACTAGTCTGCATAGGATTGCACTGTAAATGGTCTATGATCCCATATATAAAGAATTGCATCAAACCAATTTTAAGATTTGCATTCTGGATCCTGCTTTTTGAGTGCCCTCCGAATCAGATTTAATCCCAGAAATGGAGTATCTTCTGCAATGATATCTGGATTGTGGCAAAGAGCCCAAAGAGCTATTTGAGATCCAGTACTAGATATATTCGCGTTGCTCCTCTAGATTTTTTCCTCTGAATCCAAAGAACATTCTATCTTTCAAAAATGCTTTATAAGGGGAGGGGAATGAAACTTGCATAGAAAGAAGTTTCTGTATACTAATTGATGAACTGGGTCAAAGGGTTAATACAATGAAGTTATGGGGGAAATATATAAAAGAAATACAAAATTTTATATTTGGTTGTATTATTTCTACTGCTGTGAAATAATAACACTGATAAAATGGAAGATTAAAGAAGTCTCTTTAAAGAAGCAAAGTGATGGGAATAAATCCAGACTGAGCTAGTCATACTTTGATCCTACTTATTTAGTTGATGGATAACTTTTATTGATTCAATTGACATCGATTTAAGTACACAATTCCTCTACTGAGAAGTAAATTCCACTGAGTTCATTGGCATCAATTCCTGGCTAAATAATTTAAAGATCTTAGTCAAGTTTTCAAATTTCAAAACCTTATAATAAAGTCAATTATTTTTATTATGAGGAATTTATAATATAATTATTACAGTATAAGGGGGGAAATCCTGATTCAAAGAACATTGCAGAAAATATATAAATATATATATAAATAACAATGCCTACATACTATTGCTACAAACTGTTCCCCTGTTGCCTCACCAGCTTGGAGGATGGAGGCTTTGCTTAGCAATAAATAGCATAATAATAGCGTGAATGCAGTTTTGCAATTATCTTTTATGCATTTTAGGGTTGCTTTATACTTGTTTATATAAGTTGCTTTATTCTTCTAGGCTCCAAAGCTCTTTCCAGTTGTTGTTTTTCCCATACTTGTACATTTGATTCTCAACTACTTGATCCTTTTCAAACAGATCAAACGGGAGATGGGTGAGAACACACCACATCTTTCAGACGAGGAGCTTATGGGATTGTCAGTGCGGGAACTTAACCACCATCTGAGAGGCCTGTCCAAGGAGGAGGTAGCAAGATTGAAGCAACGTCGGCGCACTCTGAAGAATCGTGGCTATGCGGCCAGCTGCCGAGTAAAGCGCGTGTGTCAAAAGGAGGAGCTGCAAAAGCAAAAGACAGAGTTAGAAAGGGAAGTTGATAAGCTAGCACGGGAGAATGCTGCCATGCGCCTTGAGCTGGACGCCCTGCGTGGCAAGTATGAAGCGCTGCAGGGCTTTGCCCGTACAGTCACTGCTCATGGCACTGCCGCAAAGGTGGCAACTGCCAGCGTTATCACCATTGTCAAATCTGGTTCCAACCAGGCCACCTACTCCTAGTGCCTACAAGCCGAGCCATGAACTAAGTCCTGTCGCCATGCCTCTGCACAGCTCTTACCTAAAGTGGCTGTAGCTGCACTGGCTCTTTCCTTCTCCCACTTTTGTTCTACCCACTGGAGGAGACACAGTTGACTTGAAGACCAAATGGCTAAATGTTGAACTTTGTCCTTAGTCCTTGCCTTCATTGGAAGATTGTGGGAAAGTGGTGCCCAACTTGTGTGTAATTTTAGCTGTCAGTTATTTGTGAATTGGATTACAGTGGCCAGTTATTTTTCTTTTCCATTTTATATTTGTTAGGTTTTCTTCTCTGCTGCTTCATACCTTATGACTGATTAAATGTAAAACAGAGAGGTTTGAAGATGAGATCTTAGTTGGAAATGCTGCTTCAGAGAAGTTTTGACAGCAATTACAGAGGAAGACAGATAATTTTTACCTGATGGGGAGGGAAAAGGGGATGCCAAGATTGAAGTCTCCTTTTAATGTCTAAAACCTAGTGATTATAATAATCCAGATGTTATCAAAGGATATCAATTTCCCAGTTTCTTGGTGTGTTGTTCAGACACAAGTCTAGGTATTCATGTATAACTCTGTCTGCTTTTTGTCGTAAACCATAGTTCCCAGTTACCTACTGTTTAATTCAGAGTCTCTTGATTGCTTCAGCATGAAATTGTTGTTTTACCAGAATCAGTCTGAGCCTTTGATGTGTAGGCATTTGAAAATGGTCAAGGAAAGTGTTATTGCTTGGTGACTGCAAGGGTGATGGAAAAATGGATCACAAAAGGGATATGGTCAAGAAAAGAGCTAGTTGCTGCTAACCCTCCCTAGGAAGAAAATAAGGAATTATGCCCATTGCAGTGATTGGAGAGACAATCTCTCTGCAATTGTGTGTGGATGCAGCTGTGCTCCAAATACTCTTTTGATTGTAAAAGTGCTCTTTTGCTGAGGTTATAAGATTTATGGACAAAATAGAAGCAGTTTTCTAAAGAGGGAGAAAGAGAGAGAGAAACAAGGAAATGGGAAAAGTGAAGAGGGAGTGCATTAAATGAGGCAGGAGTGGATAAAGCAAGTGAGACTGATGGATAGTGAAGGGGCATCAGAATTACAAGTGAAGTTCTAGAGAAGACATTGAGGTCTAAAACAATTAGTTCCGTGAGGGGTACCAATAGCAACAAACAGAATGTAATGAAGAGACCCTTTTGTATTTTCTTTCTGTTTTTGCATTGGCAAAAGAGTAGAAATAGAAACTCAGGAAGGAAATATACCCAACTATTACAGAGATTAAAACATTTTATGTTCGAGAGAACCAAGCTATATGAAGGTTGGCCCAACCCCAAGAAGCAGTACAGGCAATTGGGTGTGGGGTTCTGAGGGGTTCAGAATCAGTCCTAATCATAGCGATGGGGTGTAACCCTGCACATCTCTTCCAGTTTCTTTTTTCTCCCCAAAAGCAAGTTGAGAAAGATCCGGTCACTTACATAGAACAAGAGAAAGAGGCTTCGGTTGGAAACACATTGGTGAGAAATATAGTTCCTCTGTGCTGTTTTGTGGCCTAATTTTTGCCCCATTCAGCTGCGTAAAATGCAAAACGCATTTCTGTTGAGGAAAGTGTAGTAGCTGAAATTCAAAATGCTTTTCTTCTTTATATCTAAAGGGTGCATTTTCACAAGAGCAGCAAAATAGCTTGAATCATAGCCAAAAATAATTTCTGTCATGAAAATAGAACCTAGATTGGGCTAAGCTACCACTATGGCAGAGTTAGGTTCTCCTGGATGCCACTGTATTTGTCTCTTGTTCTTTTGAGATAATATTCTCATATGCACTTAGTAGGATTTACTGTAAAAACCACACTATTCAATTTTTAAAAATGTTTACAATCACAATCTCACCCCTTTCATTGTAGCAGCTTATATACCGTCCAGTGGTTTTCCAGATGCATTCTGCCATGTTGGCTGGAAATGTATATTGTAGAGAACACAAACATGGAAAAAACTGATATCATTCAAAAGCCTAACTTAGTAAATACACAAACTTAAACAGTGTATTATTTCCCTTTCTCTGCCGTGCTGCCATGAATCCCATATGCCATTTAAACCAAGCTGCCTGCATGTAAACACAGAATATTAGTAGCATTGGACTTGTAGAATCAGCTATTGATATACTGCCTATCTGTATGCCTTTTTGGCCAAGCAGTTTTAGCCCATTGCCTTCTCATTTTAAAGTGGGTGTGAAATTTTACGCCAAGCATAGATGATATGAGAATAGCACATCTATACCAAGAGACACTGGCAGCTCCATTGCTTAAGAAACTGGGAAGTTTATACACCTGGGAGACATGGATGCAGGAATTCTGTAGAAAGCATGGAGAAGGGTTAGATTAGAAGACTTAGGAAAGTACCTTCTTCCATTAAATATATGTTGCTAACATAAGAACCAGTGAGTATTTGTGGGTAATCATTTCCAGGCATGTGCCAGTGACTTATTTAAGTGGCAAATATGATCCATTTTTTAAAAAGACATATGGTTGGGTTTACCCATCCTGCAGCTTAACGTGACTTCTACCCCTAAGATGGAATCAGCTTCCAAACCAGTGTTGTCCATCCTTCCTCTCCAACCTTTTGATCCTTAGTGGGGATTCCCTCTTTAACGTTTCTCCCCTTGTCACCCTATTTTTCCCTGTTCCTACCCTGTGATTTATTTATTGCACGAATATAAGTTATTTTCACATTCTTTATGCCGTTCTGCCTTGTGGCACGGCCGGGATGTTGGTACAGAGCTGTACTTTATATTTTATATATGCAAATCACATTTTATCTTCTATAGAGCAAGAAAAAAAGTACTTATTTATTTTCTGACTTACAGTAAGTGTCCTGCCAGACTCCTCTGTATTTTGTAGAATTTACAAATAAAGCCAGATTTTTTTTCCAAAATGGAGAAACTGAAAATAAGTGATATGTGCTCTTTTCATGTGAAAATGAAAGGGATTGTGCTGAAAATCTAGGAATCAATTCTGGGAATTTCATTGAGAATGTATAATTATGCAGCATTAATTTTATGTCTGCTGGTCATTTGCAGACATAGTAGAGAATATGCCGTGCACTTTTAGCAGCTTTCAACACCAGGTAAGGTTGGGGAGATAAAAATCTGCTTCTTAGTTACTGGAAGCCTCTATTGGGAGTATTTTCCACCTTTTAAGGATGATAGATGTATCTCTTATTTAAGTGCACCACAAAGTGCTTATGTGATTTGGTTAATCACAAGACACATTTTTGTGAGAAAGCCAATAAGATTAAAATACTGTACAAACCATTAGTCCAATCTTAATAAAACATGAAACAGGTCTAAATTTAGGAATACATATTTACTCATTTAAACTACAATACAATTTTCAACTTTTACAAATACCATCTGAGGCTAAAGAGAAATAATTTGCTTGCCATTATTTTGTGGCGGAGGTGAAATCTAAGATCCAAAATGCAAACTCAAAATCTTGAATTTATTTTTCTAACCTTCATTCTGTATCCTCCTTTCACAGTTGCACAACCCAAATGCAGCACACAAGGGTGCCTCATCCAAGTTACCCATTTCAGGGTACCTTTTAGCCTGTATGTTTTCTCATCCATCCAGATCACACTCAACCCCATGTCCCCTCAGTCATACCTGAGTATAAATACAAACATTTCAATATTTATGGGCTGCAAATATTCATGGAATGACTAGGTGGTAAGAGATATTCAGAAGCCCTTCTCATGGGTACTATGCAGAGTTTTCAATACTTCTCACTTTCTGGACACTGAGAGCAAAGTCAGAGTCATTTATTTTTCTTTCCTCTTTTCCAAGGGATGACAGAGCCCCAAAGTCCTGGGAAATAACCGTGGCAGTGACCTGGTGAACATGTTTTCCAGACCACTTTCTAACTATAAATATGTGGAGCACTTTATTTGCATAAAACAAGAGGATTACAAATATGTTTTTTGCTCCAGCACAAGTAATTTCATGGTAGATGCTTTGCTCATTGTTTCAAAATGAAGCATTTGTAGCTTTGCTTTATCGTATCACAACAAACACCACTGTAAACAGAGTTTTCAATCAAGCCAATACAGAAGCTGTAAGGACTGAGGAGCAGCAGTTCCCAGACTAAAGAGACCTTTAGATATTAATATATCTCAGTGACCTACTAAGGGTATCAAGAAAGCAGTCAAATATCTCCTAGCTTCAAAGGGCAGGCAGAAAAAGTTCAGAGTTTAAACTCTGGAGCGTTATATATTTATGAAGGTTCTGACTTCTTGACTTTGTGGTGGATAATCAGCTGTTCAGACCTCCTGGTCTGCAATAATAATTCTACCTTAGCTGAGTCACATCTAAGCATCTTCTGCCAAGTGCTGAATAAGATATTAAAAGATTGAAGAGCAGTGATTTACTGCTGAAGCATGGTGTGAAGTGTGAAGAATTTAATTGGTTTTCTTATAAACAAACAGGTAAATTCTTGCATACAAATCTCATTGTATATTAAAACATACTAATAATAGAACCATATAAACAGCCTCATCCAGAGCATTTTGTATTTTGAGATGCATTTATTTTAATTCAGCCCTTTAGTTCAGTAAATGGCACTTGTCCTCAAAGAAAATGTCTGAATGAGATAAATCAGATCTCACCGATACTGAAGAATGACCATGCATTAATAGACAGGAAGTTTCCTGACTAAACGAAACCACAGTAGTCGCAGCTGTGCACATCTAACCAAAAAAGCAGCAGAAGAAACAAAATTGCAACTTCCATGTGGACAAAAGTATTAAAATAGTGACATAGGGACTCCTGTCATATGCAGACCAATAAGCAATCTGTGCGAGATAAAAGCAGCTCTAAAACAAGATGAATATGAAGCAAAGCAGCTAGAAAGAAACATCTCCTGGAATGTGGCCTACAGGTCAGAGTTTGGCAACTAGAGTTGCCTATTCCACATTCCATAGACTTATCATCATTATAAAAAGGTTCCTATTTACATACAGGAGGAAAGCATACACGCACTACACACAGAGTGGTTACTTAAGGGACTGATTCTATCAACAGCTCAAAATTAATGTTTCTAAGTAAATTGCACTTGGCCCATTTAAATGAAACATGACTACAGTAGTCACAGTTTTGAAAAAAAACAAACTGTGGGACAGAGTGGGAAGGTTTAACAAATTATTTTCTTGGCAAAACCATGTTAAGTAGTAGTTACATGTTACCTGGAGCAGTATTTCCTCCACTACCAGTTTGGTACCATATAATATTTTCTGTTTAGGAGTGAAAGACAACCTGCAATCTCCATGTCCTGTATAACTTATAATAATGAATGCCAGGCTAAATATCAAAAGTTCACGATAAGCTGTAAATTGCATTGATGTATGACTGTAGTGAAATGCAATCCTAATAAGAGAATAGAAAAAGCTGCCAATTTTGTCTATGGTTAAGATCCCACTGATGAAGGAGGCCATCTTTGTGGAAAATAGATTAAGGATGACCAACAGTTTATACATTTAGTTATTGATTTGTTACAGTTCAAATGCAAGTCTCAATCCAGTTTGTAAAGAACGAAAATGGTACCAAGAGTGTAAACCATGTTGCAGCTATACAGATTCCTATGAAATGAAACTGAAAATCCTTTCCCTTTGAAACTTGACTTCCTAGTGTTTTTCCACCAGACTTTGATTTCAGTAGCCTACTAGACGGTATAATTGGAAGCAGTTGTTCAGTCCAAAATTGCTACTCAACTGATGGCAAATGGAGGAATCCAGGTGTGTATCCTCATTTCTGCCATGGACCAAAAGGAATAATACTGCAAATCTTTGCTGCTGCAGGTAAGAATGACTCTTTCTCTTTGAAAAGAAAGTCTTTTGTGTTGCCAAACACCCTGATCCATACAAAAGCTTCTCACATACAAAAGCCTGAAGCTATATAGAAAGTGGGTGAAAACTGATGATTGCGAGAGTGAGACAAGAGAAATGAAACTATTACAGACAGGCAGACTGTATTTTGCAGAAGGGTTTATCCTAAAAATTACAGATGGAAGCTGCTGTAGAAGGGCAGTGGACATGATAACAATCTTTGAACCATCAAGGACATTCAAAGAAAGCTATAGAGAAATGGAAAAAGCCCCATCAGACCAATTTTGTTTCATGATCAAGGGCATCTTTTAATATTGTGAGCTGCCCAGAGTTAACCCATGGTAAGAAGGGCATTATTTATTTGATAAATAAATAAAATAAGTAAATCTACACTGGTACTGTTGAAGGAATCTCATTTTGGGAAAGTCACGCACAGAAGCCAGAAATGTTCTTCTTAGAAACTTGTTTGTCATAAATAGAATATTTTACAGTTTATCTATACTGTGCCGAAGTAGTAGGAGAAATTAGTTAAAATTAAAAAGTGACACCATAAAGCACTTCCTTTGAGAAGCAGTTGTATGCCCTTAGTTTTTCTGCCAGACTATGGAAAGTATCTTTGTAAATCAGCATACATGAAGTGTGTCTTAAAACTGACACTTTTGTCACTGCGATTTCACAATCTGTCTACAAAAGTTTTGAAAAATGTTTTATTTCCAACTGTGACCTCAGAAGGAGACCTCATATTGCCTTGGGTATTTTATAGTCAGCTCCAAAATCAGAGGAACAAAAATCTAAAATGTATGTATTTTCTGGTCAGACTTTTGGACAGGAATATTATCTGAATTAAGCATTCGCTTAATTAATTAATTCCTCAGTTGCCATGGAATTCCCGGAGTTGAAAGCCACATATCTTAAAGTTGTTGAGGTTGAGAAACAGTGGTCTCCCCTAATACTCATCTCTAGGCCAAGAAGCAACTAATGGTCAATGTGTATGTGAAGATTTCATTGCAGAGCCTGACAAAGAAAGAGAAAGATTAAAGATTCCTCCCATGCAGGTAGTTTTAAAAAAGACCCATTCCATATACAGTCCATAGAGCCACAACTGAATCAGCTATACTGCTGCCCAAAGTAAAAACAGAACCAGAAAATACTCCAATGTGAAAGGACTGAGGTAATCAATTAATCAACATCTTATTGATACTCAAGCAAAATGGAAGTATTTGTAGTTGCATTCCTGACAGCAATAGCATCATTTTTGCAGGTTTGCAAAGAATTCTGAAAAAAATGGCCTTCCTTATAAATAAATAGCAGACACATGTTTGCATGAAGTTCAAAGCACTTTTTCTGAATAATTTCAAATCACGTTTACACAGAACTCAGACCAGAAAGAGCAGAACAAGTTTGTCAAAAAAGAAATGCAGATCCTTTTCTTTACAGCTGATGCTCTTCCACAGTTTGCAGGTGTTTGGATACAAGCAGTGCTTGATGCAGCTAGTGGGTTTTGGCAGGTCCAGTTACACTCAGACAATGCCAAATAAACCATGTTTATTAGGCCATTTGGTACATTTTTCTGTAAAAGATCACCACTTGGGATTTTTAGCACTTTTGAGTTCTTCCAGAGGGAAATGTGAGTTCCTACAACATCTGGAGGCTGTTTTGATTTTTATAATCTTGAAAATATTTGGGATTAAAGTCATAGTAGATATTAACATGATCAGTGACAGTTTTAAATCTTATAAAATTCATATGCTGGAAACTGAACTAAAGCAAATGAACCTTATGACTGAAAAAAAAATCGCAATTCTGGAACATAACATAAATGAAATCAACTTGAGTTCCAAAGAAAGTGGAACTATTTTAGGAAATAACCTTCCGGAACATAGATTTTATCAAGGAGATTTGGAAACAAGAACTGTTACAAGATGTAAAAGAAAGAGGAGGACTTGGTTTACCGGATTTGAGAGTTATTTTGCAACTTGTGGTTGGGCTGGATGAAAGAACAGATGCTGCTGAGAAACAAGTGATATTTAGAGTTAGAGGATCATCACCTGAGGCTTGGATAGCACGGATACTTATGATATGATAAAGTTAAAATGTTGATTTTAAAAACAATTTTATTAGTTATACCATGTTGAAAATATGGTATAGATATAAAGCCAAGTAATGCCCAAAAATACCTCTGTGGATCTCAGTTCAAGAAGTATGCCACAGAAGAGAAACAGCAGGTAAAGACAAATGGTTGACATATCAGAAATTATTGGAAAATTGTCAAAGGAAATTTAAAATTAAATCAAGAGAGCAATGAATAGGAGAAGGAAATAGTTGTTAATGGTTTTCTTGTTTACAATTATCAGAAAAATCCTAAATGGATAAAAAGACTTTTTGTCAAGATCACGTGAAGTGTTAATACCACTTTATAATGCCTTGGTAAGGCCACACTTGGAATACTGCATTCAGTTTTGGTCGCCACGATGTAAAAGAGATGTTGAGACTCTAGAAAGAGTGCAGAGAAGAGCAACAAAGATGATTAGGGGACTGGAGGCTAAAACATATGAAGAACGGTTGCAGGAACTGGGTATGTCTAGTTTAATAAAAAGAAGGACTAGGGGAGACATGATAGCTGTGTTCCAATATCTCAGGGGTTGCCACAAAGAAGAGGGAGTCGGGCTGTTCTCCAAAGCACCTGAGGGTAGAACAAGAAGCAATGGGTGGAAACTAATCAAGGAGAGATGCAACTTACGGGACCGCCTGCTGTTACCACATGCCTCCCACCGACCCGTACGCTCCCATAGAGAGGGACTTCTCAGGGTGCCGTCCGCCAAACAATGTCGGCTGGCGGCCCCCAGGGGAAGGGCCTTCTCTGTGGGGGCTCCCACACTCTGGAACGAGCTTCCCCCAGGTCTACGTCAAATACCTGACCTTCGGACATTCCGTCGCGAACTAAAGACACATCTCTTTATTCGCGCGGGGCTGGCCTAAATTGGATTTTTAATGGGAAATTTTATTAATTTTAAACGGGTTTTAGTTTATGGTAATTTAATTTCAGGCTAATTTTAAATAAGTTTTTTAAATGATATTTTAACTTGTATATTTGTATTGCTGGTTTTATCTTGCCTGTACACCGCCCTGAGTCCTTCGGGAGAAGGGCGGTATAAAAATCAAATAAAATAAATAAATAAATAAATAAACTTAGAACTAAGGAGAAATTTCCTGACAGAACAATTAATCAGTGGAACATGCCTGCAGAAGTTTTAAATGCTCCAACACTGGAAATTTTTAAGAAAATGTTGGATAACCATTTGTCTTAAATGGTGTAGGGTTTCCTGCCTGGGCAAGGGGGTGGACTAGAAGACTTCCAAGGTCCCTTCCAACTCTGTTATTATTATTACTTATGGATCAAATAGAATTTGAGGTGCAATTGTGTACTGACAATGAAAAACTTGTAATTGCTAAAATGTATAAACTTCTGTTGAAAATTGAAAGACAGGAAAAGCAGGTTAAAAAATGTATGATAAAGTAGGATAAGAAGATTGGTTATAACATAGAATGGATCAATGGGAAAATGTGTGATTAAAATGGCGGAAAGTTACATTGTATTATGATCTTAAAGAGTATTTTTATAAAATGATGTGTAATTGGTACATGATGCCAGAAAAAATATCTAGAATATATAAAAGCACTTCAAATCTATGTTAGAAATGTGAACATGAATGGACATTCTGATATTCTTGGTTAACATGTAATAAAGCTAAAAATGGATTCAAATACATACATTGATAAGATTAATCTTAAAGATTAATATTAAAATGAAATGAGAACTTTTCCTTTTAAGACTGATGGATACACATTTAGAAATGTCATGCAAGATGTAATCAATATGTGATTACTGTGGCAAGATTATGATGTAGGCAGTCCTTGACTTAAAACCAGTTGCTAAATGACTTCAAATTATGATGGACTCAGAGTTACTTATGACCTGCCCTTAAAATTACAATTGCCATACCACCATCACCCACAGTTATGTGATTGCATTTTGGGTACTTGGCAACCACCTCATAACTACAACTTGTCCAGCACAAGCAACCAGAGCCATTTGTTAATAAGTGTATACAAATATATAAGTATACAAAACGATATTGTTTTCTACCTATATTATAAGAATCTCCCCAGGCAGCTTTCCTTTCCCTGGGAACACCCAGATAAGACTTCAGGGACCTTAGGGGAGGTCAAGCTTATGCCTTTTGCAGCTGTACAACAATTCCAAGTTGGTTCCCCACTTGCCTCCTCCTTCCAACTTAGCTGGCTATTTCCCAGTATAACCTGTTGCAGTGTCCCGTGAATACATGACCATTTTTTGCAACATTTTTCCATCAGATTTGCAGACAACACCAAGCTGGCAGGAATAGCCAATACTCCAGAAGATAGACTCAGTGTAAAGAGGATCTTGACAGACTTCAATACTGGGCCCTATCTAACAAAATGAAATTCAATGGTGAGAAAAGTAAGGCAAGAAACAACAACAACCCAAATGCACAGGTATAGAATAAGTGGTACCTGGCTCAATACAAGCAACTGCGAGAGGAATCTGGGAGTCCTAGTAAACAATCACTTAAATATGAGCCAGCAGTGTGATACAGTCACCAGAAAGCTACATAGTCCTAGGCTGCATTAATAGAATCAAGATCATGTGAAGTGTTAGTGCAACTTTATAATGCCTTGGTAAGACCATACTTGGGAGTACTACATTCAGTTTTGGTTGCTATGATATAAAAGGTTGCTATGATATAAAAGGTTGCTATAATATAAAAGAAATGTTGAGACTCTAGCAAGAGTGCAGAGAAGAGCAACAAAGATGATTAGGGGCTGGAGGCTAGAACATATAGAGAACGATTGAAGGAATTGTGTCTGTCTATTTAGTGAAAAGAAGGCCGAGAGTTGACATGATAGCAATGTTCCAATATCTAAGGGTCTTCCACAAAGAAGAGGGGATCAACTTGCTCTCCAAAGCATCTGAAAACAGAACAAGAAGCAGTGATGGAAAGTAATCAAGGAGAGAACCAACCTAGAACTAAGGAGAAATTTCCTGACAGAGAACAATTAAACAATGGAATGGTTTGCCTTCAGAGCCTGGGTCTACAGCTGATGCTCTGCAATGCCCGGTCCGTGGTTAATAAGGCTCCCCTGATTTTTGACCTGATTCAGAGGGAGTCCGCGGACTTTATGGGCATTACGGAGACCTGGCTGGGCACAGAAGGGGGTGTACCCCTGGTTGAACTGTGCCCTCCGGGTTTCCGTGCATTCCATCAGCCGAGGACCCAGGGTAGGGGTGGGGGGGTGGCGGTTGTGATTAGGGAAAGTCTGGAGCCGAGGGAGTCCACTGTTCCTCAGATAGCTGGCTGTGAATCCCTCCTTGTGAAGTGGGGCCATCGAAATCAGATGGGGTTGTTGATCACGTACCTGGCTCCTTGCTGCGTGGCCACAG
This sequence comes from Ahaetulla prasina, assembly GCF_028640845.1. Classification (NCBI taxonomy): domain Eukaryota; kingdom Metazoa; phylum Chordata; class Lepidosauria; order Squamata; family Colubridae; genus Ahaetulla; species Ahaetulla prasina. The sequence continues at coordinate 68,340,689 of NC_080545.1, read as the reverse complement.
CCCTACCTGAACTACTGGAGGTGCTTGCTGGCGTGGCGGTTGAGATTCCCAGACTTTTGGTCTTGGGAGATTTCAACTTGCCATCGGCCGGCTTGTCATCAACAGTGGTTCAGGAGTTCCAGGCCTCCATGACGGCCTTGGACCTGATTCAAGTAACTGATGGCCCTACACACATTGGGGGAGGCGCGCTAGATTTGATTTTTATCTCTGGTCAGTGGGTAAATGATCTGGATTTAGGAGATATAGTGAAAGAACCGTTGTCATGGTCAGATCATTTTCTCCTTCGCCTAGACTTTCGAACCGCTGCTCACCACCGCAGGGAGACGGAGCCGATGCGTTGGTTCCGCCCCAGGCGCCTGATGGACCCGGAGAGGTTCCTGACGGAGCTTGGGCCGTTTCCTGAGGATCTTACCCACGGCACGACTGAAGAACTAGTTGCGGCTTGGGAACGGGCCGCGGCTGGGGCTTTGGACCGTGTCGCGCCTTTGCGGCCTCTGACCCGGCGCAGATCTCAATTGGCTCCCTGGTTCTCCGGGGAGCTGAGAGAGATGAAACGCCGGAGAAGACGCCTAGAGAGTGTTTGGAGGTCCAGCCGTTCCGAGGCTGATCGGACACTAGTGAGGTCCTTTACTAGGACCTACCTAGTGGCAATGAGGGAGGCGAAACGTTCCTACGTTTCCACCCTCATTGCATCGGCAGATAACCGCCCGGCTGCCCTGTTTCGAGTGACCCGTTCCCTCCTTCAACAGGAGGGAAGGGATGACCCCCTGCAGGGACGAGCTGAGGAGTTTAACGGTTATCTATACGATAAAATCGTTCAGCTTCGTGATGGCTTGGATCATGATTGCGATGATTCAGCAGACTCGTCTTGTTGAGGTTATTTGGGATGAGTTTGAGTCTGTGGCTCTCGAGGACGTGGACAGGTTGCTGGGGAGGTTGAATGCAACTACGTGTTTACTGGACCCGTGCCCTTCCTGGTTAGTACTGGCTGCTCAGAAAGTGACACGAGGCTGGCTCCAGGGGATTATAAATGCTTCTTTGGTTGAAGGGGCTTTCCCCACCGCCTTGAAGGAGGCGGTGGTGAGACCTCTCCTGAAGAAGCCTTCCCTGGACCCAGCTATTTTGGGTAATTATCGTCCAGTCTCCAACCTTCGCTTTTTAGCGAAGGTTGTAGAGAGTGTGGTTGCATGGCAGCTTCCCCGGCACCTGGAGGAAGCTGTCTATCTAGACCCGTTCCAGTCCGGCTTCCGACCCGGTTACAGCACGGAGACGGCTTTGGTCGCGTTGGTAGATGACCTCTGGAGGGCCAGGGACAGGGGTTGTTCCTCTGCCTTGGTCCTATTAGACCTCTCAGCGGCTTTTGATACCATCGACCATGGTATCTTGCTGCGCCGGTTGGAGGGGTTGGGAGTGGGGGGCACCGTTTATCGGGGGTTGTCCTCCTTTCTCCGACCGTCGCAGACGGTGTTGACAGGGGGGCAGAGGTCGTCCTCAAGGTGCCTCACTTGTGGGGTACCGCAGGGGTCGATTCTCTCGCCTACCCTGTTCAACATCTACATGAAGCCGCTGGGAGAGGTCATCAGTGGTTTCGGGGTGAGTTATCATCTGTACGCTGATGATACTCAGCTGTACTTTTCCACCCCGGACCACCCCAACGAAGCGGTCAAAGTGCTGTCCCGGTGCCTGGAGGCCGTACGGGTCGGGAGGGGGAGAAACAGACCCAAGCCCAACCCCTCCAAGACGGAGTGGCTGTGGATGCCGGCACCCCAGTACAGTCAGCTGCACCCGCAGCTGACTGTTGGGGGCGAGTTAGTGGCCCCAAAGGAGGTGGTTCGCAACTTGAGTGTCCTCCTGGATGGTCGGCTGTCCTTTGATGAACATCTGGCGGCCGTCACCAGGAGGGCCTTCCACCAAGTACGCTTGGTGCGCCAGTTGCGCCCCTTCCTTGACTGGGATGCCTTATGCACGGTCACTCACGCCTGGTTACGCCTCGCTGGATTATTGCAATGCTCTACATGGGCTGCCTTGAGGTGCACCCGGAGGCTGCAGTTAGTCCAGAATGCAGCTGCGCTGAGTGGTAACGGGAGCCGTTCGTGGCTCCCATGTAACACCACTGCTCCGTAGTCTGCACTGGCTTCCTGTGGTCTTCGGTGCGCTTCAAGATTCTGGTTACCACCTTTAAAGCGCCCATGGCTTAGGACCCGGTACTTACGAGACCGCCTGCTGCTACCTTATGCCTCCCACCGACCAGACGCTCACAGAGAGGGCCTTCTCAGGGTGCCGTCCGCCAAACAATGTCGGCTGGCGGCCCCAGGAGTAGGGCCTTCTCTGTGGGAGCACCAACACTCTGGAACGAACTCCCCCCTGGCTTACGTCAAGTGCCTGATCTTCGGACCTTTCGTCGTGAGCTTAAAACATATTTATTCATTCAAGCAGGACTGGCATAAATAGTTGTTTTTAAATTGGGGTTTTAATAATATTTTAAATTTTTAAATGTTTTAATAATCGGCCGCACAGTAATAGTTCTTTTTAAATTCTTTTAATTGTATATATTCCGTGTTTTATTTTGGCTGTACACCGCCCTGAGTCCTTCGGGAGAAGGGCGGTATAGAAATTTAATAAAATAAAAATAAAATAAATAAAATAAAAATAGAAGTTGCGGGTGCTCCATCGTTGGATGTTTTAAGACTAGATTGGACAGCCATTTGTTTGAAATGGTATAGGGCAGTGATGGTTAACCCTTTCTGGACTGAGTGTCCATAGCGCCCGTGCGCCCACGAGATCCCCCAAAATGCAATTTGCGCACAGCCTCATTCATGTGCCCACCTCCTGTGCATGCACGCTTGCCCCCCTACATGCCTCCCCCGCATGCACCTCACCCCCACACATGCACGGCAGAGACCTGACAATCGGCGGGCTGGTAGAGGTGTGCATGCATGTGTGCTGGAGCTGAACTGGGGCGGCGGCTCATGTGCCCACAGAGAGGGCGTTTGGTGCCATTTGTGGCATGCATGCCATAGGTTTGCCATCATGGGTATAGGGTCTTGAGCAGGGGGTTGGACTAGAAGACCTCCAATATTCCTTTCAAACTCTGTTATTCTGTCAAAATTATGTTAAAAATACCCATTGGATAAAATGGGTCTGTACTTACAACATCTAGTTCACCTAATGACTGGTTGGTTTGCTTTATGATTATTTGAGTTATTTAACAAGCATTTTAAAAGCAATTGTTTGGTCAGGTGATGTCTCAGCTTACAAAACTTATGACCAAAATTCTGGTCCCAATTGTGCTTATAAGCCAAAAACTACCTGTAAGATGGAAAGATTCAACGTTGTCCACAATGGAGGAATGGCTGGTGAAATTGGCAGATCTTGCTCAGATGGATAAACTAGAATCTTTGATTAGAATGATATCTGCATTTACAGTATTGGTGAGTAGAAATTTTGTATGGAATTTTTGTGTAAAAATAAAAATGAACTTGTGATTTCTGGTTTTGACTGGGCAGGCTACACTATGGAAAGAAGACAGTCATAAAATTGTAGGATTGACAATTTGCAGAACTTGGGGACAGGGTAGACCACACCCACTTTTTGGTAAGATAGAAAACTGTGGGATAGATAGCATCACCACCAGATGGATTTGTAACTAGCTGACCAATTGTACTCAATGGATCTACATCTAAATAGAAGAAAGCATGCTGTGGAGTACCATACTTTTTGGAGTATAAGACGCATTTCCGCCGCCTAAAAGTGGGTGAAAATTGTGGTGCATCTTATACACCGAATGTTGCCGAAGCCCCACCCACCACCGGCCCCCATCCTTCAGCCATTTTCAGGCTCTGCACATCACGTTTTTGGCCTCTGCACACCCCATTTTAGAACTGTTCCAGACTGTGGGGATTGACACAGCACATTGCCGCCAATCGCCACCTCTGTGGGTTGCATTTTTGGCCTCCACACACCCCGTTTTTGGCCTCCATATGTTGCATTTTCGGGATTGGCGGTGGTGGGGATCTTTCTTGTTTGTTAATTTTTTTTCTATTTTACATCTTCTTATTGCAGTTTTAGCTTTATTTTTCACTTTTTCTGTTCTAATTTAGTTTTTTATAGTTCATATTATTATTCTTAAAACTTTTAATAAAATTTGTATTAAAATATATATCAAATCACTTAAATTTCAATTACATTAAATTATGTCAAATTTAGTTTCTTGGTCGAAAGAAAGAGAAATGAATACTTACAATATATTTCATGTTTGTCAACAGTGTGACAAATACTGCATCCAGCAACATGCCACGAGTCAGCCGTTGATAGCAATTTTTGGGGAAGTGAAAGTGTAGTCTCATCATTAGGTGTCAGTCGCCAGAAATAGTCAAATTCCTTCTAGGGACCTGGGGAAGTTTACATATATTTATATCATTAATGTCATTATTGCATGGAGAAAGGGTTGGGGTGAAGCCAAACTTACTGAGGTCATGAGATGAAACACAAGCTCTTGTTAAATGAATATAGATAAAAGGAACTTCCACAACATTACCATTTCCACTTTCTGAAGTAGTTTGAAGTCAACCCAGGGGTGAAATGCTTCCGGATCGGACCAGATCGTGCAATTCGGTAGTGATCATGGCCGGTAGTTTGGCGATCTGGTAGCTGGGTGTCATTACTTCCTGGTTTTAATCAGGAAGTAATGTGTTTTTTACCTTCTGTACATGCACAGGTTTTGTGCATACGCAGGTCTGCGTGTGCATGTGGTACGCGCAGGGCGTGTGCGCTTCCAGACCGGTAAGGAAGGTAAGTAGATTTCACCCCAAGTCAACCCCAAATCATTTTTAATTCTGCTGGCCTTAAAACACCGAGAATAGGCAGAGAGCAGCATAACTCAATTAGGGGCCCTGTGGTTGATCAGGAGGGTGCATAGAACAGAATTCAGTCAGCACCTTACTTGAAGTTGCCACTATTAACAAAAATTATCATCCTTCACTTTAGCCAAAGAGGTATTGCTATTCCTTCCACATTTTTCATTCATATTCTGTCCATGCTTTGTCTGCTTTTAAAAAACCCAGTGGCTGTTACATGCACAGAATCCTTTAGTACTGAAGCCTCTAGTTAATTACACAATTTGTTAAAAATGCTGACCAGTTTGATTTCTTCTGTTTATATAAATAACCAGCTTTGAATGCTTGCCTCACTGCTCCTCTCAATCAGCAAATTATTTTTCCCTTTTGGATGGATTGTAACTAAGTGGATTTGATTTTGGTTTAATGACAAACTAAGACAGTTGTTAGGGGACAGTTGTTAGGGGACAGTTAAGGGGATGCGGTGGCTCAGTGGCTAAGATGCTAAGGTGTCGATCAGAAGGTCGGCAATTCAGCGGTTCGAATCCCTAATGAATTCAGCTCCCGTTACTTGTCCCAGCTTCTGCCAAACTAGCAGTTCGAAAGCACGTTTGGTGGGAAGTTAACAGCGCTCCGTGCACCTTCGGCTTTGAGTCATGCCAGCCACATGACCACGGAGATGAGCACCGCCCCTAGAGCTGAAAATGACTATCACGCATGCGCGGGGGAACCCTTTACCTTTACCTAAGACAGTTGTTAAAGGGGTGGAAATAAAATGAAAAACTGCTATGTGAATGTGCCTTAAAATGGTGGAAATAGAACAAGAAATGGAAAAATCTTGCAATTTTGCTCCTGATGGTGAGGAAATAGAGAAGAATGGGAAAGAATGGTTCTCTGGCACTGCCTTCAGAAGTCTGAGGAAGCACTGAGACAAGAATATGCATGAAAAGTGATCTTCTTCTTCTCTTAAGGTATATGGGGAATCTAAAGGTCTACAAGTGGTTGATACTTAGTATCTTCCACCAGTACATTCTCTTCCCCACTCTTTTCATGTCGGACCTAACTGGACTAAACTTCCTCATTTTTATGACTTAGACACAAAACAAGTCTAAGCATAAAAAACTGTAATTCAAATGAAGCCACGCAAAGGTTAAAACTGATACCCCTACTCTGCCAAAATAGCTGGCAAATCAGTACCTTCCAGCCCAAAACACATAACCTGAACCAAGTTTACCCATTTATCCATTACTAGCCGTATGTAACCATACCCATCGCTAGGTTGCCACTGCTAGTTCTGATAAAAGATGTTGTTTATCTGACTTCTGACCTAGATAAACAAAATTTCTATGTGTGGGTGGGGGTGTGGGAGGGCAAGGAAGCAGGAAATAAGATTCTTGGGATCAGTAAAGTTACACAACCAAGCTATGAGAGGTTACCAGGTTACTCCTTTAGTGCCCTTTCCTGTTCTGAGTCTCCAATTCAAATGTTCTGCTCAGCTTTTTGCTGTTAATGAAGCATTAACTGAAAAGAAATATTGTATTTCTGATGTCAGTATTTTAGTTCCAACAGAAAATAAAAGAATTCCCCAAATTTGAACAGAATATTATTTCAGGAATAGGAAACGATCTTTACTGGATTTTGAATCCCCTTCACATCGACTCCATTATGTTAGAATAACGCTTTGTAAAGTAATTCTGTATCAAGTGGAAAATTTCATTGACTGGAGGTACCTGCCTTTTTCAAGTCTTTCCCATGTGGCATATTAACTCTTTTTTAAAAAACAATTCTCTGCAACCTTTACAAAGTGCAGAATTTTTAAAAAATTGCTACCTTTTAAAAAGTAATTCCAGAAAGAAAGTGAACAAAAACACCAGAAACGTATATAAATACAATCTATATTATCTCTATATCTTTATTTGTCATATTTGCTTGTTTCCGCAAAGCAGTATAACATCACAAATAACAAAACAGAGACAACAGCTTGTCTCTGAGCTCACATCAGTTATTACATGGTAGGTACAAAACTAAGTAACTCTGTCTTATTATACAGTTTTTTTCCCCCATTTATATACAAATATCTAAACTATATGGAAAAATAGTAAAAACAAAACTCGCAGTATGCTGCATGGCAAAAAAAAAAAAAAAACACCCAAGGAGAGAGAGAGGAAAGGAGCTGATCAAGAAGCAGGCAGTGCCAATATTATTTTGATGGGACTCATGTATAAGCACATGTTTTAAATGGTTGGTCTCCCAGGAACCCTAACAGAGATGGGCAAACATTGACCAATCATCTCTTTCCTGAAAGGATATACAATAAACTCTTCCCAACACACAGCACTGGTGCTTTCATATGGCTCTAATTTTTTATTGGACCCAGGGTATTTGCTTTGTGGATGTCAAACCACTTAAAACTGCTTATAGGTTGCTTCAACGTAATCAGCTTGTACATATAGTATACATATATGTGGTCTACATTAATACAAATAAAAAATAGAGCTCTCCCCAACACTGAAATATCTGCAGGTCAGTCACATTATTCACCCATTCTATTTAAAAAGGAGGCTAATGATGAAAACTTTTCACACGTGCAAGTATTAGCAAGGTATACTGAGAGCGAGATAATTAGGAAAATTATTTGGAAGCAAAGTAGTGCTGAAATAAATACCGGTAGAAAGACTGTGCATGCTTCTTCAAACATGATTTGGAAGTGCATGAGAGGTTCTGCAATTCAGTAAAGGAGCCTGACCTTGTTCAGGTTTCTTCAGATGGCTGAAAAAAATGTGGTTGCTTTGTAAGAGTCACCTTAACTTCCGTGAATGTCATTCCTTAAAGCAGCAGCAACACTTTTCCTGGCTTTTACACAAGATCAAAGCTGGGAAAAGGTCCAGCTTCTTTCATAAACGGCAGAAAAATGCTAATTTCAACATCTCTTTGAAATATTGAGGTCGTATGTCATCCTATTCAATAAAAATTCCCTACTGCTGGCACTGAAGGATAATTGAACGGACCTTACTCCCCAATTGCAGGGAGCTGAACTCCATAATTTATGCAAGAACAGTGTTCAACTTTCCTTTACTAAGAGTTACAAACATACTCATGTTACTTTGGCCAAAGTTATATCATATATATATATATCCATCCAGGATTTCCTGGCAGAGGAACTTTGCATCATAGTTCTGCTGCCACTGGTCTGTTATTTTAATTGGATATCAATTATCTACTGACAGTTTGTGGAATTCTGGGTGCCCGGAACCAATGACAGGATTTTAAAAGTTAGCTCATCTGAGTACATTGTACAAGTCAAATTGAAGCAAGGCAGATGATTGTGTGTTTACAGAAACATGTTCCTGTTCTGTCTTCCTTTCTTCATATCTCAAGTTCTCTATTTCAGGCAGAAAATTTGAATGGAGCTTTTGTCCTCCATTATCCAAATTCTCTCCAATATCTTCTGGAAAAAGAGAAGTGCAAACCATAATGACAGCAGCCACAAGCTCACTATCTGTCCAGGAAAAAAATAAACAAACTTCAGCGAAGCTCCCAAGTCCACACAAACACATTTTGCCCAAACAAGTACAATTTGGACAAAGGATGCTAATAATTGCTGTAGAAATCTGTCTTTGCTCTAATATGGCATGTGTGGAGGTCTCAGGTGAGAATATTAAGGCACAGAGAAAAGGAGCAATAGAGTCAACCCCCCTGAGATCCTCATATTTACACTCTTCAGTGACAGGGTTAAAAAGCACCATATGAAAAAGTGCCAAATAACCACAACATGCCGTGGGAGACCCAGCAACTTAGAACAGAGCCAGCATTACTGATTTCATCATCTATGCAGGAGACTCAGGAGGGGCCTAATGTTACCCCCCTTTTATGCAGCAATGTGTTAAACAGGCACAGTTACCACAACCACAACAGCAACAAAGACGTGCAATATATTGCAATTAATCTGATTGCCCTTTTCAGCTCTATAATGTGTCTGGCAAAACCAGTGACAGCAGATTTTACTGCTTGCAAAGGGAGCCTGTGATTCTTAGACAAAAGATACATCATGCCTAAATGAGATCAGCATGTTTTAATCTCATGGGTTGTAGAAAATAATGGCAAAGGTAATACCCACACACCACACAGATATGTTTAGATCTCTTGGCCAGACTGGAACAGAACAAGAGGAAGGGAAGGGAAAATGGAATGTTCTCCATCTTAGGTGAATTCCATCCCACTGCACTTAAAATTAACTATTAACATAGGTAAAATATTTACAGCAGAAGGGACAAATGGTAACTTGCCATAAATGTTATAGAATTTAAAGTTCAGGAGATGCATGGCTCAAAAACAGACAAGGCAAAAGAGATTTCTGTATCACTGCTTGTACAATTGCCCCTCCAGAAGAAAACACGAATGACAAAAGGCAACAAGATTCTAACAGTGCATACAATCACAAATTAAATCAATGGAGGGAAGCAGTCTTGCACATTTGGATTTGGTATCTAGGTAGATCAGATGAGGTCCAAAGAAAAATAATTCAACATGACCCGCATCCAATATATATGTATATATAGGATGCGTGCTTCTATCTATTAAGCAACTTTCCTGGGAATATGCATCCAGATTTGTATCTTGGGCAGCTTTCCCTGAAATTCTGGATCACTGGGTTCTTACAGAGATGTCTTTCTATACAGATGGGAGAAATCTTGTTTTGCAGAAAATACCTTGCAGATTCCTTTGAAATACTGGGCAACCAAAAATACCCACAAATGTTATATTTCACTTCTGCATAGGGAAAAAGATCTATGGATTGTTTCAATCTTGTCTTCCCCCCTTTGGATCTTCTGCAAAGACTAACTGCGTATCATAATTTGGAATATTAATTAAAATAAATCCTGGCCACAATGAAAAACTTAACAGAACAAATTAACAGGGCAATAGCTAAGGATGAAAGTCTATCCTCAAATAATCAGAATTGTGAGGGTGGAGTTACCTTTTCATAATAGAGTGCAGAAAGCAAATTATCTGCTAGTTTCATTTCAAATAATTTAGCAATTTAATAAAGATACAGCCTCATTTCTTGGGAATCATTTGTCTGATTTTTGTAGTATTGCCAACCCTTTGCCTTACAAATAACATAAAAACTATTCAAACATAATGCATTTTACTGATCTTACACCTCTGTTCTAGTCTACAATTTAGTGTTTTTTTATTTTTTCTTTATTAAGTGAATGTGCACTAGTTAAGCTTTTAGAAAAGAAAGTCTATACCACCCGCATTAGCCATAATGGTCCTTGCTTACAATTGGCATCAGAAGGTGCCCAATCCTGACTTGAGCACCATGTAAAAAAGGAATATAATCTGTTTTCTGGTTCAATAAATAAAGGAAAGTTCCAGACTATGGCATGTTCCACCAACACCTTAAAACTCATCATCCGAGCTCAAAAGCAGGGTCTTCTCATTGTCACGGACACCAGAGGTGCTATGAGAACGTGAAATGATGTGATTGCCATTCCGCCATGGTGGTCCATGTTCCAGGGTGGACTGCTGTGTGTATTGCTGGTAGGCTGGGGAGAAGTTATGGATAGCATCCTGGACGATGTCATGGGGGTTCATGGTCTCCTTAAGGCTGCTAGAGATGCTCTTCATTGGGGCACACCGTCCTAGAAAGAAACACCGTATGTGAAAAATAATAATAATAATAATGTTTTAATTTGTATACCGCCCTTCTCCCGAAGGACTCAGGGCGGTGAACAGGCAAATAAAATACAAACAGAAACATACACCATAATTAAAACAACCCTTAAAAACTGATTCAAATTTGCCAGAAAATTTAAAATAACATTGCACCCCATAAAATTACAGAAATTTAAAACCCATCGAAGTTCAATTAAAATTTAAAATTTAGAATTTAAAATCAGGCCAGTCCAGCCATACGAAATAAATAGGTTTTAAGTTCGTGGCGAAAGGTCCTAAGGTCAGGTAGTTGTCGAAGCCCGAGGGGAAGCCTGCTCCACAGGAGCCCCACAGAGAAGGCTCCTCTGGGGCCGCCAGTCAACACTGTTTGGCTGACGGCACCCTGAGGAGTCCCTCTCTGTGGGAACATACCGGACGCTGGGAGATAGAGGCCGGCAGTAGACGGTCCCGTAAGTAGCCTGGTCCTAAGCCATGGAGCGCTTTAAAGGTGGTAACCAATACCTTGAAGCGCACCCGGAAAACAAGAGGTAGCCAGTGCAGTCTGCGCAGGATAGGTGTTACGTGGGAGCTCCGAACCGCTCCCTCAATAACCCGTGCAGCCGCATTCTGGACTAGCTGAAGTCTCCGGGTGCTCTTCAAGGGGAGCCCCATGTAGAGAGCATTGCAGTAGTCCAGACAAGAGGTAACGAGAGCATGAGTGACCGTGCATAGAGCATCCCGGTCCAGGAAGGGACGCAACTGGCGGATCAGGCGAACCTGATAAAAAGATCTCCTGGAGACGGTCGTCAAATGATCTTCAAAGGACAACCGACCATCCAGGAGCACGCCCAAGTTGCGTACCTGAAAAATGGAAGCTTTTCTCCAGTTATCCCATAAAATCTTTTCAAAAGCTACCTACAGCAGTTTCTTCTGGTGCCCATATATTAACAAGGGCATGAATTACGCAGGAATTAACTTTGACAACTAAAGAAATTTGGATACTACCTCAAATTAGGATTTAACGTATTTTAAGTACATTTTGGGTTTTTTTCAGTTCTTTCATAAAAAATATCGACTCCAACTCTAAATCTTATCTTTGTAAGCGATCCAGTCAATTTTCTTAAATAAATACATAAAACTTTAAAACTTTATTTATTTAGCATATAATTAGAAGTGAGTGGATTGTTTTGTTGTTGTTCCTGTTTAAAAAAAAAAAGGGGGGGGGAGTCTAAATTGTGAATCACCTAGAGATCAGAAATTAGAAAATTTGTATTTTGCCTACCAATGGTGTAGATCGGGATCCCCAACCCCTAGGCCACGGCCAGAAACCAGGCCACACAAATGAACAAAGCCCCATCTGTGCATGTGTGGAGTGTATAGGCAGTGTGTAAAATCTGGTCTGCGGAAAAATCTTTTTCTATGGAATCAATCCCTGGCACCCAAAAAGGTTGGGGACCGCTAGTGTAGATCACATACAGTTACAGAAAAATAATAATAATGCCTTTGCTACTTTTATTCACAATATGTCGATTATGATTGAAGTAAAATATTAAAGTAAAAAGATCATTGGGACATTTTGGATAGTACACAATGTCAATTAAAGAAACAAAAGCAGTGATAACCTATAGTATAGATAATTTCCAGAGGTGTGGACATATTACAGCTGGTCCTTGCTTAGCACCCATAATTGAGACCTGCAACTCCATTTATAAGTGAAACAGCAACTGACTGCAACATATGATTTTACTTTGGTATTCGCCCTTAATTCCACTGGAAGTACACAAACAGCAATCACGTGACTATGATGATCATAAATTAACTGCAAAGTTATTCTTTTAAAAAACCAGCATAAATTTAATGGTCACTAAATGAGGCAGTTAGTAAGCGAGGACTACCTGTAATCTACTGCAGCAAAAGCAATAGTGTTTCATATTGTCTTATATACTAATATTTCACTACTGAAGGCATATTGAGTCATATTTTGTACAAGCCCATTAGAGATGCTGATCTCCAGCTGTAGGTTTTTTAAAGTTTTCATTACAGCTTTTCCTATCAGGCAGAACTTTTGTAGCGTTCAGGAAATATATTTTCCCCAAAGTACAAATATTTGCTGTTTCTAACGTATGATTTAGGAGAAATAGTGCAGGAAGCTGAAGTGTCTCAACAACGAAGAAACAAACAAGTGCAGAGAGAGCTTGGCACCTACCATATGGACCATATGATGGAACAGCTGCGCCAGATACCAGAGCCCAAAGCAAGGGAAAGAGAAAAGGAGGAGAGAAAAAAAAAAGAGGAAGATATAGGAAACAACAGTCTGAAATGGCAAGCAATTCGCAGGTTGTATAGCAAGTTGAATTATTTACTCTTACCCTCCACCCAATTTCACCAAAGCTCTTACTCAAACAAAAAAGTAAAAAAAATCTATATAATCAATTCTAAACAGCACAATAGAGATACCAATGAAGGACAATATTTGTTGCACAGGGTTGAAATGAGGGAGGTCCTTGGTGCTCTTTGAGCTTGGTTGTTTTCTTGAAGCTGTTTCATTGTAGGTAACATCATCAATGCTAGTAAGGAGTGGGGTTTGCTCTTAAATTTATATTCCAGTGGCTTGCCCTGTCAGTGTTGATGGGAGTGGTGTTGGATATTCTTTGACTGGCCTGTTTACTATTAGCTTACTATTAGTTTACTATTAGCTGTTCTCTAGTTCCTTGATTGGGGTACCGTTTACTTCTTTGACACCAAGATTAACATCAGACCAACAATCAAGAAGTAAACAATACTGCAATCAAGGAACTGAGAAACATGCTAACAGCAAATAGGCTAATCAAAGAATCACCAAGACCATTCCCACCAACACTGACAGGGCAAACCATTAGAACATAAACGGAGAGCAAGTCTCACTCCCTACTAGCACTCATGATGTTACCTAGTTTGGTAATTAAACTGCTGCAAGAAAACCACCAAGCACAGAGAACATCAAGGACCCCTTAAAATAGAAATAAAAGCACTGATCCCACTTTTAATATTAAAAAAGAAAGAGAACACAAGACTTGTGATGCTGACTGTCTGTATTTACATCCTTGGAGATGAGTTCTAGTGGTCAAAATACTACTTGGCTTTCCTGGGCCTTCAATATTTCTACTCTCTTTATTTTAAGACTGTTATTCTAAAATGACTTCTCTTATTTTACATAGATGCACATTCAACAGGAATATGCCTCCTAGTCACCTTTTGTTCATTTCATAATCTATGTAGGGGAGTCCTTATAAGTCTAGAAAACTGCTGGTGGAGCTCACAGGACAGTGACCTATAATCCTACATAAAATTGTCTTTTATCTCTAAATAGCCGTGTTCAGAGAAATGAAAACCCGATCTGGTACGAATCTATGTACAAATACGACAGAAAGAAAACACATTCTACTTTTCAAATGAAGTATTCAGAGAGTGAATTAAGTCAGCTTTTTATTGCAAATTCAGTAATGACCTCCATACCTTGAGCATCTAGGTGCTTGTCTGCATAGACCTTGTAAGGGAATGCATGCCGCAGAGCAATAGCTGCAAAGAACATCTCCACGCAGATGATGAAATCCTGATAGCCAGCCGCTACGGTCCCCACAGATACATTGGCCGAGCGGATCTTAGGGATTGCACCACACTTCTCCAAAATGGCCAATAGCATCCCTGAAATGAAAGAAATATTCTGAAGTGTCTTTCCCCCATGTATTCCTTTTAACATTTTTAAAGAGGATTATTATTAATTGCTGATATCTCAGTACAAACATTTCTCACTAAGATTATCACTGATTTTGGTTCATGTTCTCATTTATTTTAGTTATGTTAAATCTTTTTGCTTAATGTATTTTGTTTCATATTCTCTCTCTCTCTCTCTCTCCTCCCCCTCTCTTTTTTTTTGTGGGGAAGGCCATGTAGCTTCTTCCATCTTGAAGACATATTAATGGTTTTAAGTTACAGAAAAACAGATTGCCACTGAAAACAAAAGATAAGAATGGTTTAACAATGAAGCCAATTATCTAGAAAGTTACCCTTCATTTGTGGTATTCAAGAAAACCCTGGACAACTACATTGTGTAGATCAGGGGTCTCCAACCTTGGCAACTTTAAGACTTGTGGACTTCAACTCCCAAAGCTTTGCTGGCTGAGGAACTCTGGCAGTGGTGGGATTCAAGTAATTTAACAACAGGTTCTCTGCCCTAATGATTTCTTCCAACAACCAGTTTCCCAAATTGCTCACAAAGTTAACAGTCGGTTCTCCCGAAGTGGTGTGAACTGGCTGAATCCCACCACTGGATGGGATTTGAAGTCCACAAGTCTTAAAGTTGCCAAGGTTAGAGACCCCTGGTGTAGATGATTTAATTTGGATTACTGTGCGAAGCAAGGAGTTGGACTCTATGATTTAAATGTCCCTATGTTTTTGTTCTACTACAGTTTATTTCAAATCTCAAAATAGAATATAACAATATAAAATCGAGTGTAAAATATACTTAGTGATCAACTTTTTTTTAAACTTCTGAATGCAATTAGTAGCAAAACCAAAAATGAAAATAAATTAATAAATGTTTGGTGAGAGAGGTGTATTTTTACTTCTTCCTAAATGATGGGAGCCAAATGCAGCTCCTTAGGGCAGTCACTGCATACAATCAGCTAAATGAAAGTTGCAGTTGACACATTAGCCAGAATTGTGCAAAAGTGCTCCCCATCTCAGTTGCAAAATCAGTGATAGTTGGGGGTCATGGAGAACTCCCAAATTGTAAATCTACTCTTTCTGGGGGACTCAAACCTAATCCAGAGGTAATCTCAAGCCCAAATCCAAGTTTCTCCTTACCAAGAGCATCTCTGTTTTCCCTGGGTTGAATACCAATATTCTTTTCAACATACAGCTTATTATTGAGATTTAGTCAGTGTTAAAAGGTAATTATTTCTTCTTTAGAGTTAGAACAAAGGGAGGGGTTGAGCTGACTAGCATCCTATTCCAAAGAATCAAATGACCTTTCCCAGTAGTTTCATGTAGTGTAGGAAATAAGGTAGAACTCATGCCCTATGTTGTTAAACCATACTTCTCTAGAACCACCTTCTATACTTCAGATAACAATACAGATCTGAACCACTGCAAACAACAGTCCATGTCTGATGGCCTAAAAGAGTAAACTTTTAAAAAATCAGCATATATCAAAATCTGTTTAGAAAAGACACTGATGATGATGTATCTTTAAAAAGTTTTAAAAACTTTCTATGTCTGTTTATACCATCCAAAGTCTGGAATGATGACTAATCAGACTCAGAAAAGTAGTTATTTATATTATACAAGATGTGATGTCAAGTTTTCCCTAACCAATCCAGGCTTTCATTTGTTATGTTTTTATGCTAATTTGAACATATAGCATAGATATGGTAACCAGTGGTTGATTATGTAGGTTGTGTACTGATCCAGAAGGGATGCTAAATTCAAATGGGGGATTTATTGCATAAACTACAATGAACAAACTTATGTATATAGTTCTAAAATCTGCTGCAGGATTGATTTGTTTATTTAGCACCTTCTATTCATGACAATTGGAAATAATCTGATTCTCAAACTGCCTGGCACTTGACTGAATGAATTGCTTTATTACACCAGAGTGGAACCAACTGAAATGATTAAAGAAGAGGTCTGAATTACAACTGAATTGTAAATGAAGTTAACATACAAAAATGGCATCGGAAATTAAAAAAATCAAATGTAACATTATTCAATTATAATGAGCTACTAAACGTTCCCAATTATTTGTGCTTGCGAGTTGTAAGCATGTAGATCAATACCTCACCTTGCCAAAAGGACAGGAAAATAACAGACTTGACCATGAAAAATTTTAGGACAGGACTGTAAGGACTGAGAAGTTCACGGGTGGCAAAATAGAAGAGGAAGAGGGCATACAAAGCCAAGCTGACTGAAATATTGTAAATGATTGTCACATAGAGATATCCACTTCTGACACTGGAAAGAAAAGAAAAGAACATGTCAGATATTTTTAGTATAGTTTATCTTAAGAAAAGTTACAGTATAGACTTTCTCTTAGCCAAATATACTCTCCAGTCACCAAACAGGTAAGACGCGCGTCTTGTGTCTCCCCAGCCCCACCCCTCCCCACCTGCCAGCCCCACCCCTCCCCACCTGCCAGCCCCAAATTGCACCCAATTTGGACAGGGGAAGGAAGCCCTGCCATGCCTGGTGAGAGGGGGAGAAGAGACAGCAAGAGGAGCCCCATCCCACTCCATGCATCTCACTTCTCCCCTGCCCTACCTGCCACCCCTCTCGACAAAGAGACGGTGGGGAAGGCCAGCAGCCAGGCTGCTGTTACAGTACCATTGGGGTGCGTGGAGCCATTTTACCTGCCTTGCAGCTCTGTCGCGTGTCTCGCCATAGTCTGCAGGCAAACATGTAGGGTAAAAAAACCCTCGCATGTTCAAATTTCTCAAACTCACGAGAAGTTTGGTTTTACCCTACGTGTTTGCCTGCAGAGACACGCAACAGAGCTGCAAGGCAAGTAAGATACGCGTTGCGCATCTTCCCGGCCCCTGGCGAGGAGGCAGGAGAGAAGAGACAGCAAAAGGAGTGAGCCCCATCTTGCGCCACGCGTCTTGCTTCTCCCCCACCCCACATGCCACCCCCTTGATAAAGAGCCGGGTGCTGTGGAAAAGGGAGCTGGGCGGGTACAGGCTTTGGGCATCTGGGGCTGCCAGGGATCACCCAGTGGAGAGGCGGGACCGGGGCGGGAGTTTGCAGGTAAGAGGGATGGATGGATGGATAGGAGGCGGGTGAGTGCCAAGAACACTGGGGAGATTTCCATCTTTGGTTGCCCCAGCGTTAAGGTGGCCACGCTTGCTGCCTCCTGCACCCCCAAAATAATTCAAAAAAATATAAGACAGAGTCTTATTTTCGGGGAAACACAGTAGCATCATTGAGTACAGTACAACATGTGAAGAAACTGTGGCATCTGAATTATGGAATGTAATTCCCGTTTCCAGAAATTAAGTCACTGCCAACATTTCTTTTGTCCTGAAGTCAAATGAAGATCACATGATACTCGTCTAAGGTTTTGAATTTAAGATCAGCTCCATTTATATTCTGGTTTATTGCCTTTTCTTTGTTTTATTCTGTCTGGAGCCTACTAATATAAAGTGATTATATTCACATAAATATAAACATATACCACACATAAATATGGGGCCTGGAAGTATCTGAAGAAATAGTAATTACAGGCGGAAAAACATGCATGTTTGACCAAGTACAGAATCAATATACTGTTTTTTATCCCTATCTTGTCCCATCCATTCTCCAATAAAATAAAATATGCCAAAATAATTATTTGGCTCTGATCTTTCACCTCTATATCTAATACTATTATTATGATACTCTCTCTTATCCATCTAGTCTTCTTCTGTTCTCCCAGTTCTTACGGCAAGCATTCATTTTTTACAAAAACTAGTTCCCATTCAAAGCTTTATTCTGCTGCTTAATGATTGAAATAAAGACTTGACTTGTTTCCACATGTCAGGTATGTATTACTTAACAAAGAGTGACTTTACAGTTAAACTATTTACTTACTCAAAATCTCCATCCTGGTACTTTCCAAATGCCTGAAGAACAACTGTAATAATT
This sequence comes from Ahaetulla prasina, assembly GCF_028640845.1. Classification (NCBI taxonomy): domain Eukaryota; kingdom Metazoa; phylum Chordata; class Lepidosauria; order Squamata; family Colubridae; genus Ahaetulla; species Ahaetulla prasina. The sequence goes on along the minus strand of NC_080545.1, from coordinate 68,322,534 downwards.
GCCATGAGGGGCTTCACCACACAGAATTGCAGAGTGGCCTGGAGGAAAGAAAAACAGAAAGGCAGACAAAATGATGTGTAATTCCCAATACTGCTGTCAAGGTTGACTTGCAAAACACCTCTTTCTGATTACAGCTTGACAATGAAACCTGGGAGGGGGGAGGGTTATGATTGGAATGTGTGGGAAGCTGGGAGGGATAGGAGGAATTTAAGTTAGCCATTTGCAGCTTGACAAAATTGTACAACCCCCAAGGTCGTGAGCTGAAGACTTTTGAAAAGTGCACTGTTTTCTCAAAATAAAATGCTTGTCCTGGATTGGTGGACAATGGACAATGGGCAGCCCTGGAAATAATAAAATAAAAGTGCATAATACTGCACTTCGCACCAAAACCTTAGGACTGGCTTTTCTTTTTCCATGCCTGTATGGATCTATCAGTAAAGTTTTACTCTTGTTAATAAAAATGTCCTGGGAGTTTCTTTTGCTATGCATGACAGTGGGATGGTTGACAATTTCCCACCAGCAATTGGGAATTCTGAAACTGTTGTCCCAATGCATCCCAACGGCACAAAACTGGGTTCTTTAAACAGCTCTGATCACTTACTTTCTTTCATTCTTCTGTTTAAGCAGATGGTTTGAATACTAATTAACTATACTTAAGGTAAAAATATGACTGATGTGACTTCTCTGAATTAAATTCTAGAAGAGACAATCAGATTTTACTTCATGCTTGTTTCCCAAGGTGGAAAAGGTGGAAAAAAGTCCATCTGTCAGATTCATACATAACTTCATACTTCTGTCCTATTTATTGTCAGATGCATAAACCTAGCAATAGGCAGGATCATATACTATATAGATTTTATTGGATTTCTTGTATAAGAGCTTCTTTTGTTAAAGACTTTTTAAATTATTTCTGTTTAATTTTTTAAACTGCTAATAATCATTATTGCCAATAATGTTCTAGCCCTTATTTATTTATTAAATTTGTTTGCCACTGCTTATGAAGTATAAAGCAGTGGTTCTGTTTATCGTTGGAAGGCAAGGAACAATACTAGCTAATAGTGGCCTAAGTGACTGCCTAAATAGCACTTTAGAAATGTTTTAGCTATGTAATCTGCTATCTTAGACTACGGTCCAAATCTTTGGGAAGCTGTGAAATGATTCAAGTATGGGAAATGTTAGCTATATGTCTTGGATGCAGCTGAATGTAAACTAGGCCTAATAACCACAGAAGAGTCCAAGGATGAGTAGGACTACCATATCAACAGACAACCTCTAGAAAGTATCACCAAGATACAGAAAAGTTTACTTTTTTGTTGCCATTTTGTGTTATCCTGATGTTTTACACCTAGATAGAATGGCCCTGGTAAAACTATACGATAGTTTCAAAAGAAGTACTTTTTTATAATATACCCACTAGAAGCTGCCCATTCAGACAGAAAAGAAAGTCAAAGAAAAGGAAAGTTTTGTTTTTGATAATTCTTGAGTGATGATCATAAGACTTGAAGAGATTAAAATTAAAGCACATTCCAAACAGTGAGTCAGAGCCAACTTGTGAACTGGAAAATGTCAAGCTAATTGTTAAACTGTGCATTTGAGCTTCTTCTTCTTCTTCAGTCTGGGTGCTGTTTAATCATTTTCCTGTAGCCCAATCCCACAAGTGTTTATTTTTAAACACTTCCTCATGAAAAAAGTATTAAGACATAGTGGAAGAACAAGTGGGAGCAAATGACCTACACAACTACCCAGTCATCAGGCAGATGTCTGACAAAGAGACAAATCAAAGCCGAGGATGGGTCTTCAGAATCTCTTCACCTATCACTTTCTGAGGCCTAAGAATGCCATTTTTGCTCTAGGCAAACAGAATGCCAGGAGCAAGCACACAGCAGCTCCTTGTTCCTAGAAATGAATGGATTGATGATCCAGTCAAACCTGTAGTTTCAACAGTTGTTTTCAAAGAAACCCTTTGTTATCCATGTAAGCAGTGTACATACACTGCTTCATGCCAATCTTTTGAGTTGTAAACAAAAATTAAAAAAAAAACACCTTTTCGTTATGACCTGTCTTCTTAAGCTTATACTGTTCAGCATATACATAAACATTAAACATATTCATTTTAATATTCACAAATTACTATTTAAACTATTAAATTCTTCAGCAATTTGTCAGTAGTAGCTAGATATGTAAGAAGAGCGAACTCAAAATAATTACAGCAGTAAAAGCAATAAGTCACACTGAAAGTTATGCATAGTTAAATCATACAATGTTTCTATGTTCCCATGAAATGGATATGACTGCCAATATCAATTGGTTAAAATGAACAATTACTTCAGAACAACCATCCTGATATTCAGTTATCTTACTGTTCCTGCTCAAGTATCCTTATTTTTTCAGTGAAACAGCAAGTCAATGTCTTCTATTGCTGGAAGCTTCCGGAAGAGGTAGAGCTAACTGAACACGTCTCTAAAAAAGTGAAGTCAACAATTGCAGAAAAGACCAAGGAAGTGATGAGTAGACCTGTTCATTGAAACCTCTCTGGAGACAACAGGAAGTCACTACATATGCTTTGACCCATGCAGAGATTTCAGGATTATTTTTTTAATGGATTTGTATGTCAGGAGCTAATGGGATTAGCCATCTTGCTCACAAGTGCAGCAGAGACTTTCAAAGGACACAAAGTTTGCAAACTTCATTTTCTAACCGCTCTTAAAATCACAATGAGTGACTTCATTCTAAAAGTCACTAATAACTTAAGAAGTGGTTAATCACTTCTTAAGTTATTAGTGACTTTTAGAATGAAGTCTGAAAATGTCAGGTGAGACATTTAATCCTAAACAAAGGAAAACTTTAATTACAGGCTTAAGAAATTAAAGAGTCTTAAATAAACAACAAAAAGCTAAATTTGTATCTTAGAGAGATATAATGGACCAGGGGTCCAGATAAAATTGAAACACTGAAACTTTGAAAGATATATAGGCCTAAAAAATGGTTATGACAATAACCAATAAAAGTACTGAAGAGATTTCTGAAGAATGAAATCAGAAAATAGTAGCAGCAATATCAATAATGATGTCTCTTCTATGGATGGATTATGTCCAAAAATATTATTGAAGAAATGTCAGATGTAAAACAAATTTTATCTGACGAAACAAGAGATGGCAAAGAAAATGATTCAGAAAAAGATGCTTTTCTGTAGAGATGGACTCTACAGAAGAAACTAAAAAAATCTGTGCAATGGGACAAATAAGAAATGAAAAGGAATCAAATCCTACAGCAAAGTTTGAATGAACTAAAGATTAAGACTGCTAAAAGCAAAAGGAAGACACAGAATGTTGCTTTTGCTTTATTGTGCATAAAATAAGATATGCTGTTATTTTTGGCTATTTTTTTGAGACTTTTTGCTGACACTAATACTGAAGATGATAAACATTTATAACTCTGGAGGGCCAGAGACAGGGGTTATTCCTCTGCCCTCGTCCTATTAGACCTCTCAGCGGCTTTTGATACCATCGACCATGGTATCTTGCTGCGCCGATTAGGGGGATTGGGAGTGGGAGGCACCGTTTATCGGTGGTTCTCCTCCTATCTCTCTGACCGGTCGCAGACGGTGTTGACGGGGGGGCAAAGGTTGGCCGCGATGCACCTCACTTGTGGGGTACCGCAGGGGTCGATTCTCTCGCCCCTCCTGTTCAACATCTATATGAAGCCGCTGGGTGAGATCATCAGTGGCTCTGGGGTGAGATACCAGCTGTACGCTGATGATACTCAGCTGTACTTCTCCACCCCAGGCCAACCCAACGAAGCTGTTGAAGTGCTGTCCCGGTGTTTGGAAGCCGTACGGGTCTGGATGGGGAGGAACAGGCTCAAGCTCAATCCCTCCAAGACGGAGTGGCTGTGGATGCCGGCACCCCGATTCAGTCAGCTGCAGCTGCAGCTGACTGTTGGAGGCGAGTTATTGGCCCCAAAGGAAAGGGTGCGCAACTTGGGTGTCCTCCTGGATAAACGGCTGTCGTTTGAAGATCATTTGACGGCCGTCTCCAAGAGGGCCTTTCATCAGGTTCGCCTGGTTCGCCAGTTGCGCCCCTTCCTTGATCGGGATGCCTTGTGCACAGTCACTCATGCTCTCGTTACTTCTCGCTTGGTTTATTGTAATGCTCTCTACATGGGGCTCCCCTTGAGGTGCACCCGGAGGCTTCAGTTAGTCCAGAATGCAGCTGCGCGGGTGATAGAGGGAGCTCCACGTAGCTCCCATGTAACACCACTCCTGCGCAGACTGCACTGGCTGCCTGTGGTCTTTCGGGTGCACTTCAAGGTTCTGATTACTACCTTTAAAGCGCTCCATGGCTTAGGGCCTGGGTACTTACGGGACCGCCTACTGTTACCTCATGCCTCCCACCGACCCGTACGCTCACACAGAGAGGGACTTCTCAGGGTGCCATCCGCCAAACAATGTCGGCTGGCGGCCCCCAGGGGAAGATCCTTCTCTGTGGGGGCTCCTACCCTCTGGAACGAACTTCCCCCTGGTTTACGCCAAATACCTGACCTTCGGACCTTCCGCCGCGAATTGAAAACACATTTATTTATTCGCGCAGGGCTGGCTTAAATTTTGTTGGTTTTTAAACTTTATATTATGAATTTTAATGGGTTTTTAGAATTTTAAATGTTTTAAAGTCTTAGGCCAAATTGTGTAATAAGTTTTTTAATTCTTGTTTTAATTGTATATTGTATTGTTTGTTTTTATTTTGGCTGTACACCGCCCTGAGTCCTTCGGGAGAAGGGCGGTATAGAAATCTAATAAATAATAATAATAATAAATAATAATAACTTCAGAGAGGGGGAAAAGTTATTAAGTTACTAAATTTGTTATACATTTGTTGTTATTGGAAGTCATTTTTCTTATTCTTTATTATAGTCTTACTTTTCCCTTTCTTCTCTTTTTTTCCTCTTTCCTTGCTCTTTCTATTTTCTTTAAGTTTGTATTATTACAATCAAAATTCTTAATAAAATTATATACCAAAAAGGTTTCTTTAATTGCAAGGCTCTTGGCTGAAAACTGAAGTGAGAGTCACATCAGTGCAGCTAGTGAAATTTCAATTCATAATTTCCTGTTCCATAACTCGCACTTCATTTACCCAAACTCATAGCTTAAATGGGAACTAAATAATTTTGTTTTTCCCTAGTTCTAATTTTTAAAGTTGTCACAAAGGGAGGACTAATTCCCATAACTACTTGTATGATTTGAAATTAAAATAGTATGATAGAACAAGGAAAGAATTTCCTGGATAAATCCACTCATATTAACCAAATATCTAGCAATGAGATAAATCTTAAAGAATCTCAAGAGATCCCCCTTAAATATGCCATGGAGGGGGAAAGAAAAACACTGTGATAGTACTCAGTTTTTCAATTTGATACTGTTAATCCATACCTGTTTACAAAATCTCAGAAAACCAATCGAGTATGTCTTTCCCCATAAGCAACAAGTCCCATACATGCAGCTGGACCTAAAAGCAACAGAACAGTAGGCCAAATTAGAACAAAATAAAATTTTATATGGAACTGGCTTAATAAAATAAATATGTTTATGCATATAACAAGGGAATGACAATGTGATACCTCTTTTCAAAAAAATCTATAGAAGAAGCAAATAAATAAAATAGACACACAAATATTTCTTTCACCATGCTTTTCATGCCAAATTAAATCTGGAAGATTCAATACTCTTTTTACTGCTCTAAGACAAAACTTACACATTTCAACAGAGCTACACTACATTATTTGTATTTCTAGAGTATTGCAAATTCCACAAGTTCTCAGTATGGAAACTGTTAATTTCAATGTTAATTTGAAATAGAAACAGAACAGAAATGCCGTTGCACAATGTGAATGTTTAAAATTAAATTCTGGATGGATTAGGAACAAAAAGGCTACTAATATTACAATCTAATCCAATTTATCAATCAGCTGAAGGCAGATATTGATATGGTAAACAAATTTTGTTCAATATCAGGGCTAGTTTTTATTACTAGTTTCTTTTCATTTTGGATTCCTTATATGTTTTATATTTTCTATATATCACAAGAGTTGCAATTAGGTGGCTTATAAATATAAATCATCTCCTTGTAGAGTGCTCCTTGTAGAAGAGATAGAACAAATGCTATAATTAATATTTATCTAGTCTTTCCCCCACTAAATAGAGAATGATTATATTGCAAAATATCTGAAAGAAGTGCCTTACAAAAATATGGGAATACAAATGAAGCATCTCTCTTCAAATCATTAAAGCAGCTGCGTCCTTTGCAAGAGTTGAAACAATTTTCATCTGTAGAAGCCTTGCAAAAGGCAAATGTTCTTGAACCATTCAAAGTAACTGCTTCATTCACAATCCATATGGCACAAAGCACCTCTTTCAAATTTCCTGCAGTTCTAGCACATATAAAATATGGATATGTATAGTTAAGATACCAGATACTCACTCTATAGGCTTTCCTCTAATCTCAGACATGATGGAACTCTCTCCACCTAGGTACTCATAGCAGAGGCTAAGAAAGTTATAGATGACAAAAGCTGCAAAAAAGAAAGAAAGAGGAGGGAGGGAGGGAGAAAAAAGAAAAACACATATTAAGCTAGTAAAATATCACTCAGTATAAGCAAAATGTCACTGTAAGAAGAGGTCACTGTAAGAATGGGTGTTTGAAAAATGTCCTTCATGATTTTTGCACGTGCTTATGATTTTTTAAAATCTGTTGTGCTCTTTTAAATGGCTCGTTTAAAAAAATGATTTAGAGATATGATGGATGCTGCTAAACACTATAATACAGAGGAGCCATTATTGGTAGCTACAGTAAACAAATAGCTCAAGACAAAATGATTTTGTTTGTTGCCAGGGCTAGCAGAATAAACAGAAATGGTGGGGGGAAAGCAATAAGGAAACCCATATAGCATTTCATAATACATCCATCTATGTATGTAATGATCATTAAATGAAATTAGAAAACAATCAATTAATGCTTCCACTAGACAAAATTTATCTCAAAATTATTCTGACTGAAGCACCTTCAGCAAGCAAGTCAGATTCTATAGACAGTGATCTCTATGTTATCTAAAAGGAAACCCAGGCCAGAATGTTAGACAACTGGTTCTTAACTATTCAAGCAAAGATGCACATAAAACTCATGATCCACCATTATACTGTCAAACTAGCCATTTTGAAATTAGTTATGAATTCTGAGCTTTGATTTGTTCTTTTAGAAAGTGCTCTGCAACCAAAAGAAAAACTGCAGCATTTAATAAGTAACATGTTCAGATGTCTTTCTCAGTGCAACGTAAACCTGTTTTTAGAATCATAGTGCTCCCTAGTGTCTGTGACATTGTTAGTATGTTCAGTGAAGAAGTGACTTAACAAGGTTTCTTATCCAAATACTAGTCAGCTGTTACATGGGTAAATTCATTCATAAAAATAATAAAAATCTACCCTTTAGGATAAAATAGTGCATTTTAGCCCAATTATCACATTTCAAAGAACACAGAAGGTTAACCCAGCATTTAAAAGTTCTTATAAAAAGAACAGTACAGGTTTCTGCCCACCTAGAATAATAGTAGTTTCCCAGGACTCCTAATATAATTTGGTGAGTTCCTAATTCAACTCTGCCTCTAATCCAAAGGAAGTAAATGCCACCACCAACCCATTGTAACAGCTTACATGTCTATTTTCAAAAATTATTGAGAATATATGCATGAGGCCTTTCAGCATTTGAAATGTCATATACTGCTATCAACAGTATAATTAGCTCTAGTCTTAGTTAACTGAATAAACTGAATAAACTAAATAAATTATGAAATAATAAACTTCAAACAACATACACTAACTTTAACACAACATATCTTCTCAAATAATCCAAAACAAAGAGAGTTTCATTCCTTTTTTGGACCCTATTTTATTTGTCCAGTATTTAAGCTATGGTATATTTTCCCAGTTTATTTTTGGCCAATTTAATGTTTTGCCAATGGATTGTTGCTGGATGTTTCAACTATCATATGACATACTGAATTGCAGCTATGAGGGCCTTAATTTTTTAATCCTGTAATTATGTTGTATGCTGCTCAATAATAAACACTAAATATATGGGCCTAGTGCAGATGACACTATGATTCAGTTCCATAGTATTTACACACAACTGAGATGACATGTGCAGGATGATGGCTCTTATATACTTCCTTCTTTGAAAAGAATAAATAATAAGAATGACATGAAGGAAGGTAGGAATGAATGCCTTCTTGAAAGCATTTGGGTGACTATCAAAGGAAAAATAAATGACATTGTCATAGGTGTGTACTATAGGACATCCAACCAAGCAGAGGAAATAGACGAACTCTTTGCTAATCAGTTAGCTGAAGTATTCAGGAAACACCACTATAGTAATGAGATTTTAACTATCTTTACATCAACTGGAAAACAAACTCTGCAGTGAGTAGATCAAACATATTTCCTTTAATGTGCCTAGCTTACAACTATGTCACCTGAAAGGTGGAGGTCGGAACTAGAGAGGGTCAGCTATACAAGACTTAATCTTAACTAATAGGGATGAAATGATTGAAGAAGTCTTAGGAATTTCAGGGCAGAGTGAATGTAGGAGATAACCAGGTTTGACCCCTCCTGAGGAAGGGGTCAAATGCATCCTGAATCATGAGTCCCTTTGCACCAAGATATCTAAGTCCAGCCCATTCCATTAACTTTTATCTACCACCAACTTGCTTTGACCGGTAGTAATTCAGATTCTTATAGAGAGCTTTAGCATACAATAAACCTATATTTTCATTTGAACTGCCTGGATTCCTGATATCCTGTGTTTGACAGTGACCAGGTTATACTAGAATTTGCCACAGGTAGGCACGGGTAATTGAACAAAGTCAGACTAGTGTTTTAGACATTAAGAGAGATGACTTCAACAAACTAAGAGAAAGATTAGGAAGGATTTCATGGATGGAAATCCTAGAAGAAAAAACAGTTCAGGATGCATGGGAAACTCTGAAAAACAAAAATACTAAAGGCCCAAAAGAAAAACAAAAGATACCAGATGAGACTAGCATGGTCGCACACTCTGACAAACTGAGGCACAAGAAGGACAACTATAAAAAAAATGAAAGAGGAACACATAACTAAAACAAAATTAATAGCTCAAATCTGAAGGGATGGAATCAGGAGGGCTGAGGCTCTGAATGAACTAAATCTTGCAAAAAAATTGCCAAAAATAACAAAAATAGTTTATTTCAATACAAGAAGAAAAGTCAAGGAAATGATCAGTCCACTAATGGGAGAAGATGGTAAGAAGGTGGCCAGTGGATCAGCTTAATTCCTTCTTTTCATCTATCTCTACGGAAAAGGAGGAAATAGCCCAACTTATCAATAACAGCACAGTGGGAGACAGAACGGGATGCAAGTCAAAGTAGGCAAGAAGTCATGCTATCTCCTTTATCCTCCTAGAAAGTAGAGATTATTTACAATAATGAATTTATTTATTTATAAATAACAAACAATATAAAAGCAGTAGTCTATCATAAGAGGACCCAGATTATTGGGGGCAATATATTGACTCTGTAAACAGCTTAGAGTGGGTTGTAAAAGCACTATGAAGTGGTATATAACTCTAAGTGCTATTGCTATAGGATGTTTTCAACAGGATACAACAGCCTTATGTATGTTTTACCCAGAAAAGAATTAACTTCCAAGAAGCTATACCCTGTTTCCCCCAAAATAAGACATCCCCTGATAATAAGCCCAATCGGGCTTTTGAGCACATGGCAATAAGGCCAAACGCATATTTCAGGGTTCAAAAAAATATAAGACAGGGTCCCTTTCTGTGTTTTCTGCTCATGAACTGTTCAGAACTGTTTCTAGAAAATGCTAAGAAGCTTTAAGAAAATTAAGAAATAAACAAAAAAGTGATGGGGGGAAGGTGGAAGGAAGAACTCAATACATTTGGTTTACGTATATATTTTAACACTTAAAAAACATTTGACATTAAAGTACTGAATGTGTTCATTAACGTTTGTATAAGGGCAGTCTTTCCCTAGCAAAATAAAAAAAAAAATCTCCCTTAAATGAAGAAATTCTTCTCCTTGTCTGCTCTTGCATTTTCTAGAAACAATTCTGAACAGTCCATGAGCAGAAAACACAGAAAGGGAGGGGAAATAAAACACCATTAACACACAGGATATTGAACTGGACAAAGTGGCAAATTTTAGAATGTGAACTGACCCTCCAAGCAGATGTTATGATGTTTGCAATCTCCCTAAGCGAAGCAAAGGGAATAATAGCCGTTGCTAGGAAATGAGATCTACAGAACAACAAGCTTCTTCCTATGACTTTGTATTTATACATACACAATAATGGATAGGAATGGGGACACTCAACCAAACAAAAATAATTTCTGACTGTGCAATTGCTTGATTTGTATTCTGCCTTTTTGCAGGAGTCTTAGGACAGCTTAAAAACCTGTGTATTTATTTTATTTTACTTTTTTATTTGCATTTATATCCTGCCCTTCTTTGAAGACTCAGGGCGGCTTACACTATGTCAAGCAATTTGAATATCATAACTCTGTGAAGTAGGTTGGACAGGGAATATGTCACTGGCTCAAAGTTAACTGGTGAGTGTATCATATTCCAATGAATTGTTACCACTATGAAGGATTCCACATTTCTCTAAAAGAATGAATTTGGGATCCTTCATAGTCTTTTGTGAAAGCAAAATTGTCTTATTTCATCCCAAGTGATCCAAGCAAAAAAGTATACTCCCAAACCCTAAAATAAAGGAATACGGCATAATTACAGAAAGGAGAAAAATATACAAGATAGGCAGACTCTGAAGTCTCAAGCCACGCTTCAGGAATCCAGATGGATGAATTGGCTTCAAGTCCTGGAGGATTAGAGCAGGGCTACAAAATACATTATCTTTAACAGTCAGCAGATTTCAAGGGAATGTTTTATGCTGGTGCTCTCAGACCTTCACTGCAGCTGGTGTGTAGATGTCTTGCTCAGAAAACAAAAATAAAAGCAATCATTTTCACAGAGCTCTTTTCTACAGTCATGTATTTCTGTACATTTCAGTTCCTTGAGATTTGATTATATTCTGCTTGGGCGTCTCCTGGAACTAGAGGGTATGCTAGAGAATCTGCACTAGTGCTGTAAGAAACAAACCTCACGCTTGGAGATCGGTTCTTTGCAAGTCCTAATGTTTGGGCCTAGCTCTGGGAATATCTTGGTTTAGCCACCTTCTAGTCATCCTCTTACTCTTAGGATGAGTCACCTAAGGAGGACATGACATCAATTCCCTTAAAGAGCTTGTCTCAGAACAAAAAAGATGTCATGCCAAAATGTTTTTCAGATAATCATGTTCCGGAAATGAGAATATTTATTCTCTTGAATTGTGTGATCAAACTAACCACAGCATTTTTTTAAAAAATAGGAAAATATTTTTTCTGCTGAAGGTAACGAATACAAATGCATTAATTTTAGATTGATGGTTTTCTTCGTCAATTTCCTGCTCCAGGGGTTAAGGAAAGGCCCAACAAAATTCTAGGCCTAAAACTAATCAATAAAGAAGAGTGAATTAAGGAAACATGAATTAAGTACACTCAAGGAAAAGTCGCCCTGGAATGATTTTGACTTTAAGAGAAACTAAAACTGGCCATCATCTAATATGTATCTTGGTCTTCCAAAAAATGAATTTTATTTCATTCAGAGAAATGATAAGTAGGACCCTATGATAGGAGAAGCTGGTGGGAAAAGGGGTCTACAATGGGTAGACGTTCCTAAAGAAAGAGGCATTAAAAACACAATTATAAATAACTTGAACAACAGAGGAGAACATAAAGAAGCTGGGGTAGCTGTAAAAAAACTTGAAGCAGACTTGAAAGCAAAAAATGATACACGAGATTGAAAAGAGGATGACATTTGTGTGGACATAAAGGAAGATGGGAAGCCTGGAACTGTAGAGCTGGAAAGAGAAAGCTCATAATGAGCTCAGTTTAGCAAAGAAGGCAGTGAATATAAAAAAGGTGAACATTTTTAGATATGTTTAAAATAAAGCAAAAATGAATTAGTATATTAGTCACTTAATGATGGTGACAAAAAGTTAAAGAAATGTAGAGCTTTTTGTTGCTATTTAATTCAGTCTTCTACAAACAAATCCTACATGATCTACTATTACATTATAATAGAGAGAAAAGGCAGGCCTGAAGCTTGAGCTAATACAAACATAGTCAGGAAATGTTTGTTTATTTTCAGTTACTTTAAATTTCCAAATGCTGGTTATTGGTTTCCTGAAATACTGAAAAAAACTTGCTGATGTCCTGGTTCAATCTTTTCTAAAGTGTTGTCTTTGTCTCAATACTGGATTTATTTAAAAAAATCCATCCTTAAAATGTATATAAATGATTGCAATTTTTCTCCTTTGACTACAGCGTTGGCCATTGGGCCATGATGGCGAACCTATGGCACACGTGCCAGAGGTGGCATGCAGAGCCCTCTCTGCTAGCACATGCGCTGTCGTCCCAGGTCAGATCTCCATGGCTTTTCTTTCATGAGCTTCTGTTTCCCTGCAAATGATGAAAGAGAAGCTCAGAAAAGAAAAAGATCTTACCTCTTGCTGCGCTGCTGGTGTTGGGATGCCCTGCCTCCCGCCAGCCAGCTGGTCTTGAGGTCTCTGCTGTGCAGGCGCGCATGTCCGCACATGTGCACGTTCACGCATGCACATGTTCACGCATGCACGTGTGCACATTTCAGTTTGGGCATGCGCAGACGTGCAGTTTGGGCACTCAGTGTCTAAAAGGTTCGCCATCACTGCCATAGGGTGACCTTATACTTAAAAAATGTACTTTAAGGCAATAGCTTGTTAACAATCTTGCAGATGCAGAATGTAACAAAGCAAAACAAAAATAAACCACTGGGTCTTTTGGCCAGCCACTCCCTTTTAGCCCACTTAATTCATAGGGTTACTGTTGTGAAGAAACATAGGAGTCTGCTGAAATAAAAGGCAGGATATAAACCAAATAAATAAATACAATGTTAATGGAGAAAATGCTCATAACATTTGCAGACAAGTGTAAAATGTGATGGAATATTTTAAACCCTATTACTGCTGCTCTGTGAGTGAGATGGATGGCCGATAAAATAAATAATTCAATAACTCATTGGAGAAATGTCTTAAAAAGTATGAAATTTTGTACAATTCTTCACTTTGGAAAAACATTAAATGTAAAGACATAGGATTGGGTTATCTTGTTAATAATGATATTTATGAAAAAGATCTTGGAATATAAGCCAGCAGTGTGTTAAGATTGCAAAGAAGGAAATAAATCACTTGTATACTGCATCAATATATTTCTAAATTAGGAAAGAATTGTTCCCCTTGATTCTGCTCTAATTTGGCACATATATTTAAGAAGGATTCAGAGTCTTTGGAACAAATTCTCAGAAAGACAGTGGGAATGACTGGGAACTAGAGCTAGGATCCACAAACAGAACTGGAAAGAGTTAGATATTTTCAGTTTCAGGAAAAGATGATTAAAGGAGTACAATAGCATTCTTCAAATAATACTTAAAATAATGTTACATACAAGAACAGATACTCCTTGCTTAAGAGACCATTCATTCAGTGATAATTCAAAATTACAATGGCACTGAATGAAAAGACTTACGACTGTGCCCAAAGTTATGGCCGTTGCAGTGTCCTCACAGTTATGTGATTGTGATCAACACTTGGCAACCAGTTTGCTCTTATAGTCAATTGCCAAGTGCCCCGCAACCAAGCCATTGCCATTTGACGGCTTCCCCAGAAAGTCAATGGGGAAGCTAAAAGGGAAGTCCCAAGTTGCTACCACCTGCTGAGAGAACGCCGTCTGATTTCTGAGGGTTGGCTGAAAAAGGTCTATGTTTAAATCCAAGCAGGATTTTGGCACAAGCTGTTTGTAGCATGGGGTGTTTGCAGCCAGACCCCAGAGACAACAGGACTCTTTCTAGTTTCTACAGACTAGCGGAAAAAAGTTCATCCTGAAATCCAAGCAGGATTTTGGCATGAAATATTTGCTGCATGGGGTGTTTGCAGGCAGCCCCTAGAAACAAGTGCCATTCAGCTGCATGTACAATGGGGTTCTGTCCTGCACCCAGAGAATCTAGAATACCTGTCGGTTTATATCTAACTTCCTTTTCTACGTAACATGAAATATCTACTTACATCTCTTTCTCTATTGTAGAATATCAAAAACTTTATCTGCAAAAAAAAAAAAAAAAGGCCTTTTCTCCCAATAGTCCAGCTGGCTACTTCACAGAATTTCAATTCTGGAACCCAGAAATTTATTATTAATAGGTGATGCAATAGGTGGGCTTATGGATATCTTATTATCTTGGTCAGAAACTGCATGTACTTTCAAAGAATCAAATGTAAGAGAAACAACATCATATCGTTTTTAATATGGTTACCATTCTTTCCTTTTCCCCACTTCCCAGGCTTTCAAATACCTTACCTTCATAACAATCCCGTATCGTCCCAAAATAAACATAGTACTGGTCATTGGTGAAGAAAAGGAGACTGAGCCACGAGTCAACAGCATAAATGGGAACAATGAAAAGGATCCTGACAATATAGCGTTGCTCATTGGGGCAACTGTAGCAGCGAAGGTGCATGTAGATCTAAATAAAGAGAAAATGGAGGGTGTGATCAGAATCCAATCATGGAGTAAAGAAAATCAATGCAAAACTCAAAGAACTGAACACCCCAGAGAAGAGTATTTTCCCCTAGCTTTCTTCTATTGAAAGATAATAATTTAGTCAGATGTGTTTACTGGAAGTTGTGTCTTCATTGATTATAGTTAGATTCTGCTTTTTTCCAGGAACTGAAGTTTACCTACATCATATTACCCTTCTATTGTTATTCTAGAAAATAACCTGTGAGATTAATTTACAAAACTAATTAATAAACATACATGTTTCAAAATTGTTTCAATTATACCTTTTCTTCATAATACCTTTAATCTAATAAAAAAGCAATTGCCCTGCAGTTCATATAACATGAAGATGAAAATTTTATTTTCAGTGAAATTCCATTGATACCACAAAACGAGAAGTTTGCCAATTCAATGTTACAAAAACAGCAATGAAAAATATAATGAGATTGTTTTCTATTGGGGTTAATTTTAATGACAAAGAATACCCTTTTAATCTAATAGGATTACAATCTATGATTGTAATCTATGATTAGTCACAAAAAAGATACAAAAGTCAATCAACTTCACTATCAGACAAAGTAGATACAGTTTATAACCTGATCAGTCACTATCTAAAATACAATGCGGTTTCAATATAGAACTAAAACACAAATGCACATTGCATACAGCCGATTATTCCCATCTTTGTGTTGTGGCAATGCTTTGTGTCATGTGATTACCATCATACTCCTATTATGTTTTTGGAAACCAAAAACTGGAAATGCTATAACACATAAATTAAAATTGCAATAGGCATGATGAAAATGTTCAATTATTGCTTCAAACAGTTCAAATCAAAACTTTGATATAACCCTTTAATTAGAATATAATTAATATAACACTATCATGCAAAATAACTGCAAAATTTTGCTGTTTTGCTTGATTAAAGTTTCATTTTGTTTCCATGGTCAGCCAACAGAACTTACAAACTGGAAAATTTACAAATTTCGTCTTGCTGGACTGGCTTGAATTTTAATTTCGATTTTTAGCTGATTTTATGGGGTTTTAATTTTTTATTAATTTTAGTGTTACTTGTATTTTAATATTAGGCCAAATTTAATAAGTTTTTTAATGTTTGTTTTTAATATTGTATGTATTGCTGTATTTTTATTCTGGCTGTAAACCGCCCTGAGTCCTTCGGGAGAAGGGCGGTATACAAATTAAAACAATAATAATAATAATAATAATAATAATAATAATAATAATAATAATAATAATAATAATAATAATAATACAAACTGGAAGCAAATAGGTTTTTTTGCTTATTCTTAGCATCTGGCAATCAGAAAGTACATAGTTTTAGACTCATTTAACTGCAAGATCACATCTGTATACTATAGACAGATCCATGAATGTCTTTAAAAACTGTTAGATCAGTGCCCATGACAATCTTTTGTAGCAATTCTATAACAGTAGATAGATAATGGAACAGAAATTCCCCTTTCCTGTACTCTAGAATTGCATTAAGTCATGTATACCTGACCCAAGGACCAGGTCAAATTTTGAAGTAGAATTAACAAAATGAATAGATGTGATGGAATTTAGCAAGGATCCCCAGAAGGGAAGGAGTACATTCCAGAGGAGTAAATGGCAATTCAGTCCAGATATCATACAGTAAGAGTCCCTCCCTAATAATTCACATATTATACATGTAGAAATCCTCTGTCTGGCAAGATGTTGTCTATAGGTGAGAAAAATAAATAACTCATCTTGGAAGAATTACTGTAACCCGTTCTTGGTTTTGGGCCTGAGAGTAATCCACTTCTGAATCTTAACCCACCAACTGATTCAATTGCATGCAGAAGTTCTATAACTGATAGTCACGATCTAATTATTAAAAAGCACTCAACAAGATTGCTAAAAGTCAGTTTACCTATATAAGTATAATATTGCAAAAGAGAAAGTCTTTTGCATTGGTATCTGATAAAAGCCAGCAGCTAGAATTTATGGTAGAAAGGCTAAGGTGGGACAAAAGTGGATATATCTCGTCTTCTCACTGCAGTGAAATTAGTCATAATGTTGATGACAGATAGAATGGGAAGAAAGAATCAGACACTGCTATTTATTCCATGTACTAAGACCAAACAGAAGTACAAAGCAGGAAGATAATGCCAAAGGGTTGTTAAACCTTATGAATCACAGTTTTTTATCATCAATTCATCCTCCCATCTATCTCTCTATAATTAATGTACAAAATTCCTAAATAAACCGAACATATTATCATGAGTGGTGCATCGCTTATATACCACAAATGAAGAATTATAGAACTTACTCTTTTTTTCTGCTATGTATTCAAAATGGACTGTGATTAATATATACAGGTGTAAATTTCAATTTCAAATTTCAAACCTTTATTGTCAATGCACATGTGTACAATGAGATTGGATGAGCCTTCCTTAGTGCATCGACCCAACACAATACATCGCAATAACTCAGTGAAAGAAAGAAAATCCCTAACCCAGTAAATCATACTACTAACAAACAATCCTCTATACATATATGTGCATAACATTACATTATAATATATTGCACCAATATGAGCACACACACACACATATATATATATGTATACCTCTGTCATATATAGAGAGAGTATATGTATATATATATTTGTGTGTGTGTGGGGGGGGTGTATGTGTGTGGGGGGGTGTATATATAAACACACACACATACGCATGGACATATACACATATATCAAATGGGCATCAAAATTTCATTTTTTAATGTGTGCCAGTATGTTCACAGAAAAAAAGTATCAATAAAGGTTATCCTATTCTATTCTATCCTATCCTACCTTATCTAAATGTCTCTAGGGGTGAAATGACAATTTGTCTCATTGTTTTAAAAGCTAAAAGAGACATTTAATTTTCTGTAAATTTCATACTCCTCCACTTTTCCCTATAAATTACTGCCTATGTTTTTTTTTTTAAAGAAGTGGGCATAATCAATTAAAAAGCAAGTTATAAAAAAATGCACTTAGCTTCCTAGCCATTTCAGTTCCCATTGGCATATCTGCAAAATTTTGAATCTTATTTCTCTTATACACTATTGAGTAACCTTATTTTTAAGGAATTATCATAACAAATCATTTGTATTGCAACTAAAGGGGAAAAAAGACCCATGCTCTTTTTCAATACTTTTTTTGGTTTGTCCTAAAACAAGGTATTAAAGGATGATCACACCTGTACATTAAGGAGAACAATGTTGGAGACAGTACCAGTTTAAAGAATTTGGAGACTCAATGCATATCAAGTTTTCAGACTCCCTACCTCTAAATTTAACATTGCAGAAGGGTTACTATAAAATAAATTAAAATTGTGTATTTAAATTATGCATTCAATCAATAGAATACTCACAAAACCTGAACTAAAAGCAAACATATATCTCAAAGAAACCTCCTAGATATAAAATCAAAATATAAACTGTTTTCATTTTAAAACATTCAAATTCTTCTTTAAAGAATCATACTTCCATTGGCAGAGAAAAGCTGTTTATTCAAAAAATGAATTGTCCTACAATTATTGCCATGAGTTTATCAGTGCTCAAAGTCAAGTTATATCACTCTGAATTACAGTGACCTACTTTCTCTTAAAAGTGCAGAGGATTTGGAACAACACAGAAGCGGTAACCCTTCCATACTGCCAGGAAAGCTGTTCAACCAAAATATAATTCAAAATCCAAGTCATATAAAACATATCTGTGAAGCAATGCCTTTGCTTTAAATTGCAGATAGGACAGTTTGAGAAAGAATGCAAAACAAAAAACACAGTAGAGGAAGAGGAGGAAAAAGAAACAGCATGCTTTGTAGCCCTTTGTTCTGACAATAGATCTGTGAGTACAATAAAACCAGTCACTATGCAGTAAAACCTTGCTCAGAAGATTGATCAGCTTCATCTACTTGGTTGGTAAAATGGAAGCTGTTATCCAGTGGGTGGAAATGGCCCTTTAAAAATTCTCTCAGCCCAATGTAACAATTGGCTAACACAGAACTGTGCTAACCACTAGGTAGACGGGCCTGTCCTAAATCCATATTGGCTACAAGGTGCCTTCTTGTGGATAGACCAACGTAGGCAGCTAGTTTCACACCCTATGACTGTTTGCACATAGAGGTAATCCTTGACTTATGATCAATCATTTAATGAGAATTACAAAGTTACAATGGCCTTGGAAAAAGTGACTTTTGACCTATACTTGCATGTAAGATCAAGGTATCACCCCCACAGTCACATGACTGAAATTTGGGCACTTGGCAACCAGCTCACACTGGCTGTAGAATCCAGTGATCACACTTTGCAACCTTTTTGGCCTATTTTTGGCAAATTTTGCCCATTGGGGAAGCTGATTCTTTTAATGATCATGATGATTGGCTTAATGACTGGTATAAAATTGGGTCCAACTTAATTTACTATTACAACAAATTACAACAGAAATTCCAGTCCCATTTGTGTTTTTAAGTCAGGTACTCTGCTTACCCCACTGTCCCACCCACCCCCTGGCCTCCATTTTCCTGGTGCCTAATGCAATTACATATATTGTACCATCTTATAACAGTCTCAGTTGAAGATTGCTTATATCAGGGCTCCCTGATATAAACTCCTGGCCCGTGGGCCGGATGCTTCACGTGCTGGCCCACCCACACCTAGTTTAGCAAAGGGGGAAAAGTCCCAATACACCACATGATGCTGCTATGACTACGTGAGTTTGATACCTGTGGCTTATATATACTGCAGGTCATTACATCACATAAAACAGCAGTGCTTATAGCTGAAAGGAGAGTGGGATATGTTAATGGAATAACAACACTACTAAACGATGAAGCTGATGGAGAGCAATTCAACATGTAAAATTGTTTATTTTACCTGGTGACAGGTGATCAGTACAGCTGTCCACACAAAGAAACCTGAGATGGCCTGGGCAGCTGTTGTCATTAGGAATATTGGCTGCTCCACTGCAGTCAGGCTACCATCCTCAGGCATCCTGGATAAATTAGGGGCTGTGGCAGGGGTGCTGACAGGGGATTCTGACTCAGGCACTGACATGGCTCCAGTTACTACAATCATCATTATTTTTTGTTGTTCAAACCTATAGGAAAATTGAAAGAGGAGGAAAAAATCAGCAGAATGACTTGAAATAACATAGACATAATCCAAAAATGTTAGGACAAAATTACATGAATTTTAGAAAAAATTGCCTTCAATGCTAAACATACAGAGGAACTAGTTGATACAACTTATTTATGCATTTATGATATACACAGCATGGTTATCCTTGAGTTTAAAAAAAACACAGAAGGACAGAAGAAACTAAATTGTAGAAATGTAATGTGCATTATTTGTTTAAACTCAAGCTATAAAATATTGAGATGTGCACTGTTCAGAACTGGCTTCAAAGCGCAACATATATCGTAAATGAGATTATGTGATACTAAAGACAAACTAGATGCATTTACATCTACAGTATGTAGTAATCTCCGTAGTCAGTTCATTTTAAAAAATGATATAAAGTTCTGATACTTGACAGACTTCACTAGAGATTAGCTTTATAAGACAAGTATGTATGTAATCAGCAAACAAGCTATTAAAATATCTTTCAGGTACCGGTAGTTACTGTATTTTCTTTGACAATATTAGCCTGTTGACTTTTATTCTGGGTAAAATAATGTCAAAATCCAGCAAAGCCATTTAGTTTTAGAAACTCAAAATTATACTCTATAATACTAATAGTTTTTGACTTACAATCACAATTGGCCAAGGAACTTCTGTCAGTAAGTTATATGGTTGTTAAGTGAGCCACGCCCAATTTTACAACCTTTTTTTTCACAGCCATTAAACAAATCATTAAGAGAATCTTGCTTCTCCCATTGACTTGTTTGTCAGAAGCTAGTTGGGAAGGTCACAAATGACAATAACTTGCCCCCAGGATGCTCCAGCCATCATAAATACATGCTGGGTGCCAAGTGCCTGAATCCCATGACTGCAGGAATGCTGCAACAGTGCGAGGAGTGGTTGGAAATAACTTTTTTCATCACTGTCGTATCTTTAAACTCTCATTAAACAAATGGTGTCAGAGGCTACCTGTCTACTTATGATCATAACTGGGACCAGAACTCCATCACTAAGTTATGCAATCATTAAATGAAACTCGCTCAATTTTACAACTTTTTTTCCCCATGGTCGTATCAAATAGTGGTTAAGCAAATCTGATTTCCTCCACTGAGTTGGCTTGTGGGAAGCCCCCTGGGAAGTTTACAAAGGGTAATAATGTGACCTCGGGATCCTGCAATTATTGTATCTACATACCAGCCGCCAAGTGCTGAAATTTTGAACACAGGACTGCAAAACACCATGATGGTTATAAATCAGTTGATAAAAGGCAAATATGTGAATAATGGTGAAAATCAGTATTTTAGAACCAGATATTGGAGGGTGTCTTCTTTGCAAGTATATTTTACTTTCACCTAAAAGCAAAAAGCCAGTCTTGCTGAATTGGGAATCTTCCTGCTAATTTCCCTAAATAATGCACTTTGTCCCAAAGTTGTACCTGGGCTTCTTCACTGATCCCAAGTATGTCAAAGATAGCAAACCTGAATGGAATAGTGCAAATTATTATTCTTTTTAAGTGAATCACTGCAGTTGTTAAATTAGTAATATGGAAGCCTAAGTAATCAGGTTTCCCCATTAATTTTGGTTGTCAGAAGGTTGCCAAAGGGGATCACATGACCCTGGAACACTACAACCATCATAAATATGAAACAGCTGCCATGTGTCCGAATTTTGATCACATGACTATGGGGATGCTGCAATACTTGTAAGTGTGAAAAAACAGTGATAAGTCACTATTTTCAGTGCTGTTTTAACTTCAGTCACTAAACAAATAGTTCTAAATGGAGGACTACCTGTATAGAATTTGTATTGGTACAGATGTAATAGTTGTTTTTGAATGAGTGGAGGATCTATCTATGCAATGCTGAATAGCAGAGAAAATGGACTTTTCTTCTCCATCTGAACAGGAGGCTTAAAACTTCTATTTTTGAATTCTTCTTGTCTATAACTAAAGACATAACAATAAATGTTTTAAGCCTGTGATTTATTTCCCACAAACTACTACAATATGCTTTATTGTTGATAAATAATCTGCGTAACTAGAACTAGACAATTTGATTATTCAAAATAACCTCAGATGCAAATCCATTTACTTGATCCATCTCAAAAATAATTGGATATTATTTTAAAGAATTGGGGGGAGGGGGAAACTATGCCCATTTCCATTCTAACTTGATCAGTTTATGAAAATTAATCTATACTTGCAGCATTCAGTTTTTGTTTCGTTTCTTCTTAATACTGTAAATACAGATTGCTGTAATGATGCTAGGAAATAGACACACCCTACAGTAGCCTTTGTCTGATATATTCAAAGGAAAAGTAGTAAGTTGTAACTAGACTACTCCCTTTTGACTTATTTCCTGTCTCCTTCCAAAAAAAGGAATGTTCTGACTATACCACATACATATATTTTACAACTCCCCTCCCAACACATACACCAAAGAAAAATAGAAATTAATAGACAAAAACTCTCTTGAAAAAGAATATCATGGTAAAATACTTTCACTGTTGATCTGCATAATTTATTTAACATAGAAAGAAGATGAATAATGTAAAATAACTTGATTGCTTGCATATGGAACAGTGAAAGAAAGTTAAAAAAGAGAAATAACTAATATGGGTGGAATGGGCTAATCCAAATAAAATATAGACAGGTGTGTATATGAACAAATACAAGTTGAAAAGTAATGTTATATGCTTAAATTTTCAATATGTACAGTACTTAATTAAAGATCTTTATATAGAAGATGAGCCTTCCATGCAAGAAACTGAATATATGAAGTGCTGCAGAACATACAATAGCTGGAAACATGCCTTAGAGCAGTGATGGCTAACTTTTTCTGGACCAAGTGCCCAAAGCGCATGCACATGCACTCGAACCCCCAAAATACAATCTGTGTGCACCTCTGTACATGTGCCCTGCCCCTACGTATGCGTGTGTGCCCCTCCATGCGCCTTGCCCCCCACGCATGTGGCTCTTGCATGTGCTCATCCCCGCATTCATGCGCCCCCTCACATGTGCCCCCCCTGCACCTGCATACGCTCCCCGTGCATGCGTGGCATGCTGGCTGGTGGGAGGCGTATACACATGAGCAGCAGAACTGAACTGGGGCAATGGCTCGTGTGGCCCATAGAAAAGGCTCTGTGTGTCATCTTTGCCATGCGTGCCATAGGTTCGCCATCACGGCCTTAGAGTATTTCAGGTAGTCTCAACTTATGACTGTTCATTTAACAATGGTTTGAAGTTATGACGGCCTTAGAAAAGTGACAGCCTGTACTTGACTTGCACTTGTATGACTGTCATACTACCAGCTAGCATTTACCACAACTGCAGCATCTTATAGTCGTGTGCTCACAATTTATTATTATTATTATTATTTATTATTTATTTGATTTTTATACCGCCCTTCTCCCGAAGGACTCAGGGCGGTGTACAGGCAAGATAAAACATACAATGTACAAATTAAAATGCAATTTAAAAAACGTATTTTAAAATTAGCCTGAAAAAATTAAAATATACCAAGAACTAAAAACCCCATTTAAAATTAATCAAATTTACAAAATTTAAAATTAAAATTCAATTCAAGCTAGCCCCGCGCGAATAAAAAGGTGTGTCTTCAGTTCGCGACGGAATGTCCGAAGGTCAGGTATTTGGCGTAAGCTCGGGGGAAGCTCGCTCCAGAGTGTGGGAGCCCCCACAGAGAAGGCCCTTCCCCTGGGGGCCGCCAGCCGACATTGTTTGGCGGACGGCACCCTGAGAAGTCCCTCTCTGTGAGAGCGTACGGGTCGGTAGGAGGCATGTGGTAACAGCAGGCGGTCCCGTAAGTACCCAGGCCCTAAGCCATGGAGCGCTTTAAAGGTCGTAACCAACACCTTAAAGTGCACTCGAAAGGCCACAGGCAGCCAGTGCAGTCTGCGCAGGAGCGGTGTTACGTGGGAGCTACGCGTAGCTCCCTCTATCACCCGCGCAGCTGCATTCTGGACTAACTGAAGCCTCCGAGTGCACTTCAAGGGGAGCCCCATGTACAGAGCATTACAATAATCCAAGCGAGAGGTAACGAGCGCATGAGTGACCGTGCACAGGGCATCCCGATCAAGGAAGGGGCGCAACTGCCGAACCAGGCGAACCTGGTGGAAGGCCCTCCTGGAGACGGCCGTCAAATGATCTTCAAGTGACAGCCGATCATCCAGGAGGACACCTAAGTTGCGCACCCTATCCTTTGGGGCCAGTAACTCGCCTCCAACAGTCAGCCGCGGCTGCAGCTGGCTGAATCGGGATGCCGGCATCCACAGCCACTCTGTCTTGGAGGGATTAAGTTTGAGCCTGTTTCTCCCCATCCAGACCCGTACGGCCTCCAAACACCGGGACAGCACTTCAACAACTTCATTGGGGTGGCCCGGGGTGGAAAAGTACAGCTGGGTGTCATCAGCGTACTGCTGGTATCTCACCCCGAAGCCACTGATGATCTCACCCAACGGCTTCATATAGATGTTGAACAGCAGGGGCGAGAGAATCGACCCCTGTGGGACCCCACAAGTGAGACACCTCGCGGTCGACCTCTGCCCCCCTGTCAACACCATCTGCGACCGGTCGGAGAGGTAGGAGGAGAACCACCGATGAACGGTGCCTCCCACTCCCAATCCCTCCAACCGGCGCAGCAAGATACCATGGTCGATGGAACAATTTATAAACTTCCCAGTTGGCTTTCAACAAGTCAATTGAGGAAGCCAGATTTGATGCAGTAAAAATGGTCATAAATCCAGGTCCAATCACATGTTGCTTTGCTTCACAACTGCATCATTTAGTGACTGATATTCTGGTCCCAACCATGGTTGTAAATTGAGATCTACCTGTACAACTTCTGCAATTTCCATAACATAGTTTCATATTCAATTGTTTTCACCATAAATGCTCTTAACCTGTAATATATGACCAAGACTAAATATTACTGTATAACATGAGCAACAATAGTTAATATATATGTTTAAAAGAATACTGTACAGCAGATAGGATTTGCTTTTTAATTCACCCCTCCCCTATTTGTTTCCAGTAAATTGCATCCCACAGGGGTGATTAAAATGATCACCATGCTGCATTACATGTTCAAGTCTTCATGTTCTTACTCCCTAGACACAAGCTAATACGTTGCCTTCTCATTCAGCATTTGCACTGACAAACAAAACTAGTGAATACTTTTGCTGTTGCTAGTTTGCCTTTTTAAAAAAAGAAACTCCAAGTCAGAAAAATTTGAATAAAATTACATCAGGCACTAATATTCTAATTAAAACATACAATATAACTTAGATCAGTTGACAATATGAATGCAAAGCACTATTCTTTCAAAAAGTAATCTGCTATGTATTGAAAATTGTTATTTGCAAGATCCATCCTATCGTAAAATTTACTTTGGTTTTTTTAACCATTATGAGAGTTATTATTATTAGTTTTTAAAGACTCCCAAAGGGTTAAACAGGATTAATTATCTTGATAGAAATCTCAGTGTAATTCTAAGTGTAATTCTTCAAAAACAAATTAGGTAAAGTAATTTTAAAAATAAGTTAATGCATGCTTAAATCCTGTCTTCATTAGTTCATTATTGTCCTCTTTCTCCTTGGCATCTATACCACTGGCAGCAATTTTAAGGGATTGTTTCTGAGATATAAAAAGTCATTGATCTCTACATACAGTAATATACAGTAATATCTATTTATTCTTTTCAGAAGACCGACTTACATTTAGCTGATAATGAAAATTTTAAAAAATGAAGATATGCTGCTGAGCTATGAAGTATGAAGGATATTATGTACTGTGTACATAACACTTTACATAATAAAAACATTTATACTTAGTAAGAATAATAGGCATTTCTGTATTTTAAAACATGGGGTAGTGAATTCAAAGTATGTCATGATTCCCATTGTCAAGCAACAGGAAATAATCAATAGCACTGAAACTAGAGGATGAAAAAGGTAGGAGATTCAACTAGTGGAAAGATTGGAGGAAGAGATTTTCTAAATTAGCATGCTTAACTTATATAAACATTATACATTTTTTAAAAAAAATGACACTTCAAATTTTGGAATTTTGCATGCAAGTTCTCAGATGGAAAGAACAAAGTATATCCTATATGAAGTGTACATAATTATTCAGATAATCACACAAGCCATCAAGTAATGCGGGCACTAAATGTGCCATTTCTCCTACAACCATTTCTATCAGAACTTGTTTTTGTTTCACTGTGCACAGTATCCATATTTAACCCCACACAATATACTTAAGAACCATGCTGCACCTCTAACAAACCATGTACTATAAATGTTTGAATTGCTTTAACTATACTGAAAAAAAACCCTGAGCTGTCAATTTGTATAGGTACAGGTAGTCCTCAACTTACAACAGTTCACTTAGTGACCATTCAAAGTTACAATGGCATTGAAAAAAGTGACTTATGACCATTTTTCACACTTAGGACTGTTGCAGCATCCCCATGGTCACGTGATTTACATTCAGATGCTTGACAATTGACTCACATTTATGACGATTGTAGTGTCCTGGGGGTCATGTGAACATATTTTACAACCTTCTGACCAGCAAAATCAATCAGATTCACTTAACAACCATGTTATTAATTTAACAACTGCAGTGATTCGCTGAACAAATGGGCAAGCAAAGTTGAACAAGGGGACAAAACTCAACAAATTTCTCAAATTTCTCTTGAGGACCACCTGTAAAACTCATACTCTTATTAACACAAGGAACGGACCCTGCTGCCTATAGGAAACTCCAACCCCACTTTCCGTGGTGCCACGTTGATCCCCTTGTAGACCTAGGCTGTGCCTACTCAGCACCCACAGCTATTTCTACTACCGCTCCACACAAGTGGGCAACACTAACGTGTATCCCAGGTCCTCCCGTCCTTCTGCGCCATCACTCCCGGGCAGGAGTTTGCTGCCATTCGCCTTTTCACCTCTTTCTCATTCACTCACTCACTCTAGGAATTATCGCGGCCAGATGCCCGTCAACACCGCTCCAAGTACCAGGCAACAAACTCCCCACTCCATCCGGGGGAGTCAGGCCACCGCTCTGCCGCTATGTCCATCATCTCAGAACCCATCCCTCCTCCCCATCCCTCCCTCCACCTTCCCACTGTGCCCTCACCGCCACGAGGCACTGCAAACACCAGCCGTCCTGTCGCCGCCGCCGCTCCCCTTCCCTTCTCCGCCAGGGAACCCGACCCTCCGGGGCTCAAGGGAACGGGCAGGGGGAAAGGCCCTCAGGACCCCATGGCCGGGCCGAGGCTTCCCTGGTCAGTTCCGTGGCTTCGCAGCCGCTCTCCGTCCCGTCGCGGAGCCACTTGTAAATCCTCCACTGGGACTCAGCGCCGCGGCCCTAGTGGGCTTGCAAGAAGAAAGGGGGAGGGTGGGAGAACGAAAAATTGCACGGACGAAGACGCGGAATTGTACTGCGCAGGCGCGAAGGATTCTGGCTTCCCTTTTCGTGCACCTCCTCGTTCATCGCTCCCCTCCCGCCTGAGAGGGAGAGGGAGGAGCCACAAGCGGGTGACATAACCAGTGGCCTCTCAGGAGATGGCGCCGTCTTCTCATCCTTCCCCCCTCCCGCTCCCCGTTCCCACCCACCCACCCACTCGCCTTCGGAGAGAGATTCTCCTGTGGGCCTCAGCGCGGCGGACGCGGCTGCTTAAAGATGTGGCGTCTTGTTTTTCTCGCCCTCCATCTTTCAGTTTGTTTCTTGGGGCGAAAGTCCGAGAACAGTTTCAATTGTTTAACATAAGTTTCAATTTTTTTTTTTTTGTTTACATTTATATCCCGCCCTTCTCCGAAGACTCAGGGCGGCTTACAGTGTATAAGGCAATAGTCTCATTCTTTGTACTTCAGTTTGAAGTACTTCAATTTATTAATTCAATTTATATTTAAATTAATTAATTTAATTAATTAAATTAATCAGTTAAATTAAATTAAAATTAAATTAATTCAATTTGTACTTCAATTTGAAGTACAAGGTATGAAGATATGAGGGAAGGTCTTCTCATTGGATCTTTAGGGTGCAGGCGGTCTGATAATGGAGCGGGTTCTTAAATTAGAGCTAACTTCTGTAGATTTTAATGATCTCCAACTATGTTTTGTGTAATCTGCAAAACCCAACCAAAGAGTCCTGGAGTACTACAAATTTGTTGTCTACTTTGTAACATTTTGGAGAAATTCTAGAATTTTGGCCTCTTATGTTTGGGGGAAGTTTTCTTGTTGGCCAAAGAAGTTCATAGGTATGTATGCTTTCACTGCTTTCATGTGTGCAGTAGTGTAGTTAGATAATTTTTGGTTCTGGATATAGTATGGTAAAGACAAAAATCTAGGGAAAAAATTCATCTAGACTGGGGATTCCAAAACGTTTTGTTTTCACACTTCCTTTTAGTGTTATCTTAATGTATACACCTCCCTTAAAAATTCAAAACATCAACAGAAATGAATAATGAAAGCATTACTGTACAATGAAACTGTTTGGGAATCTCTAATCTAGAAAGTCTTGGTTAAGATGGGTAAACCAGATTTGAACTTGGAAACTGGAAAGGAAGAAAAAAAACCCATTGTGTAATGAATACAAAATTGCAGTTTTTCACACAATTCACTATTCCTATTGTTGATTGATAAGATGAAAAAAATATTTCTTGTTGATCTTGTTGCAAGACGACACTAGGGGATGCTCTTGAAGCCAGAGAGAAAGAAATATCTGAGGCAAGGGTTTGAGGAAAAAAAATGTTAATATGGATATGATGGTATCTTCTCTCTTTCTTTCCCTCTCTCACACACTCATGCATAAGCACAAATATAAGTATGTGAATACCCATTGCAATACCCTTTTGCTATATTTATTTAAAGCCTTTGCTCTTCTCAAAATTGATCCTTTGCTGCAAATAGTTTGCCCAGTTTTTGAAGACCACATATGGTGAACCAACTTTCGTTATATATTTGAAAATAGAGATAGACAATAGCTAGATAGCTAGATAAATAGTTAGATAGATGAGAGAAAGAGAAATAGGTAAAATGGAAATACAAGCTTCCACTCAGTATGAGTATTAAACACTATAGCATATCTTTAAACCTTGAGGAATCACAAAGCTAATGTTGAGATAAATGAGAGGAGAATCTTCATCCAAAACGATGGTTCTCTTGAGTCTAGATCTCAATCAAGGGACTTGAGAACAAGGCATATGTATCCAAAGAATGGAAGAAAAGTCACTTCTAACTTCAAATGGGTCATCCATTTCTGTGACAATATCTTTGCTATCTTCTCTGGATTGTGCAGCATCCTGAAAGAAAGTATAAATGGATTGTCATTTTGCCAATCATTCTTGGGAACTATACATTTGACATCCAGACTATGTCCTTACATCCCACAGCAGCAATTTTTCAACTGCTATCACAATTGAGCACCCATCATAGCAGAATTCGCTTTTGAGTATGTGATGGCAAGATAACATGAATACACCATCCTTCAAGTAAATCTGAATTTAGCTTCACATGTGATTCTTGCTTCTTACATTCCTCAGAATATCTGTTAAGATTCATGGGGATTTATTTCTTAGAATTACATCCTGCTTTTTCATTTACTAGCTCAAAGCAGTATCTATAGTATTCCATCCTCTTTCTCTACAACAACTTGTGTGAGACTCATTGGACTGAAAGAGTAACTAAAATAACTCCTGGAGCTTCCATGTCTGAGACTGGAATACCAGTCCAACACCTGGTTTGCAACACCATGGCATGTGCTGATGGATAATGCCTCTGCTCTGCCTTCTGAAGGTGCTATGACAGATGCCACCCCAAAGCCAATCTAACCTTTCCTTAGGCTAATAGTGCCATCTGTCAGAAGGCACAGGGCATTCTATTCATATTTGGCAGAATCTATTTAGGAGGACCACTCACATACTATCTAGGAGTAGGATTGTGGGTCTGCTGACCTATTTTATGAGGCTTCCCAATTTGGTGTCTCCTGGATACCAGGGATGGGCTTATAATCACTGATGTGTATTTCTGTTTTTACTCCACCACCACCACCACCACCCCAATCAGTTGCTGCAGAACCTATGAGGCTTGTTGTAGTTTGTAATCCTTTTGACCCTCTTTAAAATCTTTGTTCTCTTTCAAGGAGTGTTGGAGTGTCTGTTCTCCACAGACCATTTGTTTGGATAGTTGCCTTACACTCGGGGTGCTCAAGGAGAGAATGCCCACAGTGTGTGCTGGGAAAGGATCAGAGATTTAAATGGCAGAGGTTGAGTGATTATTAGAAGGGAAGATAATCAAAGTCACAGAGGAACATGTGTGTGTGTGTGTATGTGTGTGTGTGTGCGCGTGCGCGTGTGTTTGTAAATCTTTGTGTTGCTGCTTGAAGCATGCTGGTCCTTGGTTTTCTTGTTTTTGTTTTTTGCTTTCCTTCTCTCCTTTTGTTTCTATGTTTCCTGTACAGATGTGCGCTTCGTCTCCAACCAACGGGGAAGGAATTGGTGATATCATAAAGCCTTGCCAGCAGCTCCGCTGTAACTAAGTTCTCCAGCCTCTGAGAAACTTCCTACTGAATTCCAAGCCCAAAACCAAATTATATCTTTCTAAACTAATCCTAAATTCATGTATATTTTACACAGCAAGTGAAGGCTGTATTTATGCAGAATTGCTGGTAGAAGAGATTTTTCTTCCAGGAAAACCCAGTTTCAGAGATCTGCTGCCTTTCTTATACTGCAGCACATTTTACCCATTCCCAAACCAGAATGTTTTCCACTGGCTAACAAATATGAACCAGGACTTTAGTTTCTCTTCTTTCTGGTCTTGTTCTTTCTATCAAATCTTTTGTCATATCCTTAATAACTTGTCATGGGAAACTCAGTTCCATCCTTCCCTTATTATAGTATATGTGTGCTGTTACTGAGTGGCGTAGCTAGATAATTTTTGGTTCTCGATATAGCATAGTAAAGACAAAAATCTAAAGATATTGTTTATCTAGGGCTGCAAAATGATTTGCTATCAACTTAATTTTATTTTATTATATTTTATTTATATCCCACCTTTATTATTTTTATAAATAATTCAAGACAGTGAACATATCCAACACACCTTCCTCCTGTAAGGCGGCTTGGGCTGAAAGAGAGTGACTGGCCCAAGGTCACCTGGCCAGTTTTCATGGCTAAGGCAGGACTAGAACTCCCAGTCTCCTGCTTTCCAGCCTGGTGCCTTAATCACTAGATCAAACTGGCTCTAGTAGTCTTTAGTGTAATCTTAATGTACACATCTCCCTTAAAAATCCAAACACTATTTTTTTTAAAAAAATCTTTCCCATGTTACTCTATTTTATTCAGATTTTCCCCTGAACCAGTTCTCCTTTGATTGCTGTCACAACCTTGGAGTTCTCCTTTTTAATTAGCTCTTAGTCTTACCGTTTCATTGGGCCTTCTTTTTATTAACTGACCAGTTTCTCCATATGTAGTAGTTAGTTTTTGAATCAATTGTCAACTGATTGAAATTAAGTTTTAAGTGCTCTGAATTAGTATATAACAGTGATGGTGAACCTTTTAGGGACCGAGTGCCCAAACTGCAACCTAAAATCTACTTATTTGTCGCAAAATGCCCACACGGCAATTTAACCGGCAATTAATAATAAGGTTTTACTATTAGTGGTAGTTTTACTACCAGTGGTAGTAAAATTCAAATAATTTAACAACTGGTTCTTCCTTATGACCTGGTAGGAGTGGCTGGGGTAGTCATGTGACTGAGTGGGTGGTGGCCAACTCTACATCACTCGTGGGTGGTGCCTATATGAGACAAGCAGGGTTGAGGAGGGAATCCAGGGGTCTCTGGTGAGAGGGGGTGGTGGAAGGAAAGACAGATCCAACCTATTTGTATGTGCGTGTGTGCGTGTGAGAGAGAGAGAGAGAGAGCACACCACCGCCAGCCCTGATACAACTCTCCGAGATTGGATTGGATCTCTCTCTCTCTCTCTCTCTCTCTCTCTCTCTCTCTCTCTCCTTCCTTGCTTTAGGCAGGCTTAGAAAGTCTGCCAGGCCCGGCATGCTGCGGACACCCCTCGCTCGCCCCTTTGCCTGGCTTCCCTCCTCCACGGTCTCCTCAGTGCTCACTCACGTTCTCCCTCCCCAGTCTAGCTTGATGCAGGTGGCAATGCAGCTCACATTGCCCTTTGCAAGCCCGCTGTTGGTGAAGCTGGGCATCAGTGAGGGCTGGCTATTTGCCTAGCTTTGTCTGGCTGTCGGGGGAGGGGGGAGGGAAACAGACAGGGGCCTGGGGAGGAAACCTGCATCAAGCTAGACTGGGAAAGCTGGTTGTGAGAGGAAGATAAGCCGGGTGAGCCGGACCCAGACTCTTCGCGAATTCCCGAGTCCCAGAAGCAGCAACCTCGTACTCTCCCTCTTGGCTAGCCCCCTTCTTCACACAGGATCACCTAGCAGCAGAAACAGAGAGGGAGGAGGGGGACAGTGTTTCTTGCGTGCTGGCCGGTGTGCATGCTCACACTGGAAAATGGAAGACCAGCTCTTCCAGTTTCTGGCACTGCTGCATGCATGAAGGCCAGCTGATCGTTGCATGCATGCACACCAGAAACCCGGAAGAGGAACAGGCAACACCACACGTGCCAATTGACATGGCTCCACATGCCACTTCAGGTATCTGTGCCTTAGGTTTGCCAGCACGGGTATATAATGATAAATACCTCCACCATATCCAGTATATTCTGCCTCAGCATAAACTCTTGCATATAAATGACATTTGCGCTTATTATTAAGTAATATTATCAGGTGATTTGGGGGGTTCAAATTATGTCTTAACTCTGGCAAGTACCTGGACAGATCCACTGACATTTTGGGAAGTAGTTTGCCATTGCCTATGTCAAGTGCAGGAAATTAAGAGTCCAGGTACTTCAAATGAATATAGAGTTAATGACATTAAGCTTGTCAGCTGGAAAGCTAACAACCCAGGGTCAAGACCCAAGCATCACATGATGGGGTGAGCTCCCATTACTTGCTCCAGCTCTTGCCAATCTAGCAATTTGAAATCATGCAAATGTGAATAGATAAATAGGTATCACTGGTGGGAAGTTAGCAGTGTTCCGCTTGCCTTGACATACAGTCATGCTGGCCACATGACCATGGAAGTGTCTTTGAACAACGCTGGTTCCCTCAGCTAAGAAATGGAGATGAGCACCACCCTCTAGAGTAGGACACAACTGGACAGGAGAAACCTTTACCTATATCTTTAACATTATGAGCTATTAACAATTAAAGCAAATTGGTGGTAGTTAAAAGTCGATGGAATTCAAGATGAGCTGAATATAGGTCTCTTGTGGGTGCGAAGGGACTCGAGACTGATGATGTGTTTGACTCCTCCCTAGGGCGCAGCCTGGTCATCTCATACAACTTCCTTCTTAGGGCTGAGAGAGAGTGACTGGCCCAAAGTCACCCAGCTGGTTTTCATGGCTAGAACTCACACTTTGATACTCTGATACCATAACCACTTCATAAAACTGGCTCTCCATTAGATGATTTAGTAAATTATATTTTGATCACAAAATATAAAGAAGACATACTAAAAATTAATTTGATCAATTATAACAAAATGAATTTCCCACATTGTTATTTAATGTGAGCTTCTACTCTCTGATTAAATCATTTGAAAAATAGACTTCAGGTATTTATATACACTCTATTATTCTTGTCATGGGAAGATACAGCTGGGCACTGAAACTTCCACCCCAGCAAGGGCTTCACATTTGTATTTGAGGCTGCACCATTTAGATGCTCCATATCCTGAATGCTCTACCTGATACTCAGTTGCTGCAATTTGGGAGTCTATAATTTACAAAATACTGTTATATGTCACTTTCCATAAGTATATTTGTAATGTAATTTATCAGTTTATTGCCACTTTTGCTATATTATGAACATTATATCTGCAAAAATTTTGTACTCTATTAAAAACCGAAACCAATAAAAAGCATAAAGAGAACGATTTGCATCAAATCCAGCTGTTATAAAACACATCTTTCAGTGTTAGTCTCCTATTATCGAATAAGAACAGCCACTGTTACTGTGAAGACAAACAAAATTAAGTTTGAGGAGCACCTTGCAAGTTGTAAATTATATAAATAGGATTTGAAGAATAACGGATATTTGGCATTAAAGCTGTTAAGGCCTAGTAGACAATCAAATTCAGTATCAACAAATATGATATTGTTTTTGCTACTTCAGGAAAACATTTGCAGCCTACTAATAATGCCTCTGAATATACGCAAGTGGTTTTTTCATATCTTTTAGAATAAAATTCCATTTCACTCTGTAGACAACAGACATAAACAGATTTAGCTGCTTTGAATCATTTTACAGAAATGGGCAAGATACATAAGGAACAACTTCTATGCAAATGTTTGAAAGGAAATCCTTTCTGCTTTTCTACTAAAAAACTATCCAGGATGTCCACATTCTTTTCTTTTCTTTTTTGAATTTTTTTTGAATTTTTAAACAAACATACATAAAAACATAACACCATCTTCAATTACAAATGCAAACAGTCAGTTGGTTACAAGTCTATTGTGCATTTTCACCGTGTTCATAGTTTGTAGTTTACCTAATTTCACATTTTATCAATCTAGTATATATCCAAATAGTTTTATCCTCATTGATCATTTACTTAACTATGGCTATTTTTTCCCTCACTTCATACAAAATGTTCTAAAATTTAAGTTAACTTATATTGTATCATTCATTTCATCATCCTGAATCAATCCCGTAATAATATATCTTTATGTTGTATTTTATATATTTCTACAATTCTTGTATTATAAAGACCTCTACCAAGCTTCATTACCATATTTTTTGTCTAGCCATTGATAAAATAAGCCCCATATCTTATAATATTGTTTAGCTTCCTGTTCTCTAATTTCAAATGTGAATTTACTCATTTCAGCACATTCCATTATTTTCTTGATAACTTCATCCTGTGTTGGTATTTTCTCATTTTTCCAATTTTTAGCAAACACAATTCTAGCCACTGTTACTACATTCACAATCAGATATCTCAAATCTCTATTATATGTTTCAGGTAATAAGAAAACCAACAAGAAAACCTCTGATTTAAAGTCTATATGCTTTTTTATCATTTTTTCTAACCACATGTGGATTTTAGTCCAGTATCTTTTAGCTTCTATGCATGTCCACCACATATGGTACTATGAGCCCGGTATCTGATGACATTTCCAACATTTTTCAGATTTATTCTTGAACATTCTGGCTATTCTCGTCAGAGGTTGATGCCACCTGTAAAAGATCTTATACAAATTCTCTTTATATGCCATTGACATTGTCATTTTATAATTTTGCAACCACAGATTTTGCCATTTCTCTAAATCAATCCCATGTCCAAAATTTTTCCCCCAAGCAATCATTGTTTCTTTAACTTGTTCTTCTTCCAATTTAACCTCTAATAAATATCCATATAATGTTTTAATTACGTTTTCATCAGTACCTGTTAAAATTTTATTTGTTAGATTATTATAAAAAACTTCTGTCTTAAAATCTTTATCGTATCTAGAATGTATTTGCAGGTAAGAAAACCAATTCATCTTTATAGCTTGTACTTCTAATTCTTGCATAGATTTAAGTTCACCCTTTTCATTCAATATCTAACAATTTGTTCCTTTCTAAATGTTATTGAATATGAGAATACTTCAATAGTTGATAACCAGACTGGAATTTTTAAATAATGTTGTCTCTTAATCTTCTCCCAGTTTAATAGCAAGGCCTCTCGTATAAAACGTCTTCTAAAGTTTCCCTGTGTTTTTACTTCCTTGTACCATAGGAAGGCATGCCATCTCAACAACAAATCATGTCCTTCTAAAGTCAATATTCTAGTATTTCTTAGCATTATCCATTCCTTAATCCACATCAAATTTGTTGCTTGATAATATAATTCCCAATTAGGCAATCCAAAACCTCGTATTCTGGCACAGGATGTCCACGTTCTTAAACAGTGCTATTCTCAGTGCAGATCTCTGAAGAATTCCACTCTTACTTCCACTAGGTAAATTTTTCATCAGTGTAAGTTTATTGGCAAAGAACTTGAAATGCAGCATTATCTCGTATATCAATGCTCCAACCTTTCACAAAAACCTGCCAGGTTTCCTCTGAAGCTATATAAATTGGATGGGGTGGCTATAACAAGCAAACAAACAAACAAAAAACAAAAAAATAAACATTCCTTCTCAGTTCTCTTTTTCCCTACATCTAAATCAGGGGTGTCAAAACTTGCATCGCTACAGCGGCGTCATGTGATATATTGCGACTTTGCTAAACCGGGCATGCCCGTGGCCAGCACATGACACATCTGGCCTGTGGGCCGCGAGTTTGACAGCTCTGATCTAAATGGACCTTTTCATCTCATATGCTACTGTCTTCTTTAACATCTTTCTCTCAGTTCTCAGGTTTCCTCTGAAGCTATATAAATTGGAGTTGAGTGACTATAACAAATTTATAAATACATAAATACATAAAATAAATAATAAAAAATAAATATTCCTTCTCATAGTCCTCATTTTCTCTTTTCCTACATCTAAATGAACCTTTTCCCCTCCTTATATGCTACAGTCCCTTGAACATTTTTCTCTCAGTTCTACACTTAGACTTAAGATAAGCTTCCATTTATGTGAATAATGTCTTTCCCCCCACTATCCCAAGCTTAATTTTTGTAGGACACAGATGAAGAGTTGATGCTGCAGGCTGGAATCAAAGATTCCACAGGCCATGTTTCATTGCTGAACAAGAGTTTCCCACACTATAACCTAACCATTTTAGCTTTTCAGATTTTTTTCCTACATATTGACATTAGACAACAGGTCTACAATTAACATAACATCAGAGTTGGAAGGGACCTTGGAGGCCTTCTAGTCCAACCCTCTGCCCAGGCAGGAAACCCTACACCATCTCAGTCAGATGGTTATCCAACATTTTCTTAAAAATTTCCAGTGTTGGAGCATTCACAACTTCTGAAGGCAAGTCGTTCCACTTATTAATTGTTCTAACTGTCAGGAAATTTCTCCTTAGTTCTAAGTTGCTTCTTTCTTTGATCAGTTTCCACCCATTGCTTCTTGTTCTACCCTCAAGTGCTTTGGAGAACAGCCCGACTCCCTCTTCTTTGTGGCAGCCCCTGAGATATTGGAACACAGCTATCATGTCTCCCCTAGTCCTTCTTTTTGTTAAACTAGACATACCCAGTTCCTGCAACCGTTCTTCATATGTTTTATCCTCCAGTCCCCTAATCATCTTTGTTGCTCTTCTCTGCACTCTTTCTAGAGTCTCAACATCTTTTTTACATCATGGCGACCAAAACTGGATGCAATATTCCAAGTGTGGCCTTACCAAGGCATTATAAAGTGGTACTACCACTTCACGTGATCTTGATTCTATCCCTCTGTTTATGCAGCCCAGAACTGTGTTGGCTTTTTTAACAGCTGCTGCACACTGCTGGCTCATATCTAAATGGTTATCCACTAGGACTCCAAGATCCCTCTCACAGGTACTACTATTGAGCAAGGTACCACATATACGGTACTGGTGCATTTTGTTTTTTGGCCTAAATGTAGAACCTTACTTTTTCACTGTTGAATTTCATTTTGTTAGATAGCGCCCAATGTTCAAGTCTGTCAAGATCTTTCTGTAACTTGAGCCTATCTTCTGGAGTGTTGGCTATTCCTGCCAGCTTGGTGTCATCTGCAAATTTGATGAGTTCCCCATCTATCCCTCGTCCAAGTCATTGATGAAGATGTTGAAGAGTACTGGGCCTAAAACAGAGCCTTGGGGTACTCCACTGCATACTTCCTCCATGTGGATGTAGTTCCGTTGAGGACTACACGTTGAGTGCGGTTGGTCAGCCAGTTACGAATCCATCTGGTGGTGGTGCTGTCTAACCCACATTTTCTACTTTATCTAGTAGTAGGTTATGGTCTACTTTATCAAATGCTTTACTGAAGTCCAAGTAAATTATATCAACAGCATTCCTCTGGTCTACTAATTTTGTCATTTTGTCAAAGAATGCGATAAGATTAGTCTGGCATGATCTGTTTTGACAAACCCATGTTGGCTTTTGGTTATTACTTTGTTTGCTTCTAGGTGTTCGTGATTCGTTGCTTGATTATCTTTTCCAGAATCTTCCCGGTATTGAGGTCAGACTGATAGGTCTGTAGTTTCCTGGATCTGTTTTTCCTTTTTGAAGATGGGAACTACATCAGCTCTTTTCCAGTCCTCTGGCAGCTCCCTGTGCTCCAGAATTTTGAAAGATATAGTTCAGTGGTTCTGAGATCACGTCTGCCAGTTCCTTCAGAACCTTGGGGTGTAATCCATCCGGTCCTGGTGATTTGAACTGCCTAGGGTAGACAGGTGTTCACTTACCATTTTCTTCCCTATTTTAACTTGTGTTTCTAATCTGTTTTTGTAGTGCTGTTTTGATAGGTTGGATTGTTTTTCCCTTTGTGTAAAGACAGATGCAAAATATGAGTTAAGTAGATCTGCTTTCTCCCTGTTGCTTGTCATCTTCTTGCCACTTTCTCCCAGCAATGGGCCAATTGTTTCCTTGACTTTTTTCTTGTTTTTAACATGTTGGAAGAAGCTTTTTTTGTTATTTTTTACTTTTGTCGCTAGCCTTTGTTCATTGTGAGCCTTAGCTTTCCTCACTTCATCTTTACAGGCTCGGGCTATTTGCTGATATTCTGCCTTAGTTATTTGCCCCTCTTTCCACTTTTTTTTCTGTTCAAAAAGTTTTTATTAGTCAAAAAAGGTTTATACAAATACATATCAGGTATGGTAAATTTTCATTTTTCTTATCTAAAATAAGAATTTTACTCAAATTTTTTAACACATACAACAGCCATAAGGCAAGCAGGTGACACGAAGTAGCAAAGTTTGCAAATTTTAAATACGTAATAAAGAAGAGTCAAGAATAAACAGAATATCGTACAAAAGAGAATAAGGAAAACCAACACAATCCCAAATATCTTTATCACTTCCTAGTTTTGGATCTCAGAACTCTGGGTTCAGCCTGACCCAACTCCAGGGCTAACAGCGGCAGCCGCTCAGCCCCATGATCTATAACCTCCCTTCTTCAATTCCTGGGTCATCTGATTCCAGGAAGGCTTTGTGTTCCTCCACATAGGCCGTAGCCTCCGCAATTGTACTGATTTTTTCGTAATGCCTCCGGAAAATCATCAATCCCTCTGGCATCAGCCATCTGAAGCCCACTCCTTCTGGTACAATTTGCTTGACAAAAATAATATTTCTTTCTTTTTCACGTACCTGTCTGGGAATCTGCCTCAGAATGGCTATCTCCCTGCCCCTGTAAATCAGTGCCCCACTCCTATGTTTTCTAAGAATTTCATCTCGTCTCTCTTCTCACAAATTTGACATGAACCTCTCTGGGAACTGCATGCGTGCATATTGCGAATTAACTCTATAAACTCGATCCACATCCCAATTCATGAAATCAACACCTCTCCCAAGAAATTCTCCCAACAATTTAGTCACAACATCTCTCAAGTCTTCTTGATTCTATCCCTCTGTTTATGCAGCCCAGAACTGTGTTGGCTTTTTTAACAGCTGCTGCACACTGCTGGCTCATATCTAGATGGTTATCCACTAGGACTCCAAGATCCCTCTCACAGGTACTACTATTGAGCAAGGTACCACATATACGGTACTGGTGCATTTTGTTTTTGGCCTAAATGTAGAACCTTACTTTTTCACTGTTGAATTTCATTTTGTTAGATAGCGCCCAATGTTCAAGTCTGTCAAGATCTTTCTGTAACTTGAGCCTATCTTCTGGAGTGTTAGCTATTCCTGCCAGCTTGGTGTCATCTGCAAATTTGATGAGTTCCCCATCTATCCCTCGTCCAAGTCATTGATGAAGATGTTGAAGAGTACTGGGCCTAAAACAGAGCCTTGGGGTACTCCACTGCATACTTCCCTCCATGTGGATGTAGTTCCGTTGAGGACTACACGTTGAGTGCGGTTGGTCAGCCAGTTACGAATCCATCTGGTGGTGGTGCTGTCTAACCCACATTTTCTACTTTATCTAGTTGTAGGTTTTGGTGTACTTTATCAAATGCTTTACTGAAGTCCAAGTAAATTATATCGACAGCATTCCTCTGGTCTACTAATTTTGTCATTTTGTCAAAGAATGCGATAAGATTTGTCTGGCATGATCTGTTTTTGACAAACCCATGTTGGCTTTTGGTTATTACTTTGTTTGCTTCTAGGTGTTCGGTGATTCGTTGCTTGATTATCTTTTCCAGAATCTTCCCCAGTATTGAGGTCAGGCTGATAGGTCTGTAGTTTCCTGGATCTGTTTTTTTTTCCTTTTTGAAGATGGGAACTACATCAGCTCTTTTCCAGTCCTCTGGCAGCTCCCCTGTGCTCCAGGATCTTTGAAAGATACAGTTCAGTGGTTCTGAGATCACGTCTGCCAGTTCCTTCAGAACCTTGGGGTGTAATCCATCCGGTCCTGGTGATTTGAACTCGTCTAGGGTAGACAGGTGTTCACTTACCATTTTCTTCCCTATTTTAACTTGTGTTTCTAATCTGTTTTTTGTGGTGCTGTTTTGATAGGTTGGATTGTTTTTCCTTTTGTGTAAAGACAGATGCAAAAAATGAGTTAAGTAGATCTGCTTTCTCCCTGTTGCTTGTCATCTTCTTGCCACTTTCTCCCAGCAATGGGCCAATTGTTTCCTTGACTTTTTTCTTGTTTTTAACATGTTGGAAGAAGCTTTTTGTTATTTTTACTTTTGTCGCTAGCCTTTGTTCATTGTGAGCCTTAGCTTTCCTCACTTCATCTTTACAGGCTCGGGCTGTTGCTGATATTCTGCCTTAGTTATTTGCCCCTCTTTCCACTTTTTATATTTGTCCTTTTGTCTTTCAATTTGTCAGATAGTTCTTTATGCATCCATGCTGGTTTCTTTTGAGATCTACTATTTTCTTCTTCATTGGTATTGTGTTAGACTGTGCTTTTATAATCTCACTTTTCAAAATTTCCCAATCTTCTTGAGTTGTTTTCCCCCTGAGGATTCTCATCCATTGAATCCTTCTCAAGCTCTCTCTAAGTTTATTGAAATTAGCTCTCTTAAAGTCCAAGACTCTGGTTTGACTTTGTTCTACTACTTGTATTTGTAATGTTGAATTCCAATATTGCGTGGTCACTTGCCCCAAGGTTCCTGTAGCTTCAACACCTTCTATCATTTCATCTCTGTTAGTGAGAATTAAGTCCAATATGGCTGATCCTTGTCGCCTTCTCTATTTTTGGGAAACAAAGTTGTCTGCTAGGTTTGTTAGGAACCTGTTGGATCTTCCACTTGGTGCAGAGTTTGTTTCCCAGTTGATGTCAGGGTAGTTAAAATCCCCATTACTACTGTGATGTGCTTCCTACATACCTTAGTTAGCTGACTAGCAAAAGTTCATCTACTTCCTCTGTTTGGTTGGGTGGCCTATAGTATAGACCTATGGCAATATCGTTTTCACCCTTTTATATTGACCCAAATACATTCAAGATGATTTTCATCATTGTTGTGCTCTATTTCTGTAGAGATGTAGTTATTTCTTATATATAGTGCAACTCCACCTCCTCTTTTATTTGGTCTATTTCTTTTAAATAATTTATATCCCTCTAGCTGTATGTTCCATTTGTCAGTTTCATCCCACCAAGTTTCCGTAATGGCAACAATATCATATCTACCCTCATTTACTTGGATTTCTAATTCACCCTGTTTATTCCTCATACTCTGTGCATTGGTGTATAGACATTTGAGTCCATTTGGATTGATCTTGTGTTTACTGTCTACATAACCTGTGTTGACTGCCCTACTTTCTTGCCACCTGTTGGTTTAGTGCACATGGTATGGCACTCACTGTTAAATGCTTGGTTTTGCTTGATAGCATGGTTGATAGTCTTACCCATACAGACATCTATGTTACATGCACTGATAACCCTTTTAGTTTTCGATTGCTGGGGACAGAAATTTTCTATATCAGTTAATTCTCTGTCCCCACTGTTCAGTTTAAATGTTTATCCAGAAAATCTGTGAATGTATTGCTAAGTAACTCAGTCCCTTTCTTTGATGGATGCAATCCATCTCTTTTGTACAATTTTTCATTGGACCAGTTGCAGACATCATGACTAATAAAACCAAAGCCTTCCCTTTTACACCACTCCTTTAGCCACACATTAAACTCCACTACACACTGGCCTTTACCTTTTTGTTCCTTATGTACTGGTAAAACCTCTGAAAAGTTAAGCCTACAACCTATGCTATTAAGTTCATACCCTAAGCCCTGGAAATCATTCTGCACAGAAAGCACATCCTTTTGGGACAGATCATTTGTGCCAAGATGTATAATAGCATCAACATCAGAATCCTTACTGGCATTCTTGACTATCTTAAGAATAAGCCTCTTGTCTCTGCTGGCAGTAGCACCAGGTAGACACCTGACGTCTTTCAAAACCTCCATATCCTTTCCTAAATTTACATCCCTTACAATTGAATCACCAATCAGAAGGTGGCTTCTCTTTTTGGATACCTTGCTCTTCTTGTGTGACCGATCTGTAATACTTGATACACACTTTTCCAAAGTAGGTTCACACTTTTCCAAAGTAAGTTCTTCATCTTGAACCATAATCCCTTGATTGTTTGAGTTATCAGTATCACAACTACCTTGATCTGTCACTTTAGTGTTCCTATTTAGGTCAGCAAGGGCACTATATCTGTTATACTGGGACACTGTAAAAGCTTTGTGTTTATGGTTCACAGCTCTCACCCTGCCAGATCCCACGGTTGTCCATACTGCCCTTTTCCTGCAGGATCTTTGTGGTAGAGGGGGCTGATGGCTCAGCAGCTGGAATGGCTGAATTGGGTACCTAATTTCTGCTTGGAGAGCATAGATTAGAGATTCTAGATATGTAATCTGTCCACGTAGACTGCTAATTTGTTTACAAAGAGGACAGTACCCAAATTTGAAAAGGGTACTGCGAAAGACAGCTGCAAAACAAGTATTGCACTGAACTAAGTCAGTCATTTTGAATAGAATAAAATCACAATCTCAAGTGGACCAACCCTGAATATATTATTGCTATTTTTGAACGGCGCGCGGGTTGTGAAAATGAGAAGGAAATGCAGGAGTTTTCCACCCCCACTTCTCCTTAAAGCAGCAGCTCTACTCACGTGCTTTTCTGAAGCAAATCAGGAGGAAATGCAGGAGTTTTCTACCCCCACTTCTCCTTAAAGCAGCAGCTCTACT
This sequence comes from Ahaetulla prasina, assembly GCF_028640845.1. Lineage (NCBI taxonomy): Eukaryota > Metazoa > Chordata > Lepidosauria > Squamata > Colubridae > Ahaetulla > Ahaetulla prasina. The sequence goes on along the minus strand of NC_080545.1, from coordinate 68,279,328 downwards.
CACGTGCTTTTCTGAAGCAAATCAGGAGGAAATGCAGGAGTTTTCCACCCCCACTTCTCCTTAAAGCAGCAGCTCTACTCACGTGCTTTTCTGAAGCAAATCAGGAGGAAATGCAGGAGTTTTCCACCCCCACTTCTCCTTAAAGCAGCAGCTCTACTCACGTGCTTTTCTGAAGCAAATCAGGAGGAAATGCAGGAGTTTTCCAACCCCACTTCTCCTTAAAGCAGCAGCTCTACTCACGTGCTTTTCTGAAGCAAATCAGGAGGAAATGCAGGAGTTTTTCACCCCCACTTCTCCTTAAAGCAGCAGCTCTACTCACGTGCTTTTCTGAAGCAAATCAGGAGGAAATGCAGGAGTTTTCCACCCCCACTTCTCCTTAAAGCAGCAGCTCTACTCACGTGCTTTTCTGAAGCAAATCAGGAGGAAAAATGGAGGAAAAATTACTTAGGTGGTCACAGGATAATTTTTTAAAAGTTATAGATAAGGTTATCTACTTCCCGGTTTTCTAATAAAGAGGATGCTTTTATGTGGTAAGCATTTTTGGTACTACAAAACTTAGTAGTTCAGTAATTCATTCACATTCATCGTTCATATTCATTCATTCTTTAAGAATTCTTCAGTACTATTATTCAGACTGATGGGTTACTTTTCATATTTCATAGAAATTACTACCTCTATCCAGTTTCCAAAATGAAAAGCTTTCACTTATAGTATGATCTTATACATGTGGAATCCATTGTGTTCTCTGAGCTTGGTTATTTGTTTGCAGATGTTTCAGTACCTATCTAGATAACATTATCAGTGCTTGTGAGTATGGGGTTTGCTTCCTGTTTATACACAGTAGTTTGCTCTGCTGTGGGTAAGTAGTTTTTTTCTGTGGTAATTCTTAAATTAGGGTATTGTTTTTACTTAATTGCTTGTCTGGGTGTCTTTCTGTTTTTTCTGTTTTGTGGGGTAAAGAATACAACTTTAATTTCTTCAGGGCCACCACTAGCTTATGAGAAGTGCAATTCTGGGCGAATTCCTCATTGCTTAGTTGGACAGAGCATTGACCGATGCGAAAGGTTCTCAGCATCCCATGATTGTCAGGATGAAGATGATCAGCAAATTCTCTTCAAACTGATCCAGAAGGACTAGAAGTTGTGCCACATGGAAATGTCTATAATACCATTCCAACAGTTTTCTTGACATGCTTTACCTGCATGTAAAGCTTTCTTTTTAATGGTTTTGTTTAATCATTCTAAACCATATGCTACTCAATCTTTCAACCAGACTATTTAAAATGTGTTAGTGATGTGGGTATGTTACATCTAAAATTTTAATAAAACAGCCAGAATACTTCTGATAATGCACATGAGGAATATTCTGCCAGCTATCGTAATTTACATATAGACAAATTGAAAAGATAATTACAAACATGCTCAGGCATGTCTCATGCACACAAGAGCCTCTTCTATGCTGGATGATCTGATCCACACCATCCTGCTTCCTCTGAAAAATATGCCATCAAGCCTAGCAGGTTAAGAATATTTGTGTGCTTTTTAAATGCAAATCTCTTTTGCATCTGATTAGAGAAATCTGTATTCTTAAAGAAGGGGTCCACAAAACTCTTTGTCAGAGATATGTAAACTATAGTTAGTGAATCTCTTTCATAAAAACCCTGTATGTGTTACCTCTCCTTCTGCTCCTGCTTCTGCTTCTAACACTTCCCATGCTAGCGACTGTTGTCAGAAATGTCTTTTGTTCTGCCAGGCTTAACTGTGAGGCACCTACTTCAGGGAGTGTAGAAAGTTGGTGTGACTTTTCACTGTCTATGTGAGACATAACAGCTGCACTGACATTGCTGTGGGTTATGATTTGTGAGATAGATCAAAATGGGCTGGGTCTACACAACATGCTAAGTCAAAATCAGACAAAGGATATTAGGGGTGTAGCATGATCTGTGAACACAACCAGCTCTGTCAATTAAATAAACTTGGAAAAGGCTGGGTTCTCACACCAAGGCTTATAACAGTGGGACTCATTCACAGCCTGTTCAAACATTCATTTCTGAATCCCTGAAGAGATCTGTTGAAGATTAAAATGTATTCAGGTGAATGTCATTTCTGTTGTAAACAATGCTGGCTGTGAATTGTGAGTTTTAGACCAGCACAGTTAGAAAGTGCCAAGCTGAAGAAAGATAGGCTCAGGTTTAGCTCTTCACTTCAATAGAGGAGCTAGATTTAAATCCTCAGTTGAAGCAATCATTTGTTTCCCCAAGAGAATGCTGGCTTGATGCCATTGCATGTCTGAAAAAAAATCTTGCTAGGAAGACTGAGATAACTTATCAAAAGTTGAATACACTGGCTCATAGATTGGACACAAGATCCTTTTCACATATACTGTTGCCAAACTGGGTCTCCCAATATATGTGCCTTTCATTTTTATTACCTAAAATGGAACATTAATTTCTCCCTGTTAAATTCCATCCTATTCTTTTCAGTCCATTTTTCAGTTTCCTAGATCTTTTTGATTCTTCTACCTTTTTGTTAAAGTATAAGCCATCCCTTCCAGCTTTGTTTCATCTGCACATTTATATAAATATCCCTTCAGTTTTGTCAAATGCAGGCCCCTGTGGCATTCTACTCAATACTTCTTTTCAGGTTAAAGTAGATGTGTTAACAAGCACTTTTTAGTACAATTGTTCAGCTACTTATTAGAGGGAGATAAGCTGGTTAGGATGGCATAGCTCTAACTATATGCCCTATGCTTTTTCTTGCTCTATAAGCTAGTAATTATCAAAGAAGATGAGGTTAGTCTGGCAATAATTTATATATAACAAATCCATGCTGACACCTGTTAATTGTAGCATGCTTAGCCAATCTCACTGCTTAAGAATCTGTTCGAGGATCTTGCCAATTATAAAGATGAAGCTGAGAAATCTATAGTTTCAGATCCTCCTCAAAGGTGGGGATAGTATTTGCGTCTCCACTCTCATGCAATTTTTTAAGTAAGCACCTCTGCTAATGATGATCGGTTTTTTTCCAAGTTAAAAATGGGATATTTATTGCCATTTAAAAAGACATTAATTTAAAATTGTTATTAACCTTGCAAACTCCAATGAGGAGCCAGGATATAAATGGCACTTTTTTTGGTGCAACCAATATATGGATGCTTTAAACTAAATCTGTTCCCATTGGCCAGAGCCAAATACCTTTTGAGATGCTATACCAGCAGGATGAGGAGGAGGATTTCCTGGTAAACAATCCATCAGGCTATACCATTGGAACAGGTGAACAAAATGCCTTTGTAATTGCTGTATTGGCAGAGCTCAGAATTGATGTCATTCTTAGTCAAAGGTTTGCCAGAATGCGGATCTTGCCAATTTAGTTTTTCCAGCATCACTTTGAGCTTTATAAAAGAAATACCATTGAAATGAATGTATGTATAATAATCACATGAATGTAAGGTTGTGTAGGTGTAAATGTTAAGTCAGTTTTAGAATAATTAAATTTGGGAAATACTCAGCTGGCATGGGATCCCTTGCATGGGATACTTTGTCATTGTTGGGCATGCCCAGTTCAAAGTAATGCAGTCTCACTAATCAGTTTGTATGTACCAGGAACTCTCACCAGAATTTTAGTAATCTAAATCCTTTGTTATTTATTGTATTTCAATACTTATTTATTGTTTTATCAAGAAACATTGCCATGCAATAAACATCTTAGATAAATAGCAACCAACACAGAATTATTTGGTTGAAACTGTTGACAGAATGACTGTATTTGGTTGCTTTATTTTGGGCATACAGAAGCAGCACTACATAAACATTCAGTTTTATGTAAGCCTCTTGCTGCAATCTCCTTTGCATGGGATCATGTCAATCTTTAAATTTATTTGAATACTGGCAGCATATTTCTGAGTCCTTGTTCTCGTCTCTTCCTTGTCCCTGCATCATTTTATCATGTAATGCCCAGTGTTGAGGAGGTGATATTCTACGTTGCTCAAAGTTTAAGAATTTATAATAATATTTTGTTCAACTGAAGTTGATTTTTATGGTTATATTTTACATCATTGCCACTAGCTGAAAGTGTAGACTAAAATACACACACACACACACACATACCCCAAAGCATATTGTTATGGATTCATACAATGGTGACAAACTGAGGCAGAACACAGAGATGCCAATTCTTTGGAAAAGTGTTTTTATTATAAAAGTATGTTGCTGTATTATAAAAGAAAGGCTACCTTTGTTTAAAAAGGCTACCCATTGCTTTCATATTTACAATAGATTTCTATAAGCCAACAATCTTCTAAGATCTATTCAAAACTTCTGGTTTATTTCACTGTTTCCTGTCTTATTATTTTTCTTTTTTATGCTGATTCCATTTATTTGATCACTTTATCTTTCTAGCTACCTGTCTCCTGTTTTTATCCACCTGTTTGCTTTCTATAGTTTAGTAGAGCCTTCCTTTAGAGTTATTTTTCCTACATTCGTATATTCATGTAGTACATTGTATTCGGCTATCAGAGCCATTTTAATTCTGCCCAATGTCTGGTCAGAAGAGTTGCCTGGCAAAGCAGCCACCTCAAGAAGTCCTCTCTGGAGACAGTGGTGGAAGATGGGTTGTCAACAGGGGCTGTGGCATAGCACCAGAAAAAGAAGTGCCAAAGAGTTAAAAACGGAGAAAAGCTGAAGCAAGGAGAGGAGAGGAGAGGAGAGGAGAGGGAGCTTACCTGAGGTCAGTGATGACAACAATGTTCAGTTATCTGCAGGATTTAGTGATAAGAAGTGAAGAGCTTCAGTGAGACTATTGGTAAACCAAGTAGCTGCAGAGTTTGGCTGTAGGTATCCTTGCCTAGAGTAGAAGGTAAGTGTTCATAATGGGTCCCCATTAGGCTAAATATGACAATCCTCATATTTTTGGGTTAGCACTATAGTGCCTATTAAAAAATATTTTGTAAATTAATCCCCATTCTGAGAGGCCTGAATAGACAGAATTTATCTTCTGTTCCTAGAAAAAAATTCTCCGTACCATGTTTCCCCCAAAATAAGATCCTGTCTTATATTTTTTTGAACCCTGAAATAAGTGCTTGGCCTTATTACCATGCGCTCAAAAGCCCGATTGGGTTTACTATCAGGGAATGTATTATTTTGGGGGAAACAGGGTATATAAACCTCATGTAGGAGAAGGACTGGCAAGCCAGGGGGAGGAATGAAAAGAGGGATCAACTAGAATCACTGCATAGCCACCAATGAACTAAGTCCATCCTTCACTTTGACTGCCATTCACAGAAGATTCCTGTGCTTAGGCTTTTAGCAATAAATTAATTAAATTGAGCCTTCATATGTGAACCTGATACCTTTTTAATATAGGGTTGAAACAGAGAAGACTGATTATCATTCCAATAATGATCACTAGCAAGGCACATGCAACCACTAGATAATTTTCTGATTTAATAGGTTTGCCAATAACATCAAAGATGGAATATCACTGGACCAATAACATTCAATATTACAAATGTGACAGGTGATTATTTTCTTCCACTGTGTATAAACTGCGAGTAGCCGAAGAGGAAGTGGCAGCAGCAGGATGGCCTGTCTAACAACGTCTGAGCAAGAGACCCAGTTCTCTCCTCAATCAACATTTTTGTAGTGTGAAAAAAAGTGCTGAGACCTCAAATCTTATTTCAGCAAGTAAACAAAACAATAGTGTAATAATGCCACTGTTCTTATTTCAAATTCTTGAAATATAAGAATGGTCATTACCTTTTAATTTTTCCCTGTTTTTTTTTTCTCATTTTGTCAATCATATATAAGATAATAGGTAAAAGTATATACATAATTTGGATACATGAAAAAGTAAGTAAAATGGAATATTAGGACATTTGGAAAATATTCCCTTTTCCAAATACATCAGATTTATTTAACCTACTGATTTAACTACATTAACTAAGAAAGGGGCTTCTCATTAAAGTCTTCTCTACGTACAGTACAGTTGTACTTGTGTTTCAGAACTGGCACCAAGTTTGTCTAGCTGCATTTCTGGATTTCTGAACTGGAATAACGATATTTTTCTTTCTTTTTGCTTGGGCTAGGTAGAAGGAAAAGTCCTAAGTAGAAGAAAGAATTCAAACCAGTTAAGCTAGAGGGTGTTGGTAGGGTCAACTTAACAGGTGGCAGCCAATTATAATTATCTTTTATTAGGGATGCCATGAAGAAAACATTTTTAAATTATTCTGCCTCAGAGTTCATAACAAGCCATAATGTAATAGCTTTGATTTTATCTTCCTGTGTTGTGGGTATGAAGTCATTCTGATTATAATCATTGTATATGATTAATGTAAATTATCAACACAACCAACAGTGGCTTCTTCAGTAAATCTTTATAAAAGAGCTTATGGTTTAATGTGATATGTAAATTGAGCGATAGGTTTTCTATAACACTTCTACTATAAGTACTGAGTTGAACTTCAACTACAAGTACTTTGCTTCAAAAATTAACATACAAATGCCAACATTGTGTGTAACATCACAATGAAAATACAAAAGGCTGGGGTTTGCTTGCATTGTGTCTATCATAAGGCATGTTTCATTCTATTTAATTCTGATCTTTATGGGGGGGATGTGTTAAGTGTCATTTCTTATCTTTAACAGTGGAATCAAACTATAGTGTTGGGGAGGGAGTGAAAACAGACAGGAGCCATGCTTCCTTGAGCACAGATGAAAAGATACAATAAAATGTAATAAAAATAGCGAAATCTGGAATTTTAAATCTGCTTGAAAATTGGCTGCTCTATGGCAGCCTCTTGCTATCACAATAACTTTAACATCCAGTGGCAGAATGGCCATTGTCATCCAGGAATTCCTGGTGGCCTTTCTGGGTTTTGCCCCAGATATGTACAATGTAATACTCTCTTCGTGAAATTTGGCTGTAAGAATCTGTTGGAACCCCTGCTGGCTTAACTTTCTCCCTACAGTGTAGCAGTGTCTTCCCGTGTTTATTGACTTTATGGCCGGCTTGGCTGTAGTTTCACATGCTTATGATCCTGGGCAACTTCAGCCTGCCTTCTTTGGGTCTGAAATTAGAGATGCTCCCAATAAATTGGATAGGTCCAATTTATTTAGAGGCCAATTCTCAGAGCAGATCACACATTACGTTTTGTTTTTGTTTTAAGGCAACGGCATGGTGATCTGGGATTGTGGAATATCAGTTCCATGGACAGATCCATGGACTTCCTGTGGCCACCCACCCCACCCCCATTGCAAAGAGACAAGGTCTATTTAATTGGCTTGACCCAGGTGATTGATGGAGACAATGAAGTTTCAGCCAAGGCTTCTTGTCATAGTTTGGAATAAGCACATGGCAAGTGTGTTTGCTGGTCTTGTAGAACTCCTGCAGGGTCACTGCAGAGCTATGTGAGATGGAGTATCTCTGGAGATTCTCAACCATCCAGGTCTTGGTTGTCCCAAAGGTGCTTTTTTTCAAGAGGCAACTGGATTTTCTGGATTTTCTTTGAAGACGTTTTGCTTCTCATCCAAGAAGCTGCTTCAGCAGTGATTCAATGGTGGGGAATGGAAGGATTTATACTCCTTGCAGACAGCTGGACATTTGCATTTTTTAGCAGGTCATTAAGGTCACCTAGGGGTTTATTTGGGTCATCAAGGTCACCTGAGTGGTGCAAATTGGTGTGGATGTGGAGCCTTCTTGGAGCTGTTGAAAGGACTGTGTTGTAGACTGGAGTGGTAAAATCCACATACCGTTGCTACCGGTTTGAGAATGGGAGCGTGTATGTGTGCTATGCACGCGCATGCCTCTTCTGTGCATGCACAGAGGGTAAAAAACAGGGTGTAATGGAGCCTTCTGCCATCAGCGCTACCGGTTCGCACGAGCCAGATAGATCTGGCTGGATTTCACCACTGAGATAGATGATGTCGTATCCCTCCCGTTCTATTGAGAGAGGGCTGTTCAAATATGACCTCTTTAACCCCTCCTTCAAACTAGCAATCCTCTCTGCCCAGACTTGTTGTCTTCTTTGTTGTCTGTTGAGATGGAGTGATGCAAGAAATGCCAACAGAGCTGCTGGCAAAAGTTGAAGAGAGAAGGTGACCAGGCATAGGTAAATACCATTCCACAAGGATCTGGCAAGCCCACACTCTTCTAACCTTCTGAAAACCCTTAAAAACCTGGTTCTTCCCAAAACTACTGGGATGAAATGCCAAGATTTAGGTTTGATTGTTGGTTTTATTATAATTTTGTGAATTGCCCAGTGACACAGAGAATTCTTTTGAGTGAATGAATGAATAAATGAGATAAATAATTTGGGATCCAGCTGTCCCAGTTTAGCAATCGAAAGGGATCAGCAATAGAAAGGGAAAAAATTAAAATCAATGTGTACTTGCATGCCTAAATCTATGCTAGATATTGAAAGGGAATTCCATTACAAATCTTTACTACATCAAAATATCTGCTGTTTATGACCAAATAAAGATTGATTGACATATCACAATATAAACCACAAAAAGAGCAGGCAAAATTACATTTTTAGAATACTACTCACATGGTTTTCCTGTTACACTTTAAATTTAAGATGATCATCCTCAAAATGGGTTAGATCCCCAAAAAAGTTTTATCTATATTTCTATTCTCAGCAGTAAGAAACTATTTAAAAGTAAATTATTGGAACAAACCACTAAGCGTTTATTTTGGGTAAACAAAAGTGAAAAAGTGTGCATGTACACATGCTTCTATGTATACAGCATTTTTGAATAAAAGGAGATAAAAAAACTACAGGTTTTCTTATAAATATAGGAAGTAGATTCTTCTTCCTTGCCTTTTTATCCTTCCTGTTAAAGCCATTGATATTGTATCTTGAAAAGCAACTCCAGCCCCAGGAAACTGCCTCCCCTCCTCCCCTCCTGCACATTCATATTCCAAGTCCCTATTTAGAGGAGATGAGCTAGCAATAAAGGCACTGCTGTTCCTCATGCCATAGTTCTTGCCTCTACCAGCTGATCTGATGACGGCAGTTAGGAGTCTACAATAGGAGGGCATTGACTGTCTGTGCCACTTAAGTACAACCAGTTCTGATCTTTCTCTGCAGAGGCTCCATCTGACGAAGAGCAGCAGATTCAGGTTGGCTTCTGTGCCAAGTGAAAATAATTGCTTTTCTTGCTATAGATTGGCCACAATGAAATCTGTACCTATAACAAGTCTGTTTTTCTCTTTTAAGTAATAGTGAATTATTCTTATACTTGAAACTGGGGGATTGTGTTGCATTCCATGTGGACTAATTGTGGATGATAAATTACTCTTCATGGTACAGCATGGAATAAATCAATGGAGATTTATTCAAATCATAGTGAAGTAATTAATAATACCAATAATAAAGTAGACTGGACTTTAATGCGATACACGAAGCAGACTTTGCTCTGTTCCAGGTCAGCTGAGCAAGAATATTTGAAACATTCAATGGCTTGTGTATTTAATCTCTCCTAATTATTTATATAATCCAATCCCTGTTCCAGTTTTTAAGATTGTTTTATTTTGAATCAAGCTCCATTTTCTCTTTCACTTCCGTGCAAATATTATGTTGAAATTTCGTGATGGGCCTTATTTTGGGTAAATTTTTTATATGCATGTTAGTGTACATATAAGCATATTAATGAATTCTGTAACCCAGTAGCACAAAATGTTAAAGCACATCGTACCCACTGAGACAGCACTTTTCTGGTGGTACACGTGCCTAATCTAAGATCCAACCATCACAATCGCCCAGTTGCCATTGGTAGAAACAGCTGCAGCAGCTTCTTTGTAGTTTATTCACTATTGGAAGCCAGCCTCCCTTTTCAAGGAAGACCCTTTGTAGAATCAACAGTAGCATTAAATTCATAGTAACAGTTCTGTGGTGGAAAAGACCGAGGGGAGGGTTTTTTGCTAGCTTCTACCATTGTTAAGCAACAACGATTCAAACTAAAACATCAGAAGATCTCAACTAGCCTCCAGCAGGGAACAACTGAACAGGGTGAAGAAATCTGGTACAGCTTTCTCAAGTGTAGGAGCAACATATCCAGGCAGAAGCAGAGAATAGATCACCAAGGGGATTATTATAGCCCAATAGGGCATGAAGAACCCTCCTTCCCCTCCCCTCAACATAGATAGGCTACTGGGGAAGACATGGGGATTGCAGGCAGAGTTCAGCTACATGAACAGCATTGCCAATGCCATTATGTGTGAACAATAGGCAGTGGAAAACAAGCTATATAGACTGATAGAATATAGTGATAAGAGCTTGTGAGTCATTTACAGTTCCGTACTATATTTGCAATCCCTTCCATATATTAGGCAGTCGGGGTGAAAGACAAAGCTGCACTTAAACATTTGATAGGAAGCAGGCAGAACAGATCCATCTCTGTCTTATTGTTTAAGTCAGAGGAGGGAACATGATCTAGATAGGGCACCTTTCTGACAGTGGTTTTGGACTATTGAGCGAGAATGGCAAAAAAGATAATCACTATTAATCAGTTCTGATTGTCATGGCTGGGCGTTATTTGCCTATATTTATATAGGGTTACGGGGGAAATGACAAGTTTGTGCTGGATACTGCACCATCTTGTTCAGACACAAGGCAGCTGGAATGTATAGTTGGTATGTTGGGATTCTTCATATGAAAATTGCCATACACAATATGAATAGAATATTAAAAACTGCATTTGTTCAAAGGAATTAAAACTGCTACGTTGTTTATTTTTGGTTAATTTTTACTTTAAATTATAAGTTCATCCAAATGGTGATTCTGGATAGCTAATGTAAGGTTAAAAGCAAAGTAATGTGAAAGAATGTAGATTTCATCTTGGGAATGAAGAAGAGAACATTGAAACATTAAAGGAGACAAGAAAATAGAAAGTGTAAGAAAGGAACTCAGAATACAAATAGAGTTGGAAATAGAGTCTAGTCCAACCCACTGCTCAAGCAGTAGACACTATACCATTCTGGACAAATGGTTGACCAATCTCTTTTTGAAAACCTCCAATGATGGAGCACCCACAACTTCTGAAGGCAAGCCATTCCATTGGTTGATTGATTGAATCTGCTTTCAAAAGGTATACATGGCCCTCCAACCAATAAATTGCAGCAAAAGTTAAAGTGGTTAGGAAATTCAGAGGGATTCAAAGGCTCAAAATTTCACAGGTGAATTTGACACCCACCAAAACCGGATCTCACTGATCAGCTGTGACTCGTTTAGCAGAAATGCCATCTGGTTTCTCTGTTCAGAAGTACCTTAGGTGAAAACTCTGCTTTGTAGTGCAACACTTACTTTCAAATCAATCCTGCTTTATGTGATATTACAAATCAATCCCTCCTTGATTTTGTATGATATAAAATGGGGCAGAGAAAAACTCTTGACAGGCTATCAAGATGTTTTCATCCCATTCTCTAACAATAAAAATATTCCTGGAATTTTTTCCTGTTTCTGAGTTTTGACCTTGCCTACCCTAAAGGCTAAAAAGAAAAAAATACAGAGCAGAGAGGGAGCAATTAATGCAATTAATTACATACAATGGAATCCTGTTAAGTTTAAAATGATACATTCTCTACTGCTGAATGAAATTCCAAGAAGTATTTTTATTTTTTATTATTTAAATTCTAAAAGGATCCTTGGCTAATGCATTTTTGGAAATATTGATTTTTGAGTTAATTTGAATTGGCTTTAATCTGAACAGGAATTTCAATTTCCAGAACCTGTATTGTTTGAGTCCAAAACAAAGATTGCACGGTTTGAAGCATGTACAATTTGCTTTTCTGCTATTATACTAGTATTAAGAAAGTGAAAGCTATATCTGCTTTATTTTTAGGTGAGCAAATGATGTACATACTCTTCTTAAGTCAATCTTTTTCCTGGAACTTGGAAACAGAGCAACAATGAGGTTGCATGTAAAATGATACTTCTTGCCTACATCACAAGGTTGACTGCAGAGAAGAGGGGGAAAAAAAGGCAGAAACTTTTATCACTTTATCATTTTCTACTTTATTACTTCAAATTAACAACCACAATAAAGCTCAAAAAAGTCCAATATTTACACAGGAAAAAAGTACAAAATTCCCACCCCCCAAAGTTCAATTTTTTGTTTTTTTGTTTTTGTTTTAAAATTACAAAGTAATAAAAAGGTTTTTTTTACTTAATTAAAAAAAAGGAGAGAGACACAGTAAGCAGGGTAAATAAATTAGGGGAAAACAACAAAAAAAAACCTGTGTTAAATAGAAGAATTAAAAAAAGAAACCCAAAAACGCCAAGGCCGATCCACTTCCAAACATTCCAGACTGCCCAACGTTAATTTTTTTTTTAAAAAAAAAACCAAGTTAAAAGGCTTGAGGACAGTTGACGATGGCTGTGATGCAGAACTAAAGACAGATTGTTTTCTTGAATAAAACCTAAAAATTTAAAAACAAGAACGGGGCAAAAAGGTAGAATAAATCTTCTTACTGAAGAGGGAAGATGTGTTTGTCCTTCTAAAATTGATGTTACAAGGAGTAACCTCTGCAATCACGTGGCTTCTACTCCCGCCCCCACCATCCACATACCCCTCCCTTTCCTCAGCTCCATCCCTACACTCCTGCAGGCAAATAACAAAAACAAAATAAAAATAATAAAACTAAACACATCCAAACCGGTTGCTTGAGACAGAGAGAGGGAGAGAGAGAGAGAAAGATTGAGACTGCCATCCCTTGCACTAGAAGCAGGGTACATTTCTACACCTTTCACATTTGTTGCTGCTTTGCACAGCAGATATCGCTACCCACATCCACATCCTTAACACACAACTGCTGCTGTGCCAGAGTCCTGTTCACCTTATTGGTATGCCTATAGCATCCCACACGAATGCACACACAGGGGCAGTGGTGTCCCCAAAAGAAAGAATGCCTGAATACAAATAGCAGCCTTCGTCCACTGAATCTCCCCTGGAGGCAGTGCCAGCTTACCACTGCAGCCAAATTTGAAATGAATGTTAAACCACCTCCTGAAGCTCCTTGGAGCTGGAATTTTTAAAGTCTCCTGTAAACATCCTCCTCCCCACCCAAGAACCACAGAACAAAGATGTGATTAAAATTGTGTTGGAAACCTTCTTTTCTTAACTAACTGGACTTTCAAAACAATATCGAATAAGGCTTCTCTCTTTTTTTTCCTTTTTTTTTTTTTTGTGGACAATACATATAGATCGGAAAGGGGAGCAGAAAGATCTGGGTGGTGGTCACGGCCTGCTGGTATGAGACGAGCAAGGCCTATGGAGAGGAAGCTGCACAACAGCAGCAAAGGTGTTCCTGCAAGGCTCCTGCATGAGTGACTCGTCAAAGGCAATTTGGTTCAGGAACACAGCCGATGATCTCAGGAAAGACAAGAATGCCAGCACAAGGCAGATCCTCTCCTTGCTGGCGAAAAAAAAAAGGTTGGCTTTTTTTTTGTTTTTTCCTTTTAATTTGTTTTTGTTGTTTTGTTTTTTAAAAGAAAAATACAGTGAAGACACTAGAAAAGAAAAAGAAAAGAACAAAGCATTAAAAAGTGGTTTCTTCTCAGAAATTCAAACACTGGATTGTCTTCCGATAAACTGGCCTAGCCCTAAATAAGTTAGCACTTATTTTATGAAGAAATCCCCATGCCCATCAATCTTTGGAACTTTAAGGGCTAGAAACTGCATTGAAAGAAGAAAAAATAATCTCATATCTGCACTCGTGTTTTTAAAGCTCTACACCAATCAGAATTTATGCAATATCGTTTTATTTGCAAGGAGTCCAAAGTTATCTCTGGAGCTTTAAGGTATTTTCATGTTTGATTACTTTGCTTTTAAGAAATTTTCTACCAATTCACAATGAATATTTTAAAGAACCAAAATGAAACCACAGAGACAAAAGAAAAACACAAAATTGTCTAAAGTGCTGTATTTACTTTATGTATATTAGCTGTGATTCCTTCTCCCATGATGTGAAACCCACAGTTGCATAGATCTAGATCTACTTTTTAAAGAAAAGAACATTTAATTCTAATGAATTGACAGTAAAATGAAATAATGGCCATTCTCCTTAGTCTATGGTGTTTTTTCTCAACCTCAGCAACTTTAAGATGCATGGACTTTGCCTAGCAGGCTAGCTGGGGAATTCTGGGAATTGGTCCACATATCTTAAAAGATGCTGAGGTTAAGAAAAACTGACCTATGCCCTCCCCCTGACCCCAAGACAAATATTATCGTATAAATCCTTACAAACAGAAGAAATATTTTATTCTATTAAATCTATACCTGATTTTCTTTCAGGAACTTGAAGCAATTATACAAATCCCCACCACCTGACCTGACCACCTGACCTATCTAGTATTAACAGTTTAGCCATAATCAAGTGAGGATGTGAAACTAATAACCCTATTCCTAGTCCAACACCATAAACACTACAGTACAGCTCTTCAAGGTACGTCACATAATAATTCTTTAGATTCAGGCTTTCAAGAATGTCTCTGGTAAAACAATGCCAATACCCTGCTATTCAGGACTGAAGCTTGCTGCTCCTAGCCCTCACTCTGCCAGTGGGGATCAATAAGTTCTGTGAAATCTTGTATGACTACACTTGCACAATTCCACTGTAATAAATTACCATGTCACACCATCTAACGCACACTAATTGAAAGAACTGGCTATATTATTATTATTAGATAGGTGTAGAACATGATGTCCCTTAATCCAAGGAGAGAAAAAACAGTCCGGTTTTCTCATTATGGGATGAGGTCATTTGGGCCTTTTAAACACCCTGACTATCCCATTTCCATTTCCATTACATTGAGATTTAAGCAGAAAACATGTGGACCCTGCATGAGCCACCATTCGCTTGACCATGTAATAATGCTGTCATCACAGAACAGGCTGCCAAGGCAGACACTCACCTAAGCAAACACTGGTCTGGTGGAATCCACTCTTCATTTCCCCAGGTGATCAAATGGCACACTGGTCTGCAAATAAACAAAGAACTGAATAGGCTGCAGAAGGGGACCATAGGAAAGGTACAGAAGGATTGCCCTAGTAGTTCCTCTTTCCCTTCTGAAGAGGTGACCCCATTATATTCCGTCTCCTAAAATGTATCCCTGTCCTCACCCTGAGAATGATGTATTAAGTTGGTAATTTAGGATGAATATATATTTTTTAAAATATATAATTTAAAAAATTAAATTTTATTCCCAAGATGACTTTGATACTTTTGAATCTACTGGAAAAGGACATTTCATACTTAAGTGACAAGTATGACAAAAACAAATCCACAAAAATAGATTATGATGCCAACTCATAATCTATGATTATGTTGGGGAGATTGAATGCCACCACATGTTTACTGGACCCGTGCCCCTCCTGGTTGGTACTGGCCACGCAGGAGGTGACATGAGGCTGGCTCCAGGGGATTGCTAATGCTTCTTTGTTGGAAGGGGTTTT
Source organism: Ahaetulla prasina (assembly GCF_028640845.1). Taxonomy (NCBI): domain Eukaryota; kingdom Metazoa; phylum Chordata; class Lepidosauria; order Squamata; family Colubridae; genus Ahaetulla; species Ahaetulla prasina. The sequence continues at coordinate 68,263,877 of NC_080545.1, read as the reverse complement.
TCCTACTGCCTTGAAAGAGGCGGTGGTGAGACCCCTCCTCAAGAAGCCTTTCCTGGACCCAGCTGTCTTAGGACATTATTGTCCGGTCTCCAACCTTCGCTTTGTGGCGAAGGTTGTAGAGAGTGTGATGGCACGTCAATTACCCCAATACCTGGAGGAAACTGTCTATCTAGACCCGTTCCAGTCCAGTTTTTGGCCCGGATACAGTACAGAGACGGCTTTGGTCGCGCTGGTTGATGATCTCTGGAGGGCCAGGGATAGGGGTTATTCCTCTGCCCTGGTCCTATTAGACCTCTCAGCGGCTTTTGATACCATCGACCATGGTATCCTGCTGCACCGGTTGGAGGGTTTGGGAGTGGGAGGCACCATTTATCGGTGGTTGTCCTCCTATCTCTCCGACCGGTTGCAGACGGTGTTGGCAGGGGGGGCAGAGATCAACCCCGAGGCGCCTCACTTGTGGGGTGCCGCAGGGATCGATTCTCTCGCCCCTCCTGTTCAACATCTATATGAAGCCGCTGGGTGAGATCATCAGTGGTTTTGGGGTGAGGTACCAACTGTACGCTGATGACACGCAGCTGTACTTTTCCACCCCAGGCCACCCCAACGAAGCTGTCGAAGTGCTGTCCCGGTGTCTGGAAGCCGTACGGGTCTGGATGGGGAGAAACAGGCTCAAGCTCAATCCCTCCAAGACGGAGTGGCTGTGGATGCCGGCACCCCGGTACAGTCAGTTGCAGCCGCAGCTGACTGTTGGGGGCGAGTCATTGGCCTCAATGGAAAGGGTGCGCAACTTGGGCGTCCTCCTGGATGGACGGCTGTCTTTTGAAGACCATTTGACAGCCGTCTCCAGGAGAGCTTTTTACCAGGTTCGCCTGGTTCGCCAGTTGCGCCCCTTCCTAGACAGGGATGCCCTATGCACGGTCACTCATGCGCTCGTGACATCTCGCTTGGATTACTGCAATGCTCTCTACATGGGGCTCCCCTTGAAGAGCATCCGGAGGCTCCAGTTAGTTCAGAATGCAACTGCGCGGGTGATAGAGGGAGCCCCTCGTGGCTCCCATGTGACACCACTCCTGCGCAGGCTACACTGGCTACCTGTGGCCTTTCGGGTGTGCTTCAAGGTTTTGGTTACTGTCTTTAAATCGCTCCATGGCTTAGGGCCGGGTTATCTACAGGACCGCCTACTGCTACCGAATGCCTCCCACCGACCCGTGCGCTCTCACAGAGAGGGACTCCTCAGGGTGCCGTCGGCCAGGCAATGTCGGCTGGCGACCCCCAGGGGACGGGCTTTCTCTGTGGGGGCCCCTATCCTCTGGAATGACCTCCCCACAGGACTCCGCCAACTTCCTGACCTTCGGATCTTTCGCCGCAAGCTGAAGACCTATTTGTTCACTTGCGCAGGACTGGCATAGGATTTTAGATTTATATGGTTTTTAATTTTATATGGGTTTTATTATTCTACATTTTTTAATCTTGGCCAATTGAATAAGTTTTTTAATTGTATTTTAATAGTATTTATATTGTAATATTATTGTTTATTTTATCTGGCTGTGAACCGCCCTGAGTCCTTTGGGAGAAGGGCGGTATAAAAATCTAAATAATAAATAAATAAAACTCAGATACTCCTTGAGTTACAAAGGCAATTGGAACCAGAATTTCTGCTGTTAAGCATTAGTCATAAAGTGCAACATCATGGGATTGATTGTATGTCGATGAAGGTTCCCAGTTGTCCAAGCAGAGTTGTTTGGAAGTTGAGTCATGGTAACTGGATTTCACTGCTGGATTTCACAGCTTCTTCAGTCTGAACAAGTTGGTTAGAAGGATCCCATATATGTCCTCCAGGGAGGTTGTATTTCTCATCTAATCTGCATAGGCTGGTTAGGTGAGTAGGCAGAGAGTTATTGGGATGTAAATGTTCCAACTGCTAAATCTTCTACCCTAGTTGAATCATTAAGCGTGGCCTCCCCTGTGAAGTGGTCTCAAACTTCCTGGGGAATGATGAAAGAGCAGCATAAAAATTGGGGCACAGATTGTGTCTGAGGCTTCCATCTCTACTGAGGGAAGGATTTTCCACTCTGGCATAAATGGACTCCTTCACTCCCCTCTCTCAAACCATCCATCTTCCCTATCCAAACCGTGAACATTACTATCCTCCAAACAGCGTCCTTTTTCTTCTAAATGAAGGTGTCCTGTCGATTCTGGTCCTGTGGTGTTGCTTTCCCTGTGCTGGGCCATCTTCTTGTGTAAAGGCTGCTTGGTTTCTCCAATGTAGAGCTCTGAACACTCCTCACTGCGCTGGACTGCATGCACAACATTACCCTTATATTTTGATATCCGCTCTTTAGGGTAGACCAGCCTCTCTTAGTGTATTGGTGGGTTTGAAGAATTCAGGTATGTGGCATTTTCCAAATATTCATTTTAGCTTCTCCAATAAACCAGCGGTGTAAGGAATGACCAGATTTTTCTGTTGACTGTGAGTCTCAGCTTTGTCTGCAATTCTTTTGTTGGATCCAAATGGTGACTTTTGTCCTGTAATGTAGTGTCCTGATGACTTCTAAATTGGTTTTAAAATGGATGGTGGGAGTCAAACAGCAGGTACTGGTCTGGTATGGGTTTCCTATAGATCTCTATTTCTAGGATGCCAATGGTCCCTATCAGAACCTCACTCTAGGAATGCCAGCCTTGGCAATGTGGATTAAACTTGATGTTTAATCCACAGTGTTTGTATGGTTTGTGAAAGCCTGTACTTCCTGGATCTTGATTTCAATGCAGCAGGTGACTGTATTGCTTACTGACGGAAATCTCTGCAGTTCCTATTGAGCAAGCACCTCCTTGCAAGTTCCTGCCAGCTTCCAACAATCGAAGTCAGCAGGGAAGCTGGCAGGAAGTTGCAAGTCCCAGGTGACTTGCAAGCCGGCCAGCACGTAGGTAAATGGCTGCTGCCAGGTGGGAGAGAGTGTGTGAGTGATGGGGGAGGTGCAGTGTGAGTGTAGCAGGTCTGTTGTGATGTCCCAAACTTGAAGGAGCCCTTGTAACTACGTTATACATTCAAATGGTCACTGAACAAGTGACTGTAAACCAAGGACTACTGTAGATACTTCTCAGAATCCAAGGAAGTTGAGGTATCACATATCAATAATATTTATGCTCTTTTTGCCTGATCAGATGGATAGTTCAGTGGACTAAGATGGGATCTACTTAAGCTTTTATTGCTGGTCTTATCGTGACTTGCTCTGATCATTTTTATCAGAAAAGATAATACAGAAATATTTTTTCAGTGAAATAGGATCATCAAAAGAAACTCACCTGTGATGCTGAAATCCGTGACACTTCTTGCCGTCCTGTGAGGTCAGACGAGGAGATGTTGGCGGGGGCTCCTCGGTGTAACCTCATGCTGACCTTGCGTTCCCTGTCTACCCGTGAAATTGCCCTGGGAGATGTGTTTCCTGGCAAGAAGGGAGTAATTATTTATAACATTGATATTTTGAAGTTATACAAACAAGACGAAAGTGAGAGAAGAAAGAAGGAAGGAAGAAAAGAAAAAGGAAGAAAAAGTTATAGGGTGGGAACAGAGAAGTGTCCATGGCATACTAAGGCTACATTCTATAGGCCCTGGGATGATAAGTTTGTTGGATTTGTACTCTGAAAAGAAGCAGAGCTCCTGTTTCTAATACTGGAAGGGAGATGGACTTCTTCCTCAACAGGTCCCATAATTGGGATTAATCTATTCCAGTTTTGAAACAAACAGATTTACTCTTTATTGGCTTCAATAAGAGATTCCTTTAAAAAAAATGTAATCTTATTTTTCAGAGGGATAAAATTTCCAAAACAGAAGAGAGGGTCGACCAGTCAAGATTTGGGATGAAAAGAAAGTGCTGAAATGTGCAACAGATCAGCGTGGCTGGCTATACTTCTGCTACCACTAAAGGCTTGCCTGCCATTTTCTGTCCACTCACCAGACTGCTGGATGCGGGAAGTGGGTGTGGAGGCCATGGGTTCAGCGACATTGCGGAGGCGGTTAGCAGTGGCCCCAGCAGGAGGGCCAGGAGGCAGTGCCCGTGTAGCAGAACCCCGGAGCTGCCCCATCCTTTCCTCTCGTTCATGCTCTCGCCTCTCCCGGTCCATATCCTCAGGATTCCGGGCTGCTCCCTGAAATATTTAATGGCCCACAATGCTTTAATAACTACTGAGAGATATCAATCATCTTAGGCACATGCATGAACAACTGCAACAGCAGCTGAGAAAAGCTGAGAAGCAAAACTCCCTGATTTCCGCCTACTGAGTCAGAGTCTATTTTGCAGACCTTTCCCAGGTTCCACCACTTCTGAGTGGGACAAGAAGTATGTGTGTGTAAGCCTGTAGCCATCAAACTCTTTGCTTACACATTCAGCTTTTGCTGTACATCAGTATTTATCCTTTCAGTTCTGCCGTCCTAAGGGAAAAGAAATCTAGCCAAGCAATATTCCGATTGAAGATTCAGTAAAACATCAGAATCCATTATTGCAGTTGTAAAGGCACTTGGAAAACGGATGCACCTTTGGAACTTAACATCTTAAAATATAGAAAATTAATCTTGTTTTACTGTAGTAACTACCTACTTAGAAAGAAGTAAAATGTGGGCACATCCCACTTTTCTGTCTTGCCACAGGGCTTGTGGCTATGTGTCAATGAGGAAATATACAGGACCTGGATCTATCTTGGGCTGTCTTTGGTGTTCCTATGCACTTAGGTCTTGACGCTACTTTTTAGGCAAGCACTATAAAAGCCACTATAACCACCACATTGACAAGCTTATTTCACAAGGAAATCTTCTCAATTAAGAACCCCATAAATACAATACAGGATTTCATCCCATTCCCCCCACCAACTACTAATTGGATATTACAAGAACCAAAGTCCAACAAATTGGACGGAACCAGGTTGCAAATTCTGGCTCATTTTTCCACTACAGGGACTCCAAAACATAATCCAACATTAAAGCGAGAATGGCTTCATAGGCATCCTTAGCCTTCAGCCCTTCCCCACCTATGTGCAGCTCCCCGGTATGCAAATAATTCTGCTATACCAATCACACACACCCCTTAAAAAAATTAGGGTTACTCACAAATTTGAGCATATTCCAGTCAAATACGTAGTCATAGGAGAATCCCTGACGGTGGAAGAGATTGCGGAACAGCTGCCTCAGATAAGAGTAATCTGGTTTGTCATCAAACCGCAGTGAACGGCAGAAGTTGAGGTATGTAGAGAACTCAGCTGGGGCAAAAATGAGAGACAGCAACAAGGAATAATTAGCAAGAACAATTTTATTCCTCTCTGGGCACTGTTATTCCACCACCTCCTCCCTGCCTATATATAGTTTCATGCTATAGATCCCAATAGTAGTAGTCCAGTTCAGAGGGCAGTGAAAGCCTTCTGTCTGCAATGCACACATTAATCTTAAGAAGTGAAGGGGGTCATCCTAGCCATCTAGATAAAATAGGAGCCTCCAAACATTTGGAGACAGAAGAAAAATTTGGAATTCTGAAAGCCCAGTAAGGGACACTGTTCAAAATGACTGCCATGATAGATGTGGCCAGTCACAAAATACCTATTTTTAATAGCACTTAGCAATAGCACTTAGACTTGTATACTGTTTCATAGTACTTTTACATCCCTCTCTAAGTGGTTTACAGAGTCGGTATATTGTCCCCAACAGTCTGGGTCCTCATTTTACCAATCTCAGAACGATGGAAGGCTGAGTCAACCTTGAGTCTGTGAGAATCAAACTGCCAAACTGCTGGCAGTCGGTAATCAACAGAATTAGTCTGCAATTCTTCATCCTAACCACTGCACCACCACAGCTCATATTAAAAGACAAACTGGGGAGATCTGCTGTCATTTGCCTTTTTCGTAAACAGGTGGATCCCCAAACTGAGCAACAGATCCCTACAAAAAAAATTTCTGTTTAGAAAAAAACTGATATATGCCAGTTTGTATATACCAGGAGTTTTAGAAAAACCTCTGGTATATACACAGACTACTGAAATATTCTTGGAAATATTTGCAGTTCTCAATTGTGCTAGCTTTGCAGCATGGTATCTTCCCATTTAACTTTTTTTTTAGTTACAAAAATAGAAATAAATGTCAGCCAAACATCGACAGTTACCCAATGGCACATTGAGGTTTGCAGATACCACGCTAAAGGCCCAAAAAAAATGAAAATTCATCCTGCCTTTTGATTCTTTTAAAATTAAAATTAAGCTGGATATATTGGAGACAGGATTAATCTATTCCAGCTATTAAAATCCTCCCTGGAGTTCCCCTTTGGCTCCTTGTCACTAAAAGAGGATCTAGCTATTTTGGCAATGGCTCTCTGGATCTTTTCCAAAACTGAACCTAATTCTGCACTCCCACCCTCGCTCAAGTAAACATATTATTTATTCACACTAATCCTTGGTCCTATTTTCATCTTATTCCTCCAATCCACTTATGGATCCATCTAAATATGCAACTTTCCCTTCTAAATTCATACAAGCTACATATAATCTGCATACCATTTTTCTAACAGCTATTATCCTCTATGGTTTTTACTCCAAAAATATGAGACTTGGTGCAATCTTTCTTCACTCAAGGGCACCTCCATAACCACTTCTGAATTACAGTTGATATTAAATGGTTAATAAAAGTAGGATTCACAGGAAAACTTGTAGTGCTGTCTAGTATTTTGCAAACAGAGTAAAGAACTCCCACCTAAATTGATAAGGTAGACTACAAAAAACTAGACTAGGAGTTAAATTGAGCACGCTTATGCCCATACCACTAAAAAAAGAACCTAGAAGTTGAAAATAAGTACAGGGAAATCTTACAAGGATAGCCTTTGCAGAGCACTTCTATGGGTGTCGACATCTTCTTTTCACTGATGCGCTCGTATTTCTGTCGCTTTGTGGCAGCTTTTAGGCCTTGCCAAGGCAACGAGCCAAGATTGAAGTACATCAGTACATAGCCCAAGCTCTCCAAATCATCACGGCGACTTTGTTCTGGAAAAAGACAGATGCAAATATAGGCATAGCTAGAGATGTTCCAACAACAACTCAAAACAAAAGAAAATTATTGTTGTCTTGCAACAGCTCAAAACAACACTACGAAAAGAGAAAAAGACAAACTGAAAGCTACATAATCTGCTATTTGGTTGAACCTGCCAGGAATCCAGGCCTTTATTTATGCGTGTATTTAAAGTGCATGTTAAGTGTTTCATTGCTTTTTATGAAGTCCTGAAAATGCAGGAAGTTTTAGGGAAGCCTCTGAAGCTGTACCATTTCAAACAAAAAATAGAGCATAGATGCAGAAATCATCCCTTAACAGCCCAGTGTCCATTTAAAAAAAAAACAGAAAACCAATTAAATCCTTATAATTAGATATCAAAAATATATGTGCAACATCTAGCAAAGCTGCTAGAGCTTTGTAATATCAATGGTTGCTTCCCCACAACAGAAGCTGAATTAATGATATAAACAAATGTTAAAAATCCAGAATTCTCTAACATTAAAAAACAGAGTTTTGTATATAATTTCAAAGAGTATGTTATTTTGATTTCTTATTATAACTCTATTGTTGTACCTTTATTGATTTCAGAGCCAGATTGCACAATAAAAATATTTAGAGTTGGTCCTATATTTTTATTATCCTCTTTAAATTCAGATTTTGCTCTCATAAATCTTGAACTTCTAATCATTTTCATATAGTACACATTTTTTCCAGTATGTCTTCTAAAACTTAGAAAGGGACCCCTAATTTAAAAGAAAATAATTATTTTAGATTTAAATTGTGGGATGTGAGATGGGAAGATTAGAAGTAGAAAGGAGGGGGAATTGTAGTATATAATTAAGCACTCCAATTCAATGAACACTTGGTCAGCTACGATGGATTTTTTTTAAAAAAAAGTTTTTTATTTATTTATTCCTCATAAACGTATCTTAAATGTACCATTTCTTATCTAACATACATATTTTCTTTTAACTTTCATACTAATGCAATCTTCATCCTAAACAATTTAAGTATATTCAGGGTTGCTCTTCTACCATTTCATCTCCCTTGTTTTACAACAATCCTTCTTCTCCCTCTCCTCTTTCCTTTCCTTCCCTTCTTCCGTCTACTCTTCTACTTTCTTTTTTCCTCCACTCCTTCTCCTCTCCTTCCCCTTCCTTTCCCCCACACCTCCCTTCTTCCTCCCTTCTAACTTTCTTTCCTACTCTTGTTTCCCCTCCTTTTCCCTTTCTTCTTTCCCTTTCTCTCCTTCCACTCTTCTATTCTCTTCTCTCCTCTCCTCTATCCCTCTCCATTCTCTATTGTTGTATTCATTTTCAATTTAGTTTTTTTCAAGCAATCGAGCAATCCTGATTTTTACTTTTTTTCAATTACTTTTTCATTTTACTAAATTCATATTTCATATTTCATATCATCATAAATGTCCATTTACCCATGTTTTTCAGAGTATAAAACACACCGGAGTGTAAGGCGCACCTTAATTTTGGGGGAGGAAAACAAGAAAAAAAGAATTCTACTTCTGCCTACCAGCATTTAAGGTGACACTGCTTTACGTTTCGCTTTAGGGGCTCCCAGGCGTGGAGAGGGCTTAGGTAGTGGCGGCAGCTCCTCACATTGCTGGGGAGTGAAGTCATTGTGGCCCTTGTCTACCCTGAGCTGCCTGCTGGGTGGCCAGAGGGGGGAACCAGCTGCGAACCATGGGGCCCGCCTTGTTTGCCAAAGCCGCCGGGCAGATTCCCCTGCCCCCAGACCGTCCGGAAGAGACTCGTTCCTCAGGCTGTGCCCTGACCCAGATCTCCGCCCGAAAATGTGACACGCGGAGGTCGACAATGTCTGAAGGGTGGGGAGGTGGGGGGGGGCTACATTCAGAGTATAAGATGCACCCAGATTTTCACCCTCTTTTTGGGGGTAAAAAGGTGCGTCTTATACTCTGAAAAATATGGTATATAATTACATTTTCTTTCTCCCCCGCCCCCTTTTCCATTTACATAGGTGGCTTCTGGGTTTCTATTTCTTTTTTGTCTTCTCTCTCATTTACTTATACCTTATCTAATTTATTTCTCTATAATCTTTTATTCATATTTCTTTTCTAACTATACATAAAATTGTCCCCACGTCTTGAAATACACCGATTCCTCTTTATCTTTTATTCTCAATGTTAACCTATTCATTTCTACACATTCTAAAATCTTCTTTATTACCTCTCCTTCTGATGGGATTTCTTCTGTCTTCCACTTTTGTGCAAATACAATTCTCACCACTGTTTTTATATGAATAATCAAATATATATCTTCTTTGCTATATTTCTCCGGTAATATACCCAATAAAAATGCCTCTGGTTTTAACTCTATACGTTGGTGAAACATTTCCTCTAACCATGCCTGTATTCTAACCCAATAATTTTTTGCTTCCGTACATGTCCACCACATATGATAATATGATCCCAGCAATTGAAAACATTTCCAACATTTAGCTGATCTATCCTTAAACACTTTTGCTAATCTTTCTGGTGATATATGCTATCTATAAAACAATTTATATAAATTTTCTTTATATACAGTTGTCATTGTTAATTTATAATTCCTTTTCCATAGTTGTTGCCATCTCTCTAGTTCTATCATATAATCAGTTTTTTGTCCATGCTATCATTGTCTCTTTTCTTCCTCTTCTAATCTGGTTTGCAATAAGTAATTATACAATTTCGTAATCATTTTTTCATCTGTCTCAGTCAGTATCTTGTCCAATTCTGATTTTTCCAAATTAAAACCATACTGTTTCAAATCTTTATCATAACTTGATTGTATTTGCAGTCATGTATACCAATCTGTCTCAATCCCTTTTTTTTCTTGTTTCTGTTTTAGTACTTTCTTAAATCTCATAATATTTTTCATGTTAATCATATTTGGATGTGTCAAAGCTTCTATTGTTGAAAGCCACATTGGTATCTTCATATAATGTCTTTCTTTCACTCTTTCCCAGCTTGTTAGCAAACCCATTCCTTATGTAATGTCTCTGAAAATACCTATGTATCCTATTTTTTCCATACCAAAGAAGTGTGCCACCCTAGTTGCAAATCATGTCCTTCACGAGCCAATATTCTCGTATTTCTCAATAAAATCCATTCTTTAACCCAGATTAATATCACCGCTTGATAGTATAGTTCCCAATTTGGTAGTCCAAATTCGCCTCTAGTTCTAGAATCTTGAAGCAATTTAAGGTTAATTACCGTATATACTCGAATATAAGCCGATCCGAGTATAAGCCGAGGTCCCCAATTTTACCCCAAAAACTGGGGTAAACTGGGGACTCGAGTATAAGCCGAGGGTGGGAAATGAGGCACCTACCGGTTGGGGAAAGCCTCCCTCCCTCAGCTGAGAAGGCTGGCGGCTCCCCGCCCGCCTCTCACTGCACCGCAGGGCTTCCGTCCGTAAAATGTGAAAAAAAAAAAACTCGAGTATAAGCCGTATATACTCGAGTATAAGCCGAGGGGCTTAAAAAAAAAAACAACTCGAGTATAAGCCGTATAGACCCGAGTATAAGCCGAGGGGACGTTTTTCAGCACAAAAAACGTGCTGAAAAACTCGGCTTATACTCGAGTATATACGGTATTGCTTTTTTCCCTTGCCATACATATTTCCACATCATTTTGTTCAAATTCTCAAAATATTTTTTCTCCAACTTTGTTGGTATTGTTTGAAAAAAACAACAGAAGATTCTTGGTAGTATATTCATTTTAATTAACGCCATTCTTCCCATTAGTGATAATTGCAGATTTTTCCATTTCTCTAAGTCTGTTTTAATTTGATTTCTCAGTTTGTAATAGTTATCTTCCTTCGCCATTATACAACTTGAAGTTAATTGAATACCCAAATATTTCACTTTCTTCAGTATTTGAATGTCTAACTTCTCCATTAGTTGCTTTTTTTCTCTCTCATATTTTTAACTATGATTTTTGTCTTGTCTTTATTAATTTTCAATCCCGCTACTTCTCCATATTCGTCTATTTGCTCAATTAACTTTAGACCTGTTTCTGTTGGTTCTTCCATAATAAACACTAAATCATTCACAAAAGCTTGTAGTTTGTATTCTTCTTTTTTGATTTTCATTCCTTTTATTCCTTTATCTTGCCTTATCTTGCCTTATTTTTCTGTGTAAAAATTCTAATGTCAATATGAATAGCAATGGAGATAATGGACATCCTTGTCTAGTTCCTTTTCTAATATCTACTTTTTCTGTCATTTCACCATTCACAATCACCTTTGCTGATTGGCCTTTATATATAGTTTTAACCATATTTATAAACCTATCCCCAAAGTATTATTATTATTATTATTATTATTATTATTATTATTATTATTATTATTATTATTATTATTATTATTATTATTATTATTATTATTATTAAAGTCCATCATTTGCAATTGTGTAGTCATAAATTGCCAGTTCATATTATCAAACGCTTTCTGTGCATCCAAAAATAACAATGCCATTTTCTTTTCTGGATGTGCTTCATAGTATTCCAAAGTGTCCAATATAATTCACATATTATCCCTAATCTGTCTTTTAGATAGAAAACCATTCTGATCCGGATGTATAAATTCATTTAATAGTTTCTTCAATCGTTCAGCCATAACTGATGCAAAAATTTTGTAATCCGCATTTAATAATGAGATTGGTCTATAGTTCTTTATTTGTTGCAAATACAATTCTTCTTTTGGTATAAGAGTTATATATGCTTCCATCCACAAATTTGTAATTTTGGCTTTTAATAATAAATCATTAAATACTTGTTAACATTACATTGTTTAATACAACTTGAACATTTTATATAGTACTGCTGGCAATCCATCTGGTCTTGGTGTTTTACCATTCTTTTGTTTCTTAATTCCCTCCATTAATTCCATCAATATTCTTTCTTCTAATAACTTTTTAAATTCTTCTGGGATTTTAGGTATTTTATCTTTTTCTAAGTATTGTTGTATCTTTCCTTCTGCCACCATCTCTTGCTGATATAAACTTTTATAATATTTCTGAATTATTTTTTTATTTTCCTCATTTTGATAGCATATCCTTCCATCTTGATCTAATAATTGATTTATCACTTTTTTCTTTTTCCTTTTTCCTTTTATATGCCAATCATCATCCTGGCTTGTTTGCATTTTCAAAAAAAAATTGCTTTGTTGATTTTATTTTATTTGCCAATTCTTCATTTTCCATTAAGTTTAATTTATGCTTTTGCAAATCCATCAAATAGAAGCAAGTACATGGGCAGACCACAATGATATGGAAAGGGAAGAGAAAAAGAATGAGATGGACATTATACCAAAACTTACTAAATGAAAAGCACTTTCTACTATATATGAAAAAAGAAAAGAGGCTATATCAATGCAAAATGTATGGGATACTGGTAAGGCATATATAGAACTACGATGGATTTTGACTAAACTTTAGGCCCATGGGCAAAAAAAGTCTGTTTTGTCAAAAAAGAAAAAAAAACCTTTTATAATCCTGAATTTTTGGTTTCCCTGTGTATTATGCCATTTTCTTATTGGAATTACATCCAGAACATTAGAGGAAATATTTTTTAAAAATATGAGACTGTTTTCATTAATAATCATATTCCCCACAATCTGAAAAAAAGATTTGTACAAACGTATGCTTTTTTTTACCCACATGGTCTGCTTAATGAGACTTCAATATTTGCTTAATGAGACTTCAATATATTTTATAACTGGATATATTTTATCCAGTTTTATTCCTATCATATGTTTGAAAGTCCACAACCCAAGTAAGTTTTTAAATTAGCCAGCCGAGGATACTGTAATAGTATCTTTGCATCAGTGCTGAATGAGGTACTAGGATATTCTAGTTGAGGATATACCCCCTGGGTAATGTTGGGTCAGTCATTCTCAGGCTGGCTTACCTTTTAAGAGTTGCTGCAAAAACAAATTGGAATAGGGGGAAAGAACCAGCACATCATTCTAAGCTCCCCATAAGAAGTTCCTCATAGAAATGTTAGTCTTCGACTTACGACCACAATTAAGCCCAAAATTTCTATGGCTAGGCAAGACAGTTGTTAAGTGACTTTTGTCCCATTTCACAACCTTTTTTGCCACTTGTTAAGTGAATCACTGAAGTTGCTAAGTGAATCCAGCTTTCCCAATTGACTTTGCTTGTCAGAAGCCGGCTGGAAAGATTACAAATGCCAATCACATGACCCCAGGACAGTGTTACTGTCATAAAAACATGCCGGCTGCCTAGTGCCCAAATTCTGATCACATGACTCTGGGCATGCTGCAATGTCACTTTTTCCAGTGTAGTTGTAACTTCAAACAGTCACTAAATGAGTGGTTCTAAGGTAAGGACTACCTGTACATGTATTACCCAAAGCCACTATCCTAATTCACTGTACCACGACACAAGATGCCACAGGCTTTCTAAGTGGGCTCTGTATTGCTTAAAAATGCTTCTATAAGCACAAAGAGGTACACATAAAGGCCGCTTTGTAATTCCTGAAAGTAAACATGCCTTTTCCTGAGACTATGCTGCAATCCCAAGAAAAGACACAGCTGCGTTAAAGGAGCTGCAGACAGATGGGATGTCAGCATCTTTCTGTGTTTAACTTTGAGCTCCTGTTTGGCCTTAATATCAAACAGATCTCTCAAACTAGAATTTTAAAGACAGAAATGAGGGCCCAAACATTGCCTCAGAGGCAGAGCCATGTTTTGTATTTTATTTCACATTTAACTGAATACCTTCCTGAACCCTATTTGACAAACAGAATAAAAAAGGTAACATCTATCAAAATTAGGTATGCTGGGACAAATAGGTTTTTTTTTAAAGCAACTCTGTCACCTCTATATCAGGGCTTTCCAATCTTGGCAACTTGAAGACTTGTGGACTTCAACTCAAAGAATTCCCCAGCCAGCAAAGCTCTGGGAGTTGAAGTCCACAAATCTTCAAGTTGCCAAGGTTAGAGAGCCCTGCTCTATATAAAGGTAGGTTACTGGTGTTGGAAGAAATGTCCTTCTAGGTTCAGTTCCAAGCGGGGAGAAAGACACTAGAAACATGGTGGCTATTTGGAAAGATGGTTTTAATGGTGGACAGGACCACATGGTGTGAGATCTTGGGGGAAAAGGGGGATCACATGCCTTGGAGACCTTGTGAGGAAAAAAAGGGAAGAGAGCCTGAGAGAGCCTGAGTTTTATACCCTCTCTTAGGCTCCACCTTGGAACTTTCCGTTCCTGTGTAAGAAATATATTCTGATTGGTTGCCAGACTCCCAGGAGGTGGGGGTCTTAGCTAACTTTGTAGGCTGTCTGTGTCCCAGGCTTGGTTGAGCCTCCTGGGTGGTGATGTAATGAAAGGATTTTGGGATTCCTATTATGGCTCCTGTCTGAAGTAGCTAGATCTTTGTTATGTAGAATAGACTGGCTCAGGCCTTAATGATCCATTGACAAAGGTGCGGGGTGGCGGGGGGGGGCAGGGAGCTGCTTTGTCTTTAAAACATGTTTCTCCTTTTCTCATCCAGGGAAATATAATATTCTGCCTTTTTAATATTTCCTAAAATATTTCGTTCTTTTAGGAGAAGGGTGGGTGCTAACTTCCTTCAATGGCAATCCATTTTAAGAGAAGGGACACATCTGTGTTTTTTTTCTACCCACCTTTCCATGCCGATATATACATTTCTGAATGCATTTTATTTGTTTGTTGGTTTATTCGCTCAATTTCTGTGGTCACCCATCTCAGTCAATAACTCTGGGCGGCTCACAATTCAGAAAATATTACAGTTAAACTTCTAAAAACTTTTTAAAATAATAAAAACTGCAAAACCAGCAAGTAACATTAAAAACATTCCATTCAACACATACAAGGGCAGGATATTGGGTCAGGAAATACAGATGCAATAAAGCCAGGAAACAGGGTTATTGGCACATTCAGTGCCCCAGGCTCAGAAACACAGTCAGGGCCTTACAAAGGCTAACAAGAGTTTGAGCCATTCTGATCTCTGAAGGGAGGATGTTCCATAGAAAAAATTACAGAAAATGTTTTCCCCCCCAAAGATAAAATAGATTAGTTTAAAATGTTCCATGTATAGGCATTTTTATGTACATTTTAATGTACACATCTTTGTACAAACCAAAATTCAGGAAATACAAAGGGTTAACACATCAGTTTTCACATCCATATGGAAAATTCAAATTAGTTAAGCCCACACTAGTGGGGCAACAGATTAACCTCTTTTTCACTTGCCTGTTCACTTTGGACTTTGAAGTCTCCCGACCTCTAACATATACTTCAGGCAGATCTGCATTTTAAATTCTCTGCCATTATCTATTTGGCACTGTACTGTTACAAATAGCAAGGTCCCTGTGGTACATTAAAAGAAACTAATGCATTAATTGCAGCACAATTCAGTCACAAGGTTATTTCAGTTTAATCAATGTGTTTAACAATCTGTTGATTCTGCTCTGTGAAAACAATTTCATAGAGTGCAGAGTAAAATTGCAGACTCCTTGTTTAAAAGGCAAAAAAACAAAAATAAAAACCGCTAGATTTCCTGAAAGATTTATGAGTATTCACACAGCTTCTGTCACTGACTTTGTCACAGCTTATAACGAAGCGGATACAAAGCCAACCAAGAACCCATTTTTCATCGCTTCCTTCAATGCTGGAAGCCATTTTGCATCATTAATAGGAACAAAACACAGGACTGCCATCCTTATCCTAGTGTTCTCCCTCATACCTGCCATCTTCTTATGCTGTGAAGGCACCCAGCTCTTTGATATTTTTTTCTTGCCTTAGTCTGGATGAATGAGACAATGAAATCTGACACAAGCAGATAGCTGTCTTCCAACGTAAGTTGCCTTCAAAAGGTTGGAGGATGATTTATTGCCAAGGAACAGCAGTGAGCAAAGTCTCTTATCCACAGTTTTATGCCTATCTTTTGCCTCTGTTTTCCCTAGCTTAAATCAGGCTGCAAGCAAAGTGATTTGCATCTGAAGATGTGAATCTGCTGTGACACTTTAGTTTTAATTTCCTGACTATCATGCCCACTTTTTACTAATTCAGGGAAATAAGCCACATATTGAGCTTCCTACAAGTGCAAGATTTTCCTGCCATCAAATGGATTCGGATCCTCGTCTGTTGTTCTGACTGTGCCCCTGGACATCTGTGTATTGACCCAAATGGCTCTTGCACAAAGCTACGACGTGGGCAGGTCATCAACATGACTGGGGGCGGGATTCACTGCAGAGTGGCAGAAGGAACAGCTCAGCTCTTGTCACTGTGAGCCTCTTCGTCATGTGTGTAAGCTATTATTGATAAAACAAATAAAATATATAATAAATATAATATAAATATAATAAAATAAAAAAAATAAAAAAACATAAAGGGGACTATGCAAACATTTGCATGGCTACAACTGAGGGACTGAATCCGCAGCTGCTAAAACTGAGCCATACTGCATTTTACGTTTCTCTCCTTAGATCCCACATTCAATTCCTTTTATGAAAACTGCATGAAAATTTCACATGGATAGTGATTTATTTTAGCATGGAGTCCCTTATGGGTCCTGGAAAAAAATGATCAGCAGAATTAGAAAGATCTAGCCCTCTACTGTACCATTCAACGCTGAGGGGAAGTGAACAAACGTACTGAAAAGAGAGAAAGGAGAAATCACTAGTGTATTTTTATCCTCTTCCAGCTATTTAGACTTGGCCTGTTATAGGCCCTTCTTCTGGGCACCTTGGAGTGCGCATTTCAGATATCTTGAGCTCTGAAAGGGGCAGGATATGCAGGAAGTCATCTTCTGAGCATGTGAAAATTGACTGGAATGTATGATTCAAGAGATGCCTTTTCACGTTGCTTCTCCCAATTCTAAAGTCTCTGGCTGAAATTCCCCTCCTAACTTTGTGCATTAATCATCTATCCCAGCAGATTTGATTATTACTCACTTCCCAACTCTCTTTTCAGACCTTAAGCTTCTCCTAGGAATTCCTATAAAGTGGGGGGTGGTTTTGGTGCACTATTCAGAAAAGTAGAGACAAATACATAAAATTGCAGTCCATCCTTCTCCTGTCCCTACATCTTATTTTAAAACAACTGGGCAAAAGCAAATCCAAAGGGGTGAAAAACCAAATACAAGTTTATCCCACATTAAAGAAGAACAGAATGTGGCATTTTAGAAGTCTAGAATTTCAGTCTTCAAACATTTTTTTTTATTTTTGTCAGTGGTCTGAACAACAATATTTCAACCTTACCAGAACTATTCTAACCCTAAAATTGAAATGAAGGCTTGAATTGAAATGTTTCAAGTTTGAGACATTTTGCTCACTTATTGGTAGCCACCTTTGCCAAAAATTAGGAGTAGACAAATCTACTCAAGTCACCGTTAGTTTTAACTATGGTACGAACAAGCCATAGGTTTATAAACCTATGACTAGGTTTATAAACATGCTAATCCAAAACCAAATAAACCAAATATGACGTAGAACACGATGTCACCTTAATCACAGAGAAAAGAACCACAGGTTAATTATGATACTCCTCATGTTCATCTTTCTAGGATAAAATTTTCCATAAAGACCCAAGGCTGGTGTTTCCTTAAGGATCCAGAAAGAAGGATGACAACTTTAACTTCAACTTCTACAACTGAAGCCTTCAATATGTCTCAAAAGCAATTTTCATCTTTCCTAGGCCCAGATGTCCCTAACCTAGGGCTCTTTAAATGCAAATATATCTTTCTGCCAAGTATGGTCACTGAAATCAGATTTAAGTGTTATGCTTTTTAAAACACTTCTTAGCCACTCGGAGCTGTGGATAAGTAAATAGCTGTAAAAGTTGACATTATAAACATATTAATGTGCTATATTTATCACTTGAAACCTGCACAGTTTGAGATGGCTCACAGTTTACAATTTAAAATAAAAAATCAGTATCAAAATGAACTGATAAAACCAATAACCTAATTTACAGTTCTAATACTGAGAATATTAACTAAAATTTGACAATATATACAGGCCATTGATTGCAACTGATCCCTAAAAATCCCCCGGAAGAGACACCTTTCCACCAGCTTCTAGAAGGTCATAAGAATGGGTACCCTTAGCAGAGATTCCCAGTTGTTCCAGTAGTGTAGTCAGAAACTACTGGGAAAGGCTGTCTAATGGATATCCAGGACCTGCACCATGGATTATAAGTAAATTTAATACAATTCTCCTATGGAATGATCTAGCCAGGATTGCTGAATTTAAGAAAAAACATCTCAAACCATCTGCAGAACATCAAGCTAGGGAAACAATGCATAAGAAAGATTTTAAAATCTGTCAGACTAACTATATTCTTAGGAACCAAGGACTCCCTGGAAAATATTTATGAGAACCAAAGTAAAACGTAGTTTAATTTGGGTTTAATATAATATGTGAATCCATTCATTTAGTTGACCACATCTTCTTTTGGGGAATGGATTTATGTTGAAATTCTGAGCAAATCACGTGCATTCAAGTAAGATATACTTTTTTTTTCCCTACTAATTTTTTTTGGGAAGCAGATCCTTGGGAAAGGAATTTTTCCAACTTGGAATATCCCAGTCAAGCCCAGCAATGGGCACTGCAAATTTCAATCAATCCACCCACCCCAATTCTAATAACTCTCTCTCTCTTAAAAGGTATTATGCTATCATATTTATTTATTTATATCCCATCTTTATTATTTTTATAAATAACTCAGACTAGCATACATATCCGATACTTCCTCCTCTTATTTTTCCCACAACAACCACCCTATTAAGTAAACTGGTCTAAGAGTGACTTGTCCAAAGTCACCCAGCTGGCTTTCATGCCTAAGTGGGCACTAGAACTCAGTCTCCTGGTTTCTAGCCTGGTGCCTTAACTACTACCAAACCAAACCAGCTTTTGTTTGTGAAATCAGGCAATAAGAAAAATCAGAGCAAATGTTACCACAAATGTTGGAGTGAGACGAATATTTCATATAATTCAGTTAGAATGTTAGATAATTATAAATGCAGAGAAAAATCTAGCATCTAGTCACTACTGCTGCTCAGAACTTTCCAGGCAAATGAAAATGTATTCTGGATTAAATCAATTATTAAAAATATAATTATTTGAGAGAGAAAGAGAGAGAGTGAAGCCCATCTCTCACATTTCTAGCCAGCGAAAAAAGAAACTTGTGAGGGAAGTGCAACCCAATCTTTCTGGGCAATGTTCAAAATGCAGAGCATGTGGAACGCTTACTGTCTCTCCACCCACTCATCTATATGTGACGTAGATAATGTTTACAACACCTCCACCTCCCAATTCTCCAAGTAGAAACATTTCTTTTATCAGTTTCAACACAGTCAAGTGGAGACGTTCTATCAACTATACATTTTTCTGCAGCTGCAAAAACTATTTCAGTATCCACACTCCCAAAAAGCAACACATATGTCTGTTTGTGGAATGTGGGATCAGTTTTGCATGCTTTTGAAGCCATAATGGTTCCTTCTTTGATCATGCCAGTGGCCACTGCAAGCAACAATTTTATTTATTTTTATCCCATGTTTATTATTTTTAGAAATAACTTAAAGCGGTACACATACCTAATACTCCTTCCCACTCCTATTTTTAGTTATGTAGTTATTTGGGTTTTTTTTACGTTTCTGAAATGCCCATTCCCCACAACAAAAACCCTCTGAGGTACGTTGGGCTGAGACAGTGTGTCAGCCCAAAGTCATCCAACTGGCTTTCATGCCTCAGGCGGGACTAGAAGTCACGGTCTCCCAGTTTCTAACCTGGTGCCTTAACCACTAGGCCAAACAGACTCACAATCTACAGTCCAGTATTACACAGCGCACAAGATTGGTTAAAATCTGATGTCTAATCATTCACAGGAACTCTAATAACATACTGTATCACTGCTTCATATTCTGCAGTGATGTGATGTGGCAGAGAAAGGTGATTTGAAAACTGCCTACAATTTTCACCAGATCCAGAAACTGACTGCCTTGCTGTATCATAGCATAAATCAATTCAGTCCCCTTCATCTCCTAGTGGAGAGCTAAGTTTCATGGTAAGCTAGCAAGCAAAGAAAATATATTTAGTTGTTGCAGGCATGTTGTATCTGAATCTCGAGGTGTTTAGTTGCCATTGAAACATCCACACATTTGTCCAGTACTTTAAAAATATCCATTCAAGCAATGAATCCTAAAATATTTAAATACACTCTCACATGTTTGAATAATATATGATTATCGGTGTTGGGTTCATTGTTTAGATCCCTTTTTACAAACCAGATCACAAAGGGACCTGAACTTCAGAACTCTGGAATAGAATCAAATAACCTAAATAATTAATCATTCTATAAGTCTCTCTTCCCTCCTAAAATTAAAGAGCCCAAATAGCCAATCTTTTCCTTGTAAAGGCATTGTTGCATTTTATTCTCTTCTCTACATTCTTTAGCTTTTTAATCTTCATTAGGAGCAGTTAGTAAGAGTACAGACTATGCTGGCTGATTTTTTAATATTAAGACTACACTGGTAGGATGGGTATGCAAAAATCCCTTTGATTTGCTGGCATGTTCAATTAAAATTTTAACCAGGAATTGTAATGCGTCACTGAATAACTGGTGTTGGTGAAAACGCTTTTACGACAAAGGACAAGCCAAAGAACAACTTGCCACAGTCAAATTTAATTTGAGGGACATATAACAGCCAATTCAATACAGTTATGCCTAAACAAACTGATGCCTTCTTTAAAATGCATTAAAAAGTACTTCTCAAATGCTTCAAATAGCAAATTTGTATTCGTATAGCTTTATATATGGTGGTTGAGTTCATATACTTGTAGTCCTCAGCTTACAAATACTGAAAAAAGTGACTGCCGGAGACCATGAGTTCAAGTCCTGCATTAGTCATGGAATCCAGCTGGATGACTTTGGGCCAGTCATACACTCTCAGCCCAACCCACCTCACAGGGATGTTGTGGGGGGAAAAGAGGAGGAGGAAGGTGTGTTAGATAAATTAGCTACCTCATTTGCAAAGATAATAAACGTAGGATATAAACAAATTAACAAATAAATTCAATAGGGAAGCCAGATTCACTTAACAATCGTGTTACTAACTTAACTGCAGTGATTCACTTAATAACTGCAGCAGGAAAGGTCATAAAATGGGGCAAAATTTACTTAACAACTACCTTGCTTAGCAACAGAAATTTTGGGCTCAATTGTGGTTGTATGCTTAGTACTATCTGTGACATATTACAAACCAACAAGATGCATTATGGCCTAACTTGCTATATAAATTCTGTCTCAGAGATACAACCTGAAGGAAACCTAAGACTTAAGTTTCTCAAGTTGACTCTTCTTTACAATTTCTACAGAATATTTAATCAATTTCTACATGCACACCTAATCTGAAAGGTAATGCAATCATTTTGCCCCATCATAGAGCAATAAGAACAAAATACCTGAAGATTAAAGGAACAATGCTTCCATTAAATTGGTAATTAGTATAACCCACTCCACCAAAATTATAACCAATATAGTGATACAGATTTTGATTTAATTGATCTCCCACCACTGTACTGGATTTTCAACAATGTGGGAACATAAAATACTTACCAATCCCAAGGTGAGTGTTGATAGAGGCATAGCGGGCTGTGCCGGTTAGGTTTTTGTTTTCCCGATAGGGAATGTGCTGGTGGGTACGGGCGTCTCGGTACTTCTTGGCCAGACCAAAATCAATGATGTACACTAGGTTGCCTTTTTTGCCAAGTCCCATAAGGAAATTGTCCGGTTTCACATCTCGGTGGATAAAATTCTTGGAATGAATGTACTCAATACGGCTGATCTGGAAATAAGATTGGGAAGAATGGAGGAAAGGTGAGAGAAAGGAGAGGAAGAGAGTGCCAATAATTTTATAGCAAGGTATACATTGTAATCTCATTAACTGGAAGACCCTCTGTAACCTCAAACAAGAAATACGGGGATCTCAATACTTCCCACAGTTTAATGCAAAAACGAAGCCCTACCTACCCACAGCAGGTGAAAGTGGAACACATGCCAATTGTCCTAAGCTGGGAGCCAACAGACAGACATTTTCAGGGAAAAGAACACAGAGAATTCTTTAAAGTTAACGTAAGTCTTCAACTTTGGCAAGATATCCCAGCTACTAGTCTACTGCACAGCACTGCTCCTTCTACAACAGCTAGAGAGATAATAGGGACTTGCCAATGTTTTTCAGCTTTATCTGAATGCCCCAAGTTTGACTATTAAAGGGCAAGCAATTGCTGTGAAAGGAAATCAGGAAGAGCACAAGGAATGGACAATCAAATAAGAACTTACCATCTGATCTGCCAGAAGCAGAACAGTCTTGAGACTGAACTTGCGGGAGCAGAAGTTAAAAAGGTCTTCTAGGCTGGGCCCCAGAAGTTCCATCACCATCACATTATAGTCACCTTCTGCCCCGCACCACTTAATGGAAGGAATGCCCACTAAAAAGAGACGAGAAGAGGATGTTGGGAAGGGGGAGATATGTGTACGCGCATCATTCATTCATTCATTCACAAATCTCTTTAGCCTTCCCAAAGCCTTTATGAAATACTGAAACATAATAAGCATCAGGCTCTGAAGCCTACGGACTTACCTCCACCTTGCATCATCTTGTAAAATTTGCTTTCAATGTGGAGCTGTGGGTGCTTGGTTTTCACACATTCCAATTTAATGGCTACTTCTTCTCCTGTGGCAATATTGGCACCTGCATATGAAGCAACAGCAAAAAAAATAAAATAAATAAAATATCAAGCCCTCAGTAGATTTGACATTTTATCTTTCCCTCCAGGAGCTTTGTGGAAATTGTCTTCCCTATTTTACCATTCTACCAGCTCTGTGAAGTAGATTGAGTAGATGGGGCATAATGAGGCTCATAAATAAATATGACCCATATTCATGACCAGGGATTTGACTTTAAGTCTTATTAGCTCTACACCAACAGTACTCAATACTAAGAGAGTTTAGAATGAAACGTATCAAAATAAAAACCAATTGCACTATTCCAGCAAGCATTTGATTATCACTATCAGTATCTGTCTTCTGATGTGAATACATAGTCCTGTAATGTTACAGATAAAGCTGTAAGCATGTTTTTAAGGAATGGCACAATTTTTTTTCTACCGCAGTACATGCAACCACAGTAAAACCATGTCAACTTTGCAAAAGTTATGAATCAGAATGTTGTAAGAAGCGGTGGGGGTGGGTTTGCTTTCATTTGGTTCACTTCACATACTCAAGACTACTGCTAATTCCACTTCCAACAGAACACAGTACATGCAATGAACAAGACAACAACCAGCCAGCTTTTATTTCTGAAAACCACACAATCCCATGTGAGCTACCTCACCTGCCCCTTTTGGGTATAACGGTCTTCAGCTTTAGGTAATTACATTTGACAATATAAAAACCTTTACAGTTCAATCCTTTCAGAAATAAACACTGGGAAAAAAATTAAACCACACAGAGATTACTATACAAAAGCTGCTATTATATTTCTGTTTTAATGAAGGATTGACAGGCAGCCAAATTTAGCTGCGACCAAATCCAGAAACTGCTTTAACGTAATGTGTAACCCTATTTTTATAAATAAAATGTTTTTTCCCCCAAAGGTGGGGGGGAGTGGGTGTTGTGTTTGTGAATGTGACCTCTTTTTCCTTGTGTAAGAGATGTAGCTTATATGTATGTGTATATAAAAAATGAAAACAGGAAGCAGGACACATAAGCTGTAAGCAATTACACCACAATCTCTTTCATAATATCAGCATTGTGCAACGTGTCTCAGTGGCAGCCTTTTTTTCCCCCAGACACTACAGCTCTACAGCAGAGATAGCTGTAGCCCAAAGTAAAGATTTCCATTTGTAGAATGCATTCTGGAAGAACAAATGCAACACAAAAGACTGCACAAATAGCGGGATGAAGAGGAAGGGTTATAAATTTTCATATTCTTTGAAATGCTGGAATTCTGACATGACACTCCAAGCTGAAGTATAATTATGCCTATCTGGCCAGGTTAAAATATACATATTTACCATAATTTTAACAGGATTTAAGATCTCTCTTCATAAAGCAGAAAAAGGAGTAAACTAGTTATCAAAAATATTTGTATTTTTTTCCAATTTTCGAAAGATTTTTCACACCTGTGCTAAGACATGAGACCACATTCTCCTTGTTTTTCCCACTCCTCTATTATATGTTTTTTTGTTGTTGTTGTTAAGACTAACTCCATCTTAACCTTATCCAAGCAGCTTCTTCAGCATGGAAATGCAGAATGAAATGAATGTGGGAAGGGTACCTACTCTCTATACAGCTTCAATCAAAACGAGGAACATTTTTCCCCCCATTTAATCAAGATCTTATTTTTTCATAGAACAGCCTTTAAAACATACGTCTATGCTTCAACTGATGGTTCTTTGGAAAAGAGATTATTAAACATACTACAATATGACAAGTAATTTTTAAAAATGATTTTATAATCTAACATAAAATCATTCAACCAAGCTACGAGGGAGAGGAAATGGGAAGCAGGCAATTCCATGGGTTCAACTTCAAAATCATAATTTTAGGCTGATGCTCTTTTTTGAATTATTTCTATTCTATCCTTAATCAAGGCAAGATTCCCAAGAACTTCAACTATACAACCGATCCTAGTAACTGAGCAATCATGTTTTCTTTTTCCTTCCCCATCTGGATAGGAAGATATTTATTTATAAGCACTTATGATATACACCAATCCCCAGAAACCTTTGTGTGTTGTGTCCTGGGCAACACACAAAAACTTCAAATAACAAAATGGTAACAATAATTACATCCAAATTAATCTCTAAACCAAGCCTTAATCACAAAAAGGAAATCCAAAATCAAATCCAGAATAGGCACCGCAGGGACTGACAGCACACTGGAGTAAAACAAACTTAATATGGTTATGGAATTGCAGCAAATTAGGGGCTGTCCCTATTTCTAAGGTGACGGTATTCCATAGGGCAGGAGTTACTACAGAAAAGCCTTCAATCTCTCCTATATCGTGTGAGGTCTTTTAATAACTTCTGTAGCCTAAAGGTGCAGATTCAATTCCGGTGAAGTATTGCCTTGGTGAATCTCAATCCCAAGGACCACTTAGGACTTTACAAGCACTTTAAATTGGGCCTAGAAACTTACAAGGAAAGCAGAGCAATGGCTTTAGTATAGGTGTAATTTGATAGGTGGTACAGTCCTGTCAGTGATTCTGCTGCCAGCTGTAGCTTCCACATCATCTCCAAGGGCAGCCCCATGTAGAACATGTTGTACTGTCTAATCAAGTGGTGATCAAAGCATGAATTTTTGAAGACAGGCATCCTGGTTGGGCTTGGCAATGGCCCCACCTAACCATGAATTCTACTGCTGTTTAAACATGGTTGAAAGCCCAGGAAGTTCTTTAAGTCACAAAGTACCTCCTCCTTCAAGGGGAGCCCAAGTCCATTCAGTATAACTGCTGGGCCAGTGTTATCAGAGTGCACAGATGTCTCCTGACCTCTAGCAATTCTGTCTTGACAGGATTTAATCTGAGCCTGCTTTTGCCTGATCCAGATTCTCACAGCGTCCAAAGACCAGTCTGAGACTTCCACAGCATCACCAACTCTTTAAATAAATACACTTTTGAACTTTACTTCCTTAGTCCTACATCGCCACAAATCCAGCAACTGATTTTCGGTGCAGCAAAAAAAAAACACCCAACATTATTAGTTTAGTAGAACAGCACGCAGCAGCTCACGAATCTTTAAAATACCACAGCCACACAAAAATTAGAAACTTGCATAAGAAAGGCATCAAAGAATGCAGACGGTGCCCACTGAGCTATCAAAACACAGCCCTTCCTCTGTGGTATTTCTAGCAACCAGCAAAGTACCCTTTCAATATTGTACATTGAAGGCATCCTTTTTCTCTCAGTCAGCAGACTGAACAATCTGTGAGAACTGCAGAATTTATTTTCCCAGTGCCACTTTTAGTTCCAATATGACAATAATGCAACATGAACAAGCTGAATGTTATCACCATGCTGAACAAGCAGAGGAAACCTCAGTGAACTTTTCATGAATTGTTGGCTATTTCTCTATTGCAAGAGTTATAGTTTTCACCCCCGTGACATCATCAAACCAAATAACTCACTAGAGCAGGGGTCTCCAACCTTGGCAACTTTAAGCCTGGCAGACTTGAACTTCCACAATTCTGGGAGTTGGAAGTCCTCCAGGCTTAAAGTTGCCAAGGTTGGAGACCCCTGCACTAGAGAATATGAAGCTATCACAACCTCATAGTCCCAGCCTTTGCTGGGTGGCATCTCTTAAGGCAAACAGAGCCAGAGAGCCTCTGTCTAAACTGGTCAAGAGGTAGCATACCTGTTGCACAGCAACCAGGCCATGTGATCATCGGGCTCTGTAGCATTAACAATACAGACTGTTCTTGCCCTGCTCCATAATGCTGCACCAATTTGACATATGATTAGTACACTCTGTTTAGAAGGGAGGCATGCTTGCTGGAGTGAGAAGAGAAGCACCACCAAAAGATTTCCAAATATAGCTTATTTCTCAAGAACAGCAAAGAACACAGCTCCTTTTCATTCAATCGGTTGAATGAATCTGGGTTTTCGGGTTCATGCTTTTTTTTTTTAGTTCAAGATGTGCATTACCACAATTATAAGTCTTCAGTGTTGCCCGAAAACGATTGTTTTGAAAAACTTGTTTTTAATATTCCCTGTGCACCTTTTTATTTCTTTAATTGTAATAATACAACAAGTGACACTTCTAGAAATTCTACTACATTCTTGGGTATTCCAAAGTCCCACCCTTAGTGTTGTAGAAAAGCTAAGTAGGGAGCACATAGAAAAAAACTGGATAAAACTTACAATGAACAAAAAAAAAATCACCCATAAGGATGCCGAATAAAATAACTAATAAAGAATAAAGACAGCATTTCCAATAACAATGTACTTATGATTTCACCATCATATCATTCTAACCACTGTCTATCTGGCTTCAGCGAGTTGCAGAATTTTAATTCAGAATCGCTAATACACATGTATCAGTCCAATTCTGCAGCTAAACACACAGCTAAATACACACCAGGATACTGGAAATATATTTAGAATGTGCTATTCAGAGGATGATGCTGGAATCACAGGATACTTCCCTTCACCCCAAAAATACATGCAGCTGGGCCAAGGAACTTATGAATGTCCTGCATTGTTGGACTACACTTCCCACTAGTTATATTGAAGTATATAGCCTATGATCAAGGATTGAAGGTATAGTCTTACAACGCTAAGGAGGGGTGTGCTGCCAACCCTGTTCTAACATCTAATGCGAGGTTGCAGACAACTACGTGCACTGCTAACTTCCACATTTGTATCATTAGCACTATACAGCTTTGATCAATTCTCTGTAAGACACATCCTTCAATTTGCTGCCTCCCAAATGGACAGGATTAGAGGTCCCACTATTGCCCAAACTCAGAATTATGGGAGTGTAGTCCAACAAATCTAAGGGGTATCAATTCAGTGCCTGAATATATATAAACACTATATACATATTGCCCCTAAAATTAAGACAGGACTAAACTCGGGCACCACCCTTTCAGAAATAAATAACTGGCAAATGACAAATGAGTTGAGATTTTTGTATTTTTCTGCAGATTGGCAGACGAAGTCAGATAGTCTTACAAAGCTTAAATTATAAAAAGTTAAGCATAACAACAAAGAAGAGCCTTTTGCAACGGTTCCTAAAGTAATATTTATTCTGCCATGGAATAAAGATCAAGATACCACACTTCAGCTGTGACATAAAAAAAAAACCGAACAGAAACAAATCTCTGAACAAATGTAGTGATGCAATCACAGAGCAAAAGGGGAGGGGAGGGAACACCCACACATGAAACAACATATCACTGACCCAAGACTGAACTTTGTTCTGGGGTGCCATGATATTCCATTTTAATCACTGCCCTAAAGGCTAGGTGTATATTAATTACCATGATCTTCTATCTTAATCCTTTTTAAAAAAAAATAAGACAGAACATGCAGTTACACAACTTTTATTTCCGTTTCTAGAGAGTCAGCCATTATCTGTCAGGCTCAACATTACTCGTGTGGAAGATAGGTGTTATGCTGCCGGCTATCTCTCTCTACTCTACTCCTTTCCTTTGGGAGCTTCTGCTTCACTCCACAGTCTTATTCCCATCAGCTGGGCTCTGACTGCATCTGCTAAAATCATCAGCAAACCAAAGTTAGTGCTGACATTTAAGTCATGGTGTCACTCAGCTTTAGCGCTACAGCCCCAATGAGATTGGCTGGGGGTGGGGTGGGGGGGAAGCTGCAAGTACACCACAAATGATATCTGACTCACTGTTTCAACCTCACTATCTGCAGGCTCAGGAAAAAATGGTACCCATTTAGAACAGCAATGGTTATTTTTGTGAATGGCCTTGGAATCCCACAAGTGATAAAAGTATATGAAATCTGAAAGTACCAATTAACACATCAATAATAGTGAGAGATATGAAGTTGTGGTTGGAGGCCTTACATCTCTGAAGGAGGGTGCCATCTTTAAATTAACATCTAACTTCGTATTATCTGCTGTCTCTTACAGATGTCCTTCCCATCATTTGTTATGAACTTTCCCAGGTAAAGGGGTTTAAAAGATAGGCATTTAAGATATTAAACAAAGCATTAAATAAATTATTTTAAATTTTAGACATTGCCTTCAATAGTTTTTGATGTATTTGTAAAGTAAGAGTTCAGATACTAATATGTTACTCAGTACTATACTGCTTTTACAACGAGATTATACACCCTATAATTTTTGGGTAAGTCATTCATGTAGAAATTTGTACATCCAACTCATCTATCATCCTGCAAATTTAGCAGTGATGCCTAAGTATGCCCATGTTCCCATTGTCTTCTACTTGCCTCAGCCCTTTTCTACATTGGGCATGTCTTAACTTTCTTCTCCACCATCTAAAAATGTAATGCTCCTGCATATATCACTTTAATTCAAGAAGTATGAACCAGCATCCCAGATTAGCTGGTTAGGCTGGATTGATCCTGGAAGCCGGATGATCCATTTACATGACAATAAAATATAAAATCCATGCCCACACTGGTTACATAAGCACTTAAAACAGAAATGTGACGCGCTCATATTTTTTTTTAATGATTTAACCCATTCATGTTATTTAGTTGTAAGTAAAAAAATATTCCCATTTAAGTCAAGACTTTTTCAAAGTAGTTTTTATCAAAAATGATCCTTTACAGATATTAAATGTTAAAAAGATGACTTTCTGCATACAAAGGATTAATATTCAAATACTGAACTGATTATAACACAAGTTGGACAAAAGCTATTTAATCTAGATGTTTTTCAGACACGACTGCTGATTGCATACGGATTTTGGAAAATATTTGGGGCATGGTTAAACAAGTAATAGTAAAGATTTTTAGTTTGGATAAGTGAGACATCAGAGGCACCTTTTTCAGTTTGTACTATAAATTAAATGCATTGCAGTTACAAATAAAATCTTTCCCCCTTACTGAGCTTGACTTTTGGCGCCTTGGGGAGACATTCGCTATTCTACGGTTTGGAAATGGGTTGCCACTGCCTTCTTCTATAATGCTTTTAGACCTTCTCAATCTAGTCTACTGAATAGTCTCCAATTCAAATGCAAAGTAGGTCCCAACCATGCTTCACTTTTTGAAATCGGCCATGTTTATAATACAGTTATAACAAGTTGAGCTCAGGTGCATTCTTTATTTAAAATAGTAAAACTTTAGCACAACAACATACAGTCATTTTATTTCTGACAAAGGTATCAAATGCAGGATAGGCATGATTTTATTTTTTATTTTTTGCAACAGCCAATCCATAAATCTTTCTAGCCTGTTAAAATTTTTTTACCAAGTGCGCTAATAAAGTCCATAAGGCCAAAACTTACACAGAACACAATGTACTTTCAAGCATCCTTCTTACCCTTCTACCCTGTTTCCCTGAAAATAAGACATTCCCTGATAATAAGATAAAAAGCCCAATCAGGCTTTTGAGTTCATGCGCTAAAATAAGCCTCCCCCTGAAAATAAGCCCTCCCCAAAAATATTTAAATGCAGAGCTGGAAATCAGGTAAGACGGCAAGAGGCGCCCCAAATAATAAGACCTTCCCAAAAATAAGGCCAAACGTTTATTTTGGGGTTCAAAAAATTATAAGACAGGGTCTTATTTTCGGAGAGATGTTAGCTTGCATTGCCTCACCACAAGCTTCACGCCTTCTGTTGTACCCCTGACCTGGGCTTCTCCATTCAGACATGTAAAGTAGCATCTTTGGTGTACAGTATTCACGGATCTCAGGCCGCTTTTTCAACCAAAATTTATATTGTGTCATTTAAAGCAGGTAAATGTTTCAAAATATATACTGTGTTATATAAGGCAGGTAAAGGGCTTTCAGGACTACATGTAACACCACCATGCAGTAGCTTGAGATACATTAGAAACCGTTCCCGTTTAAAAGATGCAAATGTTACTGAGTTTTTGATTAGTGATCTGAGAGATCTGAAAATGATTTTTTTTTAAAAGTCCTATCCAGCATTTATCCCATCTCATTCAAGTGTGTGTGTGGGCTGCTTCCTCCAAAACCTGTTTGTTTCAAATATATGCGTAGCCGACCAGTCCGTCTACATGTTGAAGTTGGCAATGTTATAGAAAAGATCATGTCACCAATATAAGTTAAAATGGTGCGCCTCACCACTGCAGAAACGCAGATGCACAGGCAAGTTAGCAGACACACAAACATTTACTAGTGTTCCACAACAGAGCCATG
Source organism: Ahaetulla prasina (assembly GCF_028640845.1). NCBI lineage: Eukaryota > Metazoa > Chordata > Lepidosauria > Squamata > Colubridae > Ahaetulla > Ahaetulla prasina. The sequence continues at coordinate 68,232,978 of NC_080545.1, read as the reverse complement.
ACATTTCTCCTCCTCCATCCCATCCCCCCCCCTGTCATTTTTTGTTACTGAATGGCAAATGAAAGGGAGGACTAGGACAGATGGGTGAAGTCAAGCATAGAGACAGAATTAACAGGCCAAGAAACAAAGGGAATGGATCCTCTGCCTGAAGAAGGTACAAGCAATCAGGAACTGTCCAAGCAGATATCACCAGCATGCATTGCTAAGCTGCCTTTGGCTCACTGTCTTTTTTTTTTTTAAACAGCTTAGTAGAGGAGCAACCTAGGCCTCCATGATGATGACGTTAATGCAGAATTAAACCAACTCCTATTAAATTCTTCCTTTGATCCAACACTGCTTTTTTTCCATGCTGCATCAGATTCTGTTCTGAGAACTATAACCCCACCACCTCCTCCTCTGTCGTATTAGTCCACCAGTACTGCTCAGATGAGCCTAAAACCAAACAAACTTCACTGCTGAAAGCAAAGTATCCACATTCCAGACATTTGTTTACAAAAGCCATTCAACAATAGAATCAGAGAATTCAAGAGAGACTTAGGAGATGTCCAGTCCCAATGGAGGCCGGTCTCATCAGTCTACCAGTCCAGGATGCTTCCACTGGCATTCTTCCCCAGCAAGAGGTATGTCTCACATGAATCAGAATCAGAGATCCAGGTTGGAATACCGAAAACACAGGCTAAATAATATGATTATCCACATTGTACAGATGCTAATCAATCAACATTTGACTCTTTGCTCTCTTTCAAAAACTTTGCAGTGGAACATTCATGTTCTGGTACATCTAAATACTTATTTCATGAAATATGTTTGAGAGATCATATTTTTGTACAAAGAAACACAAAATTAGAATAGCAAAAACCAAGTTTACAGCAAGAAAACATTTTGTTCAGTTACCCCATGATCAGATCAGGATGAAGCTGAAGTAATTACTGGGTGAATCTGGATCTTGGGAAAACTCAGACCTGTCTACTCAAACAATGATGTTTGAAGCTTTCTAGAACTCACTGTTCTTCAGGGAAACCAGTAGCCTTTACATTCTTCAAACATACAATAGGATAACTGAGAGTGAATCTAAAATAAACCAAAACAAAGACCTAAATAACGCATATTTGTTTTCACCCTTGCTAACTTATATGGAGACATTCCTGCAGTTTTCTTAGCATGATATGGAAATTGCTTGCCACTGATTTATCCTGAGATGCTCTTTTGAATTCACAAACCTGCCAACACCTAGATTTCCATTTAAATTTTTCTCATTCAATATTAACAAGAAATTTTGCATAGGAACTTATAACATTTCCTATCAAAGAGACACATTTTTCATCTTAAAATGTTGGGGCATAAAATAGTTTCCCAATTTTGGCAACCCCCCAGCTATAGACTTCAATTCACAGAACTGTACATCCAAAAAGTTTGTTGTTGAGAATTATCGGAGTTGAAGTCCACTTCATTGCACTTAAGGTAGGCAGCTCTACAAGTTTTATTTTGAGTTGCCCAGAGTACTTTGGTTACTGAAATACAAAACTGCAGTAAATAAAATAATTTAAAACTATTAGCAACAGGTATTCATTCAATCTTTGTCTAAATTCAGCTTCTTACACTGAAATGAGCTATGTAGCACTACTCTTGATTCCTGCGCAATCTAGTATACCCTTTAGTAAAAATTCAATAAAGCAGCATCCACAGGATACCCGACACAACCATAGTGGAAGCAATAAACATAACCATTGCATTTATTGTCCCAATGGCCAACATCCAGTTTTATATTCTGTATGATATACACCCTACTTTAATAACATCTATGTATGAATTGACATACACGGTGAAGCTAAACTTTTACCAAAAAACAAAAAGGCCTGCAAGACATTTAAGTTACATTATTTAAATCAGGGCTCCCCAAGCCTCAGGCTGTGGCCCACTACTGGGTCACAGCCTATTTGAAACCCGGTGGCATGAGTGATGGACAAGTGCATTCATGCCAAGTTCCACTTGCGCGAGTGGTGGGCAAACGCACATGCTAAGCTCCACTCGCATGAGTGGTGGGCTCTTGTGCTTACATGTGAAGCTCCACTCGCATGAGCAAAGGAAACTTGCACCCTCCATGTCAGCCCTCTGCTCAAGTGCCCTCTACTCGCACAAGTGCCGCTTCACACGCAAGTGCAAACACCTTCCACTTACGCATGAAACTCTATTGGAGCTGTGCGCACACATGCACCTGCCACTCACATTCCCCCACACACACACTGGGTCCCCAAGGTGGAAAGGTTGGGAACCGCTGACTTAAATAACATTACTCCTCCCCCCAAGAACTTTGGAAACAAAACCATGGAACTATGAGCAGAAAACCATGGTGTCTTGGAAGAAATGAATTGGAGTTAGCAGTGTACAAGTATACAAGCAGCATGACAGACATAGAAATTTCCTCCTGGCAATAAAAACAACTCCTCTTTGCTAATATCAATAGTATTCGGCCAAGTAATCACAGATGAAGGTCTGTACTTACTACTAAGATGATTTAGTCAATTAACAGGCCAACTGGAGGGGGAAAGTGTCCAGCAAATTCGAACGCATTTAACTGAAGCAATTTACATAATTTGTGCCAGTTTATATCATCTCTGTGATTATATATTTGTATTAATTATGCAAAGGATGTAAACTGATACAAACAACTTAAACATCAATTACCTGGATTGTTTCAGTTTGAGGTTAAAGTTTGAACTAAAATTTGGTCTCGGTTGGAAGTGTGAATAAGGGTCAGTAAAAAAAATGAGGTTTTACTGTATTCTCACAGTAACTAAGGGAGGTTAGAAAAACACAATTTATAATCTAATTAGTAATATTTTTTAAACTTGTAAAAGTTTGCTATAAAAGCCACTTCAGGATCAGTTTTTACAGTAGGCCAGTGTTGCAGAGTTCATAGTGATGGGACAAACCCAGAGAAAGTCCTAATCCGCACCCATTATTTCCACTGCAATAAGCTTCAATCACAGCGCTTTCACAAAATGCTTCACAGGGTCATTCAAAAATAAGAACAGATTAGCAAAAGCTAAACTTGCAAAGGAAGGAAGGACACATATTTATTGGCTCACCACTGTACCACAGCATGGCAAATGGCAGAAGAAATAAACCCGGCCTTTGAAACAGAAGATATCCTACCTGGACACAGATTTTTAGACAAATGGAAGTTAGTTTTCTAAAATAAAAAGACAAAGTAATGAAGAAATGGGAAGAAAGTTCATGTTTAACAGGTTCTTCACACATAAACCTACATCCAACATAGACAAAATATCTCAGTATGTTATATATTGTTTACTGGGTCAGATGTTTTGATTTCCATTAAGTTTATAGAGAAGTTTGCATTTTCAGAATCAAACAAAGCATGTCTAAGAGATAGGTTAATGTGCAGATAAAAGGAAACATACTAACGAAGTCTGTCTTTACTGTTTGTCATGTTTTCTAAAATTTTGTGCACAACAGCTTTTTAAAAGCTCTACTGAGAATAAAATCAGCTCAACAAAATGTAACATGAATTACATACAAATAAAAAAGGACAGGTCAGTTGAGAAGGAAATAACCACAAGTAGCCATACTGAAGAACTTCAAAAAACAGTAAAGGTGAAGAATCTTGTAACAATGCCAGGAAGCATTGCAACACGATACAGTGTGGCTGGAGGCTGGGAAAGCCAACTACGTGCAAAGGAGTCTAATGTAGAGGCATCATGTTACTGAACACTCCATAGGTAGCACCCCTACACCCCTAAGATTGCAGCTTTCTTTAACCTGGTAGTCTCCAGGTATTTTGAATTATAACTCAGTTAATCTCTGAAAAGCGCCTATAGCCACGCTAACAAAAAATGTAGTCCAACACATACAGAGAGAACCATACTTTATTAACCTCAGCAGCATAAAGAGTAAAGATTGCTCAGACTTCACTGAAAGATTCACATATTTTTAAAATGGATGACCAAATTTCTGATATAAGTTATTTAAGGTAAATCCATAAGAGTACAAAAGCCCCTTGTTCCATCTCCCTTTCAGACAACACAATGCAGGAAGTAAGCATGCCCTAAATATCCAACTTCCTTCCTCCGGTTCTGTAACATGCTGAGCAAGCAGTCTAAACTACATGAGACAAATAATTTCTCAAATCAGCTTACAAGTTGCTACTGGGGTAGCAACCACCAATTCCCAAGTTTACTATTCTTTGTTTGTTATATGCCAGATGGTATAATCAACAGCTTCTACACTGAGAATGGCTAAAGGTCCCAAATATTTTTCTATCTCATCCCTCTTTTAAAACCCTTACTATAAGCCCAAGACTATTAATAATATGTTTTATAAGAAACAATATTAGCTATCCAGAAAAAGATATCATATATCTTGTATTAATAAAGGGGAGTTTTCTTACCAAGTCATTACGAACAAGTCAAAATGATTTTACAATTTTAAAGCATGTGTATTCCAAACTATTCAGCATCTAACTGCTGGTATTCTCAAATGGCAACTGGAAACCAGCAGGAGCAAGGGTTTCGGTCTACTCTGCTCTTATTTATGTTATGTTAACAGAAAATAACTTTGAAAGAGCAGCAGTGTACATTCCATTCTCCAGGATACCAGCGTTCCTTAGCCTGAGAAACAAGTCTACAGTAAAGAGAAACTCACCCAAATAAATATCTCCAAACGATCCACTACCAATTTTTCGTCCCAGCCGATATTTATTTCCCACTCGAAGCTCCATGATTCAGATGTGCTGAAAATAAAACAAAAGACAGGCAGGGTAAAGTTAGAGGAGTACATACCAAAAAGATCCAAGTTCATTCTTAGACGTCCTCTATAAAAAAATTTCAATCCTTGGCTATAGTGCCTTACACTTAGGAATAAGTGATCTAAGATATGTAGACTCAGTTTCCTGACCTAGTGGTAAGACATTTTAACATTTTAATTTAGCAATCAGTGCCCTAATCAACAATTTGTGGAGAAAGGGTAAAAAAAAAATAAGAGTAAGAGTACAACCCAGTCCCCAAAGTAAGCTTAAATCCAAAGCGATGGTCAGCCATAATCTTATTTTATTGCAGCAAACCTCACAGAAATTCATGCAACAGATTTATTCTGTAAGCTCATGTATTGATGATCATCATGATAATTTCTGGCATAAATTTTATAAAAAAGAACATAATTATTAAGGAGGCTAGCCCATTTCAGAAAAATCATTCTAGTTTTACTTATATTGCAACAGTGACGGGTCCTCCAGAGTCATTCCCAACTATTGGATGAGACCAAGAAAGGATGGGAAATATAGAAATTTGTTCCCCAAATATGCACATCTTCTACTCTACAATTATTCCTTCCACGCTTGCCCATAAAGAGGTCAAATTACTTCACTGCATTTTGCCACATTATTTACAACTTAGTTGGGGTCATAAATCCATATGCTTCTAAAATTTGACAATAGGCCCATTGCTGATTTTTTTCCAAGCATACTCATTAACATGAGATCTAGCCAAATCTGAGCCTTACCACCTCTGGTGCATATGGTAGGAGCAATCTCTTTGCATAGGCCTGTACCAAATGGAGTTCTGGAGGCTCCCCAGCAATATTCCCTGATGGCCACCATCTTGTGCTTTCTCCCTGTTCAAGTAACATGGATCTGTCTGAAGGAGGGAAGGAGAGACCATGGCTCCTTTTAGAGGATGCTGCCATACAATTAATTTATGTAACACATGTTGATTAATGCATTCTTTGCTCTTGTGGAGTAAGCTGCTTGGAAGGGGCAAATGTTAAGACAAGGAGGTAATTTTGCTTGACAAAGCCCATCCAAACCTAAACATCAAAAAAGACCAAGCATTTTCTCCTCCTCCCCATATGGATTGGTCATAATCTATACATTTTTTGGCTCATCCAAGTTATATTCCTAAAACTATATATAATACAATTAACAGAAAAACTGGAAAGAGCAATACCTAACACAAGTTACTTTGGAAATGTCTCATCTCCGAAGATGAAGTGTTTTCAAGATTTCTCTACCATTATTTCTGAAAGCATGATCCAGGGGTAAAGAACACGGAGTCCAGGTGCTAATCATGCTGCAACCCATAACATACAGAAGATCATGGTTCAGGTCACTGGAGACCCATCTGGCCACTGCATTTTTTCAGCTAGTATGACCATGCATCTTCTTGGAAAAGCACTAACAATTTAGATGTGGGCCATCTAACAGTTTTAGAGGAGCATTTCCAGCTAAATCACCTCCAAACTGTTCTTTTGAAAAACAGTATCATATGTTAAGAGAACCACCAATGAATTAGAAAGGAGCTGAGAGTTCACAAGCATTTCTTACCATCAGTCACAAAGAATCCCAAGTACCTCCCCATATAGTAACTTACTTTCTAGTAAGGGTGCTTTGGATTATAATATTAATAAGACAGAATCTTAGGAAAAGCGTTTACGAAGGCAGCAAGAACAGTTCATGGGGAAGTCTAAAGTCCAGTTAAAACTGGAAAAATTTGTTCCCACTCCACTCATTAATAGATTGCTTCCAGTCTGAGATCTTTGCTACAATTTGAGGTATATAATAAAAAGCAAGTTCTGTCTGCTTTTTCCAAAACGAACCAGCCAGTCTAATGAAGAATTCAATCTTTTCTGGGTTCATCTCTCCACCCATCAGCTTAACAAAGCATATACTCTGCATGAATAGATGATTATGAAATACAACTATCACCTTTTTTCTGTTACTCAGAAAACTACCTCCAGCACACACAACCTCATGCATTATATAAATATAAATCATATTACATAAACTATTACATTCTTCTTTCCCATATTCACACAGGCCCCATACATCTCACTACAGTGCTGAATCTACAGGTAAGCAATCCACCCACACTTTCAAACAATGATTGTAAATTAAAGTACCTCCACATCAGCTAAACTTAATGTATAAATAATGCTACTAGGTTAGAAGACAGGAATATGGAAGGCAGGTTTTTATATAGCTTCAAATATAATGAAGGAGAAATGATAAATACGATGCCATCTTTTTTTTAAAAAAAAATCTTAATGTTCCAGAACAAAGATCCTTGCTCCTCTCCTACCCCCTTTGAACTGTTATCAAAAAGGAAGGAGCTAAAGGCAACAAATCAACCACACAATAAATCCAACCATTAAAAGGAGAAATTTAAAAATTGATAAGACCATGTCACTTAGCTATAGGCACAACTTAGAATTGAATCACTGTTCATATTATATTTATATGTTAAGGGCCAAAATAATTGAAAGGGGGAGGAGGGAAAATAGGGCAGCAGCCCATGAGAAATAGCACAAAACTTACATTTGCTAGACTGTACAATCCTATTGCAAGGCTCTGAACCACTACACTAAACAACAATATTAATTTAGAAGAAATGCTGAAGAAAAGGAGAGACAGAAGCTCCCTTTGCTATCCCCCCCTCCCCAATACCCAGCCTTGTGTCTGTGCACAAAAGGAGATGGCTATTTACAATAACATCTCTCCTCACACCACACACGCACACTCCACACAATTTGCCAAAGGCAGCACTTTTAGGAACACAATGCTGCTTACTAACTGGTTGTCCCCTTTAATAAAAAGCACAGATAGGGGTTGACAAAGTGGGGGGGAGACACCCGTCTCAGTGCTGGCTATTTGGAAATCACCAGATGTGGAAGCAGAATGGAAGAAAAACAATAGTCCACCCCCCCTTCCTCTTCCCCCAAATGGATCACGATGGCGATCTGAACTCCCCCCCCCCACACACACACACACTCCGGTGAATCAATTGAGAAGAAAAGGATCGGGTCTCTTTCTACCTATCAGAAGGGACAGGCGAGAGAAAGAGAAGGGGAGCCCATCCTGAAATCCAGGCGCGGGAGGGGGCTGCCCTACGATCCTTTGTCTTCATCCAAAACCCCGAAAACAAAACAAACATCTCCCCCCCACGCCAGTGGCTGAGACTCACCTCCCTCCCCCGGACGACGGCCGCACCGCTGTGGGTAAGCGTCGTTCCCATCCCCCGCCTAATCCCTCCGCTCTCAACCCAAAAAAAAAAAAAACACAAAGAAGCGGTGGGGCCGCCTTTCCCCCCGGATTTGCACCTCAAAACTTGCCCGGAGCCCCTCAATACTTACCCCGCCTAGAAGGAGCCTCCCTACCGCTGCTGCTCCTGGGGCTGTCAGGGGGGAGGGAAAGCCGGGGGGGGAGGATGACGGAGGATTGGGAAGGGAGGCTGGTCGCCGTAGCCAGCGCTGCGCTGCTACCGCCGCTTCCTCTTTCTCCGTGCTCTGCCTGCTCAACCGCCTCCCTCCTTCCCCTTCAGCCTCTCTCGCCCAGTGTGCAGCCGGAGCGCTCGCTCATTGAGTTTCCATTGAATCTCACGGCCAAACCCACTGATGTCATCCTACAGATCCTTGGGCCCGCCCTCAGAAATTTAAAGGGCCCGCATCTTGTTTTTGTTCCTTCTGCTGCTAGTACCTTGTCAACAGCCGATTAATAGCGCTCGCTGGGAAAAAGAGAAAAAAGGGGGGGGAAAAGAAAAAACACCACTAGAAGCCGACCCACCCAGCCCCGCCCGCTGTTTTCATCGTTACACACATGCACAAAGTTTGCTAACAAACACTGTTAATCGCCAATGCCTGCCGATGTCACATCTGCAATGCAAAACCATTGAACCCAGCAGAACCGCTGCGAGAGGTTTTGGCAGAGAGAATGAACGATGTTCACATATTTCAGCTGAGGACATCAGCAGAGGTGGCTCTGCTCACTTACTTGGGAGTAAAAACGGGGACTCTTGAGACATTTTTTTAAAAAACTGAAAAAAATTATTCTAGCATATGTTTTCTTAATTCTGTGGCTTCCTAAATTTACCTATTTGAGGCAAAAGATAGCAGAGGTTTAATAACAATGGAGATTAAACTACCCAGACTGGATTTTTGTGTGTGAAAGTGTACAAGCAGACATACACACCTTCAAGTCAATTTTTTTACTCCTGGCAATACACTAGACTAGTCCCTGCAGTTTTCTTGGCAAGGTTTTTCAGAAATCATTTGCCATTGCCTCCTTTCTTAGAGCCAGGAGTCAGTGACTGATCCAAGATTACCTAGCTCAGGAGTCCCCAATCCCCAGGCCATGGACTCCTGAGCTGGTACCGGTCTGTGGCCTGTTAGGAACCGGGCCGCACAAGCAAGCAAAGCTTTATCTGAGCATCAACAGCATCTAGGCAATGCATAGAACCACCATTACCCCAGTCCATGGAAAAATTGTTTTCCATGGAACTGGTCCCTGGTGTCCAAAAGCTTGGGGGCCACTGACCTAGCTGCTTTTGTGCCTAAGGGAGGACTAGAAGGACAGACACAAAAGGACTAGCCTGGTGCTTAACCATTACACCAAACTGACACTAGTTAACAATCAATATTATCAAGTGTCATATGTCCCATTATATTTTTGAAAAATCAAGTTTGGGTGATTTATTTTTTAAAAAAAGTTACATTCGAAAAGAACATCTACTTTTATCTTCTTGGGCCCTAAGTCAGCTTTGCAAAAGTTGCAAGTCCTGTTCTCTATTTATGCAGGCATTGGATGCATATATACACATTTCTAGTGCAAAAATATGACTATCACGATGATGCTATGAATCAACAGTTATGCAGCTAAGTATGTATACTTTGACAAATGAGAGCTGAATTTTTACAACTGTTTTATGAATCATGTGATATAATTAATAGTATAATTCTATTCTCCACTGAATTCAGTAGACATCACTGGTAAATGAACCTGAACATCTTAAATTCCACACTTCCACAAACTTTTCTTTCTGCTGGATTCCAGATATTTAATCCTTTATCAAATTACTTCATTATATTTATATGTAAATATCTTATCATACTGCAAACATATCTGTTCAGATATTGTACTGTATATAAGAAATAAGCTTATTTCTCATGATATTTAAAATTAAACACAATAGAATAGAATAGAATAGAATAGAATTTTATTGGCCAAGTGTGATTGGACACACAAGGAATTTGTCTTGGTGCATATGCTCTCAGTGTACATAAAAGAAAAGATACGTTCATCAAGGTACAACATTTACAACACAATTGATGATCAATATATCAATATAAATCATAAGGATTGCCAGCAACAAGTTATAGTCATACAGTCATAAGTGGAAAGAGATTGGTGATGGGAACTATGAAACGATTAATAGTAGTGCAGATTCAGTAAATAGTCTGACAGTGTTGAGGGAATTATTTGTTTAGCAGAGTGATGACCTTCGGGAAAAAACTGTTCTTGTGTCTAGTTGTTCTGGTGTGCAGTGCTCTATAGCGTCGTTTTGAGAGTAGTAGTTGAAACAGTTTATGTCCAGGATGCGAGGGATCTGCAAATATTTTCACGGCTCTCTTCTTGATTCGTGCAGTATACAGGTCCTCAATGGAAGGCAAGTTGGTAGCAATTATTTTTCTGCAGTTCTAATTATCCTCTGAAGTCTGTGTTTTCTTGTTGGGTTGCAGAACCGAACCAGACAGTTATAGAGGTGCAAATGACAGACTCAATAATTCCTCTGTAGAACTGGATCAGCAGCTCCTTGGGCAGTTTGAGCTTACTGAGTTGGCGCAGAAAGAACATTCTTTGTTGTCCTTTTGTAATGATGTTTTGATGTTAGCTGTCCATTTGAGATCTTGCGATATGATAGAACCCAGAAATTTGAAGGTTTCTACTGTTGATACTGTGTTGTCAAGTATTGTGAGAGGTGGAAGTATGGAAGGGTTTTTCCTAAAGTCTACCACCATTTCTACGGTTTTGAGTGTGTTCAGTTCCAGATTGTTTTGGTTGCACCACAAGGCTAGTCGTTCGACCTCTCGTCTATATGCGGATTCGTCATTGTCTCGAATGAGACCAATCACTGTTGTGTCATCTGCGAACTTCAGTAGCTTAACAAATGGATCATTGGAGATGCAGTCATTGGTATACAGAGAGAAGAGAAGTGGGGAGAGCACACAGCCTTGGGGGCCCCTGTGCTAATTGTACAGGTATTTGATGTGATCTTGCTTAGCTTCACCTGCTGCTTCCTGTTTGTTAGGAAGCTTGTGATCCACTTACAAGTCTGTTCCGGTACCTGTAGCTGGTTTAGCTTAGTTAGAAGAATGTCTGGAATGATGGTATTGAATGCTGAACTAAAGTCTACAAAAAGGACCCTTGCATAGGTCTTTGGAGACTCAAGATGTTGTAGGATGTAGTGCAGAGCCATATTAACAGCATCATCTGTTGATCTATTTGCTCGGTATGCAAATTGCAAGGGGTCTAAAAGCGGATTCGTGATGGTTTTCAGGTAGGAAAGCACTAGCCTTTCAAAGGTTTTCATGACTACAGATGTTAGAGCAACTGGTCTGTAGTCATTTAGTTCCTTGATGGTGGGCTTCTTCGGCACTGGGATGATGGTAGAGCGTTTGAAGCAAGAAGGAACATAGCACATCTCTAGTGATTTATTGAAAATATGGGTGAAGATGGGGGCCAATTGGTCAGCACAGACTTTTAAGCAAGAAGGAGTTATCTTGTCTGGGCCTGGCGCTTTTCCTGGCTTTTGTCTGTGAAATAGGTCCTGCACTTCCTTTTCTGTGATCAACACAATACTTTAAAAGTTCTACTCTGTTAGCTAAATTAATAGTGAAATTACTTCCCCCCCAATCTGCAGCAACCAATAAGACGTTTTATTAAATATATTATTATTGTATTCCCTGTAAATTACCTTATGTCTGGAAGCTAACAGCAGCATATTTAGTGGAGTTCCTCTTATTTTGCCAGCAATAACCTGGGGAGGTAAGTTGACTGGCCAAAAGCCATCCAGTGACTTGAACCTGGACTTCATCTTTACTTTTCTCACTGAAATCCATTTTTCTCATTGAAATCCAACACCTTTTTCTTTACCCTGGCTCTTGATTTTAAGCAAAACCTTTAAATAATCAAACTGCATGCTTCTTTCATGTTCAGTGACAATATGCCTGACTACCAGTTGCTAAGAAACAAAAATAAGAGAGGGGTAGGGTGCTTCTAAAATGTTTTTGTTGGGTTTTTATAGTAAACAGGACACGTTTTGCTCTATTACAAAAAGATTTTTGTTATATTTGAATGGGGCTTTCCCCCAGTCCCATCTAATTCTAACCCCAGATCAAACATGGCCCAGAAATCTCTTTTTTTTTCTGCCATGCCCTCATGACATTGCCTTCATCTCATCCCCAACCTGAATCTCAAGCTGCTTCAAGTGGTCCTTAGTTGAGTGAGTGCTTTTTCCGTTTACGCAGGCAAAAATCCATGGCAGTTTTGCTAGGGGTGTAATTGGATGTGGTGGTGTGGTGTCACTCCAGTGACCCTCAGTGGGATCATTCTGGCACCTATTGGCTATTTTTAACTGGTGCAGGCTTGCAGTCTCCCCTTTGATTTCTAGGTATTGTCTATCGGCCATTCTTTCTTTCCTGTAGCTAGTGGCATTTGTTGAAAGGGAGGGAATCCACCAGTCCATTCTTGAGATTCCTTACAAAGCAAGCATCATTGGCCAGCATTCTTCTGGTGGCAGATATTGGTCACACAAAGAGGCAAAAAACAACAACAACAAAAAAAACTTTAAGCTCACAGAGTTTCCTGACTACTCAGAAAACTTAAACTTGGAGAAGGCCCTGTTTCCCATTGATGTCAGGATGACTTGTAAGTAAAGTTTAGATGCATAAACCAGGAATTTCCTGATGAAAAACATGAAAGGACATCCCATGATTAGATTTTTAAGGTTATGAGAAGAGTGGTGCTGAATGGGATTTTAGGTATATTCAAACATGCATTCTCTCTTTTTGAAATTGTTTCAGACTGTGCTGTTAGGTCGCCTTGAGATTTGGGGGCTTAGATGGCATTCTGCTTAGATGGCAGAATCAGATTTATGGGCATCTCAGAAAGTGTGTAAGTTATTAAAGAGGTAAACCTCTAGTGATATAATATGCCGATTCCACTTCAGACTTGTATCTATAGAACTCCCTATTAATATGGTTTAAAAAACTTTTCAAACAGACATCAGAGAACATCTGCCTCCACTGTAAAATCATTGCTCCCCCCCGCAAAAAAAATCCATGAACTTCGACTTTTTAGAAACTCTATATTTTGGTTTCTGTAACATACAGAAGACTTGGGATTGAGACTACTGCTAGGGAAAAGATTACAAAATGAACAAGTTTATATATACAATAATTAATGCCATAGAAGGTAGAGCTGTTTTTCTACTGGTAAAATGAGAATGCTTAAATATATAACTTAAATAAGCATTTAGTTCTTAATGCATGTACTGGGTTCATATATCACATTAAGGCATAATGTGGTTTGATTGGTTTTGACAGAGTTTATTATGTCAGCCTGCCCATTGTAATTTTTAAGCCAACTTGATGGTTCAGCATATTTGGCAATCCTACCCAATGGTGATATAATAAACTATAATTAAACAGACCATAGCCTAGTGCAATGTATAAATTAGGTAACTTTGTTTTCCCCAGCTAAATACACTTTCAGGGAGTAACTTTTCATTTTAATGAGATTCTCTTAACCTTTACCCCTATAATGTTTTTTTTTATATATTGGCTTATATCCAACCCTTACTATATAATTATCTGAGCTTTTATTTTTTATGACAAATTTCCAACATTTATTCATTTTACTTTTTTTGCACACGCCTCAGCAGAAGCTCTTTAAAATTTAATTCTACATACGTAGTTTAAAAAAAAACAGAACAAATTTATTGAGGAATATAAATGCCATCACAAAAATTCAACCTTTATTATTCTACTAGGATGAAATTCACAGTTTAGCCCTATCTAGAATAGGCTCATTAAATCTATAAGATTTAAATAAATCAAATTAATCATAATTAATCTATTATAAAGAAGGCTTAGATTTCATTGTTAACCAGAGTGCTTGTCTATTTTTTGATATTCAGCTTTCATACACACATGAACATGCGCAACAGAGAAACACAAAAAACTTGCCACACTAATCTCAAATGGCAAGTTCTGGAGTGGAGATGTAATTCAGAATTCCCACAGCAATGTTAAAATAATTTCAAAATGATAAATCACAAAACTTTTCAAAATACCAAACTTTATATACTGTGATAAGTCTATCTTAGTTTTACCAATTTTTTTTAAAAAAATCTTGAGATTTTAAAATGAGTGTGTCCAAACCAGGGTCTAGGTGCTTCAGTAATGCAGACCCACATGATTGGAAACTTTTAACATTATTATGTGATTTTTAGTGATGTTTTATATACTTTAACTATAATATATATATTATCTGTGGCCCAAGACAATTCCTCTTTACTCTCTATGGCCCAGGCAAGTCAAAAGTTTGGACACTTGTGCTTTAATAGATAGGGGCAGAAAAATAGCTGGATCCATTTTCAAAATGATAACAGGTAAAGACAACACAAATGTTTTATAGAAAGCCTTTAAAAGAAAGAAGCCTACTTACAAGGTGATACCAGGCTTAGTATATATTAGATCTCTAACAGAGGGTACACTAAACCAGGGGTCTCCAACTTGGCAACTTTAAGCTTGGAGAACTTCAACTCCCAAAATTCCCCAGCCAGCTTTGCTGGCTGGGGAATTCTGGGAGTTGAAGTCCTCCAGGATTAAAGCTGCCAAGGTTGGAGAACCCTGCACTAGATAAATTGCTGCTTTGAACCAGTAAAGGCTTCAAACGTTAGTTACATCAACATTCTGATGATGCTTCTTGTGGAAGGAGATGTCTCCTTGCCCTGCTCTGGAGAATATGGATTCCCAGCAATTCCACTTAGGATTCTTTTGATATTGACAGATAATTTTTCATTTCCCCGACATGGTTACTGAACCAATGATTGGCTGTCTGGAGATGCATTGGAGGACTTTTGTGATGCCTGAGGCTTCCTTCCAGAGATACTCCAGTGTGCCCTTTTGCTTCTCCCTCATATTCTCCTTAATCAACACTATAGTTTATCAAGCGTGGGCTACATGTGTGTCCCATGTGTCTATGACAGCCATAAGAAGATCTACTGCTATTCCTTACAGGAGTGGCAAAGTAAGAGTATCAGAATGGATAGAAGCACCAATTGTCCAATCCTATCACCACTCATCGCTGAACGAACAGTAGCAAGTAGTTACTCCAGGCAGCCTTCCCCCCAAATCTCCAAGAGATCCCCAGGAAGATTACAGCATATTAAATTGGGCAACTCTCATCTTCCTTATGTCAAGTGTCCTCCTTCACCAAGACCTTCTATCAAGCAATTGGCTCAAGCCCGTGTCATCCTTATAGGTAAATGGACCAGCCAACCAAACGAAGAGAGGTGCACACAGTCTTCACATCATTGCCCATGACATCTCCTTTCAGAATCAGTCAGGGAAAAGATAGAGCTGCCTCTAGACAATGAATACGAACCGCAGCCAGTTCTAAATCCATCTGAATTTTCTAAAAGTCAGATTCCTGAAGCGTGTCAGAAAAATCTGCAATACTGATAAGAGTGTCAGAGAGATGATCTTGAAGGAAATAGGCAAGAAGTATTACATAAACAAAGAGGGCTGAAACATTCCTTTAGACTTAGGAAACAAGATAATATCTGGAATAGAGTCAAGCAGGCTTCTCCCTGATTCACTGGGGTGTAAGAGGCAGGAGAGGTAGAACACAATGAGGTTATGTTAATATAGGCAATTTCAGTAAAATACTGTCTAACTCTAATCTTCTTGTGTAGTTGGCTTTCTTATCAACTCTTGTAGAACTGACAATGTTCTAAGCCTCAAAGAAGCAAAATTGCTTCCCTTTTGGATCTGTAAAAGATTAATTGGCAGCAGAGATATTTGTTGGCCAGCCATTCTACCTTGTATCTCTCCTTCCTTGAGGTATTCAACAAAGTCCCAGAGGAAAGGCAGGCTGGATGCTGGTGGAGAGAGCTCAGTATGGAGATGGACTCCTTTTGGGTTGCTTTCCCTCAAACATTATCATCTCAAAACCTAACTAGTTATGTCCCTATGGTTGTTGCAAAGTCATTTCCAACCCATCGCGACTCCATGGACAACGTTCCTCCAGGCTTTCCTGTCCTCTACCATCCTCTGGAGTCCATTTAAACTCACACCTACTGTTTCAGTGACTCCACCCAGCCACCTCATTCTCTGCCATCCCCTTCTTCTTTTGCCCTCAATCTTTCCTAGCATTAGGCTTTTCTCCAGTGAGTCCTTTCTTCTCATTAGGTGGCCAAAGTATTTGAGTTTCATCTTCATGATCTGGCTTTCTAAAGAGCAGTCAGGGTTGATCTCCTTTAGGACTGACCGGTTTGATTGCTTTGCAGTCCAAGAGACTCGCAGGAGTCTTCTCCAGCACCATAGTTCAAAGGCCTCAATTCTTTGGTGCTCAGTCTTTCTTATGGTCCAACTTTCACAGCCATACATTGCAACTGGGAAAACCATAGCTTTGACTATACGCACTTTTGTTGGCAGGGTGATGTCTCTGCTTTTTAGAATCCAGGCTAGATTTGCCATAGCTTTCCCCTCCAGGAGCAAGTGTCTTTTAATTTCTTGGCTGCAGTCCCCATCTGCAGTGATCTTGGAGCCCAGGAAAATAAAATCTGTCACTACCTCCATTTCTTGAGGAATTGAGAGGGCTGGATGCTATGATCTTAGTTTTCTTAATATTGAGTTTCAAGTCCCTATGGTAGCACCATGGAAAATAAGAATGGAGAAGACACATCCAAGCACACAACTAATCAACTCATCCCTCTTATGTCGGGAGCTCATGTAAGACTTGAACAAACTGGTCTGGGTTACTGCTTTCATATTAAATATTAGACTGGTCAGCACCCCATCTCAGCCAGAGATATGGCAGCCTAGGAGTCTATTATAGCTAAAGAACTGAACATACCTCCAAATCCAAGTTGATCCTAATATCTGACCCATTCAAAGAAGACAAGTTGTCAGAGATCCCTTAGATTAGGTCCTCATAGAAATAAAAAACAAAAAGAAAGCCCTGTGAGCACAATTGACACCATATACATACAGTAAATATATAAAGAAAGCGGATAACATCATATCCAAGAAAAAATATGAAGACAAGAGAAGCAGAACTATCAGTTACATGTCCCAGCTCTTTCATACCTATGGCATTTAAAGCAAACCCTGTGACCATCATTTGGTGGGAAGAATGTCCCGAAGCAAAACAGACCAGCTTCAACCTGAGGAAATATTTTCTCCCATAAAAGGTGGAGGAGGGTGTAAACTATAACATCTCACCTTCCACGTAAACATGAAGTCAATGCATTTCATATAGACAAGGCATTAGATAGATAAGTCTTAAGTTTCACATGGTTACATTACAGCATATAACAACACCAGTCATGGCTGTTCATGGGAGCATATCAGGGGTGAAATGCTCCCGGATCGGACCGGCTCATGCGATCCGGTAGCGATGGCGGCTGCTGGTTTGGAGGACCAGTAGCAAAAATCCCTGCCCCGCCCCCCCCGCCTCTGCTGAGCCGCACCATCTGCAGAGGATTTTTTTAAAACTTTTAAAAGCCGGTTTTGCTTCAGCCGAAACATGCCTTTAAAAGTAAAAAAAAAGCCTTTGAGGATCCCGCCCCCTCAGCTGAGATCAGCAGAGACTTTAAACTTTTTTTTAAAAAAAATTAAAGTCTCCTCTGGCGATCTCACCTGAGTTCCTCATCAGCAGAACCTTACTTGTACTCTTACTTGTAGAAAACATGTTTTCTACAAGTAAGAGTAGAGATTCTAAGGCACTTACCTGATTACTGATGAACGCATGGCTCTTTTTCCAGCCAGAAAGCAGTTTTACTTTCAGCCAGACAGAATCAATTGCTTAGCTAATCTATTTCCTCGGTGATCAACTGGCTGGCTTTGCTGGTTGAGGAACTCTGGGATTTGAAGTCCACAATAAAATAAAATAATAAAATAAAATATTTGTGCAGCTTTCTGAGATTTGGTGTGTTTCTGTAGTGTTTCACTCTAACTACACAAACACACAAAATCTCAGAAAGCTGTATGTGGCATTTTGTGTGTGTGTGTATGTCAGTTGTGTGTGTGTAAAGTGTGAAAGTTGGTTTTTGAGCTTTTTGTGGCTATGTAAAGTGTGAAGTGCAGCTGCTTTTACATTGTGTGTGAGTCAGTTGTGTTGTGTTGTGTGTGTGTAAAGTGTGAAAGTTGGTTTTTGGTACCTCTTATTGTTTTTTATACTTTGTTTATTATTTTTATTATTTATTGTTATTGGCCACGCCCACCCAGTCATCTGACCACCAAGCCACGCCCACCAATTAAGCCACGCCCACAGAACCGGTAGGGAAAATTTTTAGATTTCACCCCTGGAGCATATACATGATTGGATTACAGCAATAGGCTTTACATGGACTGCCCTTGAAGCGTATTCTAGAAAACAATAGTTTTCTACTAAAGACTAGAAGACAATAATTCAAATGACTACTTGTGGCTTCGGAGATACACAAGTTCATTGGATCCCTTCTCTTAGGGATGCCATCTGTAGGAATTGAGGAAATGTTCCTTTTTAGTTGCAGCCATTCCTTGGGAATAACTAGGTTCATGTTACTGGAATAACCTCTTCCCTCTTCGCTTTCAGAAAAGATATGAAAGTTTGGTCGTTTCAACAGGCCATGGCCTAGAATGTTAAGACTGCTCCCTCCAGTGAGGAAGAATGTTTGAATTTGGGGGGGAGGGAGGCTAATGATTTCAGTATTCCCATTTTTTACCTTTCACATTTTTCCTTATTATAACAGTAATATGTCGAATATATATAAGTGTTTTTCTGTTGAAGCACCTGGTCTGCCTCAATATGGGAGGGAGCATACTGCTTCCCTTTCACCTTTCAACTCCAATCCAGGAGCCCTCAGGATTTGTCGTGAACACAATTTTTTAATACATATATATATATATATATAAACACACACACACACACACACACACACACACACACACACACACACAGTAACATAACACCCTACATCCCTTACGTTGTACAACAGTATTAACAGTGGTATACTAGTGTAATCTAAAAATTAATTGCAACAAATTTTTTTCCAATTTTAGGCAATATTTAAGATTGCTTCTGACATTTTAAAGTATTGTATGGTGAAGAAGGAGTTTCTGCCTTCTATATTCCTCTCCAACAGTTCTCTTTCTCATCATCTTCTGCCCTGATGTTCCATTGCTATTTAACATTGTTTCCCACGGATCTACAATCTTAATGCAGAAGATTCATTTGACAATTCTATGGCTGTTAAGCAGATACCAATTCTCTAATTTTTTTTTAAATGATATACCTTTTTTACCCTCATTCGACAGCATGGAGTTTAGAAGACAGATTAGCAGGCCGTTGTGTCCTGTGTCCTTGGGAGGCCAGGAAAAATAAGAGAAAGTTTAATTATTACTGGAAATAGAAGGACAGCGCAATAATTTTTACCAGGCAATGGTTTTATTTTAGCAGGAGTCTGCTTTTAAAAAGAGATACTAAGAATAGATAACAGTTCTTTAATTTGATCTTTACAAAATAGGTGGCAAGAATTTTTTATATTTCCAATAACTATAGTTATACTATGAACTACAAACTATTATATTTTCTCTAAGGAAGAAAGGAAAAAGAAAATAAAGAATTAAAAAAATTCAAACCAGACCCAATCTAAAAATATAACATGTCCTGGATTATAACTCCAAATATTCCCATTTAGTAGCAGCATCTATGGGCACATTGATGTTTATTACCTAGTGCTTCATAATCTATTATAAACCTACACGGAAAATTGCAAATGACTTTATAAAGTGGGGATACCCACTAATCAACCCATTAAGTTAATATATTACTGTCATATCAAAACCATGCCTCTTCAAAAAAAAAAAAAAAAAGGTAAGGCTGAGGTAATATATACCTGTAGATTTTAACTATTATTCTTTTTTTTTCTATAACAGCTGGATTTTCTGGAGTCTGGAGGAGGAAAAAAAAACAAGAATATAACTAGGAAAATTACAGGAGAACAATTTAATTGTAACATTTGTGGATTTTCCATTTAAGAAATAGCATAAACATCTACAATAGAAGCATTTTAGTCCAGCGGTTGTCTTAACCAGATGGCATATTACTAAAACGTGGCTTCATTTATAGATGCAAAGGTAAATACGTTTGAATTCAGTTCTGCAAAACATTATTCCATACCATGCACAACTGACTCATGATACAGTTGAGGTAGGCAAACTATCCAATTTAAACAACCTCTTCAAACCTCTTATCCTCAAAGTCTTGCCATTTCAAACTTATTGTACCTTTCTCCAGCCTTTTGTCTTCTGCAGAGAGATTCAGCATTCAGCAGTATCCTATGTAGTCCTTAGAGACTAGGAGAAAGCTAGGCTATCAAGCAACCAACAATGACCCACAACTTGTCCAGATCGATAAAGTGGTGTCATAAAGGCTAGAAGTTTACTTCATCTGCAGTTTAGGCTTTAGCCATCTGACAAAATGTCCCTCCATTTACAAGGCATTGATAATGTGCCTCTATTTCTGAAGACCCCAGTTCTTCCATTATAACAAAGAAAAACCAGGAATGGGACACCTCACATGGAAAGTAATTTTGCCAGAGCAAAGTTTTCTTCTATTCCAGATTTTTTATATCATGGACTCTCTCTTCAGACCGAGCTCATAGACACCCACCCATCCAGGCTCCAAGTCACAATTACAGTCCCTATGGCAACTGTGGTACCTGGTGAATTTGTACACACACAGATTATATAACATTCAACACATTTTTTCTCCAAGGTTTGTCTCTTAAGTGAATGAATTCACACCCACCCACCCCATTTTTTTACTATATAAATTCTCTGCCATGTAGGATATTCCTTTTTGGCTTAACTCCCATTTTTTTTTATCAATGGAGACATCTAGGTTATTAATTGTAATTAGAACTTCCAAAATGATACAGTGATAATTCTTAATTTAGGTACTCTGTTTATAATCTCAATCTGAAACCTTTTGTCCTGTCATAGAAGAGCCACAAATGAAATCTTGATCAGGTTAATTATAGAATTCAATCTTTAGATCTGAATAAATTATTTATTTCCAAGTGAACAGTAAGTTGCTATCCTGAAGTTGCTTTTTAATGGGGTATCAGTCAGTAATCTTTGACCTTACTCCAACTTCTTAGCAGCAAGTTTAAACTTGAAGCAAAATGGAAACTACAGTGGTGACACCAACTTTAGGAAAGTGCATGCTATCCAGTCCTTCAGTCTTAGTATTTCATATATTCCCTATGCACATTTCAGGGACTTTTGTTTCCAGGAATTTGGGAGTCATTCATTGCTGGTTTGTCCTAGAGTGCTAGGTGGAATCTTATGCTTATAACATCCACTAATGACGAATACATATTCAGTCACAAATTAAAACTGGTTCTATTATAATAAATTATCTTGTGATTAAGCCTAGTGTGCTACTTGAGATCTACAGATCATGGATTAAATAGATTAAGTGTCAATGAAGCAAGAATTCAACCATAGTTTGAAGCCATAGTTTGCTGCAGATCCACTCAGTGAAACCATAGCCTAGTGTACAGATCCATTCAGTGAAACCATAGCCTAGTATATCTTACAAAACCAGGAAAAGGAGTTAATATGTGGTTAACTTCTTTCCAAATGAAGTTGTCCCAGTTACATAGTCCCTTCTAGTCATAACCTCCATAAGCATGCAGAGAATGTAATCTACTCCATCTGGACAGAAGTTTTCTGCAAAAATAGAGAGTGGTGGGTGATGATGATATGAAAAGGAACTTGGGAAATGAAGTATTAATGGAGAATCCTGCTAAAGAAATAGCTATGACATAGCCTGGCTAGAATGGAAAGAGAAGGAGTGTATCTGTGCCTTCTGATATTCCTCAAACACACCTCTGGTCACACCCAAAACACATCTGTTTTTTACACCAAGATATAAAACACTGCTAAAGGTTTTGAAAATGTGAAGCTATCGTAGGATAAGTTAGCTTAAGAAGCAGAAGATCCTTCGGTGCCTGTTTACCGGTGCAGGTTAAGATTGTTTAATACTTTATATGGGCTAGGGACAGAATGAGGACAATATTGCATGGCCAAAGGAGAAAATGAGAATTGTCAGGGATATCAACTGCAAGCAGAGGAAGGCTTACATTCTTAGTGTTCCATATTAGTGAGAATGTTTGGGGCTTTCCAAAGCTCAAGCCAATAGGGTAAACATATTAGAATATATTTATTTAGCAAAATGCCACAATTTCAGAATAAGCTGGTGATGGTATTATATTCTATTCAACATCTTTGTTAAAAATAATCCTTGTGTAAAGGAATATTGAATGACTTGGCCAAAACATGTAAGTTGATAGGTGCAGTTGAAGTAGAAACCTGAATTGTCCCCTTTGGTGCCATATGGGCAGAAAAAAATTATATAATAAATAATTATAAACCTATAAAATAATAAAATCCCCAGTACTTTTAGCCTTTCAGACTGTGGCTATTTCCCCTTCACCTTTTCTTTCTTTTTTGCCTTCAATGGGCAAAGATGATTAATTAGTTTAGTTAGAATCAGGCTGTATATGAGCACCAGACAGAAATATCAATCCGCCCAGTGCGCAGATCTTTTTGCTACGAGACAACAAAATATTTCAGGCATGTTTGGCTTTAGTGCACATATCTCTACCTTGGGGACATTTTTTTATTAAGCTGAAGAACGTTAAAAACAATTTTTTTTTACTCTGCAGGTATCAGTATCATCAAAAAGTTTCCCTTTTAACACATGGAACCTTTAATAAAGTGTTAACAGTATCCTTTACTTAGCCAAGTCCTTCTGAGGGGCATGTCTTACATTTCCCTTTCCTACATTTTCCTTTCCCTTTTCGATGGCCGTAATCACTCTATTGTCAGTATAGTACAGTCTGCGTTCTGAGTCCTTAGGCTATTTTGGAGCATCCCATTGGTTTTTCTTTCTGCATATTTTTGCATATTTGCCAATCTTGGTGTTACTGTTTATTTATTAGGTGCATTTTTTGCCTTTCCATCCAGCCAAATGATTCAGGTGGCTAACAAATAAAATGTTAAAACAATTAAAGCAGAATTAAATACATATATATCAAATCCATGTAACTTTTTTTGAGAGTTGCAGGAATAGTTGATTCCGTTATTATAGACTCCCAAGAAAATATATGCTTCTTTCTTTCCCTTAAAGATGACTTTTATGCAATTCCAATCTGTTGATTAAAACCAAGAAGAATGGAACTAAATACTAGTAGGAAGAATCAGCTATTAGGGAAAACATTCTAGTCTTAGCAATCATCATGTTATGTCTTTTTGCCCTATATGGAATCCCTGATGCTTTAGAAACATGATAAATATTCGTTACTAGCTTTATTATAAACAAATTAGTCAAGAAGCATTAATATTTTTCTGCATAACCATTGAGGTTGTAATTATGTAATTACAACTGAAGTACTATTACCTATTGCTTAATTGTTTAACCTGTTTTCTTTACAAATAAGAAATTTCCTTGCAGATTTTCTTACAAATAAACTGACGTTATTTCTTAACCTGCAGAATTTTTTTCTAGCTTCCCATAGGTTTGCAAAGAAGGGAAAGAGATTTGTCATTCAGTTTAAAAGAATTATTAGGTATGTATCTTGACATGCACTGTGGATTCCAAATGGAGGCAATGAGAAACTGTTTCTATATTGTTCTCAAGAAAATAGCATGAATGTTTGTATAATTGTCAGGAGCTCAATTCATCATGAAGGAGATGTTATCTTTTAAAATAGGACTGAATATTTTGTCCCTTTTCCATCAGCCCATTAAGCTGTACAGGTAGTCCTTGACTTATGATTACAGTTAGAATCAGAATTTCTATTGCTAAGCAAGGTGGTTAATCAGTCATGCTCAATTTTACAATATTTTTTTGCCACAGTTGTTAATAATAATAATAATAATAATAATAATAATAATAATAATAATAATAATAATAATAATAATAATAATAATAATTTAATTTTTATACCGCCCTTCTCCCGAAGGACTCAGGGCGGTGAACAGGCAGATAAAATAATACAATATATTACAATAAAAACACTCTTAAAAAAACTTATTCAATATGGCCTAAAATTTAAAATACAATACAAAATATAAAATAAACCCCAATAAAATCTATATTTTAAAAAACCCTATTTAAGGCAGTCCTGCTCGGAAGAATAGATACGTCTTCAGCTCGCGGCGAAAGGTCCAGAGGTCAGGAAGTTGTCGAAGTCCTGGGGGAAGCTCATTTCAGAGGGTAGGTGCCCCCACAGAGAAGGCTCTCCCCCTGGGGGTCGCCAGCCTACACTGTTTGGCTGACGGCACCCTGAGAAGACCCTCTCTATGGGAGCGTACCGGCCGGTGGGAGGCATGTGGTAACAGAAGGCGGTCCCGAAGATATCCCGGTCCTATGCCACGGTCCTATGCCATAATTATAAATGAATTATAACAAAATAACAGAATTGGAAGGGATCTTGGAGATATTCTATTCCAACTACCTGCTCAAGCAGGAAACCCTGTACCATTTCAGACAAATGGTTGTCCAATCTCTTCTTAAAAACCTCCAGTGTTGGAGCACGCACAACTTTTGAAGGCAAATTCTTCCACTCATCAATTGTTCTGTCAGGAAATTTCTCCTTAATTCTAGGCTGATTCTCTCCTTGTTTAGTTTCCATTCATTCCTTCTTGTCCTGCCCTCAGGTGCTTTGGAGAATAGCTTGACTCCCTCTTCTTTGCCACAGCCCCTGAGATATTGGACCACTGCTATCATGTCACCCCTAGTCCTTCTTTTCATTAACTAGACATACCCAATTCCTGCAACCATTCTTCATATATTTTAGGCAATTATGGCAGTTAAATGAATCATGCAGTATTTAAGCAAATATGGCTTCCCCCATTTACTTGCTGGAAACCAACTGGGAATGTTGTAAATGTCTATTACATGACCCCCCAATATGCTGCAACCAATACATACCCACTTGCCAAATTCCCTAATTTTGATCATGTGAGTGTGAAGATGCTGCAATGGTCATAAATGTGAGCATTTTTTAGTGCTATTGTAATTTCAAACAGTCACTAATGCTTGTAAGTCGAGGACAACCTGTATACAATTTTGTGAACTTATAAGACGAACTTTTGTATCTCCAGTAAGTAAACTTTAAATTGTAAAACTATTTTGTGGATTTGATATTTTATTGCACATTTTATTTACCACGATGTAGCTATTCCTCTTATGGAATAACATTACTGAATTAGGAGGACAAGTGGCACACATGAACTAAATCATATTTTGCAACCATTAACCACAATTTATATCTACAACTTTGTATTGAAATTTTTTGACGAGACTGGTCTGTATGTTATTTCAATGTTCTTTCTCTGCATTTAGGAAATATAAGGTATATAGCACACATTCAATGAGCAGGGAAATCTGTTTCTGCAGCGTGTATCTGAGTGAGAGGGTGGATTTCTTGAATAATCATCAGTTGTAGCACAAGTGCATGTTATGCATGGACAAGCAAGGTTGTGCAATGCTTCAGGATGGCTTGTTTGTTGTTTCTCATAGTCAGGCAGGCAGCGGCAGTCCCTGAGCAGGAAAGATTCCAGCAGCTCTCTGCCCCCATGTGGACCCAAAGATGTCAGCACAAGCTGTTATGAAACAAGTTGCAGTGAGGACAGTTAAGAAAAGATCCATGGGAAGATGAGATAGTAATAATATTTCTGTGTGATTTGTGTGTTTTTAAACAGAGCACGAAGAGAGCATAACATAGCTTTTCAACATGGCTTCAGTCCATTAGAATAGCATCCAGCCATTAATTGTTATGCAAACTGTTTCGGAACAGGGACCTTCTTTTGATTAGCGGCTTTAGCAATAGGAAGCTATAGGATACTGATTAGTCAAGGTTGCAAGGGCTAATTTTTTGTAGTAGAGTCACAAGGAAATTGTTTAAAACAAAATAATTTTTAGAAGCCTTCCCCTTTGGGTCTTTGAGACAATTCCTAACCGACTTGCCTGTTTGCCTGTTTTTGGTTGTGTCGAAGAGCGGAGTTAAATCATTGCTAGCATTGCTGAGGTTTAAGGAAAATCCTAGCAAGGAGAGTTGTTTCATTTGAAGCACTGGAGCTCTGCTGAATTTGTGGGAGCTCTGCTTTCCCCTTTATCCAGAACCTTTTTTCTTATGTAATTTAAGGTCAGTAGAAAATTAAGTGATTGGTTATTGCTTCAAAGTGCTTCTGAAGTGTCAAAAATGATAACTCCTGGGAGAGGGGTTCATAAAGAGTTCATAAAGCACTTGTAGCCCAATTAGCATAGGAAAAAATGAGATTCATTTAGGAGCACTGAGCTTCTATTGTTTTATAATGAGGAATGTATATCTGTTAAAGTGGAATTTCTTCCATTGTTTATTGTTCTTGACAGCACTGAATACAAAATGTTTCTATCCCTACCGAGAGTTCAGCATGAGAGGAAATATGAAATCCTGCTGTTAAGTTCAGGAAGTAACGAGGCTGGAGACCAGGGTAGTGACAACAGCTCTTTAATATATGGTGAACCCAGCCACCAGGCTGGGGAAAAACCTCTCCTTAAATACAGTCTAACCGGCGGCTTCAACCAATCAGCAACGTGCTTGTTTCCCGCCGAAATATTTAAAGATACATTACACTCCTTCCCTCCCAGAAAACACTTTACCCCTATTTACATGATATTTACATATTATTTTTCAACGTAATCACGCAAATAGACTGGGCGTCTCCTGACTCTTTCGGACCTGCGCAGTTCATTCCCTGGGAGTGGGTTGAGCTGACCGGAGGGGCTGTTTGCTCCTCTCAGCTCCTCCTCTAGGCCATCCGGCCCTGGATTATTTGCAGAGTTGTCCCTGCTGTTTTCTAATGGAACCTGTTGGCGTCGCTGGACCTCCGGGAACTCAGATAAGTCCTGCGATTTTCCTGGGTTTGAGTCAGCTGTGGATTCAAACATTGTATAGTCAGGGCCTGTTTCTTCTAGTTCGGATTGTTCGGCTATGCGTTTTCGTATTTGGTCTATGTGGCGCCTCCATACTCGGCCGTCCTTTAACTCCACCAAGTATGATTTTGGACCTGTTATGTTTAAGATTTGTCCTGCTACCCAGATTGGGCCTTCACCATAGTTGTGTGCCCACACTTGGTTGCCTATTTCCATCCCTCTAGTTTTTTCAAGTCCCCCCTTGTAATCCTCCGGTGTATAGTTTGGATTTAAACGGTCTAGTGGGCACCTGAGCTTTCGGCCCATTAATAATTCTGCTGGGCTTCTGCCGGTTGTGACACAGGGGGTTCTGTGTTGGACGGCCAGGAAAACATCGATTTTTGTTTGCCAGTCGCCTGGCTTGATTCTGGACAATGCCTCTTTTGCGCTCCGGATGAAACGCTCTGCAAGGCCATTCGTTGCAGGGTGGAAAGGCGCCGAGAGGGCATGTCGGATGCCCTCTTCTGCCAAGTATTCCTCAAACTGGGTTGCCGTGAATTGCGGGCCATTATCGGAAACTAGTGTGTCGGGCAACCCATGGGTTACAAATAGGTGCCATAGAACTGAGATCACGGCCTCGGCTGTCATGGATCTCATGAGAATGATTTCTAGCCATTTGGAGTAGGCATCGACTACTACCAGGAAGGTTTGGCCGTGGAAGGGGCCGGCAAAATCAATGTGGATTCTCGACCAGGGTCCTTGGGGTCTCTCCCATTCCCGAACCGGGGCCGTTGGGGGTAGCGGTCTGGACTCTTGGCAGGCCTGGCATTTCCCTACCCTTTCAGCAATTTCCGAGTCCATTAAGGGCCACCACACATAGCTTCTCGCTAGACCCTTCATCCTTACGATCCCTGGGTGACCCTCGTGGAGATCCAACACCCTTTTCCTCAATTTCTCTGGGATCACCACTCGATCCCCCATAGCAGGCACCCCTTGAGCCGAAAGTTCCCCACGTTTCTTTACAAACTCTTTAAAACGCCGCGCAGCGGCCACCCTCTTGTACCCAACCAAGTACAGTTCTCAAAATAATGTCGGTATGGCCGAGCCACCTCCTTAGGCGTGACTGGGCCAGAGTCAGAGAGTCAATTAACAGTACGGACGTCCCGGGAGTGGGGCTCTCGGTCGCCCCTGGTAGTGGGCATCTGCTTAATGCGTCCCCATGCCCCAATTCTTTTCCTGGTCGATGCCGCAGGTTGTAGGAGTAGGCGGCCAAAAAGATAGTCCATCGGGTCAATCGGGGCGAAAGTGCCACAGGCGTTGGGCGGTCGCCAGCCAGTAACCCCAACAATGGTCTATGGTCTGTAACAATTTCAAAGTCTCTTCCAAAAACATATTCGTGAAACTTTTTTACCCCTGACACTATAGCTAGAGCTTCCTTATCTAACTGACTATAGTTCCTCTGTCGAGGACATCGTTCTGGAGTAGAAGGCTATTGGGGCTTCTGTGCCATTTGGAAGCCTGTGGCTGAGCACAGCCCCACCCGTAAGGGAAGCATCGCAAACTAATACCAATGGCATTGTGCTATGATACTGAATCAGTAAGCTATCGCTCGAGAGTAGGTTTTTTACTGCTTCGAAAGCCCTAGCTTCCGTCTTTCCCCAAGACCAAACAGTATTCTTTCCCAGTAACTTATGTAGCGGCTCGGCAACGGTTGCCTTATTTTTCAAAAAGACCGCGTAAAAGTTCACTAGACCCAGGAATGCCTGTAGCTCTGTTTTGTTTTTGGGCGCTGGAGCCTTTCTTATTGCCTTGACCTTGCTCTCAGTGGGGTGGATTCCTTCCTTGTCTATTCTGTAGCCCAAGAACTCTACGGATTCTACCCCTATTTGGCATTTGTTCACTTTAACCTTTAGACCGGCTGACCGGAAAATGCCCAGAACTTTTCTCAAACGCTCCCCCAATTCTTCTAAATTTTCGGCTGATACCAATACATCATCAAAATAGGGGACTACCCCCGGGAGCCCTTGCAGAAGTCGCTCCATTAAATTTTGAAATAGACCAGGTGCCACACTCACCCCAAACTGTAACCGGGTACACTTGAAAGCACCTCTGTGAGTCACAATTGTCTGGGCTTCGGCTGTGTTGGCGTCTACGGGCAGTTGTTGATAGGCTTGGGCCAAATCTAATTTGGCAAAAACGTGCCCTTGCCCCAGCGAGTGCAGCAAGTGTTGCACCACGGGGACCGGGTAAGCGCTTTTTTGCAAGGCTTTGTTTAACGTTGCCTTGTAGTCAGCGCAGATTCTAACTGACCCATCTGGTTTCACTGGGGTGACGATTGGCGTCTCCCACTTTGCATGATCGACTGGCACCAGTATCCCCTGACTGATGAGCTTGTCTATCTCCCTGTCAATCTTGGGTTTAAGGGCAAAAGGGACCCTCCTTGCTTTTAACCGTATGGGGGCTACCTGGGGGTCTAAATTGAAGGAAATAGGGGTCCCCTTGTACTTGCCCAGGCAGTCCTTGAACACATCTTGAATTCGTCCATGAGTGTGTCTTTTAGGTTAAAGTCACTTCTGTAGATGCCAGTCACTCCCATGCCCAATGCGGAACCAGTCCAGTCCCAACAAACTTGGCAGGGTCCCTTCGACTATCGTGATGGGCAGGGTCTTCTTGTGTGGTCCGTACTCGACGCGGACGGAGGTGGTCCCTCGAACAGGGATGCGGTTCCCTTGGTAGTCGTGAACTCGTAGCCGCTGTGTTTGCAGTTTGCGTTTGGCGATTTTCGGCAAAGCTTTAAAAGTGTCCCAGGACATGATTGTGATCGCTGACCCTGTGTCCACTTCTAGTCGGCACGGCACTCCTTCGATTTTCGGTTTGTGAAGATTTTCTTCTCGGCGGGTTGCTGCGGCCTATTATCACGGTCGTTCGATTTGAATTCGCGCCCTTTTGTTTTGACCAATCACGGTCGCTCGATTTGAATTCGCGCCTTTTGTTTTGACCAATCACGGGTCGCCTTGCCGATCCTGCGCTCTGATTGGTTGGTTTGAATTTTCGGCGGAAGGTTGGGGTGCTCGACAGACTTGAGCCAGGTGCCCTTCTTCTCGCACCGCCGACATGTAGCGTCCTTGAACTTGCATCGTTGGCGCTGGTGTTGCCCTCCGCAACTTCCGCATTCATCGGTCTTCTTTGCCCCTTCTCTCGGTGAGGCAAACTCCTTCCTCATCCTCGCCGTCTGATTCGGTCTGGATTTCTTCGTTGTGGACCGGGGTTGATTTCGCGCTCGCCATTGGTGTGAGCGGCTTTTGTAGGGTTTCCGCCGCTTGGGTCGACATCTCATGAGCTCTGGCCGTCCAGGCGTTTGCCAGCGTTAGATTGCTTTTTGATAGCAGCCGCCTCCATAAGCGAATGTCTCTGACCCCACGGATGAGTTGCTCTAACAGCTCCTCATCCAAGTCTCGGTACCCACAATCTTTGGAGGCTTTTCTCAGGGCGGCCATGTAATCGCTGATGGATTCGCCTCTTGCTGTCTCGCTCTCCAAATTCAAAACGCCGCATATTTGGACGGTGTTGGCGAAATGGTTCTTCAATAGATTTTGCAGAGTTTGCCACGATACCGATTGTACCGGCGTTGGCTCTGCCAGGGCTTCCGCGATGTCGATGACCTCGGGACCGCAGTGGCTCAGGAAATATGCCCTTTTGCGGTTGTCTGGAACTCCTTGCAGTTCGTTTGCCTCGAGGAAGCTCTCGAAACGGGTCATGTACGTTCCCCATTTCTCCCTGGATGGGTCAAACGGCGCGGGCGGAGTGTAGCTGGCCATCTCCGCATTTCTGCCCTGAGTTTGCTGGGTTCGGTTCTTCCGTGCGTTCAGCTCGTTCCTGGTGCTCTTTAGCCTCGAAATCCCACCTTCGTCGCCAGTGTTAAGTTCGGGAAGTAACGAGGCTGGAGACCAGGGTAGTGACAACAGCTCTTTAATATATGGTGAACCCAGCCACCAGGCTGGGGAAAAACCTCTCCTTAAATACAGTCTAACCGGCGGCTTCAACCAATCAGCAACGTGCTTGTTTCCCGCCGAAATATTTAAAGATACATTACACCTGCCTAGTAAGATTTAGCGACTTCAGAGATCACCCATATTAAAATTTATCTCTTGCCTGTTAACATTTCAGAATTGAAAAAAGAAACATGATTTGTTCTCAGGTATGACTAAAGTGACCAGATTTCAGCGATGGCAAAGCGGGACACCATTGACGGTGGGGGGAGGGGGGCTGCGCATGCAAGCTGAGTCTCGCCACCTGGCTGAAGGAGGAGGAGCGGCTGCTGCTTCTCGGCTCTTCCAGGCAGGCTCGGCCGCTTGACATCTGTAACACCCACTCCTCCGCCTCTGCCTCCTCTTCCTCCTCTTGCGTTGCAAAATCGGGACTTTTTTGAAATGCTGCAGGACGCGGGACAAATTATTAAAAAGCGGGACTGTCCCGCCAAAAGCGGGACGTCTGGTCACTATATATGACACACAGCATACCTTGTGGAAATTTAGTTTTACATCCCTGCTAGAATGATTTCTATTTGCCAGGCCCTAAAGGACAAAACAAGGAATAAATAACTGAGATGAAGCAGTTGTGAGAGTGGTCTTCCTTAAGGTTAAACCCAATGAACTTCCTTTTTTTGTATATATTTTCTAATTTTATTCAGAACAAAGTTAAAATACAAAAAGCAAAACTTAATAAAAAGCCCAATGTACTTTCAAATAATGAATGAAGATTATATGAAGCAGTGTTTGCATGCAGTGGGAGTAATCTTTAAGCCCAAACTGTGAAGTAAGAAAACTGCCTATCAGTTTACTGAAACTGTCATTCCCTGCAAAATGGCAAATGAAGATGCCATAAAAAGCCCTGGAAAGCCTTCCTTATCACTGTGCTGTGTGGCTTACACTAGGAACTCATCAGCCCATGAGAGGAATGAAAATTCTTTAGATGTTCTGCTCTGGTCTTGCACTTGACCACAATTGTATGTGACTTTCTGTACTGTGAGATAGTGAGAAATCACAGAATAAATAGTCAGGGAGACATATCACAGCGAGGGTCATCCATGACTGCATTGGTTTAAATCGAGGAAGCATCAGTTGGTTGTACCATCAGCCCCATTCTCGCTTGGCCATGAGGAGGCTGCCACTCAACCAGAACAAAAGCACCAGCTCAAGATTTTACTGTGGGCCTGATTTTTCTGTGGGACCTGCCCAAAGACTGGTTTTCCAGCCGATAGAAAGAGTTTGGTTAGATTTTGTTTAGCACATAAAAATGAATGCCTACAGCCTCTTTTGCCACATAGATTTTCTCCCAAGTGTGTGATTAAATGATCTGCTCTTGCTGACATTGTTTTCATTTTTAGCATTTAGGCAGGCATGCATGCAGAGAAGAATATATGCAAACCTCTGGTAATATTTTCTGCTAACACTCTTCCTTGCTCTTACTGTTATAGAGACTTTGATAGTGATATAAAGTTATTAAATACTGCTTCTGCAGATTTAATTATTTTTAATATTGAACCTTATGTTTGCAGTTAAGTTTGTGAGAACTAGCTTGGAAGTACATAGTGAAT
The DNA here is from genome assembly GCF_028640845.1 of Ahaetulla prasina. Taxonomy (NCBI): domain Eukaryota; kingdom Metazoa; phylum Chordata; class Lepidosauria; order Squamata; family Colubridae; genus Ahaetulla; species Ahaetulla prasina. The sequence continues at coordinate 68,200,357 of NC_080545.1, read as the reverse complement.
TAAGAGGGCTGAGTGGCTGTCTGGCTGGGAGATGTTTAAGTAAATCAGAGTTGCTGTCCCCTCTCCAATGAAAATTAGGTAGGGGGTGGAGCAGAAGAAGAATTGTTTTGTTCTCAGCGTTTTAGGTTAGAGAAAGATTGGCAGAGCCTAAAAACACAGGGAGAGAATGGGAATTAGTACAGTAAAATTGGAAGGGAGGGAATGTTTATTTAGTGGTGTGGTTTTTTAAAAAAAAAATATTTCTGTTCAGTTCTGCACAGGCTCAGCTATTTTACATCTGTTTCAGTCTTCTCTTTGTCTCTCTTTTCAGACTCTACTGATTTGGGAATGTCAGTCTCAGCTTTATTCATTAGTTGCAGTTCATCTATTCTCTCAGAACCCTACTTTATCACTTCTGTTAAAATAAAAAAAATTCTTTCTCTTAATTCCAGGTTGAGCCATGCTCCCCTGCACACATATTCAAAGTAAAAGTTTATTTCGATGAAAGAAAGAAGTCCCTCTGAAGAACATGCAGTTTAGTTTTTGTTCACTAGATGGTATTCTTGGAACGATCAACAAGACCAGTTTCAGGGACAAAATCCTTATAATAAAACACTTTCCCCCCCTGTTTTACATTTTTGTTAAGTGACTACAAGACAGTGAAGCTTCCTGCAGTTGGAGGGAAAAATTACATCTCATTATGCCATTATTGTAAGCATTTGACCTGAGTGGGAATTTTGGTGGGTGGTAAAACTGTACTGTCGCCTACCATCAGCCTTATACTGAGTCAGATCATTAATCCAGAGGGGAGGCAACAAATTTCAAAACAGCCCCCACACGTAAAAAAAAAAATCAGTATATCATTTTGTTTCCAAGGTCTACAGTAAAAAGAACAGTGATATCATAATATTGTAAAACTAGGCAGAGTTGCAATATTTGGGATGCTTTATAAAAAAGGGAGTTTATATGTTATTGTTTTGCTTTCACATGTACTAACCTTTTCCAATGATACATAACACTGTTTGGCTTCCACAAAAAATACCAGGAAATGATTCTCTTTCCCATCAGTTTGTGGTTGAATTTCAATTCTGCTTAGCTCTGGGCATCATTTGCTGCATGCTGAGTGTGACTGTATCTTGGCTTAGTTGATAAGTGGGTAACTCGTGGCCTCCAGATGTTCAACATTTGAGTCTTGTCAACTTTCCAGAATTATGAGCAGATCAAGCAGTATGGTTGAGTGGGAAGAAAAAGACTGGGGTTTCCCAGAGTTGTTATGAATTAAATTTCTATCCTGCCAAATCATCCAGACTTCCAACAGCTAGTAGCAGCAGTAGTTGTAGTAGTGGTAGAAAAATTATCATTTGTAAAATAACCTGAGGGAATTGAGTTAGTGTTTTTCCACTTTTAATGACTCTGCTTAAAATCCAGGGTGTTTTTAAATTGCTAACTGTATTGTTTCATGCATGTCTGTATTTGATTGCATGTATTTATGAACATGCGTCTTTCAACAATTAGTATCAGTATCTTTTCATTCAAATGGTCTCCTTCGCTGGTTTCATAGAATCATACAATCTAAGAGTTAGAAAGGAATCCAGTGCAGGAATCCACTATTATAAGAGCATCCCCAAAAGCCATTGAATTTCTTTATGAAATTATTTCTAAATCTTTTTGCTTTTTGTTTTTGAATGACCTTAAATCTTATACATTACAAACCTTCAGATCCTTGAAGATAATCATTGAATCGTTCTGTAGTTTTTCCTTCTCCAGGCAAAAAGTTCACAATATTTCCAACTATTCCTCATTTTCTCCCTTCCAGGCTCCATATTATCATGGTTGCTTTTCTAGAGATGGGCCAGTTTGTCCAATTTGACATCCTCATTTTTTTTGAGGCTCCATATTATCGTTGTTTCGTTTCTAGACATGCTCCAGTTTTCCAGTCGTGCTTCAGTTTGCTTTTCTAGACATACTTCCAGTTTTCCAGAAATATATTCTAGAACTGGATGCAGTAGTTTAAATGCTTAATGCAACATTGGTTTTCTCTAGAGCAATAGGTTTAGGCAGATGTGAGAATCACTGAAGAAATGAAAATCCAGGTTTTGGAGGCTTTGCAGATTGAATTTTTTCATATGGCAACAAATCATTTCAATTCTAATCCAGGGATATGAGGAAATACGTCACATCCTATCAGAAAAAACATAATCCCTCTTATTACACATGAGGGCATTAGTGAGATGCACTTACCTTACCACCCTTAAGCTGAACTATTTTGTTTTTTAATAAACCACAATCAGTCAGTTAAAGCAATACATTGCATTGTTGTACAAGATGGCTAAATTCACACATCAAACTAAGCCAGAACCAAACAAATCATTCTAGGACAATGCAGTGTGGGAACCTATAAATTCTTCTTTTCAAAATGTTTATAAAACCACACCTAGAATTTCATTTACAGAATATATTATGGTTCTTCCATCCTGGCAGTGCACAGCTACACTGAAGCTTCAGCAATCAATTTCATACATTTTAGCATAGACTTCTTTATCAACTTCATACTCTGTTCCAAGACCTGGAAACATTGACCATCAGATGCTTTACCTCTCTAAATAAACTATTTTATCATTAGTACTGTGACTGTTGCCTAATTACTCAGCTTCTTCTACACAACCAACCACAGTAAGAGGGCAACATAATTAAATTAGGTTATTCTTCTGGCATCTATTACTGTCACTTGTTCAGGTCAGGGAATTATGTTATACTGGTAGAGAGACAAAGATGGGGAGGGACCAAAGAATGCTAGCAATTGGAAAAAATCCAGTGGGGAAATGCTACCGGTTCACACCGACTCAGGCGAACCGGTAGTAAAAAAAGCTACCGGTTCCTCCGAACCAGTATTTCCAACGATCAGCTGTGTCGCGTGATTTAAAATCATTAGAAAATCGCTAGAAAGCAGAAAATCGCGTGGCACAGCTGATCCCCCCCTTGCTGCTCTACTTACCTTCCCAACCTCCTTTTGGTGTACATTGCGCATGTGCAGCCAGCGAATCGGTGGCAAACTGGTTCAGATTTCACCACTGCAATAATCTCTCTTCATTTCTGAGTCATGCTGACTACAGTTTGGGGGTTAAGTACTTCTTCTCAGACTGGCCCTTTTCTACATTTTCAAGCTAAAGCAGCAGCAATAACACTTAGAATTATATACCACTTCATAGTGCTTTACAGCCCTCTCTAAGTGGATTACAGTCAGCATATTGCCCCCAAGAATCTGGGTGCTCATTTTACCAACCTCAGAAGGATGGAAGGCTGAGTCAACTTTGAGCCAGTCAGGATCGAACTCTGGCAGTGAGCAGTGAGTTAGCCTGTTTTACATTATGCTAAGTGATTATGTGGCTTGTTTGGTTTTGGTTTAGCATGTGGACCAAATCTATTCACTGAGATTAGAATACCATGCTCATCACATTATGCAAATCCAGGCAATTATAGCTTATTGAATAAACATAATTAAACCTTGGCTTACATCATGCTACCACCAACCTCTGTTTGTAGGAGCATCTTGGAGGAAGGAAGTTGCAGACCTCCATGTAAAGCAACAAGCTTCCAGGCAGAAAAGCATTTACAAGCTCAAGCTCCTAATTAACTAAGCATAAATATCACCCTCTTGTACCTTGTTCATTTCTTCCTCATTCAATGTGATCATTTGTACCACAATGTTCTTTTTGTTTGCATGAGCTGAATTTTGAAACACAAGCAGCCAAGATAAATTTCAACATTTCCCCTGTATCAGGACGGGGGCTAATTTAATTGTTGCGTATTGGGAAAAAAATTATCTGTTCTGGCTTCCAAGAACTTTAGTGGGTATGATAATGATGCAGTATGCTACTAAAAAGGGGAATGGAAGGTCCAGTATTTGGGCAGTTCGTAGGAGGCCTTTTGTCTTTCTGTTTATTTTATATTTTCCTCATTTGTCATATTAAAATAATACAGTTTTGATGACAAGTTCTGGGAGCTGAACACTTTGATCTGGGAATATTATTAATGTAGATCAGCAAGGCCTCTCCTACCTAAGAATCCTTTAGATGTCTGAAAAATAATTTCCATTAGGAAGAAATTATGAGAATCATACTGGTAGAACTAGCTTGGAAGAGACCAAATTGGTTCAATCTCTGTCCAGAATATTTGCAGTTGCTAGGATCGTTGCCTGATATTCAAGAGCAAATCCATCTAGTGCTTCTTCTGAGACTCATCTTTCTCTCTTCTGAGACCCATCTTTCTCCGTTCCTCACCTTTCTCAGATGGGTCCTGAACTTCTGATTCACTTATAGATCCTTTGCTTCTCAATCCATTATTTTACTTTGCAGTACAATGCCTAGAAACAGTGCAACTACCAGTGTTTGAAAAAAGGGCCTCAGGTAGACAACAAAATTACTATTGAAAAAGAAGGGGTGACAATCAGTTCAGCGGGCCTGGTGGCACAGCGTTAAATCAACTGTTGATAAAGGAGGCTTTGTTCTATGGCCATTGAGATTTACTTACCATCTGAGTCAACTTTGGATGTATCATAAGTGGATACGTTTATATCCTCCAGTCCTTTGGCCTTCCAATTGCTGTTATAGTAAAATTCCCGTCATCTTTGACCATTAGTCAAGTTTAAGTTGATGGAAGTTGTAGTCTCCCAATATTTGGATGATTGTAGGATCATTACCATCTTTGTTGTGGATCATATCCTCTAAGTGTCATGATTTCTCAGAAACAGGGCCTGTTTTCGGTTACCTCTTCACAGTCAAGTATGTCCCCATTTAGTCTTTGTAAGACACCTTTAAATTGCTTTCAAGATGCATCATAATCCACTCTATGTTGGCAAACTAACCCCTAAAGATGGAATAGTTATTGTTAATTTTCTCCGGTTTTGTTCAAATGGATTCATAATATAAGTGCCAATCTCATTGCAATAATTTCATGATATCCAGATGAAGTCATCAACCTTTACTCATCAATCTATGTTTTATTTCCCTTTTATACATTTTTCAAACTGGTTAAGCACAAAAAGTAAAAGCAGACATTTGTGAGAGAAGTTTGCTCCAGGAAATGTTTGGTTTCAATGTCAGCTGTTGGGCTCATCACTCTTCATTCTCCCCCCAGCAAACCTTTCCAGACATTCCAATTGTTATGAAATAATAATTTTGGGATCTTAGAAATATAGAATACTTAGATTTGAAAATATTAGAAATTAACAGATGTGAACTTTGTGCTTCATTTTTTTCTACCTTTTTAATCTTTGTATTCAGAACAGGCACTAATGGTTGCTTCCCAGTTCATCCCAGACTAAGCTCATGAATTTTATCACATTTTTGTTTGGTGCAGTTCTGGAAGTAGTAACAGATGATTACTATTCCTAGTTTTTAGTTTGATTCTTGCAGTTTTAATACTGGATATGTAATTGATAATGACATTTTGCAGAAGTTTCCTACTTCTGTAGGAAAGTATGTGTTTTTTTGTTTGCAATAGAAAGGAACTTGTGCATTTCTAAAAGGTTAGAAATTTGAGCTAAATACATTGATTCACATCTCTTTGAGAAATCATTTCTGAGGACAAAAGAAAAAGAAAACAAAACTTTTAAATAGTTTTAAACTTTCATTGAAAGAACTGTATTTCTGTACCTCTATGTGTGTGTGTGTACACATGTGTGTACATGTATATGGGTGTGCACACATGTGTGCAAGAGAGAGAGGGGGGAACTTTGTGGCATCCTCCTAAAATAGACTACCAACTACACAAACATTTGATGTAGAGAATAAAGTGTGAGGTATGAAAAAGTCTGACTGTTTTTGTGTTCAAAGTGAGGCCCTTTTAATAGTTGAATTGAACTGCTACTCAGTTCTTGAAATGACAATTGATAGTAAAAATTATAACTGGAATGCAGGCTTTCTGGACAAAATGGCTAGATTGTTGTTGCATCTAGCCATCTGTTGCATCTGTTGCTGTTGCAGAAAGATGAGCAAAAAATCTGCAGCGGCTGAAAAGAACATAGAAAGTTGTCTATCTAGACCAGGATATGATTTTTAATGCTCCAAAGGCCTGAATCAAAATGTACATGGCATGCCCTAAGAATAGATGTATTTTGAAGGAAGCCAAAGCTTCCAGTAATAACTATCAGTAGATTCCTGTCTCAAAGATCAGGTCCATGTCATGGAAAATGCTTATCTGAGCAAACAGAGTTAATCTGATTATTGCATTTCCATACTGTACAACCTTCTTTCAAATTCTTATTTCAGAATAGAAAGAATAGTGTTTGTACAATTCACATCAGCATTCTAAAAAAAAATCCTGTATACCAATGTGTTGATTTAGAAAAGGAGAAAGAGGTACAAACAGGAGTAATCAAAATTTTGGCAGATAATGTCCAGATCTTGTTACGGGTGACAGTTCTTCCAGGTATTAAACTGTTCCAAACTAACCTCATTAATGACACTAATATCTTCATTCATTATTACAAAAATGGAGCATATTATGATAGGAGGACTTATTGAATGTGGTATTTTGGATTTTTTGTTTACTTTTTTAAAGGAATACTTTAATTCAACCTAGTGCTATTAAAAGTACAGAGCCAAATCTGATTAAAAAATGAGCAATTTTAGGGCAGTAAACACGGCAGATTTTCAACAACATGTAACCAAAAGAGTATGGCCAAGTAATCTTTGATGAGCGTGAATAGATACTATTGTTTTCTCTATAAAAGGCTGTCAGAGAACAATTTTCTGCATGAAAGCGTTTCAAGGCCAGTTTCAGCATAAAGATCAATTGGGAGACATATCAAAAGCTTTAAGGTCATCTATTCATACTGATCTCATTCTTTCCCACAATGACCAAGAGTATTACATTTTTTTAAAAAAAACCTGTTACATTTTAAAACATAGCAATTATTTTTAAATGTGCATCTGTGCATGTTTATTGCCTAATTAATGAAACATTTGGGTGATGACCTAGCAGCTAATCTTATTTCAAAATGTTAAGCAGAATTGGATCTGGTTCATACTTGTGTGAGAGATCACTAGGAAGGCCTAAGACTGTAAGTCAGACTGAGAAGTCAAGAGAAGACAACAAACCATTTTTGTATGGTTGTCAAGAAAAATGCAGGGTTGACCTTGGCTCAAGGCTAAGTTACTTTTTTCTAATTAGTCACTTAGATAAAAGATGGTTAAAATTTATAAAATAACCCTTTTAAAATAACATTCTATTTTATTTATTCATTATTAGGTTTCTTCTTCTCTAAATTCTTGTTCACTTCAACTCTTCAGTTCATTCAATTCTAAAAAAACCCACATCCATAATGTCCGTTTTGATTTCTTAAGCTTGTCAAGCTAATGTAATTCTTGTTGTCTTTTTTAAAATTCATTTGGGTATGGTATGTGTAAAATGAATTGTTCCTATCCTCATTTTACCTCAGTTCAATGTATATTATGTTATTCATGTTTAGAATTTGAGTCTTGCAGTGCTTCACGTTTGTGTTTACTAGAGTCAAGACTGTTTCATGTTTTCAACCTTTATCATAGAAACGGGAAGACTGTAGCCTTCCAGGTCATGTTGGGAGCCAACTTCCATCAGCCAACCAGGGCTAAAAGAATATTGCAAGTAGTACTTCATTAACACTTGAAAAGCCACAGAGGCTTCCTCCAACTGTATGCATGATTATTCAATTAAGGTTGAATTATGTAACCATCAAGCAGATGCTAATCCAGACATAAATTATTGAACTTTTCCTTCTCTCTCTTTCTAGGTCATTGGCCATGCTGACTGAGGATGGTGGGACTTGCAGTTCAATGCAGTTGGAGGGCACTTAGTAGGTGAAAGGTAACTCACCATCATTAAGCAAATAGTAGATAAAGCATTATGCAGTAAAGGCCCCTCCCCACTTTGTTTCCAGTCTTTTATATTTTATTAAATTGAATACTTTATTTAAAAATAAACAGTTCCAAATCAATTTTTCAGAGGAGAACATTGGAAGGTGAAGTGGGCATATAGATTGCATTGCTTAGAAAGGACCAGTTAAAAGTCATTTGAATTCTGACTCAAGTTGTAAAATCTCCTCTTTCAAATATTTCTGATTTGCCCTGTTTGCATTTCTATGGAAAGAAACAGAAATTTTAAGTGGAACACTTGGTATTAACTTACTTAGGGAGTCATGGATACCAAGAACCAGGATGAAACTGAGATTAACTGTACATGTTTGAAGATGGAGAAAAAGCTAGAGCTATTTTCTCCTGAAGAGTTTGTATGCAACAAATAATATACATGCAAATTATATTGCCACTGCCAGATCTCTCTATGACACTGAGAAAACCAGTTGCATTCAGCTTGCTAATATTGCAGCTTCCTTGTCCTGCAGCAACATTATTGGTCTCTCTGCTACTGCTGGCAGTTTAGCAAAACTTGTCCCATCTTATCTTAGTGTGTTACATCTGTTGCTGCTTTGTCACAGTTTTAAGCCACAGAAAAGAGAAGTGTGAAAATGAGGAGAAATGACCTTGGTTGTGTTCTAAATTCAGGATATTTAAAACCAATTGATAACTGCATGGCAGGAAGCTTGGATTGTCCAACACCAGGCAAGTGTCATGTCTATATATATTCAATAGTTGGTAGAAGTACAGTAGGGTTTTTCCAACCAAAAGCTTATGCTAGAGCAGTAAGGAAACATTTAGGGAATATAAGTGGGATGAAAATCAAGATGGCAGTTCAGATGGCTGATTCCCTACGGTATGAGAGTGTATCCAGAGGAATAGAGACTTGCAATCGATCCAGATCCATATGGCTCCCAAACTCCATCATTGGTATGACTCCTGCATCATCCTTTGGACCTCCTCCCAAATCTACTCCAACATCCAAGTCATCCTCCTCATCTTCATCCTGGCTGACAAGAGCCAATTCATTCTCATAGCAGAAGGCACTAGGAGGTGGAGGAGGTGAAGGCAGGATGGTAATTTTACTCTCCTGCAATTCCCGAGCAGAACAGTAAGGAGTTCCAGCCACCTCATAAGTCTTGTGGAAACGTGAATAGTCCACCTTATAATGTTTCTTCTCCTCAAAGACAACAGGCTCAAAACGATGGCCCCAAAGGATCTCACTAGCCAAATAGGAGCTACGAGCCTGAGTGGTCATGGCTGTTGCTTCCACCATACCCTCAAGGATAACAACAATCTCAAAGTCCTCTCTCTCCAGTTCTTCCTTGCCCATCCCATAGAGTGGACTTTCTTCATCGATCTCATGAACAATAATAATGGGAGACACTAAGAAGATACGATCAAGGCCGATGTCATAGCCCACATTTAGATCTCTCTGGTCTAATGGAAGATACTCACCTTCTGCTGTCATATAGGGTTTTATAAGCTGGGCCCGAACATGAGCTTCCACAATATGGCTCCTCCTTAGATTCCCCACCCGCCACATGAGGCAGAGTTTGCCATCCCGCAGAGAGATGACAGCATGATGGCTGAAGAGTAGGGTTTGGGCCCTTTTCTTGGGGCGTGCCATTTTTGCCATGATGGTGCCAATCATGAAAGAATCAATAACACAGCCTACAATGGATTGAACCACAACCACCATGATCGCTAGTGGGCATTCCTCAGTCACATATCTAAAACCATAACCAATGGTTGTCTGGGTCTCCACTGAGAAGAGGAAAGCTCCCAAGAACCCATTGACATGTTTGATGCAGAATTTTGTAGCAACGGAACCACTTCCTACAACTGGGACATCTAAGTCACCATGGAAGAAGGCAATGATCCAAAACAGCAGACCGAAGAAGAGCCATGAGACCAAGAAGGCTGCTGAAAATATCATGAGCATGTAGCGCCAACGAGTGTCCACACAAGTAGTGAAGATGTCAGCCATATAACGTTGAGATTTGTTGCTTAGGTTGGCAAAGTAGACATTGCACTGGCCATTCTTTTTGACAAAACGGTTACGTCGTTTCCGTCGAGGGGCATGACCTTTCCCATTACGACTGTGCTCATTAAGGCTGCCAAGGGAGGAGACTTTGTGCCCATCCTCTTCAGTGGAAACAATGCTGTACCTTATAAACAGGGGAAAAGTGATAGTTAAAGGTGGAAGACAAGTTGTGATTTCTCAAAAAAATCATTTTAAGTGCTCATACACCCAAATCTAGTACAGGTGTACTCTTCAACTTACAACAGTTCATTTAGTAATGGTTTGAAGTTACAACGATACTGAAAAAATTATTTATGGCCATTTTTCATGCTTATGACCATTGCAGCATCCCATGGTCGCAGGATCAAAATTCAGTTTCTTGACAATTAGTTCATATTTATGATGGTTTCAGTATCCTGGCGATCACCTTTTGCAACCTTCTGTCAAGCAAAATCAACGGGGAAGCCAGATTCACTTAACAACCATATTACTAGCTTAACAAATGCAGTGATTCACATTAACAACTGTGACAAGAAAGGTTGTAAAATGAAGCAAAATTCATTTAACGAATATCTCACTCAACAATAGAAATTTCGGGCGCAATTGTGATTGTAAGTCGAGGACTTCCTGTATCTCATTTTTTTTCAACCACCCCAGATGCCTGATGCTTCTATAGATGACCCTTTACAGATGTGGCATGCACACTGTAGTTTTAGCATTACTAAGAAAATCATATAGCACTGGCATTCATATGTACTCTGCAAACATTCAGAAGGGTGAATCACTCCAAGTTCAGAATACCTGCAATTAAAATAATGTTCTATTATGTGCAGTTTTTGATGATTATCTTAAAAAAATACTGTAGATATTATATTTGGTATAAGAGAGAGAGAGAGAGAAAAGCCATTAAAATAATCTTAAAAATAGGAGTTTTAGGACTCACCCCCCAATATAAGCCTTTAAGATATATGAGTTATTCTCTCTGCAGTGTTACAGTATGTTTGATTACAAGTATTTAAAACAATAATCTCCATATTATCGGAATCAAAAGTCTTTGTTTAAAGCAATGAAGAATAATACTGTATTAAGAGGTTCACTTAGCTGTTTAAGACATTTGATTTCTTGGATTGTAATAACAATAGAATAACAGAGTTGGAAGGGACCTTGGAGTCTTCTAGTCCAATCCCCTGCTTAGGCAGGCAACCCTATACCATTTCAGACAAATGGTTATCCAATCTCTTCTTTAAAACTTCCAGTATTGGAGCATTTACAACTTCTAGAGGCAAATTGTTCCACTGATTAATTGTTCTAACTGTCAGGAAATTTCTCCTTAGTTCTAGGTTGCTTCTCTCCTTGATTAGTTTCCACCCATTGCTTCTTATCCTAACCCTCAGGTGCTTTGGAGAATAGCTTGACTCCCTCTTCTTTGTGGCTGCCCCTGAAATATTGGAACACTGCTATCATGTCACCCCAATCCTTCTTTTCATTAAACTAGACACACCCAATTCCAGCAACTGTTCTTTATACATTTTAGCCTCCAGTCCCCTACTCATCTTTGTTGCTCTTCTCTGCACACTTTCTAGAGTCTCAACATCTTTTTTACATTGTGGCAACCAAAACTGGATGCAGTATTCCAAGTGTGGTCTTACCAAGGCATTATAAAGTGGTATTAAAACTTCATCTGATTTTGATACCATTCTCTAACAAAAAATATATATAAATCAGTTGCTTCCAAGATTTAACCTGTAATTAGCAGGACCTACTAGAGCAGATTTCAGGTGTACTAGACTACAATTCCCATTGTACCCAACCAAGATTATCATTGCCACAGTGGGAATTATATTCCAACACATCTGAGGACACAAAGTTGGGATAGATGAAGCCATATGAATACAATTTTGTAACACTTTAGCTCAGAATTGCATAAGGCTGGAAGTTTCTATTTTCTGTTCAGTTTGCATTTGTTGATCTAATTGTGCATCTGTGACAATGTTTATACACTTCCAGAGTTCTAGACAATTCTGTTGCTACAGCAACAAGTATGTTTCCCAGCATCCCATATCTAAAACCTAAGGTGTAATTAGAGATCAAGAGACAACGGGTTGCCAGATATCCTGAAAGAAACTCCCTCTCCTCAAGAGCTGTGACTTGCTTTTATCTCCTTCTTCAAAATTTTCCACTCTCTCTGTATTCATTTTTCCCACAGTTGAGAAGAGCTGCTGGGTGGTTTTATTATAGAAAGTTCTGCCTGACGTCATTTGAACATAAGATGCGGTCATAGCAAATATCTATCATTGAGATCTTAAAGTACTGTGGCAGAGAGACAGAGAAGAGACATAGAGACATATGAGATTAATTGCCAAAACTTTTCGTTTTGTAATGCCAAATACCTTAAGATCAAACTATTTCTAATTTGTTTTGTTTGCTGTTTGTTTCAGCAGAATACTTTGCAAACTTGACTGAATTTCCAAGCAGAAGTGCTTATATCCTGTTGTTATAGAATTACTCTTTCCTCAGATCAAAGATATAATGCCATAAATTTAAAACAGTGCTTCTTGGGCTTCTTGGGTTGGGGCAGGAACAAACCCAGACTGATATATCAGCAAGTTTCAATCGTTCATGTATTGTATTACTGTGATTCATTCTATTTTGATTTTGACAGTCTATTGCAACCGCTATTTATTCATTATACTATTTATATAAACTAGAGCTTAGTGAGATGTGAGCCCTTGATCTTACTGTCTTTTTTCAACACTGTGTCCCTTGATAGCAGATTAACAGACTATTTTTGCTGAGACATAAATCCTGCAAGGTTGAAACAAGATTCATTTCTAGACGATCTGAATAAGCTTCCATGGGGAATCTAGCATGGTGGGCGGTGCTTTTCGCAAAAGTGGAGAAGGTGGTTGGGCATATCCACCAGTCTTGCTTTCCCTGCCAACCCATGTTTTTCGACTATTTTATTTAGGGTTCTTGCTTTCTAGATTCAACTATAGGAAGCCACTTCCATTCAAACAGGTATGTCATTATTGAGCATTTTCATGACCTTAGGCCTTTAATGTTGAAACTAAAGAACTCAAAGATCTTCCTTATGAGAAAAAGTTTAAAGTTTAGGACTGTTGAGCTTAGAAAAAGTTTAACAAAACAGAGACATAATTGAGATGCCTGGCATTAAGGAAGGCATGGAGAAAAGTGGACAGAATAAAGACTTTCTCTCATTTTCAAAACACCTGGAATGGGGTCATCCAATGAAATTAATTGAAAGGAGATTTAGAGCAAACAAAAGAAAGTGATCTTGTGTGCAGTGTATAGTAAAATGCATCTTTACACTTACACCTAAGCAGAATTAATTACATATGACATGGGAATGACCACTAACTTGGATATATTAAAAAGGAGATTGGATAAATTCATAGAAGACAGATCTATTGAGTACTCAATTTTTTTGGAGTAGGGCAGCTATAACAAATAATAAAAATATATGCACAAAGTGTACCACTCCAATGAAAACTCTCCTAGCAAAAGAAACTGTTTACATCCAGCTACTGAGGTAGAGAGAATCCAGCCCAGAATGGTCAGAATGTTATCGTTAAACCTAATTCAGATATATCCCCTATACTGATTGCAGATCATTCCCATGAAACAATGGGATTATTAAAATGTAAACCAAGCTCAATTAGCCCTAAACCTCTGCAAATTTATTGGCTTTGGTTATACAAGGTTAATCACCGGGTCAGACATAGCAGTGGCATTTGCAAAATATGAATTATCATTAGATTTTTCTGGCTTATATGGTATAAGCAAACCAAGAAAATGGGTTAGTTATATAACATAGTTAAGCATGTTGAGCAAATCCAGTCTTCCCATGAATACTTTCTAGAATCGTTTCCTAAAATTGATTTGATTATCATTTGGTTAGTCAAATATTAAAAGTAATTTAAGTAAAAAAAATATTCATACCTAAGTCTTACAGCTATTCAAAGGTTCTGGTGTTCCCTACCAAAGGCAACCTACTATGAGAGGCTGTGGGAAAGCAGGAGATGAGGTACTTGAGCGTTCATCCCACAGGAGGCAACTCAGGTCAGATTATATGGGGAAAAAGCGTTTCAAAGACATTCTATCCTAATTAAATAACTATAGCTGGAGATTTGTATTACCAGCTAGACTTGATCACTACCCTGAACCTTCAAATATCTCATCCCCCACCTTCCCACAACCTCTCACCACCTGATCACTCCATCTTAGTTTCCATTCTATTGAGTGGCAAAAGTATTTTTATTTAGACAAATTTTTGCTTTTTAAGATGATGTGGTTGTCAAGGATGGACTACTTATTTTTTATTGTTTTGCATCAACGTTTTAATTACAATTTTGCATATTATCCTATATTGATACTGTTAACCTTCCTGGAGGTTATTTACAATAACAATAACAACAACAACATGCGTGTGTGCATGTGTGTTCCAGAGAGAGAGAGAGAGAGAGACAGAGACACAAATGGTACCTTGGATTTAAGTCCTAAATATAATATCTCCTGGCATACAGTACAATTCATGTGGCTAGAACCTATAATATGAGTTCCAGCCATCCTGTCCCTCAGGAAATCACTTGTAGACATTTTAAATACAGTACAGGTGGGGAGCCATACAGCCCACAGAAAATTAAGATGGCTACAAAATAGTAAAAATTGGATGGGAGACGTTACTCACCTGTTTACACGGATGCTGCCCATGACTCGTTTTATCATGAGGTACTTCTTATTATAAAGCTGAACAGCTTCCGATCTTGTGTGTGATTGGGAGTATCATACACCGGACACACACAAATGGTGTGCCAGGGCTGTAAAAGCTTCAGTTCCTTTCATGAGGGAATAGATACCTAGATTAGAACAAAAAATTCAGAAGAAAAATCACAGCAACTAAAAAAAAAGCCCTAATCAATAAAATCCTAGTTGTATTGTTCTCTCTGTTTATTAATTTTTCATCTTTCCTCTAGCACAGAATTCAGGAAGGAATACATAAGCTATGTTCCTACAACTTGTTAAACCCCAAACCTGGATAAACAAAACACATTTGCTGTGTTACATAACATGCATCACCCAAACAGATAATCCATGTTATAGATTTAATGTGATGACTTAGCTCACACAATATGTGATGCCAATGAATGGACACTGGCAGACAAGCCACCGCTCCCATTTTCACGTATAAAACCAGTGGCAACACAGCCATTGAGTTTATCAGTCAGAGGCTCTCCTGGGTTGGACTTCAAAGCGAATTTGGAAGCACAAGGTCAGAGATGGACTCAAAGAACTGTTTCATGAAAAGAGCAAGTAGCAATAGGTGATAAAGGAAGCACTGCAAATGAGCAGCTCTATAATATGTAATAGCTATTGCTTTAGGATGTGCATGTGTGTCCTCCCCTCATATTTGGTTTTGGCATGTAGAAACATTGCCAATCAAAACCATATTGAATAGACTGTTGAAGAAGGTGGGAACTTCTGTAGTGTCTGCTGACCTGGACAACATAAATTTCGTGCTAAAAATAATAATATCATCCATCATTGACATTGACAAAATCCTCAGCTGCCTTACAAAAGGCAGATTTACTTGGAACAGTTTACATCCTGCGATGATATCTTTAATATTATTAAATAACAACTTCTGCTTATCTCAGGATCTTGGGAAGGATTCTATAGATCAGGGTGTCAAACTCAATTTCATTGGGGGCCTCATAAGGATTGTGTTTGATCTCGGGAGGGGCGAGTTGGGCGGTGGCCAGGGTGGGCGTGGCCAACTTGATATCACTTGTATCAGGAGTGTCTATGGTGGCCTGAGCACTTTGCCAGCAAAAATAGACTCCCAAGCTCCGTTTTCAGCTGCCACGGCCTCTTGCAACCCTCTGTCAGCAAAAATGGAGCTTGGGAGAGCTGCCTGTGGCCTCCCGAGCTCCGTTTTCACTGGCAGAGGCACCACTGGCCAATCCTTTGCTGTTTCCAGGGCAGCCCTGTAAGCCAGATCTAAGCACCCCGTGGACCGGATCCAACCCACAGGCCTTGAGTTTGACACCCCTGCTATAGATGAACAAAATGCCAAATCCAGTCTGGCTGACTCTGAAGCAACCATAATAATAAGCTTCCTGCTTCCAGGGCTTTTCTTTAATGCAATGACTATCATGTGGGAATGAAGGGGAGAGGAGAGGGAGGCAAAGAAACCAGGGTGATAGGACAGCGGTGGCGGTAGTATGGGAGGAAACAAGTAGGGCAGAAAAGCACAGATTCACCTTATATCTTGAAAGCTATTTTCCCCAATAGTCTCATATCTAAGCATATCAGATCTAGACCTTCTTGGCTTCAGAGTTTGTTACATCTTGTGCTTCCCTGATCTATGGCTAGACGTTTAGGCATTTTGACTGCTGAGACTTAAAAAAACAGTTTAGTCTCAACTGCTTCACAATGCAAATTAATTTTTTTTTAATGGTTGGGGATGGTGTTTTGAATGAATGTTGCAAATTCCTCCTAATTAATGGATGAGAGTAACAGTAGGTTGTTTTAGAAGGTAGTTCTAGATTAGGATTCTAGTTTACATAATTAAGTGTGTGTAAATATGGTGAAACAAGGTTTTTAATTGTATTTAATGCAAACTGGCCAAAATGAGCCTAAATAACTCATACTGTCCTGTCCATTACTAGGGGAAGTGTCAGAAATATGTTGGTAACTTGACAATGATGCTATCCATTCAATCATGTCCAGTTCTTAGTGATTCTATGGACCAGCTATGTCCACATTTTCTGATCTTGTGTGGCTTCGTTCAGTTGTTTTATGCTTTGGCTGATGCCAGCTTTGATGATGTCCAGCCACTATGCTTTTTGGTGGCCTCGTCTCCTTTTACTGCTGACCATTCCAAACATAACTGCCTTTTCCACTGAATTTGGTCACATGACATGGATGAAATAAGTAAGGCAGAATTTTGTAATTTTACTTTCCAGCAATATATTAGAATATACTTTATCTTGTTATGTGAAATGTTGGTTGACCACAGACATCAGTATCTATGGTATCATCTGGTGATGACTATGGAACATAAAAGACTAATTTGGAATGTATCTGAAGTAAAGATCATGAATTAATGAAAAATGAATAAATAAATCTTGTTATGTGAAATGTTGGTTGATCACAGACATCAGTGTCTATGGTATCATCTGGTGATGACTATGGAACATAAAAGACTAATTTGGAATGTATCTGAAGTAAAGATCATGAATTAATGAAAAAATGAATGAAGATAATCTGACCCTGTGTAATGGAATATATTGTATAACTACATGCAGGGAAGTTTAAGTGATGGTTTAATTATGAACGAAAGAACTCAAATGTGTATCAACAAGTATGAATTGTTAACATCTAGGTTCTTGTGGTTAATTAGGTTGAGGGTTCATGTGAAAGTAGGAATACATATAAATTGATAATAGTTGCATGGTATAATCCAGTGAAAGTGATACTGGAAGAACCAATAATGAGTTTTAGGGGGAAATTCTGCAATATTTTGAATGAACGTAGCCAGGAGAGGAATATACAGGTATTCTGCTGGATGATGTGAATAGATAGATGGAAGTGAGATGTAAGTTCAGAAATGATTTGGCCATTCAGAGATTGTTGGCGACTCTTGGTGAATAGTGGCTATTACAATAACATCTGCTTATAATACTTGGTATGAACATAGAGTTATTCAAATGTCTATGGAAAAAGAAAAAAATGAACAGGATTGATTCAATTATGTGGAAAGACTGAGAGGCTGGTAATATAATATAATAGTGATAAAAGATTCTGAATGTGAGATGGATCATTTTTTGGTAGAGTCAAGATGGATCTCTGAACAAAAAAATGGAATAAATAAAAGTAGGACAACTGCAGTAAGAAATAGTAAGGTACTTGTATGCATGAATAAATGAATAGATAGATTAGATTAGATTAGATTAGATTAGATTAGATTAGATTAGATTAGATTAGATAGACAGACAGACAGACAGACATTACAATAATCTTCCAACAGAATGCATGTAAAGTGAATGTAAAAAATTGAGTTACCAATAATGCTTGGAATAGAACGAAAAGAATTATTTAATAGAATGCTAGAACAGTATGTGGTATTAATGAGATGTATGAAAAAGATGTGAAAGGAAGAAATGAAAGAGCCTATGGTTGAGAAACTGTCATATAAAAGAATAACTGCTTTCAAAAATGAGGATTAGGGAAAATACTGTATAATATTATAAAGCAATATACTATTACTGTATAATATTATAAAGCAAAAAAAAGATTTGCAAAGAATATAATCAAAAAGAGCAATAATAGTTTTAATTTAAAAACTGCAGAGAAAATGCAGAATGATTTTAATGGAAATGTTTAAAAAGTGGGTGAAGATGTTTGAAGAAGCTGCCTCCAGATTTTTTTAATAAAAAAAGCTGACATAAAAAGAAAAGTGACAAGAATCTGAATTATTTGCAGTGAATGTAGAGATACTGTATGATGCAACAAGAATTCACAGATTTGAAAATTAAAAACCAAAATTGTCTTGGAAAATTAATAAAATTGCCTCAAGTTTTATAGGAATGATAAGCTATCATAGCAAGTATGTTTAATGGGAAAATGGATGAAGACATTTTAATGCATGCCTATGCTAGAAAAATAATAATAGGTTGTATGTAGTTTATTGCAAGGAACAAATGTTTATTGAAAGGAATGAAAATTAAGATTTTAATATATTAAGATTTTAATATATTATAATATATTTGCTTAATATTATTAAGCAAATATAGAAGAAATGAAGGAGTCAAGGGAAAGAGGGAAACCGAGAAAGTCATTGGATGAGTTGATGAGATTTTCAGAATGAGAAGTTTCAATAACAAAAGAGGTGAATGGACATAGTAAAAGCTTTGGTCTGAAAAGGAAAGAAAGTTATGGAGAAGATTAATGCTAGATTTAATTATATTTCCTTTTATTTTTCTTATAAGAAGGCTACTATCTTTTAATAGATTTTATTTCTCAGCATGGATTTGATTCCTTTTTAAATGTAAGTCAGTTATGTTGATTCCGCCAAAGGCTGCAAGTTATATGTGGATGATAATGGTAAGCAGGCTTAAATCCGAACTAGTTCTCATGATAATTCAATATTATGGGATAATGTAGCCTGAAAATTTCTAGGAAATCTTTTCTTTGGAGTTTTTGGACAAAAATGGCAGTGTTAGGTTGGATCAATTAAACATTAATCACTCTTTTAAAATATTTTTCTCTTTGTAAAAAGAATCCTGGTTATTTAAAACAGGTCAACTGCAATTCATTCAACTAAAATATCCTTTGGCTTTAAAATTTGAGACTGATGCTTTAGCAGTGTCCCAAATTCTATAATATTAATATTACTAGATAGAAATTTGGAGGTTCCAGAATGTTGAATTATTTGCTATGCCTGATAACTATGGGAAACTTGCAGGTAATTTGGGACAATGAATTGAAATAGCTTTAACAAATCAAATGGCAAGGGTTTTAAATAAAATTAAATTGATACTGTGTGATCTCAAATATAATTAACACAACCAAAAATGTTGTATGTTTATAGGTATCCTGTAATCTAAAATGTAACTACACATTAATTAATATCAGTTAATATTTTGGGTACTTAGAGGTCATCATAGAAGAGAGATGTAATAAAAGTTTGGCTTCAAACTATATTTTAGAAGTGTAACATTTTGGAGGGAATGATAACTCATAAATACTTGTTGCATAGTTCCCATTTTGATTTAATATTCATAATATTAATATGGAGTCAAGGAAACCGAAAGTTAAAACCTAAATGTGTAATCCAAACGTTTGGACACTACCAAAGTATAATAAACTGGATTATCTTTATTTACTTTTATTTAAAAGCAAGTATTGTGGTCCGCCGGCGGCCTGCAGAGCTGGCAGCAGAGTCAGACAGTGAGGAGGTTGGAAAGGAACATGGGCCAGTCCTGGAGTTTGGGGAAGGCTCAGATGCGGGGTCTGTGTCGGAGGCAGAGAGGGGGACAGGGCCATCTGGGAGTTATGTGCTGCCTCCGGAGCCTCCAGAGTCAGACATCAGTGAGGCAGAGGAACAGGGGGAGCCTGTTCCCAGTGCACGCATGCGCAGAGCTGGCAGAAGGCAAGAACAGTTAAGACAAAAGGAACGACTCAGAAGTAGGGCTTGGAGATGATTGACTCCTCCCATAATACATAAAGGAGGAGCAAAAACAAATGAGCCTTTGCAGGAAGCAACTTTGTTAGTTCTGGTCGGTTTAAATTCTGAAGTTCCGTTTTGACTCTGTGGTCCGTGTGGCTTGGAAAGCTAATTGCTAATTAGGTCTTTGGCAGCGTGTCAAGGGAGATAAAGGTGGGTGCTTATCAGCCTTATCCCAAAGGACTGTGGCAGACATCTGTCAGACTCTGGTGACTCATTATGGGCTGCGAATGAACATAATTCACAGTTGTTGAAATAAAAAGAGGGTTTTTGGGACTAATCGTGTGCTTTTTACTGTCTCAGGAAGCCTAGGTCAGAACAGCAAGTTAAAAATATTTTTAACAGATTGGACAACCATTTGTCTGAAATGGTATAGGGTTTCCTGCTGGAGAAGGGGGTGGGACTGGAAGATCTCCAAGGTCTCTTCTAGGTCTGTTATCCGGTTAAAAAAATCCTGCTGATTAGAAGCTCTGATAGGAAAGGATGGGCCCTTAGCATCATGAATCCTCATATATATAAAAAAGCTTGGAAATAATAAGTCTGTGAGGTTTAAAGTGGAATAAGCTTTGAGATATGGCTATAAATATCAATTCCAGCAGACCAAATCAGTAGCAACATTCTCTGCACTGGAAATAGAAACACTAAGAATGACAAGAGGTAACTAGGATCTGATTAGCTTTTCCTGACCTGGAACTATATTTCCTACTGGAACTATATTCCATCCCATTCTAGATAAAGGAAGGCATAACAAAAACAATGCAGCATTCTAAGATACCACAATGCCAGGATTTTATAACTATGATTAACTGAATGAGACATTATGGCCTAATTTGCATGCTTTACTTATAATGGGTCGGATTGTACATTACATCAAGGCAAAAGAGTTAATAAAACTTTTTTTAGAGGGGAATTATTTTAAACCCATAATGTCCATTGAATCCACATTTATATAATTGCACCATTTGCATAATGAAATAATTGATGTTCTTACATCATGACGTACATTGACATAAATGATGTAAAAACATCAATTATGTCATTTGAGACAATGAACCTGTGCATTCTTTTGGGGATAAAGAATGAATGCAAATTCAGTTCTTCTTGTTAAGTCTATTTTCAAAAGATCCATTTAATAACAGTTTATGTTTTTTTGTTCCACCCAAGGAAAGGAGTTCTATAGATAGATTACAAAGTGAGACAAAACACTGAAAAACTAAAACAAAAAAATGATTTTAAAAGATAAGACTACACAGGAAAAAGTGTTACACAAAAAGTCATTATTCCATTCTCATATGCAGGCATTTTACTCATTATAAAAAGGCTGGGAAGAGACCACAGGTGTCATGTATGTATCATAATCACCTTCAGAATCTCCCATATGGTTCAAATCAGATTCCTCTGAACAAAACTGGAGCCAGGTTTTTATTGTTTGCATCTATCTTCCACCATACCCCAGAGTTCCCTGGAGGGGCTTACTTTGAGTATGGTTTAGTATTCTCAAAACAAAAATTTGGGGGCTGCTCAGTAAAGTAAAATATCACAATTGTGTCCCAGCCTTTTCACCAGGGAGCTGGAAAAAGGCAGCAGACAAGAGAGCGCAGGACGGGTCTATGACAATTTACCATGGTCAACTTGCCACGGCTAACTCACCATGGCCAATTTGCCACAGCCAATTTGCTATGGTCAACTCGTTGCAGGACAACTTACTCACCACAGGACAACTCACTACAGGACAAGAACTACACTAATATCAAAGTAATAGTGGAAAAGAATAACTGAAGGATGCAAAAGGAGAGACAGAATGAAATGTGAGTGGCAAAAATTAAAATAAATTTTATTTTAAATAGTTAAATAGTATTGTTAAATTGTCCAGTGAGTTGCAGTGAGTTGTCCCATGGTGAGTTGACCATGACAAGTTGTCCTGCAGTGAGTTCGCTGTGGAAATTGTCCAATTCCGTGCAGAACTGAGTAGAGGAAGTTCATCTGCTGTAATGGGCAATAAGCATGGGCTGCCAACCCTGACCCCACAGATAGTCTACAGACGTACGCCAGATTTAATCTATACTGAAACTCTGTTAGTTGCCACCAGCTTGAGCAGAAAATTCTACAGCAACACTGGAATGGTTTAGTACAACTTAGACTTATTCATGAGTGAAGTCAGGAAGGCAATGTCATACGGAGACAAAGCAGAACAAAGACCCTGATGAGGCACATTGCAAGCCAATCTATGCTAAGATGACTTTTTTATACTATGGTAGAACATCTTGTTACTTGTAGAGTCCAAAGTGCTTTTCCAAATTATTTCTCCAACATTGTTTATTCCCCAATATACATTTTTTTCCAGGCAGGTTCCAGGTTTTATTCCCCAATATACATTTTTTCCAGGAAACAATAATTTATAAAAGACTTGCACACTTACACAGCTGTGTAGTTGTAAATAAATATGCACCTAAGGGAAGGGGAGGAAGGAAGGAAGGAAGGAAGGAAGGAAGGAAGGAAGGAAGGAAGGAAGGAAGGAAGGAAGGAAGGAACGAGACCGCCTGCTGTTACCCTTTGCCTCCCACCGACCCGTACGCTCTCACAGAGAGGGTCTCCTCAGGGTGCCGTCCGCCAAACAGTGTCGGCTGGCGGCCCCCAGGAGTAGGGCCTTCTCTGTGGGGGCAGTGACGCTCTGGAACGAACTTCCCCCTGGCCTGCGTCAAGTGCCTGATCTTCGGACCTTCCGTCGTGAGCTCAAAACATATTTATTTATTAAAGCGGGACTGGCATAATTAGTGTTGAATTTTAATTGGGTATTCTTAATATTTTTAAATTTTTAAATCTAAATTTTAATAATCAGCCTTTAAAATTTGCTCTTTTTAAATGTTGTTTTAAATTGTATATATTTTGTTTTTATTCTGGCTGTACACCGCCCTGAGTCCTTCGGGAGAAGGGCGGTATAAAAATTTAATAAAATAAATAAAATAAAGAGTTGGCAGGGGGAAGCAGGACTCTGGTAGCTCAGAAAAAATTGAAATTTTGCCACCAGATTAGCCTGGTTCTCCTCCTACAAAGAGTAGTAATTTAATACTTAATAACACAATTATTGTTTTTGTTTTATATGTGGGATTAGTAGAGATTGTCCAGTCTGCCCTGTCCAGTCTATACTAATTAGAGTGGTATCTAAAAACTGTGAAAGAAATAATAAATAATGACATGTTGTACCATAAATACAGAGTATATTGCACAGTACAGGTAGTCCTTGCTTAATAACCATTCGTTCAGCAATCATACAAAATTACAACAGCACTCAACAAATGGTATTTATGGCTGCCCCTCAAAGTTATGGCCATTGCAGCAGCCCCTTGGTCATGGGATCAAAATGCAGTCACTTAGCAGTCTGCCCACATTTCTGACTGCAGCATGCACTTCAGTTCCCACCTCCCACTATCTCCCCTCCATCTTTCCCCTTTTGGCTGCCTTCCACTCTGCATGCCCCCTCTTCTGTCCTACAGTCCACTGCCCCAACATCCCTGCTGCCCCAAGTTGACATTTGCCATTTTTTTCCTTCTACAACTGATGAGGCAGACTTGGCTTTGCTCTTTTAGAGCAAGCTTCTAGCCACACACAACCTTCCCAAGGCCTTGCAAAGGGCCAGGCCGAGCATGCCTCAGCAGCAGCAGGAAGAAGACAGCAAAGGTCAGTTGGAGGTACAGGGGCAGAGAGATGTAGGGTGGTGGGGACATCAGGAGTGGCAACGGGGATGGTGGAGTATAGCAGCCAAAGGGACAGAGATGGGGGGGGGGATAGATAGGGTGGAGTTGAAAACAAGTGTGAGGCAGAAGCAAGAGGTCCTGGCTTAGTGATTGCAATAGAGACTACCAGGACTGCTGCTGCTAAGTAATACAGTTACATTATATTTTGCCCAATGACCACTTTCCCTAGCAATGGAATTTCTGGGAACCATTAGGGTTGTTAAGCAAGGACTACCTATATTCATTATTATGAGACCATGTAGCAGCAACTACCCTTGAAAAAAAATGGAATTATGACATGGTAATATGCCAGAAGGAAAAGGACTCCATTGCACACTCTGCATTTGTAAGAGCACTAGCACTTATGTACCGCTGCGTGGTGCTTTACAGCCCTGTCTAAGGAGCTTACAGAGTCACCATATTACCCCCAACAACTTGGGTCCTCATTTTACCCACCTCTGAAGGATGGAAGGCTGAGTCAACTTTGAGCTGGTGAAAATCGAACTGCTGACAATCAGCAGAGTTTGCCTGCAATACTGCATCTAACCACTGCACTACCATGGCTTTTAATATTAGTGCAATATCCTGAAAAGAATGCTCTTTCTCATTAGAAATATCTTTCCTCCCTTTTCTTACTACGCTCTACATAAACATAAACTATGGAAGATAGGATTGAAGACTAGGAGTACAAAGCCCACCCCAGCACCATAATGCCAACTTGGATGTCTCCACCCTTTTTCTTTCAGCAACTATTCAGTTAAGAAAAAAAAACCCACATATTTTCAAAACACATTAACTTTGATGCTAACTCTCAGTTTTGAACAGGCAACCAAAAGAAGTCCTGGGATCTGTACATTTTGTACAATGTAGCTTTGAAAGAGCAGCCAAGGCATTAAAGTATGAAATTAATATTCCATTATGTAATAAAAGTACTTCTGGGGAAAAGAGAAAGGTTGCTTATTTGAAGCCATACATTACGAGAGCAAATGGTTTAAACCCCAAGAGCACTACAGGACCATTACACTCATAGGCAAGAGAGTCCCCTAAGTTTGCTGTTCTTCTTCCTTTTCAACTTCTGACATTCTACCCACAGATTTAAGCAGGTCAGCAACAAGTGTCAGTGTTTCTGCACCAAAGACCAACTGGTGAATCGTAGCATGAGCATGGTTGGTGACCCTCAGAAGATTTTGCAAAGCAATGTCCACATGCTGTTTCACTGCCCCCATGTTAGTAGATTGGCCTGATCGCAGGCTTTCGTTCTCTACTTTGTAGCAGGTCAACTCTGCCTGAAGGAAGGACATTTCTTGTTTCAGCTTTTCAATATTGCTTTCTGCCTTCAGAGCTCTTTGGGACATCGACTGAAGATTCTGCTCTGCCTGCTGCATCAATGCTTCCAAATCTTGAGCCTCTTTCTCCTCCTTGTTCATAGTGGCTTGCAGTGTCCTCTCAAGGTTTCGCACCATCTGGGTCTGACTTTCCGAGAAGTTCTGTATTCTTTTGATCTTTCTCCTCAGCATGGAGTTTTCCTCTTTAAGTTCTTGATAACTCAACTGTGAGGACACAAAATCCACTTCTTCAATAGGTTCTTCGTGAGAAGTGTAGCTTTCTGTGACTTTGGCATGCGAAGGGCACCCAATGCAAGGGTCATTATCATTGAATGGCCATGAAGAGAAAGCTTCCATTCCTGAAAGAATTGCTGAATTGTAATCAAAAGGATCACACTGGGTAACGTTACAGATCCTGGATAAATGTGTTTTATCATAGGAAGAGGGTGGGAATTTTTCTCTCCAATCGTCATCATCATCTGATAAACGAGTAGAAACTATTGCCTCCTTGTATAGCGGCTCCTGAAACTCCAAACTCAAGCCTAATGGTTCTGGAGACAGAGACACTTCTTCAAGGACAAGGTTCTGCCTGGACAATTTCTTCTTGTTATTTCTGTTTTTTCCTTCATGTTGTCTTGAGGTGCCACGGTTTTTGTTTTTTACCAGCCCTTTTAAGGAAGATGCAGGTGGGTCATTTGAATTTTTCATCGTATTGTCTCCAGAGCTGCTATGATTCTTGACATGGTCTCCTGGAGGAGTTGGAACATGATGGTGAAAACAGGGCTGGATTTCTTCTTCATCATCTTTTAGGGCTCGGGTATGTGAGCAGCTGGCAAGAGGTGGCCGTGGCATTTTGGACAGACAACTGACATCTAGAACATTTGCATTCTTCCCAAGATAGCCCCAAGATAGCTCCCAGTTCTTCTCCACTGGTTAAACCAGCCCTGTCGACTGTAGAGCCAGTGGTGTTGGCTTCAACACTATTTAATGGCCTATTGAAGCATCTGAATTTAATCCTTGTATGTATATGTCTCTTTAACAGTGGAGGAAGCAGAAGTTACCATGATCTATGATGTCATCAGCTGTCAGTGCTTCATTTTGTGACTTCACAGGCTGGAGAGAAATGTATAATTAGAATAGCTCTCACAACATTTTCCTGCCAGCTAAAATGCTGAAGTGGAGTGCTGAGACCACTTGTAATGTGATCATATCCTCAATTCCTTTAACCTTGAATAAATTACCATCTCTTCCCTATCTCCAGAACTAATAACCTAGAATACTGGCCCATTTAGAGTATCTGATACTGACAGGTAGGTGAAACCTGATTTAATACAGGTTTCAGAAACTGCCGCCTCTTTCTCCTTCCCTCCCTCCCCCCACTCTGTAATGCCACTTTTATGTCAGTTGAACTGCTGTGGGTCATCTCCTCTTTACCCCTAACCTTGGAAATGTTCAGCTGAGAATAACAATTTAATAGAGATCTTTAATTCCACCCCACATTTTTGAGGATTCCCAAGAAAGAATCATTTTTAAGTTTATTTGGAGGTAAGTCCAGAGTTACAGTATGTGACATATATATTCAAATATGAATTTTGCCTGGTACAACTGCAGGCTGAAGTTAAACTTAGTTGTTGCTTTGAAAGAGTTTACTTTTGAGCTAGAACAGGCTTAGGTTAAATCTGTCTGACTAGAAACAATTTTTATAAGGTGTTCTTTCTCTGTTCCCTTGCTTTTCTGTAATATTGCCTTTGTTTTTTCTTCCCAGCTTACGTTGTTATTCCACACTAAGTTACATTCCTTCTCCAGACTCTGATAATTAAATCTCATCCTTTTTAGAGTGAAAATACAGTAACCAAACATATGCCATTAAAATGATGCTTCTGTTTTTTATTATTAATTTGATCCATTTTTTATTTTTGTAAAATTCAAGGCAGCGTACAAAATACTCCCATTTTCTATTTTCCTCAGAGTAACAACCTAGAGTGGGGATAACTCTCCCAAAGGTATCCCAAAGGTGCTTTTCCAGAAGGCAACTGGACTGTCTTAGTTTTCTCCTTGAAAACATTTTACTACTTATCCAAGAACTACTTCAGTTCTGGGGGAAAAAAACAAGAAAAGGAAAAGCACCTTTGGGACACTCATAATCTGAATGATTGAGAATCTCCATAGACATTTTCCCCAAAGCTGGTTTTCATGCCAATGAGAAGATTTAAATTCATAATCTTTCAATTTCCAGTCCAGTACCTAAACAATTACCATGACTATTTTGAATGTTAGTGGGTACTGGCATTCTAACAATGGGATAGAATTAAGATCCTAGAGTTGTAAAATCTCTAAGAATTCTTTAGAGATTATATAATAGGAGAACTGGTTGATGCAAGTTTGTAGAAAAATAATTAGATGCAGTAATTATATCAACTTTTATTATTACAAGAATAACACGGGGGAGGGGAAGCAATGAAGAGAATTCATATCTGTGAATTCTACATTTGGTTGGGATGTAGTTTTTAAGCAGTTTTCACAGAAATTCCAAACCCAATGTTTGCCCAGTGTTATTACTATAGTATAAATAACATTCTGTTAGTCTAGGAACAGAATACCACTGAACAGAAAGATGATACCATCTTGCCCAACATGGTATCCTTGGACGGTTGTTTTATTACATCTCCCAGAATTCTTAAGTTGATAAGAATTCTGGGTGTCACAGTCCCAGCTTCCCTGACAAACTGGGGGAAATTGGCCATGGTGGCCCAGTGGTTAGAATGCAGTATTGCAAGCTAATTCTGCTGACTGCCCACTGCCAGCAGCTTGGAGGTTCGATTCTCAGCTGCTCAAAGATGACTCAGCCTTCCATCCTTCCGAGGTAGGTAAAATGAGGACCTAGATTGTTGGGGACAATATGCGGACTCTGTAAACCACTTAGAGAGGGCTGTAAAGCATTCTGAAGCAGTACATAAGTCTAAGTGCTATTGCTATTGCTGTTTCAACAGGCTGGGGAGATGGCAAGATAAAAATAAATGAAGCTATCAAAAAATGCCAAGCATGTGTTAAACCAGGGTCTCGGTTTGTTCAGCCAAGTGGCATATGAAAGGTACATAGAGGGGAATGTGTTTTAAAAAATAATTATAAATATACCAAATCTAGGCCAACAGTCTCCATCTGTCCTTACAGTCGTTATCAATAGACTGATCTCTTTAGGTTATCTCATGCCATTATGCTTAAATAGCAATTTTATAAACATATTTCTAATTGGATACATTGAGGAAAGAAAAGGGTGTGATTTCCCCCCCTCTCTTTTGGTTAATAGTCATTAGAAAAGTACCAAAAAAAGCCCACCCCCAAAACAAACCAAACAGTTGGAAGCAAAACCATCTTCAGAGCGTGACTCAGAGCTATTCATAGCTCCATAAAGCCAGCTGCAGTATCAGAGACAGAAGGGTTCTGCCCGTATTATTATTTCAATTACCATCTGAATTAAAAGTTTGAGCCACGATCAGCCCACATGGTAAAGGGAAGGAGGGAGAAAAGGCAGACAAGCAAAAGAAGCTCACCAAGGCCTACTCGATGACACAATTGACATGTGGCAAAGGTAAAGTTCACAAAGACACAGCTTCCCCCAGTTGCACACCCCTAGCAGGACAGAAAGTCAGGCTATGGACTTACATCTCAAGCAACATCCTGGGTGTATCCTGGGTGGCAATTTGGGGAAATAAGAAGGGCTTCTAACCCCTGAACATCACAGCCTGCAAATTTTGTGGCTGCAGAAGCTATATCACTTTCAGAAAGCGTAAGTTCTAAAGCGAAATCTCCACCCAAATCTTCAGATAATCATCCACAGTCTGTCTTCTTGAGTCAATCAAACTGTAGAACACATGAGAGGGCATAGAAAGATCTTCATTTTAGCTAGAATCTCTGATTAATTTTTTAATTGGATTGTTCTAATTATGGAAATTTGCAGTGCAACTATTTACTGGGATGAGTTGATAGAGTTCATCTGGTATTCCCACTTATAGATGTAGAGGCATTATGCTACTCTATAATATGGCTCTATTGCTTTTGGCTTAGCATTTGTTAGAACCCCGTGATTGTGGTTTATGGCTCAGCCTTGTATGTGAACCATGCCATTATGTCATGTTAAGCCATGGTTAAAACAGACTGTGACTTAGTGGTTAAAACCACTGTCAGAAGCACAGCTCCTGAACACTCACTCATTCAAAGCACATTTTCTTTCCTTTCACTTACTGCACTGTATGGTTTATGGCTTGATGTACTGTGTCAACAAACATAGTTAGGCCTACTATGCTGTTTTGCAGGGATCTGCAAAACAACTTTATGACTTGTAGACTTCAACTCAACTTCAACAACAGTTGAAGTCCACGAGTCATAAAGTTGCCAAGGTTGGAGACCCCTGTTGTAGTGAGAAGTGAAGCCCAGGTCACTCTCTACTTATTAGGTGCAGAAATCCAGATCTGGAAGTAAAAGTAACACAGGTGGGCCCTTGTGTAGCATTTGAAAACATCTCTATAAACCAAATGCATAAATCCTTGGAATTGTACAACAGTTGCTGTGGGAGCCCAGGAACAAATAACTGCTTCTTCAGGTTGTTACCAACAGATGCTACATGAGTGTTGTAGATCAGGGGTGTCAAATTCACTTCATCATGGCGGCGTCACGTGACATATCAGGACTATTTTCCCCTTTGCTAAACCGGGAGTGGGCATGGCTAACCCATGACGCATCCAACCCTTGGGCCAGGAGTTTCACAGCCCTGCTCTAGATGTTCCAAATCACATTTTCCTCTTCAAATCCAGATCTCTGCATCGGTGGGTTGCTACCGGTTTGCCCCGGTTCGGACAAATTGGTAGCAGCGGCAGTGGGAGGCTCCTCCCACCCACTCACCCAGATGTCATCAAATACAATCTGCACATTTGCAGAAGCTTCTGTGCATGCACAGAAGTGGCATGTGCGCGAACCGGTAGCAAAGGTAAGTGAAACCTATTTCTGCTCTGCATAGTTGTACTCTTCATGTACTGAAAATGATAGTGAGGATCAAGCCTACTATTATGTAGAATAGAATAGAATAGAATAGAATAGAATAGAATAGAATAGAATAGAATAGAATAGAATAGAATAGAATAGAATAGAATAGAATTTTTTATTGGTCAAGTGTGATTGGACACACAAGGAATTTGTCTTTGGTGTATATGCTCTCAGTGTACATAAAAGGAGGGTGCATAAAAGGAGGGTACATAAAAGTAGGGTGACACAGCTAGTGTCGAGGGCCATATATTTAATTCATTTTTTTAACATTTCATTTTTACTCATATATTATAATATGATGTTTGCAAAGTACCCTTGTTTTTTCAGCATTCATGCAGGAGTAAAAGAGAACAATCTGTTAAAATTTGATTTTGCAAGACAGCAAATTGGGAGTGATCATTTTGCCACCTCACATGACTCTCTCTCTCTCAGCGTAACACTCCCACTTCTCAAGAGGCACTTCACACAAATCATTGTTTGTGTGAAATCACTGTTGTTTGACTGCACAGGTCTTCCAAATGTTTGTACTGCCTGTTTATGCAGCATATCAAAAAGCTTGGCCATAACTGATGTGCTGCAAAGCTGCTTTTGAAAATGAAAGGTACTTGGTGATTTGCAGTCTTTCAAGCAAGAGAACTTTCTGCAGTAACAATCCAAAGCTATTCAATAATTATTGCATATTTTCTTCCAAAAGATGGTAATAGCATGGGAAACTAAAAAAATATGATCATAAAAGCCCTGTCCAGTACAATACCACTGAAAAAGAAAAACAAGAAATCCAAGACGAAACCAGCAGCTCTTCTGAAAAATTGAAAAACAAAAAGGACAAGTACAAAAAATAGAAAGAGGGACACATAAGTAAAGGAAAATATCAGCATATAGCTCAAATCTGTAAAAATGAAGTCAGGAAAGCTAAGGCTCAGAATGAACAAAGATTTGTAAAAAAAAGTAAAAAATAATTTAAAAACATTTCTTTCAACATTTAAATAACTAGAAAAAAGTCAAGGAAACAGTAGGTCCACTTAAGAGAGAAGATGGCAAGGAAGTAACAGGCAGTAGAGAGAAAGCAGAGCTGATTAACTCATTCTTTGCATCATCTACACACAAAAAGAAATTATAGCCCAACTTACCAGAATCAAGACAGACCAGAAATAAAAATTAAAATAATCAAGAAAATAGTTAGAGAACACCTATCTGATCTTGATGAATATAAATCACCAGGAACTGATGGTTTACATCCCAGACTTCTGAAGGAGCTGGCAGATGTTATCTCAGAACCATTGAATCATATCTTTCAAAAATCCTGGAACACCAGAGAATTACTTGAGGATTGGAAAAGAGCTGGTGTGGTTCCCATTTTCAAAAAGGGGGGGGAAAAAACTAAAAACAGACTCAGGAAACTACAGACCAATCAGCCTAACATCAATACCTGGGAAGATACTGGAAAAGATAATCAAAAACCAGATCTGCAAACATCTAAAAACAAATGAAGTTATAACTAAAACCCAGCAGAGGTTTATTAAAAAGAGATCATGCCAAATCAATCTTCTTTCATTTTTTGACAGTGACTAAATTAATAGACCAGCGAAATACTGTGGAATTAATATACTTAGATTTCAGCAAGGCATTCGACAAAGTAGATCACAACCTACTTCTCGGTAAATGTGGGATAGACAGTATCACCACCAGATGGATTTGTAACTGGCTGACAAACCATACTCAACGAGCCGTCCTTAATGGTAGTACATCTACATGGAGGGAAGTATGCAGTGGGGTGCCACTTGGTTCTGTCTTAAGCCCAGTTCTCTTCAATATCTTCATAAATGACTTAGATGACAGAATAGAACAGAAACTCACCAAATTTGCAGATTACACTAAGCTGGTAGGAATAGCCAACACCCCAGAAGACAACCTCAGGATCCAAAAAGATACTGACAGATTCGAACAATGGGCTGTATCCAACAACTTGAAATTTAATGTAGAGAAAAGCAAGGTTTTACACCTGGGCAGGAAGAACCAAAAATAGAAGTACAGATTAGGTGAAACCTGGCTCAAAAACAATAACTGTGAGAGGGACCTTGGAGCCCTAGTAGACCTTCACTTAAATATGAGCCAGCAATGTGCAGCAGCAGCCAAAAAAGCTAATACAATCCTTGGTTATATAAATAGAACCATAGAATCAAAATCATGTGAAGTATTAGTACCACTTTATAAAGCCTTAGTAAGGCCGCATCTGGAATACTGCATCCAGTTTTAGTCATCACATTACAAAAAAGATGCTGAGGCTTTGGAAGAAGTACAAAGATATGAAGAACGGTTGCAGGATTTGGGGTTGGTAGTCTAGAGAAAAAAAGGACAAGAGGGGACATGATAGCAGTATTCCAGTATTTGAGAGGCTGTCACAAAGAGAAGGGGGTCAACTTATTTACCAAAGCATCTGTAGGCAGCACAAGAAACAATGGATAGAAACTAATCAAGAAGAGAAGCAACCTGGAACTAAGGAGAAACTTCTTAATAGTAAGTACAATTAACCAGTAGAACAGCTTGCCTTCAGGAGTTGTGGGTGCTTCATCACTGGAGGTTTTTAAGAGACTGGACAGTCACTTGTCTGAAATACATAAGGTCTCCTGCTTGAGCAGCGGGTTGGACTAGAAGACCCCCACATCCCTTCCAGCTATATTCTGATTGATCGATTGAAATGGTTGGTTCCCTCTTCCTCCCCTGAAAACTTAAAGATGGAAAATGTAGGGCAGAAACAGGAACGTTACATAAGGAAGCCAATATTATCTAGACTCTTTGTAAAATGTCTTTAATTCAACAAAGCAATTGTATATATGATTGTTAAGTAAAAGCACTTTATACAACAGTATTTATTGGCAAATTAAGGATTAGAAATCCTTTTGGGATTGTAAATGAAAAGGCTCACAGACAGGGAGAAAATGAGGTAAAAGAACTGCATGTAAGAATTGGGGTGCATTGGATATTCTTTGTCTCCAATAAAGTGATCCAGGTTACTTGAGGAATTGAACAATGGGATGGAATTGTAACAAATGACTACATTTAAATTTCCCGCAATAATCCCCTGCCAATGTTTAGCTGCTTAGACATCTCTTCCAAAAACAACATGTTTAGAAAAAGCTGAATAAAGCAAAAGTCTACAGACTGTATATGGTAAGGAGATGGACTTAGTACCAGATCCTTAGAAAGAAAGAAAATGACACTAAATATGGTGTAGGCGTACTGTGTGGAAAACACCTTGTGCTGTATTTCCTAGTGTTTTATTGTGATAGATCAACCTTTCAGATCAATTTTTACAAAATTCACAACTCCTTCCATGGAAAAATGGATATCTGAATTTGAAGTGTGTGGTTGTTTTCTTGTAGTTTTTCATCATCAAGCTTACATGTACAATCACCTCCACAATTCCATTTTCCATTTTCTCTTCCACTTCCAAGGCTTTGCATCTTGCAGACCACAAACACTGAAGGAGCAGTCTTCCCTGCCCTGACATCCTTCAGAGCAGAATTGAGACTGTTACTTCCAAAATCCCATCAACTGGATTGGATCAGATGGAAACAACTGGGGCAGCATGCCAAAAATAAGTGACTTACCAAAAATGAGTGACGCTATCCATTCTCTCCCTCTCTTCTTCTCTTTCTCAAATAGGGATCGCATTTCACTCTATGCAACAAAGTGGTTTATTTCATTTTGCTTTAGCATATTATATGAACCCGAGATACTGTGAGTTGATAAATTAAGTTTTATGGCTTAGCATATTACCTGAACATGTCCAGCTGTGGCTAAACCAAGTTAATAATGACTTAGTGTGATTTTTGATCTTAGTCTTATTTAATACGCTATCTCTATTATCATAATTAATATCCGTAAGTATGTAAGTAAGTTAAAGTAAGTTAAAACCAGTAAGTTTTGACTAGCTTTCATGCTTTTGATCAGCCTTTGATTTCATATCTAAATCACACTGGAGAAGCCTTTTTTTTTATAGTTATCAATTCATTCACATATTTCATCTATTATGCTGCAAAGAATTAAGAAAGAAAACCAATGGTGAAAGTACAAACAGACATCAGTGCAACATCTAAATGGAGGACAACTCAGCATAAACACTGAGCTTTGGACAGCATGTAAGAATGCAGTAAACAGGGACAGTCTTCAAATAATTTCATAATCATTCACAAAATGGCAGAATTTGTTGATCATGCCTTTGATACCATGTGGTGGAAAAGGGAAAATCACTGTCTGAATTTACAAACTAGATTTTCTCTAGCTTGCTGCATGTATCTTATTGGATAGGATGTATCTATTGGATATGTATGTATGCATGTATCCTATTGGATATTATGGTTTGGGTACAAGGATTTATGTCTAAATGTGAGGTGCCTTTATTCAATATATCATGAGTAACAATCACTTGGCACATGTCCCCAGCCACTGTGTCACCACCTATGACAAATATTTAGCAGATTATGGCTACAATAGGCAGCTAAAACTGGACAATCACACCCCATGCGGTCTTTTCCAGCTGTTCATGTGCGTGTGTATGCGCGTGTGTGTGTGTTATACCAAAACTCAGGGTTCATAGGCTAATCACAATAGCTTTTTTATTGTTTTCAGAGAGAATGTTAGCATACTTAGGAATGCTCAAAGGTCATGCAATCAACATACACTGAGACCATATGCACCAAGACAAATTCCTTGTGTGTCCAATCACACTTGGCCAATAAAAAATTCTATTCTATCCTATCCTATCCTATCCTATCCTATCCTATCCTATCCTATCCTATCCTATCCTATTCAAATGAGTAAGGAAGTGTTTAAAAGAAAACTGCAACCAATTTGAGTATTGTCTGCTCTACACATGAAGAGAGAAAAAGACAGGAATTAAGATAAAAAATTGACAGAATACTTAGTTACAAATCAATTTCCTGTTTGAACTTTTGTGCAGCCATTTATTTTTTTAAAAAATCATATGAAATTAGCTTTTTTTTATTGCCAGTTACAGTAGTGTGAATTTTAGGTGCTTCAGGAGAACGGGGCTGCAAATATCCAATCTACAAGCGAATGGAATTTGTATTATAAAGCTAATTATCTCTCCCAATTTTTCCTCAGCCAATGCTGTTCAACTATATTAGATTTTAAATTTCGTAATTCTCAGTTTTTGGCTATCCTTACTTAAAATTATGAGTTGTCACCTCCTCCCCCATGTTGGAGAATCTATTCTAAACTTGCAGATTTGATATATTTCTTCTGTTTCTGCAGAAATAAAGATGTCAGTGCCAGCCAGAGTAAGCCAAAATAGAGTGGAGGTAAAGAAGCAAAGGGGCAGAACACTCACTACCTCTGATGTTTGCCAAATTATATAGAGGGTGGAAATATGTCTCATTAGCAGAAATGACTTAAATCATCAAGTGGTGTCAATTTTTAGCAACTACATAGACTTTTCCAGGATATTTAATTTTGGAATGTTTTCCTAATTCCAAAAAATTATTTTACCACTTCCGTGTTTGCTGAATCTTCTCTGTACCATTTCTGCTATGCTTGTACCATTTCTGCTATGCTATGCTTGTGAACCTGAAGAGATGTTTGTTCTTTGCCTTGTGTGGAGGAGAGCATTACAAACTCAACTCTTATTTTTTATTTTTTTCTCTCCTTACTTCCTGGAATTTTTTATTTTCACCCTTCAGGCACAATAGTCACCTAACTTTTCAATCCACCACCTGCCTAGGTTTAAAACAGCTTGCGCTCAGTTCACAGGAAAAACCTAAATTGATTATGAAGGAGGGTGGATTCCTGACAAGCTTTTTTTTTTCTTTCTATCAAAAGGACAGAATTTTGTTAAGGAATTTTGTCAGCTCAGAGTGCAACGGGAAGAGGAGTGGCAGCCCCACACCTGACCAATTTGAGGATAGCACAGAAGAACATTGGCTATAAAAGCAACTCATCTCCTTCCACACAAACAAGGAAAGCTCAATGAAGTGAAGAAGGCAGAGGCAAATAGGCACAGTTGTGATTATGTTTTACCCTGGATTTAATGGTCCCGAGCAATGGCTGTATCATAACTGAAGTAGCCTTAGATTCTCATCTTGTGAAATTTTCATTGCTTGTATCTTTTTGCCTTTGAGATACCTGCTTCCCATTGGCCAATTGTGCTTCCAAAAACTACCCGAGGGGCTATAAGTCAGGAGATGGCACTGTAATTGGGAAAATATTACTTCTTTAATCTAAAATTTGTTAAAGCTTATGTGTGTGTAATTAAACAGTACTTGTGTCAGTATGGCATTCCACCATCATCCTAAATCAAAAACCATGATAAGCAATAGAACATTTTTAACTACAAATGGATTTTACTAGGAACTATCACATTGCTTTCTTGAACATCTCACTAATCGATGCTATAAAAACATGGTATATTAAATCAATTATAATCAGCTGAGTTCATACAGGCTTCCCTATCTATAAAATTCAAAATGCCTGTTGATATATACAACTCTTATGGCCTGGACCCTGCATATCTGGTGGAATGGCTTTCCTTGATCATCCTCTGTAACTTCTTAGAGCTTCTAATCCAAAGGGAGACTCCTTTAGAATCAATTAGGACCAAGTTTTATCAGAGGTGGAAGTAGATTTCTGGAATCCCTTCCTACTAGAAATTTAAATCATGGTTTTTCTTTTCTTTTTTTTTAAGCCCAAGCCTCCCCTTTAAAATTATTACTAGGATATTTTAGGATTGAAGCCATGAATGCTTTCTTACTTATATAGTATTATTATTTATTGATGTTATAATAGTTAAAATACATTGATGCTTTATAATGTATTTGCAGTTTTTATATTTATACTATGAACCATCATTGACAGGCTTTGTTGGAAATGAATGGGGAAGAATATATTGAATAAATCAATGTATAAATCATAAAGATGATGGTTTAATGTAATAAATGACTGCAATCTTAAATTTGTTAAAACATGAACATAAGCCTATGCATATTATTGACTCAGTTCAGCTGGACTTTCATAAAGCTTTTGACAAAGACCTAGGCTAAGAGAAGAGACTCTAAGAGAAGATAAGAGACTGTAACCTTGTTGCTTGTATCCTCATGATTTATATTGACTGTTTCCTAATATGATTTGATTGCTTATTTGTATCCTATGACTATCATTAAGTGTTGTACCTTAGTATTCTTGAAAAATGTATCTTTTCTTTTAATACACTGAGAGTATATGCATCAAGACAAATTCCTTGTGTGTCCAATCACACTTGGCCAATAAAGAATTCTATTCTATCAAAATATGACGGTTTAATATAATATATTACTGCAATCTTAAATTTGTTAAAATATGGACATAAGCCTATGCATATGATTGATTCAGTTCATCTGGAGTTTCATAAAGCTTTTGACAAAGACCTAGGCTAAGAGAAGAGACTCTCTAATGACTCAGTAATTTGTTACTCTACTGAAAGTAGAGAGCAAGATTTCAGTTGTGCTTCTAATGGCAGAAGGAAGACACCTAGAGCATTTCAGAGACTTGAACTGGGACCATTGCTTTAAAAAGTATTCATAAGTGATGTGAAAAATAGAGGAACTGAACTGTGAGACGGCCAAGAGTGCCATATTTCATGATGGTATCACTCGACTG
Organism: Ahaetulla prasina; assembly: GCF_028640845.1. NCBI lineage: Eukaryota > Metazoa > Chordata > Lepidosauria > Squamata > Colubridae > Ahaetulla > Ahaetulla prasina. Next base: position 68,162,459 of record NC_080545.1, on the reverse strand, counting down.
ACTTTGACTGAACTAAAAAAAAAAAGAAAACACTAAATAGGTCAGACCTAGTTGGTACTATGATTGAAAATAACCAGGAAATTTCAAGGCTGTAAGATATAACTGAAATTTTAAAACAACATTTCAGGAAATGCTGTTGCAAACTGCTTTTGTACTATTTTTTTAAAGAAAACCATAGACATACCTAGGTAGTTCAGTCAGGGTGGAACATGACTCAAGAGAAATATTATCTAGCAAACAAACAAAAAGAAAATGGTTTCTTCACATGGAAGGTGTAAACTTGTTAAGAAGTGTAAGATGTAACACCTATTGGGGAGAAAAACCCTAATTTTGTATACATGACGATGGAGTCTAAACTGGTTGTGGCACACCAACAAAGAGCATGAGGGTTTGTGGTAGACTATGTGGTGACCAGGATAGAGATTATGGCTGCTAAAGGGGGAAAAAAACATATGCTATGTTCATGAATAATAGAAAAGAATTGAAAATAAAGTGTTAAACAAAATCATTATCCTATTGGCAGAATCTGGAATACAGCTTTCATCAACCCCATTTTAAAAGAATATTGTAAAGCTGGAAAAAGACAAATGAAATTATGTATTCACACCCTAATCACAAGACTATCACACTAATTGATTATGTCAGTGAAAGGCAGACATTTTTTGGACTTGAGATTTTAACACTAGGTAAGGAAAAGATAGGCAAAAAATAAACAAGGGCTTTATGTTTTCGTGCCATATATATTTAACACTCTGAATATTCAGAATTGTATGAGTAATGGTTCTTTCACACCAGAATTCAGAGCCAGTTCAAAAGCAGCTGCAGATGTCTGTCTTCCTTCAATGTTTGCAAAGTTTAAAAAAACTCATAAAATTGATTTCTCTCCTGTGTGGTATAGATTTCGTTTAAGCCATGGTAACTTCATTTCTATGCTGGAGGAAACTCTTGCCTTAGCCTTTTTTTCTGGACCTCTGCAGTTTAGGTCCTATCAAAGAAAGAGTAGTTTGATACTTTTGCAGCTCCTTCTAATTATCTTAAATAAAAATCAAGTCTGAAACTGACAGACTTTTGTCAATTTCTCTCTCCTTTTCCAACATCAGAGGAGCTGGCATGCACTGCAGGGATGTGAATCTCTTTGTCTTTATTGGGGATTAAAGATAAGGGGATTTTTATTGCTGTAGAACTGGTAGGAGTTTGGGGTGAGGTAATGGTTTTTGCTGCTTTTTCTCAACATTGCAAACTGGAAGAAGAAAATGCAATAATAGCTTTCCTTCAAACTGCTTCTAAGCTTTGGGGGGAATGAAGAGGAAGTTTTTTGGAAGTTCCTAGGGCAAGAAAGTCATCTAATTCCTAATGGCTGAACCACATGACTCTTGAAATAAATTTGCAATGGTCAAAATATACTGATGGTCCACCAAAGCACTTATCATCCTCTGTTTTGAAATTTAATTGCTCTCAATCCAATCCAAACTAACTAATAAAAAAGGGACATTTAAATCTCAAACATTTGGAGGAATAATAGATTTCTCACCCTTGGTGTAAAAGAATGGATAAACTTGTCAAAACAGGGATGATTTACGCTGTTAGATAAGTTGGATCTGATTTTCTAAATAGAGTCTGGTCAACTTCAGTTTAAAGCAATTTCACACAGCAGAAGCAACAATAAGTTCACATGCTATTATTAGCATAATCTGGTGACAGACATTTGTGGGTTGGTGAAGATATTTTTATCATATACATATATATGGAGCATTCTGGGAACATTTACAAATAAAGAACAGATTTATAAGGTAAAAATGGTCATATTCCCTGCTTTGTGTGATTGAATTAGCTACAACCAGGCAAAGTTAAAACACAGTCAATTCAGAACCTGCATAGGAAAGTAATTATTAGTTGTTTTGTGGTTAGCATGACATCCTTAACAGTGTAATGGACATAAGATTCATTGTCTGAGAAACTGAAATTCCAGATAATGTCCAGTTAAGTGTGAGGTTTGAGCAAATGTTTATTTTGCAGTTTTGGTTTTCATCTGCAAAACTGAACAAATACGGGTAATAATTATGCCACTAATACCATATTTCATTGAGAGAATCTTCCTCTCTGTGCTGCTGGTAGCAGAGAAATGAAAGGAAGAAAACATAAAAAGTCATTGTGCCTTTTCCCTTCATTTTTGATTGGTTGCACTTCAATTATAAGTTAAAATACAGGGCAGGAGGATCAGAAATTACTGTTTGGAATAAATGCTTGTTGTGCTTCTATTCAGCCTTTTATTCAGTATCATTAGCCACTTTGAATTATCTGGATATGAACTTGCTCTGTGTGCCCTAGCAGAGATTCACAGATGCCATAATATGAATTATTCTGCATTAAAACAATGGGTGCTTCACAGAGGTGGACAAAACCTTAATAGCTTATGTGAATTCCAGAAGACATAGACCCCAGGGATCTCTTATTTCATTGATATCATGGCTATACAAATACACGACGGAGGCCAAGTCGTTCTGGAGTTCACCTGATCTTTCACCATCTTAAAGACACCCCAAAAATGTTTCAGTGTGAAAGGTATCCATCTTTGTAGCAAATATAGAGCCAAACTGATCTAGCGATTAAGGCACCAGGCTAGAAAGCAGGAGACCATGAGTCCAAGTCCTGCCTTATCCATGAAAGCCAGCTGGGTGACTTTGGGTCAGTCGCTCTTTCTCAGCCCATGTCATCTCATATGGTTGTTATTGTGGGGAAAATATGAGGAGGAAAGTGTGTTGGAATGTCCACCTTGAGTTATTTATAAAAATAATAGAGATGGAATGCATATAAATAAAATATATAAACTGACGGTGTCCAGTGCTGGAGACCTCACTTAAAAAAGATATTGATAAGATTGAAAGAGTCCAGGGATGGGCAACAAAAATGGTGCAAGGTCTGAGGGACCAAACATATCAGGAAAGATTGGAGGAACTGATTACATACAGTGTGAAGGACAGAGGAAAAGATGAGACACAAAGAAAACCTTTAAATATATTAAGGATATGAATAAGCTTCTAGAAGGCAGTATTTTCAATATTAAGCAAAAATCAAGAACTCGGGGGCATAATTTCAAACTGGCAGGAGGGAAGTTCAAAAGTAATGTTATAAAGTATTACTTCACAAAAGGAGTAGTGGAACCAACTTCTAGTGAAGGTAGTGGCTCAGTAATAATCAGTAAGTTTAAACATGCTTGGGTTAAACACATGTCTATCATCCGACAAAAAATAAAATAAATAAATAAATAAAAATATTTGTTTATTATTTAAAATAATGAATACATTAATAAATTAAAAACAAAACAGAAACAAACAAAAAAGTCAAAAGACAAACTTGATGGACCACTGGGTCTTTTCTGCCATCTATTTTCTATGTTTCTGTGTTTCTATCATTTTTTCTTCTCTTGTGTTCATCTCATCTCCTTTCCTTCACTAACCTCCCTTTTTCCATCCCCATCAGAATTACTCTTTAAAATATTTGTTCTCTCTCTGCTGTATAATTATTACCATTGTCAGAAGCTCTATAGAGAAGGCCTCATGCATCAATGACTCATTCCTCTGAAGGCACCATTTCCAACTGAGAGGACCTTTAAAATCCTCTCTTGGCACCTGATTTTTCCCCCCTCATTTCAACCTTTCTTATATAAGATGTGAAGGGTCAGACAGTTCCTCCATCTAGAACAGAGGTATAACTGGCTGGAGAATTCTGGGAGTTGAAGTCCACAGGTCTTAAACCTGCCAAGTTTGAAGACCTCTGTTCTAGAAATTGCCCTTGCATTGTACGCCAACATCTCCTTCCTGCTCGCTGTAATAAAGACAATTCTGAGGGGGGAAAGTAATGACAAACTCAAGGATTTTTTTGCTTGGTACTATTTTTTACTTCAACTTTTTCCACAAGATAATTCTGAGGATGGATCCCAGGGAAATATGGAGTTATTTAATAAATAAATATATAAATATGAAATGAGATGGATGAAACAGAAAGGAAAGTTTTATGGCATTACTCTCATGGGAGAGTAATAGAGGAAATACACAGGTAGACTTTGTTTTACAAACATTTGTTTAGCAAATATCTGAAATTATAAGAGCACTGAAAAGAATGACTTATGAACAGCCCTTGCACTTATAACCATCACAGCCTCCCTATAGTCATGTGATCAGAATATGGGTGCTTGGCAACAGGCATGTATTTATGATGGTTGTAGCATCCCAGGATCACGCAATTGCTATTTGCGACTTCCCACCTCACATCCTGCAAGCAACAAGCAATTTGGGAAGCCAGATTCACTTAATGACTGCATGAATCACTTAATAACTGGTTGAGCATGTGCAACAGATATATGCATATAGGAGAACTGGAATTATGTAAAGAGCGCATTAATAGATGGTAGGGTCTCTGAACTTTATCTACACCTGCATACCAATACATACCTGCTTATTTTTAAAAAATCATTTATGATCCCCTTGATGAACCAGCAAAATGAGAACTTATTCCCACAGGGAGAAAAATGGTTGACAATGTGCCTTAATTCTGATGTAAACCCCATAGTGTATTCAAGTTATTCCTAAATCAATGTGCATAAATTTGCAATCTTTCAAAGTATAGTTTGGGTCAGTCCCTTTGCATCTATTGTATTTTTATTTTATCTCATTTTATTGATGTATAAACTACCTCAGTCTGAACTGAGTCTGAATAAAGCACATGAATGAAACAAATAGAATAATCTCAGCAATTAAAATGATCAATAAACAGTCCAAACAATCACAATAATTAGAACATATGTGCTCCTCAATTTTCCTAGGTTTGAAAACCCTCTGAAAGATGATAATTTTAAGGGTCTTTTTAAACTAAAGGAGGATGTTGTTAATTCCACTTCTAGCAACACCAGATTTCAGAGCATGAGGGCTACTACACTTGTCTCCTTGTTGAAGTTCCCTCCACTTCTCATTGGGGCAAAATCCTTAGCAGGCCTTCTTTGATGTTTGGAGTAGATAAGCAAAATGAAACTTGGCAGGACATTGCCTGATGTCCTGTGTTATGACATATAGATGCTCCATAGAAATATGAAATGCTGTTAAGAACTGCAATTGTGCAAAAACTGCAGAAGCATCACAGAGAAATTAAAGTGCTCCACTGTGATGACACATGTAACTTACATGTAAGTTCTGTCTTCCACTGACTATATTCAGTGCCAGTTTTTCTATCCCTTGGAAGCTGCCACCAATTTATGTGGATAACAATCCAAGTTGCAGGTTGATAACACAATCAACCCATTCCTAAGAGGACCATAAGGGGCGTGCATAAGCGCACAAACGTGCCTACCGTTCCTGTCCTATTGTTTTTCTTTTCTTCTTCCTATATATGTTTATATGTGTATATACTATATAATCTTTTTGTATGATGTTGTGACAAAATAAATAAATAAAATAAAAAAATAAATCCATTTTTTAATGTCACAAGCCAAAATGTAATTGATTAGCATGTCAGCAAATATATTGCTGAATAGCAAATAAGGTTAAATAGTGCATATATTTCTCTCTAATTTCTCTTTTGTTCTGTTAACAAAACATACTTCCATAACCATCACTCTTCTTCTCCTCCTCTTCCTCCTCTTTTTCCTTCCCTTTCCCCTTCTCCTTCTCCATGCAATTTTATATCATTAACCTTTCTTCATTTATTTTCTCTGTCTGCATTAGGAACACTTAATGCTACTGTACATAACATTGTGTTAAATGGACATACTGTCCATTTGCTTTCACAATATACCACAATTGGAAACCCTAATTATATTTAGGCCAAATTCCTTCTTATACATATAATTAATAATCATAACTTCAGAAGCAAACACATTCAGTGTTTGACTGTATAAAATACCCCATAGCTTAAATGATTTTTAACTGGACCCTCATAATCAATAATATTAAATGATTTTATCCTATGAGAATCTGGTCATTTAATCCTCTGTAGTATTTGCAAAATTCAAAATTTAGAATGTCTGCTTGTGAAACATTTCAGTTGTACATAGTTCCAAAAATGAAACATTCTTAGCCTGTGCATCTCCATAATACAAGGAAAATGCATACATTTAAATAGAAATTAGCCATGCATATACTGTAGAAGATTACAAGACTTGCCAGTGAACACATTTGAAGGCACAGATTGTGGAAAGCTGTACTATGAGCTTCCATAGGACTTTTAAAACAATTAAAATCATAACTAAATTTATTCAGTTTTATATAAAATTAGATAAATGATTAAATGCTCTCCCACTTGCCAGCAATGTAAGATAAGATAACCAGCCCCAAAATCTGAATCCTAATTATCTGACCATACCTGCAGAATACCAGCTATTCAGCAAGAGGCACCTAGCGAACACCTGTATCTGTGACACATTTTAGATTGTATTTTATTGCTATTGTTTTAAATTTTGATAATATATTGTATTTTACCTTATTTGAAAGCCACTAAAAGTCTCTCTTAGATTGCTAAGGGGTAGAAATCAAATCAATCAACAAAGAAACAAATATCTTGTCAAGAGAAAAAATTATCCAATTTAATTCCAAATTAAGGGATTACAGGATCGTTAAAAAGAAATATATATATTAAATCACTACATCTAGAAAGGTGCCACAGGGCAAAATAGCGCATGTGAGGATTGCCTTTGACCAGCATTGTCTGGTTTGCCCATTGTGAGTTATCTTGGGCAGAAATAATCTGGCCATATTAGTTCATACTTTAGACACTTTTCAATAGGATTGTTGTAATGGATTTTCTGGGGACTGCCCTTGATAACAATGTGAATACTTCATCTTTGGCTGAATACCACAGCCAGTATTTTTTTTTTGTTGTTTACATTTATATCCCGCCCTTCTCCAAAGACTCAGGGCGGCTTACAGTGTATAAGGCAATAGTCTCATTCTATTTGTATTACTTTTGTTACAGCCAGATAGAAACACAATACACTGATTCCAAAAGCATGTTTTATTTTTTAGATTCCTTATCATTAAAAATAATAATCCTACAGGAAGTTTTTGGAATAACTATTCACTGTAGATCAAGTAGTGTTCATCTTTAAAGCATAAAGAGTTGAGAATCAAAGATCTAAAGAAATGTCTGTCACTATATCAGCCTGCTCAGTTTAAGTAGCCTGAATTATACAAGAGAAAAAACTAGTTTTGATACCCAAGTGGGCATTGGATTGCATTCTTTTTCACATCAGTTCAAAACTTTTTTCGCTTGCTTAGCTGTTTTAAAGGATGACTCTGATTGTATCTTTATCACATTTGCTACTTCTTCTTGGTTTTAAATGTCCTTTTATCAGTTTTTCTATTAATTCTGTATCCTATTATGATTCTAAGCATACTCTCACATTACATTCTGTTATATTCAAGGATGAAGGGAGATGTAACTATGGTTGCAATAAATAAAAAAAATAAATACTTGAAATTAGCAAATTATATTTAATTGTCCATTTCTTGCTACATTATAGTCCAGAGCTCAGTCTGAGGCCACTGACGCTGTACTCCCACCATCTCCACTCAAGATATCTTTTTTTAAAAGACTCCTTTGAATTCTTTAAAGAAACGCTGGCAGTTGATGCTATTTTAGATGGTATCACATGTGAGGATTTACTTTTACCACCACTAAAAACAGCTCAGTGATTGATTTTCAGAGCACAAAATAGCCTTCTCCAGCCTGGTACCATCCAGATTGCTGGAATCATGAGTTGCAGTCATAGCACATCTAGGATATACCAGGTTGGGAAAGGTTGCTCTAAAGTAAGAAAATAAAAAATAATAAATAAATGGGTCACTGTATGTTTGGCAGCGTGTGCATCGGTATGTTTGAGAGATGGAGAGAAGATGAATTCAGGCAAGTTCTAATCCAAGAAAGAATGTTGGTATACCTACATTCTATGAGTACATTGACATTTTTGACCCAGTCTTCCCATGAGAATCCTATGAGCCCTCTGCCCCCCCCAAAAAAAAACCACCCAAAACCTTTTATCTCGGCTAGTCCTATTAAAATGATTTCAGACTTTCTAAAATAACTTAAAAACTGCTGTTCAGAAAGCCGTACTAAAGAACAACTGTCCAAATAAGGAAGAACAGAGATGCTGAACTGATCTTTTTACAAACTTGTATTAAAACATGGTTTATTGTTGTTTTGATGGAAACGTATCAATAAAGCAAACAAATATTCTTAAAGTAACATTCTAAGTAGTGTAGCGTCTACAAGATTTCTGTTAACATAAGTTTTTATAAATGGACCAGAGCCTTCCCCACCCCCACCCCTATTAAGCTTTTGCTAGAACAAAAGCAGCGATGCTCAGAATTTCTGCCAAGAATAGATTATGTGCTTTCACTGAAATAGACATACAGTATACTTATTTACCCAGACAGGCACTGAAATCACATCAACTTCGGGATAAAGCAAGTACATGGTACATAAGTGCCACAAATCATCTCTTACCTGTTCTGAAGCCAGTTTATTCCATCAAAGTCCTGCAAAATCCAGCTAACAAGGGAAAGGAGAAGAAAGCAATGTCTGAATCCCATTCAGTTTCATTTTTATCCCCTAAAAGTATTCCCTTTCTGGGTCCATCTTTTTTGTCAGATTTCCAAGTAACTCACTATAGTTTCTTCTGCTCTTGATCTTCCTCCAACTTTCCTTCATTGTTTTCTCAGTCTTCTCGTCTCTTCTTCGTTTGATAGTTTCCTGATTTTAACATGCTCTATTAGGAGTTCCCACCTGCAAATTTGCAGCCCAGTCTTAGGCTTTTCAAACAATATTGTTTCTAGTTTTTCTTTGCCTTTCCTCCTTACCTCCTACCCTTTTGTCTTCTCTTTTATACTCCTGCTGTTTCATTCACACTTTTCTTTCAGGGTTTGTTCTTCCTCTTGCTTTTCTCTGTTTTTCTTTTTCACTCCTTCTTTTCAAATTGCTTGCTTACCGTTATCTGATTGCTGTGCAGTCTGTAACTAAGAAGTCAGCAACTCCACTAGAATCCAACAGCCTTCCACTACTTTAACCCATCCCTGTGCGTGATCTCAAAACCATGGATACAAGCTGCAGATGCAGCAATGGGGAATGATAGGAGTACAATCCAAAGCAGTGGAAACAGTAGTGGGAATGCATAGAGCTCCCAAGTGTAAAGCCCCAAGCATCTTAGCACAGAATGCTCTGCTCTGAAGAAGTTTGGTGTCTCTTTCAGAAAATGTATAGATAAATGTGTTTCTTGTGGTTTCCTATTTTTTTAACTGTTGCAACATGAGTCTGTTCTGTAGTAGTAGAGATAAAAGTAAGTTCTACTGTATTTCTATATACTGTACATCTATATGAAGCCGCTGGGTGAGATCATCAGTGGCTTCGGTGTGAGGTACCAGCTGTACGCTGATGACACCCAGCTGTACTTTTCCACACCGGGCCACCCCAATGAAGCCATTGAAGTGCTGTCCCGGTGTCTGGAGGCCGTACGGGTCTGGATGGGGAGGAACAGGCTCAAGCTCAATCCCTCCAAGACGGAGTGGCTGTGGATGCCGGCATCCCGGTACAGTCAGCTGAGTCCGCGGCTGACTGTCGGGAGCGAGTCATTGGCCCCGATGGAGAGGGTGCGCAATTTGGGCGTTCTCCTGGATGAACGGCTGTCTTTTGAAGACCATTTGACGGCCGTCTCCAGGAGAGCTTTCCACCAGGTTCGCCTGGTGCGCCAGTGCGCCTTTCTGAACCGTGATGCCTTGTGCACAGTCACTCACGCCCTTGTGACGTCTCGTCTGGACTACTGCAATGCTCTCTACATGGGGCTCCCTTGAGGGGCATCCGGAGGCTACAGTTAGTCAGAATGCAGCTCTTGTGGTGATTGAGGAGCCTCGTGGCTCCCGGTGACACCTATCCTGCGTCGGCTGCACTGGCTACCTGTGGCCTTCGGGTGCGCTTCAAGGTGTTGGTGAATGTCTTTAAAGCGCTCCATGGCATAGGGCCGGGATATTTACGGGACCGCCTGCTGCTACGAATACCTCTCACCGACCCGTGCGCTCTCACAGAGAGGGGCTCCTCAGGGTGCCGTCGGTAGCGACAGTGTCGTCTGGCGGCGCCCAGGAAGGGCCTTCTCTGTGGGGCTCCGCCCTCTGGAGCGAACTCCCCTGGACTTCGTCAACTTCCGGACCTCCGAACCTTTCGCATGAGCTTAAAACCTACTTATTCATCTGCGCTGGACTGGGTTAGTGTTTTAATGGGTTTTAATGGGTTTTTAGCTCCAAATTTTAATCCTGGCCAATTTTAATAAGTTTTTTAATTGTATTTTAATTTGTATTTATTGTATTGTATTTTTACCTGGCTGTGAACCGCCCTGAGTCCTTCGGGAGAAGGGCGGTATACAAATTTAAATAATAAATAAATAAATAAATAAATAAATTTCCAGAACCTTCACCCTGGATGCCTTAATGTGACATCACGACCCAGGATTAACCCAAGTCAATTGGTATTTGTGACAGAAAATTCAAATTACCCCACATGAATAATATAAAATAGAAAAAGTGCCCCAAGGGTGTTATTAGGGCAGATATTTTGGTTTTCTTCATAGCTTCCTCAACCATAACCAAACAGCTTTTGTGAAAATATTTGTTGAGTAGTTCTTTACAGAATATGGCATATTATATGTTGCATTTTCTGTTTTAGAGCAAAGTGGTGAAAAAAGACTCAGGAATGGTCAAAGCTTGGAATTGGAAGCTGAACCCTGATTGGAGCTGATTAGCCTAACCACAGGCTAAGCAAGCCAACTTTGGAAACCTCACATAATTGTAGTCCAACGTTATAATTAATGTATGTGTAGATGTCAGAAAACGTTGAAAAGGATGTCAGAAAACATGAAAAGGATGCAAGTTTGGTTCTCCCCTTTTTGCAACTTAAAATTTTGTTACTCGTTCTTCACTATTCTTCCTATCCTACAATACCCTTCCCTACCCAATTCTCACATTTCACTCGCATGGAGCCATGCAAACCTGGCTCTATTACAGGTACTGTCATATGCATGTTGTAAGTGATCAAATACCATATACCCATATATTAAATGTATATAGCTATATAGTAATTTCTATAACTTGTGCTTTCAGAGGTAGCTATTAATTATTGCATTTGATATCATTACTGAAATAATACTTTTTCAATAAAATATTTGCACATTTTACTTTTCATTTATACATGATGCCCACTATATTTGTTAAGATACCAGTGTCCTGCCAGTCTGATGCCCAGTTAGAGGCAATGGTGGCAGTGGCTGGAGTGGTATATGATTGAACTGAAGAACCCAATCAATTAGTGATGTAACATTTCCATATTTCAACATTCAGTCTCTAAAACTACAACACCAGAATAACAGAGTTGGAAGGAGTCTTAGAGATTTTCTAGTCCAACATCCTGCTCAAGCAGGAAACCAATACCATTTCAGACAAATGATTGCCCAATTGCTTCTTGAAAAGAAACCAGAGCAGAAACATGGACAGTTTCATGGATTAGCTTCTGCGACCAGTTGGTAGATTTTGTTTATATAGCTGCCTTTCTCATGTGATATAACTCTAGGCAGCATTCATAAAGGATACAAGAAGATGCCATGTACAATGCAGTTTTAAAATGCCCTTTAATATTAGTATCTTGTATATATAAACTTATGATTCATAGGAAAGAAACTGAATACCAACTTACCGCTAGACAAATCAGCATTTATAAAATGGCCAGTCCAGAGCCTTTGCAGAAGAAAATGACCTAATCTTGAAGAGCTCCAATCCCTCTGAGAGATCAGTTGATAATGTTCATTTGGGTTTCAGCCCTTGAAAATTTTTGATTTGCATACTAGTACTATGGGATTGCAATACTTTTACATTGTACAGTTTCATAACTTTTTCCTGATGTGTTCTCTTATGCTTAAAAAAGACTTGTTTTCTTCAGAAATGTTGAGCAATGTGTGCTGTTTGTTCTCTAACTGTCACTAAGGTTTCTGTTCTTCAATTATTTTCTTCTAATCTTCATCTTGGGTCTAAAAAGTAATTGTTTGTTTGATCTTCAAGCCCATTCAATGTAGTTACTTTTAGCACATCTCCCATCTATATTTTCTAGTTTAATCATGCTTCTAGAGCTAGAAATCCCCATGCATTAATTAATTAAGTAATTTTGAAATTCAAAGTTGTACATATTATACATTGAGAGAGTAAAACTCAGTGACTTGCACACTGAAAGTTAAAACTATCCCTAGTAAAGTGCTGACTGAATTCCAGCACAGCTACATATATGATGCCAAGTAACATGTAAGTTTCCAATTTCCACGCTGTTACGAGTTTGAAGGCCTCAAGATGAATCTTGCATGGACCATTCTAACCACATACTGATGTAAAACAAGGTGCTAGTGATTATCCATAAGAATCTATGTACTTTGAAACCCGAAGTCATACAATCTGAAACATTGTCTTCTATATGGGTTTACTCAGCTTAATACAATACCCATAAAACATCTTGTTCCATATGTTTTAATTTCAGAAACTCAGCTGGTTAAGTTTTGGGTCAAGCCTTTTCATTGGTGAGTTAAACACTATATTTCCCTTTTTCAGGATGTGTAGTTGGTTCTTTCTTTTTCATCATTAGAATAAACTTCCTCTCGACTGTTGTTTTTCAGATGTGTTAGATTACAATTTCCATCATCCACCAGTTAGCATGGGTTGGGATTATTAACTTTAAGTGAATGATCAAGGCATTATTATTTCTCTAGGCTTTCAATCCAAGTTCTTTCATATTTTATGGTGATACTATGTCATATTTTACTTGTAACTATATTGGAAATTGCTTTGAGAAGCTATTTTATCTTAAGGATGAGTATGAAACAAAAAATAAATATAAGGCAATCCAGAAATCAGGATATACCCCTCTGCCTGTAAACATACATAGAGACTATTTAACAAACTCATTTCAGATAGCATAGGGAGGTTTTGTGTGATCCTGAAATTTCCCAATTCTCAACAAATTCATAATTTGTTTGAGGAAAATTTCTTCTTCTACCTATTCCAGTCCTCATTTAAGGACTTGCTTTCCTGCTCTACAATCCATCCATAATGTACAGGATTAAGAAAATCTTATATGTTTCTGAGTATGCATTTTCTTTTTCAGATTTTCTTAATCTGCTAAACTTCATTGTTAATCTGTAAGAATTAATTAGAAACCTCCCCCCCCAAAAGAAAAAATTCATCATAAAGTTATTCCATTCCAAAACAAATGCCTTCTTCTGCAAATCTAACTAAGCAACAGAAGACGATAAAAGCAAAGAAAGTGAAGACGTTTTGTCCCAAAGGTGCTTTTTCAAGAGGCGATGGGACTTTCTGATTTTTCTTTGAAGACTTTTTGCTTCTCATCCAAGAGTGAAACGTCTTCAAAGAAAAACCAGAAAGTCCCGTCGCCTCCTAAAAAAGCACCTTTGGGAAAACCATGACCTGGATCAGGGGTCTCCAATCTTGGCAACTTTAAGACTTGTGGACTTCAACTCCCAGAATTCCTCAGCCAGCTTTGCTGGGACTTTTAAGACTTTGACTTTGGCTGAGGAATTCTGGGAGTTGAAGTCCACAAGTCTTAAAAGTTGCCAAGGTTGGAGACTCCTGACCTGGATGACTGAGAATCTCCACAGATGTAAAGAAGCTTTTTTTAAAAAAATTCACCTATAACTTGCTATTGGGGTTATAACCATTTGGATTGTAAATACAAAACTGAGACTTTTCACCAGTAGGAGGCTATGTGTCTGCTTCCTGATGAAGACCTTAATGAAACTATTGGCAAAACAAATTCTGTCTTAAAACATCATTCATACTTTACATTATACTTGTTTTTAAGCAAGGGTTTTCTGTTAGAGAATTCCAAGCTCCAAGGTTTGAAGCTACTGGGCAAAGTGGTCGGGTAGACAATCCCTCCTACCTCCAACTTTGCTTTTACCAGCTGCTTTCTTTATTAAGAAGCATAGAATATTTTAGCACCTATGGATAAACCACCACAGACGGTGGCAGCAGCCGTTGCTAAGGAGACGTTCCCCAAAATAGTCCCATTCCGCCAACCTTTCCTGCTGCTAATGTTGTGGGGATGGGGGAGGTGTAGAAATTGAGAATGAGTAGCTCCTTGGAAAAGTAGAAAAATAATCTTTTTCATCAACCTGTCCCAAGCTGAAGTTGATGCCACTTTCCAGCCTGAGATAATAAGTAGCTAAAATCTTACAGGTGTTAAGGACAGTTTTCAGAACTTACTTTTCTAAAGAATAAAGTAAGGGTAAGGATGAGGATGAGGGTTATTTTCAGGGCAAATTGCTTCCCAGAGAACCTGGTATCAAAATTGATCCCTCTTCCTCCAAACTTTCCTTACTGCAAATCTCACCCCTCAGGATCTATGATTAAAAACAAAGGCCAAATCTCCAGTGTCAAATTCTGTTCACACTGTAAAAACAGAACGGTATGGATCAATCTGGCTTGCAAGAAAATATAAGAAAAACTGAAGGTTCCAGGAATGATGTGGAGAATGGGGGAAAGAAATAAACTTCTGCTCAGTTCTCAGGAGGTTGGAAGAGGAGCCTTGAAGGCCACATCAAGTCTGCAGTTAAAAGTTCTACATTTTGGTGTACACATTTCCTCCTAGTAATTTCTTTGTGGTATTCTGTCACATTTAAAAGTTGATGCGATGATTGAAGTTTCTCCTTGTTCCTTGCCAAGACCTTTCCATAATATTAAGTTGACTCAACTTGAATCAGAATTAGAGAATTACAACTGGGAAAATGTAAAACATTCATTTACACCACCATCCAAGCAGGTGATAGCTGTAACTTCAGTTAATACACGTCGATCTCTTCCACTGCTAAAATTATAATATGAATGCCACATACTGCACTTGATATATAATTAACTGAACATGAAAGTTGGTATTCTGTTTCAATCAATTTTATGTATTTTTTTAAAAAAAATTAATCTAATTTCTCTTCAACATATGGTAAAACAGCTTCCTCAATGATAAAAGTAAGGAATATTGGAATTAAATCAGAAAATATTTGAAGGGGACCAAGTTGGGGAAGACTGGCACTGGTTGTTGAAATTAACAGTTATGTGCTCAGTGATGTTACCTAATCTCTAGGCAATTTTTATTAATGAACCATTACCATTTAGGTTCTGTATGTTTAAAGCCAACTTGTATGCCCATGGAGTTTGAAGAGAGACCTTTCTCAAAGCACAAAATACCTTCAGTGAGTGAATGAGCATTGGATAGTCAGAAAAGACAAGCTGATATTAGTCTGATGTATATATTTGCCTCATTTCTCCTCCCAGGACAAAAGAACCATTTAAACCAGCAGCCCCCAATTTTTTGGACTTCAGGCGCTGGTTCTGTGGACGGTGGTTTTTCCATGGACTGTGGAGGGAGGGGGATGGTTTTACACACTGCCTGGATCCTGCATGTGTGCAGATGGGTCTTTACTCACTTGTGCGGCCTGGTTCCTGGCAGGCCACGGCCCAGTGCTGGTCCATGCCCCAGGGGTTTGGGATCAGTGGTGGGTTCCCACGGTTCAGACCGGTTCTATAGAACCAGTAGTAAAACCGGAGGGAGGCTTTGCCTACTGACTCAAACGTCATCAAAACTCTTCTGCGAATGTGCAGAAGAGCGCGCATGCACACGATGCGAACCAATAGTAAAGGTAAGTAGAACCCCTCCTTATTTTATATTTGGTAAAGCACTTTGAGATATTTTTATATAGAAAAAAATATACATTTTTATCTTAATAATGGGAATGAAATCTATCACTATGAGAAATGGAATGCAGAATAAGTCAGTTAGAATGAGTGGAACCAGTCTGTCAAAGTTACAGAAAATGGGATAGCTTTCCCTCCCAACTGATCCCTTCTTTCCAAGGATTTTCTGAGGGGCTACCACAATTCAGGATAAATCTTCTTATATTCTAGCTTTTTCAGTTGGGATTTTTTTTAAAACTTTGGCTTGAGGAAGAATTAAAAACCACTTGGGACATCCCAACTGGAATTGGGTGTCAGAAAGAGAGAGGGAGCGAAGGAGTGAGAGGTTTTCCCTCCAGAAATTCTGAATACAAAAGCAGCAGGACAAGATAACCTTTTAAAAATTCTAGCAATATGAAAGATAGCAGCGCAACCATGCAGGCATGTACAGGAGTGACATTTTAGGGAGAAATATTACATCGTACATATTTTATTACATATAATATATTACATATTAAAACATTAAAAATTGATTTAGTTTGGAAAATAGAGAACAAAGGAATGTAATTCCCATATATATGTTGTTTCAAAGTTTCCAGTCCTGGCATATCTGGGAAGAAATGGTGATGACTGTGGTAGAATGAAGAACAGGTGAGTAGATTGTAATTCCTCTCCAGACAAGAATAATACTTGAGATCATCCGCAAGTCTCTGTATAGTTGCTCTTTGTGAGGAAATTGCAAACAGTGGATTTAGAGCTCTGGGAGACGAGGGAATAATTATCTTGCTGAAACTGCAGTCGGCAGCTTAAAAAAAACACTGGGTTCAAATACTTCCTTTTTCAATCACTAGATATTGCTTGTAACTGCTTTTCAAAAATTAGGAAGCTTTGGATTGACAAGTGTTACAGCACTAGGTGAGTTTCTTTCAATCTTTAGTGAAAAAGTTTTAAGAATTTTTAAAAAGTTTTTTTTTAAAAAAGTGTGATTACAACTTTGATTTTGGAAAGTTACAAATCATATAATAATATTTGAGGATTATGGCAAAATGTTTTTCTTTTGAATTCTCTTTTTTTTTAAAATCAAAGATTGAGAGTTTGAAGGTTGAACACTAGAGGGAACCAAAAAGAGCTAAAGATTACAATTAAAGAACAGATAATTTTGAATTACCAATACAGAATTGAGCAAAACATTGAAACATTGGACATATTGAAGGATATTTTTGGACAATGGGCCCAGAAGTTAATTTTAAGAGTGTCTGCCTCTAATGATAGACTGTGTTTAAAGGATCTAATGGAACAGAAACAAATGTTACTGGATAAGAAAGTGGATTTTGAAACGCAAAGCTACAAGAATTATATGGGAAAAGATGTTGCACTGTCCATACAAATGAAACTGGCTGATGTCTTCATGATTAAAATGGACACAAATAACAAAGCAAAGCAGAGTGATGAGGACAACTTTCCTAAAAATCTAAAGTTAAAGCTTTGAAGAATTTTGTGAGAAGGGACAAACAATGAAATGAAAAGAAATTAAATTATTTGAAGGGACTAAAAATCAAGGTGTTAAAAGTAAATGGAAGAAATTTAAATTTGTTTATTTGATCAAGGCTTAAATAATTGTTATCTCTGGTAAACCTTAATGGACTTTTGCTGAACAGGACAAGGCTTCCTACATAGATAAGAAATGGTATATAGGAAGAAAATATCATTTGTTATATTTTAAAAGGAAGTGATAAATTGTTTAAACTTTTTGTGATGAAGGGGGAAGTAGTTTCTTTATATATTTCTCTTTTTCTTCGCTATATTCTTATTTTTTCTTTCTTTTCGATTTTTTTTTAGTATTAGCTTTTTATCTTTTTTATTTGTAATTTTTAAATAACATGAGTATAAATAAAAAAGTAAGTTTTCGGATTGTGTTTGCTAAAAATTGGAAAAATGAGATGAAATTATTAGGAAGATGATGGAATGTGCAGAGATGAGTAAATTGACATTTGAAATTAGAGAACAAGATGATAAGCAATATTATAAAATAAGGGACTTATTTTATTAGTGGTTAGAAGGAAAGATATGTTAGAACAGACTTAGATTGAATAAGAGACCTAGATAATATAAGATATATGTACGAAAGAGATGTCTATTTTGAGATTGCACAAGAAGATATGTAAACACCCCACCAGCACATTGTAACTGGTTTGATGAGTTTTTTATGTTTGTTTGTTGTTAAAAAATAAAAAAAATATTTTAAAAAAAGGTAAGTTTTCAATTCCAAGAGACCGATAGTGTGGGAGAGCTAATCTTGCTAGCATTTTAGACCCTCTAGTTGAATTCCTGCTTCCCAGCCCCTGAGTTTGGGCTACTTTTATGAGAAAAGGAAACTGCCTAGATTTTTCCTCCATGAACATACAGTATAACATGTAAAACAAAGGTGGGGCATTTAAAACAATATTTTCTACTTCCATAAAGTAGAGATAAGGATATTTGCTTTAAACTCCAGGATCTACAACAGTTGGGGGAGGGAAGTAACAGTTTGACATTCTTTGCTCCTTATTCACAGTATTTTAATGAGAGTGATAAAGATGAGTTAGATTAAAACTGTTTTTGAGGTTTGGTGAAAAATATGACCATGTACAATAGAATAACACATAAAATGAATACAAGTTATTTAATCAATGTTGTATGAATAGCACCTTGTTTTCCAAACACACGCAGAAGATGCAAAGAAAATGGCCAGAGAGAAAACATCTTGGCTTTCTGATTTAATAGGAGAAATAGAAGAAGAGCTAACACTAAGATTTAGGAACAGCTGAAATCAGTGGGAAACCGGGAAGCGAGCCTCTTAGCAAAGCAAAGTGTTAGATCGGGTAATGGAGGACACACGAGACCAGACCAGTGACAACAGCTCTTTAATTCAGAGTGACTTCAGCAAAGAATACAGGCAGGAGGTCCTCCTTTTGAAAAAAGTGAAAAAAGTAAGGTTCTACATTTAGGCAAAAAAACCAAAATGCACAGGTACTGTATATGTGGTACCTTGCTCAATAGTAGTACCTGTGAGAGGGATCTTGGAGTCCTAGTGGACAACCATTTAGATATGAGCCAGCAGTGTGCAGCAGCTGCTAAAAAAGCCAACACAGTTCTGGGCTGCATAAACAGAGGGATAGAATCAAGATCACGTGAAGTGTTAGTGCCACTTTATAATGCCTTGGTAAGGCCACACTTGGAATACTGCATTCAGTTTTGGTCGCCGCAATGTAAAAAAGATGCTGAGACTCTAGAAAGAGTGCAGAGAAGAGCAACAAAGATGATTAGGGGACTGGAGGCTAAAACATATGAAGAACGGTTGCAGGAACTGGGTATGTCTAATTTAATAAAAAGAAGGACTAGGGGAGACATGATAGCAGTGTTCCAATATCTCAAGGGCTGCCACAAAGAAGAGGGAGTCGGGCTGTTCTCCAAGCACCTGAGGGTAGAACAAGAAGCAAGGGTGGAAACTGATCAAGGAAAGAAGCAACTTAGAACTAATGAGAAATTTCCTGACAGTTAGAACAGTTAATAAGTGGAACAACTTGCCTGCAGAAGTTGTGAATGCTCCAACACTGGAAATTTTTAAGAAAATGTTGGATAACCATCTGTCTGAGATGGTTTCCTGCCTGAGCAGGGGGTTGGACTAGAAGGCCTCCAAGATCCCTTCCAACTCTGTTGTTGTTGTTGTTGTTGTTGTTGTTGTTATTTTATACACACCTTGACCAGGTGATAGCCAATAGGGTTTGAATGTTTTCCCACCGGGAATACCCACCAATAGGAACATACACAACACTCTTCCCCCCCCAGATTGCACTTTGCCTTGATCTTGCATAAATTAGCATACATAATCTCGTAAATAACCAGGGTGTTCCCTGTGTCTACTTGACTTGCGCAGCTCAGTTTTGGCGGGGGAAGCATGCTGGTCGGAGGTGCTTTCGGTCCTCCCAGCTCTTCCATTGGGGCCTTTTGTTGTGGATTATTGGCGGCCATTTCTTCAAACCCTTGTGGATTACTAGCTGTTGGGACGTCAGCCAGAATTGTAGATGGACCCGAGCAGCGCTGGACACCGAAGTCATCAGATAAGTCATCCGGTTCCCTCGGGTTTGAGTTAGCTGTTGGAGTAATTGGATTGTAGTTAGGGCCTGGTTTTTGTGCTGTTGTGATTGGTTGTCTACGCATCTGATCTATGTGTTTCCGTTCGATTCTGCCGTTTCCCATGTCTACTGTGTATGATTTGGGGCCAGTTCTTTCGGTTATTCTGCTGGCTACCCATGTGGGGCCCTCGGCATGATTTTTGGTGAAGATTGGGTCACCTAGATTGGTCTATTTGGAACTCCCTTGTGCCCTACCCTCCCCCCAGGTACCCATCAGGGGAATAGTTTGGGTTGAGGCGGTGGAGAGTGCATCGTAGTTTGTGCCCGATAAGGAGTTCGGCCAGGCTTAGACCTGTGGCCAAACAGGGAGTGCAATGTTGGGCTGTGAGAAAATTGTCAATTCTCTCCTGCCAGTCTCCCGGACCCAGACGTGCCAACGCCTCCTTGTTGGATCGGACAAATCTTTTTTTTTTTTGGAAAAATTTTATTTATTTTTAAACATAAAATAAAAAAACCTCATCAAATCAATTCCATTACAACGTGCTGTAAGGGTGTTAACATATCTTCCTGTGCATTCACAAAATAATCATCTCTTCCATACATATATCTTATACTCATTTTTCCTAACATATCTTTCCATTTAACCAATTATAGAATAAATCCCATATTTTATAATATTGTTTATCTTCTTGTTCTCTAATTTCAAATGTTAATTTACTCATCTTTGCACATTCCAACATTTTTCTAATTATTTCATCTTGCAAAGGTAACTTTTTATTTTTCCAATTTTTTGCAAATACAATCCTAGCTGCTGTAATAATATTCACAATCAAATATTTTATATCTCTAGTATATATCTCCGGTATAATTCCCAACAGAAAGTTTTCTGTCTTAAAGTCAATATGCTTTTTAATCATTTTTTCCAACCACGTGTGTATTTTAGTCCAATATCTTTTAGCTTCAATGCATGTCTACCACATGTGATAATATGATCCAGGTATCTGATGACATTTCTAACATTTTTCAGATTTTTCCTTAGACATTCTAGCAATTCTTGTCGAGGGTAGATGCCACCTGTAAAACATCTTATACAAATTCTCTTTAAATGCTGTCGACATCATCATTTTATAATTATACGTCCACAATTTCTGCCAGTCATCTAAATCTATCCCATGACCAAAATTCCTTCCCCAAGCAATCATTGTCTCTTTAACCTGTTCTTCCTCTAACTTCACCTCTAGTAAGTATCCATACAGTTTCTTTATCAGGTTGTCATCTGAACCTGTTAAAATCTCATCAAAACTCATTAGGTTATTATAAAAGCCTTCTGTTTTAACATCATTATCATATCTGGATTATATTTGCAAGTATGCAAACCAATTCATTGTTATACCCTCTGCCTCTAATTCTAATTTGGATTTTAACTCACCCTTTTCATTCAACAATTCATTATATCTAACAATATGTTCCTTTTTAAATAAAAAAAAAGATTGGACAAATCTTTCTGCCAATCCATTGGTGGCCAGTTTGTAGGGCACTGAGAGGGCATGGCGGATTCCTAATTCTGCCAGGTAGCCCTCGAATTTTAAGGACATGAATTGGGGACCGTTATCAGAAACGAGGGTATCCGGAAGCCCATGAGTCGTGAATAGTCTCCGGAGAACCCTGACCACAGATTCTGCTGTGGTAGATTTCATGAGGAACACCTCCAACCATTTGGAATAAGCATCCACAACTATAAGGAAGGTTTGGCCGTGGAATGGTCCGGCAAAGTCAATGTGGATGTGAGACCAGGGGCTTCGGGGACGTTCCCACTCCCTTACTGGGGCTGTGGGGGGATTGGGTCTGGATTCTTGGCATGGTGAACATCGGACAACCCAAGCCTCAATATCCATATCCATTTTGGGCCACCAAACGTAGCTCCTGGCAAGACCCTTCATACAAACAATTCCTGGGTGTCCTTCATGCAACATTTCTAAAACCCTCGTCCGCAATGCTGTTGGCACAATGACTCTGTCCCCCCACAACAAACAACCCCCTTGGGTGGCAATTTCGTTTTGCCTGGTTGCAAATTGCTTAAACTCTTCTGCCAGCCTCCCTTTGGGCCACCTTCTCTGAACCCATCCCATGACAGTTTTGATGATCATATCACACCGCGATGCTCTAGCCAGTCCAGCTGAAGTCAGTGGCCCCACGGTCACAGAGTCTATTAGCAGGGCCCTGCTTCCCCGGAGTTGGATCATCCACCAGCGTCAGGAGTGGGCATCTGCTTAGAGTATTGGCATGGCTTAAGTCCTTGCTGGGGCGGTGGACAAAGGTATAGTTGTATGCGGCCAAGAAAAGTGCCCATCTCGTTAGTCTAGGTGACATCGCGATGGGGGTCGGTCGGTCTCCCGCCAACAGTCCTAGTAGGGGGTGGTGGTCGGTGACGAGTTCGAATTTCCTCCCAAATAGGTATTCGTGGAATTTCTTCACTCCGGCCACAGTGGCTAGGGCTTCCCTGTCTAGCTGGCTATAGTTCCGCTCAGGGCTGGACAGGATTCGGGAAAAATATGCGATGGGTGCTTCGGAGCCGTTGGGCAGCCGATGGCTAAGGACAGCACCCACTCCAAAAGGGGAGGCATCGCAAACAAGGACCAGGGGAAGTGTCTGGTTATATTGTAGCAAGAGGCTGTCTCCAGTTAGAAGTCCCTTTACTCCTGCGAACCCTGCAGCTTCCTTCTTGCCCCAGACCCAGGGGGTGATTTTTGCTAACAGTCTATGAAGGGATTCTGCTACTGTAGCTTTTTGTTTTAGAAAAATAGCATAGACGTTTAGGAGTCCCAGGAAGGCTTGTAGTTCCGTTTTGTCTCTAGGGGTGCGTGCCTCCCTGATTGCCTTGATTTTAGATTCGGTGGGGTGAATGCCCACCTGGTCAATTCTGTAGCCCAGAAAATGTATGGATGCACCCCAATCTGGCATTTTTCTAGTTTAAGATGAAGTCCTGCGGTTCTAAATACGGTCAGGACTTCCCATAGTCTGGCTTTAAGTTGTTGATGATGGTCTGCTGACACTAAAACATCATCAAAATAGGGCACCACTCCAGGGATTCCCTGCAAGAGTCTCTCCATTAGGTTTTGGAATAGTCCTGGGGCCACACTGACCCTGAATTGTAACTGGGTGCATTTGAAGGCGCCTCTGTGGGTTACAATGGTTTATGCCTCTGCTGTGGCATCATCGACTGGCAGTTGTTGGTAGGCTTGGACCAGATCTAGTTTTGCGAAAATCTTTCCTAGTCCCAGGGAGTGCAGTAGATGTTGCACGATTGGTACAGGATAGGCGCTCTTTTGTAGTGCCTTATTTAGGGTCACTTTGTAGTCCGCGCAGATGCGGATGGACCCACCAGATTTAATAGGGGTTACTATGGGGGTCTCCCATCGAGCATGGTTGATGGGGACGAGAATCCCCTGCTGGACTAGTTTGTCCAGGTCTTTGTCTATTTATGGTTTAAGGGCAAATGTCGTGTCCTACTCCTCCTCTGACGGCCGGGTCTGGAAAGTCTGTCTCAAGCGTGGCCATGAAGCCTCTGCAGCTTTGCCAAAGTCCTGTCAGAGTTCTTAGGGCAGGCAGGAATCCAAGGTGTGACTTCAGAAATCAGATTAGACTTTGCCTGACTCAAGGAATGCCAGAAAGCAGATCCTTTATATAGGCCATGGGGTGTGGCTCCATGACTCAGCACTTATCCAGGCCTGCCCCTCCCGTCCTTTTGCTGACGTCGCCTCTCCATTCTCCGGAAGCAGGGATCTGTCCACCCTCCAGCTGCCGGCAATTCTAGCTCGTGACTGGCTTCATGCTCACACGCTGTGGGGGGGAGGTTTATTTGCTCAGTCTGTCCAGGCATGGTGCCAGGACTGGGGGCTGGAGGCATGCCAGGCCATTCATCTTGCTCAGTCTGTCTGGGCATGGTGCCAGGACTGGGGGCTGGAGGCATGCCAGGCCATTCGTCGTGCTCAGTCTGTCCGGGCATGGTGCCAGGACTGGGGGCTGGAGGCATGCCAGGCCATTCGTCTGTACTATCAGTCTCTGGCTGAGATAGCAGGAGATGAGAGGGGCCCAGCTGCAGAGAGGGGGGCGGGCGAGGCACAACAGCAAAAGGCACCCGCCTGGCTTTTGGTCTAATAGGGGCTATCCCAGGGTCCAGGTTGAAAGTGATAGAGGTCCCCAAGTACTTGCTCAGGGTTCCAGTGAAGACGTCCTGGAATTCGCGTAGCAGGTCATCCTTCATGCTCTCACAGCTGGTCTGAATCTTCCTAACCCCGTAGAGACCCATCCCTAGATCCAATTCCAGCCCAGGAGGCTCGGGAGGTGTCTGCGGACAATGATGATGGGTAGCTTCTTTCGGTAGGGACCATAGGTAACGTTGACGGTGGCGATGCCTTCTACAGGAACCCTGTTTCCCTGGAAATCGTGCACCTGGAGTCGTTGGGGTTGTAGTCGATGTTTTTTGATGTGAGGGAGTGACTCTTGCACTGTGTTCCAGGAAATGATCGTGATGGATGATCCAGTGTTGATCTCTATCTTGATCTGTTGTCTGTTGATGCCAACCACTGTAAACGTTTTGTCTTCGGGTCTTGCGTTTGCTTGGCCAATTGTGACTTGGTTTGAATTCGTGCTTTTTTTGGGGTGGCCATTTTGGCCGTGCCTGCACGGAAATGGTGGCTGGCCGGCCAGCTTCCATTCCGCACGGTCTCTCTGGCAGGAAGGTTGAATCGGTTGTGTTGCTCTGCATACATGGGCTAGGTGGCCTTTGTTCTCGCACCGGTGGCACAGGGCACTGCGGAAATGGCAGCTGTTCCGGTGATGATTTCCCCCGCAGCTGGAACATATGTTTCCGCTGTCGCGGTTGGATTGATCCGTGCAGAAAACTGCCTCTTCACCAATCTCCTCATCCCCATCCTCGATTTGGTTTAATTCTTTGGGTTCAACTTGGACGACCACTTGGTGAATTGGCATTGCGAGGGCTAGCGCATTATTTGCTCTGGGGTGTTGTATAGTTTTAGCGGCTTTGCTGGACAGCTCATGCCCCTTTGCTTCATTGATTGTGATTTGCCAGGTTAAGTCATGCTTGGAAAGTACTGTAGTTGCTGCTGCAATCGGGGGTCTCTTACCCCACAAATGAATTGTTCAAGTAGGGCTTCTTCTAAAAATCCCTTGTACTCGCTGGGGGTGGCTGCTTTCCGCAGGGCAACAATGTACGTGCTGATGGATTCTCCCTCATGCTGCAACCGCTGGTGGAACTCGAACCGCTGGGTGTATTTAGATGGGGCTGGCATGAAATGGGCTCCGAGTGTGTCCTTCAGGACATTCCAGTCCACCGTTTGCACCGGGGTTGGATCGGTAAGCGATTCCACCACATTGAAAACGGCTTGCCCGCAATTGTGGAGGAATAGTGCTCTTTTTTGATTGTCCGGTAAGCTGTAATTGTCATTGGCTTCCAGGAAACAATCGAATCGCGCCATGAATAACCCCCATTTCTCGACTGATGGGTCGAACGGCCTCAGAAAGCTGGTGTTTTTGGACATCTCAATGATCCCTGGTCTCTCTTCTCGCTTGCTTCTGGCCAGGCTGGTTCTCTTGTTGCTGGTCCATTCAACTGGCTCGTGTTGTCCTCAATCCCATCTTTGTCGCCAATGTTAGATCGGGTGATGGAGGACACATGAGACCAGACCAGTGACAACAGCTCTTTAATTCAGAATGACTTCAGCAAAGAATACATGCAGGAGGTCCTCCTTTTATACACATCTGGACCAGGTGCTAGCCAATAGGGTTTGGAATGTTTTCCCGCTGGGAATACCCACTAATAGGAACATACACAACACAAAGTCTGTCTGTTATTTTATGCTATAGAATGATGTTTCTCATTGCTGAAAATCCCCTAACATTGGTTAAAAAAATAACTTTTAACAGACCCATTTTCTTAAGGACCTTACACTCAAAGTACAGGACAACTTCAAGTGGGCAAAAGCATAAGTGAGAAAACTTAAATTCTGAATACATATCAAGAAAGAAAATATAAGATTCACTCTATTCAAACATTGCCAATTGATTAGACACTCTGGGGGATACCGTTGAATCCCATGAGCATGCATCAATTTGTCACACAGTAATCAAGAGTCCCTATGGATTTATTGACTTCTCATTCATATCCAAATTCACTCTGAAGTGAAAATTATTACTTTAGTTACAGCCTAAATGGCTTAAGAACAAGTTAATCCATATAATCCATATGAACCTACATCAAAGTCACACTGAGAGTGAGATGGATGATATTTATCTTTGACATGAAAGAAAAAGAAAGAGAAAGAGGGAGGGAGGGTGACAGAGAGGGAAGGCGGGAGGGAAGGAAGGAGGAAGAGAGGAAGGGAGGAAGGAAGGAAGGAAGGAAGGAAGGAAGGAAGGAAGGAAGGAAGGAAGGAAGGAAGGAATATAGATTGGGAGGTTCTGTTATATGGGTGGCTAATATAGAAGAGGGAATCTGGCTGAAACACAGAACACTTAAATAACCATACAAGTTTATGGATTTTTTCTATGGAGTTCAACTGTAAATGTACTGTTACCCCAAGCTATTTTTATTATTTCAATAGGCATTGCTTACTCACTAATGTTGTCTTTGAGCTGTAAAATTCTACTTGGATTTTTATCTCAAGTCTGTGGTTTCCATTGGTCTTGTTCACACAACATGGCCATGGGATACAATACATAGTCTGCTGATTCTGTAGTCCACACAGAGGCAGATTAGAGTTACACCTGATGAATCCTGGTCTTGTCTAAGAGTTAAGAAAATCTCCACGCCATGTAAACTATTTAATCAGGAATGTGTTGTTTCTCACCATCACCACCACCCCTCAACCCCAAGACTTAGACAAAATCTTAGAGAGGCGTCTAAAATTAGGGCCTATCTAAAAACTCCATTCTCTATCTCCTTAATACTTTTTCGTTTTCAGTTAGTTTTCAGGCCCCAGCAGACAAATGGAAGAAAGTGATTGGCCTAAATAAAACTAAATATATAAAGTGTGATGTACTTGCTTGAGAATGTTTTTTTAAAGGCAGCTAGAATCCATAAAACAGGCAAAGCAATGAATAGAACATAGGTAGGTAGTCAAAGGTGGCTCAGTGGCTAAGACGCTGAGCTTGTCGATTGAAAAGTTGGCAGTTTAGCGGTTCAAATCCCTAGTGCCACATAACGGGGTGAGCTCCCGTTCCTGGTCCCAGCTTCTGCCAACCAAGCAATTTGAAAGCACGTAAAAAATGCAAGTAGAAAAATAGGGACCACTTTTGGTGGGTAGGTAACAGTGTTCTGTACGCCTTTGGCATTTAGTCATGCCGGCCACATGACCATAGAGATGCCAGAGCCTTTGGACAGCTTCGGCTTTGAAATGGAGATTTGCCAGGTTAAGTCGTGCTTGGAAAGTACTGTAGTTGCTGCTGCAATCGGGGGTCTCTTACCCCACAAATGAATTGTTCAAGTAGGGCTTCTTCTAAAAATCCCTTGTACTCGCTGGGGGTGGCTGCTTTCCGCAGGGCAACAATGTACGTGCTGATGGATTCTCCCTCATGCTGCAACCGCTGGTGGAACTCGAACCGCTGGGTGTATTTAGATGGGGCTGGCATGAAATGGGCTCCGAGTGTGTCCTTCAGGACATTCCAGTCCACCGTTTGCACCGGGGTTGGATCGGTAAGCGATTCCGCCACATTGAAAATGGCTTGCCCGCAATTGTGGAGGAATAGTGCTCTTTTTTGATTGTCCGGTAAGCTGTGATTGTCATTGGCTTCCAGGAAACAATCGAATCGCGCCATGAATAACCCCCATTTCTCGACTGATGGGTCGAACGGCCTCAGAAAGCTGGTGTTTTTGGACATCTCAATGATCCCTGGTCTCTCTTCTCGCTTGCTTCTGGCCAGGCTGGTTCTCTTGTTGCTGGTCCATTCAACTGGCTCGTGTTGTCCTCAATCCCATCTTTGTCGCCAATGTTAGATCGGGTGATGGAGGACACATGAGACCAGACCAGTGACAACAGCTCTTTAATTCAGAATGACTTCAGCAAAGAATACATGCAGGAGGTCCTCCTTTTATACACATCTGGACCAGGTGCTAGCCAATAGGGTTTGGAATGTTTTCCCGCTGGGAATACCCACTAATAGGAACATACACAACACAAAGTCTGTCTGTTATTTTATGCTATAAAATGATGTTTCTCATTGCTGAAAATCCCCTAACATTGGTTAAAAAAATAACTTTTAACAGACCCATTTTCTTAAGGACCTTACACTCAAAGTACAGGACAACTTCAAGTGGGCAAAAGCATAAGTGAGAAAACTTAAATTCTGAATACATATCAAGAAAGAAAATATAAGATTCACTCTATTCAAACATTGCCAATTGATTAGACACTCTGGGGGATACCGTTGAATCCCATGAGCATGCATCAATTTGTCACACAGTAATCAAGAGTCCCTATGGATTTATTGACTTCTCATTCATATCCAAATTCACTCTGAAGTGAAAATTATTACTTTAGTTACAGCCTAAATGGCTTAAGAACAAGTTAATCCATATAATCCATATGAACCTACATCAAAGTCACACTGAGAGTGAGATGGATGATATTTATCTTTGACATGAAAGAAAAAGAAAGAGAAAGAGGGAGGGAGGGTGACAGAGAGGGAAGGCGGGAGGGAAGGAAGGAGGAAGGGAAGGAAGGAAGGAAGGAAGGAAGGAAGGAAGGAAGGAAGGAAGGAAGGAAGGAAGGAAGGAAGGAATATAGATTGGGAGGTTCTGTTATATGGGTGGCTAATATAGAAGAGGGAATCTGGCTGAAACACAGAACACTTAAATAACCATACAAGTTTATGGATTTTTTCTATGGAGTTAAACTGTAAATGTACTGTTACCCCAAGCTATTTTTATTATTTCAATAGGCATTGCTTACTCACTAATGTTGTCTTTGAGCTGTAAAATTCTACTTGGATTTTTATCTCAAGTCTGTGGTTTCCATTGGTCTTGTTCACACAACATGGCCATGGGATACAATACATAGTCTGCTGATTCTGTAGTCCACACAGAGGCAGATTAGAGTTACCCCTGATGAATCCTGGTCTTGTCTAAGAGTTAAGAAAATCTCCACGCCATGTAAACTATTTAATCAGGAATGTGTTGTTTCACCATCACCACCACCCCTCAACCCCAAGACTTAGACAAAATCTTAGAGAGGCGTCTAAAATTAGGGCCTATCTAAAAACTCCATTCTCTATCTCCTTAATACTTTTTCGTTTTCAGTTAGTTTTCAGGCCCCAGCAGACAAATGGAAGAAAGGGATTGGCCTAAATAAAACTAAATATATAAAGTGTGATGTACTTGCTTGAGAATGTTTTTTTAAAGGCAGCTAGAATCCATAAAACAGGCAAAGCAATGAATAGAACATAGGTAGGTAGTCAAAGGTGGCTCAGTGGCTAAGACGCTGAGCTTGTCGATTGAAAAGTTGGCAGTTTAGCGTTCAAATCCCTAGTGCCACATAACGGGGTGAGCTCCCGTTCCTGGTCCCAGCTTCTGCCAACCAAGCAATTTGAAAGCATGTAAAAAATGCAAGTAGAAAAATAGGGACCACCTTTGGTGGGTAGGTAACAGTGTTCTGTACGCCTTTGGCATTTAGTCATGCCGGCCACATGACCATAGAGATGCCAGAGCCTTTGGACAGCTTCGGCTTTGAAATGGAGATGAGCACCGCCCCCTAGAGTCAGGAACGACTAGTACATATGTGCAAGGGGAATATATATAGAGGCCTTGAACCAAAAGATCAATTGTTGTGATCTGTCTATACCTACAAAGATCAGAATAATGCAAGTAATGCTATTCCTTGTAATACTTTATGGATATGAATGTTAGAATGTAAAGAAGCAGGATAGAAAGAGAATTGACACTTTTGATGTTGGAGAGAATTCCTTAGAGGATCTAGGCGGTCCTTTGTAAGTAGCTTTCTGTAAAAAATTTAGGAGGTTAATGTAGTTCTTCAGAGGAAGGCCTTCTGTGTATAAGTGTGTTGCTTTTTATCACATTCCTTTCATTTTTAAAAAAATTACTGTTGTTTTTCTCCAATAGTTTCATTGTTTTATATTGTTGTGAGCAACCTAGAATTGTGCAGAAGACTGAGGAATATATATATTGCCATAAATACATAAAGCAAAGCTCCATGCTTGGAGGCCCTAATTCAAGACTCAGACCCATGTTTTGCAATTCCCAATTTTCTTGCCCATGCCTTCAGACTTTGAAGGGGCATATGCAGGAACTTTATATCCATAAGCCTGTTATTAAACACAGCTGCCTGCAATTACTGCAGGCTCGAGTCCCACCAGGCCCAAGGTTGACTCAGCCTTCCATCCTTTATAAGGTAGGTAAAATGAGGACCCAGATTGTTGGGGGGGCAATAAGTTGACTTTGTATATAAATATACAAATAGGATGAGACTATTGCCTTACACAATGTAAGCCGCCCTGAGGCTTATAAACCACTCTAATCAAAACCAACTCTGAGATCAACATGCCATGTGGGAGAACTTTTAAGGAGCATGGTCTACTACTGTTGGTGTGAAAAGGGAATCAGGCATCTCCTGCAAGATATTCTTACATGCTCTATGCGTAGGTAAGCAGTTGTGATAGAGAAGAGGTCTTAGGAAAAAGAATGTCTTCCTCAGCACAATATCATTAGGGGTGTTAGAGCCTTAGGTAGAGTGGCTGTGACTTCTAGGAGGTACTCAGTTGGAAAAGGGTTGTAAATGACGAGGCCTCATCTTGGTAAAAAAGAATAAACAAATCCCTCAAGTTAAAAAAAAACCACCCGTAAAATACCTCTCTTTTTGATTTTTTAAATATTTTCTTTCTTGTCACCCTAGCGACATGGCTTGCAGTCACCATGGAAACTCAAGGCACTCGTTGAGATGGGGAGGAAAGCATCACAGACAAAAAGAGAGAGACAGTAGCAGCATTCTGGGTTATTTTAGGAGACAGGGAGACACCTGGAGTGAGGCTCTTCAAGCTTATTTTGCAGCAAGAGAGGAGGTGGGGGAAGGTTTATTTTTAATTGTTCCCACTTCATGTGCCAACTTTTTCTTTCTCAGTTATTCCAAATTTGGAAACTCTACCCCCTTCTTTCAAGCCTGTCTTCACCCACATCCTCCCTCAGCCATTTGATGGCACATGGATGTCACAATCAGAGAGTTTGGGTCGCTTATGCTTGGTTGCCTCCTCCTCTGCCTTCTCCTCAGCTTGAAGAACATGGCATGAAAAGGGCAGCAGCACAAGGTTGCTTTGAAGGAAAAGAGATGGGCCCCTGCTCACTCATCTTCCTTTGAGCTACTGTGGCACCCATTGCAGGGGAAATTCTCACTCTAGACTAGGACAGCCAGAGGAGGTGCTCCATATTTGCGGGGGAGAGGGATAATTTCCTTGGCAAGGGAATGTTGTGTCACGCTAAGTACCTGCTCATCATTCAGGGATTTTAAGGCAGGGGTGCATCACTTATGGACTTTGATAGATAAGCTGAGACTCACACTCCAAAAAAACCTAGGTGAGTCCAGATAAAGAATGTGGGCAAAGCCAGGGTAAATTCAATCGATATGAAACCAGGATAATATAATTGGCAATTATGTAATAAATTGTGTTTGTGTGTGTAATATTTTCCTTCTGTCATTTAAAAATATACCATTTGTTGGCATCATTGGTGGGGTTGTTTGCATCTTTAAGGCCTTAGATTGTATATTCCTGCTTCATGTTTCTAGCTCCACTAGCTAGGGCTGGACTGGACCCATATCTCTTAACTTGTCAAGAGGACAGCACCCACTTAAAATATTTATTTATTTTTCTCCCCACACAGAATGATGCATTTTGTTGGCCTCCAAGTCTTAAAATTGTAGACTCAAACAAGCCATCAGTAACTTGAATTGAAATTGACATTTACAGCAAGTAACAAATTGTGCCGCTGAATTAAAAAAAAAAAAGAACTCAGAGAAAATAATTCTGTGTTCTTTGCTCTTTTATTGGATTGTGTGAAGGATTTTAAATGCCTGTACTTGTTTTGGGAGATTTTTGAACATCTTTGACTTTCCACATTGGGCCTTATGTTTTCTGGTAACTTTATGCCTCTTTACATCATAAAAGCCACCAAGGGTTATTGAGAGATCACACCACAGATACACATTTCCCAAAAGGCATGTGTATTTCTTTTTCTGAATGGCTTTATGCACTTTGTGCCTCGCTCAGAAGATGAGAAACTGAATTTTGTTTCATATGTTTTATTGAATTTCTGTTTTGGCAAAGCGCAATAAATAACAAAACTTTGAAAATAGAATACTCTTCTGGATAACAAAAATAATTTTAACTCCGCAGAACTTTTGACAATAAAATACTATGTTCTGGATTTATTCAAAAAGGCCCTTGAGCAATGTTCAAACCCCCAAATCTCAGACCTCTTTGATCACTCTGCATCACTATCATTCTTGTAATCTAGGTTTTTTTGGCTTTCAAACTATGCTATTGTCCACAGTCTCCTTGTCACATGTGATCTGAGGACCAGAAAATAAGTAGGTTCTTATGAGAGAGCTTGAGGCAATGGCATGGCCCTCCTGATGAGCATGGTCAATTGAAGTTTATGTGGTTGCACTAATGGTAATAGAAAATAAATTGCCCTAGGGTTCCTGAGGATAATTGGCAAGCTTGTGTTCCAAAGCCCAATTAAGTAAAAATTGACAGTAAAAGATATAAATTCAGTATCTGCATTGATAATGGCATACTAAGGTCATGAGAGCTGTGGTATAAATAACAACATTCCTTTTTTCTCATTTTTAAAAACATGTCTAGTTGGAGGCAGCAGCCTGCCTTCATATAGATTGCCTTCAGTTGTCAGATGAAATACATTATATGAAAAAACAATAGAGGAAGGAGTGAATGGAGAGAGAGAGAGAGAGAGAATGGCAGAATTTTGCTTATAGCTAAGGACTACACATGGTTTCACAAAAAAAAAACACCTTCATAAGATCTTAAGTTCCAGGGTCTAAAATAATCTGCAGTACAATTAGGGTGATGAGATGCAGCCTACAGAATAAACTCTTAAAAAGATAAAAAGAGACTAGCACACTCATCTTTCATCTAGAGTTTTTTGCCTGTGGTGCCAGGTGTTTCCATCCTTTAATATATACCGCTATCAGCTCAACACTCAACATTGTAGACAGACAATTCTGTATTAGGTAGCTCCGTGCTCACAAATTAAGGGAGAAGTGGGATGAAATTTGGGCAAAGTAACAACGTGTTGAACAAGAGAATTCTTACAAAGGGAATAACATGGACTTTTTGTGAGAGTATGACTACCTTAAAAAAACTGCTCATACAATAGCAACAAAAAAGCCAGTTTCAACTATAATATCTGATGATATCAATAATGTATTGTACAGCCACAAAACATGTATGTATCAGGGGTGAAATCCAGCAGATTCTAACAGGTTCTGGAGAACCGCCAGCGGAAAATTTGAGTAGTTTGGAGAATCAGCAAATACCACCTCTGGCTGGTCCCAACGTGGGGAGGGAATGGGGATTTTGCAGTATCCTTCCCCTGGTGTGGGGTGGGAATGGAGATTTTGCAGTATCCATCCCCTGCCACACCCACAGAACCAGAGGGGAAAAATTTGAATTTTACTCTTGGTATGTATGTATTGGGGGCGGGGTGTTTGTGTGTGTGTGTGTGTGTGTGTGTGTGTGTGTGTGTGTGTGTGTGTGTGTGTGTGTGTATAAAGAGCCACGGTATTATTATGTACAGTGAGGATCCCTAACAAGTTTGAACCATTTGACTTTCAATACAACATTTATTAATCTATCTGATAGATTCTTCCATCTCAATGGATTCCATTTGGGCATATACCATAGAAATACAATAATAAATAATAAAATAGCAAAAATAATAAGAAACTAGCAGACTACTAATGACTTCACAATCAATCCCAAAGCATTCTAGAACAGGGGTCTCCAACCTTGGCAACTTTAAGCCTGGAGGACTTCAACTCCCAGAATTTCCCAGCCAGCAAAGCTGGGAGTTGAAGTCCTCCAGGCTTAAAGTTGCCAAGGTTGGAGACCCCTATTCTAGTAGGCTCGTCTTTCAGAAAAAATATGACAATGAAAGCCATCCTCATCATGGAGGGTAGGTATTCCAAAGGAGGGGAACTCTCACAGAGAATGCATGATAGGTGAGGACCTTTATCAGACACTCTGTATCAGTGGTGGGTTTCAAATTTTTTTACTACCGGCTCTGTGGGTGTGGCTTGGTGGGCGTGGCATGACTTGGTAGGCATGGCTTGGTGGGCGTGGCAGGGGAAGGATACTGTAAAATCTCCATTCCCACCCCACTCCAGGGAAAGGATACTGTAAAATTTCCATTCCCACCCACTCCAAGGAAAGGAAAGTGTAAAATCTCCATTCCCTCCCCAATCCAGGGGAAGGATACTGCAAAATCCCCATTTCCTCCCAATCAGCTGGGACTCGGGAGTCAGAGAATAAATGGGGGTGGGGCCAGTCAGAATTTTTGCTACCGGTTCTCCGAACTACTCAAAATTTCCGCTACTGGTTCTCCAGAATTGGTCAGAACCTACTGAAACCCACCTCTGCTCTGTATGATATAGGTTAGTCAAGCAGAATTTATCTGGGACACATGGCTCCCAGGTTCATATATGGTTCCCAGGTTCATATTTGACTTCAAAAGGTCATTTCACAGTACCTCTCTTCTTTTGCTAGACAGGTGGGCACATTAATAAAATAGCATTTTCTCATAGCTACTTCCTATTTTATAAGAAGGGTATTGAGCTTAACAACAGAGAGA
Organism: Ahaetulla prasina; assembly: GCF_028640845.1. Classification (NCBI taxonomy): domain Eukaryota; kingdom Metazoa; phylum Chordata; class Lepidosauria; order Squamata; family Colubridae; genus Ahaetulla; species Ahaetulla prasina. The sequence goes on along the minus strand of NC_080545.1, from coordinate 68,127,696 downwards.
GCAAATAAAAATAAAGAAGGTAATAAAGTAAATCTATCTCTGTCTACACCCACTGCCTCTCGTGCACAATAAGTTATGAGGTACTGAAGAGTAAATGCAAATGAAATATTTCCAGCATTAAGAACCTAAATATAGTCATACTGCATCAAAGGAAAGGCAGGTCATACTTTTAGGCAGAGGGCTGCTGCCCTCAAACAATGAGACTAGGAAGAGAGTATTGTTCTCTTCATAGTTCCTGCCTCCAGAGAGGTTTGCTGTTTGTAGGTGGGGTTGCTTGCTTATCTCAGGAGTTCACCGTTGTGAAGTGTGATCCTGATCAGTGAACAGAGGGCACCAATACTTTATATGATAAGGAAAAATTCAATAAGAACAGGAGCCTGAGTAAGGTGGAGTGTATAACTGACTGTTAAAAAAAGCAGATAAATGTAAGTAAGCTACAATACCATTATACAATACATGTATAATGTGTATACATTATATATATATAATGTAAGTAAGGTATAATAGATTATGCCACCAGACTTGAAATCCTGTGTTTAGAAAACTTAGAACTCCGCCACCTTTGACATGACCTGAGTTTAATTCATAGAATCATCTATTACAATGTCCTTCCTGTTGAAGATTACTTCAGCTTCAATTGCAACAATACACGAGCACACAATAGATTTAAGCTTAATGTTAACCGCTCCAATCTTGAGTGCAGAAAATATGACTTCGGTAACAGAGTTATTAATACTTGGAATACACTACCAGACTCTGTGGTCTCTTCCCAAAATCCCCAAAGCTTTAACCAAAAACTGTCTACTATTGACCTCACCTCTTTCCTAAGAGGTCTGTAAGGGGCGTGCATAAGAGCACAAGCTCCTGTCCTAATATTTCCTTTCATTATATCCAATTAATATAGTTATTACATACTTATGCTTATATATATGCTTATATATCGTATAGTTATTTCATGCTTATGCTTATATATACTGTTGTGACAAATAAATAAATAAATAAATAAAAATAAAAAAATATACTGTAGTTCTGTAAACAAAATAATCATTTGATAGGTAATGGTGGGGGTGTCAGATCAGTTTATAAAGATCTCACCAAACACTTGGTTCAGAGATCTGGTAAACAGGCATTTTCCCTAATCCATCAGAAGTTGCCCATACTTAAATATTACTCTGATCACATGACACATGCTAGTACTACTGTAAAGTAGCAGGTTTGAGCAGGTAAGAGACTCTACTCCCACTTGAGGTAGTGAACAAATGGCAGAAAGATGTATATTTTGGTGATTTTTTTTTAAATTTGCATTTATATCCCGCCCTTCTCCGAAGACTCAGGGCGGCTTACACTATGTCAAGCAATAGTCTTCATCCTATTTGTATATTTATATACAAAGTCAACTTATTGCCCCCAACAATCTGGGTCCTCATTTTACCTACCTTATAAAGGATGGAAGGCTGAGTCAACCTTGGGCCTGGTGGGACTAGAACCTGCAGTAATTGCAGGCAGCTGTTAATACTGCTACCAAATACCTCTCACCGACCCGTGCGCTCTCACAGAGAGGGACTCCTCAGGGTGCCGTCAGCTAGGCAGTGCCGTCTGGCGACACCCAGGGGAAGGGCCTTCTCTGTGGGGCCTCCCACCCTCTGGAACGAACTCCCTCCAGGACTTCGTCAACTTCCGGACCTCCGAACCTTTCGTTGCGAGCTTAAAACACACTTATTCATCTGCGCGGGACTGGATTAGATTTTAAAGTTATTGGTTTTAAGGGGTTTTTTACTATTTATATTGTTTTTAACAATTTGGCAATAGAATAAGTTTTTTAATCGTTGTTTTTTAATCTGTATTTATATGTATTTTAATTGCCTGTGAACCGCCCTGAGTCCTTAGGGAGATAGGGCGGTATATAAATATGAAAAATAAATAAATAAATAAATAAATAAAATAAATAACAGACTGTCTTACCAGTCTGAGCCACAGAGGCATATGCAGGAAGCAAAATGTCCTGAGCTGGTCTGAATGTTCTGTTTTCACAATCGTCAACTCAGCTTTCTTTAAAGCCCATCTAAGGAGCTGATTATCACCTTTTCTTTGCATTCCAAAGTTTAAACATTGCATGGACATGTGTTTTCCCTTTCTGCCATCACTCTGTTGAACACCCAATTCTCACAGCACTGACTAAGCCTAAAGGTATTTACCCCTGTAGTAGGACTGTATTACTATTATCCTTCTCATCTTCTAATTTCTCATCTTTTCTCATCTTCTCATCTTTCCTACTACCTTCTTCCATTGGTACTTTATGATTTATCACTTATTGTTTGTATCTTATGATTAATGATTGTAACTATGATTTATGATCTATGACTTATCACTTGTTGTTTTAAGTGCACTGGGAGTTTATGCACCTGAGACAAATTCCTTGTGTGTCCAATCACACTTGGCCAATAAAGAATTCTACTCTGTTCTGCTCTACAAAGCAATCTTTTGGAAGCCTACTTTATTTTTCAGCACCCTCCACCCAATATTACTAAGAAGAGCCATCTTAAATTTATAGTTCTTTTGTTTTTTTAATTTATTTGCATATTTTGCATATTCATGGGCGTCATTGCTTTCTGCAGTGGGTTGGGTTGGGTTGCATTCATTAATATACTGAATTATGGGATTGGAAGGCACCTTGGAAGTCAACTAATCCAAGTCCCTGACAAGTGCAAGAATCCTCATACCATCCTAGATAAATGGCTGTCCAATCTTTTCTTGGGATAGAATAGAGACATGCTGTTTCACTGCCTCTGAATTCTTATTTCAGGAATTATTATAGTTCCTCTGTGCTTCAAATCAGTGTTTCTCAACCTTGTGAACTTGAAGGAATGTGGATCTCAGCTTCCATAATGCTCCATCCAGCATGCTTGCACACATTCTGCCAAGGTTGAGAAACACCGATTTAAATTTAGATCTCACTATAAAGCTTCCACCTTTGGGTCTTATTTTACCTTCAGGTGCTATGGAGAGTCCACACCCTCTGCCCTCTAATATTCTTTCATGCATTCAAATGCTGCACTTCTAACCCTTAGCCTTCTCTTCTTTAAACACATCAAGTTCATTTAACTATCTTTATGCGATTTAGCTTCTTGAACGCTTCTTTCATCCTTCTCTGCACTCTTTCCAGATCCTCAACAGTTCCTTAATTGTGCACCCAAAAAGCTGTAGATGTGGAAGAAGGAATTCATATGCAGGTCAAGAAATGGTGGTGGGAAGGGGGGAAATATGAGTCCAAATAAAGGTTTCATCCTGGAAAGCTGTTCTGAAAGGAACCTGGACTTTCATTGTCTAGTCGCACTGCCACAATACCAGTAGCAGTGCATCATATAAAGGATCTCCCATTAGAGGAGCTGGAGTTTCAAGTGCCACAAGAATCCCAGCTTGCATGGGTGGAGTGAATAGTTCTGGATGAACCTGGAACATTATGAAGAAACTTGTTTAACAATTGGAAGGCATCCATTGACTTCTAAATCTCTTTGCAAAAGACTAAAGAAATCTGCATAGAATAGTGAACACTGAAGGAAAACTGATCGAGATGCAACTTAGAACTAAGGAAAAATTTCCTAACGGTTAGAACAAGTAATCAGTGGAACAACTTGCCTGCAAAAGTTGTAAATGCTCCAACACTGGAAATTTTTAAGAAAATGTTGGATAGCCATTTGTCTGAAATGGTGTAGGGTTTCCTGCCTGGGCAGGGGCTTGAATTAGAAGACCTCCAAGGTCCCTTCCAACTCTGATATTATTATTATTATTATAAATATGACCCTGCACAGAGCCCCACCATGATCCCAAGTGAGAGTTGTTATTTAATAGTGGGTCATCCACCATCTCCAGAATCTGCATCCATTTGAATACTCGTCCTCGTTGTTCCCTGCCCCACTTAGAAAGACATCTGCCTCCTTCCTGTCTTTTTCCCTTTAAGGACATTTCAAGCTGTAACTTGAGAAGTCAAGGGATGCAAGAGAAAGTTTAGCTAACTTGGCTTAGAGGCTGCTCCCGCCTCCCTCCGCCATCCTCTCTATACAAACAGCATCTACGCCACGTCACCCAGTGTCTGCACTGAGGCTGTTCACTAACGTTCTTCCATTACTTGGTCGCGAGGAGCTGATCAGTTTCAGAGAAGGCAGAAACTTTCTAGAGAAGAAGTGTAAAAGTAATTTCTTTTGCTCTGTGCAGAGTACAACCAAGTTTTAATTTCAAACTTCCATGCACAGTATTTCTGAAGATTTCTGCTGTGAGAGAATTCTTCACCTAGAAACAGGCATAGCCAAAGAAATTTAATGAAAAGGAATCATTAAGCAGGAAGCTGACAAAGAGGAGGAGGAGCACCTTTTCCCAAGCTTTGAGTGTGAAGAATCGGCATCTTCCTTTTCAATTTACATTAACTTGCTTTTCTTCAGATTCCTGTAGGGACATTCTTGGGCGATCATGAATGTATTTCGGATCCTTGGAGATGTCTCTCATCTCTTAGCTATGATCATTTTGATAGTGAAAATATGGAGATCAAAATCATGTTCTGGTAGGTATTATTATTATTATTATTATCATCATTATTATTCTCTTCTCTATCTTGCTGAAACTGATGAGAAAGCCATATAGAATGACAGGCCAGCCAGAAATTTGTTATTTGAACACAAATGGACCACAGTGTCAGATTTTGGGATTTAGCCTTAGACTGCTGGGGTCACATTCATCCTAGATGTGTAGCAATGTTATAATAAAGTATAGAGGAATAAATATGAAATAAGGAATATGGGAAGGAAATCAGAAAGTGAGTTATTCAGCTCAGCACCACTTAGTAATTCCTTGAACAAAACTAAATTTCTTCCTATCCCAATGTAGATAGAAGTTTTTATTGCAGCGGAGGAGGCAGCAAGAAAATACATTTAATCCAATTTAGAGGACTAGGAAACTTTAGACTTAGTCAAGAGCCTTTATAGCCTAAGGCAAGAAAAAAGATGGCATCCCTTCTGTCTACCAGTGTTAGGGCCAGAACCAACGGGAGGATCAGCTCACAAAGTTGTGTTCCAACATGCTTACCAGCAGCCGCTACCTAGCCAAGGGAATGCAGGGAAGGCAGAATAGCTCCCCACCTGCTCACCTTTCTGAGTCTTGCCCTCGTCCCCTGGTTTCCAGAGTGTTTGCAACTTGAGGCATAAATCTTACTACCATAGCAACACACACTTTTTTTTTGACATTTGGTATGGAGCCGAGATAGATTTGGAGTTTTTATATTTTTTGACGAATTATCTTGAGTTTAGATAGCAACCATAAAGATTTTTAATTACAATCCATTTTAACAATATCATCTTTATTAGTCTAGATAAAAAATGTTAAATTTCAGACACTGAAGCCTAAGCGTATTCCTGAAAGAAGTTTCTAAGACTCCAACTTCATATCGGTTACCTTTTTTGATTTCTTCTCACCTGTTACATCCTTTGCCACAAAAAGTATTTCCTAGACCAGGGGTCTCCAACCTTGGCAACTTTAAGACTTGTGGGCTTCAGTTCCCAGAGTTCCTCAGCCAGCTTTGCTTTGCTGGCTGAGAAACTCTGGGAGTTGAGGTCCACAAGTCTTAAAGTTGCCAAGGTTGGAGTCCCCTGTCCTAGACCTTGGAAAAAACCTTTCTATGCCCAGCTTCCCATTTGCAAACCCATCCCACACTATCACACCAGTCTCCTTTCTGATTCTGAGTATGAAATATCTCTTTAGAAGAAGTGGTGCTATGAAGTTATATAATGCAAACATTGTATAGTTTCTGGTGTTGATATGTATTCATCTGATAAAAAATACTACAGGTTGTTAAATAAGCAGAGATAATTATTTCTCAGTACATATATTATTTTTATAGAGCCTACTTGTCCCCATAGAGTCATCATTGTCGAAAAAAATGGCACTGGTAAACTGGAATATTCATCTTTAATTTCTTCCACGTAAAGACCATCTCTATGAAATTTAGAATGTTTGCAGCTGCAGACAAGGATTATTCCAGATTCATGTATCAGCAGTAACCAATTTCCACCAATATCCATGCAGTTCTTCTCTAATTGTCTGTCTCCCCCATCCTCCCCCAGCTTTTGTTTGATGGATTTCAGAAATTACCATAAATGTAGTATTGAAGTGGTGAATTTCTAGTGTTTTGTAACATCCCCACCTCCGCTTTGGATGGCAAAGATGGAGGACCAGGTGTGATGTTTCCCCAAGTTCAATAACTAGAATGTCTGTGTTGTCAAAGACCCAGAGATAACCTGTGACACATTTTCTCTTTAAAATACAACAGTACGTACAAGCTTGGATTAAGCGTTAGTATTCGTCTTGTTTTTGTATTTCCCTGTTGCCCTCTCAAACCCCACCCCCCCATTCAGGTGTCTTCTTTTAATTTTTAAAAAGTTAAGACCTTCACAGTTGTGTTTGAGCCAAAACAACAGGAAAGAAACTCCAATAAGATCCAAACAGATCACCAGAATAACGAGAGAGAGAGAGAGAGAGAGAGAGAGAGAGAGAGAGAATCATGTGGCAACTTAAAGTATAAGAGATTGCTTGTAGACCTAAGCTGTACAATAAATAAGTTGACCTTGGACATTTGTAAGAACTTTTTTATGTTCTAGCTCTGTATTTTCAAACTTTGAGACTTTAAGATGTGTGAATTTCAATTCCCCATTTCCTGATATTGGAAAACACTGCTCTAGCTCATAAAATGATTGTTTCTCAGAGACTGAGTCTACTCTTTTCTATGTTCTACAACAGGTTGGCTTTCCTTTCCTGTTTTGCTTATATTGTTATTTGCAATCATTTTATGCCAGGGCTTTTTTGAAGCTACTAGCCAATTTCAAATTGTATTCCAAAAGAGAATATAGTCAGAGTAGCAATCAAAAGGCAAAAAACCCTTTTCCCCAGAAGTATTCCAGAATCTCTCTTTTCCCATCCTATGTGCTGAACATTTTATGAAGTCTGAGAAAGAATATCCAAGGAGGGTTAACAAATTAGCGGATGATCGGGTGGAGTTAGTTCCACTAATGAATAAAGCCAGATGTAGTGCTAGTGTCCTTTCCAGCTCGCTCGCTCTCTCTTCACCTCTCTTACACACACAAATCCATGCACAAAAGAGAAGTCCTTGCCACATAAATGAGCTAATGGGACTGCAACATTCTGATGCTGGTATTGTTGACAGTTGTACAGGAGAATAATAGAGGTATATGCTCAACTCAGCTGTATAAATACATTTAGAAACTGATTTCACTGTTATTGAATTTAGTGTGGCTTACTCCACAAATTAAGTGTCCTCTATGTTGTAAGCTTTTCTTTCCTCCAGGGGGATTGGATGAATAGAAAGGGGGGTGGAGAGAAATTAATGGGACTTTCCATTAATTTTATAGTGAATGTCTATGGAGATTCTCAGTCATCCAGGTCATGGTTGTCCCAAAGGTGCTTTTTCAAGAGGCAACTGGACTTTCTTGTTTTTCTTTGAAGACGTTTTACTTCTCATCCAAGGAGCTCTGACTGTCAGAGGTGAAGGAGCTTCTCGGATGAGAAGCAAAACATCTTCAAAGAAAAACAAGAAAGTCCAGTTGCCTCTTGAAAAAGCACCTTTGAAACGTTCAGAATGAATAGTAAAACAATCCTGTGGACCTCAGTTGGGCTGAGACTAAAAATTATAGGCACAATTTTAAGGTATACTTTCTAATAGATACTAAAGTGCTGTATCTCCTTGTACAATTTGGTTGCAATCGACCCAAAGATGAAAATTTTGTAACCGATTGGGGTGGATTACAACCAATGTTCAAATGTTCTTCATCAGCCCCAGAGTGACAGTGTGAGAAATGTAGAAAAAATAGAACCTGTCAGCCAGTTGAATGATTGAATTACAATGTCTGAAAATTTGTCTTCAACTTGCTGATTCATCCATCCACGCTTTTTCTCTTTTATAAATAGAATTTGGTTTTGGAAATAACAAATGTACAAGATTTTGGATCACTGGAATTATCCAATGATTCCCTTCTCAGACAGAATAGAAGCATTTGACATCTTGAGTGTATTTATATGTGAATGAGAATTGGAGAGGTACATACAAAAAAGAGACACTCTATAGACAAATCAGGCATGCTTCTTCGTTCCTTCCTCCTTACAATTGCATACTATTCCATTGTGACAAAAGACCATATGCACAGGAGATATGCTTTGGATAAACATTAACTTTTAAATTATCCTTATACAATTCCTACCCTCCCAAAATAAGGCAGCGTGGTTCAATTATTTCAACATATTGTATATAAAGTATAACTGCTTTTGAAAACTTCCCAGAAATCATTGCTCCAAAGCAAGACTAAGGGATTAACTTTCTCAGCTCTTACTTGACCATTCTTCTGTCTTTAAAAAAGATTGCTAATACCAGTCTGTTTGTAGTAAAAACTGGCTAAGTGTTACTGAGATTTTATGGGACAATCACTAGTCTTAATAGCTTCTACTGTGTCTTATACTTCTAAAAAAAGGAGGTGATTCTAATATTTATTTTCAGCTACTTTAATTCATTTGTATCAAGCTTTGTTTGATGTTACTGCCTTTAGGTAGACATTAGTCTAAAGTTTTTAAATAAATTATTTTGGTGATTTTTTCCTCTTAAAATATTTTTATATCTATACTGTATAGATTTCTATGTAGATATCTTTAAACTAGAGATGAGCTGTTGGTTTGAGCTCCAAGTTTGGCAATTTGATTGGAAATGTTTCGTCACCGAGGCGATATCGTCAGTGCGTTTTGACTCAAAACAACTCAAAACGCACTGACAATGTCTCCTCGAATGGCGACGAAACATTTGCAACCAAATTACTAAGCTCAGAGCTCAAACTGACAGCCTAACTGCCAACCTGAGCTACTAATATTCAAACACATTTAAACTGGAGATCCACAAATACACACACAATATTCCATTAGTGAATCACATTGTTATTTATGAAAGCCATTTGAACAAACAAAAAATGCCTTAATTTTTTTGAGCAGGGCTGCCAGATCTGGAATGTAAACATCTGGGTGACCAGTAGAGGAGTTTGTAATCCCAGAAGTTCCATTTCTGAGAGAAAATGCTAATTCCAGGTTACAAAGAAAAGTTTCCTCTGAATTCTAAAGGCCTCAACAATAAGCTTCCGAACTTTGCAAAAAGAACTGTTTTCCTACTGTCATGCGTTCATTCAGCCAAAACAGCTTTTTTTGGGGGGGATGGGGGTTTGTTTTAAAGGAACTTTTGCAATTGCAACCATTAGACAAAATAGAATAGAATGTGTGAAACTGGGAGGCCTGGGCTAGACTACTCAACTGCCTGACTGAATGTCCAGTACTGTCTCTTTCCATGACAGAAGCTGGTACTTTGATCTCAGAGGATTCTCTTGGGCGGTTGTGGCTTCAGGTATCAGTTGCTGCCTCCCGCAGCCAACTAAGTAATCTGCATCTTTAGGCTTAAAGCCTCAAACAGCCTTTCTTTGGTTTCTTTTATATTTGTTGTTCATATCTCATGATGTGCAGGTATTTCAGGAAAGAGTCAGATCCTCTTTGCACTTGTTTTCACAAGCCGTTACCTTGACCTCTTCACAACCTTCATCTCCTTTTACAATACCATCATGAAGGTAAGAAAACTGGAGAAAAAAAGTAGTTGATTCATTCATTGAGTAATTCAGATGTTTTAAGTCATGCAATTTTTTAAGTGTAGCCCATTTTGAGTAAGGAATAGCTAAATAATTCCTCCTCCCACTTCCAAATTAAGACACTGTAATTTTAGATTATTCATCTACAGGTAGTCCTTGACTTACAACAGTTTGTTTAGTGACAATTCAGTTACAATGGCACTGAAAAAAGTGATTTACGACTGTTTTTCACACTTATAACTGTTGCAGCATCTCCAAGGTCATATGATCAAAATGATCAAAATTCAGATGCTTGGCAGTGTCCTGGAGTCATGCAATCACTTTTTGTAATTTTCTAATAAGCAAAGTCAATGGGTGAGCCAGATTCACTTTTTCTAACTTAACAACTGCAATTAAACAATTAAACACCCAGGCAGCCAAAGGCTCAGTACCATAGATGTTTTTGTTTTCTCCAGCTGTTCATATCCCATCCCAGTGGGATTAAAATGGGAAGCTGCAAGTTATTTCTATGTTCCTATTGTCAAATTTACCAGTTGAGCCTGCCCCCAAGCTTCCAAAAGTTCAGATATGTTAAAGTCCCCATATCCTTAATTTCTCTACAAACTTATAAAACTCACAAAATACACTGAAATGCTTTCCTGCGTGAATAGATATATATAAAAAAGACTGAAAAGAAGACAAGCTTCATATTCAGGAAGCAGCTAGTGTGATGCAGAAATTCCCATTTCCATGGCAATAATGAAAGAGCAGCAAGGTGTACCTTTCTCTTAGCAATGCTGATTAAGCCACCTGCATCCTAGGACTAATCTTCACTGAGATTTTTTAAAAATGCTACTTTCCTCCCATTGCAATACACAGAGCATGCATGATGGCATGAAAGCAGTCATTAATATTCAGGGGCTTTGGGCTGGATCGAAAATTATACAGAATTAAAACTATAACTTAAGAGGGACACGGTGGCTCAGGGGCTAAGACAGCTGAGCTTGTTGACTGAAAGGTCGGCAGTTCAGCAGTTCAAATCCCTAGTGCTGCCGTGTAACGGGGTGAGCTCCCGTTACTAGTCCCAGCTTCTGCCAACCTAGCAGTTTCGAAAGCACATAAAAATGCAAGTAGAAAAAATAGGGACCACCTTTGGTGGGAAGGTAACAGCGTTCCATGCGCCTTTGGCGTTTAGTTATGCCGGCCACATGACCACGGAGACGTCTTCCGACAGCGCTGGCTCTTCGGCTTTGAAATGGAAATGAGCACTGCCCCCTAGAGTCGGCAACAACTAGCACGTTTGTGCGAGGGGAACCTTTACCTTTTAAAACTATAACTTACTGTGAAAAAGCCATTAAGTAGTACTATCATTTAACGTCCAACTCATAACATGGCATTCCTGTTATGAAGTATAAAGAATGGACTCTGCACGAGAGAGATTGACACATTTCAAAAGTGTTGGAGGAGGCTGTTTATTCAACAGCCATGAAAACCATCTATTCAGTACTAGAAAAAATCAAGCCAAACTGGAAATAAGAATCAAGAAACAAAAACATCATATTTCAAATCCACATGAATTATAAGGACTGATGAATTTCTGAAAAAGATGATACCATTCTATCCACCGCTAAGCAAGGTAGATAGAAGCTCAAGAAGACAATACATGAGGTGCATCGCTGGGGTACTGCAAATTACATGTCAGGCTTCTGACAGATGTCGTAATTAAATCATGAGTCGACGACATAAATATATCTGCAATAATTAGGTAATACCTGTTATAGCAGAACTTGCTTCTGTGCTATAAAGCATTGCTCCATTTGCTTGACTAGAAAACCTATAGAAAGTTATTTCTCTTGACTGTTAAATAATTTTAAGTAAAGATGGGGAAAACCAGGTTACTCTGTGGTAACATAATAGTCAAGAAGAAACTTCAAGATTAACTTACTTCATTGGGCCAAAAAGCTTTCTGGAACTGCAGCTGATCATCAGATGGTAAATCTTGGAGGTTCTACCAGTCCGTGTCCAGTCCACTGATTAGTATCTCTAATCAAATATGAAAAGCTGTCCTTGAACAGAAAGATCTAAGTAGTAGCATAAATGATTTCTATTTCTCTATAGGTTATTTTCTTATTGTGTGCCTATGTTACCGTGTACTTGATCTATGGAAAGTTCCGGAAAACTTTTGACAGTGAACAAGATTCTTTCCGTCTTGAGTTCCTTTTGGTTCCTGTCACAGGTCTCTCATTTTTAGAAAACTACAAATTCACTCCTTTAGAGGTAAGATATTTGCTTCTGCTTAGGTACAATGTCTGTATTTTTGTGAGCTCAGCTTTCTGAAACTACTTATTAAATAGCTTATACATATTTGTAGCATTTTGTGTCAATGTTTTGGATATTTATTTTGGATTTACTGTTCTTCCTCAGATACTATGGACTTTCTCAATCTATCTAGAATCCGTGGCTATCCTTCCACAACTCTTTATGATTAGCAAAACTGGAGAAGCTGAGACAATCACAACACATTATCTTTTCTTCTTGGGCCTTTATCGGAAAACTTTTGACAGTGAACAGGATTCTTTCCGTCTCGAGTTCCTTTTGGTTCCTGTCACAGGTCTCTCATTTTTAGAAAACTACAAATTCACTCCTTTAGAGGTAAGATATTTGCTTCTGCTTAAGTACAATGATGTCTATATTTTTGTGAGCTCAGCTTTCTGAAACTACTTATTAAATAGCTTATACATATTTGTAGCATTTTGTGTCAATGTTTTGGATATTTATTTTGGATTTACTGTTCTTCCTCAGATACTATGGACTTTCTCAATCTATCTAGAATCCGTGGCTATCCTTCCACAACTCTTTATGATTAGCAAAACTGGAGAAGCTGAGACAATCACAACACATTATCTTTTCTTCTTGGGCCTTTATCGTGCGCTTTATCTTGCCAACTGGATCTGGCGTTATTACACAGAAAGCTTCTTTGATCAAATTGCTGTTGTTTCTGGAGTAGTACAGACAATCTTCTATTGTGATTTTTTTTATCTCTATGTCACCAAAGGTAAGAATCACCAAAAGATTAAGAAAAAATGGATTGTGACATGCTATCTCCTGTGGAATGAGTCACAGGTTTGGGTTATTTCTTGGATTATGAGCAATTTAAGAACAGGGTTCTAGAATTCCTAGGCCAACTTTGGACACCATTCCTGCCTTGGGAGAATACTGTGAAAACCTGTTTCCGCTGGGCCTAAGCACAAACACAGCAGGCTCTGCTTCCAAACTTGAATACCATTTCCCCCCAAAAGCTTCCTTCGAGACAGCTGTCAATCACAGTGATTTTGTTTTTGATTATTTGTTTTCTTTATGAGGGAAATCATAGTTTGTGGACCTAGAAGCTTTCCCATCACCTTAGTTGTACTTTTTCATTCATAACTTTTAACAAAAATAATGCACATGCAAGATTTTGGAGGAAATATCCATAGACATGTTTTATAAATCACAAACAGAAATAAAAAGTATTCTAACTTCTAATTATATTGTGTTGTTCCCCACCCCAATCTTTGCATTCTAGGATTAATAGATATTACTGAATTTGAGTAGTAATGTGGAAAAAAATTCATCTTAGCACTTTGTATAGAAGTCAATGTACTTTCTTGTACTAAAGACACCATTAAATGTTCTTTATATAGCATAAAAATATGGAAACTAAAAGGCCATTGCTTTCTACTATTGAGCTATTTTTTCCTCCTCTTCTTTTAGTACTAAAAGGGAAGAAACTGAGTCTTCCAATGCCTATATGAAGATGTGCACAATGGAAGAAAGCAGACGAAGTCCCTGTTTCAGGATTCAAGACTCTTTTGCCATGTCACTATTTGAATTCAGAGCATATGTCTTTTTCTTTACATTTCGATTAGAAAACATGATTGCACCAAAGGGACTTGGTCTAAGTAACTAGCATTTCAGAGCATTATTTAGCATGGAAGATGAGTCATCTGCAGTATTTTTGTAAAGAAGTGTTCCTTCAAAACTGAAGAAACCACATTATGATTTAACCATTGTATCCTCTATAATGGCTACATCCTTTCCTAAAAAGTTCACACCAAATTTCAAATAATTATAAAGATTAAAACAGCTGTGACCTAACACTCTTTCCTAAACTATCAACGTTCCCTCAAGGGATTAGAGAAAACATTTTTAAATATTCAACTGTATTTTTAAATTAAAAAAACAAGATTTCTGAATTTTATTGACAACAGTGTTTTTATTCATACCTACAAAAGAAAACAAGATGGTATCAAAAGGACAATTTACAAACTAATCGTAACATAGCTTTTTAATATACTGTGCCTGAACATCACAGAGCTATGAATCTCTTCTTTTCAAGTCTTTATTCACAGAACAGGAATGTGTTCAAATACCAATATGGGGGAAAAACAGTCCCCAATGATTCAACCTAAGAAGCCTGCAGGGTTTTAAGAGTCTGTATCTTTTAACTAAATAAAGCCTACACAATGACTTTTGTAAAAGGGAATATAAGCTGGATATTGGTATATTTACTGAGCAAATATTATTACCAATTGGCCACATTTTTAATCTGATAAGTGGAAACAAGCTGTACATGTCAGAGTTCAATTATTTGTTAATGCTCAGTCTGAGCACAACACACACCAAGCTGTAACTATGTTCAAGCTATAGTACAACACTGTAAGGTCCTAATACAATTTTCTGTTGGCAAAGATGAAAACCAAATCCCGGCCCCCAGGCCTGTAGGTTTATTTCTGCATGAACAGCAGCTCCATGATGGTTTTATTAAGAAAGAAAATACAAACCAGACAGTGTTCAGTGAATGAATGTTCATTTCTAATATTTTCAATGAAGATAACTGCCAAATATATATCTTAATTACGATTATGGAAACCAAACTGAGAAAGAGGATTTTAACTAGCAAGCCTTTATTGTACAAGGTCTGTACCAACAACCTACCTGTATGATGTGCAGACACACAAGTGGTTATTATTTCTCCAGCCTGCTCTTATTGAGAAACATGTAGTTAAATCCCATTTTTATAAATCAAACCCACATTGCTATAAATAACTCGGTTGTTTTTCCCAAAACTGGAAAAAAAGGAAAAAAAGAAAAACCCCACAGATTCTGTCTCTTAGGACAGAAGAGATTTTCCTGCCATGTTTATCAGGACATAACAGGTGAAACCAACTACTATCAACTTTCTCCTGCTAGTTACAAGACAGAAACTTTAACATTTGAATAATCCCATCCCACCCTCCCCACTCCCCAACTTTAAACCTTTCTCAGACTGGGGAAAAAAACAAAATGAAAGTATTTACTAAAGTTCTCTCTCTTCCTAAAATCTAGGGTGCTACCTACCTGTAAAAGCTGAGTATAAGAGCCAGCTGAAGAAACTCAAAGCCATTGGAAAGCCTAGTCAGATGTGGATATAAATGCAGCTTCAAGGCTTATTAGCTATCTCCTCACCATCCCTTTAAGAGATTTTAAGATTTTGTTTAGCTTAAAATAAATCTGAAAAATGGAACACTTTTGCTTAATGCAGTGGGATCTCACGTATGTCCAGTGAGGAATCTTGATACCAAGTAAATGGATCAGAAGATGAAATCAAGAAACTGTATAGATTCCCCATGTTTATAGATATACCTTTTGTTATAAGTGCAACTTTAACCCCCGAGTTGAAATTATGGGGCAGATCTCATTTGTGATATCTTGGGTGAAATCTAAGAGCCGTAGAAAAATCCAATAAAAATAAAGTGTAGCAATTCTATGATTACATCTAGGGTGAAAATGCATTGCAACAGAACATTAATCTCCATATGCATAGGGCTGGTAAGACATTCAGAAGCTGCAGAAATGCTAGCTAAACTCAAAATTATTTTTACATTTTGTAGAAGTTTGAAAGAATAAGTAGAGTCAAACCAAAGAAATTATCTTCCCAAATTCTCCTATGCCAAATCCAAGGCCTCATTTCATTAGCTGTAGAAAACCTAAGTCTCAATTTCAGTAAGCAAAAATCACATCATGTTTAATATTCCGTTAAAAAGGAGGTACTTCTTAGCACTATCTTTTTTGATGTTTATATTATAGAGAAGTCCTCTCCATCGCAATTTTTCATACACAAGCCTCAGACACAATAACAGCTGGACTGGGACAAAACTGCCTTGTAGATCTTTCTTTTTTGAGACAGAAAATTTCAAATTACATAATGCAAGGCCATAAGGTAATTAGTTTTCCATAGTCAATATTACTTTTTAAAAAGAAAATCAGTTAATATATACCAGGAGCATTTTTGTGGGCACAATTTGGATGGTAAACTCTAAACCTAACCTGCATTAAGAAAAACATCACTATGGAGATGGGGTTGAGAAGGGAAAGAGAAAAAAAAGTGAGAAAGGGTTGCAAATCTTCACTGATAACCACTAAATGAAGTGGCTTCATTTGCGTGAAGGAGGAGGGGGTGGTGGCGGTGGAGGATACTGATAACTGGCAGTCTGCCCCATATAGCCCATCACACTGGTGCCAGGAGGCTGAGGAAACTGTTGCGACATGAGAGGCTGTGGCTGCTGGCCTGAACGGCCCATCCCTGCATATTGCTGTTGGCTGGTGCTTTGTGAGTTTCTCCCAGCATTAGCAGTGCTGGCTCCCCCATACCCAGCAGCACCATATTCTGCCCCATAACCACTTGCTCCGTAAGTTGCAGTTCCATAGGCTCCCTGGGCATAACCATATTGGCTTTGCTGTGCCCCAAATGCAGAAGTTGCATTTCCGTAAGCACCACCGTAGGCTTTGTTGGCTCCATTGGCAAAACTGTCAGTGCGATCACGGTCTCGGAAAGTACTTGAGTCTCTTCGGCCATCCTTAACTCCCCGGAGCCTTCGCTCACACTCCTCCTGGTACATCAAATTAGGATTGTTGGATGAATTGGTTGTGCGGTAACGAGAACGACCACCTGGTAATATATACATACAGACAGACAGACCTGAATTTAATAATTTCCACCGAGTATTTTCAATACTAGACATGTTTACTAGTTCATGAAGGCCTTGTGTAACTTAACAGTGTTTTTCTTTACTATTTTGATAATATACACCCAACCGTTTTATTCTTAAAAACACAGGCAAAAGATTGAAGATAATTTTTACTTCACTATTAATGAAAGCTGTTGTTTTCTATTCCTATCGAAAGCCTTTTTTGTCAATCTTATTCTGGCATGATGGCGTGAATAGAATGAGCTATTACTGGTTACAAAAAAATAAGTTGTGAAGATTTATTATTTATCTTTACAGTTTTTGCTATAATTTTAAATCAGATTATCCAAGAACAGATAAAAAATGTGTAATAGCAGCAACAACATACAAGCTAACCTGACATGCAAGTTGTTTTGGGTACAAATATAATGATTAAAACTGTAGATTTATTCACACTAAAGGTAAAAAGTAAATGACTCCCTGCAGATTTTACTCCATTAATGCTTGCTGACTATAAGGGGAAGATGTTCATCTCCCTTTCAATGGTCATTGAGTCAGCACTGTCCAAAGACATTTCCGTGGTTGTGTGGCCAGTATGACATCACAGAATGCTGTTATTCACACTAGAACCCACTTTAATTATTAAAAAGGTTAGAAATACGATTGCAAGAACAAAACTCTCTTTTATGAGAAACCTGCAGGAGTTATAACACACAAACAATATTCTAATTTTGTTCTCCAGCATGTTTAAAATATCCAAAATTCTAAAGATATCATTTCAGAGAAATACGATATAATTTGGATTTCCAGTAATATCTATGCTTTGATAATTTATGAAATAGTCCTGATATATAATATCCAATAGAAAGAATGAAGTTTAGATGAGTCAAGATATACAGAAGGAAATGTATTTGTTTTAAAGAATGATTTATCCTCTTAACAAATTTAATGAAGTGTTATCACATGTTGGGAAACCAAACCCACCTTAAAAGATACAGAAACAGCCAAAATATTCCAATCTCTTACCTCCTCCTCCACCACCACCTCTGTGGTCCACAAGCTGCATCAGTTTTGGATTGATGGCTTGATTGGCTTCTTCTAGAACTTTTATTAACTCTCTAGCCTGTTTCAGATTTCCTGGTGTGAAGAATGTATAGGCAGTGCCTTTGTTGGTACTACGGGCAGTACGGCCAATTCTATGCACATAATCCTCTGAACTGTTTGGATAGTCGTAGTTTATCACAAACTTCACATCTTCCACATCTTGTAAGACAATCAAAGCACAGTGAGGAATTGAGGAGAGCAGTGAAGGAAGGATGTGCCAACAGAAGGTGGGGAGCACAAATGCAAGTGACAGTAACAAGAGAAAAGAAAAAAGTTAGTATTTGTAAAATACAAAAACAGCATAGACTCTTCCTAACAGAGCAGAAGGCTAAACTAAGATAATTGTGCACAAAAAGCAGTTTGTGATCAGAAAGCAAATACCAAGTCAAAGCAGTTCATAATTCCTCTCAAATTCATCCATCGTTTGCTGCATGCATGTCAAACACACACACACACACACACAAATTGTCATCTTTGAAACCTTGTCTTATATAATTCAGGCAGTTTTGTTCCACAACAGCATTTCAAAAGGGAACAAATGTCCTGTTTTTATTACAAATGCAACAAACCAGAGTGAACAAGAGAGAGAACTGCTGAATACTTTAACTCTGTTAGGAGAAGTCTACAAAAACTAGCAGCACAAGATCACTTACCTTCAGTTATCACAAGGGATAGGACACAAATCTTTTCCAAAAAGGTTTAAAAATAATTAAATATATTTCCCCTCTTCCTGATATCCAAGATATCTCAAGATAGCCAGTTTCCATAAATAGATAACTAGCTTATTTTAATCTTCCTTTTAAGAATACACACTAACATTTGATCACACCACCACGTTTATTTTAGTGAAAATTTTAGCATATTGTTTACAGTGTAACCTGAACAAAGAGAACCCAGATGCAAACATTTAAAGTCATAAACGTCTGAGTTTTCAGAAATGAGGACAGAAAAACAAGTAAATGTTAGTGTACTGTTTTGATATTAAAAAAACTGACAAACAAAAACAGTATTACATTAAAAATTAACAACCCATTAAAAATCTGCATTTTACAAAGAATATTCAAAATATATCCAAGATAAAACACAGATTGACTTTTTCTTTTAAAAAAATGAGAAACATTCCCTGTTTTGTTACCAGACCGATGCACACTCCCTCCTCCTGTGGGAAATCGCTGCAGCCGATCCCGTCTCTTTGCCTTTTATTTTTGGCGGCCTCCTTTCGAAAACTCCGCCCTCTGACACGGGACCACTGGAGCGCGGGGAGCATGCATCAAGGGTCCATGGCAGCGAGAAGTCCCCACACACGCTCACTCTGTGAACTGGCTTAGATGCTTCTCTGTAGCCTATTTGGCCGTCAAGCGCCGGAGAACCTGGGTTCACGTAAATGTTTCAGGTCCTCCAACACTTTGTCCCTTCACAGGGCTTAAAGGGGCCAAAATTGAAGATGCAAAAAATTACATCCAACAGGTCAGGCTGCATCTATTGCCCAGACTGCATCAATTTCAAATAAAAGGAAGGGGGTGGGATGGAGAACAAAAATGGAAGTGGGCTGTAGTAGTGGCAAAGAGATGTTATGTCTGTTTCTTATTACAGCAAGGGGGGGCTCCTCAATCTTTCCAGACTCCAAAGTCCTGAATCACACCAAAAAGTGAGAAGGCAGATTTCACAGGGGGCAGCGCGAGTCTCCAACTAGGGTCCTTGGTGCATAGGGCTTATGTTAGATAAGGACAGGGCAGCACACCGTGTGCATTCACATCTTCATAGCTAGGGCTTCACTGGAGTCTGACAAACAGCAGATTATGGACCTCAATTGATCCCATTATGTACATCTATCAGCAAAATGGTCACAATGAGTACCAGGGAGCATTTGTTTATTAGGAAATACAGACATTGTCAACAATGAAGGTACTGGGGAATGGATTTTGCTAGAAAATCCATATAAGGACAACAAGGAGGGAAAAAGTGAAGGCGGGGCCAATTTTCACCTTCGAATGTCAGTTATGACATCCATATTTTATGGCTGGGGACTCAGGGAGAGAACATGCAGTTATAATGCAGGTTTCTTACTATCTATCTTGCACTGGTGTAAAATTGTGCTCATCACAGTGTTTCTTCCACAGAATTTGTTCATTCTAAAAAGGAATATGACTACCTGGGGATGCTTATCCACTGAGATGCCCCCCAAAGGAATGTCTGATTGTTAATTGGGAGGGGCAGAAACTAGCAAACTCGATCATCTAGAAAGCTGCTTCGACCACCAATGTAGATATGTCCCCAGACCTGCACTGAGTGATCGGCAGCTGATATCAAAGTTTCTGTTAAAGAAAACAAACAAAAAGAAATTTAATGATTTGACTTTAACAGAGTGAAGTGTAACCAAATTTTTAATGAACAGTGCAGAGGGAAATTTTCTGCCCTGGGGGTGATTCACAAACAAGCCATTATGGGGCACTCAACTTACCTGGAAGGAGTTTTCTGAGACCATTGTTCATTTGAGTAGAAGGAAAAACCCTGGTGACTCAGCCAAAAAGCGCGCGCCCCTGTTCTATGTTTTAGGTAGAAGCCTTCACTTTCCAGGAACTTGGAGGAATTCGTCCAGAGATTTGCCAGTTAAGATATTGTATTTTTATGAAGTAGCAAACTCTGGGCCCCAAAACAAGCCAAGATGTTATTCGTAACAAGAAACAGACCCTGATACCTTTTCCCCACAGCCTAAGTCAAGTGGAGAAGGCAGAACGGGGAGGCTGTTTTCTTCCAATAGTATCCAAATGAGTTGTTTTGGGGAAATATATGAGGAGAAGGGCTGATTTAAGTGTCTAGGCAAGATGCACAAAGAAGCTACCAGCACACAGCAAGCCTGTTTAAAAACCAAAATGTTGCCAACCAAAATATGTCCTTTTGTTTTATTTTTTTTTAAACTGGCCTCACCCCTTCTCCTAACAGGCCCAAGTTCTACCTGCATAGGTCCAGACATGACCCTAGAACACAGAGACTGAAACCACATGAACTAGAGGAGCATTGGAATAATTTTGGACATGGCATGGGAGAATGAGTTTTATGTGAGGAAAAGACTAGCAACTTGTCATATTTCAGAAATGCTAACAAGCAGCTGTCTTTCCAGTATTTTCAAGAATAGCTTTTAACTGATCCTATATTTAAAGAACATCTGAAATATTTGAGAAATTACTTGTAATAAAAGATTGAATCTACTGAACTCAACATTAACTGAAAACCTTTTAGGAATGTCTTTTCAAAGTTTTTCAAGTATCTACAACCCCATTTAAATCTACTTTCTGAATGTACTAGAGGTAGAGATCTGAACATTAAATGTAGAGAGCAGTTGAATTGTTTGCTTAAACATCCAGGAGATGAAAGCACTGAAATGCTGACAGATTTTTATTGTAACCCTCCCTTAGAGTTTTTACTACAACCTCAACAATCCAACTGAGGAAGAAAAGTGAAAAAGAATATGTGTAAAAAAGCAAAATATGCTCACACATATAAATCGATGTATTGTGATACTGAAGTGGGGCTGTTATAATGTGCAATTACATTAGTAATGCATTTGGGCAAAAAAGGATTGCTAAAGAGATGCTTGTTCTACAATCTGGTGATTCTGAATAACAACGTAATGAATACAGTTCAGTCCTAGCCACCCAGCCACAAAGCTGGAATTAAAGGAGATGGGGTATAGTGGAAGAATTGGGTTGAGTAATTGGACGTCTCTTCTCCCCATTGGCGATCGATTAGTCATGCCTAGGCCTTGCTGCAGACCAAAGCCTGTTCATTAGGAGCAGGAAGAGATTTTGAATATGAAAGAAAAAAAAGATCAATGTTAAAAAGGCATTTCATATATGAGAAAGTCACGCTTTAAAATTCTTTGGGGGGAAAAATGTCAATCTAAAGAAATGACAGGCAGGAAGCTCATGTGTACAAACCTAGCCCACGAGATGCAACATCCGTGGCAATGAGGATAGGAGCCTTTCCAGAACGAAATTCTGAAAGAAAAGAAACAATCTTGATGTAAATCTGGTTCATAACAACACATTTTAAAAGCTGTTTTAGTATTAATGTTTACATTATGCAATAAAAATGCACATAGCAGCTGGTTGAATAAAACAGAGCATTCTCTGGGTAAATGAAACAATCTTTTTTCTACAACTCACCGTTAAGCACCCAATCTCGTTCAGGCTGACTTTTGTCTCCGTGAATACACATAGCTGGCCAACTGTAACAAAGAGTTTTAAGCATTCTCAGCTACAACATATTAAAAAAATATGAACCTTTTTACAGTTTAATAATATAAATGAATATATTTTAAAACCTCAATTTAAACATTTGGGAGATCTGTTAAATCTAAAGATGTTTCATAAAGATTCATTTTTGTGAGTTGCATTGTCATTTGTGTAATTCTGGGTGTTAAGCCTATTCAAATTAGGATAAATCCTGAACACAAATCTGCCCAGGCTATCCAAAGTTTATTAAACCAAGGACTACTAAACTAAGTGTTTACTGTAATTTTCAGGAATTTTAAAGAAAGTTTTGGTTTGGAGTGTGCAAAATTTTGATTTAGAAATCAAAACAAAAAACTGAGAAACTACTTTTCAAAACAATACCATGCTTCTGAAGCAAGTGATGCTTTTTCATAGATACAAACAGGTTTTTCTGAATGAAGATAGAAATCTGTATTTTTATTTTCTCTGCACTGGAGGAATTTTTTAATCAATTTAAATAACTTAATCAAACTGAGCTTTGATTCCAATATTGGCTGATTCCCATCAGCGCTAGCATAATATGCAACTAAACAGAGGTTAATATATGTGCAGAATCCTTTTGGAGATAAGAGTATATTAAATGATTAAATCTGAGGGTAACATCAAAAAACATTTGGGAATCAGGTCATGTTCTATCCTTTGCTTATATTGTCAAATTATAATCTGCGTTAATTCAGAAATACCACGATTTTCTATTTATCATCTTTTAAATGTTATTTTCATGTGTATGTTAATAAGTCCACATCCCCTCAAATTAATGGTATTAAACTGATACTATTTGTGCCCCCCTCCCCGCAAGTTACAACAGCAATTGGGACTGCAATTTCCATCTCTATGCAGCTGTAAAGAGCGACATGTGATTGCATTGCTTAGGGACAACCACCCAGCAGTCCTAGTTGCTGGTAACTGAATCCCATCGATTGTTAGACAAGGAGACACCCCAATCCAAGCCATTCCCAGCTTGGTAAGTACTAGTCTTGGCAAGATAAGGGACTGCCTTCTCAATTCTCCTCCCTACCATCTTTGTCCTTTTGGCCACCTACAAAACAGCACTCCTCAGTGGTGTTAGCATCACTGGGACTGAAGCGGAGGCCCAGGGCTTCAGCAGTCTCAGTGGGCTACCACTGCCCCTGAACTTCTACTTTAGCCCCTGGACCATCACTCCTACGTGCCATTGTGCAGGGTAGCTAAAAAGGCAAAAGATTGCGGGTGGGGGGGGGGAAGCAGGTATGGGAATTGAAGCTCTCCTGCAGTTGTAAATGTGGGTGTCCTGGCAAATGTCTGAGTTTTGATCAAGTGATTGCAGGGAAATGTAAGAGTCATAAATTCTGGGACCAGATTAAGTACCATTCATTCACTGCTGCCATAACTTCAAATCATCGCTGAAGGAATTGTTGTACTGTAAGGACTATCTTCTTTTCTTTTTATCATTTAGTTATCATGAGCTACAACAACCTTGAAACATCTATTGCTATTTTAAATGAACCATGGCATTCTATGGCAACTTTTCAGTCTCGTCTATCCTTTCATAGGATTTAATTATAATTCACTAAAACCGCTTTACTATAACATGGTGAGGGGGTGCAAAACTAATCTGTCTTTCCAAATTTAACACTAATATTAAAATCAAACCTTACCCATCTCTACGCATCCTTCGTGTTAGATCATCACATCGCCGTTTTGTTTCCACAAAGATAATAGTCTTATTCTCTTTTTCAGCCATAATTTCTTCCATCAACTGTATTAATCTTTTAAACAAATACAAACAAGAGCATACTGTTTAATTCTTTTCCTGTATATTCTATACAGCACCCCTATACAATTAATGAATTACTATAATTGGCTACAATGCTGAAAAGAGTGAATCAAATCCTCCCCCCCACACCATCCCTGTTCTTTTGACCGAAAAAAATTAAAGAATTTAGGTGTGTGGTTTGAACTACTTCTAAAATGTCAAAGCAGATAGCACTGACTTAATGGCTTTCTTAGAGAGGCTTAAATACAATTAAGATAAAGACAGAAAAAAATATTTAAAAGATTTTATAAAACTTGATAAGTCTGTGTAACTAAACCATCACAACTCATAAAAATGCTTAACTTAAAAACATTGATTCTATAGCTAGTTCTCAACTTATGCCCATTCACTTAATGACTGTTTAAAGTCTAGTCCCAGTGGTCTCAGAAAGGCTACTTGGCAGCATAAAGCACTTCCAACCTCCATTCTTCCAACCTGCCAAAGCAGTTCCTTTTATTCATGAGGAAAACTGAACTGGACAGGCTGCTCTTTTAGTCCATCTGCTTAACAACCTGGGAATTGCTTAATGATCACAACCTGGAGAGTCGAGATTATGGTTGTTGAGGAAAAATCACAGGGGCATCCTGCTTAACAACCACTTCATTCAACAACTAAGATTCCAGTCTCAATTGTGGTCATAAGTCAAGGACTACTTGGAATCAAGATTAAAATCTGAAGATAATATAACAAGATCCATACTTATGATCCTTCTCGTTCTCCATGCACACATCCACTATCTGCAGGATATTATGATTGGCACTCAGCTCTAAGTTCCCCACATTGATCTGGACATAATCATGCAGGAAGTCCTCAGCCAGCTGTCGCACCTCCTTTGGCCAAGTGGCACTCCACATGAGTGTTTGCCTGTCAGGCTGAAAAAAGACATTTGTTATCTCAAAAGTAATCTTTAAATGAGAAGTCAAGAAGAAACCTAAACTATATTAAGAAATACTGACCCGTATTTGATCAACAATTTTACGAATCTGAGGTTCAAAACCCATATCCAGCATTCTATCAGCTTCATCCAATACAAGATATGTACAGCGGCGAAGATTAGTTTTCCCTGCTTCCAGGAAATCAATCAGACGGCCAGGTGTAGCAATACAAATTTCAACACCTTCCAAAGAATGGAGCAGAATAGAGAAAGTAAATTCAAAAAGTCAGACAATAATTTACAGTGCTATAGAAATACACGGACCATTTCATGAACATATTGTGCAACTTCAGTTTATACTACTAAACAGATTATAATAATTCTTATGTTTGCACAAAAGCAATTTATTTAATGAAAATAAAATATCATTTCCCATATCCTAGCTCCTTTTTATTAAAAAATGGTATTTTTAAAAAAGAGACTCACTAGAGTTGGGTATGCGTGTGTTTTATGCATACATATGCGCAAATATTCCTAAGCAATCATATTAAACACCTGATAACTGATTAATCATCCCAAGTTTTATTAATTTATTCCATCTTAGTCCAATGCAAAATTGCCATTAGTCATATTAATAGTGATTTTAATAAAGGAAGTTAGATCGTGATAATTACCCTTTAATATACAAGTCCATCATAATTACCTCTTTCTAAATCTCTAATCTGGGGGCCTTTGGGTGCTCCTCCATATATACAGGTACTCTTCAGTCTTGAACATTTACCATAATCATCAGCTACTTGTTGGACTTGTTGAGCCAGTTCTCGTGTAGGAGCTAAAACTAAACACTGGGAAGAAACCATCCATAACACTGAGTGATATACTTAATTTTTTGTGCTTAAACTTCAGAAGCAAAAATTACAAAACTGCCATCTCCAATTAGATAAATAAGACCCATAACTGTAATATAATAGGTAGCCTGTAAGCACACAGATCAATAACAATAACAACTCTACTTGGAACAGCCTATAACATCTATACTCAATCATTACCTTAACAGCTCTTTGGTCCTTGGTTAGAACTTGAACTATTAAGTTTTTACCAGCCCCAAATTGTGAATTGAAGATTAAATTTTAAATAATAATACTCACAATTGGACCATCTCCCCTTTCCAAGTATGGTTGGTGGTTTATATGAACAATTGCAGGTAGCAAATACTGAAAAAGAAGAGAACGATATTTCAGTTGTGACAGCTAATTAAGATAGCTAATTAGTTGTTTTAAATCATAGTACATCCATTATTATATGCTCAAGAAAACAGCAAGACATTAGAAACATAAAATTAAACAAGAAAGATCTGGAGTAAGCATGGCAATAAGCAAGCATACAATTTCAATTAAAAATTCAGCTTATAGCTTCTTCCAGTTTAAGTCTCAGAGGGATATACTAAAAACAGGATAGAAAGAGTAATAATGCCCTAGTGTCCCAATGGGATAGTTTTTATGGTCCTTGTTCCTGAAGAAGCTGCACTAGTTCTATGTGATCATGTAAACTTATGCATTTATTTATTAGAAATAATCACTTAATGACTACAATTGAGATTAAAGTCTTGATTGCTGAGTGAAGCAAAAGTTAAGCAAGACACTGTGACCACTTCACTCAATGACTGTGATCTCAGCAGTCCCCACTGCGGTCATAAAGAGATCTCACGGGTCATTCAGCAAATGGAATCCCTTTTCATGACTATGGAGCTGCAGATTGGGGATTTTTGAGTTTAGTGCTTGTAGCAGATGCAGATTTTAAAATCCTTTCCCCCTGCCTCTGTGGGGCTATCCACGGAGGCAGAGAGAGGTATTTGGGGTTCTGTGCATGCTTGAAGTTTGGCTGCAGAGGTTCAAGCAGACATAAGTGTTTGGGGTCTTTCCCAACCTCTGCAGAAAACTTTGAGGGGGATGAAAAGAAACAGACCACAGATCTCAGTGCCTGCCTGGAGCTTGGCTGCTGAAATCCAAGCATGCAGATCCCCATATCCTTCTCACTGGAATTCTCTGCAGGGGCAAGGATGACTCCCAAGCTCCATGCTTGCTTGGATTTCAGATGTGGAGATCCAAGCAGGTACTAATCAACAGGGAGCAATTTCAGCCAGTCCTCAGACACAAGACGGAATCCTCACACGAGACGGAATCCTCACACAGACAGCAGCCCCAACATTCCCTGCCAGCTTCCCCACTGAGCTTCTGGGGAGGCTTACAAAGGTGGTTGCAAATGTCCATCATTTGATCACAGAACATTGGCAACCGATGCAAACAGACTGCCAAAGCACCCATCATGTTCATGTGATTGCAGGTGGTGGTGACATTTTTGTGATGGCCAAAAGTGCTTTTATAGGCCATAAAGCACCCTTTCAAACATTGTCTTGACTTTGAATGTCATTAAGTGAGCATTACCTGTACATTCAGGGATATGGTATCTGATACTTCAGCCCAAAGAAATTAAAACAAACTAAAAGAATTGATGGGGTATGAGCTGCCGCTATGGCTAATAGTGTAGCAATTATGATGAATGCCACGAGCCACGTACCAAGTAAATATTCTCCTTATGGTACTATGTTTTTCAATTCATCCACTATGGTACTATCATCATACACCAAAAGATCTTGTATTCATAAGAAATGAATGAGTGATCTTTCAGTCACTAGAAATATATGTGATGATACTTTCCACATCCACAACATTCCCAAAACTTTAGCTTCTCCCATGTATGTTTCAATGATCTAAAAGTGATTTACTACTTAAAAA
Source organism: Ahaetulla prasina (assembly GCF_028640845.1). Classification (NCBI taxonomy): domain Eukaryota; kingdom Metazoa; phylum Chordata; class Lepidosauria; order Squamata; family Colubridae; genus Ahaetulla; species Ahaetulla prasina. Next base: position 68,100,215 of record NC_080545.1, on the reverse strand, counting down.
GTCTGTAAATAAATAAATTTTATGATATATATGAACACACAAGCAAACACAAGCCTTCATATTTGTTTTATTTGCATACATAACCTATTTTTAATAAAAAATTACGATAATATAAAAATCTGGATAAATGAATGCAAACTAATTTCATATTAAGCCATAATTCCCTTTGGGACTGATGATGATTTACTGTACTCTGTCTTGCACTGAACAACTTTTCAGTCTAGCATGCACAGAAGCGTCTGGGTGGAGCCTCCCGCCCCCGCCACTACCAGTTCACCCGATCCGGGGCAAATCGGTAGCAACCCACCACTGTGTAGGCTGTACTTGATGAGTGAGGCTAGCTATCTTATTCTCTCTTATCTTGTTTGCTGATGCTCCAAGGGATTCATTTGAAAAACAATCAAGTCAGCTTTTCTAGAAGATTAATTTTTCCTATCCCAATGCTTTCCTGTAAAGACTTTTTACAAATATTTGAGGAAATCACCCTCTTGGCAAAGTTCTGAAAACTGGCAGGCTAGTAATGGGTAGGTAGCACTAACTATCACCCCAACTAGTGACGCAGCCCTAGAATGCAAACAGAACCAACAATTGACCACAAATTTCCACTGCTTTCTAGAGCATAAGTACTGGAACCCCGAGATGACTTGTTCCAAACTTAAGGAAATTACATTTTTCATTTTGTTTGTGAATTAATTACATTACCTGAACAAAACACAATATACTTTTACAGATCCATAGACAAAAGAAAATTTAAAGAAACTGAAAAATACATACTGCCAATGTTTTCCCAGAGCCAGTCTGTGCAATGCCCACCATATCACGCCCACTAAGGGCCAAAGGAAAGCCCTGACACTGAATTGGAGTTGGTTCAGTAAAATGTTGGTCCATCAAGACATCCATTACATATTCTAAAAATTAGCAGATAAAAATACACAAATGAACACCATGGTATTTATACTGCAAATGCTATATAAGTAATGTTTGTACTGAAATAAATTTAGATTATAGCATTAATTTCAAAAACTATTTCCCCAAAACTCTGTGCCATTAAGCTCAATTTTCTAGAAAGAAATACATCCAGCCAGATAATATTATTTAACATGCCCATCCATCCTCCAACACTGTTGTTTTGGGCACAACAGAATACTCACGTGGAAAGTTACACTGATGAAAGGCAAATACTGGCTTGGGGCAACCATCTGAGCCTCTTACAGTAATCTCTTTCTTTCTTCTCAACTCTTCAACTTCGTACTATTCCAAGCAAAGTGTGAAAAACAGAAATTATAGTGTTCTATTATTCTTTTTTTATTATTATCAATCACTAAATATGAATTTTCATTCCTTTTACTTCAAGTAATCATCATCTCTTTGTATTCTCCATAAATAATCTAAAGTCTTGGTCTAGTAATTCTTTTGACACAGAACTATTACTCTCCTGTTATTGACTTCATTTTCAGAAGCTTATCAAAATGTACAATGAAATAGATTGAAATAAAAAAAAAATGAAAATATTCAAAACCTTCTCAATTTCATGCATTTATTCATTGTAACTTCTAACAATATAATGAACACGTACACACATTACTCTGGTTTTCCAAAAGTGCTTTTTCAAGAGGCAACTGGACTTTCTGGTTTTTCTTTGAAGATGTTTTGTTTCTTATCCAAGAAGCTTCTTCACCTCATGAGAATCTAAATGTCTTCAAAGAAAAACCAGAAAATCCAATAGCCTCTTGAAAAAGCACTTTTGAGACAACCATGACCTGAATGACTGAGAATCTCCATAGACATTACTCTGTTTTCTTTCAAGTTTGCCATCCAAAGGATTTTAAGTAAGTCTACATCAAAAACTTTAAATAAACTAGGTATATTTAATATACTTTTTAACATGAAAAATGAACTACTGATTTCGTGAGTAATAAACCAATCAAACATATCAATTAACAAAGATGTTTAACTGTACAAATGTTTTGACTTGTATTAAATTAGTAAAGCAAATTGTTTTCTCTGCAGATGCATTCACTGAAGATGATGCATCTGATTAGAAATATCTTGATTTATACAATTGGGTAAACATTCTGAAATGGAAGAAACCAACCAAAATTTTATGTAAGTGTCCCAACTCAAAATGGCCTTTCCCAACTACACCCATGTATTTTGAACTTGGAATACTTCTCCTTTGGCCAAAACAACACTAGAAACTATCCTGTAAGTTAGGAAATAGCAGCTAGAAAAAAGGAAGGCAGTTCAAGATTCAGTTGAATAAAATCATTCCACACCCGCAAATGAAATGTATTAAAAAAAAATACAAAAAAAATAAATCAGAACAGAACTGTAGATCTGGGCTGCAAAAATTTTATTTGCAGCATTTCTTTTCTGCCACCTAGTGGCATCCAAATTTTTGCATCCTTTGCTTTACAACCCCTGATCAGAACTACATTGACGAAATAAAAAATAGAAAATCTTATTACAATAATGGTGGAAATTCTAACTATTTTCATTGCTACAGCATTTGGAGAGATATTAAAACTGGAGTAGTTTAACAAGTAAGACAAAGGTGAAAGAAAAGACAGAACTTACAGGAGTGAGTCTTGCTACTTCCGGATGTTCGACATAAAAGTTTTTCTCAAATTTGGGTAATTCATTCAAGTCCCACTTCTTCTTTCGCAAACGCTCTCCTGGATTTCCAAACTTTTTAGGAGGCAGAGGGCTACCAAACCTTGATGGATTAGACAGAAATGATTACTTTTTAAAAAATTTCTCTACTTGATTAACTTGAAATACCATTATTTTATGAAGATTAAAAGTGTTATTAAATTTATGTTGAAAAACTTCAATAACAATGGTAATAAATGTTTACTCTATATAATATGCCAGATCTGAATTAAGCCATGCTTAATTTAGACCCTCTGAAAGGAATGGAAAAAAATCACTCATGGCTGAAAAATAATATTCATTTCATTGAATATGCATGACCAAGTCTGGATTCAATAAAATTTATATACAGTAAACAAACAAAAAGTATCACGAAGTGTTTTGGAAAGTAATATTAAGACAATGGATTAAACAAGTTTATGAGAGACTGAAAGCCATTTGCGGATTTTCTACATGTTAAATACAATGACAAGATGGTTATCAAAGGGATTTGAAAATTAGTTTTAACTTTGGAGTAATCTGTTTTAATGTGTCTGTGTATATGTACATATATTGGGTCCATTTATTATGAGATAGTTTTCCACATTGTGGATATTTATATAATAAAGCATTTATGTTAAATACAGATGGGAACATTTATGACAATTTTGTAGACAAGCAATGTAAGGGGAAGAAATATATTACATTTTTGATGTATCTTTAAACACTCAGCGTGGTTGATTTTTTTTTAATGTTTAAGGTTAGATGTATTTGGTATTTGGTATTTTTTTTGCTTTTTTTTTATACAAGTTTTCTCTTTTAAGTTGTTGGTGTTGGGCATTTATTAATCTGTTTATTTTTCTTTTTTTCTTTTCTTTGTTTTGTATTTTATCTTTGGCAATAAAAGAATAAATATATTTGAACATGAAAATATGTAGAAATTTATTATGTATATATAGTTCCATAATATTCTCCAATGGAAATGACAAAACAGGGCAGGTTTTACATCAAAATATAGAAGAAAAATTGATTAACTCTTTAACTTTAACTCCGTGCGCTCCCACAGAGAGGGACTCCTCAGGGTGCCGTCAGCTAGGCAGTGCCGTCTGGCGACACCCAGGGGAAGGGCCTTCTCTGTGGGGGCTCCCACCCTCTGGAACAAACTCCCCCCAGGACTTCGTCAACTTCCGGACCTCCGAACCTTTCGTCGCGAGCTTAAAACGCACTTATTCATCTGCGCGGGACTGGATTAGATTTTAAAGTTATTGGTTTTAAGGGTTTTTTATTATTTATATTGTTTTTTAAATTCGGCAATAGAATAAGTTTTTTAATTGTTGTTTTTTAATTTGTATTTATATGTATTTTAACTGCCTGTGAACCGCCCTGAGTCCTTAGGGAGATAGGGCGGTATATAAATTTGAAAAATAAATAAATAAATAAATAAATAAATAATCAATATTTTTATTTTAAGAGTAACAAACCACTGAAAAAATACATCAGAATAGAGTTTTAATTGCAACACTAACATCAATAAAGCCATGTGGAAACTAAGTGCAGGAAACCAAGCATTTAACCAATACAAAATCCACTCTTTTCAATAAGCACAGTGGAATGTGGAAATGACCTTAGGGAAAGGAGGAAGATATGCTGCCTAGGAAACAGACAAGGAAGGAGATTCGGGTGGTTTAACAGTCAAGAGAGAAAGAAACTTAGAAAGGATCTGTCTTTAATAGATCAAGCAGTTAAAGTGACAGCAAGGGCATTTTGTACTTTCAGATTTGCAAGATTCTGTTAATGTAGCCTTAAGATAGATTTAGCTCATCGTTGTGTTTCCTGTCTGGTTTATCTAGGAAGACTGACATTGAGGTTTGTTCCCATATATTGCTAAATACAGTGAGAAGTATATATTAATGCACAGTTAAACTTGTATTTGTAAAATACAGTAATAACATAGTTCTCAAAAATTACACCTTCTGCACTTCAGAAATTATCAGGGTTTTCTGAGAGTTTTGTTCTCAACTAATTTGACCTTGACAGTTAAGGTGCTAACAATTATTTTCTTTATTTTAAGAATAGATTATACCATGTAATAATTAATAAGCAGTTTGACTCCACTTGTGAGTTACAGTGAAAGCAAACCTTCTTGTGCAAGCACTAATGCATATAATTAATGACTTCTGCATAAATATAATTGGAATTGCTTTAGTAGAGCACTTCCATTCAGTATGAGATTAACTTTAATTATCACACTATTATCAATAAACATTCCATATTTTAAAGATTTATGTTAAAATTGGACAAAACTACAATGGTACTACATCTCCCTCAGAATCATCTGCTACAATAAACATCTCTCAAAATAATTAATGTAGCTTCTTATATTATATGGAACTAATCCCTGGGACTGCCCAGTAAAATATCAATGCATAACTTCCTCCTAATTAAATACCAATCCAAAATATGTTTACTTGGAAGTTTAACTTATTTTATCAGAATTGATAGGTTTCTTGAGGTAAAATACAGTGAGAATGCACTTTTAAGGGGGTTGTAAAAACGGAGTTTTCCAGCCAAGAGTTTCAAGCTTAGGATGCCACAATGTTGGGAAGGGTGCTGATTTTCCATCTGGCTTTTGATTTAAATGAGTGCAGATTTTGATTATAACCATTATATTGCATTTTTATGATTTTGTACGCTCCCACTCTTCGACTAGAGTAGCAGATAAATTTTTTAAGTAAGCAGTGTAAGACCATCCTTACAAACTCAACAAGAATATAGACAGACGCAAAAGAAAAATCCGATTAAAATATTTCTTCTTATTTTTAGATTATTCCAACGCAGCCACTCGAATTTAGATTATTCCAACGCAGCCACTCGAATAATTAGTAATTATTATATTAGTCCTATTCACCAGGCGATAAAGGCAAAGAGAGTATGCTGGATCAGAAGATAAGTATATAGCCTTTGAGGGTTAGAGTCCTGGTGAGTCAACTAGTATATAGTAACGGCATGGAAGCCCTCTGTTCAAAGGGAAGAAAATGGAAAAATCTATCCGAGGGGCGCCTAATCCTTCCAAAGCCCAGCACTTCTCCCATCTCCGTCTCTTCCTAGGCCGACATTCATCTGGCACCTCCCAGTCAAATGTTCACCTCCATATTGTGACGCCATCTTTCAGCCACCCGCATAAAATTTTCTGGCAAAGCTTCCGTAACCTTAGAAATACGGGGAGGGAGAAAGAAAAGCAACCCGGAGGGTGAGCCTTTTTTTTTTCCCTTATGAGTAAAGGTCCCGTTGTTAAAGTGCTCTTTTCTTCACGACATAAAAACCGGAACCTTACAAACTGGCAGCCTTCATCCATTACATCTGCTCTCTCCGCACAGCCTAGGATTAGGCCGATTAATTAAGGAGTCCTCGGCGAGTTCCGAGGAACTTGCTCCCAACTTCGACCGTTTTTACATTTCCACAAAATGGCAGAACCCCACCCCTCTTCTCGGTGTCCTTCAACGCTTTAATAACTACGAGAAAGGCAGAAATTTAGCACGATCAGCCCTCGGGCAACACTGGTTGTATCCGAAGTATTTCTGCCTGCCACGCAGCAGAAGGAACACTCAAGGGGCGAGGGGAGGGGAGAGATACGACAAAACCCTTGAAAGAAGCCCGATTCCCTCATTCATATCGTCCTTACCCGCCGCGGTCACGATCGCGGCCTCGGTCACCGAAGCCTCGCATTCTCCCAAGCAGGAAAAGAGACCCCTGTGCGCGACTATATGAAAGGGTAGCGCTGAGAGGCCCAACCGCGCCTACTCTGAACTTTACTGCTGCTTTGTGGCTATAAAAACAACGCCCGGGACTTAATTTTCCTAGCTAGACAGCCGTTGGAATTGGTTTTCTGGAGCCTCTGAGAGCCGAGTCGCGTCAGGAATTGCTTGGCGCTGGTTAAAAAAGAAACCAGCCTTTCTTCTCCGGCCTCCAGACACAAAATGGCCGCCGTCACCCCGATTTGCCGCCTCTTACGCTGTCGGCCAGCCCGCTTGTTGCGTAAGATACGTCTCTTGAATTACAGAGGAAAGAGAAAGCCTTTCTCTACGCTTATTCTCCAGCAGTGATCGCGTACGCTGATCACGCTTCATAGGAGCGATTTAAGAAGATTTCGCTAGTAAGAACTCTACGCGAAGAGCCCATTTTTAATGTATTCTCGAAACACATGTACGCCAAGTTTCAGTGCTAGCCACCTTAGAAGCAATGAAATACGGAAGTGCCAGTCCGTAGCGTTTCCGTTGCCGTCGCTTAGTCCAGCGCCACATTTTGAGTGGAAAAACTAGCTACCGGTTTTGCGTACAAACTGGCGAGTTATCTGTACTCTGTAATATGCGGAGTTTAGTAATCATACTTACCAGCTGTATTGAACGAAAAGGCATGAGGTTTATAAGACAAATAGTTCCAATAACTATAATATAGAATTGGTTCCTCAATAACTAACTCCCTTTCTTGTTTCAAAATACAGAAACAATTGTTTCTTACAGTTCACCTTACTTTCCTAGCTGAAAGCTATATTACTTTATAACGATACAAAGATTGGTTGTGATTGCCATTCTACTATAGGAGGACTGAGCCCTGGGAGGTCTAACCTCCTGTTCCAGAAGTCCTTTCATTTCACATGCCCTGAGCTGACACTCTACCCTGGCAGTTTATGCTGGCTTTATCTTTCTGGAATCCTTTTTCTTAACAATGGGGTGTGAGATAGGAATGCCACAGAATGCCATGGTAGCTACACACTTTCTATGGACTTTCCTATCAATTACACGGTAGTTGCAATTGATAGGATTACATTAGCAGGATAATTTTTCAAGCAAAAGGGTGGTTTTTCACTCATGCTCTGAAAAGAGGTTGGGGATGGGGAAACTGGTACCCTCTCACTATGTGGAACTGCCCATTGGTCCAGCCAGTATGGCCATGCCAAGACATTCACTGTTATGGTCCAAAACGTTTGACAGGCACTAGATAATCTACTGATGTCATAAATATTTGGTTGTTTCATGTCGGAACTTAAATAATAATGGTCTGGGGCAGAGGTGAAATCCAGCCGATTCTATCTGGCTCTGGCGAACCAGTAGCAGCGGTTGCTGGAGGCTCCGCCCACTTGTGCGGATGTCATGCTGTCGTTTTTTTGTGACATTTTAAGCCTCTGCGTATGCGCAGAAGGCTTTGCACATGTGCAGACAGTGCATGTGAGCGGAGCGAGTGCGCAAGCAGTGCACGCACATTGGTGACCGGTAGAGAAGGTACTGTAAGTGAATTTCACCCGTGACATGGGGGTTCTATATCAGTCCAATAATCATCGCTTAAAAATCATATTGTCTAATGCAACTAATTCACAAATGGGAAATTGATGCTTTTAACTTCTGACTGCTGCATTAAAATATAAAAAGAGAAATAATCTATTCTGGAGGGTCATGCACTTCCAGTACTCCCAGTTTTGTTCAGAATGCTCAGTGTTATTTTCTGGTGAGTTGACAGTATTCAAGAAAAACACATAGACTTATGAATATTGCTTTAACAGGGAACAGGAAAAGAATATGCCATATAATATTTACTTAGATTTGTGAGGTTTATTACCAGTGGTGGGATTCAGCCAGTTTGCACCACTTCGGGAGAACCGGTTGTTAACTTTCTGAGCAGTTTGCCAAACTGGTTATTGGAAGAAATTATTAGGGCAGAGAACCGGTTGTTAAATTACTTGAATCCCACCACTGCATAAAGGTGATATAAAGATTAGCATAATAAAAGTAATAAAGAACATTTAAAATTAAACATTAACAATGTTATCAAATGATGAATAAATAACATGTCTTGGGATCTAAAATAGTAATGTTGTTCAGTAGTTTACTTACTTGTGAATCTTTGGATTAAGACATCAGTTTGCTTAGATTGTCTATTGGTAGCTCCTTTACATTCTTACATAAGCTCTTGCTTTTATAATAAGTCATAGTATATCTAGCTACCTGATTTTCTGTCAATCTCTTTTAGGCTACATTTGATTTTTCCAATCATCAGGGTTTTCACCAGTGGTGGGATTCAGCCAGTTCGCACCACTTCAGGAGAACCGGTTATTAACTTTCTGAGCAGTTTGGCAAACTAGGTGTTGGAAGAAATCATTAGGGCAGAGAACCTGTTGTTAAATTACTTGAATCCCACCACTGCTTATTACACAGCCATAGATGGAACAGACAGTATAATTTGCTTTCAAAGAAAAAAGAGAGAGGCAATTGTTTGGTTTTACATGAATTACATGTACAGTATTTTAATTACAATTAAGCAAATATTTAAACTTTGCAAACAATATTCCTTGAGTAAAACCAATTTCCAATTTTAATTCCAGCCTATTTTACCTAGAAACCCTAGAAATTTGTCAATTTTTTTTTTAAATGATCAATTACTTCAGTTATGGTAATTCTATATGTTAAAGCTAAAATTAATACACTAAAAGTCCTTAAAGTATTTAAGGATCCGTAAAGCATTTTGAGTTGTTTTAAATTTTTAAAAAATCGATTCTTATGACTTATGTCTCTAGACTTTTTTCAGATTTTTGAAACTGCAGTGCATTGGTACTCTAACTCCTAGTAGAAATGCCCTGCACAAAATTAGTGCTGTTATGAAAAGGATGATTACACATGATTGACTTGTCCTATGAACAATGTAGATATGCTCAGCAATATCAAAAGATAAGAATATTTCCAGCAATCATATTGCTGCCTCTCAATTTTAACTTTTCTAAATTTGGAATAATGAACATAAGTAACTAAGAACTAAGTAACTTTTGATATAATTTGATGGGAGTTTCTCAGTTGTTTTGTCACTAAGATCAGTTTACTCTTTGGCATCTCCTATTCCTCCAGCAGTTATTGCAAATGTAGCTTCATTTTCAGGCATTTCAGGACTGAAAAAAGAAATAAAAGTTAATTCTTTTTACTTTCTTTTTAGAATTGTGTAAATAAATTGAGAGATACTATGCATGATAGAACTGGCTGCAGAAATTCAGAAGAATACTAGATAGGGGCAAAAAGTTAGTCTTCTATATCATTTGGTAGTGGTGGGATTTTTGCAGCCCAGATTTTATAAACCTATACATTATTATACAGAGTAGAAAGTTGGTCTCTGACAGAAAACCACTTAAAGAAACTAGAAGCATTTGAAATGTGGATTTATAGACGACTGTTAACGTATAAGCTGGGTTAACAAAATCACAAATGAGGAGGTGATAAGCCGCCTGAGAAAGCAAAGCAAAATCATCAAAGCCATTAAAAAGCAAAAGTTAGAACATTTTGGACATGTGATGCAACACCCAGAAAAATACGGCATCCTTCACTTAATCCTCCAAGAAAAGATTGAAGGCAAACAAGGTCCAGGCAGAAGAACATCATGGCTTCAAAACCTAAGGGACTAGTTTGGACAAAACTCAGCAGCACTTTTTCATGTGGCTGTTGACAAAAATAGGATTGCCAACAGAGTCGCCAACGTCCGATGACAGATATGGCACAAGAAGAATAATACATTATAATTGCTGTTAGTTACCTTCAAAAATAATGTAATTTTCATTTAGCTTTTCTCATTGTAGAAGCAATTGTTACACACGTCATTTTGGATATCATGTTACAAATAGTCTTTGGCTTATAATAAAGGTAAAGGTAAAGGTTCCCCTCGCACATACGTGCTAGTCGTTGCTGACTCTAGGGGGCTCATCTCCGTTTCAAAGCCGAAAAGCCAGCGCTGTCCGAAGACGTCTCCATGGTCATGTGGCCAGCATGACTCAATGCCAAAGGCACACGGAATGCTGTTACCTTCCCACCAAAGGTGGTCCCTATTTTTTCTACTTGCATTTTTACATGCTTTCGAAACTGCTAGGTTGGCAGAAGCTGGGACAAGTAACGGGAGCTCACCCCGTTACACGGCAGCACTAGGGATTTGAACTGCTGAGCTGCCAACCTTTCGATCGACAAGCTCAACGTCCTAGCCCCTAAGCCACCATGTTGGCTTATAATAGATCATTTAATAACTGTTTGAAGTTATGACAGATTTTTAAAGGATATTTATGATCTGTCCTCAAAGTTACAATAGTTGCCATGCCACCAATTACCATATGACTGCATTTCAGACAATTCTGTGCCGGCTTCTGCAGAAAGCCGATGGAGAAGCTGGCAGGAAAAGATGTGAATTGTTACCGCCTACTGGAAGATCTTCCCTCCCGTCCATATGTGAGACTGATAGGGTGGGGAGTCATATGATGGGCTGGAGAAATGACAGCTCCTGTCTGTACATGGAGGTCAGGGCAACTCTTGCAGTGGGCTGGAGAAAAGAAGCTCAGATCTTTGTGATCTGAACTTCTTTCTCCAGCCAGTCACTAAAATTCCATTCTGCACATGGAGGGGAACTGGCTACCCTGCCTCAAAAGACAGCTTCTTTGACCTGTCCACTTAACAATCCATTTGTTTGTCCCAAACGCACTTTTTCAAGAGTCAACCAGACTTTCTAGTTTTTCTTTGAAGATGTTTCACTTCTCATCCAAGAAGCTTCTTCAGCTCTTCAGAAAAAGTGCCTTTGGGACAACCATGACCTGGATAACTGAGAATCTCCATAGACATAGATAAATCCATGACTTGACACTTCTTGTTTTATGACACACACTTCTTTGTAACCCAATTCTATGGCATTAAATGTTTATGTTTCTTCTGACATCATCAATTATAACTTCTATATTACACATTGGACAGAAGCATGCTATTAATATAGAAGTTAGAGTTGATAGTGTTATGTATCTTTAAATATTTTGGCGGGAAACAAGCACGTTGCTGATTGGTTGAAGCCGCCGGTTAAACAGTATATAAGGAGAGGTTTTTCCCCAGCCAGGTTGCTGGGTTCACCCTATATTAAAGAGCTGTTGTCACTACACTGGTCTCCAGCCTCGTTACTTCCCGAACTTAACACTGGCGACGAAGGTGGGATCTCGAGGCTAAGGAGAACCAGAACCGAGCTGAAGCACGGAAGAACCGAACCCAGCAAACACAGGGCAGAAACGCGGAGATGGCCAGTTACACTCCGCCCGCACCGTTTGACCCAGCTAGAGAGAAATGGGGAACGTACATGACCCGTTTCGAAAGCTTTCTAGAAGCAAACGAACTGCAAGGAGTTCAGACAACCGCAAAGGGCATACTTCTTGAGCCACTGCGGTCCGAGGTCATCGACATCGCGGAAGCCCTGGCAGAGCCAACGCCGGTACAATCGGTATCGTGGCAAACTCTGCAAACCCTGCTAAAAACCATTTCGCGCCAACGCCGTCCAAATCGTCGGCGTTTTGAATTTGGAGGCGCCGACAGCTGAGGCGAATCCATCGGCGACTACATGGCCGCCCTGGAAAGCCTCCAAAGACTGTGGGTACCGAGACCTGGGCGAGGCGCTGCTGGAGCAACTCATCCGGGGGTCAGAGACATGCGTTTGCGGGCGGCTGCTATCAAAAGCAATCTAACGCTGGCAAGCGCCCTGGGCGAAGCCAGGCGCATGAAATGTCCACCCAAGCGGCGGAGACCCTGCAAAAGCCACTCACACCAAAGGCGAGCACAAAGTCAACCCGGTGCACCAAGAAGAGATCCAGACCGAATCCGGCGGTGAGGATGAGGAAGGGTTTGTCGAACCGAGAAAGCGGCAAAGAGGACCGGGACGAATCACGGAAGTTGCGGAGGTCAACACCAGCGTCAACACTGCAAGTTCAAGGGCGCTACATGTCGGCGGTGCGAGAAGAAGGGCACCTAGCTCAAGTCTGTCGAGCTCCCCAACCTTCCGCCGAAAATTCAAATCGGCCAATCAGGCGGGATCGGCAAGGCGACCCGTGATTGGCTCAAACAAAAAGCGCGAACTCGAATCAAGCGACTGTGATCATAGGCGCGCCTCAACCCGGGTGGAGAAGAAAATCTTCACCAAGCCCAAAATAGAAGAGTGCCGTGCCGACTAGAAGTGGACACGGGTCAGCGATCACCATCATGTCCTGGGACACTTTGGCGAAGTCACTGCCATCAGTCGCGGCGCCACCTGCAAACACAACGGCTACGAGTCCACGACTACCAAGGGAATCGCATCCCTGTTAGAGGACCACCTCTGTCCGAGTCGAGTACGGACCACACAAGAAGACCCTGCCCATCACGATCGTCGAAGGGACCCTGCCTGGTTGTTGGGACTAGACTGGTTTCGTGCACTGGGCATGGGAGTGACTGGCATCTACAGAAGTGACTGTAACCTGAAAGACATACTCATGAGCAGTTCGAAGATGTCTTCAAGGACTGCCTGGGCAAGTACAAGGGACCCCTATTTCCTTCAACTTAGACCCCAGGTAGCCCCATTAGGTTAAAGGCAAGGAGGTCCCTTTGCCCTTAAACCTAAGATTGACAAGGAGCTAGATAAGCTCATAAATCAGGGATTCTGGTGCCAGTCGATCACGCAAAGTGGGAGACACCAATCGTCACCCAGTAAAACCAGATGGGTCAATTAGAATCTGCGCTGACTACAAGGCGGCGTTAAACAAAGCCTTACAGAAAAGCGCTTACCGGTTCCGTGGTGCAACACTTGCTGCACTCTTTGGGGCAAGGGCAAGTCTTTGCAAAGTTAGACTTGGCTCAAGCCTATCAACAACTGCCCGTGAGCGCCAACACAGCGAAGCCCAAGCGATTGTAACTCACAGGGTGCTTTCAAGTGTACCCGATTACAATTTGGGGTGAGTGTGGCACCGGGCTGTTCAAAATTTAATGGAGCGACTTCTGCAAGGGCTCCCAGGGTAGTCCCTACTTGATGATGTATTGATATCAGCGAAAATTTAGAGGAATTGGGGAGCGTTTGAGAAAAGTTCTGGGCATTTTCGGTCAGCGGACTAAAGGTTAAAGTGAACAAATGCCAGATAGGGGTAGAATCCGTCGAGTTCTTGGGCTACGAATAGACAAGAAGAATTCACCCACTGAGAGCAAGGTCAAGGCAATCAGAAAGGCTCCAGCGCCCAAAAACAAAACAGAGCTACAGGCATTCCTGGGGCTAGTGAATTTTCTGCGGTCTTTTTAAAAACAAAGCGACCGTTGCTGAACCGCTGCATAAGCTTCTGGGAAAAATACTGTTTGGTCTTGGGGAAAGTCGGAAGCTAGGGCTTTGAAGCAGTAAAAACCTACTCTCGGCGATAGCCTGCTCATCAGTATCATAGCTCATTGCCATTAGTACTGGTTTGCGATGCCTCCCCTTACGGGGTGGGGCTGTGCTCAGCCACAGACTTCAAAGCGGCACAGAAGCCCCTATAGCCTTCTACTCCAGAGCGATGTCCTCCACAGAGGAACTATAGCCAGTTGGATAAGGAAGCGCTAGCAATTGTGTCAGGGTAAAAAGTTTCACGAATATGTTTTGGTAGAGACTTTGAAATTGTTACTGACCATAGACCGCTGTTAGGATACTGGCTGGCGACCGCCCAACGCCTGTGGCACTTTCGCCACGATTGACCCGATGGACTATCTTCTTAGCCGCTTATTCCTACAAGCTGCAGCATCGACCGGAAAAGAAGTGGGGCATGCGGACGCTTTAAGCAGATGCCCACTACCAGGGGCGATCGAGACCCCACTCGGGGCGCCCATCCTGCTAATTGACTCTTTGGACTCTGGCCCAGTCACATCTAAGGAGGTGGCTCGGGCATCATACCGGGACATTACTTTGAGGACTGTACTCGGTTGGGTACAAGAGGGTGGCCCGCTGCGCGGGCGGCGTTTAAGGAATTTGTAAAAAGCGTGGGAACTCTCGGCTCAAGGGGTGCCTGCTATGGGGTGATCGGTGGTGATCCCGGAGAAATTGAGGAAAGGTATTGGACCTCCTCCACGAGGTCACCCAGGGATCGTAAGGATGAAGGGCTAGCAAGAAGCTATGTGGTGGCCACTCATGGACTCAGAAATTGCTGAGAGGGTAGGAAATGCCAGGCTTGCCAAGAGTCAGACCTCTACCCCAACGGCCCCAGTCAGGGAATGGGAAAAACCCCAAGGGCCCTGGTCAAGAATCCACATTGATTTTGCTGGCCCTTTCCACGGCCAAACCTTCCTAGTGGTTGTCGGCGCTTTCTCTAAATGGTTGGAAATCATTCTCATGAGATCCATGACAGCCGAGGCAGTAATCGCAGCCCTCGCCACCTATTCGCAACCCACGGGTTGCCTGACACGCTAGTATCCGACAACGGCCCGCAATTCACGGCAGCCCAGTTTGAGAATACTTGGCAGAGGAGGGCATCCGACATGCCCTCTCTGCGCCTTTCCACCCTGCGTCGAATGGCCTTGCAGGCGTTCCGTCCGGGCGCTAAGGAGGCGTGTCAGGCTCAAGCCAGGCGACTGGCAAACAAAGATAGATTTCTTTCTGGCGTTCAGCACAGAACCCCAGCACTGCTACAGGCAGAAGCCCAGCCGAATTATTGATGGGACGGAAGCTCCGGTGCCCACTGGACCGTTTAAATCCCATTACACACCAGAGGGTTACAAGGGGAACTGGAAAAACTAGAGAAATGGGCATAGGCGACCGAGTGTGGGCCCGCAACTATGGGGCGGCCCAAGTTGGCTAGCAGGGCAAATCATAAAAGCAACGGTCCAAAATCATACTTAGTTGAGTTAAAGACAACCGGTATGGGCGCCACATAGATCAGATAAGAAGCGAATAGCCGAACAACCCGAGCTAAATGAGACAGATAATGACCAATCATTATTTGAACCCACAGCTGACCATAACCCGGGGGAGGCGCAAGACTTAGCTGAGTTCCCGGAGGTCCAGCGACGCCATCAGGTTCCCGATGGAAACAGCAGGGAAAACTCTGAAAGTAATCCAAGGCCGGATGGCCTAGAAAAAGAGTCTGCAAGTAATCCAGGGCTGGATGGCCTAGAGAAAGAGCTGGGAGGAGCAAACAGCCCCTCCGACCAGCTCAACCCACTCCCATGGACTGAACCGCGCAGGTCCGAAAGAATCAGGAGACGCCCAGGTTATTTGCGTGACTACGTCGAAAAATAACATGTAAATAGAGGTAAAGTGTTTTCTGGGAGGGGAGGAGTGTTATGTATCTTTAAATATTTTGGCGGGAAACAAGCACGTTGCTGATTGGTTGAAGCCGCCGGTTAAACAGTATATAAGGAGAGGTTTTTCCCCAGCCAGGTTGCTGGGTTCACCCTATATTAAAGAGCTGTTGTCACTACCCTGGTCTCCAGCCTCGTTACTTCCCGAACTTAACAGATAGAATTGGGTTACAAAGAAGTGTGTGTCATAAAACAAGTAGTGATAGTGTCAAGTATAAAAGGATAATAATTTTGTTCTTGGTATCATTATAATTATTCTGTTGTTTTGCATAGACCCTGAGAGCTTTTGCATTGGAGACAAATTTTGTGTGTGTCTAATCACATTTGGCCAAATATTATTCTAAACTATGTATTCTATTCTATACTGTAGTGTATACTATAATGTACTGTCACAACTGACAGTATATTAAAGTAATTTAGTCATATTTCTTAGTTTTTACACATAAGTTTAAAAACTAAAATCTAAATGAGACACAATGATCACATAGAGTACGTTGAAGTATAGTGTACTGTACCAGTCCATTTCTATATTACCTATCATATATCTTGGCAATACGTAATTCTCCTCTTCCCTTCCGTAAACTAATCCTTGTTGTAGAAGCATGAGCAAGGATATGTCCTCCAATGGGTTTCTTAGGGTCAGCCTGAAAGCTACATCAAATAGAGACAGAGCTGTTATATCCAAAGTGGGAAATATGGTCCTAAATTACTGAACATCTTGAAATAATATTGATATATAGTTTGCCATGAGAAACATCAATATTAACAAAATAACATTCTTTTAATTGTTGTGTGTATGCCTTCAGGTGAGTGTAACTTCTGCACAAATTCCTGCAATTTGATGGTTTAACCACTATACCAAGTACTCAGTTTTTCACTCTTCCCACCCCCCTCCACATATTACTGATCATTGGCTTTATTGATGTTGGACAAAAAAGGGCATAAACTTAAATTTAAAAATAATAACCAATAATTCCTCAAAATAGCACAATCTGAATACAAAGAGAATGCATACAACAGAGCTAATGGTTGACAAAAAGAAATGAATTCTTGACTCAACATTCTTTCCTATTTCTGAAACCATTGTTAATTTACCCATCAACTACTATCTTTATGCAGGGAGCCAGGAGCACATTGTTTGCAAGTAAATACTAGTAGCAAGCTTGCTCTGTATAATCTGCAATGGGAAAACAAGATACTGTATGAGTCTCAATCCCTCTCAGGATCATTGAAGGAGAATATGAATTGGTCCAATCTGTTGGCTTCAGCACAGACTGATTTAGCACAAACAGCTGATTTGGCAGTTCCTGGCATACTACCAATCACCTGTTTCCAGGCTGCAGGGATTGTCAGCACTGCCCATCACTGCTGCCACCCATTGCCACCTCTGCATGCCCCATTTTTGACGTCCACACATCCCATTTTCGGCCTCTGCATGTCTCATTTTCGGCCTCTGTGTGCCCCATTTTCAGCCTCTTTGCATCCTATTTTCAGCCCATTCCAAGGAGCGGGGATAGCGGCAGCAATCCCCACCACCTGCAATAGGCTGGAAATGGGACACATGGAGGTGGCAATGGGTGGCAGTGGCGATGGGCGGCGATGGGCTGATAGGTGATGGCAATCCCCGCAGCTTGGAACAGCTGATCAGTGGTATTCTGGGAGGCAGATCCAACTGCCAATCAGCTGCTCGTGTTAAATCAGGCTGTGCTGAAGCTGGCCAGGCTGTTTGCTGTTTTCTTCAAGGAAGCAAATTGCTGAGAGGCAGAGGCAGATATTTTTTTCTTCCCCAAAAGCTAGGTGCATCTTATAGTCCGGAGCGTCTTATAGTCCGAAAAATACAGGTACTTACGTCATAGTTGCTCCAGGATCAGAGGTCATTTGATTAGTCACAAACACAGCCACATTATATTCTGCAGTAAGAAAATTAGGCCAAAAGATGGAATAGGCATAAAGAGAGAGAAAAAATATTCTGCTGGCATTCTTTTCACAACCTTTTGTTAAAGCATTTCTAATAAACTATGCCTATAAAACTCTCCACAATATTGAAAAAGCATGAAGAACAGTTTTAATAACCCTAACAGAAAAATAAAATAGTATTAAGGAAAGTTTTCTAATTTTCAGGTGTGTGGACATCAAATCTTTAAATTCTCTATTGCTGAGAATTCTTTCAGTTGAAATATACATATCTGGTAGTTGCCAAGATTGGGAAATACTAGTTTTTTTAAAAAATATTCTGCTGGCATTCTTTTCACAATCTTTTGTTAAAGCATTTCTAATAAACTATGCCTATAAAACTCTCCACAATATTGAAAAAGCATGAAGAACAGTTTTAATAACCCTAACAGAAAAATAAAATAGTATTAAGGAAAGTTTTCTAATTTTCAGGTGTGTGGACATCAAATCTTTAAATTCTCTATTGCTGAGAATTCTTTCAGTTGAAATATACATATCTGGTAGTTGCCAAGATTGGGAAATACTAGTTTTTTTAAAAAAGCAGTATCAACTTAAGCCAGATCATTAAAACCAAATTAAAATGTGTGGAGTACAAATATATAGGGAGTATTACTAAAAAGATTCTATCCGTTATGTCTTTCAATCTCACTGGGATTTTCAAAAGAGAAAACAGTTTACATAAAATCATGCATTTAATCTAACAAGTTGGGTTTTTTTACTTTATCCCACCTTCTGATATTTTCTGAAGTCTTGAGAGCATCTGAGCAAGTTTCTGTTGCCTTTCAGCTAATTCTCCACGACCACTAAAATCCACACGAAACAGTGCCATAATGGAATCTATTATCTGTACATTAAATATCAAAAATACATTTGTTCATGAGAATAAATTTAAAAGATTAACATATTAATTAAAGGAATTGAGGCATATAATAAACAGGACTATAAATATATACCAGTAATTTGAAGATGCCAGGTTCCTCATGGAATTTGCCAGCAACATAATCAAGTAGTTCCATTTGATGCTCACCTTCCAAGGAGAAAATAGTAATAATAATATTTGTTTTAAATCAGAAAAAAAGAAGTACTTGCTAGATAGACTAAAATGTATAATAGTTGAGTTCTTGTTACAACTGACATAACTAATTTTTAGTATATTTAGGTTGCCATTTTTAAAATGTTACTTTAAAATAATTCCAAAAGAAGTTAAATACTTCATAAGTATTTGAAATCCTCTCTTGAAAATTCTGTAAAGTATGATAATTAATATTCATTTCTAGCTGAGGTCACATTAATGTTTATATATCTAATTATAAATTTTACCTATAACTCTGCAATATTTCCATATAGAAGTCATCTGTACTGTCATGTTCAAACATTTGATGTGATTTTCCTAATTTACTTATTTACTTAATGAAATCTAATCTAAGCCTTAGTAAGGCTACACCTAGAATACTGCATCCAGATTTGGTCACCACATTGCAAAAAAGATGTTGACGAAAAAGTGCAAAGAAGAACAACTAAGATGATTAAAGGCCTGGAGACGAAAATATATGAAGAACGGTTGCAGGATTTGGGTTTGGCTAGTTTAGAGAAAAGAAAGACAAGGGGAGAACATGATAGCCGTATTCCTATATTTGAGAGGTTGCCACAAAGAGGAGTGGATCAACTTATTTTCCAAAGCGCCAGAAGGCAGGACAAGAAATGATGGAGATTAATCAAGGAGAGAAGCAACCTGGAATTAAGGAGAAACTTCCAAACTGAGAACAATTAACCAGTGGAACAGCTTGCTGTCAGAAGTTGTGGGTGCTTCATCACTGGAGGTTTTTAAAAAGACTGGACAATCTGAAATGGTATACGGTCTCTTGCTTGAGCATGGAGCTGGACTAGAAGACCTCCAAGGTCCCTTCCAGCTCTATTCTGATTGATTGATTGATTAAAACAAGCTTTCAGAAATGTGGTCTTATCACAATAACTTAGAAAATTCAGATTAAACATTTAAAAGAGTGTTTATACAATACTGTATTAGAAAAAGAAAAAGAAACCCTTATTACATGAATTTCCTTAAGAAAACAGTCTCTTGTCTGTTATAAACAAACCAACTGTACAGAATTCATACAGTGCAGTGATATGGTTTAAAGGGAAGGCAATATAAATATTTCTTTGGGGAGGAGAAATAAACTGATAAATATGTTCAGATTTTGGGAAATTTTATAACTCAATCTTATGTGAAAATTATCCTGAGTATATTCAAAATAGAAACACAAATTGAAAAATAGACATAATTCCAATGATAATCCCTTGATGCAGGGGTGGGCTGCTGTGGGTTCACAGGGGTTTGGGAGAACCTCTAGCTAAGATTCTGTGCAGTTCGGAGAACCCCCAAATCCCACTCCTGGCTGGCCCCGCCCACCCCACCCTGCCCTTCCCAGGAGTGCACACGCGGCCTGTTTTGGATGCAGGTAAGTACACGGCACATGTGGAGGCTCGGGGAGGACAAAAAATGGGCCTACTGGAAGTTCGGGAAGGCCAGAAATGGGCCCATTTCTGGCCTCCAGAGGGCCTCTGGAGCTGGGGAGGCCGTTTCCTCCCTCCCAGAGGCTTGAGAAAAGCCTTCGGAGCCCAGAGAGAGCCAAAATGCCTCCCCCTGCCGTGATGCAGGAGGCTAACTAGGCCATGCCCACCATGGCCACAGCCACTCAGCAACCGTACAGAGAACCCCTTGCTAAAATTTTTGAAGCCCACCCCTGCCTTGATGCATAATTGTTCATTCTTAAAATGAGCAGGATTCCTATGCCATTTTGTTGCAATCTTACTAGTATAAGCCCGTGCATACAATACATTGTCAAGAACTGCCTCATGATCCGCATTGAAGCGATCAGCAATGTCACGTAGGCGGTCTGGACGACTGGAGTGTTTCTTAGTTAAGGTATCTGATTTTTAATTCAGTTCTCAGATATATAGCTGAAGTCCATTCACAAAAACAAATATTTCCTCAAAACTGAGCACTTCCAGATGCTAATTCCCCCCTTTTCTTAGTAATTATGCTCTTTTGATTGCCAGATGCTACTTGCAAATCACTCTTAATGCAATGGAAAGGTCCAAAACTTACAATCTAAAAATCTATTTGTATTTTGACCTCGCTTGAAGGACAAATTAAATTCACATTCCATTAAATTCCTCCTATGTTTATGGACTTTGTCCCCATTTTAATGACTTCTCCTATATCGCCTACTTCTCAGCTCCTAGCATGCAACATCCAGCCTAGCTTAGGGAAGCAAATTAGTTGACAGGCTGTTTTCACAACTTCGGATTCAGGTTGATTGACAACATGAAGATGTTCTCCATGAGCTCCAGACTGACAAACCTCATGGTGAACGTGCTTGTGTTTTGCAAATTGTGAGAACAACATCTATCCAAGTAAGGATTAAGATACATTGCAAATTAATGACAAATGGGAAGATCTCTCCCCTGCATGTGGTAAATTTGTTTAATTAGCTTTCACCTTTTCCTCTCTGCACATTAAATGTCTCTTCTGATTATGTTGTACCATAAGCTCAAATTTAAAATGTATTATTAATACTGTATAGGACCGTGATGTAAAACCTATGGCACTGTGCCAGAGGTGGCACATGGTGCCCTCTCTTTGGGCATGCGAGCAGTCATCCCAGTTCAGCTTCGCCATGCATGCATGCGCACCTCCTGCCAGTCTTCAGGTCTCTGCCAAGCATGCATGGGGGCACATGTGGGGGGCGCATGCTCATTCATAGGGGGCAGATGTGTGCAAGGTGTGTACTGGTGTGCATGACATGCGGGGGACACGTGTGCATCCGCAGGAGGCGGAGTCATGCAAGGGGTGTGTGTATGCACAGGGACACATGCAGGACCCCACAAACACATGTGCAAGGAGCTTGCACATGCATGCACAGGGGCGGAGTGCATGCGTGGGGCTGCACATGCATTGCATTTTGGGGTTCAGGCGCAAGCACTCTGTGGGCACTTGTTCTTGAAAAGGTTAGCCATCACTGGTATAGGCAATCCTTTGAAATCCTTTCATCCTGTTCAGTCGACACAATATATTCAGGATACAATGTGTTTTCTGTGTCAATGAAAATAATCTTCCCTCCTGTATATCCATCTGCTCCTGGAAGTTGGGCTGTCACTAAAATGAATAATAATAGTAACAAATTTTCAAATATCCAAAATCAAGATAATGAATGAATTTTACATTAAATCCCCCTTTTTCTTTCGGCCTCTGCATCAAAAGCTCCACACTATTATGTTAATTAGGTGAGTAAAGATCAAAATGAAAGAGTTCAACTTATTCTAAAATTAATTTAGAAGTGGCATTTCCCAGGGTGAAATTGGAACTAATGATGATAAGGCTGTCAATAAGATTCATTTTTGTTATTGTATTTTATATTGGCTGTATATTTGCATTTTCTTCCTTGTATATTGTATGTTGCCTTAAATTCTGTACAAATAAATATTTGCATATCAGAAGGGACTGGAAATATTGCTGCAGCCCTGGATGAAGCTGAGAATATTCTAGTGGTGCAGATACTGTTTCCTCCACACCTATCTTGTACAATATAGTAAAATTGAAAAATTTGAGGCTGCCATAAAATGAATACTGTCAGAAACAATGGAAGAAGTTTCATCTTCATTTGCTGATCATTCATCGTCTCCCTTGTCAGATGGAACATATCAAGTATGTTCTGACTTATTTATTTATTTATTTATTTATTTATTTATTTATTTATTTATTTATTTATCGTATTTATATACCGCCCTATCTCCCTAGGGACTCAGGGCGGTTCACAGGCAGATAAAAAAGTACAAATAAATACAGAATAAAATAACAATTAAAAAACTTATTCTACACAGCCAAATAATTAAAAAAGCAATATAAATAATAAAACCCATTAAAACCAATATAAATTTAAAATCTAGT
The DNA here is from genome assembly GCF_028640845.1 of Ahaetulla prasina. NCBI lineage: Eukaryota > Metazoa > Chordata > Lepidosauria > Squamata > Colubridae > Ahaetulla > Ahaetulla prasina. Next base: position 68,077,562 of record NC_080545.1, on the reverse strand, counting down.
CCAGTCCTGCGCAGATGAATAAATATGTTTTAAGCTCGCGGCGGAAGGTTCGGAGATCCGGAAGTTGGCGAAGTCCTGGGGGGAGTTCGTTCCAGAGGGTGGGAGCCCCCACAGAGAAGGCCCTTCCCCTGGGTGTCGCCAAACGACACTGTCTAGCAGATGGCACCCTGAGGAGTCCCTCTCTGTGAGAGCGCACGGGTCGGTGAGAGGTATTCGGTAGCAGCAGGCGGTCCCGGCCCTATGCCATGGAGCGCTTTAAAGATAGTTACCAAAACCTTGAAGCGCACCCGGAAGGCCACAGGTAGCCAGTGCAGTCTGCGCAGGAGAGGTGTCACATGGGAGCCACGAGGGGCTCCCTCTATCACCCGCGCAGCCGCATTCTGAACTAACTGAAGCCTCCGGATGCCCTTCAAGGGGAGCCCCATGTAGAGAGCATTGCAGTAATCCAGACGAGACGTCACGAGGGCGTGAGTGACCGTGCATAGGGCATCCCGGTCTAGAAAGGGGTGCAACTGGCGGACCAGGCGAACCTGGTAAAAAGCTCTCCTGGAGACAGCCGTCAAATGATCTTCAAAAGACAGCCGTTCATCCAGGAGGCGGAGTCATGCAAGGTGTGTGTATGCACAGGGACACATGCAGGACCCCACAAACACATGTGCAAGGAGCTTGCACATGCATTGCATTTTGGGGTTCAGGCGCAAGCACTCTGTGGGCACTTGTTCTTGAAAAGGTTAGCCATCACTGGTATAGGCAATCCTTTGAAATCCTTTCATCCTGTTCAGTCGACACAATATATTCAGGATACAATGTGTTTTCTGTGTCAATGAAAATAATCTTCCTCCTGTATATCCATCTGCTCCTGGAAGTTGGGCTGTCACTAAAATGAATACTGTCAGAAACAATGGAAGAAGTTTCATCTTCATTTGCTGATCATTCATCGTCTCCTTGTCAGATGGAACATATCAAGTATTTATTTATTTATTTATTTATTTATTTATTTATTTATTTATTTATTTATTTATTTATTGTTTTTGTTTCAAAGACTATCACAACTACTTCTCTGAAACCATATCAGTTTACTGGCACAAAAGCTCCAGTGTTCAGATGATTTCCCTTTTATAGGGCTTTATATATTTATATAAATATATTTATATAAATAAATTTATATAAATATATTTATATAAATATATTTATATAAATATATTTATATAAATATATTTATATAAATATATTTATATAAATATATTTATATAAATATATTTATATAAATATATTTATATAAATATATTTATATAAATATATTTATATAAATATATTTATATAAATATATTTATATAAATATATTTATATAAATATATTTATATAAATATATTTATATAAATATATTTATATAAATATATTTATATAAATAT